>NC_071114.1:23547500-24838750 GCF_024256425.1 Clarias gariepinus | reverse complement strand
ACCAAAATAGTACAGTGCATTTTTATAGTCAGAACGTTGAATATATATTTTTTCCTGAGCACCATTTGGACTACATGAGCACGGTTATGCACCTTGGGACTGTCAGAGCTACTAGGGTACTGTGCTGCAAAATTGGAAGGCAAATGTTCTCATTTGCAATAATGTGCATTATTGTATAATGACATTGGGCACTATAGTGATCTTTGGGATGATTTTCATTAATTTTGCACCATTTGCCAGACACCCTTGCTCAATAGCCCAACTGTGACTGCTTGATGGCGCTGATTAGTAGCCCAACCACCAAGCTACCTCCACCTTCTCAGTGAGGCCTAAGACATTACAGTTTCTGCTGGTTAATAATTTTAAGCTGAAATGTTCAGGGAGTATGTTGGACCACACCTAATTTTACAGAAATAGACAGGTTTAGAATGGTTCCAGAGTACACCCCTTGTTCATGGGAAGTGTGGTGCAACTGTTAGTTATAGAACGTGAAAAATTGCTGCGAGCAGGGCTCGATTCTGCGCAGGAAAACCCAAGTGGATTTCGAGTCCAACGCCTTAACCACTCGGCCATCACAGCTTGACTCATAGCGGGTTCTAAAGTCCTGCACTTAATGTTTACTGTTCATTGTTTTACTGATGGTCACTGTGCGTGCCAAAGGGTGATCCCTTCCCCCCAGGTGTTGGTAGAATTGTCCTAGAATTAGTTGTTCAGTCTCCTCTCTGTTTTCTGTGTTTAGATTGCTTACATTCCCATTGTATAGCAGTAGCCAGCGACTTACATAATCAACAGAACATTGAATGGTCACATGAGAGCATTGCCATCCCTTTTTTACACAACTGGTGGTCATGTGTAAGTTGAGTGATACTATCCATATCGAGTGAACCAAACACCACTCGACTTTTTTTCTGCTAGCTGATCTTCTTTTTAATTGTTTCACATTCTTCAGAGTTCTGCTAACTGGCTAATGTAGCTTGTGGCTAACATGCTGCTAAGTGACCATTCTGTTAACTACTATTCATGCTAATTCAGAGCTTTTTTGTTTGAACACAAGTATTCCCTGTATACCAGTGTGGGTTGGATTGCCCCCAGTGTCCACATTGTACCGAGCAGGCAGCCACTGCTAACCGTGCTACAGGATGCTTATACGAACAATGTCTTAAGCCCTTGGAAAACAAATATGGGCATCAGCTATTTACCAACTGCATTAGTACTGACCATCTTAAGGAAACTGTGTCTGATTCAGACATCCATTCAGACAACTCCAGGGCTGACAGTGTAATGATGTCAGTGCAGACACAATACAACACAACACAACATGCTTGGCTGGCAGTTTTGTGTCTTGGCTCAGAACTGAATCTGGCCCAATCACCTCAGTCTAAAAAGGCTGTTGGTTGTAAACACCCAGGCCCTGTGACAACTGGTAAGCACCGAAGCCCAGAAAGCAGTCTGAGTTGCTCTCTAGACAAATGACTAACATGGAAGCAGGCATAGTTCAGCTGAAATCAGTGTTCCAGCATCTGAGACTATGTAACTCAGTGGCTTGCATTCTTCAGAATAAAGTTCCTTATAACTCATTGGCCAGTCGTGCTATCTTCTCTGCATGCCAAGTTTTATCTATGAGGTTTCTTTAGGATGACAATGACCTAACAGGTAAGTCATCAGCCTCAATTCCTGCTTCAACTTTCCCTGCCAGCTTGCCTGGCTTACTATGGCAGGCTTAAAAGGAGCTGTGGCAAGCATCCTGAACTTGCTTTGGCTTGGGAAGGATTAGGTTGCGCACTTCAACCTACAGCATAAAGTGCCACAGCACAAATACCTTCTAACTCTAGGGACGGTTTAACTAAGCCCTAATGTCCTCAAAATGGTCTTCAAGAACTTGATTTACATTTTTGCTTTCTAATGGTGTATAGCAGATCATCTCTTGTCCCAGATGGATTGTGACTATCTGTGGGTTTGGCCTGTCTGACAAAATTGCTGAGGAATGAGGAGTGAGGTTTAGCAATCCAGGAAACACTTCTGAATGCAAGAGCCTTTAACACATATCTCTGACTTTCATTAAGAAGAAATGGTTCTGCAAATGGTGTTCGTGTTATAGGCAGAACCCTACACGTACACTAGGTTTGTGGAAGCTGTATGTTGCAGAAATTGCATCTCTTTCTCATTCATGATTCTCATGGCATTATCTTTCTCTATCAGTGCATTAGAACTGAGTCAAGGTGCCAACATTTACCATGGATGTCTAGAAGCCACCTATGGCACTTCCTTCTTGTGTTGGTGTCTTTTGAAGGTGACTTGCTGTGGCCTGTCCATATTCTGTCGTTTGGGGCATTTGTACATTAGGGCATAGCGTAAAAGTTGACTTCATCATTCTCTTCTTCTCTTGTGTTTAATGGCGGCTCATAAACCGAGTACATGCATACTGCCACCTGTCGTATCGGAAAGCGTCACTAAGAACAAAGAGCAGAAACAATGTGAATGCGGGCCAGCGGGGGATTTGGAAGGGCGGAAGCAATTGTCCCTGGACATGGTACAAATCAATCCTGCCCAACGTGAAAACTCCTTTGGACATGCTGTCCTCAAAACGGGCTTTTAACTTCTAACACGCTCGACTGATTGGTGGACTGCATGATGCTGGTAATTGGTTAAATTCTTCACTGAAAGTAGCAATGGGATCAGCAGGCTAAATGTTAAATGTTGTATGACAGCAGCACGTGTTGTCGCTACGTTAGCTTGGTGGTATTCGTTTGCATGAGTACATATCCAGCAACTTGATTATCAACAGTACATTACTCACCTCATTTAATTTGTTTTATCATGACTATCAAGGACATTTAGCAAAACACTCATGCAAATATCGTTTTCATGTCCTTTTTAATAAATTCCTCAGAACGCGTACCCTAGCTCCGCATGCTCTATGAGGCAGAACCTAAAAGTTGTATTTACATGTAGTCAGTTAGCCAAAACTTTACATTTAAAAAATTTGCCATATGATACAAGCAAGCTAGTTGACAGGGTCTAACCTTAACCTAACTGTATTTTTTCTTTCTTTCTTCACAGACATTGTCAACTGTGACCTTAAGTCCACGTTACGCGTCCTCTACAACCTCTTTACCAAGTACAGGAATGTGGAATGAATTCCTGGTCTACAGCACTCACTTTGGAAATGGCTTAATCAGTATTAGCTAAGTTTTTTTATTGTTTAAATTACAATATTCAGTATTATTTACAGTATTCAGTATTATTTCAAAGTCTGCTCTGCATTTATCCGACATGCTATGAAATCTGAATATTATCATTTTTGTTTACACAGCGATGAAGGATTGAGTGATGAAACTAATAGTGGGTTAATGCTAAGCATGTTTCTTGCTTCTTGTTTCATCAAGATATTTCTATGCTTTTTTAATCTGAAGAGATTATCAGAGTTGTCTCTACAAATCAGGTCTTCCAATCAGGCTTCCCATCTATTACACCCAGGTCCAGGATAAAGCCTTATACTTGTCCAACATACAGTTGTCCAGGGCTTAGTCCAGACGTGGACACATGACAGACGCTGACATGTGGAACTGATAGGTTTGATCGAAGAGCCAGACCAATTTTTTTTAATATGTAGTCTTGAGAAATGATTCCCCAGGCTTCCTGAAAGCTTTTTTTGGCTCTCATTGTGGGCAAGTTTTTGGATTTTATTTTCAGTCCAGTTCCTGTACCTGACCTGAGGAATGTTTTTTGTTTATTGAGCCACATAGTGACCTAGGAATCTGCCATGCGTCCACATCTGGACTAAACCCCGGACAGCGTCCCCAGTTCTCTTTTGGTGACAGCGAGGCTGCTTCCAGTTTTTTATTTTCTATCACTAAATGCGTTTCAAAACGAGGAAATAAATAAAGCAAGGTCTTTTACTTTTTATTTTAAATTGTTGCATGGAGGTTGGGATAGAGGAATCTGTCTTGCACTCTATTAAGTGAACAGACCAAATTATCTAGTTCAGGCACTTTATTGTGCTGTTGAATAGGCTTCAATGTGTTTTTTTTCTACTTGTATGAAACTTCTATAGATCTGAAGCAAACAGACATGAAATTGCCTTCTCCACCCCCAAGGCAATCATAGAATTCAAACCATAAGCAGACGATTGCTACTAGTTTGTAAGAATGCGACATGACTATTCTGGAAAAAAAAAAAAGGATTCCTTCGTGCAGTTTAACGTGAAGGTCGGAGCGATCATTTGTTTCACTGTTGCGGTTTGAATGCAGTGTGTGTGGGGCCTGACAGGCTGAGAGGAAAAGCGAATTCCTGTCCTTGTGCTTTCCTTATTCACCACTGACCATTTTGTGGGACCGTCCTGTGTGTACTTTTCAACGAATGAAAGACGAATAAATTGATCTCGATCGCTCAGTCACATTTAATAACTTTCAGACCAAAGGCTGCATTTTATTTAACCCCTCAAACAAAAGGCTCGCTTGAGGCAGACGCAGTGTTTCATTTTAATGGCTCAGACCGGCACTCTTCGTTCTGCAATAAAGTCGCATGATGAAATCTGGGTTCTATCGCTGAAACAGTGGAAGGGTTTCGTCTTCTCAAAAGCAAAGGTCACATATTCTTCCTTGTTTAATGGGGCAGTACGGCACCACTGGGCCCAACAAGGTTATACCAGAGGTCAAGGGATAATAGGAAATGTGGATCGTTTAGGGTGCGCTTCTCTGTGTAATTCGCATGAAAACCTCCAGGTTTCATCAGCTGTGGATTTTTAATGTGCAGATAGTTTTTTTTTTTCCATTCGGCTTCATGGACATAACAAGTTGAATATCTTAATTACACCGAGTAATGTGCTTATGACAGAGAACTGTGGCTGAGTTACACTTTCACACAGGTTTTGTTGAACTAAAACTTGAATTGTAGGCTCCGGTGCCAGGCTGTAAACTCTTTTTTTTTTTTTCCACGTTTCCAAATTGCACACTTTTTATCCCAAAAATACTATTTCAAAAGAAGCATTTTTTTTTTTTGGGAAAAAAAAGTACACACCGCCTGTCATATTCTTTGGTCCCCCATTAAGAGCCAGCTGTGTTAAATGTGAATTTCACTGTTAGCGCTTTCTCCGACAATGGCCTTTTCGATAAAATCCTTTGTTCTGCTACATTTTCTGACCCATTATATGACTGGAGCTGGGGGGAGATTAAGAGACGAGGGCGTCTTCATCACTGAGCTGCCTCTGAGAGCCTAAATAACAGCAAAGACCACCTGTGTAATTGTCCAGCGCTAGGGTGTCCTGAATAGCCATTAGCTTTCCTACCGCAATTACCTTTCCTTCAGTCCCCTTCATGACACCAGGCGTAGCCGAGAGCTCTAGAGAACCTCAACCCCTGCTTTACTTCCAAACACAATGGCTGAAACTGAGTATCTTATCCAGGCTAATATTGATTCGTGCTTAAGATTCGGGTCATTACGAGTAATTGATTCCTCCATTGCGTCCTCTTAACATGCCTCGGGAGTGCGCTTACACCTGCATGGATTACAAAATTCTGATATTTTCTATAAAATTGCAAAACCAAAGAAAAAAAAAAGATGTCAAAAAGCATGTGCACTGTCATTATTATGGGAAATCTCTACTATGGGAGCTGTAAATTCTATAGGATGGGAGTTATTAAACTTGAAGTGGACATTATTTTAAGCATACAGTATGTAATGGTGTAATGAAGTGTATTTAAAGGTGTGGTTTGTAATTTTTTTTTTTTTAAACCTGTTTCAATATCTAGACTAGCTGCATACAAATACCTATTAATTAAATTATCAGGTCATTAATATTAATCAGAGTGCGAAATGGTTTACAGACAATGTTGAAAAATGTTCTGACCTGAAAATTAGCTCCGCCCCTTCCCCCAAAAAGTGAGGTCTGCTCAGCTGCCCACTTTTTTTATAAGGCCATCGAAAAGAAATTTGAAGGCATGTTCATCCTTTCACTGCGGTCACACGTTTGATTCACAGGCAGCTGACAGCATTAAAAATTACAAACTGCTCCTTTAATTAATATATTATATCATTTTTTTGAATCTCAATATAAGATGGCTTTGATAATTCTGCTTTGATTACCATGTTGATAAAATATGCATATTTTTATTCAAAATAAAAGCTGATTTGAGTACAAAAGATGTCTTTAATTATGCTTCTCTTTATTTTTTTTATTATAAAACTCTTTCCGACAATTCTATTATATTTAGATATGAGAGTATTTTATACCACAGCATTTTTTAATATCCAAATCTGATTGTTTTACATTGTTTTTAAACCTATCCTGTTTTATGGTCGTGGGAGGCCTGGAATGTATCCCAGGGGGCTTAGGGCAGTATGCGGGGTACACCCTGCCAGTCCATCGGGTGTACCACAAGCATGCATGTCTTTGGACTGTGGAAGGAAACCGGAATACCCAGAGGAAACCCACCAAAAACTGGGGAGAACATGCAAACTCCATGCACAGACGTGAAGTTGGAATCAAAACCCCTACCCTGCCTTTCGTAAACTATAAGAGAGATGAAGAGAAAGGGGGAGAAGCGACTGCAGAGGGGATGCCTGGTTATAACTGCTGTAACACTGTCTTGTGTCTTGTAATATTAAATCTGACTATAAATGGTTAACAGTGCATTAATGTAAAATATTAATATGTATTAATATAAAATTGAGCAAATTTCCGTGGTATAAAATAAATTCAACACTTCACAATAATTCACAGGTTTTTACCTTCAGCAAGAGCAAAGTGAACACAAATTGTATAATTTATTATATAATTTTATTCCTTTATGATTTCTTTGTGTGTAAATCCTTGCCAATGTATTCAGATGCACGGATCCTTTTTCTTTTTCCGGACAAGGTCAAATTTATAACCATATAATTTAAAGGGTTTGACACAAAGGCAATGTATGTAAAAGTATATAATTTCTATTAAATGTAATATACCACCTTGATGTGGTTTGCGGCTTTCAGCCTGCACACACTCCGACCTCCTATAACCTCTCTGCTCTAAACCATACACAGGCAGCTGTTAGCTAGATCAGAACACATCTAGATCAGACCCGTCCGATTACGGACTTCTTTCCCTCCTAATCCTGTGGAACAATGGCAGAAACAGACTTACATATATAAATATATATATATATATTTATAGCTTTATTTATAGCTAGTCCACAGTGTGGGATTGTTCCAGCCACATGCCTGTGAGTGCCAGGACGACCATCAAAGGCAGCAGAGATCCATATCTTCAAACACTGCATTACAGAATTGAGTTAAAGAGACATTTAGTGCACAAACATTTGGACATCAAAACCCTCGTCTGTTGCCTGGAGACTGGTGGTCTTCCTGGGTTTTGGGTAAAGTGCAGCAATGGGGTGGTTTCAATAACCTGCTTCCATGCTGATTTCTAAGATAGTTTCACATTTGTAAAGAAAAGGGACTCACATTTTGTGCTCATGGCGTCAGGTCATTGTGCTGTTAGCTTCAAATTTATTAATTTCATGTTTAGTGAAAAGAAAAAGGAAAAAACAACAACTCTGAGGCTTCTTGCATTTCCCTAAACTTAACATCACAGGCATGTTGCCCAGATATTCTAATCAGTTTTAATTAAATTTTGTTAACTGTATTGCTATAGCGTGCGTTGCCAGTTGTGAGCCTTTTATCTTTCAGACGCCGAACAGAAGAATGTGATTAAAGCATCTGTAGAGAGAAACATCAACATGTCATCCAATCAACATTTTTCCTTAATGAATTTTTTTGTTTAAGGTAACAGCATGAATACCCGGCCTCCTCGTATGCAGATTACGTTTGGCCCACACTTTTTCGACTCCAAACACATTCCTGACATTTTAGTTTTTTTTTTTTTTAATGAGACATACTTTCCTAGTTCTATTATCAAGTTGATTGGAATTAAAGGCATGTCAAGATTGTGAGGTATAGCACGTTGCACAGTTTATTGAGGCACAAAGGTTCACGAAGGTCACTCGGCTCCAGAAAGCCTACTTAAGGAAAAAAACACTTCTCGACCTGTCCACTAGAGGGCGATGTATATTTTGCGTTCCTTTATTATGACATTAATTTACGAAGGGCGTCCAAATAAAACCAGGACTTCTGGTGAATAAAGTACAGAAAGAACACTTAAAGCAGAGTACGGTGATGAGACTCTTATAGTCTCAGTGAAACATTTAAATGGTGCAAACGTTGTATTAAAGAAGGCAACTTGCGAAAAAGACACATCTGTAGGACGTGTGGGATTATTCACGAACACCACTTGCACATCACAGGAACTCATCTGTGAGTTATTGTCACAATCCTGACCTCGCTCTAAGTCATTTCCAAATGTTTGGCCCATTTAAGGAGTTCCTGGGAGGCCAGAATTACAGAAGTAAAGCAAGCAATTTCATCATGGCTCAAGTGTAATGACAAAACTTTCAGCTTTGATGCTATCTAAGCACTAGTAAAATGCTGGGATAAGTGCATTAGTGTAGCAGGGGATTATATAGACAAACAAAGAGAGTTTTTACTCTCAGAACGGTGTAATCATTCAGGAACATTGAAGCTCTTTTGTAGCAAATTTAGTGACAATGTTACTCCAACCAGGGACATTTTCAGACAGACAGGTGTCCCATTCAGGGTGTATTTCTGCCTCGCACCCGAAGTCACTGGAATAGGCTCCGGCTCCACCGTGACCCTGACCTGAAAAAAAAAAAACAGTTACTGAAGATAGAAGATGTGGTGAAAAATTAGACATTTTTTTTGTAAGACTGTAGACTGCCTCTTTACTCTTCTGTGAGTCTACCTTTCTGCGAGACAAGGTTCAATCTAGAACTTTTTAGAGCAACCTGGAAAAAAGCGGCTTGATTGAGAGTCACCCATAAACCCATCACGGTGGAAAATAAAGCCATTTATTAATCAATTAATTTACATAAAATCTTGGGCAGGCACGTGCCATTCTAAAGTCAATGGGCATGACGCCTCTGATTACAGGGCCACATGAAAGGAAAATAAATCTGATGAAAGACCCCCTGTGGTGGTTTTGCTTTGGGGCGAGTAACCCCCCACCCCTCCCTTCTCGCTCAGCACTCTGAAATGAAGCTCTGTGTTTTTATCAGCAAGCGAGTGCTGAATCTGGCAGACTCGGGCCTTATCTCTTGCTAAAGCCAATCAGTGCTGGCTGTGTGAGCAGGCTGGCCTGATCTGCACCTGGCCTCGCAGGGGCCTCCTGATTAGCCGAGGTCACAAGGCGATGGCGAAATGAACTAAAGCAGGCCAAGCCACCTACCCCAACCTCCAACTCGCTGCTCCGCCTCTGCCCCCTGCGGCAAACAGAGCGACATGCTCCAGTCTTCAAAACACACACACAAACGCGCAAGAGCACACACACACACATACACAAGGCCTTTGGGGCTGTATCTGTCCACATCAGATTGCACCGCTGATAACGGACATGGAAAAGACCCCCGGCAAAAAGCAGAAATTGAGAGTGTTTATAATCAGGCTCTTTGGGGACAGTTTTTATTGATGATTAATGAGAAAAATGAAGAAATGATACTGATATACGTTACATTCACTGGTGTTCGGTATATTTACACGCCATGTTTTCCACATTCAGGCCTGTCAATCTGATAACATCTGTAATACAACAATGTCTTACATAGTACACACGAGCACATCCTACCATAAAATCCTAAAGGTGTGAGATCTGTTTTCAAACTCTTTATCATGTTGTTCACACCTGCTGAAAGTGGAGACCAGCCCCCAATCACTTCTTTTTAAAAGGTTCCCACCCCAAACACACAGCTTTTTAAAAAGGTCCCCCATCGCTAAACACCTTACTAACACAAGTCCCTCTCAGGTTTCAGCCTCGCATTAACTGCTTTGTGTCAAGGCCACACCCAGCGGTAAGCCAGGTGATCCCGGTATTAGCTGTGTGTGTGTGTGTGTGTGTGTGTGTGTGTGGAACATGAGGTTAGGCTTTGATTCCATCTGAATTTCTTCATCTTTTTCTTATATTAATTTTTTTGGCCTTTTATAAACGACATATTTTATAATGTTACAGTATAATAAAATAACATAGTTTACTATAGTATCATTTATAGCTTAGGAAAAAAATGAGAGAGAAAGAAACGAGACCAAAAACCTCTCAAGATTTTCCCCAAGTATTAATTATTTATTTTGAATATTTTGAATTGTATATTGAAGTCATTTTTTAGTATTTCTTTTACGTATGTTTGTATAGAAATATAAAGTATTGCTATAGTAGCTATACTATCATAGATACTTTTACTAGCAAGATTTCCCCCAATAATACTCAATTACTTCATTCCTCAAAAAAGCTGTAAAAATTAATTCCACAAGAGGAAAAAATAAAAAGCTGGCAATAAATGTGGCTTTTTTGGGGGCTTTTTTTTATTACCGTCATGTGCTCTTTCATGTGCTATGTCAATAATATATTATATATCGATATTATACAAATATATATATAAATATATATATAAAAAATAATCTATACAAGTTTTTTTTTTTTTTAACAAGTAGTGGTGGTGTTGGTCGGCATACCCTTGTATCGCCTTTAAATCAAGGCCTGTTTTCGCCTCACTGTTTCTGACGACTGTATATTCAAACGAAATTTGTAGAACGTAAAAACCAAATGAGCTACACAGCGATATTGTTTCATGACACTGTTCCATGCAATATATCGCAGTTGGTAAAGCCCAGGGTGTATCTGGAGATAGCGAAATATATTGCTTAGGTGTATGTTATATGAAATTGATTGAATCAGGGCGCAGGAGGATAGTTGAATGTGGAGAGCTTATTGCTTTCTTAAATGAGCTTCTGTCATGAAAAGTGTAATCTGTAAAGATTACAAGGGCTTATCCCTCGCGCTTATGTCCAATCTGTTCGCCAACGTTTGATCTACATGTGGAGTTGCTTCAGTTTTATTATGGAGCCTGACTTTAAATACGCAGCGCCTCTCTGAAAACAAAGGCACCCTCGTAATGCGACCTGTCTGAAGGGCGAAAATGACAGCGGTGTGATCTATGCCTTATTTAACCGCAACTGTTTCTTATGGCTTCGCTCCTCACAAACCGCATTTCCACCTGAGTTCCCGACCACGCTCAGATTTTCATTTGGCCCCTCAACCCTGATCCAATCTGCCACCTGAGAGAGGCTATGAAAACAAGCTGTTGTGTAAGGCTATGAAGCAGTTTACAGTCTGCTATTATGCAGGGACCCAGCGCACAAGCTTCCTGGATACGGAAAGCTAATGTTTAACAAGAGGCGCATGAAACCTTTTGGCAGATGACCCGTATCGGTGAATGAATCAGGGCTGTGACTGTACGCAGGTGTTTAGTGCCCTGCGCCTGCCTGGGATTAAGGGGGGTTGGTGTGGGGTGGGGTGGATTTAGACCGGCTCCTCTAGGACTCTGTGGCATTTGCATAGATAAACCTCCCTCTTTTGATGCGTAATAGTTAAAGTGCTGAAAGGCATCACGCATCACCTCTGAGATAAAAGCAGGAGATGAGATAAGAAAACACTGGAAAGCAGGTTGAGTATCAATACTGAGAAACGACGGTCAAAAGGAGAGCAATTGTGCTTAAAGAATCATGCCGAATCATGTGCTTAGACATCTTATTCATTAGCTATTAATTTGCATCAAAAGAGGTCCCTGGGTGGTGTTATTTTTTATTGATGATGTTGATGATGATGATGATGATGATGATTGTGATGATGATGATAAACTGTTTGACACCTAATCCCCCCCCTCCCTTTCTCCTTCTTCAACTGCCAAACTGATGTAATGATTAGAGTTGATAAAACATGTTGCTCTCTAAACAGAATTAGGAAGCTTGCACAGATCACAGGCCTGAAATAGAAGCATGGTGGCATTTCCAAATCTCTTGCGGACATAAAGATGCAAATTTTATGCATTGTGTATGGGAAATGGTGTTGAAGAATTAAACTTAAAACACTAAATAAAATCGAGTAGTAAACTCAAAAACATTCTGCTGAGCCTTAAATGAACATCTCTGAACTTTTGGCAGAGGTTATTACATACAAATATTTATGATGACGAATGATATACAGTCCCCCCCCCTCCCCCCCTCCCCTGGTAAAGCCAGAGGTAACCATGGCAAGGAAACCCCCCTGAGATAACAAGATGAGAAACCTTGAGAAGACCCAGACTCAAGAGAAAGCCCATCCTCATCTGGGTGACACTAAACAGTGTAATTAGAAAATCAATGCTTATTATTTTTAATTTAATAAAGTGTTCAAAGTGCATTTAAAGCAATCCCCTGTCCATTTTAGGAGCACACAGAACAACATATATGTTGTAGATTAGTAGACATCTTTTTTAATGTATAAATGATTAGTTTACCTAAACAGTGGTTCCAGAATAAATATTAGTAAATCTAGTTAAAGTGGATCTTATCCCACTTTAATCTTTTTAATTAACTTTAATATTAACATATGTCCAAGGCCATTGGCGGCTAAGTGGTTGGCTTCTCACCTGCCATGCAGAAAGCTTGGATTTGATTCCCAGCCAATGCCCCAAACCCAACCACTAAATGCAGGGCATCCTTAGTGCAGGTCCCAAGCCTGACTAAAAATGAAAGGGTTGCATCAGGAAGTCCAATTTGCAGATCAGATGGACAACAACAACAACAACAACAACAACAGCAGCAATGGCACAGATCCAGAGATCCTATACCACACAGATTGTTTGTCTTTTCGTAGCGAGGAACCCTTTTAAAATATGTCAAATATGTTTCACTGACCTTGTCAGTAAATAATTTTTTTCACAGACATCAATTAAATATATGTACAATTATTAAGTATATTTAAATGTTGCAATTTATATTTCCTTTTCCTAAGCTTTGGGGTAATGTTTTTAAATTTCCTTTATTACGATTATTATGAAATTTTGATTTTGGAGAGCACAGTGGATGAGTGGTTAACACTGTTGCCTCACAAACCAAATCTCACCTCCTGTCTGTGAGTGTGTGTGTGGAATGTGCATGTTCTTCTCTGTTTGTGGGTTCCTCCCGAGATTCAAAGTCATCTGCTGTTGGACGGGAATTGGTGCTTCATGTTTGTCATGTTTGTGAGTGGGTATGCGCATGTTGTGAGATTCAAGCTTTATTTAGGTGTATTTGATTTGAGGTATTAAGGGTTGGATTAATCACACATGACCAGTCCAACGGAAAAATAAGCATGTCAATAATTCATTTAACAAATTAATAAATACTAAATAAATAAATATAGCATACGGTAGACACCTTAATACATCTATCTATCTATAGGCTGTGCTTCAGGGACCGCTGGGTCTGTGACTGAGAACTGCTTTATGTGTGCATAACTAAAGACATCCCTATGTGTAGGCTGACTCGTGGATTATGTATTAAGGTATTAAGGTTTGGATTAAACAATGTGATCAGTGAAACAAAGTAATAAGCATACACTGAATTCAATAATATATATAACAACACTGTTGTAACTAATTGTAATAATAATGATAATAACAAGAATAAATGAATGAATAAATGCAGTATACACTCTATCTATCTATCTATCTATCTATCTATCTATCTATCTATCTATCTATCTATCTATCTATCTATCGGATATGTGTGCATAACTAAAGACACCCCTACATGTAAGCTGACTAATGGATCATGCTTAGAATGCAATATGTATTTTACTGAACATTTATCATTAAAGCAAAAATTCTTACGATATAGAATTGTATCAGAAACAAAGAGTCTGTCTATTCAGGAGTGTATTTATGAAAACCTTTAGTGGTAGGCTAATAAAAGTTGCGCACTGGGGACTCATTTCTTCCTCCACTTCTCAGAGGTTAATAAAGCTGAAACGTAATCTGCATTCATTCGAACCGTGAAGCGCGCCTCGGCCTGCTCCTTATTGGACGATCCCGCCGACGTTGCTCTGTGAAGTCATCCTCATGGACGTGGCCACGCCCTTCCCCACCTCCTTCTCATCGCTGGGCTCTGGGGGGATGACGCCACCCTTTTGGCTCCGCCCTCTCGCACGAACCCGACGCCTTGCGTTCATTTCATTCCTGCTCTCATTCCGCGCATTCTTCGCATCTCTCGGTGTGTCGGCGATCCGCGCTCGCATTCCCGCCCGGCCCTGAACCGCCACGAGAACTTTACGCAGTTTGCAAAAAAAAAATTAAAAAAATTAAATCAATTCTCACATATTAGAAAGAAAAAAGAAAGAAAAAAAAAATCAAAGGGGCGGAGCTGTTAAATAACAAATAATATCGATTACGGACATTAAAGGTAAGTTTATTGTTAATAAACGGGTTGATGTGGAAACTTGTATGTCGTCATTAAAAATGGACACAATGTAGCGCAGTTTAGGGAGAAAACCAAAGTGAGCCGAAGAGGACGGGCTGAAAGTGTTTTCACACGGATTGAGTTCGCTCCTCCAGTGCTTTCTCGACGCCGCCGCAACAGGGTGCTTTCACTTTGTGACTCAGTGCCGTAACCCGCCTGACATGGCACCGAAAAAAATCTTTGGCATTTTTCACATTTTTTGCGCTCTAGAACCCGCTCGCGCGCGCCATTGCTCGGCACTAGAGCCGCGTCCGCTCCCTCAGAGCGCTCTCCGCGTTTTATCCCAAACGTTTGGATGCTGAAATCATTATTATTATTATTTGTTTTTTTTTTTTGGGAACAGGATGACGGATCCAAAATGTTGCTGTTTTCTTTCCCACAGTTCGCCCTGCCGGAAGTTGCAGATCTCCTCGGAGCGTGCGGAAACCCAGCGCCGGGAGGAGAGACTTGTTGCTCTTGTCGCGTCTTTTTCTTTTTCGCCTGCTTGTTCTGTTTCAGTCCTCACCGTGAGTAGCTTCCACGTTTCCTTTTTGCCTCTCTCTCCTGCATTAAGAAGCACTGTTACACTTCTTACGCAAGTCTTCATTATGATAAAGGTCGTCATGAAATATCATGATTCATCCCCATAGCGACATGGATTTATTACTACTAATCGGTGCTTTTGGGCAGAAACTTTTTAAGGAGAACTTTTCTTGAGAATCTGTTGCGTTTGACCACGGGAAGTACATTATTTCAGGCTCTTGATGATCTTAGTGAACATATTCTAGCTTACATTTCTCTTTGTTTACTATGAGCTAGTCAGATTTCGCCATTACTCCAGCTCTTTATTATTTACAGTAAGGAATAAGCGCTCAGCCTTGGGTTTGTCATTTCCTTTGTTGGGATTGCCCGCCTTCCTTCTCCTGCTGTGTGCACTAATGCCTGAAGAGCAGCTCGATGTTTTTTTTTTCCTTGCTGCGCGAGAGGACATGAAATGAAATAAGGTTACATTGTTTCTTTAGTAATAAAATAATAAACATTGCGCGCGAGGCTGATGTGTAACAAAGTAGCGCTTTTAGCAAACATTTTTTCTAAAACCCCTGTTTTGTTACAAAGTAGCATAGACTTGTGCTTTACACACACACCTAGTGTGCTAGAAATTGAAATTGTTACAATTGAAATTGATGTGAAATTGAAGTTTTCATTTATTAAAAACAACAACAACAGATACTTAGCGTTAGACCTCTGCTGTAGTTTTTGTTTGGCTAAGCTAATGCTTAGCTGTGCACTTTCCTCACCTGTTTAAAATTTACCCTTTAAGCTGGATAAACTCAGTTCATTTGGTTTGTTCGACTTAATTTTATCCTCAATTTATTCCAAATCTGTACCATAATTTAAAAAGTGCTTTATTAGCAAATATAACTCTAACTGTTTCTAACTTTGATAGACCAACTTCAGTGCTTCATTCCTCACTCAGTGCTCCACCTCAATCAAATGTAATAAGATTTATAAATATCAAACCTCTTATTTAATATGTCTTCAAAAGCATATTTAGCCTAATATTTTATTTATATTATATATCCTAAAGGAAATAACGTACTTATAATAGTGAAGAGGCCTTAACGTTACTGTCCCACTTGTTCAGCTTTCTGCAAACAAGTTACTATTGTGTTTCAAGTCTAAGCCTCCTTTCTCACAGTTAATTATTGCCTTATATTTCACTGTGGCCTTTATTTAAAAAAGAAAAAGAAAAGAAAGTCCAGCATGACACAATGTGTTGTTTGTTTCCCTCTAACTGGGCCGTCATCATTGACTACAGTAAACAGATTGAGACTTGACCCCTGACGTGACCTTATCTTGGAAAGCAAATCCGCTCTCTGAGAAAGGATCCAAACGAAGAATAAATCTGGTTTAGCAGCAGTACTGGATATGTGTTTTGCTTGTGCAGTGAGAGGACCTGTTGAACATGTGAGTCTGGGATTTTTGGCTTGCACATGCTGATTGATTTTAAAGCACGAAGGTTAGCAAAGGTGGCATAGAATTATTGAAACACTATTGCATGGTCATGTACAGATCGTGTTGAATGCATGTGAATACAATTTTTTTGCAACTGTACCTTGTCAGGGAAGTGGGAACCTCTAGAGACTTTTACACCTGTATCTGTTTATTATTAGTGTATTAGTCTAGATTTCAAGTACATCACTGAACATTAGGACTACTAATGTACCTTTTACTTTGGACCAGTACGTCTTACCTATTAAAAGGTTTTTTAATAATACACACTAAATGTAAAAAAAGATTTAGCCTGGTGCTACTGCAGTGACAAGAAAAACAATTATTTTTCTTTCGCTTAAAAGTCAAAAAGCTCTTGTACATGACATCTTATCAAAATACTGCACATCTATTCACATGCTATTTGTTTGCATACATGTAATACGTTTAAGTATTATTTAATGCTTTAGTGATTGATGCCGGTCATTTATACAATGTGATGTATTTATACAAAGTGGAAATTCAGTTTTTCTGGTTTCAAATGATATTTCTCTTGTTCGACCCAAATATCAGAAAAAACATGAAGTGTGATTGTGGTTGTATTTCTTAAATATGACCCATTTAATGACATTCCTCTCGTTCAGAGCGAATTGCAGACTTCAAACAGTGCTTGGTCAAATCTGTGCATGCTTTAATAATAAATGTGAAATAGAAGATGAAAACTTATTCATTTTCACATTTTCTGTGTGTGAGTGGTGCTGCCTGTGAGTATGGCTGGAAAGAAAAAGAATGCAGTCTTTCACTTGAGAAATGGGAAGAGAATAGGTGCATTGCTTCGACGTAGTGGATTGGGTTACCTCTGGGAATGGAGGATTGTGGGGGAATGGACACAACACAGAGAGACCCTATTGTCTTTCCTGTTGCTGAGCCAGGGAGGAGTGTGTGTGTGTGTGTGTAGGCTAGGCTGTTGAGCCGCAGAAGGCAAACAGTGCTGCGCTCAAGCTGACATCTGGTTTAGTCGCCTTCTGCACCTGTAAGGGTAAAAAATGCAAATATGAACGCTACTCTTAGTGCTTCCAGGACGCAGGCTAACGGCCATTTGTCAAGCCGCGGCTGGCACTCGCTGTCTACACCAGGCCATTGTTATGCCAGCAACAGGCGGCGCTGGCCGTGGCACCATATGGCTCCTGTATGCTTCAGATAAGATATCGACTCACTTAACTTATCAACGGCATTTTAATACGCCTCATATTTCAGTTGCCAGCTGTTTTGTTGCTGAGGATGAATTTGCTTTTGGCAAAAGTTGTTGTTAATTTTTTTTCTTTTAATCTTTTAACGTAATCAAGGTATGATTAGTACAGAGTTCTTCTTTGGAAACCTTTTGAGCAGAGTGGTCTTATAATAATAATAATAATAATAACAACATGGATTTTTTTTTTTTACCAAATCAATCATGGGGCTAGTTAAAATGAATATATATTTATACTGAAATTACTGTGCAAAGCGATCTCAATGGAGAGCACTTGCTTGTTAAAATTTGCATTATGCAAATCGTACGTGTTTCCGTGGGTTACCTTAAATCCAAATCAAGGCACTGTCTATGCTATGAGGAGGAATGACACCCACCCAATCAAACCATATGTAACATTCTAGGGAAAAACTGCCCAGGTCGTTCTGTTGTAGGAAATTTTTCATTGGAGAGCTGGTGTGATGAGAACTTACTTTTACCTTCCTGAAGTTTATTCTTTTTCTAAAATAATATTTCCGGAGGTAATCTATTTCTCTTAGACTACAGTAATATCACATTTATTAAGTAGTAACACAATATACTTTTTTCTTAAGTATATAGTTTTCATGGAATGTCATGGAATGTCCATGAAACAACTCAGTTCCTGTTATTATTATCGTTATAACAGCCGTAAACAATCCCCGCATGCTTCCTTTCTCAATTTCTTCGCTTTCCTATAGCTACGATCTGTTTTAGAAATCTTTCCTTGCAATGGAAAATGTAGAGGAACAGATTCGCCTTAAAGCACTTGAAATCACTCAAGTCAACTTTTGTTAAACGTTGAACGCCTTCTTACAGAAACCTTCACCAGACCATCGCTGATACACTTTTCGCCATCATCCATCCATTGTTCATTTTAAAAGTCTACTCATGAGGATTAAATTCTCAAGGTCCCAGTGAATAAGTTTTTTTTGTTCCCTATAGAAACGCTAGGGCATGAGAGAGAGAGAGAAAGAAAGTGTGCAGTAATGGTATAATAATCAAACCTGTGTTTGGCGGTCCAGATGGCGCTGCTGTCAAAATTGGTTAGAGAAGTCAATCAACACTTTCTGACCAATCAGATTCATGGATATAGCAGTTCTTTTGTATGATGGCAAGATGATAAAAGTGAGCGAATTACTAAGACAATCTGGACTCCATGAAAAACCAAGTGAGCTGTCAAGCTGTATTTTTTTTGGCGCTCCTTTCTGCGTGTCTGTTCTTGTATCGATTTGCAATCGTTTCTATCCACTTAGTGAGCGGCAAGCAACAAATAGATTTCATAATGGCTGTATGCAAGGAGCTGAGGGTTTACCTCAACACGTTATGAATGAACCACACACAAGCGTCCACGCCGCTTTTAGCAGCAGCTAACTCGCTTTTCCTCCCATCTTGCGGTCACAGGACAACGTGAACTGCTCAACTCTGCTGGGACGGAGCCCAACACAAACAGCCACGTCCTGTCTGCTTTATTCACCATCCACATCATTTCCTATTAGAATCTATCTGTGGTCGGAGCAGAATCAGAGAGATCATGGGCTTCAAAAAAAAAAGGATGGAAATTATTAAACGACTTGGAAGATGCTGATTATAAACTTTGACATAATTGCAGGCCCAAATGAGCAAAAAAAAAAAAAAAAATCCAAGCTTATTATATTTTGGTGGATGTGTAAGAGTGATGCTATTCCTGTCCTTTTTCATCAGCACATTTCCCAGCAATGAAAGCAGCTGGTCTAAATAAAGGTCTAAACTGATCAAAAGTGGGTTGAAACATACCAAGATGTGTTCACTCTTTCCAGAAGCAAGCACAGGTTTTCCGATTTGTGTTTCACTTGGCGTAAAAGGGACTCATGTAGCTTTAATACAAAACGACATATTAGAGGCAGTTGGAAGCCGTTGTGTACAAGGCTAGTGTTACACTATGAAATGTAATAATTACATGTAGGCCCTGTATTTTAGTCGAAGACATGTGAGCTCAGCTGTCACAACTTCGGCATGGGCTTTCCATTTAAATAAAAATTCATTCAGCTGCCTTTAGCTTCGATTACAATGTGGTGGCCAGTTCATGTGTGAAAATGGTTCCTCATGCTCCTTTTTTAAATATAAGAGCCAGTATGGAATTAAAAACTGTGATAACTTGGTCGTTCAGTACATTCAGGTCGTCAGCTGACTTTATTTTATTGCCAGATAACATTGCTGAGTCTATACCTAACCAAAAGCAACCGCAGATTGCCTACAGTGCTTGTAAAATGGGCACTATGCATGATACGTGCACCGCTTCATGCCCTTCCCTTCTTATCCTGAAGAACTCTGGATTAGGGTCAACCTGAACCACATGACCGTATTCCATTGATTCAGAGTCCAATCTTTATTCTTTCCAAAATACTGAAGCCTTTTTTTTCTTTGATTAGTGGTTTTCTTATGGACGCACAGCTGTTTAGTCCCCAATTTTTTTTTTATCCCCACTGTTTTGGACAGCCGTGTATCATGAACATGATTAAAATTACGCTCACACTTGTCTGTCATCCTTCAAAATAAAGAAGACTTCTTGTACAATCTGTATAGGTGACACGCGACCAAATATTAAGTTATTAATAAATTACGTGTTTAAGGATCTTATGAAAAGACAGAAGTAAATTAATAATATAGAAAATTTAAGCAGCAGAGCAAAACTGAGTAATTGAATAACAGATTATGTACATCAGTGTTCGTATGAACAGCAAAGAATCAACAGTGAGGCTCAGGTTTAAAAGCTGCGGATAATTTTTTATTATTATTATTTTTTTTTTTTTACTTCAGGTGATGAAACAGAGTCTGTGGGCGATGCTGATAATTAGTCATTTCCCGTTCTCTAGATTGCGGTAGTAAGTTTGTGTTTTCTATAAGTGAATTAGGTTTTAAATGTAGAGGTGGGTGGCACAGCTTTCACTGGAATTGAAAAAAAAAATCTTACTAATCTTCTTTTTTCGCTTTTAATCAGTCTTAAAAATGCTAGAGCTTTACTTGTAGTTGTGATACATGCAAATGATCTTGCATTTCAGGAAGCTGTGTCGTTTTAGAAGTAAATACAGTGAGGTCCGAAAGTCATTAACATTAATAATCTGGGATGTGGGATTAATGTATTCAACAGGAAATTCAGCAAAAAAAAAGCACGTGCAATATGTATCTTATCTCTTCTATTGAAGAATGTGTTGACACAACCAATTTTATTGTATTTGATCTAATCTGGATCATCAGGTTTTACACAAACGTGTGGAGTCTGAAGCTGAGCTTCATCATTAAACGTGGACCTATTAAACAACTTTGACTTTTTACTAATTTTTACACATTGAGATAAGTTTCCACTGTGTGTGTGCAAGCAAAAATGTGAGGGGGGAAATTTCCTGATTTTTCAATTTTTGTTTAAACAAGCAAATTAGAGTCTCTCCAGTAGCTCATTTACATAGACACTGAAACAGTGTTTATGGAGGAGGAGTAAAAAAGTGCATTATCTGGGGAGTATTTCAGCTGGAGCATTAACACACACAGATATCAAGGAGCTTTGAGACCTATGCTAAGTTGTTAAAGAAATAGTTAAATATGGGGCCTTTAAAACAAAACAGGACTCTAAGAATACTCTGAAATTTAGCTCAATTAATCTAAGATTCACCTCATTTGTTGCTGATTATATAATTTCTAATGAGAACCTTTTTTTTTTCAACATAATGGCAAACAGAAATATCACTAATGCTCTCACAGACTTTTGGACCCTGTTTGTGTGTGTGTGTTTGTATACAAATACATATAGTAGAACACGACAAATTGTGACCATATGTGTATTTTTTGTCCAGACTGCTAGACATGTATCTGGGACAAACATCCAAAATGTAACTGAAGAATTTGTGAAATTTAAAGCCGCTCGTCCGTGTGTGTATAATCTGCGTCAGGGCTTGGGCTTGTTTTTAGTTCCGAAATGAGTTTTCCATTTGCATTATAAGGTTTTACAATGACTTAATAAAGTCTCAGGGCTGGCATTTGTGAAAGGGAATTAAACCGATATGATTGCACATTATTAAGCATAATTAAGTGTTCCATGCAGACCTGGCTTCATCTTGTTTTCCTCCTGAATTAGACTCTGGAGCTATTTTTCCAGTGGTGAATGTGCGACGAAAAACATCAGTCTGACTCCCTTTTTGTTGTATTTGACAAAATACACCCTAAGAAACACTTGTGTGTGTCGGATATTTTATAGAGGTGCATGTACACAGACATATTTTTACAGATTCTTTGTCGGCTTTGTACATTAAGAATGTACGCTAACACAAGAACTCTTCTTTGGACTCCTTGCCAAGGTTAGCTGCTTTTTTGCAGAATTAATAATTAAAAAGTGATGAGTTCCAAAAAAAAAAAAAAAAGGAATGCAAATGATTGTTAGCATTATGAATGTTAGTTTTTTTAGCGTGACAGAGAGCAAATCAGCTGTGAATGTTGATTAAAGTGAATTAATAAGTGGCATGGATAATAATAGGCTTTAAATCTTGAGGATTAAATCTTGCATGTTTGGTTGAGAACATTGCGTGGCAGAGCCCTTCGTACACAGTTCTGGTCACTGCTTAGATTCAGAACTCATGAACAGAGTGTTCACAAGTGCAAACCGAATTTTTATTCATTTTTTAAAATCATTTTAGGTTTTCAGTTTGTTGTTTTAGATTTAGGTTTTTGATTGATGACCTAAAGTCATGGTGAGATCTGATTTATTTTAACCTTTGTCTACGATGCTATTTGTGACTGTGGTCCCCTTTAAAGCTAAATTGCCATAAAAGGGTGAAATTGGTAATAAATGTAAATGCATGGCTATAAAGTGGCAGCAAACTCGGCACACTTTGCCCTTAACCTTTTTTAGGGGTGGGGGGGGGGGGGGTCTCATTTACTTTATTGATTTCACTTCTACAGTAAAGGGTTAACACTTTGTTATTTGAAGAAGTAATTGTTTTATCTGTATATTAACTAAAAGTTGTGCAATAGGGCTTTTTTTTTAAACAAACAACATGCAGTTTTGTGCTATGCAGAAAAGTGATGAGATTTTTTTTTAGTTATAATTTTAAAAATGTAGAAGTATTCAAGAGATGTGGGCAGAACGTTGATTTAATTATGTATTGTAATTCATTCCTGTGGCATAGTGTGTCACTAAAATTAAGTTTAATTTAAAAATTTTATTATTTAATTATACATAAGGGGTGTTCAAGACAAATCAGGACTCATCGTGCAGAATAACAGAACACAGTTATGAGAATAAAACTACGTTTATATTTCTATTAATTTCCTGCTACACTAATGCACTCATCAATGAAGTTTTGATTCATGATCGGTCCACCAGCCTCACCCCTGAAATGCTGGCCTCACAGCAACTCATTTAATAACTCTTTCCTTTAATGGAGAAACCAGCCTGGATTGAGCACCAAAGGAGTTCTGTTTTTGCAGGACAATGCACAACCTCATACTGCCCCCTGCACCGCTTGCACATTACAGAAACTCAGCTGGGAGTTATTGGCACATCTCCCTCATAGTGCTTACCTTGCTTTAAGCCATTTCCAAATGTTAGGGCCATTAAGAGATCCTAAAATATTTTTTACTATTATAACTGTGCTCTGTTATTCTGCACAATCTCAAGTCCCGGTTTGATTTGAAAACCCCTCGCATGTTTGCGTATTTAAGGTGGCAAAGCATTGCCTTTCCTCAATAATTCTACAGGTGGCATGGTCTAAATTATTCACATTGGCTGACAGCACAACATCCCATGTGGAAGAAGTGAAGTTTATTTAGAAAGAGAGACTTGCTTGGTTAAAAAAAAGTTGCCTTTTTTCACTTAAACAAATTTTAAAATATTTACTTTTTCTATAGTTTATATGGGTATTTTGTATAGTTTAAGTGCTGCCCTTGGTTTTTAAGTGGGGAAAATAATGTTATAAGGCAAGAACGACATTTAATTACTTGTGTTTTTAATTGGTTCAAGGTTTTAAAATTAAATCAGATTTTTATAAAATCACCATATAAATTGAATCAACACCAAGGTATCGGGGACCCTGGTGATTTCCATTCCTTATAATTAATACGACAATGTTAAGGAAATTCTATAATTAGTACAACAAGTGATGAACTCACAAACTTCTAGATATGCTGTTGTGGGAAAATAATCAACTAGGGTGTTATGCAGACTGACAGGTGTATGATTGTTGTTAACACCCCAATGGGGATTATTTTGCAATAACATGTGATTTATACTTCTTATACCACAGCAATTTATCAGTAAGACAATTTTACTCATTGGCCAACACTTAATCTCCCATAGCACCTACACAGTAAAATTCCCAGTGATGAAATAACACTCAAAATGTTAAATTAGCACCATACAGTGTTTAAATAGGTCCAGTTGGACTTAATACTGGGGATTTCAATGCTGACCAAGATGTTAGAAAGCTCCTGAAGACTTGATTACAATGCACTGACATTGGAGAATCCTTCCATAGATGTTAAGTAAAAGAAACCTCATTCTGATCAGGATTTCTTTGTTAATCCATTTAATACAAGTGTTATACAAGAGTATTCAGAGGTTTGAGCTTTTCTTAAAATGACTCAAACTTTCAGTCAGAACTACTGTCATATGCCATTAAAAAATTATTAACACCTCCTGGCCAATCAGATTTAAGAATTGATTAGCACTGTGGTAAAATGTTAACTCCAACATCAAGGTCTTCATTGTATCTTGTTTTTGGCTTTTATAGCTAGCTACATAAGAAAACGATTAGTTTAATCTCAAACATTTCAGTCCGGACCCTGTTGTTCATTTATTTCCCTGTTGTTTTTTTCCCCTCTGAGTTGTCTTCGCCCTAAAAGGTTGCACAGTCCAAGTTTCTATGTAGGCAAACCATGAAAAACAGTATCGAATCCATGAATCATTAGATGAGTCAGTTCCAGAAGTCGCCATAAACCTCAGAGTTCTTGGCCGCAGCTGAAAGCAGGAAATCCAGGCTTCAATAACTTCCTTTCCCTGAGCAACCATCAACGGGAAGATGTACGTCTGTGCAACAAAGCCACTGGCTCACTTCATTTATTCAAACTGTTTATAATTTGTGGTCTGTATTCAAGCACTGAGCATCCGGGGTTCGTTGGCACGACGTCCCCCCCCACAATAAATCCAGAGCAGACCTTTCAATGGTCGCCGCATTGTTATTGTGACCAGCCGAGTCCTAGAGCCTGGCTTGCGATTTGGTCGATGGAGGATCTCTCACTGTATTAGTATGCATAGAAACGGTCTGAACTCTCGCCACGGTGTGGCTGTAGCTTTAGTAAACACCAACACTCTGATTCAACACTACTTCAAAAGATTATGCACACACACACATACACACACACACATGCAGAGCTTTGTCTGTTTATGTCTCTGGCAGCTCACTTATGGACAGTGTTCAAAAGTTCTGCATGAAAAAGTAACACTGGCTTTTTGTATAAGGACTTTAAGATGGTTTTAGTGTTTTCATGAAAAGATTTTGTGGCGTTTTATTTAGTTAGACATGTTACCAAAGCTGTCAGTTACAAATAACAAGAAAACAAACAAACAAACAATAAAAAACTCTTAACTAGCATGCTAACAAACCTGCCTTCTTTTTTCTGTCAAGATGTTACAGAAAAGTTATTTTAGCTTCGAACAAAATAATAGTTAGCTTAATCTTAGCTTTGTCATTGGTTTCTTTAAAACAATATTGTATATAACCAGATTTTATCTATTTTTTTATTTGTTTGCACATGAGCTTAGCACATATGTTTAGCTTAATCTTTGCTAAATTGCTATCAACATGGGTTCCTACTTTAGAAAATACAATAGCTATTAGCATAATCCTAGCTCACTTACTAGTGCTTTTGATGAGTCACACTATATTAATAATTATCCCAATGTTAATGTTAGCTAGCTGTCTAACTCCAATGGTTCCAGTATTATATATCATATATCATAATTTTATATTTAGTAATATAAAATTATATAGATTAGTATACTAACATATAATAAAATAAATATATTAAATATTAAATATTGTTATTGACCAATATTTAGCACATTCTCAAAGTTAGGCTATTTTGGTAGCTTGCTAGTGCTACTGGTTACTGGTTTAGCTAGCTTGGTAGTGCTATTAATTAGTAAATAATAAATAGATAGTTTAATAATATAGATAGATTAATAATAAATAGTAAATTAATTATTTACCACCTTATAAAAATTAGGATATTGTAGGTAGCTTGCTAGTGATACCATTTATTAGTTTACACAGTATAATTTTTAGCTGTTTGTTAGTTAGCTTGCTAGTATCATTAATTACTATTTACCACCAATAAGAATTATGATATTTTAAGGTAGCTGCTGGCGCTTTACCAGCTTTACTAGCCTGCAGGTAAATTTAATTGCTATTAAACATCTTATAAATATTTTTGTTAGATTGTAATTTTAACTAGCTTGCTAGTGTCACTGATTAATATTTAGCGAGCCTGTTAGTGATGCTGTTTGCTAGTGTACACAGTAGGGATGCACCGAAATGAAATTCTTGGCCGAAGCCGAATAATAATGAAATGCTTGGCCAAAGGCCGAATACCGAACGCGGTGTTTCGCATTTTTTTCCATTTATTTTGCCAATTAATATTAATTATTTATTAAATAGTAAAAATTAGCTTTTTACTATTTTGTGTTGCTTTTTTTAGAAAAATAAATCAAATAACAAAAATACAATTAAAAAAAATTTATTTAACACTGAACATTTTTTTTTTTACATTCCAGCAGACATTATACAAACAAAGCACAATATAACTTAAAATAAATAAATTAGTCAAATATTTTTTTTTATTTGGCCATCTTTGAAGCCCCCCTTCTTGAATAGCCTATGTTAGGGCTATAACTGACTGCTGAAAGAATGTAACTCTGTATGTCTACAACAACAAATGTGCATTAAATAGTGCAAAAAATGTGAATTCACTGCTGCTGTTGCCGTAGCCGCTGCCGTGTCTTTCTGCATGATGTTCGGGGTGTCTTGATTTTAAGTGATAAATTAAACTTACGTGCTGTACGTTTTTGCAGATGCACCCCCTCTGGACAATTCAGCAGAACAGTGTCTGCAAAAGGCCGTTTTTGCCTTTTTCTCTGACACTTTAAAGTGCTTCCACACTGCTGACATTTTTGCCGCATAAAGTGCGCGCCTCTCACTCTGGCCGGGTTACTATTTGATCGCGTCATTAAAAACGTCATTGTTCTGTTTTTTGTCATCTTTGTTTTCTGTTTTAGACAGTTTGTTACTGTTTGTTACTGTACTGGATGGTACTGTAGATAGCTCATTAGTGTTCTAGATTGCTGGTTCATATAATTTGCAATAAAGTTATAAAGTTATAATTAACTTTACTGTTAGCTAGCTTGTTAATGATATTGATCGTAAAGGTTAAGCTAATTTTAGGTAGAACAGTTGTAGTATTACCATCAACTAATAGTTTATAGAATACATTAGTTAGCCTAGGTTGCTAGTGATATTGGCTTCTGGGTCTAACAATTTAGTAGTAAACTTGATTTTAGCTAGCTTGCCAATGAAATTGGTCACTAGCTTTAAAAAGATAACTAGTCTATTATCTGATTGTTGATATAAATAATACATTAGTTAGTTTAAGCTAGCAACCTTGATATGTAGTGTATATATATATATATACAAATATATAATTTATGGTATATAGTTAATATTATTTGCAGTATATACTTAGTGTTGCTTAGATGATGTCTGATGCTTGATGATGTCATTGGTGACTGGTTTACACAGTGTAATAGTTAACTAGCAGGATTGGTTAGTGGTTTGCATAAGATTAACCTAACTTGCTAATGCTTAGTTTCAGGAAATAGGCACTTAGACTAAATCATACTGTATTTTGAATATTTAGCTTTATTTGTGTATGAGAGGACTTTTATTATTGTGTTTGTTAATTAGCTATTTATAGCACAAACTAATTTATTTTTTTTTTTTACTGTGTTTTAATTTCTAATACAGTTTGTATATAAAAGTGTATCGAAACATATAGAGGACATTTTTCAATGTTTTTACAACCTGGACCTTTTCCAAACGATTAAGTTCATCACACCTGACCTGACATTAGCTGTCACTATGATGTTTTCCGTGGATCCCGCTCTCACCACTGTTGAAGGATCCTCTAAACACAGGTGCATCACCATGTGACTAGTCCTCTGGTAGGAAGAAGTGACTCGCGGTAAATAGACGGAGGAACTTTACTGAGGCGGGGGGATTGGAGGCAGATATCTTTCTTGCTCTTACTTTCATAAATGTCCAAAGATCTCTTATCTCCTCTCACGCTTATTTACAGCTTTAATTTCCTGTGCCTTATAAGCGCCGCCTCGTTCATCCCGATGTGCCGTAACATGTCTGCGTAACACGAAAGCAATGCTGGAATGTCGCCTATTTCTGGAATGTTCTTCATTAAAAGCATGGTAAACCTGTTTGTTAATTCTGACCGCAGTTACACTAATTACAGCTAATCACCTGGTGTAAGTTTCAGCCCAGCCATCTCATGTCACCGTTTTAGTTACCTTGATTGCTGCATGCCACAATAGAAGACCCTTTCTGAGTAGCGGATCGAGCTCCACCATCCGCTCCAGCCCGTGAGCTGTAAATAGAGAGCGTCCCTGCGGCCCCGTGTGCAGCGGCGGTGTAATGGGCTGAACAGTGCGGCTGATTGTTGCACGTCGCAGGCAGGTGGAGAAAGCTGTTTTGACAGGCCCTGTAAATCAATCCAGCATCTCAGCCAACAGAAATTGATCCCAGAGTGGCCCGTAGTAGCAGCAGGGATTGGGTCTGAGGCTTGAGCTGGATGGCATCAGACGGATTCACTGCGTCCAGCTCTGTGGGTTTAAAGAGGTATGAAATAAACACTCCGGTGCTGCCAGGAGGAGGAGAAGCCCTGGCTGTCCACTCCACTGGACATTTGTTTTCTGATTTGAGCTTTACCAAGAGCACCGAGCTGTGTACGAAGCCAGGAGGAACATTCTTATCGATCACTTGTAGGGTATCTAGATGAAAGTGGAAAAACTTTTATTGTGATGAATGGATCACCTTCACATGTCATTTTCATACTAATGCTCATTTAAATATATAGCTGTTTTTAAATAACAGTGTGTTAGGGCTGTGATTTGGGTTGGAAAGTGTGTATCAAATGTAAAACCCCCTAAATTTATTCTAGGCAAGTTATTACTCAGCCTGCTTTTTTGTGCGTTAGTTGAATCACACATGCGTTGTACTCACACGCCCTACAGCGTTTCAGCTTTTCTGACACTTGTTTAAGCATTTTAGTTTTCTTCTGTGTAGTTTCTTTTTCTTTTTTTCACCCAATGATGATATAGCAATATTTAATATATACATATGTTAGTGTGTTTTAAAATTTTTTTGCGTTTAAATTAAAATTAATAATTTATTTAAATGTTTTAAAAAATAGCTGTAGATTAAATCAGATAAATCGGAAATTTGTCACTTTGTGCTTTACTCTTGCCCCCTTAGAGTGCATGTGGAACACTTCAAGAAGCTTAGAGGAAGTACCAATAGCTTTCAGCCTGCCTGTTGAATTTGTACTTTTCATTTGAACTTTATTTGTACAAAAAAGCTCTGACTTTTAACCTGAAAATGTTTTATTATATACATATAAAGAAAGTTAAAAAAAATTCTTCTGTAAGATATTAATTTTTTATTTATTTTTTTGCGGGTGGGATGTGCGGAATCAGAAGCGGCTAGTGCTGCACAATTAATTGCACATCGTGAAATAGACCAGTGCAATTATTTAATCACAAAAGGCTGCAATTTATTATAGGAAATTTGCCAAACATTCTCTTAATGAGATAATTTGTGTTGTTAGCCAAGACAAATACATTTGAATAAAAACTGTACATTTAATAGTTACATACCGCAGTTTAAATCACAATCTATGTCAAAATGATGGCAATGTGTGTTTTTTTTATATAAAATCATGCAGGCCTAGAATTCTATTTTTGTATTATTTGTTCATTTGTTTGCTTGTTTTTTCAGATTTCTGATTTATGCACAAAAAAATGAAAAAGCAGTTAAAAATATATAGAGAGATTTTTTTTTTTAATTAATTAATTTATTTTTTGTTATCAGACACAAGTGGTGTGACATGAAAGTCTTTACTAGTGCCATATAGCAGTCATTAAAAAAAAATTCCCTGTTATTTAAGACAAACACGTAGCTCTTTGATGTAATAGGGTTTAATACCAGCTCTTTCCGAAATAGCTTTTAGGGGGGAGCCTTAAAAAAAGAATAGCGGTAATGGAGAAAATTACAATCAATGTATCTTTAAATAAATTGATAACCTTTATTCAACAATACAAAAAGTATGCTAATACTAACTGCTTAAGTAATCCTTAACTTAACTAATCCTAAACTGCTTAAGTAATGAAAGTGATTAATTTTACATGTTTTTTAATGATTTTTTGCTGTTTTAAATGAATGGATGTTTTTATTAGAATGATATCAGTCACACGCTTTAACTTTTATTATCATCTTGTACTTTACGTTCTTCTGATTGTGGATATGCTTCAATAATGACACACAGCATGTGGAATGTCAGATATTTACATCTCACTAACTATACATAACCTGTTACTACTTATTCTAAACCTGACGACTCCAAGACAGTTTGAGTGTTACGGTGGTAATTAACTAGCCACGGTGGTACATTTCTAAAATAAGGCTGTGTGCCTTGCATTTCGGTAATTACCAGGTAATTGCAGTTCTTCTCTTTGAGACCTTAACTACTATGGGTCATTACGGAGTTGGAGAAAGCCATTCGCGGAATGATCACTGCACCTTTCCGAGATAATCGCACAAAAGGAGTCGACACGGAAAATTACATTTTCGGACCTCTCCTCTTTTATTTCATTACCCCGGCCTTGTGCGACGGCTGAAATTGGGTCTCTTAATTTAAGGAGCTGCATTCCAGCCCGGCCTCGAACGTAGCGCTTCTTGTAATCCGCTGATAAGTGTCATCTCCCATAATGCCGTGTCACAGCCACGGCTTGTCTCTCGCTGAGGCATTCACTTGTTGCCCACACCCTCCCCCTTCTCTTTATTGCGCTAATAAGACTATTTCCATGGAGCCCGAGTCAGCCGGAGAGGAGCGCACAATTATCTCTTGAGGTTGCGACAGTTTCTACAGGTGGCGTTCCTGCCTCATAGAAGCTGTGATCATTAGTGTTCGAACAGACCCTTTGCTTTTTGACAAGCCTGTGACCAAAGGCAAAGACGAGCTCGGGTCAGCAGGAGAGCCACTTACTGCGTGCTTTTGAATGGTGTTACTACGCTGTTGCCCGAGGCGCCCGAGTCCATGTTCAAACTCGAAGCATGAAGAGGTGCATTGTGAAGGCTGTGTGATTCTGAGATTTTATAATTGGAGAGGCGGCGTCGTTTGGTGCACACCAGCAGCTCTGTTGTCATCCATTCTGTTTCCTATTCCGAATTAAAGATTAGCACGCGGTGCTCAGGATTGAGAACGTTTAAAAGAGCATGTTTACATATGCTATTCTCATAATCCCTAAAATATCACGTACACCAAAAGTCGAAAGAGCTACTGTAGCTAGCTTCAACTAGTCCGGCGCTTGATTTTAGTTTGATTACGAAAAGATGGTGCAGGTTTACCTCTGATCGTGACAATGCTCTAACACCGGAGACTCCTTCCAAAAAAATGCAAAACATCCCCCTGCGGAAAACCAAAACAGTTACACGTGTGCCGGTTGTTCCAAAGAGACGCGTTGATAATAAAGCAAACACTAGGGCTGCTAGCTTATAGAAAAATTCACCTGACCAATCAGAATCAAGACTGCGGTGTACCACTATATAGTGCGGAACCTATTTACAGGATTTATCTCCCTAAATGTGCCATTTATCCCGTTTCAGAATCCATCACTATCGTTCAGGCCCTGTGCTCTTCAGCCAGCTTTTGTGCGACGCTTTGTGTTTAAATGATGAGATGGATATAATGATGCTATACAGACATATGCCTTAAATGAATGAGCAAGTAAATAGGGCTCTTTTTTTCCCACAGGGCAGACTTTTTGATATGATTCTAATGAATGCACCACAGCGCACGGCTGTCCACTCCAGCGCTCTAAAGGACCTGCGTACCTAAGAGCAAAGCAGACGCCAGTACACAAAAGAGACGCACTAGCAGAAATATTCCATTCAAATGCAAACAGCCTCTCAAAAGAGGAGCCTTTCAAAGGACGCATTAATTGAGTTTTCTATCATATTGTGAATTATCATATCGAGTACAGCGAGCTTTACTCAGCACCGTCATGGTTCTGATCTTTAACCACGTGCTTTGTTTAAAGAGAAGTATTCAAGTTCTGAGCTTCATGTTCTACAGGAGAGTACAGAGTCACATGTTTCTCATTTTCAGCCCTTCATGGTGAAGACGTTGGTCTTCACTTTCCACCAGACTGACCGTGAGCTGCAGGGAGTTTTTTTTTTTTATGCTCTGCTTGATCTTGTCCAGATTGAGTCTTGAATATTGGTCAATTTCTTTTCCCTTAAGAAATTTTCTGTGGCGGTCTTTGTTCTTGCTTGCACGCTAGGTTTCCATCCAAATGGTTGGCTAATTTAAAGCAAGCAAACCGAAAACGTTTGCCAATTGCCATGTTTCCACTGGTTACGCTCTATAAACTCTCGGAAGGAGAGAAATTATGAGGAACATGCAATCAGTCCACACCAGTGTTGGGTGTAACACGTAAGCAAGTATTGGATTACTTTTTTGAGTAATTTAGCGCGTTTGGGCCGCCATTTAAGTACTCAGTTATTTAGTTACTTTTTTCAAAAATGTAATCCGTTATTCAGACAATTTATGTAATCTGTGAGCTAGAAAGCAGTCATTCCCAATCCCTTAGTGTCTGTGTGTGTGTGTGAGAAAGTCATCCTGCAAGCCCCGCCCCAGATAACCCGCCCCCCTCTGTTATTCCTGCTGTTATACTCCTATCTCACCTATGCGGTTTGACTATGTGAGGACCGACGCGTGGAAGGATGGAAACCTAATCACAGTGCCAAAACTCGCTGTGAATCATGATGAACCGTACTTACGTCCACCGCGCGAAACCGCGTAGCTGAGACTAGTATTAGTAGTTAACAGATTATGAGTCAATCTTATAATAAAGATCTAATTATAAAGGTCTTGACCAAAAAACAACATGCATGAGGAATCACAAAGGAGTTTTTATTTTCTGCAATGGAAAAGTACTCGAACTAGTTACTTTCATCAGAAAGTTACGCTGTAATGTAACAGATTACTTTTTTGGACAGTATTTTTTTTTTGTAATGTAATTAGTTACTTTAAAAAGTAACGTCACTCAAAAGTAATGGACACCCAGGCAAAGTGTCATGAAGAGACTGAACACCTGAGAATAAAAGAATAATAAAACAAGAAACACTTTTGTACCACACCTGAAATATTATACTTAATAAAGAATACTTAATTGAGGGCACAAGTTTGTATCCACAATAATTTTTGAACATTTAAAGTTTTTTAAAAATATGTGAGAGGCATTCAAGCCAAACCGGGACTTTCAATTGTGCAGAATAACAGAACACAGTTAAGTTAAAACTCCCTTTTTTCTCTATATAATCCCCTGTTATACTGATGCACTTACCCCAGCATTTCACTAGTGCTTGAATACAATCCAGGTAGAACGTTTTCTCAGTATGCCAGAGCAATGATTAGGCTGCCTGCTTTAAGTTTAAAACCCTGGCCTCCCAGGAACATCTCTAATGGCCCAAACCTAACCAAAGTGAAAACGGCTTGGAGATTGGAGGTCAGGACTGTATAAAGGATGTTGCATGTGTTGAATGATTGCGCGTACAGTTCCCACCGACAAATACATTTCTTTCACAAGTCGGCGACAGATTATCTGTTGATTTTCACAGACCTGGCATTCCACTCACTGAATGTTCACAGGAACGACAGTCTTATAGCCTTCTTTAAAACATTTTCACAATTTAAATGTTTTACTTTGGCTAAGAGTCTCATCATTGCACTTCTGTTACTGTTTCTGTAAATGTCATTCGTTTCCCTGCCTTCATTCACAAATCCCGGTTTGACTTGAACACTCCTTGTATTGGCCCATTGTGTTTTTGTTACTGACATTCCTTCATTATTGCACAAAATCTTCAGCAGTATAATGAAAATATTCTTTATTTTTCCTGTTCCATTTTGTTTTTTATTCTGCCTGAACCCCTCACCCATGTTGCTTCTAGTTTCTAGTGTTTAGTTCAGAAGAGAACGTGTGCTAGCTGTATATTGCTCCTAAAAATAACTAGTTAAGACAGGGACTTACCATGGAACTTGGACTACAAGGCAGGGTTCACCGTGGATGGGGTGGTAAATCCATCTCGGGGCACACACACACACACACACACACACACACACACACACACACACACACACACACACACACACACTCACCCAGTCATACATTGGAAACACACAGAAGCCTTTATAACATGTCTTTGGCTTGTTGGAGGAAACCGGAGTACCCAGTGGAAACCCACTATGCACGGCGAGAACATACAAACTCCACGCACACGGAGTGAAAATTCAAACTCCCAGCCCCATCATGCCACCTAATCCATGGTTATCAATAATTGGGAACTAATTTCTGTTAGGTTGAGGACTAAGAAATAAGATTAACACCAGCACCACAGGATTGTAAAAATTGGAAATTCATTTATTTTGCTTGCTGGGAATTTGTGTCATACCTAATTTGCATAGGATTAAGTTTAGACGGCGCTCATCACGCTGTTGTATTGCCACTTGCCATGTATGAGTAAAGGGGTGCGCAAACTTTTGCACCTTACTGTATGTGTGCACTCAGATTTGCAAAGTGCTTTGAAACCTCGTGCACTTTTTTTCCCCCTTCAAAATATTAGATTCTCCCCAAACAGACATTAAGTGGGAACATGTAAAGTGTAGATATGCGGCAGCTCCGTTCCTTTTACATAAAAGTGAAAAGAAAATGGAAATCCCATTTCTGCCTCTTGTTTTGGTCGGACTCATCAGCGTCTTATCAGCCGAGCAGAACCCATAGCAGAAACACCGTCACAGACTCATAGCCAGTTAAGCTCTGCTTGGCTTTTTTTTTTTTTTTTTTAAAGCATTCAAATCCCCAGTCTTGGAACTGTTGGTGTGTGTGTGTGAGTGTGTGTGTGTGCGCGCGCATAGCAGTGAGTTGTGAAAGAGGCGTGTTGGGGCACATCCTGGCCACAGCATGCACAGAACATTATCAGAGAGGGAGTTAGCCTCGGGAGAAGCCAAGCACCTCCAACACACATACACACACACACAAACACGCGCGCGCACACACACACAAACGCATTCACGTCAGAGTGCTCTGAAGGTGGAGTTCTTATAAGCATGTGGTTAGTTATCTGGCATCTGTGATTTACCAAGAAAGGGATAATTAAAAGCAGGAAACCATTTAACCCTTTATCAACTCGAATGATCAAAACCAGTCCTTCTTCCATATATATAAAAATGTACGTCTACACTCACTGGCCACTTTATTAGGAACACCTAATACTTCTGCTCATTGGTGCAAGCAATTCAGTTACGCAGGTGCACATGCACAGCGCACAAATCCAACAGCTTCAGTGAATGTTTACGTCTCGGAATGAGAACAGCGGACGGTTGAGTATTTCAGACCCCGCCGATCTCCCGAGTCTCCAGGCTCAAAAAAAACAGAAGCCACGTTTCCAGACTGGTACGAACTCACAGGACGGTCTGAGCTCCCCGAACAACTACTGTTTGCAACCGCGGTGAGCAGAAAAGCATCTCCGAACACTTTCAAACTGCACAGCTGAAGATTAGAAAAAATTTCACCTGGAACGTGACACAGGTTAACGCTGCCCTTTTTAAAAAAAAAATCAGGCACAGTCTGTTGAAGTGCAGGTTCCCCCGGGCATGGTGCCTAGGAGAGGTGTGTGGGAAGCATTAATACAGTTTACAGTACACAGCACACACACACATACACACACACACATCATGGAACAGAACAAAGCCTGTGATAAAACCCTTTTCAGTGTAACACAGTGCGTCACTTTTGAGTGATGGTGGTTAAGGCTTGTTTTCCAGGAATACATTTCGCTTCATTAATCGTGTTTAAATGTCGGCAGCAAATTGCATTTAATCTGAAAGGAGATATTTTCTGTCTTTTATTTATATATTTATACATTGAGCAGGATAATGCAGTTTATCCGGACTATGCACAGCTATGTATTATTATATATTTTTTATTTTTCAGTTTGTGTTCAGTTCAAATTATGGTATTAAGCAAAGGAGGTGAATCCAGGCAGAACATGCAGAACACGTCGGCCGTAGAGGAGGTAAACACGGACTAACTACTTCTCTTTTAGATTAGACAGTAACCACATTTTCCACATGTTCATAGGTACGGAAAAAAATCGCAGGAAACGGTGATTAAAGAGTGCAATCGTGGAAAAGATATTTTACAGGATTTTGGACGGGTTTTCTGTTTTCCGTTCTAATCAGCGTTTTCGCATTTCGGCAGTTTGATCGGTTGTGATGATCGGATTGAAGTAGGGAAGGAAAAAAACACTTTAAACAAGCCGGATTAAACTCACCAACACTTATTATGTTTGCACGTTGCTGTGTTTGGATAATCTGAGATCTGTTGAGAACCTTAACACACATAGGAGGTGATCAAAAATACAAAAGGGACATAAAAAGAGAAAAACAAACAGCCTTTTTTTCTATACAGGCACGTGACTACTGTGGCGTCAGTTACAACAAAGGACGACATTAGGCTGCTATGGATTTTTATTGTTAGTTACGTTCAAGGTGTATTTTACAGCCTAAAGGATTAGTAGCAGAGATAAAAGAATAACGTAGCAGTTGATAGCTTCTGTTCTGCTGATCAGATGATTTCTTATGCAGTACGTTGTTGTGGTTGACTTCATAACTTGTTCGAAAGAGAAACAAGCAAGACGGATGATAAGGATATTAATTAGCAGAAGTTTGATTTGTTATCATTACCTAATACAAATATTTGATTTCTCCTGGTTTTGGTGCCTTTTGCTAGCGTTGGTATTCGTTTAAAACTTAACATTATCAGATGTGTGTTCTTGTGCCTCTGTGACTGTGTTTGAATTTTGGTTTCAATGCTGGGATCCCACCATTTATTCTCGTGTGTTTTTCATCTCCTCTGCCATTGGTTAGATCCTCAATGCTTGTAAAATGTAAGCTAATCCCAGAGCGTGAAGGCAAGACTTATTTTTTTTGGTACAGTTTAGCACGATTTAACTATCGTTAGATAATGCATATTTATTAATGAGTGAATCTCATGGTAAGTGTAGGTCTGAATTTTTTGTGGGTTTTAAGTACGGTTGTAGCTCAAGATAAGGATTATTTTGCTAGCGCAACAGGTTTTTATAGCAGTTGAAGAATGACATAAAAGTACAAGTGTTACCTTTCTCTCTCTCTCTCTCTCTTTCTCTCTCTCTCTTCATATTTTTTTTTTCTTGAAAGGTCAAAATTTTTTTTCTTCTTTATATTCTTCCGCTCCCATGTCCCTCAGGGTCTACATAAAGATCTGCCAGAGTTTCTCTTTGGTAACATCCCCCCCCCCCCCCCCCAAAAATGTTCATTTTCTCTCCCAAAGAATGAAACAAGTGACATGGGATGTTTTTCATTTTTCTTTAAAGCAACTCCCAACAGCAGTTCGGTAAAAACACAGCTGTTTACAGATAATAAAATAAGTAATAACAGGAATTATAATACCTATGAACAGGTAATCATGTGTCATTGTTTACGAAATAAAAAGTGTAGTAATTCCTCAGACGGAGCAGCGGTCTGGGTGAATTTGTTGTCGGTAAACTTTGTTTTTGCAAACGGAATTGCTGGATCGCATCGGAAGGAATGTTAGGACGAGTCTGTCCTCATGGTACCTTCTTCGTGGAATGCCGCGGATATTTTAAGGCGTCTGCAATAATGACGAGATAAACATCGTGATCTGGCAGGTAGCCGGTAATCACTGCATACTTGGTGCATTTCCATCCGTATTAAAAATAAATTCTGCAACAACACATCACATGGCTCCATCAGTCTGAAATCATATTCGCCAGACGAGTCGATGAATTAGACCTACAGGATTGTCATCTCGCTTGTCACTGGAAGGATATCGGTGTCGCCTGTTTGTCTGACACTCGGAGCGGAGAGTAAACACAGTATATTGTTCCTCCCATCTGTCATCAACGCTTAGACACGCGGAATGGAGCTTGGCTTTATCTGGAGCCATATTGAACAAATCACAAGTCTTTCACATTAGATATTCGGTCCAGATTCTGTTTGTCTGGTCAGTAATTATAACATTCCTGTGTCTGTCTTTTAATCCGAAACGAAACAGATGTATCGGAATGACTCTTAACGATTATTTCATTGAAATAAATAGACGGTGTACCGGGACAGCGCAGGCCCTCAAAGCGAGTAATGGTTTCTTCTCACAAAACAGACAAGTGGATCCAGTAAACGTGTACCTTGAGTTCGCCTCTATTTAGAGCGGACGTGTGAGAGTTCACAGCTTTGTGCTGAATAGTTCAGGATTCAGTCATAATTAGATATAGGATCAGCGCTTAAAGGCAATCTGAGGTCAGACAACCCGAATGCACCTATTTATTAATATTTTTTTAAACCAGAGTTTGAATCAAATCACTGTGTGATTAAATCCGTTATGCAACGTAATCGTAATCGATTCAATTTATTGAATCAACGGGTCAGGTTTCGATCGAGGATTGATTCTCACTTAAAACATTATTTAGGTTAAGTTACCAGGGCTGTACGATTAGATTTTTAAAAATCACATCAGTTATTTTTGAATGTTTTCACATTCTGATAGCGATATGTTAGTATCAGATGTATTTATCAAAGAACAAATGTGAAAATAAATGATCTCATTAAAAGCATGTTTTTTAATACATCTCTATATAAATTCCTGACTATACCTGTAATAAATCGCAGGCTTCTGTGATTGGATTATTTTACGGATCATGGTTTCACAAGTCTTAAAAATATACATCATTTTTTTGCAAAAAAATACAAATTGCTTTACAGAACCTGCAGAGTATTTTTGGTTTGCATTAAGATTATGGCTAGTTCTTCTTTTGATTGAGATGTTGGTACATTATTGCCACCTACTGGACTGGAGTGTGGAACAGAACAAAATATCTTATTTATAAAAAGAATGATGCAACCCAAACTAAAGTTGTTACACCTAGATTCTGTCTTACTAGAATCAAAGCTCTTGGGGAGCCGATTCGGTCCGATACTTTCAGGCCACTTGCTTCGGTCCACATCCTAGCGTGATACTCATCTGCCTAAACTGACCACACCACCACTAAAAACAGCCCAAGCTTTGCCTTCGACATTGCGTGCATATGTAAAAGCACACCTAGTTGCATTTTTGTCCCATGGTGCATGTGCATAAAAACTATTGAAATAATAATTGTTTTCTACATCCTCGATACTCTGAGTAGCTCTGTAATCCAGAGAAAAGGAAAATATGAAACAGCAGCCCATATTAGATCAGGCCTAAATCATGCTCAGGTTTTATGCATGATAACGTAATACAATCATGAAGAGCACTTGAACGCGGAAGAAAGTTCCCGAGGGCCACGTTGCGTATGAGATTGTGGCAGAGGTAAATCGGTTAAGATGATTTATCGAGGCGTAAATGACCACAGAGGGACTAAAGCCATGTCCCATAATTAGGCTGTTTTTAGACTATTGATTTCTGCCCGGAATGTTCTTTAACGCTTGTTCCTGTTGATTGATGTGGCATTAAAGCCTTCTCTAAGAATGGCGTGAAAAGCCTGGAGTCAATGCTGAACCTATACATCAAAATTACTCGCCTAGTGCCTTGTAGAAAGAAAGCATTTTGTAATTTTCTGTCTCGTGCATACCGTATATTTCTTGTCTATTGTAATAATATGGCGTGCTTAATACTACTGACCTGTGAATAGATGTTTTATATGAGCCCAAAAGCGAAAAACATAGCAGTATTTTATTATTTTTTTTTTAAGAGATCAAAATATTCTATACTTTTCTTTTCTCTGTAATGGCTTCTGCTAGCGAGTCAATGACGTGCCTGGTTGTAAAAGCTGTTCATTTCGCAGACAAATGATCAGTCTGCATAAAAATCAGCTGGGTTCAGTCTTCACACTAACATTTTTGTCATGTAGATGTTTACTTGGTGTGGGATGGGGTGTGGTTTGGGTAGAGTGGGGGTGGGAGTGTGGAATACATAATAAACCCTTGAAAACTCCCATGACCTGTTCGCTTGTCTAGGCTTGCATTCCTCATCCTCGGAACTGCATTTCTCCTTGTTTTTATTTTTTTTCCACCTTATTAATTTCACTGTAGCTGCTGAATAATTCATGGTAGTTCCTGACTAATAGGCTTTATGTTGAATAACTAAATAATACGCTGGGACTGAGGAAATGCACATCTGTCAGTCAAAATGCATTTTAAATATTTGGATATAAAATTAAAAACTAATATGTAAGAATATAATATGTATTTTTATATATTAAAAAAAAAAGTAAAATCTTTTAAATTATATTAAAAATATGTTAAGTGCAATGATTCAATTTAATATCATTTTTAATATATAAATATACATTTTTGAATTATATTTTATATATCATTTTATATATTTAGTATTGATATAAACTTGTGATAGTACAAAGTGTAATTATGACACCTTCTTACCAATCAGATTGGAGAAATCAACAAGCTGATAAAATTATTGTTCTATATCTCGAGTCAGGTTCAGATGTGAAGTTGTAAAACATGTCGCTAAGGTGGTACGCGGTAGTATTTGGTTCCTTATGTGACGTGGGGGGGTAACCACCTGTGGAAGTGGAAAATCTGGTTCTCTTCATTCCTCTCTGAAGCATATAATACACCCCCCAAAAAAATCTGACTGTAATGTCATAGTTGTCCTACAGGGAAAAGCTTAGCAGACGATACGGACATGCCCAGACACTGCATTTTTGAAAGTAGGCCTCTCGAGGAATATTTACCAAGCGTTGTTGTTTCTTTTCCGAAATGGGACTTTTTATATGGAAGTAAACAGGTCTGTCCAGGCCGGGGTTTGGTCGGCATTGTTACATACGTTCGCAATATGATCGACCGTGCCCGGCGGCCACTACATGCTCGTCGCAGTGCGGGAAGTTATTATGAGTGTAGTTCATTATGCAGGCAGGGTGGGGGGAGTGTGAAGCAGGGCCAAAAAGAAAAGGCCTGAACCATTTAGTGGTCAGAACGGGATAGGCTTTCCCCCCTCTCATCAGTCTGTGAGTCAGTTCTGCAGCGTCAGCATTCAGCAAACAAAAACGGAATTCAGGAAAAGTGCTCTCTCTCTCTCTCTCTCTCTCTGGGTTGCCCATCCTCCCCCTCGCTTTTTTTTTACCCCTCCCTCAACAGCTTGCTCCCTTCCCCCCCTCATGAACTGACATTCTAGAAGAAACATATGCTGCTGGTCCCACAACAGCTTGTGTCGCCTGAACGGGAGCAAGCCGAGGGAGGAAAGGCTCGTCTGGAGGATGGGATGGGGGCGGGGGCCGGACGGGACCGCGACAACGTCCAAAAGTCCTCATGTTTTTGACACATTTGGCTTCTCGGTGGTTTGTGTGCCTGTATAAACTATAAAATCTTCAGCATGCAAATGAACTCACTTTGGCAAGTCGCATAAGTGATAGTGTTCTTCGACTTTGGCACTGTGCTTAAGCCTGTCAGAAGGCCTTGCCTTCAACCAAATCAGAACAAGAAAACCAGGTTCTACTTGGCTAGATTGAGATTTTTGCTTAAGAAAAAGATTTCCCTCAATATTGCTTTGGAAGTTTTTGCGAGCAGCCGTGTCGCGCTTCACACAAGCGGCGGACATGATTTCCGTTCAGATTTAAGGGGCGGTTTGAGGGGACGGACAGCTGGGCTGAAATTGGCTTGTCTGTAAAGGCCTTTTAGAGAGGAAAGTCCGCTGCTTTACAGGAGATGCCAGGTGGTTTTGGCCGAGTGTTTTAAAGTTATATGTCTGCTGCCTCCTCGTTCGACCGAGCTCATTTCTCAAGGCAATTGGATCCTTTTAGAAGTCCAGTGACAGTACATCTGAAAAAAATTGCAATGTGATCTTAGTATCTGGGGAAATTTGGAAGTTATTTTTGCTGTGTTTGCTATATGGGGCAGTTAATATAAAACATTTACATTCTTGAGCTTATCAAAATAGCAGTTTTGCTGAAGTATTGTTTTGAACCATTTTTAGCATGTGTCGCAATTCGCAGAATAGCTTGGTGATCTCAAGCTTGCCCTGGAGTCCTGACGTGTTTGAGTAGATAGGGATTAGCCAGTGCTAAATATAAAACATGCCATACTATGATTCTATTTGTTACGTATATATAAAGTAATATATATATTATACGTACATAAATACATATATCTGTTATATATAAATACATTAGAGTCATTACACAAAATGGATTCTAGCATGCTGTACCTACACCGTCCATTTACTTGCAAGTGCTTCCCTTAAAAACTCTTGCTCCCAAATGGGACATTGTTTGACTGAGGGGTGCAAGAGCTGGCAAAAATTCTGCCTACAAAAATAGGCTTTTCACAAATAAGACAATGGGGTAACGGTGGTATTTTCAAGTGTCACAGTTGAACGGTTTCCTGTCCTGAAGGGCCAGGTGCTTTTCCTACTGAGACACCTGGTCCAACTCAATTGATGATCCTTCATCTACAATTATTCATCTCATACTACTATCACGTGAATATTATGAATATTAAATTTCGCTGTTTATAGCACAACAAGACAGATGGCTTTGTGATTTGCAGTTTTTTGGGTAACATGACAGGCTGTGCATTTTTTTGGCTTATTAACTTCATGAAAGAGAGAAAAAATGCTGGTAAAGTAAAATTGTTAAACCTACTTTTGTTGTAAGAAAAAACAATTGGCTAACCGCTGTGGCGTAAAAGTCAACACGTCGAACGGACCTGCTGTCATTGGTATATGTTTAAGGATTGCACACAGCGATCTCTGACCACCATTTTGGTTTTTGTTTTCCATCAGGTCTCACCCTAGTGTGCTCCAGGCTTCGGCTTGGAGGTCCCGACCGTCAAAATGGATCCCAGCAACTGGAGCGGCAGTGAAAGTCCTGCCGAGGACATGGAGAGGATGAGCGACTCTGCAGAGAAGCCCATGGACAATGACGCTGAGGGCGTGTGGAGTCCTGACATCGAGCAGAGCTTCCAGGAGGCACTTGCTATATACCCACCTTGTGGCCGTCGCAAGATCATCCTTTCTGATGAAGGCAAGATGTATGGTAAGACATCTGATTCTGTTTGTTAATGCAAAATGTGTACAAGTTTGCTAAGAAGGTATTGGGCAGCATATTGGTTAGCACGGTCGCTTCGGACCTCCAGAGTTGGGGGTTTAAATCCCACCCCGGTTTGCATGGTCTTCCAGTGCTTGGTTGGGTTTCCTTTGGGTACTTCTGTTTCCTTCAAAGACATGTGGTATAGGCTGATTGGAATTTAGAGAATTGTCTATGATTGTGTGTTCTTGTGCTAAAAGATGGGTTGGCACCCCATCCAGTGTGTGGTGGGCCCCAGAATTGACTGCAAGCACCCACTACTACAAGCTATCCACCATTGCCTAGTTTTAAAATAACTTCAGAAATTACAGTTTCAAACCAAGATGATGATGATGTTGCAGTCAATAGCTAATGAACGATTCCACACTAGAGATATCAAAGGCCACCGGACAGGTTCTTTGAAATTTCTCTAAATTAAATTAGTCTACTGGAGTTGATGTGACATGAACCCACCAGGTGACCTCCACACTGCTGTGTTCATGATTAATCCAGGAGCAGCGGTTAGGCTACAAAGAGGGAACAATAAGTGGACGATGACTATGAGAATAATTCAGTTGATGAGTTACTGCTAGCCGATCTGCCCCCTAAAGACCTCGGTTTAGAACAGAAGAATATCAGGATGAGTGGTGGCCTGGTAAAAGGTTCGACTTAGACATAGAAAAAAAAAAACAATCAGAAAAGCTTGGTTTAAATAGAGCTCAGACGCGATTTGTTAAATGGGTAATGTTCACAGCTATTGGAGGAAGAAAGAGACTAATCGTCAGTCAGTAAATGAATGTGTTAGTCCGTCTGGCCTCTGTGGACCTCAGCAGTAGTATTTATTTGCTGGCTGTTGTGGAGAGCTCGGAGTCTATAAGTAAGGCAGCATGACCTATTAGTCAGGAGCAGATGGCACCACGGCTGCCACCAGCTGTGCCCCCCCATGCACACACAAACCCACATCCACTCCCCACCCCCCTTTTTCCAAAAACCCTGGCTGGGTGATGTCATGGAAAGAGGGCATATTTTCTTGCGTAGTCTCTCGCTGCCTGTCAGTGTCAAGTGAAAGCCGAAGGCCCTCGGGGGGCCGTCCTTTGCAGCTGTCATGTGACCTCTCCGGCCAAATGAAATGTAATGTTTAGGAGTCACAGCGTTGGCTCTCAGCTGCCGCTACAAAGAGGTTTTCACTGCATACACTCATACATACACACACACTCGCACTGCAGCCCCTCCTCCTTCTCCTTGTACACCAGGAGAGCCAGAGAAACTCACTCACACTCTCTCCCTCTGCCTCGGATTAAACCGTGACAAATGGCTTGGCCTGGCGAGTTTTAAATGATTAACGGCCAGTACAAGAGCCTACGGTGCTTACTGATTTAGAGAAAGCAAAAGATGTTTAACATAAATAAATAGATAAATAAAAGAATTTTGAAATATGATATTTTTTGCTCCACACACAAATAGATACAAAGTATGCATATAGTATAGAAAAATGTTATAGAGAATATCAGGTAAAAAGCAAATATACTAAAATAACATTAAATAAATGTAAAAAATCATCGTATAACCTACTGTCTAAAAAAAATCGTAAAATATGAACCTGAAAAAAATAAAATCCAATTATAGTATACTTTAATAAGTGAATTCTGCCTTTATTTGTAGTGTTATTGTACAAGTAAGAATATCCAGGTATTGGAAATATTTCAGAGACTTGTTTTCATTAAGACATATCAACTGTAATAAATTAAGAAGTAATGAGCTCTTTAGTGTTGTCTTAAGTTGTCAAAGTGCTATTTTAAGTGCGTCTGTGTTTGTGAAGGTTGTGTGTCGGTCTTGATTCACTGTGACCTGTTAGGCTGTGCAAGGATTGAGCAGAGGTCAGCTGTGCCAGATGTTCACAGTGTCTGGTTGCAATGTGCACTCAACGGCCTTTCGCTTCTTCCCACCTTCCTCGTGATAGACGTTTAAACTGACCTGGAAACCGGCAGGCTGGTGTGAATAGAGAGTAAAGCAGTCATCTCATTTACACAGTGCATGCAGGGAAAAAGAGTGAGCGGTAAGTAGAGGTGTGAGTGTAGATATAGGGTTGGAGGGCGGGTCTAAAAATCCGAGTGTGGGCGTGTTCCCCCCCCCTCTTTCCCGGCACTGTGCCATTCTTTCACTGCTGAAACTAGTTTGGCGGGAAAGACGGCGAGCTGAAGGTGGCAGATTGCGGCTCGCCGCTCTTTGTAGGGGCCGGGCTCGTCTTTCAGCCATGCAGCTGTCGCAGGGCTCCTAGTGCCAAAACCAGCGCACCGTGAACTGTGACCCATACACTCGCTCAAGCATTAACAAGGGCCGTTACAACTGTCAAAACAAGCAAGGCCGTCTGTCAGCAGGGGGGGCAGCAAATTAAAAAACAGGAATTTGTTAATATTTTGTGTGATAATGACGATATGAGTCGACACCTGTGTCGATAAAGGCTGTGTCATTTTTACAAATCGGAGCCGTTTCTTAAACTGTTGCGTTATATTTAAAGAGCTTGTAGGTTAAGACTTTAATTAATTGTTTTCTGCCTTGTTCTCTAATATCGTAAAATTCGATATTAATATATATGTTGGATGCTTTTACAACAAAATATAAAATGAATCAGGGAACTCCTGGCTAGTCTTCACAGAATCTTGGAAAGCTTCAGACTCTGCTTTCTAAAATAAATGTATTTCGCTAACGTTTTACGTTTGAAAATGTAGAAATTCTTTTATTTATACCATTTAAATGAATTTAAAAAATCTGATTATTTCTGTTGTTCCCAATCAACAGGTAGTCCTGATACTATTGAGGCTAAGTGCTTCTGCAATCCAAATTCAAGTTAGCAGGCTAAGCTAGTTAAGCTAGTTGACGGACTGACTCCTCTCAGGTAGCTAATTCTGCTAAAGATTGATTATAAAACTTTTTCGTAGTTTTGGCCATTTAAGAAATCCTCACAGCACAGGTTGTGATATCCAGTAGTCTTCAGCTGCAGCGTTTGTGTCCTTAACTACTTGTAGCTTATTGTGAAATGATTAGCGTGTTATACCAGCTCCCCTCAGGTCTGTTAAAGGCAGTGGTGATTTGGTTTAATTTGGTCACTAAGTAACTTCCTCAGCTGAGGTTAGAGAATGTGGTGATACCCAGAAGCCCTCAGCTGAAGTGTTTGTGTGCTAACTTAGTTTTAAGCTATCTGTGAAGTGATTTATTATAACAGCAAACTACATAAGTCAATCTGCATATTCTGGTAAAAATGGCAGTTGTTAAATAGATAACTTATAATGAGGAAAATGGAAGACTTAAAAATGCTGAAAATCCACTTAGCTTGATAGTTAGTTAACTAGCCAGAGTATCTCTGTTAGCAAACAGAAATGATTGTAGAGGATCTGCTAACTATCTAAACTACTGTAGCTATGTTAGTTAACAGAATTGATTATAGAGAATCTAGGATGGCAGGAGGACATAAGGCTTTCTAAAATTATTATTTATGTGTACTTTCAGTTTAAATATAGTTAAATATTAATAAAACCTTTTAAACAATGTATAGTTTATGTATGTTTATGTATAACATGCTAAAGGTGCTAGCTTGTTCTAGATTTTTTTTCCTCCGTCGTCGTATAGGTTTAAGCACTTTTCTTATGACTGGTCTAGTACTTTTTCCAGCAACTACAATTAGATATAAATATGTATAAAAAAACAAAAAAACAAGCCAGAGTTGTGTTATGTGTTGTAATGTCTGACTGCAGCGATCTTGTGACATTCAATGTGTGATTTCTAGACTAAATTAGTCAAAGATGACACATTTCATGACTCCACACTCCTTCTCAATTGTTAGTTTCACTGTCGCTCTACATCAGTATCATTGCAGTCAGACCTCTGACGAAGACTAAATCTTTTATAAACTTTACTGGAATTGAATTTCCAGTAATACGGGTTGCATTATTTTTATACCCAGTTTGCCGGGAGTAAGAGAAATAAAGTACTTATCGTACTTGTGATAAACAAACGCACAGCATGTCACACGTGCATGCGGTAATTACACTTGCTCTGACAGGTAGCGTTAGCTAGCTAAGCTAAACATACTTTAATTAAAACACCTAAAGCTTAAAAATGCCTAAAACATGTCAAACATGTCAAACCTAATGAAACGTTTGAGGACACGCGGGATAAAGTTAAAAACAGAGGCATGCACTGTGTTTAAAAGCTTGGCATCAGCTGGCAGTGTGTGTGTGTGTGTGTGTGTGTGTGTGTGTGTGTGTGTGTGTGTGTGTGTGTGTGTGTGTGTCCAGCCCCAGACAGACCAACCCTAGTTGGTCATATTACCTGGTCATATTTCTACAAAAGAATATCTGAAATATGAAGCTGGTTTGTAGCATACTAATAATACCAACTGCTTTGCTGTTATTGGTGTTAAATTGTTGTACTTATGTTATGTAGTATGTAAATTAGTTGTGTTTTGTATCTATTATAATTATGTGCATTTTAAATATATTGCTTATTTTAAATATTCTTTTCGAAAAAAAGCGCTGTTTGTTAATGTTATCCAGTGAACATCAAGCATTGATTGAACTACAGTTACAGTATGTGAGCAAAAACGCTTAATGAGTTTATCCTTATAGTAGTGATAAGCAGAAAAAGTATGCACACCATGTAAAAACTTAATGGGCATCTGCCCATTTGCTTTGTTTGGCTAAAAAAAAAAAAGTTTTATTTTTGCTGTTGTGGCTGCAATACAAGTAGGGTTTGGTACTGAAAGTATCAGTTCAGGCCCCGTTTAGGCACCGGTACCATTTTAAAAGTATCAATTCGGCAGTGGTATTGAAAAAAAAAAGTTCTAGAGGCACAACTCGGTGTTTCCCCATACACAAGTTATTTGTGGTGGCCCGTCACAGTATCAACAATGACGTCTACATCTTAATTGTCTATTTTCTATTATATAAAATGGGTAAAATCCTTAATTTAATTGTACGCAGAGCATTGATTTGCTTAGCCTCTATCTCACAGACAAACATAAAGACGTGTCTCCACACACACGTTGGCTGTGCACTGCATTAAGCAAAAAAATATGACAGTTCATTTATAAAGTGTTTCAGAACAACTTCAGAACAGAGCTCTCCGTAAAAAAAGTAAAGGTTGCAGAAGAGGAATCGCAGAGACCTGACTCTACTGATAAGTTATTAGCAAGCATTTAAAGAACCTGGCTAGTAAGAATAGCTAAGCTAATGTTAGATTAAAGATGGAATCTTGAGGTTAAAACTACATGGAAAAACAAACCTTATCTGTTAATAATTTTTAATCAGTTAAATTCCTAACTGTATCGAGCAACGATTAATCGTTAACATTTCAACCTCAAACCTGAAATAGATGAGGTTTTTTTTCTTTTCTTTTTTTTTAAGTTGAACTGTCACTATGTCCTTCAAAATCCTGGAACACAGTGGAAAAGCAATAACCCAGAGGTAGAGCTGAGCATTTAATTGAAAAGTAATCAAAACTAACATTCAGAGTCTTTTTTCGAAGCAGTCGCCCATGTAAATTTTTTTTATTTTTTTTATTCTGTTAATACTTGTTTTTTTATTTTTTATTTTTTAAATTCTGTTTATACTTTCCCCATTGTGTGTGTTCATATACTGTCCCCTTATGAACATACTACTGTGTGTGTAGTAGGAATTCTGGCTCTGACTGTTCCGCAACCTCAGTTCCATCACTTGAGTTCATAATTAGAGATGTTTAATATCTCGAAATATAAACAAGCTACTGTAGTAGCCTATTGGAAACTACTTTGACTTTGATCATAATGTTGCTAAAGATAAACACATGAAAGCTACATGTTTATGTTATTCATTCTTAACGTGAAATTCATATCTGACCTCTGGTTTACATGTACATGTAAGTTAAAATAGCACCTATTTTTCCATCCCATGGGATCCGGGTCCCAGAGCTCTTGTCCCAACCAGATGCCTTTTTGGCAAAAATTAATAATGTGCCTTCTGTTCATATGTGTATTTGTATCTGTCCATCCAGAATAATGCTCTCATATTATACAATCACGAGCAACAGTTTGACTTCATAGTCTCCGATGTACGTATAAACAGATATATATATATATATAATAGGAGGGAGTTCTGTATTATTATTTTAAAAGGTCTGCTTTATTAAAACGCTGTTTCTGGTGAACCGTGTTCCCAGAATGCCACCAGAGATGATGAGGATTCACTTCAAGTGGCTGTCAATGCTGATGAAGAACATTGATTGGCCCTGGGACACCCTGATCTTTTTATTTATTTATTTATTTATTTATAGTATTTATTTTTAAGAGCGAGAGAAAGGCGAGCTCTTGGACACCAGACCACAATCGGTGTCCGTTTTTGATAGGCCGTTTGCAGCACTTCTCCTGGCATGCGTTTAGGGGCGGGGGCTGAATAAGGGAGAGACGCAGGTATTCGAGCAACCGAAAGAGAGGGACTGCACATGTGCACTCTGCTGTCCTGAGTGCCTTTAAGCCCTTTGTTCCCCCAGCTGAATGCAGTTAATTAGCAACAGTTACTATAGCAACTGCCTCTCGCTTCAAAACAATATCTAATTTTTTTTTTTTTCAGCTAAGCTTATCGTACTGTTTACCTGAAGGGCTCGCCGCTGGCTCCCTGCCCAGCCTCTGAGGTTAATTGTGACAGCAGTGAAAAAACATCACAACCTCTGCTTTGTGGCGAGAGAAGCGCAGGGAGGTGGGCTGATGAGGGAGGGGGGTGTTTGGGGTGGATGAAGGAAGAAAGAGACAAGAACCCTTAGCAGTGAGAGCCGAAGACCTAGCACTTACATAATTCACCTGCTTTGCGAGCCTCCATTCAGCCTGGCCGCAGGCAATTACATACCCTCTGGAGTACATCACTGCACACATGGCCAGATGTGAAACATGACAAGAAAAGCAAAATGGGACATCAGAGAAAATTTATTTAATGGGGGTTATTGTGTGTGCGGGAGCGCCTTGTGTCAAATTGCTTTGAATAATGCGCCGCCGTAAGCTGCCGTCTTTAATGCGGCTCCGATTTTTTTATTAAGTATTTTTGTGAATCTGTGAATTTTTACAAGAACTTTCACATTTTGAATCTTAAGCCAGGTTTACTCAATTATTTATTTCTTTTTAAGTAAAGAAAAATCTGAGAGTGACAGATGTTTGTCTTAAAGCCACCGAAAAGAGGACAGCATTTGATTAAAAGAAACACACGTGATAATGGTGTGATTATGGACAAGAAAATCCTTTTAATGTCACACTCAGTTTCTGTTACTAAGATTTCTGCGAGAGCCCAGATCACACCGATTGATGATGTAAGCAGAGGTAGAGGCTAGTCCTTCACATTAATCACAGGTCTATCGATAGAGGATCTTCACTGGTATGAAGCATACGTTCTTGCGTAGTTTGTAGTAAATTTAAACGAAGATGTTATGCATATCATCTCGAACAGTGTAACATTATAATCTTAAAACCTTGCAGAATCTACAACCAGCTTTCCAGAGACCTCTTGCTTAAAGCAGTCTAAATATCACAGTATGTTTTGGATGATGCTCAGGAGCACATGCAGGCTGTTATGATTATTATGTGTGAAAGGACCATCTGTTTCAGGAACTAGGTGCTTTTAGCGGCTGCTGTCAGGCCCTGGCCACCCGAGCAGTCTTTTACGGTGCATCTGTTTGCTTAGGAGGTGGCGAGCGTTAATCATACCGTGTTTTTTTTTTTTCCTTTTCTTTTTTTTCAAGCACGACCCAAAGCCATAAGACGTTTCGTGTCAGGATCAAGGTCCATGCATAATAGCTGAGCACAGGACGGACCTGTTTGCCGTGCCGCTTTGATGAGGCATTTGTTTTTGCCCTGCCGCTGACACGCCGCACACTCAGTCATCTCATCAGGGCCAAGCGGCCGTCTCAGACGGGCACTAAGTGGCACTTGGTTTGCAGAGCTGCTGTGGCTCAGTTAAGCGTAATAAGCGAGCCTGGCCTCCCCCGTGGACTGCTGCCGCAAACCCGGCCACCCGCTGCGAGGATAATGAGGAATTCTGGGATCCGCTCAGGCTCCCTGTGCTACCTGCATTCACTCCGCGAATGGAGTCTGGAGAACTTCAGCCTCATACGCACTCACACACGTACAAGCACACACACATGCACGCGCGCACACGCACACACACACACACACACACCTCGTATACAATCCCTGGCTTTTATCGGAACGCCATTGTGGCTTGCTAGCAGCTCTGTAGTTATTACACCTGCGAAAGACACGTTTTCAATTACACTGTGATTACTCTTCATCATGTGGAGACGACTTGCAGAGTCTTTCTCAGTACAGGCAACAGGTTTTTTAATGCAGACAGGTGGACACGTCCTCGGTCTTGGCTCTTATTTGTTCTTGAACGCGAAGGGAATTTGCATCTGCACCCAGTCGCGATCCTTCCACAGTGTCTTTATTACAGTGAAATGTTCCTAGGAACCTTGAACTTGATTAATCCTGTATTATCCTCTAACCTGTTTTCACTTCTTCATTTTTTTTTTTAATGATGGTATCGTTTTAAAAATGAGAATGAACCAGTCTACAGGTTTGTCTCAGTGATGTTTTAACACAGCACTATTTTATTAGTGTCCCAGTTTAAGCGATTACGAAAGCCGGTTGTTTTCTCCTGCTGGTGTTTTGCCCATTTCATGCTTGAGCGAGGTGAAGATTATAGTAGAAAAAACCTTGCAGAATCTACAAGGTGCCTTCTGAAAACTCATCCCCAGGTCATGGTCACACTTGTATTGTTAATAGTGCAGACCATTTGATTTAACTACCATACCTTTATAACAGGCACTCTGGTTATTTTAATTAATAACTTGTCTTTTTTTGTCCTTTCTTTCTTTTAACAGAATTGCAGTTTTATTTTCCTTGGCCTTCTGCTGATTTCGGTGATTGGGTCTGTTCTGTGTAATTTATTGCTTCAAAGCCCTAAAGGTTCCTCATGTTTGAAAACTGCTAAGCTCTCGTTTTTTTTTTTTTTTTTTTTTTTTTGTGACTGCTGATATTCCATTTGGTTATGCTTCACAAGCACATAGAAATATGTTTTTTAAAAGGCAATATTTATTCAACTATATAAAGAAACGAGCACATGACGGGATTTGCGAGCCAAATAATCAATCCCCAATGCTTTGCTGCTGGAATATAGCTTTTGCTATGATGACATTGTTTCATCCATCTATGTCCTTTTTTTCAAATGAGTTGTTTTTGGACTGACCATGCGCATCATGTTAAGCATGATTTATACTTCTGCGTCTAGAGTACACGGAGCCTCTGTGAACTATTTATTCTGTACGGTTATACTTGTGCTCTAGTGTGTGTGTTTCATGCTGCAGTTACACCACCATAACGCTAGTTGCAGTGGACGTCCTCTAACACTGCTGAGTCTCTTCGCCTCTCTCTGGTGAGTGAGAGAGTTGTGAAGGCGAATATCACAAATTTGTACGTTTCTTCGATTTTGTCTACCATCATTAAAAATGCATGAATAGAAAAAAAAACCTTTAAAATGCAAGCTAGACCAATCACAGTACAGTTGGTGCTACTGGAGGTGCACAGCAGACAACAGGAGTCCTACAGTTTAAACTCGATGCGAAAGCATAAATCATTCTTTAGCCGACCAGACCCATGCTCGACTGGCCGCCTTAAACCAAACGCTCAAGGCATTCGAATCTTCTGTTTAGTTCCACAACGAGATCTAATATTATCCACAGCTCTTCTCTTGAAAGAAGTTAGTAAGCTACAAGACTTTCTTTCTTCAATCCTCAGTCAGTTTTAGCCTTTGACATGGGTAAAACTCTACGACCCATCTGAGATTTTGTTTGCTAATGAAATCCAGAGCAAAAACAACTAAAGCTTGCTGGATTTTTTTACTCCCAGAAGATCGCCGGCTTGTTTTCTTCTTTGCCTTGCGAGTAATCTGTGGCTTTAGACTTCACACGGCTCCTCATCAGCAAGGAATGCGCTTTGGAATCTCGTATTTGCTCTATTAGCAAAACTACGCGCACTAATCACGTAAACTCGCCAAAAGCTGAAAAAGATAAAGGGAACTTTCCAGTTTATCTGATCATGTAAACTGTTTGTACTTTAGTCTTTTCTCTTTAGCAAGTAAATGGCCATAGTACAAAAAAGCAGATAGGAGTATCTGTGAATCCTAAAGGGCACCTATTATTCAAAAATTCACATTTTGGATATTCAGATGCATCTCTCGTGGGTATGAGCATAATACGTTAGGGAAAAAAAAGATTCCCTGCTTTCACATTTGGGTTTAAACAAGCCAGTAGCAGACGCTCTTATCCAGAGCGACTTACATTTTAATCTTATTACACATCTGAGCAGTTGAGGGTTAAGGGCCTTGCTCAAGGGCCCAACAGTGGCAACTTGGTGGTTGTGGGGTTTGAACCTAGGATCTTCCGAACCGTAATCCAATGCCTTAACCACTGAGCTACTCCTGACCCTGTTCTCTGGAGGGACATGGATTAGCAATCTGAAACAGCGTGTTTGGAAAAAGTTTAAGCTATAAAAATGTCTTTTTTTTTCTTTTTTTGAGGAGTCTTAAAGTTGGAGCATTAACAGAGACTTTTGTAATCATTTGTGAAAAGAAATGGACAACTATGGAACCTTTAAAGGAAAACCTGGTCTGAATGACTGTCCTTGCATTTTTAGTTTCAATTTCTTTCATGGCCTGTTTTCACATTTTGTTCATGCGCTAACCACACGAAACAAGTCGTACTTGTCTACTGTAGTGTAGAATTTTCCCTTACCATATGTGTAAGGTTGTTAATGACTCCTATTAAACACTATTGTAACTTTGCTAGCAGTGCCTTCTGAAATCAGCACAGCAGACAACTGCTAAAACAAAAGTACCGCGCCAAGAAATTACAGCATACAGCACTGAACAATGAGTCTTGAATGAGATAGAATAATAATCCTCAGCAGCAACCTCATTTTCCCTCTCGTCTGTTTCTACCACTCGGCATTCAGCATCACCAGCATGCAACAGTTTCTCACTGGTTCATGCCTTAAATTAAATGTTTCATTTTTATGCTTTTTTTATACATAGGTCACTGTACAAAAACAAAAACGTTCCTTTGAAACTGGTCAGGTACAGGGACTGGACACAGGAAGAGACACATAAAAGGTCCTTTAGGAAGCCTGGACAATTATTTCTAAAGATCAATTTTATATTCTGGCTCTTTGGAAGCAAAATAAATAAAGAAGGGTTGGATCAAGACGTGTGTATGTGTATATAAATAGATTCTTGTTCACGTTGAGTGTTTCATCTTTATTTTCTTTGTTCTATAGTCGAAACCTTAATCATTGGAGCAGTTTGTAAACATCTAGGAAACCTCAGGCTCTGGATGTTCACCGCTTCATTTGTCTTTTGTCCTGGATTTGCTGGGATTTGTCTGATCTGTGTTTGCGGGTCAGCAGAGAGCAGGGCCGGAGGAGCGTTGCCTGGCGTTTAAGAGGCTGTGGAGTAAATCCAGCACAGCGCACAGCCTGTTCAGCACCCGGTTTCAGGTTGCACAGCTCCAATTGGCTGCTTTTGTGTGTCTAAAACAGGGCTCTTTGTACTATTTAAAGACTGTACTGAAATAAATGATCTGCTCTAATCAAAACGAAGGGATTTTGGATCACTTTACCCACTTGCTTTTTTTTCTTCTTTTTTTTTTTTGCATCTTTTGATTGCCGAACGTTAAACCACTGCCGAGATGTAGTCTTTTGAGTTTTTCTTTTGTTGTTGTTGCGACTTTGAACACAGATTTGATGTGGAACCTTAAAGCCAGAGTAGAGGGGGAAAAAACAGAGAAATTCCCATGCAATTTGCAGCCGCGAAGCTCGCTGAGGGAGGTTGACATTGATTGAGGCCTGGAGCTTGGAGAAACAGAGCGGGAATTGAAGGGTGTGGGACATGGGTGTGTGTGTGTGTATTGGTGTGTGTGTGATGCATCAGGGTCATGAAGTTTGGCTTTTCATTTACACATATTGGTGACTGCTAACAGGTTTCTCTTCATGTTCAGATGCAGGATTGATCCTGAGAGATTGAAAATATTGATTTACCCCTACTCCTGACTGTGTGCGTGCTGGGTGGTGCTAGTCGGTGGCGTGTTCACACATCAGCAGGACTTGAGTTCCTCCGTTTCTCTGGTCCTCTTGGGACTCCTCATTACTGCTTTGAATTTCCCCTTCTCTCTCTTTCTCTCTCTCTCTCTTTTCTGAAAGAGCCTCTTCTCACTGCCCCCCCTCCCTGACCAGACCTGCCTCAACAGTAATGTATGTGATGATGATGATGATGATGCACTTGCACCTCCTAATTGATAGAGCAAGGCCGTGGAGGACTGGCTGCATTAATTGGCCTTCTGGGAGCTTGTGCAGGATAAGCGAGGTTCGAGTGGCTTCCGCGCTGCTGACAAACACCGAGGAGTGTACAGAGAAAGGACAAACACAGCCCAGTCGAAATCCCCTCCCGCTCGCGGCCGCGCTCGGGGGATTTACGAGAGGTCATCTAATGTAATCCTCTCGGTCCTGAGAAGGCTCGGGGTGAGCACCTGCGGATTTCTGCCGTTGGCTTGTCTGTATGCACAATGGATGCTCGTCATTAATCCAGAGCCTCACGACACTCTTCGTCCGCCCGGACGTCCATAATTCAGGCTTTTAGCGCTAACCCGGGTCACCGGGAGTTAACTATCGATTCCATTTTTGTGTTTGGAAACTTTGTATTGATTTTTAAAAAGGTATTCATTACACTTAAGTGTCTTTTAATAGAGAATTGAAATGATCTGCAGTCAAGCGTGACTCATAAGACGGACGATCTATTATGAAGTCTTAAATCCAACACTGACGCCCGACTTTATTTTCTAATAAGTTGCCTCATAAGTAACTGCTCTCTGACCTTTATCAGGAAGCCCTGTGACTGAGAGAAAGCTCACAGCGTGCTGCCTCACTGCTCTGTTGAGCGTGAATACTCGCAGATCCGGCTCGCATACCATGCCATTATTCGCTGCCCAAGAGCAGCATTTTGGGGAGACAGTGATTGAGTGGTGTATATAGTCAGTAGGTGTGATGGTGGAATGTGAAACGTTAGTGTTTTTTTTCTGACATATAGTACTTTGTGATCTCTTCTAGCCCTAGACCACAGCTGAGAGCTTTTTGAATTTCCTTCCTATAAACTCTCTGCTGAGCATTAGAGGAAATTTTGTGTTGTAATTTCTCACCAGGCTTCGTCTTTCGGTTGACATGTGGTTGGATTGAAGTGAAGGTTTTTTTTTTTTTTTACTTTGCTTGTTTGAAGATTGGCCAAGAATCAATGCTTTGTGGGCCACTTAAAGGCACAGGGATTAAACCTGAGTTCTGCTGAATCAGTCTAGTTTAGAAAGATTCAACATTCAAGAATGAGATCTTTTTCCCTTTATTCTAAAATGACTGTTTTCCCCGGGGACCTTTGAAATAAAACACAACAGAGGCTTCTGATGTTTGTCTTTGCGGTGTTGAGTGTTACCGTTTACAGAAAAAGTCTGGGTTATGGTTTCACCCCGTCCAGGAAAAGACAACACCGGCCATGCATTAATAAGAGACAAATTACAGTCAGAAGACACCATCGGATATATAAGACAGACACTGACACATTGCAAGACATTGTTCTGCACAGCGAGCACCAGATGGCACGAGGTCTGATGCCACGGCCTGAGTAGACTTAAGAACTCCCATCAGGCCCACAGTTCACTAGGTCACTTTGCAAAACATATAAGCTTGAACCTTGAGCTTGTAAAGGCAAGGGTGACTGGGCGTTCCGCAATGTGGTCCAAAAAGAAAGGCCGCTGTGGGCGTGACCAGCACAGCATCGGGCGGGGTGACTTTGGCCTTGAAGCCGTTCTCAGGCTTGGTCATCTCTAAAGCCTGAGGCCCCCACCATTTGGGAGCTTAAGCAAGCCATAATCGGCAGCTGGTTGGCAGGAGTCAGATGTTGGGCTTGGCAGCTGTTATCCAGTGCACTTTCTAAATGGATTTCATTGGTCGGGCACACCGAGCTCTTGTCCCCCTTCCCCTAATTATGACTGAGAGCAGCACACGCTAACCAACAAAAGCTCTTAAGCCATACTTATTCAAGAGGTCATATTTAGCATGCATCTCAGAACAAGAGCACTTGCCCCTCCGGTTTGGCTTTCCTATTCACTCTGAATTTGATTAAATAGATGAGTTCTGATATTTAGGCACTTTTTATTTTATAGATGTTGGTCAAATATGGGACTTGTGTAAAGTGCATTGGCTTTCTGGGAAAATAAAATAAATAAAGTGAATGATGCAACAATTGCAACATGTTCCAGAACGATGTTTCGAAAAAAGAAAAAAAAAAAGAAAAAACACAAAAGAAAATCCCAGATACTTTTTTTCTGTATGATGTATCTAAGGTACTTTAGACATTTAAATGCTTTTAATGTTTCTAAGACACTTTAGACATTTAAATCCTGTTCAGCTTCTAAGACACTCAGCTTCAGCTTCTTTTGAAACCACTTCTCATCCTCAGTAGTAGTGTTTCGTGGAACTCTGTGGTACACGGGAGTAAAAGACTTCCTTCCTATCCACCTTTAAAAACACACACACACCAACACTGTCAGGCTTCCAAACCTTGCCAGTGATCCTTGGAGTCTGGGGGTTGCCTGAATGCCTCCATATTGTTGGTTTAGTCCATTCTAATGCTAATGGAAGCCCAGGACCCTTGAGTCATCTATCACGCATGACAGGAAAAGCAGGAGTATTGTCTGGGCTTGATACCCTACACTGGAACAGGACAGTCGCCACCACTGCTTTCATTAAGATCAAACCGAACCGACTTAATGTTCCTACACTAACGGATCTGGTTTCACTGTAAACATACACACAAGACAATTAGTGTAATGTCTGATTTTTACAAACTACCAAGTAAACTACCAACTGCCAAGACAGATTTTTTTTACTGAGAGTTCCTGCTAAAGGCTTTTGATTAAAAAAAAAAGTTCCACAGCATTGTCCCAGATAATTGCACTGGTGTATATGCAGTGTGCATGTTGAGTTTCATGGGGGCTAATTAATGTTAAGCAGAGGCAAAATTGTCGTGGTGGTGCCTCTGTCACAAATAACACGCACCAAGTTACGACCTAATGAGAACTAACGACATATTCAGATGTGCTGCGGAGATCAACCAGAGCTCTGCATGCTTTGAAAAACTACCTCTTGTGTCCCAGAGTGCTGTGCAAGGAAAAAAAATTCCACATGAAAAGATGCCTCGCATGTGTGCAAGTGCCGCTGGCTGACTCTCACCCTGCGCTAGCACAATACGGCATGCACTGACATCATCACTGGACCAGATGCGAGCATGGTTTTTCCTATTAGAGCAAATAATTGCTTTGCAAAATAAGATTGCACAGCAATGTTGTTAGCAATAATAAAAAAAATGCTTGAATATGTGGTAAGTAAATGAGGATGCTGTTTAGCGTCTTCCTCTGATTTATCATCTATGCTAAGTTGTGACAGCAGGGAGTAAGCTGGGACCGTATTTGCCCCTATTTTTTCCCAGTGTGCCGAATCAATGGCAGTTGTCCTTCATCCTCTTTAAGTGGAAGATGGATATTAGGTTTGGCAGTGGTGGAGAGGACTACGGCTGAGACCTGAGAAGGAAAAGGAGGGGTATGCCACGTGTTGCTTATTCTGGGGGACTGTAGATCTTCTTGACCACCGATTCATTTCCGAAACCAAATCTGCAGCTCGAACGGTAGTCCTTCAACCGGCGTAATGGTGATAATGAAGTGCATAATATGACACATTTTCTCTTTTATTTACTGTAATGACTTGCTCATTTAGTGGCACTTCAATTTAAGACTCAGGCTCTTGGAGCAAACCTCAAATAGTGGGCGAGTCTAGACACATTAATTAAGATTACAAATTTATGCTTTGAAATAAAAGTTCAAAAACTGCTTGCGCTCTGCCAGTTGGACTGTTTGGACGACCCTGAGAAAGAAGCAATAAAAAAAAAACCCAAAGGAAATAATTCACTGAGGAGGGAATTAAAAGCAGTCTAGTTGAAATCTTCCCCCTAAATGAAAGGAGTGTGATGGAACATGGTCAGAAAGTGCCAGTGGAAAGTGAATATGTTGTAAATCAGGCTGGCCTCAGTTGTAAGCAGTAGGGGGTGGAGGTTAGAAGAGCTGCGAAGGGGGTAGTCAAGGGTAGCTGTGCAGACCGAGCAGCTGTGTAAACCCTACTGATTGAGGGAGGGTCTGGACAGAGACAAGCAAAGAGGCAGGGGAGGGATAAATTGAAAAAGGGGGAACTTTTCAATAAAAGCGGTTAGCTATCCCCCCGCTCAGCTGACTTCCACATCTCGAGCTCAAACCGTGCAGATAATCAGTGCTCCGCCTAGTTTCGGGAAAGATCCTCTGCCTGCCTGGTGGCTGGATTTAACATCACCTCTAATGCATGCTCAGAGGTTTTCTTTGAGGTTTTCTCTCTCTCACTCTCTCTGCATATGAAGGGTAAAGGATGAGGGAGTCTCTACACTGTGGAGGGTCTCCTGAAAGCCCCTCAGCAGGGAGTTAGGAAAGGGAGGCAGTTCCATCAGCCTTGGACAAGGGGGGGTAGAACTGGGTTTCTAATAGAATGAGAAGTCAGCTGCTGGAGGCCATTCTGGGTGGTGGGGGTACCTCAAGGCTCCATTGTGGGCCACTGCCAATGGAGGGCTATTGATATGTCTCCAGACCTCCACAACTTATTCAGATACAACACTTTTTTTTTTTCCTTTACCAAAGAGGGTGGAGAAAACACTTTCAATCTCCCACAAAAACTAGGACTCTAATCTTTGTGGTGACCTCATAAATATATAATCCTTCCCCTGCTGTTTTAAGTAATGGCATCTCTGACATCCTTAACCAGTTCTTTACTAGCCGGATCTTAATAGGAGTGGTTTAGGTTTTTTTTTTTTTTCCCCGACACTGTCCATTCTAGTAGGAGGTGCTGTATAGGGATACGACCAGCTGACTGCTAAATCAGTCTTATTACAGTATGTACCTTACAAATGAAATGCATTGATGAAAGCAGCTCCATGTCTTTTCCCCTGCCAAAGCCTGGAAAGCATGTAATAATAACAAGGACCAAGGCTGTGGGTTTTTAAAAAAAGTACATGTGGAAGCAATAGGGACTAACGTCAGGATGTCTGCTCAAATTTAAACAGGATTAAAAGCCTAAAATCTAAATTTAAAACTAGACCCGGGCAGTCTCGTTTGCAATTTGGCGATTAATAGTTTGAACACTTTTTCTTTTGATCTTATTTCTTAGAAAAGTAAGTTCCTCAAACTTTGCCACACGAAGTTTAGCAGTCATGACCAATACAGCGTACAGTTAGTACCGAACATGCCGGGTTCGTCGAAAAGCCTCCTTTTAATACTTTTATTAAGAAACCTCCATGGGGCAGGGGCAACTTGGGCCACGTGTAATGGCTCTACTCTGTTCTTAAATAAACCGCTAGTGCTGATTAGCTTATAAGACGTACAGAATTACTCCTTCGAAACGTCATGGGGGGTAGCTTGTGCGGCAGGGGATTTGAAGGCCTTGAATTTGGCCTGCTTCTTTCTTTTGTGCACTTTTCTTTGTGCCAGCATTGTTTTGCACTGCAAACATAGGAGAGAAAGCACACTGTCCCGCTGAGCATGGTGGCTTTTTTTCCCCTCTGCAAACCGGTGAAAAGAATGAATTATTCAGCAGTAAGCATGCTTACAGCTGGCCGATTGTGAGCTTTGATCTAGGAATGGGGCGTCTGCATGAATGGGCCTTATTGTCATGTTATGTGTACACAGTGTGTGAATTATTGAAAGTGGCGAGGGCCTCGGCTTCATCTGGAAGAGATTACAGTGCAGGCATGCTGGGGTGGCGTGCTGGAGCTGCAGATCTCCCAGATGCTGTTTATTTGTTCTTGAGTCACGTGACTGTTGGTACCTTACCGAAGAAGTAGTAGAGACTGCCCCCACACTTTGACTCATCCAAAATTTGTGCACACACACACACATACACATAGACACAGGCCCGAGGCTAGGCAGTAGTGCACACCTGTCGGGTGGGGCCTTAAAATGGTGTGTGTGTTTTTTTTGTCATTCCCCAAAAGGTATGTCTGACATCGTGATTAAGCATATAAAGACAGAACATGCTCCTGAGCAGTATAATGTACAAGTCTAACAATTTACATAAGCTTTTAAATCAAGCTTTAGATCTTTTGGATGTATTAATATTCATTGATCAATCTCATTGATCGAAGGCTATTTATTAAGCAAAGAGCAGAGCTGCGGAGTGTGTGGACATCAGTACTTGATGGAAAGGTGGTCTTCCTTTAGCCGGCAAAGGAAAGTGCCCACACTCACACTCACACACAGACACAGAGAGCTTCTTTTTCACGCGACAGGTGTGTAATGGCAGAAGCTCAAGAGGCATTACCCGTCCCTGCTGGCTTTCATCTAGCCCACCTGAACACAGCGAGCTCACCCTGTGCACAGCAGGCAGAGGCTGCAGCCTGCGTGTGTGTGTGTATGTGTGTGTCTGCGTGCCCTCATTTCACACACCCTAGTATTGCCGCAGCCAGCAGCATCTCTTGTACCGAAGTCTATACTCTAATCTAATATAATCAGTCTTCTCTCCCTGTCTCTGTTACAAGGGTGAAGCAAAAAGTATCCATAAAAGACAAATACATCATTGCTCGCCTTGCTTTTCAAAACAATTTGTCTACCTGTCAACAAGCTTTCATATTTAATTTCATGTTATTGTTAAAAAAGTATAAAAAAAATTTTTAGGCTGAGCTGCAAGCCAGAAATGCACTGCCGTCTTCACTTCTTCATCAGAAGTGAATCATCGTCCGCGTAGGGCTGCTTTTAGGGAGGTGAGAGTCCGAAAAAGTGAGATCAGGACTATAGGGAGGATGCTTTAACACCTCAAAACTGAGCTTTTGCAGCATGTCGACAGAAGTGTGGAGGTGTGCATCATCAGGCGGGATCACAACCCCTTTGGATCGCTGTCTTCTTGAGTTTAAGATGAAGTTTAGGCTTCAGCTTTTTAAATAAAAATCTCACTGTAACGAGCACTGTTGATTATTGAATGTTTTTTCTGATAATGTTCCAATACTGGTCCTTGAGAATCCCAGAAATCTGTAACCATAAATTTTCCACCTGATGGTTGACTTTTGTACCTTTTCTTGGTTGATGATTGAGGATTTTTCCCTGCCGTTTACTTTCAGGCTCGTAGTGATGAATCCATGTCTCGTCACCAATGATTCCCCTTTGAGAAACCTTCACCCTCATTAGAGTATCGCTTTGTCCATACTGCAAAGAAAGTCTTCGATAAATAATGACACCATGTACACCCTCGGACCCCAGAAAAAGAAAAAAAACGAATCACTGCACGCTGCTCTTCTTTTCGTGCAATTCATAAGGGAGGCATCCATTTTTGCTCGCACCACAGTTACAAATAAACCGATTTAACACGTTCACACCTGCACAGCAGTGACTGGGGAGACAGTAGCCTCAAACGCAAACGCCGAAAAGGCCACACAGCCAAAAGAAGTTTTATTATGGGTTATTATTGACTCACCTTTGTATGTCTGGGCGGATGAGCTGCCTTTAGTTAAAATTTTTTATAAATTTGTATTAATAGCTACAAGATAATAGACAATCGGCTTTAGAAACAGCGAACTAGGGGCCTTTTTTTCCTCTGTACAGTATATTAATAGGATCTGTTACAGTATTTTTTTTTTTTTATCACATACTATGCTTGGTTCAAGGAAAACAAGGTTTTCTAGTGTATGATTTTTGAGTTAGACTATTTATAGCACAGGCTTCAAAATAACCTAATAGTTTAATGTTAAAGTAAAACTTGTACTCCACTTTGACATTGTGCCTGTTTATAAAAGCTGGTTATCTTACCATGGCCCAGATTTCAAATCGAAAACGCTAGTTCTATGGCAACCGTTGGATACAGCTGGACACGTAATTAGAGTGGCTGCGTACCTATAATTTGCGTAATAGTTTTGAGGTAGCGGCATGTTATTAACATATGAAAAGGGCGAAGTAGGGGTCATTGTGCCTTGCATGGGCAATTAGGGGTGAGCCAAGGGCGAAAGAATGTTTGGAGCTGTCATTAATTGGAAATCACTACAAAGCCATGCTTTAATTATAATTTAGCGAGAACAGCACTGCGTTAAATAGACATATTTCCTTTGCCATTACGGGCCGTAACAGTATGAATGTCGGGATCTGTTTCCTTTCACGACGTGAGGCTTTGAAGAAATTGGCCTTAAATTAGATTAATTTGAAAGGCTATAGAGTCACACGGCTTTTTTCATGCTAATACCATGTGTGGCGTGCGTTTGCATTTAAATGACACATGTTTGTTTGTTTGTTTGGGGGACAGAAAACAGCCTCGTGCCATGTCATAATCACACATAGTGAGGCTGAATGCAGAACAGGATTTTGATGGTGAATGCGTGAAGGCCGTCAGGGCGGATAGGTCATCTTCTCACTTTGCTTCACTTTCAGGTCGGAACGAGCTGATTGCCAGATACATCAAACTGCGAACTGGGAAGACAAGGACGAGGAAGCAGGTAAGAACCAGCGCCGCATGCACATAATGGAGGAAGGCCATTTACTGTATGTTGAGCGTGCCTGCCTGCTGCCTGAGCTTTTGCATAAAAGATTGTGGAAGAGTACCTCGCCAACACACACTGATTGGTTATTACACTTAATCAGCCACAACATTAAAACTACCTGCCTAATATCGTGTGCTCGCCCCCTTACTTGTGCCACCAAAACAGCTCTGATCCACAGAGGTCATGTCCCTCTATAAGGACCAAACTTTTTTGTCCAGCAAATCCTCAAGCACTCTTGATCAGATTGAGGGGAATTTGAAGACCAGGTCATCATCTAGAACACTGTTGTGTTCCTCAAACCATTCTTGAGCTATGTTCGTTCTTTGCAGCGTATAGGGGGACATTAACCTGCTGAAAGAGTGTACTGCTATCAGGGAACACTGTTTTCATGAAGGGCTGTACTTGGCAAGCAAAAATGTTGGGCTGCACGATTAATCGGAAAAACAGGTCATTATCTCGATTCAAACATACTGTACATCCAATCTCGTTTCTGAATGACTGCAATTCACTTGCATGTATTCTCCAGCATTCAGATCATGCTGCATTCACATGTCCGTTTATTTACTTGTGGTAGCTCAGTGGGTTTAGGCACTGAGCAATGGATACGGATTGCTATTGATGGGTCCTTAAGCAAGGCTCTTAACTCTGTCTGCTCCAGAGGTGCCTTATTGTGGCTGACCCTGTGCTCTGACCCCAGCAGTAAAATACTGTATACGTGTCAATAAAGGCTTACCTTAAAGTCACAATAAGTGTGACTAGTTAACACAAAACACCATAATTCACCAATCAGGTCAGAGATTTGCAGATGATTTGGTCCTACAGCTCGATCACTTGTCATATCTCGGTTTCTTGTTTACGCCGTTCCAATATTAATGCACAATCAATCCACAGCCAATAAGAGGCTAGAGAAGGGACGTACCAGCCAATCAGAATCTGGTTAATCAGAGATTGGGTACGTTCTAACAGCTTGCATCTGATTGGATCCTTTTGATCCAATCCTCAGTATAAATTAATGCGTATGGGCCAATCCACTACATTTTCTTCTGTTCTTGCATTTGGCAGCAAGTATACTTTATCATTGCATGCGTTCAGTTATATTATTATTTGTATCAGAACAAGGTAATAATAATAATTATTAGTTTTATTATTATGTATTCTGATAAAAAAGTAATATTGTTAACATAGAATTATCTTTGATGTTCTGTTTATGTTCAACAGCTTTTAAGGTCAAATAAAAATATTAGGAAATAAGGAAAGTGACTTTTGTTATTAGAGTTGAAAGTCCTTTGTAGACAAAACATTTCTTTTTTTTAATTTAGTGCAATAAATGTTTTGGTTAAAAAAAATAAGAATTGTGTAAGCATTGTCATCTCAATTCCCATGGAGAACAAGAATCTTGCGGCCCTAGCTACACGTCAAAGTAATATCCACGTGAATGGTAGGACCAATAATTTCCTTGCAGATCACTACCCAGAGCATCACACTGCCTCTTGCTGTCTTCCCATAGTGCATGATTCCCGAGGTAAGCGCCTGGTTGTTCACATAATGTAGAGGAAGACACGGTTCTTCAGACCAGGCCATCTTCTTCCATTGCTCTATGATCAAATTGCGATGCTCACATGCACATTGTAGATGCTTTCATCGGTAGACAGGGGGCTCTCTGATCTTTCTTCTGCCACTCAGCCCCACCCTACTCAGAACACTCTGTGTTCTGTCACCTTTTCATCAGAACCAGCATTGACTTTTTCAGCAACTTGTGCTAGGTATCTCTCCTGTGGGATCGGACCAGATGAGCTAGACTTTGCTCCTCACCCTCATCAGTGAGCTTTGGATGCCCATGACCATGTCTCTGGTTCACTGTTGTTATTGTTGACATTCTTCAGACCATTTTTGGTGGGTACTAACCAAGCCATACTGTGATTACCCCACGTGACCTTCTGTTTTGGAGAAGGTTTGATCCAGTCGTCCTGCCATAACAATTTGGCCGAAGTCATAGTCGCTCAGATCCTTACTCCTGCCCAGTTTTTCTGCTTAGGAACACCTCGACTTCCAGGACTAACTCTATGCTTTGTTGCGTAATATATCCCAGCCCTTCACAAGTGCCAGTGTTATTTAATAATCTGTGTTGTTCAACTGACCTGTCAGTGGTTTTAATGTTGTGGTTGATGGGTGTTTTTTTTTTTTTTTTTTTTAAATAAATAGCCTCACATAGCATTTACATAGAAAATAATAGTTTTCTAAACACACTCACACACATGCTAGCATGGAGCTTTGCTGCATGCACTGGCTGGGAGTAAATGGACTGATTTGACCTTGGAAGTGGAGCACTATGCAGAGACTCCTCCAGCAGGCTTTTTCATTCGGCTGCATGACGGCACGACTCTGAACTGGGGCTCTGGCCAACACTTACCAACACACACACACACACACACACACACACACAGACTGAAAGAAGAAATAGCAATAAAGATATCTCTCTCACAGTGGGGGAAAAACATCATCCCACACATCTATTTAGTCTAAGTCAGTAGTGATAGAGACTCATTACGTGTTAAAGCCTGTGCTCAGTTAAAGTACTACGTAGTGCACAGAGTTCTCTGGTGTATGGAACAAGGGGGTAATGAGACACATCCCTTAAAGTTTTGTATGGTGTGTACTTTGTGGTTATAAACTCATGGTTTGCAGATCAATAATCTGCATTAAAAACTATTAAGAAAAAAGTAGCTGAAGAATCTCATGCCTAGGACACTCCAATTCCTCCCTCACTCGAATCAAACCAACCTCAGGTATTAGACAAGTGTAATATATAGAACAACGTAGTTTCTCTTAGTGATGAACATTTTTCTGACTCAGTTTTAGTCCATGTTTAATAAATAGCTGCGATAAAAATGTTCACCCAGACCTGATTTATGACATCTGACACGACCGAGCTGACAAGCAGCGACATAACGATCCAGCCAGCTGTTTCAGATGATTCTTGATGGGATCCATGCCTTTTTATTTGAAACATTAAAATTAGAGATGAGGGAATCAATTCAGTGATGCATCACAGTGACTTTAAAATATCTTTTGAAAATCTTTTTAAAATTTATAGAAGATTTCCTTTGATTCAGTAAAATATTGCAGTTCCTGCATAATCCTACAGGTGGTGCGTTCCTAACTATTTGCATATTGGCAGGCAGCATCCTGTGTGGTAGGAGCGAATTATTTGCTGTTTGTTTAGAATTGTAACAAAATAATAATGATAATAATAATGATAATAATAATAATAATATTGAATCTGGAGATTGATATATAAAAGTTCAGCCACATATACATTATTGCACAGTGAAATTCTTTTCTGTTTGCAAATCTCAGCTTCTTGTTAGTAGTCTGGGGTCAGACCTCAGGGTCAGCCATTATACGCTGTTCCTGGAGCAGAGAGAGGTTAAGGGCCTTGCTCAAGGGCCCAACAGCGGCAACCTGATGGAGCCGTGGCTCAAACCGCTGACCTTTCAATCAATAACTCAGAGCCTTAACACACTAAGCCACATTGAATATATATCAATATTAATAAAATCATGATACTTATAGCATAGCGTCCTGTGTAGGAGCAAATTAATTTTCTAGAATTGTAAAAAAAAAAAAAAAAGCTAATAATAATAATAATAATAATAATTTGATTTTTTATTGGGATATTTATATTGAATGTATATATAATTTTTTACAAATATATTTTTATATGTATTATTTATATTTATATTTACTTTTATAAGTAAGTAAGTGTATCGATATTTAGAGAATTGCAATACAAATCAAATCATACCTGCTGTAGGTATGGTGATAATATCGTATCAGGTGGTCCCTGGTGATTCCCATCCCTAATTAAAATATTGTTCAGACATAGAATATGGTTTAATTTAAAATGTCATTTTCATGGGTACTTCAAGCAAAGAGCGAGGTAACAGCATTACAAAGATGTGCAAACATGGCCACAATTACATCCTAATTTGATTTGCATAAGCTTCTTCTTAGCTGAAGTGATTGTTGTAATTAAATTGGAAAGGTCAAAGGAGCACTTGCGCCACTCAGATACGTGCAAGTGACTTTGTGGCGGCGAAGTAAGTGCGGAGTGGCAGCCGTTATTAGCACGCCAAATATCCCCCCCCCCCCCTCCCTTTTTTCTCCTCGGGATCTCGACCTCCCCAATCACAGTGACGCAGCGCTTATCAGAAGTGCAAGCTACCCAGGCCGCTAGGTAAAGCGCTCGGTCCCTAAAGGCTACTAGACATGCCCGTTCTCATTCAGCGTGCAGCTGAGCACATCTGCTGTTTCTTAATGTGCTTAAGGAGCCTGCATCCTCTTTAATCAGCTCACTCAAGAGCCCAGGGCGAGTCAAGCCGGTGCGGCTGGTGGCTTCGAGCATGGGCCGCGCTTTTCCTCTTTCCTAGTACGCCCTGCTGTTAAATCCTTCCTTGAGTGTTCTTTCGGTGGGGGAAAAAAAACGTGTAATCACTTTTCTGTATTCTTTTGTTTTTTCTTTTCAAAAATGGAGGTGTCTAGTCACATACAGGTCTTAGCAAGAAAGAAAGTTCGTGAAATCCAAGCCGCCATCAAGGTAGGTCTGACTCCGCCCCCCCGCCCCCCCCTCCCTGTCACGGGGGTGGGGAGTTTATCACTATGGTTACAGGCTGTTTTTTCCTTTGTCTTCCCTCCCCCCGCTCCCTGACCCCACAGGTGTCTAGTCACATTCAGGTTCTTGCCCGGCGGAAATCTCGCGAGTTTCATTCCAAGCTAAAGGTATGCGCTTCTCTGCTTCTCGGCCCTGTGGTTGCCACGCCGACTTCCTGTCTTCCTGTCACCTGTAACCTTTTGCATGTCAATGTATCGTGTGTGTGCTTTAGCATGTATAATTCATTTCTTCGCCCGTCTCTTTACCTATTTCCCTCTCACACACAGACACACACACACACACACGTACACACACACACACGTACACTTACACTGTGGCCGTTTGGTGGTTAGTGTCTCTTTTTTATGACTGTTTATGCTGCTGTGCCTTCATTGACCACTAAGTGCATCTGCTTTGAAGCTACCTAACCCTTGGGACCTCTTTGTAGTGCGAGTGTAGTTCGAGTGCCTTTATTATTAGCTTATAAAGCTGACCTGAATAGAGAGCAGGCGATGTGGGTGGAGGCGAAGTGAAGAAGAAGAAGAAAAAAAAAAAAATCCAACGCACTGAATTATTCTTTTATCCAAATTTAGGACAAGGAACATATTTATATTTTACAGATACAGTTAGAGCTGATGAGTCTAAGCTAACGTTCAGTGTAGAATGCATGATGTGTGTATGTGTGTGTGAGGTTCGTTGAGATTGAGATGTTTGCAGGCATGCTGGCAGAGCGCTCAGGCTGGCGGTGAGCTGCTGAGGTCAGAGGTCAGACGGTCAGCAGTTAAGCTTAACCTTACACTCGTGGCCGTGACCTTTGCAACCCGAGGCTGGGATTTCGATGCACACTTGCATTCTTGGCTGTGCTGTAATGAAGTCGTTTTTGTTTTTCTCTCCCCCCCGCCCCCCTCTCGGGCCTGAAGATGGACCATTAAAGCCATTCGCATGCTTAACGTCAGGTTCTCTCAGGCGCTCTCTCACTCTCTTTGTCCTCTTTTATCTGGCTGTCAAATGCTTACCTCATGCTGCATTAATGAAACTATTGAAATCCCACCCCCCACCCACCCCGCTCACATCTCTCTCTCTTATACACACACACACATGCACACACTTTTCAGATTTCTTCCCCACTCCCCCTCCCCCCCCCCCGCCTTTTTTTTTTTTTTTAATAAAGGCCACGTCAGAGTTTTTAAAAGACTTTTGTATGATGTGTAATCTAATAATAACTTGACCTGTTATTTAAGGAGTCACGTGGGTGACCTTGAAGTTCCTCAGCTTTCGTTCTGACTTTCCTCCACCCTGTATTTCTTTTTTCTTTCTTTCTTTCTTCCTTCTATCTCCCTTCTCCCTGTTAAAGAGATGACAAACACTTTTGACTGGCACACTTTTCCACAGTTCCCAGTTTACTCAGAAGGATTAATGACCCTTCATTTGTGTCGCTGCATGAGTGTGCATGAGTGCCCCTCTCTTTTTTTCTCTCTCTCTCTCTCTTTCTCTTTCTCTCTCTCTCTCTCTCTCTCTCTCTCTCTCTCTTTCCGTGTGTGTGTTTTTCCACCATGAATGGCTGATCTTTCAGGGCCACCGGCGGCTGCAGACTAGAAGCAGTCCGCCTTTTGTACGCCTTTCTGTCTCCTCTCATCTAAAGCAAATTAGAAGCAGGGAAGAATTCGAGCTGGCTCCCGGTGCATTAGAGTAAACCGTCCCGGCGTCCCTTTATCCGAGACATGTTAAGTGAAATGACAGTCATTACGGCGCTGCTCTCGGGGGGATAGTTTGTAATGAAAGGTGGCCACAATGAGCTAAAGCCTCCATATCATCAGCTGCAAATCTTCCTTTAAGATCGGTCAGCTCCTGACTTTCGGTCTGATCCTGAATGTTATATGATGTTTGAGTTAAACCTGAGTATTGATCCTGATTCAGTTACAGTAGGGTTCAAAAGTCTGGTGTCTGCCAAGAGAACGGTTCTTATTTCATCAGCTGCTAGACATTGTTGCATCATTCATCACTTGGGGAAATAAAACATGCGTTTCTTAATGACTAGTGATGAGTAAGGTAGAGGAGTGTTCTGACTCATTAAGAGGTCTTAGTCATTAAGAAATAACTTTCAGTTCAGATCAAACTGGCATATTTTTCTAGTAATTAACATTCTTGATATTCAACAGAACCATATGTACAGTACCAGTCACAAATTTGGATTTATTTTCTACCAGTTTTTTTTTTTTGAAAAATTATACAATTAAGTAACCACACCAACAACAGTCAGATGTAATTTCAACACATGAAGATCGGCTATTCTGGAACAGTTCTCGCAAGAACAGTATTGTGTCGAGTACATTTGTAAAACCCATCAAGCTCCATGATGAAACTGGCTCTCATGAAGACCTTCCCAGGAAAACAAGACCAAAACTTACCTCTTAGAAGTTCCCGAGAGGTTCATTAAGGCCTTGTTAGCACTTCTTCACCCTCTTTATTTATTTATTTTTTTCCCGCATTTCCCTATGTTTAGCATGTAGGATCATGGGATATATCCGGTCCGCCGAAGCGTAAAATGAACGCGAAGAAAACGCACTAGAAGCGTTTTCCATGCGTTCGTTGGGATTTGAACAGCAAGAAAAAGCTGCATGCAACGTTTTTTTTAGGCCGTATAAACGTGCACCCGGGCAATCGCACGTCACCAAAGCCCGTGTGAACACTCTCATTGACTCCTATGTGTAAAAAAAAACCTCAGCTCTACGAACGCAAGAAAAACGCTCGATTTTAACGCCCGTGTGAACAAGGCCTTACAGTGTAGAAAGAAATAAAAATGGGGAAAGACCATTGAGTAAGAAGGGATTGTCCTTCTTTTGACTAGTAGTGAAGTCAAAAAAATGAATATATAATTTCTGATTTGATTAGATTGTTTTTTAAAGGGAATCTTTAGTACAGAGCGTAAGTTCGCTGCGGCAACTCTGGTGGAAGTTGATGTCTGTCTGCTGCTTTTGATGCAAGTCAGATCCATGTCTAAAAATGATTCAGAAACACGTCAGCGTTCGGTGTGATTCAGTAATTGACTCCAGATCCTAAACTATATTCCCTGCTGTAGTAGAGACCTACAACTTTATTAAAAGAAAAAATTCTGCAGAGCTCGAAGACAAGCTGTTGGAAAAGATAGATATTAAACATTTACTCTGCACTAATAGTGCATACAGTGATATAGCTCATATAATTTCTTCATTACACTAGAATCATTTTGTTTTACTTGGTGTTTAAGGGTGTGATGTGGCCCAGACAGAATTCACGTTTTTATTTTCTCTGCCCTACGACATGACCTGATTAAGATGACTAAGCTTTTCAAGTGCTCCTCATATAGGGATTAAAGCTCCAGCTCAAGTACTCCTCAAATAATGCATTCTTCCATAACTCAAACATTTTTTTTAAATGTAAATGAGCTACTGCTGAGACACATGCCACCAGAGAGCAGCAGAGCTGAGCAACATGATGGGGGAGGGGCTATTCTTGTATGAGGTCACATTAGGGCTGACTTTAATTGGCTTGTTAAACCCTAGCCAAAATAAAAATGGGAAAAGGACAGAGACCCATTTGAAAGTCTAAAATATGACTAAAAAATGATTTTTGTATAAAAGGTTTCATAATAGGGCTTGTTCAAAGGTTTAATTATAGGTTTATTTATTTAGTAGAGCACAAGTTCAGACTGATGTGGTTAACTGTAAAGATCAAGTTTAGGGTCAATAGGAAACCACAAAATGATTTTCCGTCATTTTCGATCTTGCATGTAGCTGAATAAGAGTAAAATAAAACACTGACACGTACTGTAGATGCAAACCCATTTTCAAAGAATGGAGGGAACATTTATCGAGGGGAAAAAACCCACAAATTCACTATTAATATCATAACATCTTCTCGTACCTTTGATAATAAATAGTGGCGCTTTCCATACATTTAAAGGAAAGGAACACTATGAGGTCTCCTGCACGCCTAGCATGTTCTAAGATGCTTTTCTGCCCAACGCGGTTATAAAGAGTGTTCATTACAATTACATGGCAGGAGAAACCAATCTGGCGACTATCCTCTGAAATCACAATATCAACAGACATTTCCACCAAAGAAATATTCGCTTACTAGATTTTTTTTCGGTTTTCTTTTGCACCAGATTTCAGTCTCTGGGCTTCCTGTGTAAAGTCTAGCGATTGTTCTGCATGAAAATCCCGCAAGATCAGATAAGTACATATTAGAGATGCACCGTTCGATCTGCCAGTGAGCGATCAGCCTCCAATGCAAATGGTTCCATACCGATCGCACATGCTCTCCCGGGTGGCGCTACACAAACACGTTTGCTCTTTCATCCAAAGATCGCAGGGTCGGATCGTGCTATAGCCATCTGTCAATCCTAGCAGCACTAGCCAGTCATGTGCATCTGCGCTTTATTCTCATATAATATGTGCTGAATTTTTAATTTCAAATTTATTTGTTTAAAAAATAAATCTCTGACCAGTAACACTGAAACACTGAGAACGTCCAGCAACCCTAGGAAGTATGTAAAAGGTACTTAGTAGAACATGTTTTATTTTATACAGTACTGTTTGAAAGTATTGAGTGTGAATAAGTGTGTGTGCCCTATGATGGACTGGCACACTGTCCAGAGTGTACCCCGCCTCGTGCCCTAAGTCTCCTGGATGGGCTCCAGGCCCCCTGTGACCCTGAATACAGGATAAAGCGGTACAGACGATGAGTAAAAGAATGAAGAACAGTAGAGAAAGCTCAACACTTCTGCACAGTACTGTACATATAATTGATTTAGATTTTTTTTTTAAACTGAACTTACAAAAGGTTTTTTGAACCGTGTCGATTTTGGTTCTTAGAAGGAAAATTAATACATAAATAAATGGATAGATAAAAAACAGAACCTGGCTAGAAAAATTGCAATCAGAGCATCTCTACATGTTATGGTTTTCCGAAACTTTTCACATCCTCGGGTTCTAAAAGAACCGTTCTTGGCAGTCGACTCAGACGTTTTGGACCCTATGAAGCTGTATGGTTGGTTAATTCACCAGAAAAATAAATGAACCAGCTGTTGGTAAACATGACGGCGCATGTCCATGCTGTGTGCTGATGTGAGCGGTGTGTGAAGTGTACGATTACAGTGAAGCCTTGTCTGTTTCTGTTTAGGTGATGAGCATGGTAAGTACTTGTACCCTGTCCTGAGTGTGCTTGTCTTGCTCTGCTTTCTGCGTGCCTGCATCTTCTCCAGGCCACACCTTTATGTGTGCCCGCACACAAACAGTACACATGCAAACAACACACACACAAACAACACACAACCCTACCAGCATGCTGACCTCCAGCTCACGCCCACCGCCTCTGTTCGATCACATCTGCACCGGCCTGCTGGCATTCAGCTCCGTCTGCTTCTCCTGAATTATCATCTGCTAACTCTTTGTGCGTTTTTTTTGACATTGCACGGAGAGATGTTCATTTTATTTATTTATTTAAAATAAAATATATATTTTATTTGCTTTAATAAGACCATGTTGGTATAAGGAAGGATGTCTTTTGTAGCCTTTGTGCACTCGTAGGTTTGCGCCCGACTCTTCCAACTTCTTAATTAACCCTTGGCACTGTGATGTGTGTAAAATTGTAAGCATGCCTTGAATCGAAAAAACAAACCTAAATGTCTGTGTGCAGGATTCGCCTTTAGCCTCATCAGGAAATTAAAGCTCAAGTTAATCAGTCAGTATATAAAAGAGAAAGACTCTCAACCACAGTGTCCTCCACGCCTGCATTCACCATTAGCTTCGTGTTGTCGACTCTGTTCGGCAGCCTTGATGGCTCAATGTAGAGGGAAAATGTAACACGCTGGAGAAAATAAGGTTATTATTGCGTACTTTGTACTGCTTAAAGACATTCGATTTGTCGGACACTTCTGGCGATGACGCTAACACGCTGGTTAATATGATGGACGGATGGACCTGCTTTCTTATCTGACTAATGAATGCGAGTTTAAGTATATGAAAGACATTCTTCTCAGTGTACAGCCGATGCACAGACACTTATTTTAATCAATCGCCGGGTCTGATTCGAGTGCACATTCTTTTTTTCTCGAAGCGAATGCTTTCATGGCCATGAAGCGATGCACTTTATAGCTCCTTTGCTTGTCTGGCTTGGTCTTCGTAACATACAATGCCGAGCACATCTTTCCCTTTTGCTGTTGGAAGCCCCCCCCCCACCTTCCCCCGCCCGCCCCATCCTCTTTGAACCGTAAATACTTTTTATACAGGATCAGACCGTGAAGGACAAAGCCCTCCAGAGCATGGCATCCATGTCCTCGGCACAGATCGTCTCAGCTACGGCTATCCACAACAAGCTGGGCTTGCCAGGCATCCCTCGACCCGCCTTCCCCGGAGCGGCTGGGGTAAGAAAGCCCAATCCCATTACACACACACACACTTACTCAGCATGCCCATATCTATCGCACACATCCACATCTGATAAGTACACCACTGTCGTAGTCTAGATAACAGGCCAGCATGGCACGTTAGTACACCTGGGTTTACAGGAAGTGGGCTAACACTCAGATCGTCCGAGTATCACAGGCCTGCAGAAAGTGTGTGTGAGTGTGGATACGCTGTGCTTTGTTGTCTATTTATGTATCTAATTCTCCAGCTTTGGCAGGGCATGATATCTACGGGACAGCCAGGATCCTCACAAGAGTAAGTGTGTCAACGTTTTCCTTTTCTTTGTGCTAGTCTTCCCCTTAGCGTCCTTTCATCTGCCTCCCATCTAGCTTTCAACTTCCACTTTAACGGCATCCACACTCTACCAGTAGGTTGCCATTATTTATGATTTTTGACCCCTTGCTATGCTGATAAAACAGACAGACTGTATGAAAAACTGCTTTCTGCATTCTCAGCCACAACAGCGGTCGGGCCAAATGTTAAGGAAGTACGCGTGTCGGAAACGATCTTTCACTGAAAGGGACAGGAGTAGAGCTGCGCAATTTAGTTGATTTCGTTAATCCGTCAAATCTTCTGTCAGTGAACTCGATACGTTGAAGCTTACACCCGATAAATGGTCTCAAATTTACAGATTTTTCGCAAAAATTTCCCACACCTTCCACAAAAGTACCCTTGTTTTTTGCAAAAGGAAAAAAAGATCTTTGTTGGAGACATGATATTTAAACAATCAATAATTTGGCCAGAACTTTGGAGGAATGTAAAAAATAAGATCAACGTTGTACTTTTTTTCATACGTACAATAAAAGCACGGAATGTGACATGCTTATATCATGTCTCGTATCATGGGCATAGTCTGTCGTCTCATGCCTAGTCTAAGTGGTAACTTCTGAGCCTGTATAAAACAAGAAACCATGACCCTGGCCCCTTCACTGGGTAAAAATAATAGCGGAGCTACTTCCCAAGAATTCCATGGTCTGTTTATATTTTGTAGATTACTATGCGTGTTATTTCCTTTTTCTTGATTCGCAAAACCTTCAGAGATATGTGTCTTAAACCTCTCTTTCATTCTGTTTCAGCATCAAGCCCTTTGCGCAGCAGGCGTACCCTATCCAGCCCACCGTCACAACAGCAATTTCAAGTACGTCATATTTTGTATTTCCCTTTGATTCAGGAGGCTCATAACGCGAGCGCCGTATCTTATTGCTAACCTCTGCGTGTGTCCGAGCAGGTTACGAGTCCACAGCAGCACCAGCACCCACAGTACCAGCGTGGCAGGGCCGCTCCATTGGAACCAGCAAGCTCAGGCTGGTCGAGTTCTCGGCTTTTCTGGAGCAGCAGAGGGAGCCGGACTCGGTGAGTGTTAAGAGTGAAGGACGGGTCGTTCTGGAGCGCTTCCAATGATGCTTCAACATCTGGAGCATTTAAAAACAATAGACTTTTTAACTGTGGTTAAGAGATACCGTGCATACAATAAGATTTCATTTAGTCACCTTTAGATTTAATTACAGTACACCGTTTGTTGGCCAGTTCCTGTGTGAAAATGATTCCTCACTCTCCCAGAAGCATTTTTCACAATTTGAGATCTGAAATATGCCTGTGCCATCAGGAAAGAAAAACCCCATTCATGTGATAACCTGGTCATTCGGTACATTTAGGTCGTCAGCTGACTTCATTTTATTGCGACACAACGTTGCTGAGCCTAGACCTGACCAACTGAAGCAACCCCAGATCACAACACTATCTCCAGAGAAAAGCGGCCACTATGCATGATGGGTGCATCGCTCCATGCATTTCCCTTCTCACCCAGTTACGCCCATCACTCTGAAATCAATCTGGACTCATCAAACGACATGACCTTTTGCCGTTGCTCCAAAATCCAATTTTTATGGTCTTTAACAAATTCACACCTTACATCAAATAGCTCTGGTTTTTATTTTTGATTTTTTTTTAACAATTCAACGTCACCAAGAGTTTAACTGATTCACGTTCATGTTTTTTTTTGACGGTCCAGGACCATCCTCTCAGGTTTTGATAATGTCTTGAAGGGATCGTAACCCAGTTTTAGTGTTTTGCTTAGTTGTTTTCTTTGATTGATGCATCAAACCTTTTTGGGCCAGGCAGTGTTTATAGTGTTGATAGTTTATAGTGTTTATCGTGACACATAGAGGCAATTTAATGCTTATTGATCATACATCACACATATCGATCATACAGACAGTCGCTCTGGAACATGTGGTTTTGAGGGCAACTTTTCTAAGCTAGCACAGGACAAGCTTATTTGGTAGGGAACGAACCATATTCAGCTTAAGCCAGGAAAATGTGTATATCGAAAGCCTGAAGATTTTTATTTTGACAACAATGTTACAGATATGAAACATGTTTTATCGATTGCCGCTAATGTCCTGAACAATCTCAACGTTCAAGGTGTGTGTATTCCAGCGAAAAGGCAAGGGACAAGGCCAAACGCATTTCAAGCCTCTCAAAATGCCGACCCTGAGATAGAGCAAAGCCAGGGGTATTTTTTTTTTCGTGACGGCGTCGATCCGTCTCAGTTAGTCTGCTTCTCCAGACGCTTTCGTTCCACTATCGATAACGGATGACACGGCTCATTTGTCAGACCATTAGCTTTTACGAGTTCATATGAAGGCTTTAGGAGCATGTGTGTCGCAAATGTAAAGCGCCAAGGCAGCGCGGAGGTTTCCAGCGTTTAAAAAGCATCACGTTTTCCGGGTCTCTGAGTCTCTGTCTGCTTTCCTTTACAGTACAATAAGCACCTATTTGTACACATCGGACAGACAAATCACTCCTACAGCGATGCCCTGCTGGAGTCGGTGGACATCCGTCAAATTTATGACAAATTCCCAGAGAAGAAAGGAGGGCTGAAAGAGCTTTTTGGCAAAGGACCACAGAATTCCTTCTTCCTCATAAAGTTCTGGGTAAGTGGCCTGGAGCTCACACAGCATTTTATCTCCCTTATGCAGGTTAGGCCATTTGTTTTTGTTGTAATTTTTATAATTAAGCACTAAATTAAGAGTCATTTAAATCAATTTTGTGATTTATATAACAAATACATGCTTATGAACACAGCTACACCAAAACCTTGAAAAAAAAAAAGGTGGTAGAGATACAGTCCTCATACAGTAAGTGTTCAGACTGTGAAGGGCAAAGCATACGATTTACATTCCTTACATCCTCTTCGAGCCTCCTTTGTGCCAGGGTCATCCTGGAAGAGCCCATAACCGTGATCGGTCAGAGGAATGCTCTATTGATCCGCAGTGACGCTGCATATATACAGCATATGCAATCTACTTTCATATCCAGCGCCCGAGTGTGCAGTCTATTATACACTCTTTGTACATTCGCACACTGTTCCGTGCCCTCGCTGAATTTTTGAACCCGTGCCCAGAACTGCTTGAATACAACAACCCACTTCAGTCTGAGTCTGCATATGCTCCGGACCATTTGGCTGCTATATTTGGCGTGGCGTAAGCAGGAAAAGTGCCAGATCAAAGCCCTCGCTAATTCAGTGTAATATTTCTAAACAATCAGGAGGGGCCCGGCTTGCAGCTTTAATAGCTGTTTAAACATCGCGCATGTTTTACCCAAAACCAAATGCTAACTAGTGGCAATCGTTAAAGTGGGCAGCGTCGTCGGCGAACGCGAGCCCGCTCGAATTCCGTTTGAAGTGACGAGCCGATCTGAATTTCAAACGAAACCTAGAATCTGCACAATAATGCCTCTCTGGGGTATTATGTGAAAATCTAATAGGGCTGCTTTAATGAAGGAAGAGCATGCTGCAAAGGAATATTTGTGGTTTTTTTTTTTTTTTTTGTCCCTCTTATTAATTTCTATAATGACCATCATGTCTTAATGAAAGAAAACAGGCCAATGAAAGCTTTTTTTTTCTTCACAAGGATAAAATAGCTTTTAAGTAACGTTCCATTTAATATATTTCTTTATCATCTGCTTTTAAAAGGCTACCCTGATAAGGTGCTATTTAACTGGTGTCTAAAGGACTGGACTGTCAGCTTAGCGCGGTGCTGAACATGAATAGTGTATTATAAGACAAAGTACCGATGTAAGGGATACAGATTTCACAGCGATGATTCCTTATTTTACTCCGTAATGCATTTAAACAGATGGTGATGTGTCAGCCTGCACTACACAAGATGTCCACTAGATGGCAGATGTATACCAGACACCATATTTTACATTAGTCTATTATGTACAGTATGTATCGATTAATGTGCAAGACTGTAATTCTAGTAGCACTACAGTCTCACTGAAACCCTTTTGGTTCTTTTCAGGCTGACTTGAACTGCAACGTTCAGGAGGAAACCGGGGCCTTTTATGGCGTCACCAGCCAGTACGAGAGCCCGGAGAACATGACCATCACCTGCTCCACTAAAGTCTGCTCATTTGGCAAGCAGGTGGTGGAGAAAGTTGAGGTAGGGTTTTATGTACAATATGTTTGTCTTAGTGCTAATCAGGATGAGAGTTATGGTGGGATTAGATTAGGCATTATTAAAAACTTGAACAAGTGACCTTATAAGAAATACTAACTTGTATAATTATTTCCAGACGGAATACGCTCGTTTTGAAAACGGCCGCTTCGTGTACCGGATAAGCCGCTCTCCCATGTGCGAATACATGATCAACTTCATCCACAAGCTCAAACACCTTCCCGAGAAGTACATGATGAACAGCGTGCTGGAGAACTTCACTATCCTATTGGTGAGTCACTGGATCGTTTGTTTTTACTGGATCATTCGCTGCCACCCCAGCCCATAGAGGGGGGTGGTGAGTCACACCCGTACTCTCCTGGATGGGGACAGGTCAGCATTCCTGCCATTTTTTTCAGCAATTGTGAATGGGTTTAAAATGTTTTTACATTTGTTTATTAAAATAATAATAATAAAAAAACTCTGAAAGACTTTCTTTCAGTTGCTCCCATCAAGTGGGTTCGCTACAGCAGACACTCCAGTGCGCACACAACATGGCACAGGTTTTATGCCAGATATTCCTGACATAACCCCCTCATTTTTTTAACCGGGTTTGGAACCGGAACTGTATGCAGTGGCTGGATAGTATAGGGTGCCGCAACCCACCGATGGCAGGGTCCGAACCCAGATCCCTCGGATCCTCAAATCAACAACATAGAGCATTAGTCGACTGAGCCACCCCATTATAAGCAATGAGTGCATGAAGCAAGTCAAAAATTTCTACAAACAGATATATTCATGTAATCTATTATAATAAAAACTTTTTTTTAGAGATTCTTTGAAATTTGCACTGAATTAGGAATGTTCCCGAATCAGAGAAAATGGTTTAATAATTATACTTTAAAGGTCCTGTATTTTGCTATTTCTTTAAGAACTTGGTCCTAGGTCATTTTTTAAATACCTTTAACTCCCTTTATTTTACTTCTCCTCTTAATGCACTGTTGGAGGTGTTACTGTGCCACACCCCCAAAAAGGAACAGAGAATAAGAATCTTCTTATATGAGGTCACAAAAGTTGAAGAAAGCAGGAAATGTTTTTTTCTCTCATTGGACATACATACATACTGTATTAGAGACTCATTGTTTAAAAATGACAAAAAGTGAACTTGGCATAATAGGTCCTCTGCAACAATATGCGTCCTCTGGTGTTTAAACAGTGCAATTGCATTAGATACATAATTAATAGAATGCAGATTCCCACAATGTGAACCAGACATTCCCACGGCCCACACTGGATTCTTCTTCATTTTATCCACAGAAGGCAACAACTATGTAAAAATCTTAAAGGCATCATAGTGGAACCATTGTTTTTTTTAATTATGTATAAGTATATATGATATAAGGGCGTTGGTGTCCTGTTGTGTAGTATTTTGTTGTACTAGCGTTAAAAAGGGAGTTCTCCGGGAAGGCATCACGTGACCTTCACCTTTTTTCCCCTCCTCCTCCAACTCCTCCATTCTTTTCTCGTTGATTCAGTTGAAAATAGCTTCATTTAAGTGTCAGCTCCTCTGAATCTCTCCGTCTCTCCCCACAGGTGGTCACAAACAGAGACACACAGGAGACCCTGCTGTGCATGGCGTGTGTGTTTGAGGTGTCGAACAGCGAGCACGGAGCTCAGCATCACATCTACAGACTGGTGAAAGAATGAAGCTCATGCCAGCCAGCGGATCTGTCCTATAGACTCTGAACCTCAATTTAAAAAAACAAACACACAAAAAAAAAAAAGTGGCAGTGCCTCTAGTTCAACCCTCACCCGCAGCGATTCGAGCTCTCATCCGGGTGATGCTTATTGTTATTATTATTTTTTCCAGCCTTTTTATTAATGTATATGTGTTCGATGTTTTGACTGCAGCTGTGAAACACGGTACAGTTGTATTATGTTTTGATACAGGAAAGAATCATTTTAAAGGAATCGACTTTTCTCCATAGGTTGTATGTATATATAAAGCGGCAGTATCGTTAGACCTCAAGGTCGGCTCGAATTAGATTAAATCTGTCCAAGAAAGACGATGTTTTAGGTTCTAACCCTATTCTAATTAATGTACACCTTAAAACAGATTTAGCCTTTAGGTTCTTATAAAACAATACCGTTTATGAATGTGTACGTGTCTGTGTATACCTGTACATACCCACATACCCATAGTCTTTCCAAAGATTGAAAAAAGTATTTAAGTTCCAAACATTTGGTTAATTAGAGAGGAATAACTGTAAAGTCCATCAAAATATTAATAAATAATAATAATAATAATAATAATAATACAGTTACTGGATTTTGGCATCTGTAGCATTCAGGGAATTTAAACGTCCAGCCCTTGAAAACTCTCCTGTGTCTCAGCTGCAATAAAATAAATAATAACCTGTACTCTATCTACTATACTGCAAATAATTTCTGCTAACGTTTTAGTGATCAAAGGGCGCTTTCACACCTAGTACTCCATTTGCCAAACCCAAATCAGTGTGAATTGAATACTTTCATTATGTTTTCTTTTCAGTTTCACATCGCGCATATTTAAACAAACCAAACGAAGGGCTGATTACATATTTTTGAAATACATATTTTTATTCATTAATCAGAAATATATGTGCGGAAAGAACAGTGAGAAAAATAAGACAAGTAGAAATGTGTAGAAATCACAAAAATGATGAGTCATGTCTGTGAAGGAGACGTAGATCTGTTTTTTTTTTTTTATTTCTACCAGGACTTTGTCTACAGAAAAAATATCATCTTTTAAAGCAGATCTGAGCTACTGCCATGCTTGGTCAGAGTTTGGAAACATACAAAAGTCTGATTAGCCATTGATCAGATCTGTTAATATTCCAATAATAATTAGAATAATAGTCCAATCGGAATAAAACTGCATCACGTAAACGTCAGTTGGAACAGTCTGACACTATCCGGCCCGATCGGAATAAGAGGGGGGTGTAAACCTTTAATAATTTGATTAATAGATACATTTTAGCAATGAATACACTTAATCCGATTGTTTCTCTCTTGTTGGAATAAATATCTTTTCTGTGCACGTTTGCCCCACGATGGGGTAAAATAAGGTGAGATGACAAGATTCTTGATCGGTAAACTCTGTGAGAACACCGGAGTTGGCATTAATTGGCTCGCATTTCATACGCAGACGAGACTGAATTCTTTTAACCAATCATAACGCAGAAGGCAGGATTTATGGTAAAATATATGAAGCCTGACCCAACTGAAAAAATCTCCCTTCTCTGTTATATTCTCAGCAGATTCCAATCGGGCAAAACCGCTTAATAAAAAATTCTAATTTGTATTTTAAATAAATGCTTGGAGCGCTTAAGCACGCCTTGAGTTTAGGAAGTGTTTAAGAAGTGTTTAAGAAGTCTTTATGAATGTGGGAGATGTTAGTAGACAGTTGTGCTCATAATAAAGACAGATATGTGTCATGAATGTAAATAGTTAAGATGGACACATCTGATCTGGGCGGGAAAAAAAATCTGAATTGTGCAATGTGAACACAACCAAGATAAACAAACATAAAATACCAGTTTAAAACATTCAATGTATGTCATCAAGAGGTTTTTCGATGAAGAGTCGAATCATATTTTTACTTCATGTTATAAAATCTAATAAACACTGGAGAGAGACTTTTTTAGTTACGTCAGACTTCCTATATTTTACGATAAATCCTGCCATTTTGTGTTATGATTGGTTAAAAGAATTCAGTCTCGTCTGCATATGAAATGCTAGCCAATCAATGCCAAATGACTTCTCACCTGCCTAAACCTGCACCGAGGACGAAAACACTTTCGATTCAAATGGACTGTATGTATGAAAGCACCCTAAATAATAAAAAAAACAAAACAGAAAGCACTACATCTAACACCAGAGGCGAGCTGATTGTCAAAATGTCCTGAGCACTTGGATTCTTCTGGGACATGCCTTATCAAGCGAACCTATGTTTTCAGTTTATTCGACGAGACACAATCATATTATCTCCAGACATCAGGGAAGATTCTATCATCCGTTTAATCAGTAACCTGTCCCGTTTGTCACCAGTCCTTTAAGTTCCAGTCCCAGTGTCCTCTGCTGCCTTGAACCCCAACACCAAGCCTCTGTGGCCTCCTAAAACTGCGAGCCTTAACCATGGCTGTGAGAGATTTGTTTTTTTGCTTCAAAAAACAAACAAAAAAAAGATGCCACTAAAACTGTGAGCTCTTTCCTAAGCTGGAAGACTTTTCACGTCCTCGTCCCACGTCGTTCCATGGAAGTGTACAGTCACAGAGCTGCCAAAGCGTATCAAAGCACAGTGCCTTAACGGATGCCTATGTTCACGTGAGCTGAGAAAACTGAGCTGAGATCATTGTTTCGTGGTCTAACGAGAAAAAGACTAGCGTGGCTAGCGTGCACATCAGCTCAAGCTACCACTACATCCTAGAAATCTAGTAAAACACTACCGAACTAGCCATGCCTTTCTTATCAGTAAAGACCAAAAAATTTTTAAGAATCCCTGGAGGCACGATGAATCTCCTCCTCGTTTCCTGCACTGTAGCATACAAGTGCCTTTGGTTCACGTTTGTTTTTGTTTTTTTTTCCAGCTTAGAAAAGACAAATCGTATTTTGCATGACTATGATCAGAACCAAATAAGTGGATGTAAAGTCAAATATTCACCACAATGCCTTGCTAAAAGTTTATAGTAAACGACAAGGGACGGTGGTTAAATAGTTAAAATATAACGTTATCGACTTTTAATCAGAGATTATTCATTATTATTATTTGTTCTGTTGTAAAATATGTTTAATTTGTGTTCAATCAGATCTTGGTAAAGACTGCTTGTTACTGTAAATTGGAAGCCCTTTGTGATATTTTTACATTTTATTTTCCTTTTTTTTATGAGAACACTGACATTTTCTTTAGGAGAATATATGAACACTATATGAAGTGGATTTTAAAAGTCCATTATATTGGATGAAATCTACGAATCTTCAGCACAGTTTAACACTATACGCCCATTTTTTTCTTTCATTTCATTCGTTTCTAAACTGCTGTCATATGGTTTTAATAGTTTAACTGATCTTTGTGTTGTACTGTTAAATGTAAACTGTGGACTTTATTATGCGTAACAGGAAAAAAAAGCAAATTATTTCGGTTTTGTTTCCCCCATTTATTCTTCTGTTCTGGTTCACATTGTGTGAGTTGCGTATGGAGATTTTTTATTTTTTCATGTATTATTGTTCTATGTGTACTTTTTTTTTTTTTGTGATGACATCAGTATATTTGGGAGCCCCGTGTGGCCGTGATGCTGTTACTGCTGCGCTGCTGGCACCACGAACCTTCTCTTCCAGAAGATCCTGAAGACGATCGCAGCCTCCCCGCCTTTACTTCATCTGGGAGCTGAATACACAACGATCGTACGCCGGACGTTAGAAGGACATTAATTGTCGATAGTGATGGACACTGAGCAGTCGCTTTCCAGAGGAATGATGACCGCACGTCAGCAGTCTAGCTCTTTTGTTTCTTGGTTTGTATTTTTGTCTATGTGTAGGTACTGGTACCTTCTTTGTTCGTTACCATTTAAAAAGTTGGCTTTAAAGTGAACTATTCTCTAGTTCAAAATAGTATCATTTTTAAAAAAAAAGAAAGAAAACTATTGGGTTTGTGTGCAGAGATTTTTTTTTGTAAAAAGGTGCTTTGTATAAAATTATATATTCTGGCTTTTCTTGGTACAAAAGCGTGAGATCTTTTAATATCATGAATGATAGTGAAGCGCTGGAGCAAAGGTGAGAAAGAGAGGAGACGGGAAAACCTGCTATGTGTATGTGTTCCTTACTGCATATGGTCTTGTCTTTGCTCTGTAACATTTTTGATGCCTTCTTGATAAAGTGGTAGATATTTTGTAGCTTTCTAGATACTTTGTATGTATACCATATTGAATAAAATAAATAAGGAAAAAACGACTGTACATCCTTGAAATTAAGCAGCAGTTTGATGGCGAGAGAGTTCCCACACCTGGAAATGTTTAATGTTACACTTTTATGTAATAAATAATATTTCCATAAATATGGCATATAGGTACAATTTGTGGACAAATGTTCATGCACATGTGACCATTTTGTTATAATCATTCTTCTGGAAAAGCTTTCTGCTGGATTTATGACCTACCTATGGTAAGAAACACGAAGAGGTCTGGCATGTTCTGTTAATGTCAGGGATCTTGAGTTCTACATCAGGGGTGTTTAAATCCAGAACTCAAGGGCCAACATTTTAAACACACCCACTAAACCTGGCAATTAACAAGATCAGTTGAATCAGCTGTGTTTAAGCAGAAAATTTCCCAAACTGTTTCCCCAGCTGGAAACTGGCCCTTCAGGCCTGGATTTGAACAGGCCTGTTCTTGTGGAGCTCACCTTGTCATGCACATTGTCATGCTGGAAAATAAAGGGAAATTCTAATCCTCTGGTATGCAAAGATATTTTATATAACCGTGTCCTAGCATTGACACTTGCTTTTGATCATAAGGTTCTGAAATGTTTTCTAATGCCAGTACCGCCAATCTGCCACTGCTGGGCCTTTAACCCTCAGCTGCTCAGTTGTATAAATGGGAAATGCACTTCACTCTGGATAAGAGCATCTTCAAAATGTGATGAATCTAAATGTAAGGCCTATGTATAGTGTAAGCATATGGGTATGCAGGGAAGCATATGGATCTAAAAGACTCTCACAATAGAGAAATTGTGATGGCCAGATTACTGGGTCAGAGCATCCCTAAACTGCTAGGTTTTCCCTAGAATGAGCATGTGAGGAGAGTAAAGAACTGCACCATGGAACAAAAAGAGGGAAGAAAGTCTGGTAAATAATATTTGTATTTTCATTATATAGATGGTTTGGTCTGATCCATGGAGGTTGCACATCACATCTTACAGGACATCAAGGATCTGCTGCTAATGCCTTCATGCCAGATATCACAGCAGAGATGTTTTGGTGGCACAAGAGGACTTTCACAATATTAGGCAGGTGGTTAATAGTTGTGTTTTAAAAGGAGAAAAAGATAGGATATATAAAATGTTCTGATGTTAAATATATATATATATATATATATACTCTTTTCTTTTTGATCTATTTTTGAAAGACCTATTTAGATCTATTTTTTTGCTTAAAGTAATTGAGACCCATACTATCCTTATACCGTTTTTTTTATTATTAATGTTTAAAATAGTAGTGGATATACCTGTAATGTATAAAGTAATACCGATTGCAGACACGAGGGGGCGAGCTTGATCAACTATTCTCTATGTACTGTAGGAACTTCTCTCATGTCCAAACTATGTAAAGTACAAATCAAATAATATGTTATGTGAGATCAGTCTAAAAGAACACCAGGATTACTTTATTTATTAGGTGATTCTGGTAAACAGACGTGTCCCATTCACCAGAAACTCAAAACTGATGGAGTTTTTAATCTTGGTTGCTGTGCTCTATTTCAATCTTTAATGGAAAACTGATATCAAGGAAACTGCTCTTTTGCATGCCTTTATTCTTTTACAAAAGATTTTTAAAAATGCTTACACATGAATGATTATAGTTTGTATGTCGACTGATTTCACAATGTGTAGTCGAATAACAAACATGCCCAGATTATATGGATGAAAATAAGATACAGCTTTCTGGGCCACTGCTTATGTTCGTGCCAGTGCTGTTTAACTTATTTATTTATTCATGTCAGTAAAGTTGTCATTTGTCTTTTTAGTCTCTGAGAACATTTACACACTAATGAAAACTGTAATGATGGCATTAATCAGGGGGGTCAAGTAAAAAAGCTTTAATATTTTGTGAAAAATCTTTTTTTTTTGCAAAGCTGCAGCTGAAGGCTAACACAATCACCCGCCCCCCCCAACACACACACCTAATGATGGACTAGGGTACCCAAGGAAAAAAAAACAAGTAAGGAATAAAATGTGAGGGGGCTGTGCTGTTGAAAGAAAATAATCAATTATGTGCGTGTGTGATGTGGCCCAATGTGAAGCAGAGTTTATTTACCCTTTACAGCATGAGTATTTTGTTCAACAATTTTCCAACAACAGCAATTTTCCAACAATTCAAATGTTTTGTTTAATAATTTTTTGTCCATTTATAATTAATCGTTCAGTCAGTCGTTTTTTACACCACTTATGCTATGTACACATTGGCCGGGAGGCAATTCACCATGCACAGGGAGAATATGCATATTCCATGCGCACAGACTCAAAGGCGGGATTCAAACCCTCAACACTGGAGGTGTAAAGTCACAGATCTAAGCGCAGTTCTACCCATTCTGAATTAAATATAGTTTATTTCATTTGAAATTTCTGCATACTAATGTTAACAGTGTGTACAGCAAGACTGTAGAAACATTTACCCAGATCGCTGTAAATTGCCTTGTGTGATTAGTTAAGTGCACCCTTTGATGGGGTGCCACAGGTGACAGTGTTAAACACTAGGCCTCTGTGCCCTTATCTTCTTCTTCTGCTTATTATTATTATTATTATTATTAGAATGTAATAATACAAGAATATAAATAAAAATATATAAATATCATCAAAAAAGTATATAAAATAAATAAAAATCATAACAGGGTAGTAGTGGAGGTAGTAATAATAATAATGTAGACTATAATTAAAATAATAATGCCCTGTTATGATTTTGATGTCCCTTACTTTGGCATTTTGTTCACATAAATAAATCTTTTGTTATTGCAGTTGCATATTTGAAGTAAAGTGATTTGCACCTTGTCATTATAAATATTCTTTTTATGCTGTAAACAATATTTTTTCTTGAGCAAGTGCGCGCGCTAGTTCCCCCCAAATGGGCGGAGCTTACTCCTTCTTTGATGTCAAGTCATCAAAACAGAGACGCACAACAGCGAAGTGAGCTCGCGAACAGGAGACGCGGTGTGAAGTGTGCGCGCGCGCTCAGTCCACGGCAAACACATGGACGCTCGTGGGACTTTATGGTGATCTGTTATTTTTTTGACGAAAAAAAAAAAGTATTTTGCAAGAGACTTTTGACCGGATTTATGCCCAGAGTGTGTGGATTCTTACCGGCACCCGTTACCGAGATTTCTGGAAGCGCACAAAACTTCTGATGAGCTCGAGTGTCAGAGATGGAGGATGAAGAGAGCAGAATTTCCGTGTGGGTTTGCCGGGAGGAGAAGCTCGTGTCGGGTTTATCTAAGCGCACCACGTGTGCAGACGTTATTAAAGTCCTGCTGGAGGAGCAAAACTCGCAGGGGCGCGCGTCCGCGTCAGCGCGCGCTTACTGCATTGTGGAGAAGTGGCGCGGATTCGAGCGCGTTTTGCCGAACAAGACGAAAATCCTGCGCTTGTGGAACGCATGGGGCGAAGAGCAGGAGAACGTGTGCTTTGTCCTCGTCAAGCAGGACGCGTCGTTAGCCAGCAGCGCGCCACGGAGCGCAGAGGCGCGCCTCGTGCCCAGCCGCCAGAACTTATGCGTGCGCGAGGGCAACGTGCGCCAAGCCACCATGGGCCTGTCGCCCGAGAAGCAACGGCGCGTGGTCCGAAAGGCGTTCAGGAAGTTGGAGCGAATCAATAAGAAGCGTGCCAAGGCGCAGTGCAAGGACGCGGAGAGAATGGAGACCCTGGTGCATCTGGTGGTCTCTCAGGATCACACCATCCGGCAGCAGGTGGAGCGCATCCAGGAGCTGGACCGCGAGATCGAGCTCTACGAGGCCAAGGTGCACTTGGACAGAGTAAGAACGCATGGTGCCAACTATGTCCAGGAGACCTACCTGGTGGAGGGAGCGCCATACAAGCATCCGTGCCCCGTCGATGGAGAACAGACTGTTGCCCAGTTGGAGGAGTACGCCCGAAAGTGTGAGGAGGTCATCAGGCTGCAGGAGGATCTAACCGAACGTCAGGTTCTTCTGGACAGCATCACCAGAGATATCCAGGAGGAGCTAAACCAGAGGTGGATGAAGCGGAGACAGGACGAACTGGCTAACAAGGACTGTGAAAATAACATCGCTCTCAGGGAAATAAATGAAACATGGAAGATAAACGAATGTGAAATGCCTCCAAAGGACGATCCGCTCTTGGAGGAGGAGCGGATTAGGACTCAACTCGACGCGAGTTTGTACATCGGCCTGAGGCTCAACACAGATTTAGAGGCAGTTAGGAATGATTTGGACTTGACTCAGGACATCTGGAGGGCAAGAGACAAAGAGCTGAGAGATTTGCTCGAAAAAGTGGACTCACTCGATTTAGAGGAAGACAAGGAGGGGGACGGGTGTGATGTGCTGAAGGACACTGATAGACTTGATGAAGACGCAGAGAGTAGACATGGTGCATGGGTTGAGCAGGCCAGAGGACTTGCTGCTAAAGCATGTAGCACCAATGATGATGATTCAGACACAGGACTCAGCTCCATGCACAGCCAAGACTCAGACATTGCCCCTGTTTTCGAGTCTCTGGTATAGCAACACACACAGGGACAGGAAAATTCCCCAGAGTTGAATTAAGACATGATGACTGTTTGTATTTATATCCGTCTGGACTGAAATAAACACTGTAAGATTCAATAAACCACAGGAGATTTAGCTGTAATATGGATAATTAACACCTGGACTCTTTGACTGTTGTTCATGCAATATAAAAAAAACTAATTATAAAACCTCTGGCAAAGGTGCACTTAGTCAGTTAGACTGCACAGATCTTATTTTTTGTTGTACATGTATCACATTTTACTGTTTACTGTTGACGTCAGTGTTAATTTGTACCAAGGTTTGAGGGTGATTGTTAAGATTACACCACAGACACTTCTTTTCAAAGGCTGTTGCAGTTTCTAATTAACTGATTAATTATTGAAGCTTAATATAGTTGTAAAGACCAAACTAATTCTGGTTAAATGTTTATCAAGCCTGTATATAAGTCAAATAAATCCTATAATTCCAGATATAGTTGCACTCTAAATGACTTAATTTGTAATTTGTTAAAAATTGAGTAATGTTAACCACTGGATTAGCTCTGAGACCTCAATCTCGGCATTTTGTTTTCAACTTTTTCATATAATCTTGTTGTCCAAATTAACATTGAAATTATGACATTCTGATTGTCTCTTGTCATCGACAGTTGTAAGACTGAATCTGCATTGGTGTTTGGTTCCCAGCTGAACTCATTTCAGCTGAGAAGTGAAAATATTTCATTTTAATTCGATTTTTGTAGCATTTTTAACAATAGATTTTGGCACAAAGCAACTTTCCTGAGATACATATTCATTATATACATTTTAAATTCAACAAAAATGTATAGATCTATGGCATTGTTGATTTATACTTAATGAGCATGCCGGAGGTGACGATGGCAAGGGAAAAACTCCCTGAGATGACATGAGGCAGAAACATGAGGAAGAATATATGGTCAAAAATGCAATTGCCTAACAGAAAATGCATTTAAGTTTACATGAAGTGCACTTTGAGGTTACCAATTATTGTCTGAGGAAGACTTGGGTACAAAACTGTTTATCATAAACACTAGAGTTTGATGTGCCAAGAGCTTGGTCAGATTAGTTTAAGCTGACAGGAGAGCTAACTCAAATAATCACTCTTGGCAACCATGGTGAGCAGAAAAGCATCTCATCAAACACAACACACAGAGCCTTGATGCAAATATGGTAGAAGAGCAGAAGACCAAATCGCATTCCAATCCTGTCAGCCAAAAACAGAAAGCTGAGTCTACAATGAGCAGAGGGTTACCAAAACTGGACAGCTGAAGACCTAGTGACATGCCTGTTTTAGTTAGGTATGAGAATTCCAGCCGATTAGTAGTTTTTGAACAGTCCAAACACTGCTTCCACACTGCTGCCAAATGACAGACTGATTGCATAATTGCATAAATATTCAGGTGTACCTAATAAGGTGGCCAGTCAGCAATAAAAAAAATATGCCTAGAAAGGTAGGTGTTTATGGATCTGGATTAAACTTGATTTTTATTATGACTCTATATTTATCCAATAGTACCTTATTTAGTTATATTTTTAAAATATGTGCCAAACATGGTGGAAGGACTGGGATAGTAAGTTTGGCAAGTAGGCTTCTGGAGCATCAATGAATAAGCATAATTATCACATTAATATTTAATGCTCCTCTCTCAGAAAAAGTATGGCATGCTCCCAAAAGTTTAAATACCTAGGCAATTTGTTTAGAAGTTACAGGAGAAGGGAGTGTGAGATACGTTAAGGTCTTTACTGTTAACACACTGTAGTGTTGAGGATGGATTTGAGCCATAAGACTAATCTCTTAATTTACCAGTCAATCAACATCCTCACCTACAGTCATGAGAATGAAGTCACGACACTGGAATGATTTCTTTTCTCCCTTTTGACTCGGCTCACTTTTCAAGGAGCTCAGAGAAGAGCTACTGTTTATGTTATCTGAGAGCCAGGATACCCCATACCTGCCTCCCGCCGGTCTACAGGGAACGACCCGTTGGGAGACAGATCTTGGTTCTTTGCAGGAATAGCTGCAAGGTATTCAACTGGCAGTGTCTGAGAATCCTACTGGAGGAAAATGCATGCTATGTTACCTCCCAAAATAAAGTGTTTTTAAAGGATGAGATGAGAGAAGAGGTAATGCTAAGCCATTTTTTTTAGCAGATGGGCAAGAAAAGTGGGTGTAATTGTATCTGTCAGTGGATAACAGGATAAGGCTGGGAGAGAAAGCCAGCTCAGGTTGCATTGCTTTCATTCCTTTAAGCACAGGAGTTTGAAATGGGGACAATACAAAACAACAATTAAATATTTATAGATTTAAAAAATCTATTAAGATAAAATAATAATAATAATTTAGGGTAAAATGTAAAAAGTACATCTTCCAACTTTTAGGTTGAATTTAAGGACATACATACTATCATTATGTATAATAGATTTAACCTTGCTAGAGCCAATGCACAATGCACATTGTTAGAAGTAGAGCTAACAAATTATACTCTTGTTGTCGCTGTGGTACTTTTGTACCTTTAATATGTATATTTTACCTGGACACCTGACTTTAGAATGCTTGCAAGACAATTTTAGGTACATAATTGGACATTAGGGACAACAAAGGTTTCTTTAGTTTAAAAGCTAATTACTGTAAAAGGTACATCATAGAGCTTCCCATGTTGAAATACATGCTAGTGGGAGAAAAGACAGCCTGTGATGAGAGCACCTCAGCATCACCTTTGTTTCTGCGAATGAATGGTGCTGCTGCCAGAAGTATGTACATTGCATCTAAGGCATAGGCAATGTATACTTCATGTTCCCTCCCGGGGAAAAAATACAAATTAAATGTAACTAGAGGAAAAGTAAAATTTGATACTTGTGTTTCTGTTTTCCCTAAAAAGCTCTCCATTCTATAGACCTTGTGCATTGTATGTATTCTTTCAGAAGTAAAGGCACCTAATTCTACTTTACCTTATCATTGTCACTGTTTGTACCTGCATCATTTCCCTTAAAAGGTAAAGTAGTTGCGTCCATCTTGAAGTCCTCTAAATTCAAATTTTATTCTAATTTTATTTTCAAATTCAAATTTTATTTGTTACATACACAGTCATACACAGTACGATATGCAGTGAAATGCTTGTACGACCGCCGGTGACCTTAAAAAGAAAAAAAAAACTATATATAAGGAATAAATATTGATAAAAAGAAATGAAATACAAAAGAAAATAAATGTAACTAGTAAAATATACAAACTGTACAAATAAGGGCATAATAAAAAAATTACAAAATATACAAATATATGAATATGGGGGTATATATATATATATATATATATATATATATATATATATATATAATTTTTAAAATGTTTAAAAATGTTTTACTCTACCTTTGTTACAGGTTAAAGATACTAATGGGACAATAGATGTACTCTTGATGATACCCAACCCTGTCAGTATAAACAAATCCAAAACAAATCTTTCTTTGATTGCGCAATTCCTACCATAATGGGTTTTATCAAGCTGGCACCAAACAACAAAACGCAAACAAGTTCATAGCCTTGTTAGTTTTTTTGTGGTGTGATTTACCACACTATTTAACTGTTATACACAGTAGAAGGAGATCAGGTGATCATTGTGGTTTGCTGCCTTTTGTTTGTCAAGTCTGTGTTTTTATTAAACCACAGAACAAAACCTGCAGTGGTAATGCTTTGTTTATATATATACACTGTACTACTACTCATACTACTATTCATATATATACTACTACTCATGATCAGTAAAGCCTTCATAACGGCTCTAATCTGAGGTGCTGGTTGTTAATTGGTGATTTCTGAGGCTAAATGAACTTCTGCTCTGCAGCAGAGGTAGGTTTTGGTCTTGTTTTCCTGGGAAGGTCTTCATTAAAGCCAGTTTCATCACGATGCTTGGTTGGGTTTTGCAAATGCACTTGACACAATACTGTGCATTGCAAAAATTATTCCAGAAAGGCTAACCTCCGTGTCTTAAAATAACAAGTGACTGTTGTTGCTGTTGTTGTTACATAACTACCTGATTTTATAATTGTAATTCCATAGTTTTGGAATCCCCAATATTGTTGTAGGATGTAGGAAATCAAGCATTAAATAAAAACAAAGAAATTTGCATGTAATTCCAACCTTTTGAGCATAAGGTATATACTTTCATAGAAAAAAAAACAGTACTTATTAGTACACTTCCTTGTCACATGGGTGCTAATCATAAATTTTGAATATGCAGTATGAAAATGTGGATATGGTGTGTCTTAAAAAATAAATATTTGAGCGAAGCACATCTGTAAATGGGTTACAGTTATAGCCCCGTAGATACTTTTTTAATTTTTTTTTTCAATTTTAGCTTGTTTCATGGTCGGAGTGTATTTTATGAAATTAATAAAGTAAATTAATCACAGAACACACACTTAAAGAATGTATACTGTAAATATTCTCAAATGCATTGTAAGCTCAGCCTTAGCGTTTAAAAGAGACTCCAACCTCTTTCATTACTACAGCTTTTGCATCCTCTTAGCTGTACAATTAACCTTATTCTCCTGGCCATATCTGTAATCTTCTTCTAATCAGAGCAAATGGTCTATTGGTAAATGCTGAGCTTAACTATTTCTCTGTTCAAGTTGTTTCATATTTTCATTGACTTGTCACATGAGACATTAATTTACTTTGTTTTTCCTGAACATACAGTAAAGGTGCGATTGCAATCGAGCGATGCAACTTTGGCCACTCAGTTTTGTTTGACAAAAATGTTTTCATGAAGGAAACCTTTAGCCGAGATATCCACCATTTCCTCTCTGATGTCTGTCGAGGATCGTTGGGGTGTAACAAGGTGCCTTTTGTGCACTCAGGCACAACAAAGTCACAGAACTGTGAAAGTGCAGCAGAGAGGAATGCACTAAAAGTTGTAGGAAGATAACATGATTTTACCCACATTCTCGTATCAGTAACGGGACACATCGAGCACATTTTTTCACTACATAATCTACTGGAATGCTTGCCACTAGAAAGCTTGAGCTGTTCTTTTCTCATTGGCCAGGTCAAGTCTGGTGTTCCAGATTTATTTTCTGGTACCTGATCAAGAATGGCACAAGTTACAAGAGTTATTTCCAACTGAATAATCTTATTGGACTAGATGAGTAGGGATATACAGGGTGGGTGAAAAGTAACTAGGCATTACAAACCTTTTATGGTAATAAAGTCCATATTTTCAATACAAATTCTTTAAAACGAATTTGTATATGTACTTTATTACATATCTTGAGAGACCTTGTCCTGTAAACCTTGTCCTTTGTGTTGCCCCACAGAAAAAATCCAATGGAGAGAGATCTGGACTTCTTGGAGGCTGCTCCTGAGGTCTGCATTGTCCCAGCTAATGTCCTGGAAAATGCTGGTCTAACCACGCCTGCACAGTAAGAGCAAAATGGGGTGGTGCATCATGGGGTGGTGCTCCAGCGATACTACAAGTTCTATAGCCATTAAATATTGCCTAGTTAATTTTCTCCCACACTGTAGTCCATAAGAGCACTGGACCTGTCAGTCACCAGCATGAGTGAAAGTTGGTTGATACGGTCCATGGTACTGAAAAGAAGGGAGAGAGCATCTGCTTGCCAAAACCCACAAGCAAGAAAACACATCTGATAAAATTATGTGATCTTAAACAACACTTTTGTTTTTTAGTAATTGCCTTTAAATCATTCCTTTGAAGGGCACTACTTTGTGCGTGGAACAAGGGATTGCACACTCTGCAGAGTTCACTAGCTTTCCATTTAACACTGTTTGGGAGTCAACTCTGAAATCCTGAACTTAGCTGATATTCTAAAAGTGAAATAAAAGGAAATATAAAGTAATTTCTTTAAGTTCCTCAGGATTATCCACCGCCTCTATGGTTTATTCTCCTCTTCTCACCTTTTGGTTACATAGTACCGGTAAGAATAATAATAAATAATAAAAAAAAAGTTTGCCCTTGTTAATTACACGGTCAGACGCTAACTGTCTCCAGCTCAACACGAGTTCCACCGATCATGGAATGATTTGTTCAAAAGGAGAAAAATAATTGGGTAAAAAACAAACAAATCTTAATTTGTTAATAATAAATTACATTTGTGGAACTGTTGTATAAAAGCGATATCACACTCGACGTCCTGATGTTGTGCTGAATATCAGGCTCCACCCTCGTATATTTAGAACAACAGCATGATATTGCTTAATTCTACTATATCTACACTATAGTATATAATGTCAACTGAAATTTATATATATGGATATTTTTCCCCCATAGGTTATGTCCAGTTTCTTCAGGTGATTAAGAAGATGTCAATTATTAGTTCAGTTATCTCACTTTGTTTTTTGTAAATAAATACTGTAAATATAAGACAAAAGTATGAGAATATCTAAGCAAACAGAAAACATTTGAAATGGTCTGGGATTTTTTTTTTTTTTTGGACTAAATGAATTAAATAATTTACAATAATTTTAACATTACTACCTCAAATTAGTTCCTGAAATCCATGTTTACTCAAATCCTCTACCCTGCTGTAAACTGCAAAGTATTTTCAGCCTAGCATGCTATCATGATTCTTACCCGGCGGTGCTTTGAGCAATAAGCCTGCCGCGACAGCGATAACAAGTTCTTTATTATTATTTCTTTATCTAGTCTATAATCTTCTCTTTCTTGTTTGTATACAAGACAGCTCTTATGTAAGTGCTTATCACTTTGTCATTCACATGCCTGTACCTTACTATCTATACACACACACATGCACATTCACAAAAAACACACACACAATCTCTCGACTGAATTGCAACAACAGAGACTCATTACATGCAGGTCCACTTAGTGTCAGATTGGTATCTTTTTATTTTGGTGGATGATGTACAAAAAAAGAAATCCTATCCAACCAACGAAAAAAGCAAACCACTATATGAATGGATAAAGTAACTTTGATTATTTATTTATTTCTCAGAAATGATTATTGTAATTGCTAAGACAAAGAACACAGGCCTATGAGTTACAGTGTATTACTGTACAAAATGAAAAATTGTAAATATTTAAATGTTTTACATGGGTTTATGCATGCTTGTATGCCCTGTGACGGCTTGGCACTACATCCAGGGTGTAAGCTGCCTACTGTCCCGCGTCCCCTAGGATCGACTCCAGGCCTCACGGATCATGTACAGGATAAGCGGTATAGAACGTGGATGAGTATTATAATGTGTTGATGTTACCCATGTCAAACAAACATGTATTTGAAGGGTACTTATTATAGAAAGTACATACTTTCATGCTAATTACTATTTTCCAATAACTTATGACAAATTAAATTCTCTTAAAAATAAATATTTAAATATAACGTAAATGCATTTTGTTATATTTTAGAGTGCTTTTTTCATACAACTGCAGTTTCACTTAAGTGCATTTAATATGCAATTATTAGACAGATTTGCATTACACTTAAAGTGTATTTTATTTCATATTTTCATTTATGTGTCAACATTTGAAGAAATATTTTTATTTAAGCTTATTTCCTAAATTATACTATTTTAAATAAATCTTTATAAGATATATATATTTTTTAAGATAGATAATTATTTTATAAGATATACATTTTCAAAAGTACACTCAATACAAAGTTATATTGATAACTAGATATGTTTATGTTTAAGTATGCTTCAGTGTGTGAAGAAATACATTTATATGATTGTATTTCCGCACAGCACACTAAAGCAAGAACGTATACATTTTTCTAGGCATTTGTAAAATATTTGTAGAAATATACACACACACATATATATATATATATATATATATATATATATATATATATATATATTTTTTTTTTTTACAGTACACTAAAATTAAATTTAAAAATCTACTTTTATATGACGCACATCATTTAAAATAATATGTTAAAATATAATTTTTTTTAAATAAACAGTTGTATAATTAATGTATATTTTATATAGTACATTGAATAAAAAATGCACTTTGATTATACTATTAAAGTACTTAAGTATGCTTCCTTTACACTAGGGTAAATATATGGATGGTATTTGTAGTGGGGAAACCCCGCAGACATAGAGCTTTCAGACCTGTCAGTATGGTGTGTGTGAATTCTAGCTCAGCTCAGCTGCTTTACTCGAGTTTATAACTAGTTTTAACTAAAAGATGGACTGCTGTTTTTTAATCCTGTTCATGCAGTTGTGATTTGTTTGCACCTCCTAATGATTTTATTTTTCTAATAAATTGAGTATCACAACTCAGGCAGGTACCAATGATGCTGTAAATTCATAGCAAAGCAGTGAAAACAATTCATGTGTTTATATCAATCTGTTTAAAGGACAATCTCTGTTTACTCCCAATATCATTTTCATTTGATTTCGATTTATAATTAGATATCAGTAATAAAGAACCTGCATGGTTACAGGTCTGGAGTAGACTTTGTATTGCAGTGGAACATTTGTCTTGGCATAACACAACCCAGGTGAGGTGGATTGTCTTACAGTTAAAGTTTTAGATTTCACATACTGTACATTGTGATTCACGCCCTAATGCCCTAAAGCACCATGTACTTTTTTTTTTTTTTTTTAAATATAAATCTGCACATAGTATGGTGGGAAAGTAAGATGTTTTAGGTTAAAAGATAATTTGGAGGAAAACAAAAATGCCAGTAATGGCCCCCTAATCATGTTAATTAAACCTGGGTATTTAAGAATATATTATTTCCCATCATGCATTTCTCATCTTCTTATAGTTTCCTAAATGATAATCTGTAGAAAAACTAATTGAGTAAAATAATAGTTTGCAATTTTCCCAGAACAGCACAGGAACATTTTGCTGTCATCGAGTTTTTAATGTGTTAAATGAAGAGCTCTGGACTCAGGGCATGTGTGAGCCCTTATAGGTCTTCAGTGAGTGAGGTTTTAGTGTGGCCACCCAGGCTCACTGTGTTTAGGTGTAATGATGCAGAAAGGAATTTCACCTTCCTTTAGCAGGGTGGAAATCAGCATTGTGCTTGTTTAGGAAAAAAAAAAGAAAAAAACATAGACCAGGCTGGAAAAACGAACAGCTTTTTATAAAGTTCAGATCAGGGGCATAATGTTATTCTGAAAATTGTTCAAATGAACAGTTTGACAGCAAAATGAAATAATTCCATTTTTGCAGTATTGAGTGAAACATGCGTCCAAATGATGCAAGAAGTGATAGAAAGAAAAAGCATGGAGCAAATTCTAGAAAATATTTTGTGCATGTTTCATTTGGAAATAGTTTGGGTTATATAAGTGGAAAGTTTTTTTTTCTTTTTCTGTGAAGTCTCACAGTTTTGCCCCAGTGGAGCAATCAGCCTAAAGTTGTGCTTGTGGTTATATAAGTATGCAATTTGGTATCAATATCATGTTGGTTGAGGTTTAATGAAACAAACCAAATAAAAAAATTGCAAACTCATGCATTGAGTGTGCTTTTGCAGTGAAACCTTTTTATTACTGATTATGCGAAAAAAAAAAAAAACGTTATTACCAGCACAAAACTTAAGTTTACAGCATCATCACACAGTAAGTACATCCCATGTCATCCCATGTACACAATTCACTCTTTTACTAGTTTTGTACTGTTGTTTAACTGCTTCACCACAAGACTTACACAACATTATCTCACTAACTTTTGTTAAGAATATAACATGTTGATCAAACAACATCTAAGTTGCATAATGTTCTATTCCGCAGAATGTACAGTATAGTGGACGTTAATAAAACATACCTTCTGAATTAATACTAAAGTGCTTCAGTAACAAAGTAAAAATCTTGTTTTCTTGGCTTCAACATTCTCCAGAATCAGTTTGAACACATTCAGACCCCTCCTGGCAGCTGTTGGGTTGCACAGGAAATGTATTTGCCTTACTGATCATATGACCGAAAGAAGTGTTACGACTCGTCACAATGTGTCGGCTTTTTGTTAAAAAAATCAGGCAGGTATGTGTCATGCTTTGTTCAAAACGTGGATGTATAAAGCTTATAAAATCAGCTTATATTGGAGTTATAAATTAACAGTTGTGTTATACAGTATATAACCTTGTATGCTAGAGAGTAATAATTCTCAATAATAATTTATCACATTCTACTGATATATGATATACTGCCAATATATATTCTTTAAGTGTATTTCACTTTAATCATAATAATATAAATTAATATACAATACAGTATACAGTGTTCTTAGTGTTCTTCCTAATCATGGTTCACATATCCTTATACTACAGGAACAATATCAATGCTTGATTCTTATTTGTCAAAAGTTGTTCATTTGTTTTCTATAACAGTGCTCTCCGGCAGATGTTAGGTGTGTAAGAGAAATTTTGGTGCCCTTGCTCTAATAAATTATTATTTCTATAATAACAATAAGCTTATGCAGGAATTTGTATTGCAGATGCTCCGAATGGAATTAAGTAACATTTCCTATAAGAAGTCTCCAGTGTCAACTCAAAGGTGTCCAATACAGGATGGAGAGTTTTGTAGTTTCTCAGTAATAGGACAAGCTAAACTGTTGACAGCTCTGTATAGTTGCTATGACACAAATTAAAACAGGGTTTGTAGACAGTCTACTACATTAAATGCAACTATAAATGGATAAACAGTCTAAGGCAATGTTCTTTATTTAACAACAATGTAGATCATTGCGAAATTGCTTGATTTAGTGGTTAGCAATGTTGGCTTGGACCTTTAGGGTTGGGGGTTGGATTATCACCTCAGTGCCTGCAAGGAATTTGGTGGGTTTTCTCTAGGTACTCTGGGTGTCTTCCTAATGTCCAATGACATGCCATGTAGGATTAATGACATGTCTGTAGTGTGTGATTAGATGTGTGAGTGTATGTGCGTGGCAATGGGTTGGCACCCCATTCGAAATGTACCAATGTCTAGTGCTCTAAGTTTCCCTGGATAGACTGCAGACCCCCTGTGACACTACGGTGGATAAGCAGTATAAACAATGGATGGAGGACATGCTGCTTTTAGGAATATTTGCAACATCAGAGTGTTACCAGTGACTCCATATATTTTGGCCCCCTTTCATCTATTGTTCTCTTAAAACGCTATATATATTCTTAAAATCAGGTAGTGTGCAGGTAGTTCCATCATAGGCATGTCACAGATGTTTCGCCCCAATGTAAAAGTTGGCAGCATGCATCATCATCAACTTTTATGTCTTCACTGAAGGAAGGGTGAAAACAGGGTACATCAGGTCAATCTCATCATCTCAGAGCTACTGAAACTCCAGATCCGATTGCAGAGCGTCCAGTGCATATGACAAGCAGAAGTACTGCCTGCCAAAACATTAAAGCTGCAGCGAGTTGACCGCACACTTTATTTGCACGTAATGGTAGCACGCAGGCATCAGGGTCTGCACACGGGTGAGGATAAGATAAGATGGTTAACCTAGAAAAAAAAAACTGAAAATAAAGTAATAAAATATTTAAGGTGATAATAGTGACACTGCATATTTACTACTACCACACATTCACATATTAGTCTGGTTTTAGAATGAAATAGCCGTGAGTCTTAGTTTAACTAGAAAACTGCAGTTGGGATGATGTTTTTATGAAACCTATGATCATGGCTCAGGTGATTGAGAGGGAATTTTCCATAAGAGAAAAAACTCATTTAATGTCTCAACTAGTTATATTAGAGAAACATATTGATGTTGTTAGGCTCTGCATCAAGTGTGTGTGTGTGTGTGTGTGTGTGTGTGTGTGTGTGTGTAGGTGTGTGTGTAGGTGTGTAGGGGTGTGTGTGTATGTGTGTGTGTGTGTGTGTGTGTGTGTGTGTGTGTAGGTGTGTGTGTAGGTGTGTGTGTGTGTGTGTGTGTGTGTGTGTTCGTGAGGTCAATGTCTGGGTGAATGAGAGGAAATGGACTGAAAGAAAAAAGGAAAAGCCAGCTGTGCCCAGCTACAAACACAGCTAATATGAACACATATGTGCAGTCTCTCTCTCTCTCTCTCTCTCTCTCTCTCTCTCTCAGCTGCATTCTTGGCACAGCTGAACTCACACACTCTCAGTTATCAGTATGTTATTGCGAACAAATGAATCAGATGACAGTTAAGGTAGTTTAAGGTGCTCTTTTCCCGCTTGCTAATATGCACATTTTGCTCCCAGAACCCCGAAAGCTTTTCTGAGTGAAGATAAATTGATCCTGTCTAGTTATTTATACCCGAGTGAACCACATTGGAAGATAATCAAGTCTCAGGACCCATTAGACACTCCTCCACTTCCTCAGAGCCATAGATGGGCCTCTAACGAGGTTAACATTCCTCCTGCTTTGAAAAGCTCTCAGACTTAATGCTCTCTGCTGGCGTTGTTTAATTCTGCGGCAGCTGTTCATGCACTTACATTACACATACATCTGCAGTTTAACTCGGCTAATTGGAAAAGCATAAATTCGGATAGATATAAAGCCCAGCGCTGATTGAGAACAAGGTGTGTGAGGAACTCACAAAGTCAATGTATGGGACACGACTCCTAAACATCAACAGCAGAACACCGCAGGGTTGCTCCCTGACAAACTCCTTATTAAAGTATTTGGGTACAATGTCATTGTAAATTTGGCCAAATACTTTTGTCCATATATATATATATATATATATATATATATATATATATATATATATATATATATATATATATATATATATATAAAACGCTCCATACATGTGTAATGTGCTCTTTTGCTTTGTTAACATAACACAGGGTTACAACAGACTGATAAAGCGTTAACTTTTGAATGTGTTTTATGTCTGTTATCCAAATGCACCCCCTGATACTAGTAATTGTTGACTACCTCCACACACTCAATCACAATGGCGACAGTACATTGAGGGATGTGGTCACTCTAAAGTCTATAACCTTTGGCTTTGTTTTGGTGATGTTCCATTGCAGATGGTCCAATTTACACCAATCAGTCAGATCTCTGGATTAATTCTCCCGTCCATTCCTAAGGCATCAGAACATTTTTGCAGATAGTACAGATCACTGTTTTATCTGAAGTTAGAGGTGTATAGAATGAAAAGAAAAGGGGCTAATGCAGTCCCTTGTGGAACACCTATCCTGCTCATGACCATGGCGCATACATGGTCTTTAAGTCATACAAACAAAAAGATAGTCCATAATCCAGGAATAACTTATTGGACTCAACTCCATTATATAAAATTATAACATGCAAACTCTGCTTTGATGAATGTAAAATGATTTTTTTTAGTAAAATTGTATCCAGAAATCTCTTTTAACAGTATTGAGATTCAGCGAATATTCTTTTTCGCGGGTCACAACGGCGATTGCCTGTATCCCCTGAAGGGCTCTTGGAGTAAAGAGCAGAGACCCAGAGCTCGTCTCATTGTCCGGCTTTTACTTAGTGTTTGGCAGCCGGACTCTCAGCTGTGTGTAAAGATGCCCAGCTAAAGCCTGAATAAAAAAAAAAAAAAAAAAAAACAAGCCACAAAGCCTTCTTTCATTCAGACAAACAAACGTCTCCTGCAGCTCCCATGAAAGCTTTGCTTACGACTTCTTGTAATACGAACACTGAAGTCGGGCTGTGATTTCCAAACAGAATGATTAAACCTTCATTAAGCCAAGGGGAATTTGGTCTTACATTAACCTTAGCTTAAAAAAAAACCCTATAATACATCACTTACAGCTATGTGCATACAGTATGAGTTGTGTAATAAAATGCCAAGATCTGTTTCTTCTTCTGTATCTGTTTGGTGCTTTTAACACTTGTATGTTTGATTTAAACCCAAAGTAGGTGTGGTTAAAGCTGAGAAAGTAATGAATCTTTACCTAAATATGAATTCCATGCCTCCATGGCTCCAGAAACACTCGAAAACCATTCGGGAACTTCGAGGGAGAAATGTCAGCACTTTTTGCATAATATGTGACTTCTGGTTCTAACAGTTCTCCAAACTCAAGTTTATACCTGATTTAATTCGTGGACTTTTTTAATATATATATTTTTAATTAATTAATTTATTTTTAATCCTGTTTATGCGTTTTTTTGTTTATTTGTACTGATAGTTTCTAACACCCCGCCTTGTGCACTAAGTCTCCCAGAATAGGCTCCAAGCACCCCGTGACCCTGAATACAGGAGAAAGCGGTATAGGCGATGAGTGAGTGAGTGAGTGAGTGAGTGCACTTTCTAACAAATTTGTCTGGTTCTTGAATTCCTGGTTCTTAAAGGCCACAGCCATCTGTGCCTGGGATTCAAGAGAGCAAACTTGGCCATACTCGCTGTGTAGGAGGGACTGCATAGTCTTTCTCCCGTAGATCACAACAACACAAGCCAATCATGAGTGTTTGTAAGCCAGCATAATTAAAAGAGGTTTGATTGTGCTTTCCTCTGAGTGTGTACAATCCTCCCGCCTTCGTAGTTTGAATGTTCTCTTGTGTGTTTCCTCCGCCTAGTTTGGTTTCCTCTCACAATTCAAAGACATGCACATTAAGCTAACTGGCATTTCCAATTTACCTATAGTTTTTGAAAGTGTGTGCGTGAGTCCAACGGACAGACATCCCATCCAGACAAGTATTTCTGTGTGCCCTGAGTCTCCTGGGATAGTCTCCAGGACTTCCCTGACCCTGTACAGGATAAGCAGTATAGAGCATCAGTGAGTGAATGAGAGTGCTGCAGTGGCTGGCTGGCTTCATATCTTTAAGTAAGAACATTCATTATTACTCAGTTCTTTTTTTTTTTTTTTACCCCAAATATCATTTAAAGCAATATATTAAAAACAAAAATAGAAAATCTAAATCGTACATTTTATACATTATTCCTTATCTGTATTTGTATATAGTAGGTATTACAACTCAATATATGTTTGTTCCTTCTATGTGTTTAGATTTGATTACTTCCATATAACACACACACACACACACACACACACACACACACACACACACACACAGTATATATATAAGGATGAAGACACTGGCCAAATGTACCATATTTTGCTCAATGGTCTGATTTAAGAGATAAATGTTGTCTGTACTTTTTGTTGTGTGTATCAGTATCATCTTCCAAAAAGAAATGTAATATTCTGGGAGAATAAAAAGAAGAAGGAGTCTTCTTCAACAAACCAAGTATGTATTGTTTAATGATGAGCCCTGCCCAGTATTATGTACCAACTATAATAATTCTCTGAATAATATGTTTATTTAACCAATATCACATGAGAGGGAATGCTGTTGTGCTGGATATCAGCACGGCTGCCATATGGTCGTAGGCGAGAGGGCACAGCCTGAGTTTATTGATTTAAACAGTTATTTTGCTCCACCAACACAATCCATCCACAGCTGGCGGAACTGACTAACTGCGACTGGCTGAGCTGGTGATTTATACATGTGGTATAATTACCAGGGGTGGAAGTAGTTTTAAATCCTTATCGGGACTATGTAGCCAAAAGTGAGAAGAATAAACCTAGGATGTGATAGACAGTCCTGTACATCGCAAACATTTCTCATTATGTTTCCGTGTAGACTTTTCTCTAATTTAATTACTAATTGGAACTTACTATTGTATAGAAAGCTTTTAGATATCTTTAGACACAGTGAGTGTCCTTAAATCAACATGGTCTTGCAGTAAAGCTAGGAAAAATTAAAAGGAATACTCTTCTTTTGAAAGGAAAATTGCACAAGGCAGCGTACACCCTGGATGAACTCAATGCAAGGTGCACACACACACACTCACTCACACACTGCAAATGCCAATCAGCCTACTGTTAAGATATGTTAGTAAATACTACTGGTATAGTATAGCACAGTTACTGTAGTACAATTTTACTTTATGTAATATTAAGAGTTATGTTAATTAATTAATGTTACATACATACAGTACAATGGTACCATACCATATAAATATCACCCTTCCCGTACATAAACATGTATAATATATTTTTGACAGTATCCTGGTATGTGTTCCATAGTACCATACTACAGTATAAAGTAGAACCATGAACCATACTATAATACATACACTTTTGTACCAAACTATGTCACCTGATAGAACCCTGTACCATAGTGTGGCACATGTCCTATCAGCAATAAGCAAAATGATAGTCAAAAATACTGTGGTATTACTGTATATACACCATGGCACTGGTACCATCAGGCTACCATGGTAGCTATACTGTACCATGGTAAAATGTCTTAAGACCAAGGAGGTCAAAATTCATCTCTGCATTACACTGCACTAGCATTCATGTGGATAAGCCGAGGTATAAGTGCAAGTGTTTTACTGATGTTGGTTTATAGGCAACTGTGAACTGTGAGATGGTCTTTATTTTGATTACTAAAAAACGTAGGTGTTTTCTCACTGGAAACAATTCTTCTGTCTGTCCCACTCCCAGGCACGATTTCTCCCCCTCCCCAATCCCCTGCAGGTTTGCCTGCACATTATAACATTCAAGCAAACACTGTACTTCAGCATTACTTCACAGAAATTCTTTAGCAGCCACATTTGTTTGTGTACGAGCCAGGGATAGCTCAGTGGTTAAGGCATTGGACTACGGTTCGGAAGATCACAGGTTCAAACCCCACAACCACCAAGTTGCCACTGGTGGGCCCTTGAGCAAGGCCATTAACCCTCAACAGCTCAGATGTGTAATGAGATAAAAATGTAAGTCGCTCTGGATAAGAGTGTCTGCCAAATGCCTAAATGTAAATCTAAATGTAAATGTACGAAGTCAGATAGTTATGATGTCACTTTCTCTTTTGAGCATGGGTGCGTACACATGTCGCTGGGTTGGTTCCAGCGATTGGAACAATTGCATGATCACAGACAAAAATCAACAGGTCCCGGGACCAAGTGAGAAAACGCCCTTAGCCTAGCGCCAACCATCAAAGTACAGTAATTAACTATAGCTTTAAAAGACAAACTTTTCTGCCCTGTGCTCCTGCATATATATATATATATATATATATATATATATATATATAATCTGTATCATTTAAATCAATATATAAAGCATTAAAGTTTAAATAATTAAACTGTTCCATATATTTCTACAATTTTAAAGGTATTAAAGGATCCATTATAGCATGGTGCCTTGCACCTCCAGGTTCTGGGTTCGATTCCTACCTGGGGGGCCTGTGTACATGGAGTTTGCATGTTCTCCCTGTGCTTAGTGGGGTACACCGATTTCCTCCCACAGTCCAAAGACATGCAGATTTACATTTGGTAGACGCTCCTATCCAAAGTACTCTTAGCAAAGTGCAAAAATGGGAATAAATACAATGGTCACCATTGGCCTCCACAGTTTCTAGTTGTTCTACAGAGGTTCCTAGATGGATGAAGAAACTATTATATATTATGTTATTATATTATACATTATTATGTTATTTGGACTGAACAAACAATGTCTTTTAAATGGATAAAAATACATATACAGCTATTAGACAGACTAATACTGTAGAAAGTTATACTCTAAAAGTCTCCATCGTCCATACTTTATTTCCATTATAAAATGACCATACAGTGAACTTGTTACTCTTTTTGTTTTAGATTCTGAATATCACTGACTGTGAGGTTATAAATTGTAATGCCTTGTGTTGCAACAACATGCTCTACACAAGGTGAAACCAGACCCACAAACATCAGATGGGGGGTCAACTGTTAAAGTCTGACAGTGTGTAACATGAGATATGTGTGTACCATCCACACCTAATCCTCCAATGACCATACCATAGCAGAGTCAAGTAGTGCATTCAGTGTCCTCTTTTCACTTCTTTACATGGCTTTTTTTTTCTCTTGAAGAAATGTCAGCATCTATTTAGGCATGGCCTCTAGGGAACAGACCACAATGCAGCCTCTCTGTGTGCACGTCCAGGCTAGTGTGTGATCAGCTTTGTTTCAGTTTATATTAGAACAAATGTGGATTTTTCAACATGCTCATTTATCAAATGGTAAATATTGTAAACATTCTGCAGGTTTGCATGCATAAATACCCTCCAGTTCAACTTGGCTTCCGTAATCTTCCCAAAAAGTTTTTTTTTCCTGCCATTACTTGAGAAATAAAGGCACGGTCTGGTGGGATTGGTGTGATCTGGCAGATCTCTCTGGTTTCTCTCAGGTGCTTGTTCGCTGTGCTCCATCTCCACTATACAGTAAGTGTACAATGTACAATGCTACCATTCTCCTGCTGCTGCAGACCTCAGCCACACAGATAGCATCAGCTCTCACACATTGTTCTTATCCCTGGGGGTATGCTTTTAAAATGTTGGCAGAGAAGTGATCAGGGGGAAAAGAAAGAAAGAGTTGTTTTGAAAGGAGTTCAGCTGATTTAGTCAAGTGCATTTAAGCAAACAGCCCGACTTTCCTGTTGTAATTCTCTTTTTTTCCCTCTAGACATAATAATAATGATAATAATATTATCTTTTTATTTATTATTATTTTTTTTTTGGTTTTGAATTCAAGATCTTAAAGTGGCTTATAAATTAACAACATAAAAATATTTAAATGAATTTATACATAGTGAACCACAGTCTATGAATAAATCATTTAAACAAATAATTTTAAAAAACCCTGTTTTTTCCCTCTGAAATTTAGACAGCTCCCCATCATTTATCTGAAACACATAAAACAGCCAAATGCATCACCCCCCCCCCCCCCACCCCAAATTGCTTCTTATGCCGTGATACAGGGCAAAATATCACAACTAGTGGAAAACACTGTCTGCCTTCTTGCATATACAATTATTCATATTACAGATAAAACTCGAAAAATTTTTATATTGTACAAAAGTTCATTTATTTCAGTAATGCAACTTTAAATTTAAAACTACTATATGAGATAGACTCATTACATGCAAAGCAAGAAAGTTCAAGCTGTGATTTTTAATAATTGAGATAATTATAACATACAGCTCATGAAAACCCCAAATCCACAATCTCAGAAAATTAGAATATTACATGCAATCAATAAAACAAGGATTGTACAAGGATGCATCTGTGCTCAGTACTTGGTTTGGGCTGAGTGTGTGCAGGTGCCAAGTCCTGCTGGAAAATGAAGTCAGCATCCCCATAAAGCTCGTCTGCGGAAGGAAGCATGAAGTGCTTCAAAATCTGGTAGATGCCTGCGTTGACCCTTGACAGTGGACCAACACCAGCAGATGACATGGCTCCCCAAATCAACACAGCCTGTGGAAACTTCACACTGGACATCTTCCAGTGTGTGCCTCTCCATTCTTTCTCCAGACTCTGGGTTCTTAATTTCCAAATGAGATGCAAAAGTTGCTCTCATCAGAAAAGTGGACTTTGAACCACTGAGCAACTAACCAGTTCTTTTTTTCTTCAGCCCAGGTAAGATGCTTCTGACGTTGTTTGGTGTTCAGAAGTGGCTTGACAAGAGGAATACGACATTTGAAGCTCATGTCCAGGATCCGTCTGTGGTGGCTCTTAATGCACTGACTCCAGCCTCAGTCCACTCCTTGTGAAAGTCCCCAACACTTTTGAATGGCCTTTTCCTGACAATCCTCTTTAAGCTGCAGTCATACCTGCTGCTTGTGCACCTTTTTCTTCCACACTTTTCCCTTCCACATAACTTTCTATTAATGTGCTTTGATACAGAACTTTGGTAACATCCTACTTCTTTTTCTTGAACTATCTTGCGTTACATCTAATGAGTCTATCTCATATATTAATTTCACCTTTTAAGTTGCATTACTGAAATAAATGAACTTTTGCACAATATTCAAATTTTTTCGAATTTCACCTGTATATTATATAACAGTTAGTTCTGATTTAGCAATCTAAATGGATTGGCTTATAGAGGCATTCCATGAGTGTTAATAATAGAGCATAACAGCACTGGGATATTTAACTATGTGCATCACTCCATGTCACAGGTGTTCTTACTCTCGATACACTGTTTTTTTTTTTGTTTTGTTTTTTTTGCCATCATGAAGGAAAGTATGTAGTACAGCCTGCAGTATTGGAAAGAGGGGAGAGCAGCTGGCCGTATAAACCCACATTTACACTTTTAGCAAGAAAAGACCTCTGATAATATTACGCCATCTTAAACAACACTTAGTCTCCTTTATAATTGCTTCTAAGTTGTTCTGAAATGCCTCTAAACCATCATTGCCTGTCTACGGATAAAACAAGCTACAAAGCTAAGTAGCTTCTAAAACAAGGCTGAATCTCAATCTCCCTACTTGGTACTACTTGGTGTGTGGAACAAGGGATTGTGGGAAACCTTGGAGTTAGCGGATAATTTAAATCAAAATAAGTGGAAATAAAAAGTACTCAAATTTTTTCTCAGGACTGTCCACCTCCTCCATGGTTTATTCTTCTCTCTTTTTGGGTACATAATACTGGTGAGATCTTAAAACTACTTCCACGCCTGTTATTTATGCTAGCTGTCAGTCGCCAGACTCCGGGTACAGGTAGTTAGTTTCACTAGACGTGGACGTATATGTGTTAGAGGAGCAAAATAACTGGTTAAATAAACATACAAACCATAATATGTTGATAATATATAATGTTTGTGGAACTGTTGTATAAAAGCAATACCACTGGCAAGGGAGTGGTGTTGTGCTGGATATCAGCACTGCTCTGATATCTTCAGCATTTGGGCTGTTTTTTAACATATTCAGTTATTTTAACAACTTTAATAGGTCCTTAGCTACAAACATTTTAAGAATGCCTGCTCTACATCTCCCCTGCTTTTTCAGGAGAACTTAAATAAAGTCACTTTGTTAAATAAAGTATACTTTTAATATAATATAAAGCTGAATTATTCTGAGCTTTTAAAGTAGGATTTTCTAGTCAATGTGAAATTCGACAGTTAGCCAATAGACATTAGGTAAGTAGGGAATACAGCACGGCAGAATGTTTTGTAATAGAAAAATAATCAATGACTGGGTGGTGTGATGCAGTCAATTGCAACATCACAAGGGCCATTACCACTCTGGAGTTAACTGTTTTCCTATAATAGCACACCATAGATTCTCAGCATAACGACTTTTTGTCTGATATTTCTCAGATAATGTTAATAAACCATTTTATATGTGCTACTTCTATGAGAAGCAACTATGACAAGCATTTGCTTTTATACAACAGCTACACTACCAGTTAAAAGTTCAAGCACACCGGCTAATTTTATGGTCTTTCCTTATTTTCCCTATTTATTTCTTACTACCTTGTAAAACAATACTAAAGGCATCCAAAATATGCAATAATCTCCTTTGAACAGCTGATATTGAGATGTATCTGTACTGGTTCTCTATAACGGCTCTAATCCGAGGTGCTTTGTGCTTTTTTGAGGTGGTTTGTTAATTGGTGATTTAAAAAAACAACAACATTTTGTTACTTTTTTGCCTAATAGCATATGTCTTATTTCATGTCCATTATTGTTCTAGAATGTAAACAAAATATATTCAATGTGGTGTCCAAACTTTTGATTGGTACTGTACCTACTGTATACAGCATATTGATGTCTATTTTATTTAAGTTACGGGGGAAGAAAGCTTCTTTTCATACAGTCTTTAATAGAGTCTTGCACTGTACTTAAGACTGTATGACATTCAGTACATAAATAAAAAGTTATGGCTCTGTGGATAAGGAAAATAAGGAAGAGACTTTATCAGTAGTAATCCAACATTGTTGAAATGACATTCCTGAGGCAGCATGTAGTGTTAGTGTTTATGATTGTGATTTCCTACTTCCCACATCAATAGAAACGTTCCACCAGATAAACCCTCTTCCCCACTACCTCTATTATGACATGGTCAATGAATAGAATAATACGAATTCCCCACTATCTTTGTCTAGATTATAGCAACATGTGCACACACTCACTCACTCACACAGATGTCTTGATTTCGTGACTCACGTCTCTTGTATAAAAATAAATTCTATTTAGCCCAGACTCTGTAGACCAGAGATGTTTCTGGGGCTTAATGGAATCCAAAAAGAGAATATATGCTTAAAGTTCGGTAAGAGGGCCAAAAATCTTTGCTGTCCTACTCTGTCTCGACACAGACTGTGAATCAGCCCAGCTATTGTGTAGGTGTCTGACCTCAGGCCTTATCACACCAATGGATCGAAATGAATGTGCAACGACTAGACTCCTGCCAAAGCACAACCTGATCCTAGATAATCCCCTCTCAGGTGTACATGCGGTTAATTAGAGCTTGTAGTGGTTTACTGAGACCACAAAGAGGGTTTTTTCCCCTTCCTTTCTTTTTTTTTTGCATAGTTTTTTTTTAGGGTATTTAAGTTCACAACCCGCCCTTGACTTTTTTTTTCCAGATTAAATAAAATCACATATAAGTTAGTTAATCACCTACGATAAAAATGTCAGATAAGTAATTTATAGAAGTTTTGATTTAAAAAAAATAGAGCCGTTAATAGAGCTGCCGGGACGAAATTAACATTTGGAAAAGAACTGGATTAAAAACTGGACAAAACTTGTAGAAACATTAAAGCATCAAATGGAGATTCATTAAGCTATAATCGCTGGTGCATTTGTGTACGATATATATACGTGTGAAAAAGTTAGTGCCCCCTCTTTTAATTCTTTGTTTTTTATGTAAAAACATTATGAAAATCATTCGATTATACATGGTCTTAGTATTAGGCAAATACAACCTCAGATGAACAACAACATATACAATTTTACTGTGTCATTACTGTGTATTTATTTAACAAAAGAAGAAACCAAAAGAATTAAATAAATAAAAGGCTGGCAATATAAAGTACCTCCTAATTCAATAGCTTGTAAATCCACCTTTACCAGCAATAACTTAAAGAAATCAACTCCACTTTGGTCATGTTCAAGTTTACATTTGGCAGACGCTCTTATCCAAAGTACCTTACTTAAAAAAAAAAAATAATAATCTTATTATACATCTGAGAAGTTGAGGGTTAAGGGTTTTTCTCAAGGGCCCAAAAGGGGCAACATGGTGGTGGTGGGGTTTGAATTTGGGACCTTCTGAACCATAGCCCAATGCCTTAATGAATGAGCTACTCTGCCCGTATTGAACATGATTATTACATATATACATCTAAGAAGTTGAGGGTTAATGGCTTTGCTCAAGGGCCCAACAGTGGCAAAAGCCTTGTGGTTTTTTCAGATGCAGTTTTGCGAACCTTAACCATGCTTCCACGTTCTTTTTTAGACAGAAGAGCTTTCTTTCTGACAACCCTTTGAAGTAAACCGTACGTGTTCAGTCTTATTTTAATCGTGCTGTCGTGGACTTTAACATTGAACATGCTCAATAAGTCCTGTAGGGTCTGAGATTGATAGCTCTTGGGTTTTTTATATTTCTCATAGCATTGCATGACCTGATCCTATATACTGTATATTAACAAACTAATAGTGTCATTTTAAACTCTGCAACACTGATCAGCTGCTTTCTAATGCATGAATGAATGAATAAATGAATGATGAATAATTGTGCACCGTAAATGCATGTAACGAAGGTTTGTTTATTTGTTTGTAATGCAAGCGTCATAACTGAGCGCTCACCCACGGCCACACGAAAGGAAAAACCTTACGCTCACAAGACTGTTTAATTGTGTTGTGCAGGATCCCATTCCCAATGTTTAGCTCCAGTTTCAACCAGAAGTGCTTTGAATCTTTTAGGTGAGCTTTATTAAATATTCTTGTATCTGTTTCCAATACATTATTCTTAAAATCTAATTAAACTCTTTTAAAAAAGTAAATATACAGTATTTTTTAACGGTTGTCATTTTGTTTGGCACATTAAAAATAAGTGTGAAATTTATTTTATATATTAACTTTTTCTGATTTTGACTTTTGTTCTAGGTTTGTCTCCATTTTTATGCATTTGCTTTAATATTAGTATTAGCATAATCATTTTAATGCTACTGTAGTCTTGTTATAGTCTTATAGTTCTGTTGTTTTTGTTTGGCTTTTGTGTTTGTTTATCATAATGAAATTATTAAGAAAACTTTACACTTCCTTTAAAAAACTGCTGACCACACTTTTTACTCTACCTTGCTTATAAAACATGTCAGTTATTGACTTGTTAATTACCCTTCTATTTCACATGGGATTGTGTAATGTAGTGGGCTTGCTGAGCTGTCCTGGTGATCCACGCTGCCCTCTGGGTGCATGTTTCTCAGACATGATGAAAGTGCAAACGTGTCGAGCCTCAGAGCAGCTTAAGGTAATCACACGTCTTGTTAAGAGGCATAACACATACATTATAACACCAGAGGGGTGTGTGGCTGCTTTTGACATTCAAAGTGATTCCTAAATCATGCTCTCAATCAGGGGGACCTGAGACCTGAAGTCCAGTGATGCGTATTAAAAGCATGTAAAATACACAGAAGTTAAAATTCAACATTTAGTGTGACTTTGTTCATTTAGAATAAAATAATGAGACTACAGTATGAGTTTGTATTATGTGCAATATTTCTCACTATAGTATTCCTTTACCTTACCGTGCATGCCACGAGTAAAAAAATATTTTTTTTACCTGATTTTACTCTAAACAAGCAATATGAGCAATGAAGAAAATATTGTTTATGTACATTACAACTGCAGTCTAAAATATGCATACACTTATGTAATAATGAGCTTTCAATTATTTGTTTAATATTATCCTTTTATCTTGAGTTAAAAGATTATACAACTTAAATCTTTAATTTTTTTAATAATTAGGAAACACAAGGTTTAAATAATTTTAAAGTTTTAAATTTTCAAAACAGGAAAATTTAAAATTCTACATACAGGAGCAAAACTATACAAAAGACCCACTTTATTAATTAATTGGTGCTAAAAGTCCACATTTGCTTATTCATTGTCTATGCTGCTTTATCCTGTCCACAGGGTCACAGGGGGCCTGGAGCCTATGCCAGGAGACTAAGGGCACGAGGTGCGGTACTCCCTCAAATGGGTGTTCAATCAGTCCATTGCAGGGCATACACACACACACACACACAATGGGAAAAATTGGGGACACCAAATGGCTCAATCTGCATGTCTTTGGACTGTGGGAGGAAACACAGACTACGAAGCACGGGGTGGACATGCAACCTCCATGCACACAGACCCGAGGCTGGAATTAAACCAGAACCTGGAGGTACAAGGTGAAAGCACTAACCACTACGCCACCTAGCCGCCCGCTGTAAAACCTGATATGTTTATAATGTGTCAAAAACAAAGGCCACTGAGCTTCCTCTTAGTAACCCTGATGGACTACTGCTGGTTGCTTCTCGGTGCAAACATAAGAAGGGTTTGTGTGATAGCACTTATTCAATCAGCCAACACACAGTGCAATGCGAAAGTCCAAGAGGCTCGGTGTAGACCTGAGTGAGAGGATGGTACTGTAGCTCTACACAAGTCAAGACAATGTCCCCAGACACACATAAAAGCTGGTTGTAAAATGGGTAAAGCAGGCTAATTTTAGGTTTTTGGAGTCACAACCCTATTGAAAATCTGTGGACCAGGCCTAAATGTCAGGTCCATACCAGAAACCCCAAAAACAAACAGGTTTCATTATAACAATTTGATGGATCTTTGTATGTTGGAGTAAATACTAACTTTTTTCTCAGTTCAACAAGAATATAAATAAACGCTAATGCCCCACAGTGTGTTCGTGGATAACAATGAAAAAATAGCTTGCCTTTCACCGGGGAATGTAGTCAGAGAAGCATTACACCTTAAGAAATGCTCTTCTCTTATGTTTCCCCTAGGGACAATGGCCATTCGGGTTTGATCTACAGCTCAGTAAGATGACCTTCATTAGTCCCAAAGGCAGTTCTGTTTTAAGCTGCAAACAGGGAAGCGCTGTTGACGAACAAAGGCTCAGAGTAAAGTGGGTTGCTGAAGCATACTCCCAAAAGCACTCAAATCTCCCAGAAGATAATATTAGACCCTTGAGTCGGATTAGAAGTGACAAAATTTGTTTATTGAGGTGTGAAGGGTTCGGTCCAGAGGGGTTGATGAAATAGAGGTGAAATATATAATGGTGATGTATTCTAATTAAAATGGTGGAACAGAATGAATGGTGAAATGCCACCAACTATTGAACAGTCTAGATCATCTTGGCTTATACTCATTTGTAAATGAGGCAGCATTTCATTTGGAATATTAAACACATTTGGACTAATGTCTGCAAAATAACTGCTACCTATGACCGTGTCATATACAGGAGCACACAATATTTCATTACAGAAGAAACTGAGGACAGCCAAATAGGAAACAAAATATTGCAGTCTAATTATAAAGGATGTCTTTATACTTCCTGAACTTGGGTTACTGTCGGTGTGCATTTTCCCCTGGGTTCTCTGGTTTCCTCCCTCAATTAGAATCTAGTTTTTATGATAGGCTCAAAAACCACCATCTTCCGGCATCATGAATCAATGCATGAAAGAGATCTGTCATTTAGACCCCATGAATCTGTGAGTTGGTGGCACGGTGGTGTAGTGGTTAGCGCAGTCACCTTGGGTTTGGGTTTGAATCCTGGCCAGGGTTAAGTCCTGTCTGTGTGGATGGAGTTTCCATGCTTTTCCTGTGCTTGGTGGGTACCCTCCCACAGTCCAAAGACCTGCAGATTAGGCTAATTTTTCCAGGGTTTACAACGCCTCATGCACTAAGTCTCCTATGTTAAACCCTAGTACCCCTGTGACACCGAATACAGAATAAAGTGGTACAGATGATAAATGAGTCTGTGAGTTAATCTTATTTCAAATTGTGTCTGCTGGAGCACAAATATGAACCAAAGAAGTTGTCAGAATTACTACACAGATCCATGAAACCCCTTCCCAGCAGGTTAAAAACCCTTTAAGGAGGAAAAGAAAGTCTTTTCAGCAGTGGGTTCTAGTATGACACTTGCATGTCACTTGTCCTTGTGTAGCTGTGAAAAAACTAGCAACTTGGGGGGGACAAGAAGCGACTTGGTGATTGATGCCACCCAAAGCCCCTGGCTGACAGTCGCCTGATCAAGTAGAGATGGTCTGCTGCTGACAGACATCAGAGCCAGTCAGCACAATGGTGCACAATAGCATCTACGTCATGCCCCAGATCCCTTTTGTGTCGACTGACGCTTTTAAAGTCCTTTCTACCAGGAGGGAGAAAGAGACAGGCACCAAACATGAAGAACTGAGCCATTTAGACCAAAGCTTAATGTGTTACCAGACACTTCTCAAGGAGCAATATGACTGAGGAGGAACCAGGGAGACTATCGGTTATTTGCCCTGTGACAAGTAACAGACTTCATCACCTTTCAAAGCAGTGCACTTGAGCTGCTATTCAGCTGGAGGCTGAAGAGAGATGCTTTCCATTTCAAATTGGCTTCTCAAAAGATTGATTTGTATTATATGCATGAGAACGAAGAAGTACAGAAATGTTTTCTGAACACTCCAACGTTCAATTTTTGATTTGTAGATATACAATAACTTTGTGAAAAAGTATTAAATGTTTTCTAAGAACTTTTACCCAGGTATAATGCTGTCATATTCCATCTCCTGTTCAAGGGTCCTCAGTTTGATCCTGAGCTTGGGTTAGTGTCAGTCAGTGTCACCTACATGTTCACTTTATGCCACTTTTAATTTTTGTTCACTAGTTTTTTCTCACTTTCCCAAACCATGAGAATAGATTAATTGAATATTTACATTTTTTTCTAATTGTGTATGTGAATGTGTGTGGAACCTGGTGTCCCATCCCTATTATTTCATATTTCAACCCCATGCCATGGTTACTGGGATAGCCTGACTTGACATGTGAAATCTGTACAGACCCTCTTTAATTGAAAATTCTGCTTGAAGTACCACTTCTTAAAATCCTATATGCATGGCTTAAATGTTGCTTTGCTAACAAAAAAGGGGCATTGGCATAAAAGCCATTTCTTGCTAGAGCAGTTGTTAATTGGCCAGATGTGGATGAGGACACAACAACGTATTTCAGGGGAAAGACGGAAGAAAGTAAGAATGTAAAAAAAATATCTGATTATTCAATAATTATCTAATTATCTAATAAAAGACCTAATTAACAAAGAGCTAATCCCATAATGGAGTTTTAATTAATGGAGAATTTAGCTATAGGGTTTACTATGTGGAAGTGAGAATGATTAACTAACCACTGCTTTAGTGGTTCCAGGGAATGGATGATTTCTACAGAATTGTGCTCTGGGAAAAAAGAACTAGAGTCTTCCCAAAACCTCAGAACTGAAATTGTGTTATGGTAATACTTTACAAAAACCTATCATCTGGTGTTATCATAAATAACAGTTTATAAGGGGGTTTGTGTTCAGTACAAATAACTGCGATTGTATTGCACTATGCAACATTCAGCTTCTTGTGTTGATTTTTGGGCTTTCGCTTAGTCTGGTATATTTCAGCAACTGTGTTATGAGGATTTTACTGTGCTGTGTGTTCCAGCTGGGGAGTTCCCATTACTGTTTGTGCTTTACTGCTGAAGAATAGGAGACAAAATCCTATAAATTTGTCCTTGTACCAAGTCTGAATGCTCTTCCTTTATAACCGTTAAGCACAAATATTAAACAGAAGTACTGTTTGTAAGATTTACGGCTCAACGCTTTTGTATGTCGTTCCAAATTTAAGACTTTTGCATGCTTTTAAGTTAAACATGGTAATGTTTGAGGCTTGTCAAAAATCTGACCTAAATAGAATGAGATGAGTTGCTGGGCCTGTGCTGGCACGCCAGAGGGAGGCTTTAAGGCTCCTTAATTAATGGCCACATGTGCATTAACCCAGGAGCTCAGGAGGGGGAAGCCCCCATTATCAGGAGCTTGGAAGGTAAAAGATGTGCAAAGGCAAATCTATATGACTCATGGAACATGTGTATATAGATATCTGCTAGATCTGTTGATTTTTTTTCCCACGTAGTGCTAGTTGTAAAATTTTACTAGAAGAGCTGTTCTAATCAAACGAGCAATGTGAGGAAGGCTGTGGTTGGTGGTTAGTGAAGGCATCAAGAAGCGGCCATGTTATTCATGGTGTTTCCAGCTATGTGACGTTCAAAGCGATTTAACAACTTTATTACCAAAAAAAATACACTTTTAAATGTCCTAATGTTCTAATATGGTTTCCTATATCTTATCACAGCTGCTGTTTAAATTAGTTAAAAGTTCAGGTTTAGATGATTTACCACCAAAGTGAAAAACCTGACTGAATTGCGCTGGTGTGCGCCAACATTTCCAATGACTAATCACCATCCCCTTGGTTTCCAATAAACAATCACTTACCACCATTGTTTGTCCCACTGCTTCTGGTTGATATTAATGAGCTGTAATGAATATATAGCTTATTCTCTACATACAGTCGACACATTTAGATTTATTACCTATCCCTTTGGGTGAGTGGAAGTTTTATGTTTATAGTTGCATCAATGTGAAGCTAGAATTAATAAATATACTGTACACCAATCTGCCATAACAGCATAAACAGATATCTAACCATCTATCTAACTCTGTGTACGTACTGGAGGTATGGACTCCACAAGATCTTTGAAGTTATGTTGCGGTACTGTATCTGGCACCAAGACGTTAGCAGCAGATCCTTTAGGTCCTGTAAGTTGTGAGCAGGGGGTCCTCATAGATCAGAATTATGTCCAGCATATCCCACAGATGTTCAATTGAATTGAGATCTAGTAAGGTCAGAAACCAAGTAAACACCCTAACCTTGTTGGAATGTTCCTCAAACCATTGCTGAACATTTTTTGGAGTATGAGAGGGAACATTATCCTGCTGAATAAGGGCACTGCTATAAGAAAATACTGTTTCCATAAAGTGGTGTACTTAATCTCAAACATGGTTTACAGTTAGCGAGTATATGTCAAGTAAAACCCACATGAATGCATCTTCATGCCATCTTTTTTTCCCAGGTTAGATCCCCTTTTGCTTCCAAATCTGCCTCAATTTTTCATGTCATAGATTCAACAAGGTGCTGGAAACATTCCTAAGAGATTTTGTCAATGTTAACATGCCAGCTGCAAGTCTGTTTTACTGTTTAATCTGGTGAGTGTGTAGGACATTTGAGTAAAGTGAACTCAGTGTCATGTTCAAGAAACCAGTTTTATGAGGTGAAATTGGTATCTCCATAAAGCCTATCAGCAGACAGACATATAAAGTGATCTAAAATCTCCTGGTAGATGGTAGCTTTGACTATAGAGTTAAAAAAACAAAGGGTACCAACACCAGTAGATGACATGACTCCCTAAACTATTACAGATACTGTAGTGAAAACTTCACATTGGACATCAAGCAACGTGAATTCTGTGCCTCTCCACTCTTCCTACAGACTTTGGAACCTCGATTCCAAATTAAATGCGAAATTTACTTCTGAAAAGATAACTTTGGACCTCTGAGCAACAGTCTAGTTCTTTTTCTACTTAGCTAAAAAAATACACTTCTGACTATGAATACTAGGAATGCATCAGTAGAAGCCCATTTCCTGAATAAGTCTATGAATGGTGGCTCTTGATACATTGACTTCAGCCAAGCTTTCTCAAGTTCGTAAATTGGCTTTGCTTACCAATCTTTTTAATCCAATTTAGGAACTTGGGAGAGCTTCACAAGGAGTGGAGTGAGGCTGGAGTCAGTGCTCCAAGAGCCACCATGCATAGATGACTTCAGGAAATGGCTCCTACTGTTGTATTCCTAGTATTTGTAGTCAGAAGTGCCTTATCTGGGACACTTGGAACCCATTTCCTGAAGAAGTCTATTTGTGGTGGCTCTTGATGCACTGACTCTGACTCATTCTTGTGAAGCTGTCCCAAGTTCTTAAACTAGCCTTTCTCACCAATCTTCTTAAGACTGTGGCCATCCCTGTTGCTTGTGCAAATTTCATCAAATCATTTAGGCTGTGGAATTGTCTGATTGGTGTATATTCTGCATGATCATTTTGCATGTACTGTAGGAGTGTGTGTTGATCTGATGTTTTAATTCCCATGGTTAGCAATAGCAATTTTGCCTTAAATTAGCCTTGACCGTAACCTCCTGTGGGTAATGCTAAACACACACACACACACGCACGCACGCACGCACGCACACACAGAGGAAATTAGTTTAGATTGCATCATGTAACAACACCATTTAGCACCACAGGGTATACATAGGAGGAGGAAAAGAAATCCTGTATGAGCTTCTTACTTTACTTCAATATAAATAAGTATTATTCGTTCAACTTACCATTAGTAAAGATAATGTTATCATTAACAACTGTCATGTTAAATTTTTATTTAAAAGAAATCCATATTAATAAAATTTATTACTATTATTACTATTACTATAGATTTGGTATAAAAAAGGTGAGTATCCCAGAAATCATTACCTATCAAGCATGGTCACACACTTGAAATTTTTGCGACTTAATTATCTAAAAAAAGGAACTTCTTATTAAGTACCTAAACATTATAGCTAAACTTGGTTATTACCCATAACATATTATTTAGTCACTATTATTTCCTTGATAAATAGCATGGTGGGAAAAGGAATATAATGTGCATAATACATGATAATCCAAACTATATTGCAAGAGGCTTAAAAATATAGTAGAATAAAATGAAAGGTATAGAAGTATTATATATTGTATATATAAGTATTGTAATATATATTGCAAAAACCTATATCAGGTAGACATGGAGAGGAATGCAGGAGCATACTTTTAATTAACAAGAAAACACCAAAATCACTGAAGCCAATGCAAGAATTAGAAATTTCATGAACATGAAAAGACCTGGGAAAATGTGGCAAAAATAGTGACAAACAACTGAAAGTTGGTCACTACATAGAGAACCTACATAACTTCAATTAGAACATAAATTAAGGGTGAAACATAAATCCGTTGAACATACGTTGTAACCGGGATATGTGACCTGATGGGGCTGATGGGAAATTAGCCCATAAAAGGCATGTGGCCAAATCATGACCAGTGCTGATGAGACATATAACACGTTGTAAAGCCATACTGTCTAAGGAGAAGTGTGAGAAAAGGCAACATACCCAAATCAAACATGACACTATACACACCCTACAATAACACCACCACCACTGCCCTTTGCACGTGCCAAGCACCATCAACGTGCCAAAAGCCATCACACACAGGCTGTGTTTTATCCATTATACTTGGCTACAAAAAAAATGGAACTAACATACCATATCTGTCCTCATAGCGCCAGTCTGACAACACAACATGGGACTCTCTAGAATTTCAAAGTGAACTCCTGCCCTACAGGTACCCGTGTTAAAGTCTCTGTGTAAAATCCCCCCTCTCTTTGTTTGAGCAGTTTAGCCCAAGATGCTGTGAAAAAGATACCAGGAGGCTTGTGGGGGAATGACAGAAGTAGAGATCAGAACAGTAGGTCTGTCTAGCATAGAAGGTGGACAGACTGTCAGGACTATTTGGCGTTAGGCGACTTGGAAAACCATTTCAGTGGAGTTTTGGATACTGATAGTGATATTTATACCAGCCTATCTAGTCTAAAAAAATCCCCCCTAGTCTGTGGTGATTCATATGTTCTCTCAGCGTATTGGAATGACAAGGTCTAGTCTTTTGTTTCTGATTCATACTGTAGACATTTTATGATCAAAACATGAAAATAAAAGCATTTTAGTTTTCCCCCTGATTTTTATAGCTGAAACCCACCCATTTTACAAGTAACGAAAAATATTAAACTATGTAGCATTAAAACCATACCCTGTTACACAATGTGTTGTTCTCATTTGACGTCACAACATACTACTTTGTTGTTGGCAAACTGTGGAAAGTTTTATGAGCTTTTCACATAAACACGCTGAGTAATAGCATGGAAGCATTTACACCTTACAATTTAGTTTGCACGTTATTGTACTGTCGCCTTGCACCTCCAGGGTCCTGGGTTCAATTCCCGCCTTGGTTTGCATGTTCTCCCCATGCTTGGTGGGTTTCCTTGCACAGTCCGAAGACATGCAGATTAGTTTAATTGGCATTCCCAAATTGCCCATAAAGTGTGTGTATACTGTATGTGTGTGCACGGCGGTAGAGATAATGAGTGAGTGAGTTTTACCTGCTGATACAGTAGTATTTTTAAAGTCTCTTTCATCCAAGTTTACCTTAGGTATGATACGCATTTTAAAGACTTCCCCTAGTGATTTATTACAGTGTGGGTTATTGCATGTGTTTAACAACACTGGTGTAAAAACCTATAAATGCTGTTAACAACAGATAAATCGGACCATAAATGACATGTACTGTGATCGTTGTGGGTGTTAGCCAGAACGATCCTCTTAAAACGCTACAATTTTGACATCGTTTAAATACCTGTCTCTTATAGGTATCTGAGCAATGGTGCCTTCATAATGAATCTTTTTAAACATTCTTTTAACATCCCTCCCTTAAATACATGGAAGTTGTACTGTCATAAATCACTTTTTTAAACAAGTTGTTTCAAACATGACTTAGTGAAGCATTTCTCACACACTTTTAAAATCTCTAGCGTACACTTCAACACAGTCTCAAAACACACAATACAATAACCAATAGCAGCACTGTATCCAAAACATTCTACAACACAGTGTACTATGGTCTTATTACAGTTTTGAGCACATTTAAAAACATCTTAGCACAGGCTCAAATATAGTCAACATCAGAGATTTCAACACGGCCTCCGCCACAGTCTCAAATCCATCATTCAGGGGTCTCCAGGACCCAGTGTAAAACACTGTCTCCAAACAGTTTCCAACACTGTCTCAAAACTTCTCCGGTCTTAATCACAGTCTTTTCTTCCACAGTATGAAACAATCTCAATCACTTGTCCTTAATACAATATTGAACACAATCGCCATTGTCTCAAGCGATGTCCCAAAAGCAGCAAGTCTGAAACACACTCTTTAACTTAAGAATCTTTTCCCAAAACACGCCAGTCTGCAACGCATTTTTAAACGCAATCTAAGACACACTATCCATCAGTCCTAAACACAATCTCAAACACAGTCTGTCTGTCTTCAACATGGTCTCTACCGAAGTCTTGAACACAGTCCTTAACAAAAAAAAAAACACTCCATCGCGGTCTCTACCAAAATTTCCACCACGCAATCTTATACGGTATGATTTCAGTATAATAAAATTGCTGCCAAATCCCTGGAGGAGTCTTTCTGTGAACAAGCTCTACTGTGACACAAAACACCTTTACTTTCTACATTAATATATAAATAACTAGGCAACAAAACAAATATGACAATATATTTATCTACTGCAGGATATTTACGACTTGGGTTAACGGGTGTAATTTGCTTAATGCAACTGATGAGTTCTAGGGCTTAATGAATTTGGCGTGTTGTCAGGGCAAGTTTTACGATCGATGAATTATCAAAATAGCTGGAAACCCCTACACCATGATGAGCTTGATTACAATTTGTTTTATTTTATAATGCAAATTTAACTAATTAAAACGCAACATGATAAAACACATCAGAAAAGATTAATCGTGGAATTTTTAAGTGTAACATGCTTGCAAAAAAACTAAATAAATAAATAAAAGTTTTTTTTAAATAATTAAATCATTTAAAAAAAGTATTGCCATTAGCATGTATGTGTTTTACAAGATTTTTTTTGTTTTTCAAACAGTTAATCTTTTTACTTGTGAGAACCATGGGTCTATTTAAACATTTACACAAGTGAACCAAGTACACAGCCCTCACCTAGAGTGAGGAAACCTATTATATTTGCATGTTTGCCACCTACCTGTTTGTCCACAATCCATGTGACAAGCTATGAAAATGTCATCCATATGCTGGCACACCTTCACACCGCTCAGTGTTTGTGCATGTGTATGTTATGCATGTGCCTACCTGCAAGGACGAATCCAGATGTGTGTATAAAGCTACAGCCACTTCAACTCCAAGTAACTCTAAGATAAATGTTGTTGCCTTTTGCTGACTTGGGAAAAATCAGAAAATACAGTATACTGTAGATGAATGTAGTCTCTATTGTGAATTTTCATAGGAAGATGATAAATTTTCTGGAACAGAAGCTGAGACGGTGGTTCTGGCTTTATATTAATGTGACCATTCGTCATTACAATAGTAACAATTTAGACACAGAAATGTACAGTATGACAGACACAAGCTGATGTAATAAAATTTGCTGTATATATCGTACAGATTCTTCAAATAGATTTCTTTGTCTTAAGATTATTTTGCACAGAGGATTTATTTTATGCATGCTTATTATATAGACATCATTTAGAACTTTTTGTGAACATAGAATATGCCTTTGATTTGACCTAGAATGCAATGCTGAGCTCCATAAATGCTTAATGTACCGTCAGTTGCACCGTGCAGAACTCGGTAATGCATGTCAGGTCAAATGATCTTCCCTGAGACACACATTACAGAGAGTAATACAATACAATACAATACAATACAATACCTCCCCCATATTGTATGTGGCACTGTGTTTGTTCAACACTTCGTAAACCTGGATAAATCTTGTTGCTTAATCAGACTTGGACATCTTGTTTCATCTGCATGGTTACAAATGAGCCCATGACAACCAGGCTGTGTTTGTTCGTCATTTTTCTAAGAGCACACACTGAGTTTACACACTGGGACTGCTGTTAAGCTGTTATCTTTGCTTCCTATGCTTTTGACACCCTGAATCAATCATCTACAACTGTGTCATGAAGTTCAGCTCTCAAAGATGAACTCTGATCTGGCCGTTACACAGCCTTTTTTTTTTTTATTGCAGTCTTTTTTATGATATTAATTAGTGTTTCCTTTTTAAAATTCCTAGTACACTTTTATGAAAAGTGGAAAAAATAAGAAAAAAAAATTGGTGATGGTGGAACGGTGACTAGCATGCTGTTTATTTTAACTGAACATATTACAACCATTAAAAAATTAGGCTTTTATTTAAAATTGCATAACAAAATTCTTGCTATTTATTAATAGCCATATTGGGCTAAGTTGGCATTATTTATAGACCTACTTGTTTTTAAGTTGTTGAGGTTGGAATTAAACAAACTGAACTTAAGCGACCAGTCAGACTGGATAATAACTATAATCCTCAGTTGTAAATACACTGCCAGGCCCCAAAAAAATAAATCACACACACTAATATTTCATTGGACCGCCCTTAACTTTGATCACAGCATGCATTTGCTGTTTCAGTGCTTTGACAACAATATCACAAGATTTATTTCTGTCCATTATTTCTTTGGCTGAGATCTTGTTTTGATGACAGGAGAATTGAGCCGGTCCATAAAGTTTTCTCTAGCAGACTCTTAAAAACACTTTCAATAAGGTCAAAATGGTGGAAAAATAATCTATTCATTTACAATTTTTTTTTGTTTTGAGCCTATACCTAACCAACAAAAGCAACCCCAGATCATAACACTCCCTCTAGAGGCTTAACCAGTGGGCCCTATGCATGATGGTTGCATTGGTCCATGCACTTCCCATCTTACCCTGATGCCTCCATCACTCTGGAATAGGGTCAGTCTGGTTTAAAACTGGGTAACTTCGTTTCCACGACCATGGGAAATGTTTTCTGTAGTTGCTTAAGAAACAAGAAACTACTTACTGCATCAGTTAGGGTTAAACGAGTTGCTGCCAGCTGAAACATATCAATCACTGCGGTAATTATCCAATTATCAAATTAAAGTAATAATTGGGTAAATATTTTCTCATTAAAATCCACACTGGACTTTTTTGGGCCCGGGTGTGTAGCTTTTTTTTAAATGGGATGGTATTTAATACAGAAAAATGTCATTTGTTGATACGGTAAAGATTTTGTGTCTTTATCACAGTCAGAGGTACATTCAATTCAATTTAATTTTATTTGTATAGCACTTTTAACAATTGCGCTTTACAAGTAAAATTTAATTGAACTGTAAATTTTTACTTATTTTACTTGTAACATGATAATTATAATCAGACAAAATATGCATAAGTCCTGTCATTCTCAAATAACAAAAAATCTGAAATGTATTTCATTTATTCATCTTGAACCTAAACAGGGGTGCAGGAGGCCTGGAGCCTACCCCAGGAGACTTCCAATGGTGCCATTCCACTGCCGGGCACACACTTAAACACACACTGGGCCATTTTGGAATGTCAGTTAGCCTAATCTGCATGTCTTTGGACTGTAGGAGGAAACCCGTCAAACACAGGGAGAACATGCAAACTTCATGCACACCATCCCAAAGCGGGAATCGAACCCGGAACCTGTGAGTGTGCGGCGACAGTGCTAACCACTAGGCCACTGTGTTGCCTTATTATATTGAGTTGATGAATATTTTTTACTTTTACATAATGCCTCAGTGTTTTTATACCTTTTCTACCCTATAACAATATAAGAATTTACCTTAATGTCAGGTAAAGTTCATGTCAGTTTATATTTAATGACTCTTAAAATCTGACATTTGTAATCTTAAAACAACATCGTAAAAAATATTGTTTAATTTTCATTCATGTTCCCAAACATGTGATTTGCTTGAGGATATTATCTCAACATCAAACCCCGCGGTAATATGAGTGATCTTGTGCAACTTTGTGTAACCTGCCAATGATCCATGCCAGATCTTTAAGTTTCGTTGGCAACAATAAAGAAGAATCACAACAAAGGCTGTCTTCAAAAAAGAGACTCTACCCCAATCATCATATTGATTGACTCTTCTTGTTTGAAGCATGTTCCCAGTCTGCAATGACACAAAAAGTCGAAGAATCCAGGTGAATGTCACACCTACTTAATGAGCACTTATGCTTCTCGGTGCGACATGTTCTGCATCTGTTGGGCTCTGTTTAAGTTCTGAACATGACTTGCATGTCACATCCCTTTTTTGACCTTATAGCCTTGCCTGCTCTGGAAGGCCAGCTGGCTCTGAAATCCTCAGGCTGCTGTGAAAGAGCTCAGCCATGTAAGGAGGGAGGGACTCAAGAGAGCATGCGGTCTGCACACACTCCATACGTCTGCTCTCAAAAGGAACCTCTTTATGCTCAATCTGTCGTCTGTAAATACTATTTTGCATGCTTTCGTCGACAAAAGGAGGCAGTCCATCTGTGGGAAGCAGTATGGCTTGATTTACTTCTTTTGTTCCGCGGGGCAAGTCCCGGATGAGATGGTTGAAGTGGAGTGTGGGAAACCACATTAGGTGGTCCCCTATGAGAATCATACTGCGCTCTCGAACGGATAAAATTGCCGAAGGAATGCACAGTGTGTTTAATGGGGGAATTATTAAAGGCAGTTTTTAAAATCGTGTTGAAAGTTAAAAAGTGCAAAAATACCTGGTGGTGTCAATTTAAAATGAAAATTAATTTAAAATTATTTACTCTTATTTGGTGGCCAAAAAGCGAAATTAGGCATCATGTCAAAAAGTGGGTTGCAGCACTCATACACAATCATTTAAAAAATTCGCAAGCTTTAACTTTTGTTGTGCAGAGGTGGACACCCCGGATTCATAAAGTAAAAGTCCTGCTGCATTTTTGTTTAATACATAAACTAAACCAGCTGATACTAGTTAGAACAACCGTTCAGCCAGATAGGCAAGAACTAATTAGTAACATCATCTCTTTTGTGCACAAAAGGCCCAGGTTCGATTCTCAGCAAATGCACAAACCTTTTTAATCAAATTTTAATAGATCATTTTTGGTCTTAAATCATGACATAGTTTGCATCAAATTCTCTAAAAGAAGCAAACATTTAAATTATTATATTGATTTATCCTTCCCTTGAAGGCGTGAATAGCTTACCCGAAAACAAATCTTAGTTGTCTGTGCATTGTTGGCATTTGAATGCACCTTGCTGCTTTGTGTACAGGCAGGCATTTTTTTTGTTCCAGACTTTTTCACATATAGACTTTGACAGGTCAAATGTATGCCTGCATATCTCAGAGGAAAGCGTGTGTTTATCCATGTTTTGTGCTCTGATGTGCTTTGTAAATGTTTGCAAAGGTCTACCTGCTTTGCCATAGGTACCAAAAAATAACTCTGCAAATCTTACAAAAGAAAAAACATCCCATGCTATATACAGTACAGCAACTTTTTTTTTTTATTCTGGTTGTAAGAGATCAGGTGTGTGAATAAGAACTAACACTTAAGTCTTTTATGAAGATTTTAATTACTAGGTGGAATCTTTTCAAGCTGATTTGTCCATTATTAGTAGGTGTGAAATGGCAAGGTCAAAGGTCAAAGCTGGTTTCAGAGGTCAAGCATGTCTCCGGGTATGGATAACAAAGTCCTGCGTCCTGGTGTTAAGAAATTCTTCTTTTTCCTCAGCATTGTGTGGAGTGTATAAGCAGGGTCTGAGTTTCTGTTCTCATCGGTGCAGACGTCTCATTTGATAACAATGCGTGAGAGCGTTTTAACTTGGTACAGTAATATAGACAATGCCTTACAAGTAGTCTCTTGTTTGTCTGTAGTACCTTTAAAAGATCATTATAAATGGAATATTAAAGTATGTATTACAGTATCCCTTAAAGCCCAGAGCTTGTTTTAATGAATATTAAAGGGTTGTGCAATATAGACTGACAGATCCTTTTTAGCACAACCTAGACAATATGATAAATAGAATATTATTTAATTTTAACCATAAAAAAGGAAACAAATTAATAAAAGTAATAATACTTTGGTTCTACATGACATATCTGAAAATCCAGATGCATCCTTAGATGTCTAAAGCCTCCCCCATCAACACACAACATAGGATTTATTTTTTAATCAGTCATTGACCAATTCTGTGTTGCCCACACATGTACATGCCCATTGAGTTTTAAGGGTTTAAAAAAAAAAAAAAAACAATACATTAAAACATATTATACAATGTATTATTCTTTGTAGAATCATGGTGGTCTTCTAGGCCTGTGGCCTTTGCTGACTACTTGGAGTTGTCTGCTCTACGGTTTTTGCCCTTACCATTGCATCACTAAAATATTAAGTATAAATTATTTATAAATCAAAATGATCATGGTAAAAAAAAAAAAAAAAGGTTTTGTCGTAGGTTGTGTATGCAACAACACTTGCAACAATTTTTTTTTTAATTAAGTGGATTACTCTTTTAAAAAAATATATAATTTGTGTTTTATTAAATGTTTACATTTATATATTATATACTTTTTCTAATATTTTTATTTTTAAAATCCTTGGGTACTGCAGCCTCCTTCATCTCTTCCGGTCTTTAATTCCCCCTCCTTACAAAGTAGTTGCATCCTTTGTTGCCAGGAAAAAGAAGGTCACATATGTTGTCTATATTTGAAAGAGCCTTTAAAATGGGAGAGCCTTATTCGCTACACTGTGACAAAATCCACTTTCAAATGCCTTCTTTGAAGGATGGGGCCCAGAATTGAAAAACACTGCTGGCAGTATGCTTAGGGTTTATCCTGTTTATCCTGTTGGAATTTGAAGCTCCACTTACTCTAAAGTCTACTGCAGCATATTTGGCTTCATCCATTTTGTCCCTAACTCTAACCAGTCTCCCAGTCACTGCTGATTTAGAACACGCCCAGAACATTGTGTTACCGCTACTATGCTTCACTGTGGTGCTGACATTCTTTTGATGATGAGTAGTTCTAGATCGATGCCAAATGTATCACTTTGTGCCAAGGTCATATGAAGGTCACATTTTGTTCTCACCAGACTAGAAAAACTGTTAACATGTTTCCAAGTACATGTCTCCAATACATATTTCCGATCTGAGCTGTGGGTTTCTCCAGCACTTTCGGAGTTACCCTTGACCTCTTTGTGGCCAGACCGTTCAATGTTTGTAATGCATTTGTATAACCAAACCCTAACTGATATTATCTTTGCCCCAGGCTTGGTATGTTGTTTGTAAGTTTTTTTATAACAAGCTCTGGGGCTAGTGAGATCATATACAATATCTATATTCAAATCTCATGAACACTGATTGCACCAGAAATAATTTAGGGTTTTCACAGCAACAGGACTGAGCACTTATGCAATTTTTTTTTTTTGGAATGAATTAGATGCTTTTAATTCTTAATATAATTTCAGTTCTAGGTAGTAACGCAAAATTACATGTCTAAGTATGGATCTAAGAAATAAATAAGGTATATATGCAAAGCAGACATGAATGCTAAACTTCCATCCATTATCCATGCCGCCTATCCAGTGTAGGGTCTAAGGGGGCCTGGAGCCTATCCCAGGGAACTCTGAACAAAAGGTACAACCTGACTGAAGCCCAACCCATTGCAGGGCACAAGCACACACTTACACGCCCAGTCACACACTATAGGGAGTATGGAGACACCAATCAACCTACACTGCATATCTTTGGACTGTGCTAGGACACCAGAGTATAGTACATGCGAGGGAACATGCATTTCCTATACCGAAGCACGGGGGGAACACGCAAGCTCCACTCACACAGGAACGAAGTGCAGATTTAAACCCCCAACCCTGGAGGTGTAGGGCAACGGTGCTAACAACAAAGCACCTGTGCTGCCAATGCTACACTTTAATTAATCTAATGATTTACTGCCATTGTGTAAAACCTGTTCTGCGTTTTCTGTGACTGGTTGAGCAGAAACTGTGCAAGATGTTGTGAACCTTACTGCAACCTCGGCACATATTGAACAATACCCCTTAATTTCGTTGGTTTGTCCTAAAGTGCCTTACTGTGTTTACTTGTGTCTTGTGCTGGGTTACGCACTTACAATGTATTTCCATATGTTCTTCTTACAAAATTGATAATTTATAAAACTGACTCGGAATTGTGTTACTGTTTTTTTTTATGCACATGTATCCTTAATTTGAATATAATACACTAGGAGTTGTGTCAACTTACTTTAGGTTCATTCTGCATAATCATGATAATGGCATGACCACCCCAAGATGGAGATGGTATGGAATAATTTAATGCTTGCCTGAGAAATTGAAATTAAATACAATGAGAAAATTTTATATTTTTTCAATAGGTATTTTCAATATTTTCAATAATCAAGAGAAAAAAGTTAAAGTTGAATGGCTAAAGCTAATTTTTAACATATTAGTCTCAAAATAAGTTATTCATAAGGATAATTATGTTGAAAAGTAATATAAAAATAAAATTTTTGTGGCTTTTTCAACTATTTTTCAATAGAATTTGTGTCAAAACAACAACAACATAAAATATAAAAAGAAATGACTACATTTTAATAAGTCTATTACACTATTCTTGTTTTTTATGCTTGATTGACCATTAATTCCATTTAATATTCAATTAAATACTACTTGTATAGCACACTTTTAACAATAAATTTTTTCACAAAGCAGTTAAAAAAAAGAATCTGGAAATAAATTGAAAATGGTACTAATTTCTTATTTTAACAGTTCCTAATGAGCAAAAGGAAACGGTGGCAAGAAAACTCCCCGAGATGGCACGAGGAAGAAACCCTGAGAGGAAATAGACTAAAAAAAAAATAATAATAATGACAATTAATTTCTTCATTTTAATAAGCTTGATCATTTTACCATTATGTTTTATTTTATAGCTTACGTGATGTCCATAGAAGTGCATTTCACATTTATTATAAACATGGAAATGTAATTTAATGCAAAAGTATGGTGACTAAAAACAAACTTTCTCTAAAACAATACATTTATCAATACAGTACATTACATTTAAGTGATAAAATACTACAACTTCAGATATTGTTAATTTAATAATTTGGAATTGTAATATTATGAGTTTTTGTTTTCACTCATTTTTATGGGGAAGTTAATAATTTAGTGCATGGTAGTTTGTTGTTTTTTCTTCTTCTTCTTCTTCTTCATCTGCTTTCTTCATCTGCTTTCTTACTCCAAACACTCCTTGCATACTGTGCATTGTTGATGTGTTGACTCTGTAAGAGCTATATTTTTCCCCCAAAAAAAGGTGTGGTTGCTAATTTAACCTGGGTTTATAGGTTCAGAAAAACAGGTTTGTAATTTGTTCAAATTAACAGCAGAATCATTATTGGATTAATATAATAATGGAAAGATTATCACTAAATAGGACAGAGGGTAAATAGTAAATAGGATATTAAAGTTTTACCCAGTGTGAGTGTGCTACATTATTTTTACTGTATCCCTAGCTAAGACTTTAAGTAAAGTCAAATAATAAAGAGCACAAGGCAACTAAGAATGACAGTTGCGTATTGAGAAGGCAAGATAAAAAAAGGTATGTAAAATAAAATAAAAAGTAACCATTACCACAAATTTAATGCAATTAGAAACCAGGCATTAGGTTTGAAAGCTGATCTTCATCGAGACCTTTACAACAATGATTCAAGATGCCGTTACTTCTGAACCTTGTCCAAGACCAAACACGTTGACCTGGTGGTATTTCTCCGGCTGGCATTGCCTGCCTTTATCCACTAGTCACACATCTGTGAGCTCAGACAAAACATCCAGAGCAAACAGCTTTTTTAAAAAACCTGTTCATACCTGACATGTTCCCATGTCAGTGTGCAAGTGGCTGAAATTTCCTCCACAAGATCTGGGTCACTAAGGGTCATCTAGTGGCCTACTGCAATTCCACACATGTTTGGCAAGCTTTAGCTCTTCATTCATCACCGGGCCTAAAGCTCTGTTTGCTTTTTAGTGCAGTGGATTTGAGTGAGAGATCAGTGAGAGTTTTACAAAAGACAATGATTATATGGGGCTTTAATGCATTAAATTCATTATTTAAATAGAAAAAGATGACTGAGATTTACATTTGTAACTGAAAGCATAGTTGCAAGTATCAAAATTCTTTGTAAATGTTTAACACGTAAATGCTTTCGGGCATATAAAAATAAAAATTTACCTAAATCATTTTTATTTGCTTTTGTTCATTTAAGTTTAATCAAAAGTTATATTTGAAGATAATTTAACAAAAGATGTCACAAAGTTGCTCCGCAGGAATCCGGATCTGGATTTAGAATCAAAATATCGATAATGAGCATGCCTGAGGTGACATCGCTGTAAACAAAAACAACATAAGTAATTAAAATGGATTGACAACCTGTCCAGGGTGTACCCTGCCTCGTGCCCTAAGTCCCCTGGGGTAGGCTCCAGGCCCCCCGCACACTGTATACAGTACAGGATAATGTGGTATAGACGATGAGACGATAGTTAAGTCATAAGTCATAAGTGTGTTGAAAGGATATTCATTACAAGCTTGTGATGGGGGGGTAAAACGACAGATCAATTTTTAATCAATACACTTATTTAAAAGACATTGACTGACATGAATTAATTGTACTGATTATGATCAATTTTGGGGCGGCATGGTGGCTTAGTGGTTAGAACTGTCATCTTTCATCCCCAGGATATCCGGGCTTGATTCCTGCTCTGAGGTCGGTGTGCATGGAGTCCCGTGCCTGGTGGGTTTCCTTTGTGTACTCAGGTTTCCTCCCACAGTCCAAAGACATGCAGAGCAGGTTAACTGGTGTTCCCAAATTGTCCATAGTGTATGAACAGCTGTGTGAATGTCATGAAATGGGAATAAATGGTAACCATTGGCCTCCATGGTCCCTAGTTGGACTACAGAGCTTCCCAGATGGAAGGATGGATGGATGGATGATTAATATTAAAGGACTAACAACTCATATGTATTTTTTTTTTTTTCATTTTTTTGTAAACTGAAGCAAAAAACAATATTTTAAAGAGTTATTGTCTATAGCCTGGTCAATGAAGGTTTAACTGCAGTTCTACCCCAGATTCTAACTAAAGATGGTCACATATTGATCAGATATGCTACGAAATCCAAGTGTACCCTAAAACATAGCAAATACAGTAGTGGTGTCAAATATCGAATCTCTACTCTAATTATCGAAATCACATAGTATTGTATTATGTACCAGATTCCATTGAGTATTACATCATTGGTTTTTGTCTAGACATAGAAACAGGTTTAGAGTGCTAGTGTTTAGAGTGTTATCACAGTTTTTTGGATCTTCTGTATAAAAAGATAGACTAAAGCTACCTTAGTTAGACTAATACAGTAGGTTTTTTTTGTGAAAAGGTGATCGCACCTTTGCAAACGAATTGGTATTGGTAAATTGTAAAGATTAAAACAGTTTTTGGGCATGCTGTTATATGGAAATAATCAGTTATGTACTGATGTGATGTGAGCCAATGCCAACTGGAGTTATCACCCTAGTTTCCCAAACATTGCATCCCATCCATTCCGCTTATTGTGTGTAGGATTGTGGGGGGGCATCGATCCTATGCCAGCAAATCAGGGCACAAGGTGTAGGATACTGGATAGGATGCCAGCCAACAGGGCACAAGAACACACACCAACACAAACATCCAATTATATGCTATAGGTAATTTGGAAAAGCCAGTTAATCTACAATGCATGGCTGTGATGAAAACCAGAGTACCAGGAGGAAACCCAACAAAAGAAACAAGAGAAGCACAGAGAGAACATGCAAACCCCATGCACAAGGGCAGGAGGGAGCTTTCAAACCTCTAACCCTTGAAATGACAGGTGACAGTGTTACCCACTAAGCTCTATCATTACCCTGTCATTACATCCCAGAGTGTTTTACTCCTCCTACTGTATGTATGAGAACAGCAATGTATGAGAACAGCAATACAAAGAATGTTCAAGGAGCAACGTTTGTGAAAATCTAAATAGATATGAGTAACAGTACCATTATAATGAGGTAAAATATATAATTAATGCATAAAATACGGTTTATAATCCAGATTCTCAGAAGTGTTACAAAAGAAAAATTTGGCAATACCACATGCCTGATAAGATAGCATTTCAAGCGCTTTCCTTATCGTGAGGTTTGTGTTTTTGTCGGTGTTCGTGCTGTTTGAAAGTTCAGAGGTGGAGCAGCTGGTTAATAGAGGGCCAATAAAGTCACTCTGTCTCCAGTGAGCTGAATGGTCAGCAGCATCTGGCCTTCCAGAGAACAAATTTGCAGATGCTCCTTTATTGTGGTAGCCTGTCTGAGATTCATCCATAAAAAAAACAGGTTTGTACTGCCCATAAACTCTGGCCTCGGGATGCTGAGTGGTGTTCATCATAAACCAAACTGTGTGTGTGCGTGTGAATCATCCTTGACATGTGACGTGTTTTAGTTTTGACTGGGCCTGCATTTGTTATGACTTGTTATTTGCCAGTAAGAAAACTGATGAGTTTGAAATATGCGATGAGAAAATGAGCAAAACCTGTGAGCATTAGTCAGAAGACAAGCGGTACAGTGACTCAGTAACTCGGGAAAATCCTTTTAAGTGTGTAACTCTAGAAGAATTCTCTGTTTCTGTTACCTTGGGCATAATGGCATGATGAAGTAATAAATTAATGTAATGTAATCATAATTTAGGATATAAAAAGCTCCAAGACTGGCAATGGATTTCTGATCAAATTCATTTTCCTAATGAAGATCTTTCATGTAGCTGCCAACTGCAGAAACCTGGCCACTTTTATGGACAAGCCAAGCTTCAAATTATAATTACTGGATTACAGAAATAATTTCCAAGGCTTGTGAATCTTTCAAGGGTTTTATAATCTTTCAGTAATGTTTGGAGAAAAAAATATAAATATATTATCATAAATCTATAACTGTTTATTTAGCTTTTTTGCTTGAGTAATATTACACTAAAGGGCTCACTACTTCATACAGTACCAATTAGCCAGTACATTACAATGCAAACCATGATGCCCAGTATTTTGCCGGTTCCCACTGTTCCACTGTAGCAGATCTGAGCCCTTTTGTGGGGTGCCTTTGTGTCAAGGATGTTGGCAGAGGATCCTTTATGTGCTGTGGGTTGCAGGGTGGGGCCTCCGTGGAAGACTTGTTTGCCTGGAACATCCAATAGGTGCTCGAATTGGATTAGACTGTCCCGGCCTCGGAGGACTTGTGACTGCAGTCGCTCAGTAGTTCAGGACTGGAATTTCCTACATTCTACCTGAGCGTCCAATAACGTACTGGACTTCATTTTAACTCCCATTAAACACAATCAAACTTTTAGTGTAATATATAACTCTATGGTGCAATACAATTCAATTTATTTATATAGCGCTTTTAACAATGGTCATTGTCCCAAAGCAGAAAATACATACATATAACAATACATACATATAACCCTATAAGTCAAATATACAATGTGTGCAATACAGCCGCTGAAAATGTGCAATACACTATGTATAGTTTATGTCTAATTTCCTGCATAATATATCTCTGACTGCTCTTATTTATATTTACGTATATACATATTTACACCTCTATTTACACCTCTTATACTACTATGCTATCTCTGTGGCTTATACGGGACCTGGGTCCTAATTTCGTACCAGAACATGGAAGTGTGCTGGTATGACAATAAAGCTCCTTGAACTTGAACACATCTCCTGTTATACAGAACGTCCAGCCTCCTAACACACAGTATGACTGCAGATCAAACCCTGCTATCTATTATCACCCAGATGAGGATGGGTTCCTCTCAAGGTTTATTCCTATTGCCATCTCAGGGAGTTTTTCCTTGCCACTGTCACCCTTGCCTTTTGCTTGCTCATCTTATCATATTGATTCATACATATTTACATTTCATACAAACTTCCACAATGACAATTGTTAAAAGCACTATACAAGTAAAATTGAATTGAATTAAATTGAGATCTTGGAAGTTTGGAGTTCAGGTTGGTGGTCTTTGCCTGCCAGGCCCTATGCATGGCATCTGTGCTTCCCTGGGTGTTCTGGTGCCTTTCTATCATGGCCAGCATTGACTTTTTCAGAGATTGGTGCTGCATTGGCCTTTCTGTGGGATCGGACCGGACGGGCTGGCTCTTCGTCCCCGTGGGCATGGGTGCCCATGATCCTGTCAGCAGTTTTCTGGCATATCATTGATAATCAGTGTTAATGAGTTAATGTTTTTCCCTTTCCCCTTTATTATTATTATTATTATTATTATTAGACATTGATACACAGAAGCTGTTAATTCCCAAGTGCAATAACAATTAATGCATGTATCAATTTATCATTATGAAATAATTACTGCACTAGACATATCTGTGGACCTTATAGAGATTTACACTGTGTATTATTGTCAATATTGTACTTCTTGACATAAAACCTATAATGAGGTTATTGACACTACTTATAATCACCCCTTGATGGACCATTGTAATATCCCTGTCAGGTGAACTGGTTTACAATACCACACCTCTTGCTGTGCATTAATGATTCCCAGAGCAAGGGGCCCTTCCTGTGGCCAGCTTCGAGTCCCTGCATGAACAGGATCAAAGTCTACACTGGCATCCTACTGATCACAAAAGCTGTGACTCCAGCTATAAATTCATATATAGTCCCACAGTCTAAGGGAAAAGTTGCAAACAGCAAACAAGAGGCCAAGGACACTGCGCTTTAGTACCTTTTGTTACAAATTCATTCTGACTCTTACCGGTATTGTGAGAAATCATGGACATTGAGCTCTTACCGACCATACTCTAATGAGATGGAGACTTGCCTTAATTCCAATAGACACTCCATCGAGCCCCTCTTCTCTCAGCACTCTCGTACCCCGTGCAGGGAATGTGTCCCCCAGGCTCAGGAACCCCGCATTACAGCCTCTGATTTAGGTGAAGTGCACTTGAGCAGGTCAGAACACTGCTGTGGTTGATTGGTGCCCTGCAGGACCGTGGGTGTTTTGGTGAGGTTTTAATGAAAGTCTCTCTCAAGGCCCTACCTTCATTAGTGACCAAGCAGCTGAGGTTATGAACAATGGGACATAGCAACACAAAATGACACATTCCAGGGATTAGCCAAGGGTGAAAGATTATGCTACAAGGAAAAAAGACGATATTACCTTGGAGAGTCAAGTTTCACTAAGATTAAGAAGTTGAAGCAGGGACAAACATAGCCATAGCTGTTCAGATAAAGTTTTAAACAAATCCTATGAATGTTCCTGCATTTTTGGATGGGATCAGATTAAAATCCTGAACTGATAGTACGGTATGTTAAATTCCCCTCTGCTAATATCTGTATAATAATATATAACACAATATATTTTGTGTTCTAATGTTTTAAATAGTTTTTTGCTGGATGATGTTGTCATGTAGTTGTAATTAGCTTACAATGTTGTCCACCCAAAACACAACATTGGGAAAACTTTTTTTTAGTTTTTTTTAGTTAAGATAACATTAATAAAAATTATGCGTGAAAAGTAACTAGTCATTAAAAAAGGGTAATGAAGTTGATTTTCTAATTCACATTTGTAGAAGCAAGTTGTACATGTACTTTATTACATAAGAAAATGAAAGCAAATCTTTCCATTTCAACCTACTGTAGGCAACGGTGGCACCAACCAGTTTCTTCAAATGGCCGGAGATGAAATGCAAAGTATTCTAAAGGAAGTCATTGGTACTATTGCTGAGAACCTCTAAGAAGTCCAGGTCTCACTCCATGTGATTATGTCCTGTGGGGCTACGCAAAAGAGGAGGTGTACAGGACAAAGCATCGCACACTGAAGGACTTTGAGGCAGTACATGGGCCAGGGGTAGCTCAGTGGTTAAGGCATTGGACTATGGTTCGGAAGATCCCAGGTTCAAACCCCACAACCACCAAGTTGCCACTGTTGGGCCCTTGAGCAAGGCCCTTAACCCTCAACTGCTCAGATGTATAATGAGATTAAAAAATGTAAGTCGCTCTGGATAAGAGCATCTGCCAAATGCCTACATGCATTTGTTTCAAAAAATTTGTATTAGAAATATGTGCTTTATTACCAATAATTAATGCCTAGTTACTTTTCACCCACCCTGTACAGTCAGCATATATGCATATCTGTATGGTCCCTTCAGGTTTTAACAGATTTTAGAAACCCCATTAGAGAATATGATGTAGCAGAAGGAACCAGATGAAACCAAAGACAACGGCTTCCCACACACAGCATGTGTCTCTCTTGTTTCTTGAAACAAGAAAAAAATATATATACTATGAAGAGCATCATGGCTCTGCATTTATTAGCATCAGCAGCTGGTTCAATGGAACAGTGGTCTCAGGCACCATGGGATAGTAGATGCAAGTGCAGGTAAAACAGTATAGCAGCATTTACGGATTACAATTAACACAACCTTCAGAGTCTTATTTATAGAAGGGCGCTATTGTACGCCAGTGTTTAGGTGTGTGTTAGTACTCAGGTGACCTAGACTGACTGTGCTGGGTGTTGTAATCCTCAGGATCTTCGAAGGCCTTGGAGTTTGAATCTTGTCAGGGAACTATTCTAAAAAGAGGGAAAATGCAAACATTTCAAAGATGTATTTCAGTTGAGACATAAAAAATTAATGCTTTTAATCATTTTTTTATGATTTAAATTGGTGAACATTGGGCAAATGTAATTTTAATAAAAGTAGTTCTAACTTTCAAAATCAATCCAATACCAAAGGTGTTCCAACATACAGAAAATAATCTTACTGCAACGTTTCAACAACCAAATATATCCTCTGGGTCTCTGAATCTAATTTGTGCATTCAATCTACAGATTTTCTTTGTTAGGGTAATGCTGTAGAGAAGAGTTTCAGAAACCAAGCAAGCCCACTAGAGACGGCCTGCTGGAATCTGGAGGGTCCTTTCTGACAAATTCCTCACTGACTGATTTAATGAATCCTGTCTCCTTGCAGTTACAAGGAAGTTCTGCACCTAATTGTCGGCTCAGCACAGAGACTCGTTGCCACTCTATCAGGTGTACATCACTTACATTTGGCTCTTTTTATTGCCTGCATCCTACATATTGATCATTTTACATTTTGTGTACATATCCAGCCATCAGTGTACAGGATGCACTATAGGAACAATGCTGAATATATACAGTATTATTCGGTCTGTGGACTAACAGCAGCTGCGATTTACATCACACTGAACCCATCACCTTTTCAAAAATTTGGTTGAACGCAGTAAGAACTTATTAGGAATGCAGAAGAAACCGGTAAGGGTGTAGTATTGTCTTTATTGATGTCGAGCTGCTGCTTTTTTGGTGAACATGTTAAAAAAAAAAAAGCCTGGTGAGGATGTGGTCTAATCAGGAAGCAGGAAGAACTTCATAAAGTCGTATTGATGACCAGCTGACCAATTAAAGCACCTCTTGGGTGCTTAATTGATGGTTAACAAGCATGGTGCAAATGGGAAAGTTTGGATGGTGTCCTGACTGAGTTGTAGGTCCATGCCACTTTGTTTAAAACCACATTAAGTTCACACTTTTTGTGGTGCTTACTATGTTTATGGCATGCATGGAACAGGTTATCAGTCATGTGTCATTAATATAAATACTGGATCTAATTTCTCATATTACTGCAATCTGCGATGGTGCGAGATGGCCCAACCTACAGTGGAAATAACTTTAGATCTCAACGGTGAGCCTTATTCTTTTGTTATTCTTTCTATATTATAAGCTCATTTACAGGGACTTAATAATAAATTTGTAAGCAATATGTTATTATATAACAAAAAATGTATAATCCTGGATATGTTAAAGCTGTTTCTAAGGAGATGCTTGTTTAACACTTATAGAAAGAGCATCGAACTTTAGTGCTTTGTACTGTAACATGCGGGGAGTTTTCCGTTTTGGGAGAGTCTTTAGGACAGAAGACTTCCTGTCTTCCGGTTTTTATTTTATTCCCTATGTACAGTATATTCTTTAGGATTGAAGCGTACATAGACCTCAGAATAGTGACACTATTGCATATGTATTATGATTCTCAATTAAAGTGACAGTTAAAGTCTTTCTCTTCTATTATAACACCTACAATGCTTATTACATCACTCAGTTTGGTCAATAGATGCACTGTCAAATCTGTTTACTTTAAGGCTTAAGTAAAATGATCAGTGATAAATAGCACGGTTAGCAGAACACAAGACAACAAAACAAAACTTCCTAACCACGCAAAGAGTTTTTCATTCTTTCCTGCGACTGGAAATCCTTCTGAATGTCAAGGGCACATTTGTAATCGCAAAAACAGTCGTAAAAAGCAATCAGTCCCCCTCAACCCTTTAAAGCACTGTATTGTGAAACATCCTGCTATAACTCATTTTATGCCAAACACACCCTTTTATGCTCAGCTGCACACACACACACACACACACACACACACACACACACACACACACACAGAACCTTCCTCTAGCACAAAGAACTGTGACCTACCTGACTTCTTCCTGTAACCACATAGTTGTATTCAGTTCTCCTGTAAGGTGAGAATGTGAATGTATAAGCTAACCGGTTTATTTTTAAGGACAGGTCTTCTCTTACACCTTGTCTATTTTAAACATTTTAGCTATGCAATGTACAGTGTACTGATCATATGTATTGTGTCTCATTATAATCAAACTAAAAATCTATGCAAACTGTATATGAGACACAATACATATGATTAGCTGATGTATGTGATTTTAATGCGTTAGGAGTTTCAAATTATTATTATAGTGGTTTTAAATGTTTATACATTCAATTAAATTGATAGGCAAATCTATACATGCTATGCCTATAATAAGCTTAAAGGGTTAGACAGAAAAAAGAAAGACATTAAGCTTTACAAAGAGACTTTTTTTCAAAAAACAAAAATCAGGACTGTCAAAAAAAGCAAGAAAAAATCTAATAAACTTTACAGTGTGCACTTACTGTATGTGAAGCTGACAACAAATAAACAAACAAACATCTGCCCAAAAAAATTTGTTATCTCTGTAGAGTCTAAGTTTATATAATGCTTATTATTGGTTGGGTTTTATATATATATATATATATATATAAAATCAGCTGACAGGAAGGAAAAAAGGAAGGAAAGAAGGAAAAAAAGAAGGAAAAAGGAAAAAAGGAAGGAAGGAAGAAAGGAAGGAAACTGCTGTAAATCTGGTTATGACATCACCATCTGGTAGTTGGAAATACAAGTTTCATAAAGTCGTAAAAAAAGAAAGAAAGAAAAAAAAGAATATAAGTTCCTACAGACTTATAATTTTAAAATTAAGAATTTATTCTAAAGTTCAAATTGAAAAAAGAACTAAATGAATGTGATGCTTCTGATTAGGGTCAGTCAGTGTCATGCTTATTATGATGTTACCAGCTGGCTTCTGAAAAAAAAAACCATGAAAGGACGGAAGGAAGGAAGGAAAGAAAGAAAAAAACATAGATAAAAGTTTGGACTGGCAAACTTGTGTTCCTGACTGTTTCGCTTCTGTAAAACTCATTATCATATCATCAGCTCATTGTTGAGTCCTCAAATTTCCTTTCTTCTGTGTATTTCTTTGTGTGTCATTCTTATATCCTAAAAGCTTAAACACCTACTGTACCATATCTCGCTGTATTAAAATAAAATCTGCAGATTAAGTGAATCAGGTTATATTAGGAACATTTTATAAAACTAACATTTTGCTAGCACTGCAGTATGAAAGAAAGCTGATACTTAGCTCTGGGCATGTAAGATAAGCATGGTATTGTGACTTCATCACTATTGATCTTGAAAACATAAAAACCAATGTAGGTGAGAAACGTGATGTGCACAAATTATTTACCTGACTTGTTCTTAATCTTACTTTGGCAACTTTTAATAAAAGGTTATAACACTTGTAGTTACGCTTATGGTTTAAAAGCAGGTTTAGTATTTCATTAAAAAAAAAAACCGAACATGGAAAATAATTACATATAATAAATATATATAATAATAATGCACTACAGAAAGGGATGGGTGCAGGTATATGCTGTTGTAGCATGATCGTATCTTTTCAAGAGGTTTCCGGAAAAAAATTAGAGTTGCACTGTAAAAGTTTAATATTATGTCCTACAATGGAGAGGTTTGCTTTACTGGTTTCTGGATTAGTCGGTGTGTATGTTTTGTGTGACTCATGTGTTTGGCCTTGTCATTCTGAGCTCCTCTGTGGCCCACCTCGTTCAGATGTATATTTGTTCGGGCCTGTTCTCTTCCTAAATTTAAAGCATTTGGCAGATGGCCTTATCCAAAGAGACTTACATTTATCTGATTATACATCTGAGCAGTTGAGGGTTGAATATCTTGCTCAAGGGCGCCATAGTGGTCGCTTGGTGGTGCTGAGGTTCGGACCTGTGATCTCTTAATCCCCTGCCTTCATCTGTAACTGCTGCTTGGACTTTTGTCTTGTTGAGTAAAAGATAAACCACAGAGCATTGCAAGAATTACACAACAACACAGTCTTACTGAGGTCTACACACAAGCCAGTAGCAAACTTTTTTGGCTTTTTTTTATTTATTTAGGTTTGGGATCAACAATTTTTTCTGACTTTGAAATGGATGAAGGCTTTTAAAAAAACTTTGTGGAGTTTGGTAATTTTAGAGCAAAATGAAATCTCTAGGGAACATCCATCCATCCATCCATCCATCCATCCATCCATCCATCCATCCATCCATCCATCCATTCATCCATCCATTCATCCATTATCTGTACTGTTTATCCTGTGCAGGATCACAGGAACCCAAAACCTATTCCAGGGGACCTGGGTACAAGAAATGGTGCACCCTGCATGTGATGTTTTACAAATCTTTATCATATTCTACATTAAAAAAAATTTATAGCAATGAAGGTAATCTTAAAGACAGCACCATAATTAACCTTATCTTATGTAAATCACTGTAATGCAGGCATGAATATAAGCCATGGACCATGTGTGTGTGTTAAATGGTGCAGAAAGATAAAGGGGCCTTTGGGATGTAAGGTTTTGTGTTTGCTCTGCTTAATGGAAGTCTGGACATTCTTTGCAGGGTCTTCATTGAGCTGTTATGTAGAAAGCAGCAGAATATTGTTTACACACACTTTTTGATCTGAACTGTATCATTTGTGTTTTGTGCTCACTGTCCTTTTACCACTGTGTAACTCCTAGAGCATTTTATTATCTATTATCTAGGATCCTTAAAGTAATAACAAACTATAGGGAGTAGAAGCTATTTCTTTTTTTTTAAAAGTATGTTTTTATTTTTCCCTGTTAAACAACAGAGAATTATGCACATAATAGTGGTTGTTTTTAGAAAATATGGACAAATTAATATTTTTCCTGTGATAGGAGGTTTCACACAAATGAATCATGTCAAACACAAATGCATTCATTATCGTTATATGGATATATACTGTGTGGGTTGTCATCCATAGTGTACATGCATACACATATAAATTACGGTTAATTGCTCTGTTCTGTAGACTGGTGTGTAATCCAAATAACTGGCATATACTAATTAGCCACGTCATTAGGTACACCTTGCTAGTACTGGGTTAAATCCACTTTTGCCTTTAGAACTGCCTTGATTCTTCATGGCATAGATTCAACAAGGTGCTGGAAATATTTCTTGAAGATTTGGCCCATATTCAAAATCATAGCATCATGCAGTTGCAGCAAATTTGCCAGCTACACATCCATGATGTAAATGTAATCAGTATCATAAAATCAAAAATCAAATGGTCATAAAGGGATGGACATGCTCAGCAACAATACTTATTTAGGCTATGGCATTTAAACGATGCTTAATTGAAACTAAGAGCCCCAAAATGTGTAAGACAGTATCCCCACACCGTTTCACCACCACCACCAGCCTGAACTTGTGATACAATACAAGTTTAATCCATAGTTACATGATATTTACACCAAAATCAGCCCATACCATCCGAATCTCACAGCAGAAATCAAGACTCGTCAGGCAACATCCCAGGAGGCTTAGGGCACAGTACACCCTCGACAGGGTGCCAATCCATTGCAGGGCACACACACATTCACGTACTACGGGCAATTTTGGAACGCCAATTAGCCTAACCTGCATATCTTTAAACTGTGGGAGGAAACCCACCAAACACAGGGAGAACATGCAAACTCCATGCACACAGAGACGGGAATTGAACCTGGACCCTGGAGGTACAAGGCGACGGTGCTAACCACTACACCACCGCCTTAGAGATGGCTGTTTGTGAAAATCCCAGCAGATCAACTCTTTCGGAAATAATCAGATCAGCTCATCTGTCAGCAACAATCATTCCATGTCGCTTAACCTTAGCAGATTGTCTTGACAATGTATATATGCCTAAATGCATTGAGTTGCTGACATGTGATTGACTGATTAGATATTTGCATTAACAAGCAGTTGAACAGGTGTACATAATGAAGTGACAATGTACTTAAATTCAAATAATTAAAATGATATTTGTCACATACAAAGTCATACACAGTACAATATGCAGTGAAATGTTTAAATGTATATAAATAACCAGTTTTTTGGTTGAATGTCACTTAGCAATTTTTGCCCTCAGTAGATGTTTTTGGTAGCCATCACAAGTTTATGTAATCTTTCTGGTTGGATATTGAACCACACTATTTGGCAGTATTTGTATTGTTCAGACTAATTTGTGGATTTCCCAAGCATGGACATGACTTTCAATAGGGTTGAAACTTTAAAAGCTTAAAGTTAACATGCCTTACCTAGTTTGGGGGTCATTGTCCTGTTAGAACAATTAATGTTGTCCTGAAGTAGTCTTTCTTCTTCATTATTTCATTCACTTTGTGCAATGCACCAGTTACACTGGCACTGAACTTTACTCCTCCAATCATACTTTTAGTCAAAACTTTCCTCCAGAAGGCCTTTTCTCTGTCCTTGTGTTTGTGTCTTGGTCAATTTAATGAGTGCTCTCAAATAAACCCTTTATATGTTGGCACAGAGAAGCCACCAGATGTAGTCAATTGTGATCACTAACAGAAAGTGAGGAGGCTTTGGACTGGCAAATTATCAGACATATGGGACTTTCGTCACTATTAATCATCATAATTAATCATCTAAGAGGTTGCATACATATTTTATGCTGTAGATATCATGTTGACTTCAAATTTTTAGTTTTCTGATTCTATTAAAGATCTATGTTGAAAAGACAAGTTAAAAAAGGATTCATACTGAATGTATGTAAACTTCTGACCAGAACTGTGTATATATATATATATATACACACACACACACACAGTTCTGGTCAGAAGTTGTGTGTGTGCCTTTGAAAGTGTATACAATAAAGTGGTGTAGCTCTGCTGCCCCCATGTGGTTGAATCTTGAATATAATGTACTTTATACGTAAATGTCTGAATACACACACACATTTAAAATTGGGAAAATTGTGATAATGGATCAGACTTTATCCCAAGCTCAGGTTTAACAAGGGGAAATTAAATATACAAAACTGAATAAAAGAACCAAAATGTTTTAGCCAACCTAATTTCTGTCACACTGCATTTATCAAAACGTACAATTTTTACCCCAGTTTAATGACTTTCTTTGCAACACTTGTGCATATTGTAAATCTTGATGACCAAATTACACAAATGTAATTAATTTGAATTACACAATAAAAAATCTTATATGTCATATGCATTATTATATATCTTAAATAGTTGTACATATATATCTTAAATATATATTTATATATATATACATATATATTTGATATATATATATCTTAAATATATATTTATATATATCTTAAATAGTTGTACACATAACCCTTTTACCACTAACTCTATCAACCATGCTGAAATCTGATAGAAATCTGAAACCAGCTTAGCACATGACAAATAAACCTGAAAAACAGCTGTTCTCTGATGGCTTGACTGCAATCGGTCAATATTTCAGGACTGAAATTCCTACAAACAGTTTTGTACCCGAGCCTCCAATATCGAAAGTGCACATATGAACCTGAACACCTTTCCTTTTTTTATTGAACTTCCTGGCGCCACACAGTATGACTGCAGATCAATCCCTGCTATCTGTTACCCCCCAAATGAGGATGGGTTCCCTGTTGAGTCTGATTCTTCTTAAGGTTTCTTCCTTTTTCTGGTGCCTGATTGTCCTGGGCTTCAGTCCCCCATGACCCTGTAGAAATGAGTACGAGAATGACTATAATGTTTTATAAAGGACTGTGATTAAGTGGGGTTCATTTGTAAGCCGGATACTGAGCATGCGCAGAAACTGATGTCACAACTAAACGGAAAGATTGAGTGACACTCCCCCTAATATGTAGTCGATTCACTTTCACCAATGAATAACAATTAGGTGGTGTTTTTGCACTCCAGTTGTATTTACACTTCTGCCAATTGTTTTGAATTTTGCCAGCTCTTTATTTCCCTTACTTTTCCTCTCAGTACTACTTTGTTTTTATTAAAACGCTTTCACTTTCCATTCTCGCGATTCAGCTCTCGCGCTTGTTTGTATTTACTCGGTAACGATGGAAACACATTAGACGCGTTCCTGATCCTCGCGACGCTATTGGCTCCCGCGGCCCTAAGACGTTCTCTGATTGGTCAGTGGTCGAGTCAGGGCTCGCTCTGTGCTGGCACGGGATTGGTCCGTAACTAGGTTAGTGGCGCGCTGGTTATTCAAGGCGAGCGACGAAAAGTAGGTCAGTGTAAACATGAACCGCGCTCCGCCGTCCATGTTACTCTGACTGTCTGTACATGTGCCTTTTCTACCTTCATGTGAGTACGACCTTATTATATAGCTGTTAATTAACGCTGACCTTTTTTTAAAAAAACATTTTGGTTCATTTGGCGATGATAGGAAGCTCGGCTTTAAGTAACGTCTTTAATAATGTTACATCCTTATGCGCAGTGTTTTTACAGATGCGCAGATTGGACGCAGCCCATGGCATTGTCGTCAATGACACGATATCCCACTATATGTATGGGTTCCCCCTCCCCACCGCCTAGTATTTTAAGATTCTCCAGACATAGGCAGAAAGAAAAACGCCAGTTATTGTTGTTTACAGATTGTTTTTATATAAAATACAGACGCTCAAAGCCCACGCGCATGCTGTTAATTATTATATTCCTGACACGCATTGGTGCAGCAGAGTAGCAAAATAGCTCCTGTTTTCACACACCGAGGTTGCCAGATTCGGGTAATGATCAACCGTGCGAAAGCCTATAAATAGCTCGAAACTAGAAAAGTGGGCGTGGCGATGCATCCTAGTGGTTAGAGAGAGAAAAAAAATCTTATCACAATTCTTTTTTGTTTTTGTTTTGGCCTATTTTATCCCAGGGGTCGCGACATCCATTTTACTTACTCATCTCACCTGTCATCTGTACCGCTGTATACAGGGTTGTTGTTGGGGGGGGGCAGGGGCTATCCCAGGAGACTTGGGGCACAAGGTATGCCAATCCATCGCAGCACACACATACACACATTCAGAAGCTCATTCACACACTACGGGCAATTTGGGAACGCCAGTTAGCCTAATCTGAAAGTCTTTGGACTGTGGGAGGAAACCGGAGTACCCGGAGGAAGCCACCAAGCACAAACTCCATGCACACCGACCCGAGGCGGTAATCGAATCTGGAACCTGGAGGAGCAAGGCGACAGTGCCACTTGTTGCCACATTTCAATTTAATTCAATTCCATTTTATTTACAGCAAGTCCTTAACATACGACATATTCAGCTCGTTCTGAAGTCCAACAAACATTGTCTAGGTACTAGGAAATAAAATTGGCTATACGATTGTTCTTTAGAATTGTGCCAGTGGTTGAATGATTCATGTTAAAAGAACGAGTCTTTATTAACAAGTTGTCTTTTTCATACTCTCCATCGTCTGTTATTTTCACTTTTGTCTCAATTGTCATTGCATGGCTTTATCACCGCTCCTTTTACACTTGCTTTTGGACATCCTGGGATGCACGCTGTACACATGTGACAGTGTAAGCCACTAAGCCAAATGTGCCACCTTTTAGTCATTTAATTAAATATTTTTCCTCATCTGGAGAACTGTTTTGACATTTAAAATACATTTTTTTATCTGCAAATGAGATCTAATAACTGTGTAGTTGATTAATGTAACAGTCAATGTGACAAATTTTAAATTCAGTTCAATTTTATTTATTTAGTGCGTTTTCAGAATCAAAAGAGTATTAGGGAAATGACTATGAAAAGTGTGAGGAAATATGTATAAATTAAAATGATCAGATTGTCCCTAAACAGCAACTTGAGGCCAACAGTGGCAATAAAAAAAAAACCCTGAGAGGAACCAGACTCAACAGAGAATCTATTCTCATTTTGGTGATGTCAGATAGCAGGGATTGATCTGCAGTCATGCTGAGTGAAAGGAGGCTGGCAGTTCAGTATAAAAGGAGAGGTGATTAAGTTGATATGGAGTCTTGTTCATTATTGGAGGATCAGGTACAAAACTGGGGAAAATTCCAGTCCTGCAGTATCGAGTGACTACTACCACAAGTCGTCAAGAGAACAGCTGTCTGCATCAGCTGAGTCCAAGACTGTCTTCCCGGTAAAGGAGAACCATCCCCAGGCACCACAAGCATTCCAAGTGGATCACATGGGACCTCCATGCAACGAGATCTCCAACCAGAAGCATTGAGTCAGACAGGTCCAGAGGGCAGAGGGGGCCTGGATCGACATGTGTAGCCCAACAAAGAGAGACTGAGGGAAAAGAGAGAGGGAGATAGCACAGTCACTTAATGTATACTATTTGATCATTTGATCTGCAATATTTGGCACAGGATTTACTCTAGCATTTACCCTTCCTCTTGCAAGCCTTACATTTATTAATAGGACTTGGGATCGGGACTCTATGCAGTGACTGGGTTGTATGGTTAAGACTCTTGCCCAAGGACCCAACGGTGGTGCTCTGGCAGTGTCGGGGCTCAAACCTGCAACCCTGCCCTCACAATCCTTACACGAGATATTTTTTAATTTGTGTACATGATGCTACCCCACAACTCCAGGGTTCACGGTACGATCCTGAGCTTGGGTTATCTTTTATGCCGAGTTTACTCTCCCCAAATCTATGACCGTTTCCCCTGGTTCTTAAGTACCTACTGAACCCATGCCAGTGGGTGGATTGACTGTGCTAAATTCACAAGTGTGTGTGTGTGTTCCATCCAGGGTTTTTTTTTTCTGCCTCAATGCCTGGTTTTCCACCAGTGGCAGTGTATCTGGATAAAAGCTGCCAACAGTGTGGAATGACGAACACCGCTAAGCGTCGAGTTCCCAGGAAAGAGCTTTAAGATACCCGCGGCCCTCCCACGACTAGAAGTGGCAATGTTAACTCAAACCACAGTTAGGAAATATAAATGTACAGGGTTGTATTTGATTGGATTTGTTTCCAGCCAATAGAGTTTATTTATATAATCCTACAATGCGCTAAAAAGAACATATTCAGGGATTAACATAAAGCGTAAATGATTTTGATACATAAATCAGCATTTTCTTTTTCATATCTGTACCGTACTGAGTTACAGTAGTTTTACTCATTTTCTTTGACATAATGTCTCATTTAACCAGCATGTTAATGGGCTTTTTTGTGATCTGGTCAGCCAAACTGCATCAGGACGAAGTCTGACTTGCGTCATTATTGGATTTTTGTTTAAATATTATTGTTGGTGAAATTATTAATACAGTTTGACCATACATGGACAGATCTACCAGCAAAGTTTAGTGCTAGTATTCAGAGGAGTGAGTGAAGCGTCTTCTCAGCAGTGTGTGCCCAAGGACAGAAGGCTCAGCGTGTGTTAATAGTTCATTCGCGTGAACGTTTCAGCTGTTTACCAACTGCTCTGAAACAAACAGGAACACACTCCAGATTAACAGAAGTTTTCATTCGTTTTTTAGTTTGTATGCAGTGAGTCAAGCGGAATATTGAGTCAGTGCCTTTGTAAAGCAACTGAATTGTGAGAAAGTTATTCCATTATAAATCACATGATATTTAAATAGTGATCATCACCAGATAAATATTTTTTTGTGCCACGCTGTGCGTGCACACACAGGTTATGTGCAGACATAAACCTTAGTCTTCATCTCAGTGCTCCATCTGTACATCTGTTATTCATTCTGTCTTACTCATCGCCCTGCCTTACTCATCCAGCATGTCATAGTCATCACACTGCTGCTCCACCTAACCTACACTGATCTTTAAATTATCACTGGTATTACCATTTACTGCATTTATAATTGATGTATACTGGTTTCTCACCACATTATTAATTAGTGCATTATTAAAATAACTACTAATAAAGAAATCAACATTTCCGGGTTTTCTGACCTTTCTGATCTGTATTTATCTGTAGATTTTGTGCCTGGCCGCAAGTATTCGGAGGTACAGCGTGGCGCTGAAGACTAGAACCTGGGCAATTAAGCTTTGGTAAAGAATTTACATCTTGCACATTTTAATTTAGTATACTCACTGTCAGTTTAATATAAGAGCCAGTTTTAGACTACATGATTACATTAGTTCTTTAATCTTTTGATTTGTCACATTCAACAAGATGAATACAGTAAAACCTTGAAAGTGTTTCATGACAGACAATAATAATGTGTTTTCAGATGAAGATAGAGCTACAATTAAAGAAAATTACTGTGTTCATGTCATCTGTATAATAATAGCAGCAATGCTACGCCTAGGGGAAATATTTAAATGGCAAATTACAGTTTGAAGCCATTCATGTCTGAATAAAAGAGCATGTCAAATGTCAGGTCTTTAAATATCCCATATTGTACTATTTGATTTCATATTTTCGCACAGTTCTTAGAGCTCTCCCAAAGTGCATTATGCTCCTTCTGAAATATTTTTCATTCCTCAAACTCCTCTTCCAAATGCACTGTTTTAGTGTCTATGGGTATGAACTGCTGCTGAGCGAGTTATGAAAGACTATGTTCTTATATGAGGTTACATTATAGGGAAATGTTTTTGCATTGTCCTGTCCTGTTATCCTTTTGATGCCATTTGGCCAAGAATGTCATATTAAGCTTTCTATCGCCACTCAGAACTAGGACTGCACAAAACTAGGACAAGTACAGTAGATTAATACATGAATTTGAATTAACTTGAATGAACACAAAGCAAGAAGGATTATAAATTGACAACGTTTTTTGCATTAAGAAAATGGTAAAAAGCACAAATTTCAACATGCAGTATGTCAAAGTAATTCTCAAAATTATAAATGTGATAAAACTGCACCAATATTTTGGAAGATGTTAATTTGGAAGTAAAACAAGGTTAAATTACAGACTCCCACACAGTATTTATATATGAATTTATACACATATACACAATATATACAGTATTTATATCATGTTTGCCAGGCAACCAAATTACAAAATCTCCTATTTCATAAAACGTATTGTACGTTATGACATGTTATGACACATAGCACATATTGCACATGTTATGACGCATAGCACATACTCCATTAATGCTGGGGTAAATGCAATTGCAGTGACAGTGTGTGCCCATCCTTTTTTTGTTTTGGCTTTATTGTTCTCCAAAAGTCCATTGAATGCATTGCGTTTACTGAAGGCAGGTAATGTTTTGCCCAGTGGTAGTTTCGCTTAATGTGGCAGACAGAAGTGATGCAACTGGCTTGTTAGGACTTGTTTTGTTTTGTTCTGTAATGTGCCAGTTCCATGTCATGGTATGCCAAAAATGTGGAAGCTCCTCAAAGTTGCTAAAAAAAAAAGTACATGTAGGTGTATATATATTTTTTTTTAAGTTTTGTTACAGACAGCCTTGTGTGCCAGAGAGAAATAATTTGCCAGATCGAATGAAAACATGCATTTATCATATTTTGCTATCAAAGTGTTGCTATCAGAATATACATATATATAATGCGTGTGTTTATATGAATGCATATGTGTACATACACAAACAAATTAACTTCAGGTGGTTCTTTAAAAATGGGTTAACAGAGTTACGAAGCTGACCTACATTCTCCCAGTTTGTGCTTTTCCTTTCTTTCATTTTTGGCCTGTTTCCATCTCGCTGCCACTATTTTTCTCACTGCTAATGCAACCAGCCTTTTTTGTCATTGTGTTATCCAGTAGCAGGGCTATAATGTTGGATAATTTGACTCTCGCATCATGTTCTCCCATATTTTTTATTTACTAGAACAGGGCTGCTATTAAATCTTTTTCAGAAGATTTCCTTTCACCTGACAGGCCACCAGAGAAGGTTCTAATATGATGGGAGTCTCAGAGCTCAAAGTCTGGTAGTTCATGTGATTAGTTTTTAATAGAACAGGAAACGATTTAACAAATACAAATCATGAATGTGTTAGTTCACTTGATTTTGCTTGAGAAAGATCTGGGTAAAGTGAGTCTAGAGTAAGGAGCAGATCCCTATCTGTCATTGACCAAAGAGGTCCTGATATCGCATAATGTATAAGATACTGAAAACCCTTACTGGTCATTTAGTTGATAAAATCAGCAATGCTATATGAGATTCTCTCACTCTCTCATTGTCTATACTGCTTTATCCTGTATGCAGGTTTATAGGGTACAATTAGCCTAACCTGCATGTATTTTGACTGTGGGAGGAAACCCACCAGGCATGGGTAGAACATGCAAACTCCACGCACACAGACCCCATGGGGGAAATCAAACCCTGGAGGTACAAGGCGACAGTGCTAATTACTAAGCCACTGTGCCACCCCATATAAGATTCTTTTATGTTAAAGATTTGAAGCTTTAGCTATGTGTGCGAATTGTACTCTATAGTTGAGAGACCTGCGTAGACTGAGGGACTAAAGCAGCATTACATTCCTTGGTAGGAAACAAAACAGTAGGAAGATGTTAATCAAAGTGAAAATAGATCAGCATGCCAAGAAAATGTTAAGTTAAAAAGAAAAAGCCAGATCTTGGAGCATCTCATGCACTATTTATGTTGTGACATCTCCTTGTTATACCTGGTCTTGTTAGGCAAGAAGGACAAACCACTTTCAGTTTTTGATGGGGTGTTTTAAATATCGTGTTTTAAATATCAAAGTAAACTTTAAGATATCTACTGTAGATGGGTAACAAATAGTGGATCTTTTGTGCTGTAGGGGGTGGTAAGGTGTGTGTGTATATATATATATATATATATATATATATATATATATATATATATATATATATTCATATTTATAAAATATATATATATATATATATTTTTTTTTTGCTTGTATAGTTTGGATCCAGCATTAGAGGGAGGTGACCTGCCAATTAGTACAAAGTTCTGCTGACTCATCATCTTTATGACCTATATCACTAAACATTTCTAGCCAGATAAATTTTAAGATAACTCCGCCCCAATCCACAAGGCATAAGGACTCACGGAAAGGTTTGAAAAAAATAAAATGGTGAACTGAAGTACTGTATGGTATGGCTTTACAGTCAACATAGTCTAACATTTGATTTGTTAGAAAATTTATTTCCAACACCAGCATCAAACGCCTCAGGGTGGGCCAAGAACTAACACACACTTTAGGTTGTTTATTTGTTTATTTATACATGAAACTTATATGTTTCATAAATCAAAAGCACATTCAAAATGTTTACTTTTTTTTGTAGTACAGCAATTATGCCAATGATATATAACTTTAGATGTATTAATGAAAGATCCATCATCTTCCTTTATGTGAAACATATATAAGACAAGTTACTGTATCATTTCCATCACACTCTATACAGCGCGGTAATCTTTTTACCAGCTTCTCTTTTTCTTGACGTTAATTAGAGAAAAATTGCAGCTTTGCCATGTTTCCAGGGAAGTAGGAAGTGCAAAGTCCTCTGACGGGAATACTTTACTTTTGTGGAAAACTTGCTGACTGATTCAAAGCTCTGACATTTAAGACACTTTCCATTAATGTTAAATAAACATTCCTTTGCTGAAATCTTCATCATAAACTATAAATAGTGGATTTATTGGTTAAATAATACTACTTTAAAAAATCTGGATATTATTAGCCTTCTGTTATGTAAAGTATTTACCTTACCATGGTAAACAGAGTGAAAGAGTCATTACTATAGTAACTATAATATACTAGAATGAGAGCATTAATATAAATTGTGTTGGAGCTGCTATTATAGTAACTGATTTAACACTTTGACACATAATACTTTTTGAAAAAGTGCCTTTGAGAGTTAAGATGTAGTTTTTAAAGGAGAGATAGCTTTAAGCTCTAAGACTGATCTATACTTTTTATAATTTATAAATGTTAATATTCATTTAACATTTATGAATAATGTTTTGTCCTAGTACCAAACACAGTGTTTTAACTACAGTTAATGTTTATACTGAGTACCAATTATTATTATTTTTTTCTAGTTTATTGAATGATTTCTAATATGAGCAGTTGTGCTGAATGGAAAACCAGGAGTTCATCAGTTTTTAAACTGTCTTTAATACATGAAGTTGCTAAACATCCCAGTTTGACATGGGAACCATATGGCCAGGCATGTTTTAGGCTCTGGTGTGCTTTTCGAAGGTTAGCTGTATGGCTAAGAAAGAGAAGAGCTAAATTAAGTAACTGAATACATTAACTTTAAAAAATGCCAACCCGATTTTGCTCAGTGGGACTGCAGAAGCTTATACGAGTCTCAGCTGAACGTTGGAATGCATTTTTGCATGGAATGAGAGTTGTGGAATGTGGCCCTGATTACTTGCATTGTACTCGCATTGCAGGTGACAAACTTCACAGTCAGTGTGCAGAGCAGGAACATTTATAAACTACTACTTATATGCACCTGAATTTTTAATAATTTAAACCAGACTTGAAAAAAACCCAAATATCCCTTAAATTATTCAGGTGTATTGTTAAAGAGTATGTACTGTATATGAACAGCACTACTTGTGTGGGAATTAAAAAGCTGGCATGTGCATGTGGTGATACTTTGATATACAGTAGAGTGATCTGGTATAAAAACAAATCATTCACAAGGAGAGACAGAATGATATGAGAACAGGATGCCCTTAATTCACTGTTTTGTAACCATGACACCCAGTATGATCTGGTTTGGCTGAACATATTGAGGGAGTAAATGGGAATCAGGACACTGAAAAAGAATTCTGAGATGATTCATTGCCGATGATTCTCACAGCAATACATAACCTGAGGTCATCTGCCTTACACACGCCTACTTGAGGCATTTAAAAATTCAGATTAATAAAATCCTCACATGTGGGAGAAAAGCATTATATAAAAGCATGTGCTTAAACTACTTTTAAAATGTCAAGGTCACTTGTGTTAGGTCTTCGGGAAGGTTTCGATTTTTGATTAGATGCTTTTGCGATGGATGGATGGATAGATGGATAGATAGATAGAGAGATATTTTCGTGCTCTATAGGTTTAGGGATAACTCCAACCTTATTGGGATCTGTATCTCTGCCACAGATTTATTTTTTAATGTGTAAATAATGCTTTGATAACGCTTCCAGTGGTGCAATATTTATTTGCAATATTTGAGTCTCCAGTGCCAATACTTTTGTAACAGGAAGAAATAGTTGAGATGAAATAGTTTTGTATTATTGACTCGAGGAGTGACATAAAGAGAGGCTGCTGAGGGTGTGACTTGCAAAAGGATGTGAAACAAAAATCTATCTACAAATGGAAGAAAAAGACATTATTTCTTTAAAAATAAATTAACTTAATAACAAGGTGCTTTAGAAGATTAATTAACTTTGTCCTGATATCAGTCACACTACCATATACTGTAGCTCAGTGGCTGATTTAGGTATGGAAGGCATGGGCAGGCGCCCAGTGTGGCATCTTTCCAGGGTGGCACTGAGTAAAAGTTCAAAGTTAAAAATAGTTTAGAATAGTTTAAAAAGTTTAGAATGATGATAACATTTGCACAATTGTTTTTGTTTTATCACTTATGTGTGTGTCACATTTTTTTCCTGCATGACCCTGTTGTTGGTCAAGGAATCTTGCTGGCGCCCTGGTTCTAGTATGTCAGTGAAGCAAGGGACTGACTGATAAAAAAGATGGAGAGCAAGATGATGAGGTGGACATCACCTTCTATCTATCTGCAAAAATTTGTAGTGTAAAATAGTACTATACAGTTTCACGGGCGTATGTCATTCTTCTGTTTTGTGTGAAGTCATAGATTACATAGATAACTAGGCTACATAGTCTACACACCACCGAGGTGAAATGGTTATAAGCATTTCACTGCATATCGTACTCTGTATGACTGTGTATGTGACAAATGAAATTAGAATTTGAATTTGACTCTTAACTAGTGTCAATAATGTTCTAATGATCTTCAAAAAAATTAATAAATAAATAAAAGTTAGTCAGAATTCATCACTTTGTGAGTATACTCGGCCAAAACATGGTGTTAGTGCTAAAGTATCTCACCTAGATGAAGAAGTTTATAGAGAATTATATAACACCATTTTTCATAAAACTTAATACTTATCTCCCGATCCTTACATCATTTTTTGTAAATATGTTTACACATTTATATTTTTATCAGATAAAAACATTTGCAATTATTATTTTTTTGCATTTGCTTTTTTATGTAGTGTCTGTAACCTTTTTTTTTTTTATCTTAATGATCTTAATTATCATTCAGATGAAACTTGGCCAATTTAGATTTTACACGAAAAGGCATGAACCTAAAAAAATATATTTAAGCAACAATTTTTACATATTTACAGGTCATATGATTTTAGAAATATACACCAATTTTAGTATCAATAATCAATAAGAAACATGAATCGTTTGCATTTTTAATTATTATTGTTGGAAGCAAGACAGTATGAACCTGAAAAATGGCCATTTTTGGGGAATATATGAAACAGTCTCTGCAAAACAGGTTAGGAACTTGAAATCTTTAGGAAAGCAAGCTCGGTCACTTTTATGTTTCATAAACTTCAGAAGTGACTTTTTTGGCACACACATTTTCTGTATTATATGTATACAGTAACGTAAAAAATCAGCAGCAATACTGTGTTTTGTCAGACTATTATGTATGTTAATATATGGCTAATAGCATTGTTAATTTTTTTTGTGTGGGACACCATATACACTAGAATTGTCACTGACTGATTATTGCTAACACCCCACCACATTTTATTCCTTAGTTAAAAAATGCAAGGACATTTTTTTTCTTTTTTAATCACTTCCCATAGTAACTGTGCACATTCTTATTACATATTTTTGAATAACACCATGATATTAAATATATATTGTATTACTTCCACGCTTGCCTTAAGACACCATGTTCATTGTCTGACTCAAACCTCTGTTCCTTGCTGCTTACAGAGAAAGTTTTCGTGACATGGTCTGGGAACGACACTCCTCATGAACCTTTGTGGTAAGTTCTAAAAGCTATTTTTATGATGCCACTTTAATTTTTCCACAGTTCACCACTTTATTTACTTATTAGACTGGTTGGTGTGTTTATTTCTGCAGATGAACTCATGGCAGACCAGAGGATGGATATCTCCTCTACAATGAATGAGTTGATGTCTCCAAGCTCCACTGATCTCATCAGCAGTTCCATCAACATGTCCTCCATGGACTACACTCGCAAGAGGAAGGGCAGCACTGACTACCAGTACGTCCAACTCTGAATTACGTTGTGTTTGTAATCAAGTTCAACATGCGTTGTTGTCAACAAAGTCCAGTCAACAACCTCAAGATGACCTGATTGTTTTTAGACATTTTATTACCTTATAGCTACATGTTGTGTCATAAAACGTCTATAAAGCAAGTTCCTGTTATCACTAACTGCATGTTACAGGGGCTGTAAATATCGTTCTATCACAAAGTCACTCTATCTGTGGATAATACTTTGTTTTACAAAACAAATATAAATTACAGTATTTGTATTAAATGGCTTCATGTTGTTCACACACAAAAATGTAATTATTTAAATTTAACAGATCACATGTTATTAAATAATGTTCATTCCACTTTTTTAACACACATTCGTCTTTTAGATTTGTATGTACAGTAAGTATTTATCAAATAAATTGCTTCAACTTTGTTTTATATTTTGTAAGGGACAGTATGGATATGGACAAGGACAGACAAATTGGAAGGTAGGTGGAACGGTAGTAACACATTTTAACAATTAAAATGTTAAAGGACGCATAAGTATACCTGGCGCCCAAATGGATTTAAATTTCGTTATTGTAAATATTTTTATTTCTCTTTTATCAGGGATTGTATGGAACAACAAGGCCGGATAAAGAATGCCAGGTACTGTAGCATTTCTGCATCTTCATACCAATAAGGCTTTAGATTAGTCTCATAAACCACATCATGTAGCACAATTAAGCTTTCATGTCGATTATAGACTTTGGAGAGTGATCTACATTTACAGCCAAATTCAAGATTTTTTCATTTTCTTATTCAACACGTGAACGGATTTCTGTTTTAATATAAATAGAAAATATATATATTTATTTTAAAATACACACACAGCTAAAAGCATAAATACACTCAGCATCCACTTTATTAGGAGACTCGTACACCTGTACAGTTACGTATACATTTGTGCAGTTATACAGTTAGTTAACCATGAGGCAGCAGGGCAGTGCATAAGAGCATGCGGATGTGAATAAAATCATGCAGACATAAACATCTGTTTAAAGAAGGGGTCAGGGAATAAACAGGCTGGGTAAAGCTGATGAAGGCTATAGTAGCTCAGGTAAACACTCTTTACAGGTGTGGTAATCTGAAATACATTTTAGAAAGCCCAACACTTTGAATATTGAGGGTGAATGAGCTACAACAGTAAAAGACCCCACACCGGGTTCTAGTCGTGAGGTTTAAGAACAGGAAGCTGAGGCTACAGTGGCCAGATGTTTATCCTGTCTCATCAACAAGGCTGGTATGAGATCAGCATTTTCTGAAATACGAGTCAGTTTTGGCATCAACAACCTGATCATGGTTGATTAAATATTAACTAAACCTTTTGGCATGTATTTTCCTGATACTGGTGGCACAAGCTTAACAAATTAGACAGTTACACAAATGAGCAGGTGTATATGCACGTCTATTAAATGAGTCAGTTTTTCACAATGATGTTTTCAAATCCCAAGATATATACATATGTTTTTGTTGTTGTTGTTTTATTCTAAATGTACAGTATTCCACAAAGATGATCGTTTACCAATTTGCTAAATTTTCCAACACTTGGACCAGAACACGCCTGGACCCTTTTACAGTGGAACTTTGAATTGCAAGTAACTTGGTCTGCAAGCATTTTGCAAGACGAGCAAAATAAAAACTTGTTAAACGTGCAACGTCTGGGTATAGTACGTACTGTACTACGTACTGTATACACTTTGCCTGCCGAGTGACACGTGATCACAACAGAGCCAATGATTCCTCTCTCTTACGCTGTGGGATTGTGGGTAATTGTCTCCTGAGCTCAGTCTCAGTCCGCGTGCGTCACTCGTATAGTCAACATCTGTGTGCGTGTGTACTGTTTACTAGAACATTGTGACCAATTATGTGCACATGCATATCAGTGTGGGAGATGTATCTGTTTAAAGGAGTGATTCCGTTTGATATACAAGCACATTTCCGGAACAAATTATGCTTGCACTCTAAGGTTTAACTGTATATTATTTTTTTAGCTTTTGTGACCCTTATTCCTGTGTCATTTGTAGGGAGGCTCACAGTCAGATTGAGAAGCGACGCAGGGACAAAATGAACAGCTTCATTGATGAGCTGGCTTCACTAGTGCCTACCTGCAACGCCATGTCCCGCAAACTGGACAAACTGACTGTTTTGCGCATGGCCGTCCAACACATGAAAACATTACGAGGTAAAATGATGCATAGTGTGAAATCTGATTTAGTTTCTATAACAACAGCTTAGACAGTAATAAGCCAAGTCACAGCTTTATATTCATATGCCCGTCATAGTATGGTATTGTTCCTATAGTTGATCAGCTTTTTGGTGCTTGTGTGTGAATGGGTATATTTTGTGTGTGCTCTGCGATGGTTTGGCACCCAGTCCAGGGTGTACCACACATCTTGTGATACGCTCCAGGGCCCCTGCAACACTGAATGCAGGATAAAGCGTTATAGACAACGAAGATGGAGGAGCTAAATTAATATTAAGAATAATTTGTGCCATTATTTTATGTTAGCCTAGATAAATGTGTATGAATAATCACAGATCTAAGTGATAACAGAAGCGTTTCAGACGCTCCATAGTCTATAAACTATAAAGGCTACAAACATGATGTGTTATACAGTATGTCGTACTTTAACTATAAATAAAGCATTGCTGTTATTTAAAGATGAATTAAACACTTCTGGATGCACTGGATTTTTTATTTTTTTTAAGTAATTGATTATTTTGCAGTGACAGCACACCTTGTCAGCTTTTTACAGCTTTTAACTTACATTATCATTATGCACTGCAACTGACTGTAATAGTTATTTCTTTTATTCGTCTGTAAGGTGCTGCAAACCCTTACACTGAAGTTAACTACAAACCAGCCTTTCTGTCAGATGATGAACTGAAACACCTGATACTGAGGGTATGTGCCAGTGCATTTGTATTCCTACTGTAATACTCTGATTAACGCTCTGGCTTGGGTTTTGATCATAAGTTCATGTTGGATCCACAGGCTGCTGATGGCTTTCTCTTTGTGGTCGGCTGCGATCGCGGAAAGATTCTTTTCGTTTCCGAGTCTGTGTATAAAATCTTGAACTACAGCCAAGTGAGTTCAACTGCTTAGGCATGGTATGACTTAAAAGTACAGACTGTGTTTGGTGATATACAAAATATGAGGTTATGACTGCATTGTATAAAACATTCCAGCTCACCCATGTAATCTTGTATCTTTTGGCAGAATGACCTGATTGGCCAGAGCTTGTTTGATTATTTGCATCCTAAGGACATTGCTAAAGTCAAGGAGCAGCTGTCCTCATCTGACACAGTGCCAAGGGAGCGACTCATTGATGCCAAAAGTATATTGAATTACTCATTTCCTTTTGCTCACTAAGGAGTTGGGGAGAAAGGTTATAAAGTTGTAGTGTCGAACATAATGTTACAAGCTTATGAATATAATTAAGCAGTATTACACAAGATAAGAGTGCTGTTGTGCTAAATATCAGCAATCCTGTGATGTAGTCATGAGGCTGCAACAGTTCCACAAACACCATTTCTTATCAACAGCTTATGATTTGTTTATTTTGCTCCACAGAATGGAGGTTGCGGGATGAATCCCAAATAATTTTAAATGAAAATCTAGTGCACGAGGGTGAACAATTCCTAGAACAGCTGTGTGCTCTCAGCACTCATGGAATGCATCTAGTCAAAACTTTTGGAAAAATAAAATGCAACATCTAAAGTAGCTGCAATTTGATATTTAATCAAAAACTTCAGGTTGGGTAACATGTTATTCAGGAGTGATTATGTAAATTAAGTTTGACAGCCACGTTAAAGTAAAATTTACACTGCAGGTTATTTGTCTTTCAGCTGGACTGCCAGTTAAAACCGACATCGCGCCAGGCCCGTCCAGGCTGTGCTCTGGTGCCCGACGCTCTTTCTTCTGCAGAATGAAAAGTAACAGACCTCTCATCAAAACAGAGGACAAGGACTTTGCCTCCACCTGCTCCAAAAAGAAAGGTGAGATGACATTTCTGATGGAATTTAATTTGCATTGCCCGGTTTTTAGTCACCTATTTAAAATAATTAAACTAAATACTAAATTAATTCCTGTTTACTAAATGTGCTTACTGCGTAGGGCATGGTGCTCTACAAAGTATATGATGACTGGTAAAAACCTTTTTAAAGTTCAGTTACAGAAAAATGGGATCAGTTGACTTGTGTTTATTGCCAAATACTGTATTGTTGCATCGCTTCATGCACTTCCCTTCTTAACATGACACGCCTATTGCTCTGGAATAGGGTCATCCTGTACTCATCAGACTGCATGGCTTTTTCTCATTGCTCCAATGTACAATCTTTTTTTTAAATACAAGCTTTTTTGTGATTCTCACTAACAAGTGGTTTTCTTATGGCCACATAGCTGTTTAGGCACGAATCTGTGAGTTCTCATCACGTTGTGTGTTTTTATCATTATCTGTACAGGTTTTAAAAAATGCATCGGACCATTTCAGTAATCTCGTTAGTTGTTTTCTTTGCTTGATGCAAGCCCTTTCTTATATTGTGACTGTTTTATGGCAGTGTACTTAATTTGTTTTTGTGATTGTGAACAAAATCTGAGAATATAGATAAGAGGTGAAAAGAAAAATAAATTTGAAAGAATAAATTATTTGGCAGTCTTTGATGCAGCTGCACTAAGTTATGAGCCAAGATCTGGTTTGAATTAAAAGCAAAAACAGTTAAATGTTTTAATATACTGCTATGATAAAATCGATGCGCAATCTGGTTTGTGTACCTTATGTACATTATGGACTTTTAAATATGCTGTAGATCATACTTTTAACTTAGTACATTAAAACTATACAGAAACTGTTGTTTTTTTTAAAGTGGGACCAAAAAGTTATTGTTTTTAACTTGTGTTTCAAGAATAAGAAATATTATACCAACAGTATAACTGTTTCAGATTAATTATAGTACACTATAGTCGCTATAATCAGAATCCTGTCATTTCAGGTTCTCAGTCAATTGTCATTAATGCTTTTGAATCTAATCAGTGACCTCATGCTGACACCATATGTCATTTCCTCTGCAGCCGACCGCAAAAGCTTCTGCACCATCCACAGCACGGGCTACCTAAAAAGCTGGCCACCCATGCAGAAGGGCTTGGATGAGGACAACGAGCCTGATAACGAAGGCTGCAATTTGAGCTGCCTGGTGGCCATCGGCCGTCTGCACCCTCACATCGTCCCTCAGCCAATGAACGGAGATATCCGTGTCAAACCGACAGAATACGTCTCGCGCCACGCCATCGACGGCAAGTTTGTCTTTGTTGATCAGAGGTGAGTAGAACAGGCTGTTCAGAGTGATTAATCCCAAATTATTGGAAGTTTATGATTCTAAAATCTAATGTACTTTAATGCTTGGATCTTTGTAGCTTATGTTGCTTAGCAACCAAAGCTGCATGGTGGAAGAATTGCTTATAGTTTACATTATTAATAATGTATGAAATTATTTATTAAAATGTGGATTTTGTCATATTGTGGGTTTTTGAAGCAGGATTTAGGCATTTTGCTGGGCGATGCTGACTCTTAATCACTGTAAGGTTCATGGTCCCCTGGCTGGTTGCTTAAATTTAAATTGAATCAAAATAGGATTCTTTTTCCTTTTTACAATATGCCATAATAAACTGAAGATTTTGAAATTAAATGTAAAAATTGATTTGGTTTATTAACAGGTTAAGCTTGACCTATGATCTAATAATTTAATTGAACAATTCAATGTGAAAGTCTCAGACATAATTAGTTATGCGTTAAATGTTCAGAATTTTATGAAAGTATTAAACTCTTACCATATTAATCAGGACAAGAGTTCATAGTTTTTGGAACATGCTGACTTAACTGACTTACTAGATTTCTGAGTGGTGTTGCTGAGGTGTCCAGTAGCTGAGCAATGACTACATTTTTCCCAACAAAAACTGTTCCAACCGAGGGGTAAGTCTGAAAAGATAGGCTGAAGAGAAATTATAGGGCATCCACTCTTATATCTCTCTGTGCCTCTGGGCCAGTGTCTGATACAATGGCTTAGTGTTTTTCTGTGTTAGTAGGGCAATTAGACACTAGCGGGTTTTCATGTGGCCTGGGAAAAACCCTTCATGTAGTTGAATGCAGATATGTTCCACCGCTGTATATAGAGTATACCTAAATAATATACGGTTTACAAACACAGGCATCTATTCCTGTTTCTGTGGTTTTTCACAATGACTGTTTCATTTCAGGGCCACTGCCATTCTTGCCTATCTACCACAGGAACTGCTGGGGACATCTTTCTATGAATATTTTCATCAGGATGACATCGGACACCTTGCTGAATGCCACAGACAAGGTACCTGATTTTTGCAAACATTGTGGTTTCATATACAGAAACCACAAAAAAATGACTGATGTATTTTTTCTTTCTTTCTTTTTTGAAAATTAATAAAAACCTTAAACTCTCATATATTCCAGAATTATTACATGTGAAGTAAATTTCCACTCTTTTTGCTTTAAATTTAATGGCTTACAGTTTAGGAAAATCAAAAATAATAATAAAAACAAAGGATTTACAATACAGAAACTCATTCGATACAGTTAAACTTTCGATTGCGAGCATGATCAATTCCTGGAAGCATGCTTGTAATCCAAAGCACATGTACAAACCGGATTCCAAAAAAGTTGGGACACTATACAAATCGTGAATAAAAACTGAATGCAATAATGTGGAGGTGCCAACTTCTAATATTTTATTCAGAATAGAACATAAAACACAGAACAAAAGTTTAAACTGAGAAAATGTATCATTTTAAGGGAAAAATATGTTGATTCAAAATTTCATGGTGTCAACAAATACCAAAAAAGTTGGGACAAGACCATTTTCACCACTGTGTGGCATCTCCCCTTCTTCTTACAACACTCAACAGACATCTGGGGACTGAGGAGACCAGTTTCTCAAGTTTAGAAATAGGAATGCTCTCCCATTCTTGTCTATTACAGGCCTCCTTCTCCTACGCAGTCATGATGTTGTGATTGATGCAGAATGTGGTCTGGCATTATCTTGTTGAAAAATGCAGGGTCTTCCCTGAAAGAGATGACGTCTGGATGGGAGCATATGTTGTTCTAGAACCTGAATATATTTTTCTGCATTGATGGTGCCTTTCCAGACATGCAAGCTGCCCATGCCACACGCAGTCATGCAACCCCATACCATTAGAGATGCAGGCTTCTGAACTGAGCGTTGATAACAACTTGGGCTGTCCTTGTCCTCTTTGGTCCGGATGACATGGCGTCCCAGATTTCCAAAAAGAACTTCGAATCGTGACTCGTCTGACCACAGAACAATCATCAATTTTGCCACACTCCATTTTAAATGATCCCTGGACCAGTGAAAACGCCTGAGCTTGTGGATCTTGCTTAGAAATGGCTTCTTCTTTCCACTGTAGAGTTTCAGCTGGCAATGGCGGATGGCACGGTGGATGGCACGGCTGACAATGATTTCTGGAAGTATTCCTAAGCCCATTCTCTGATTTCCTTTACAGTAGCATTCCTGTTTATACTGCAGTGTCGTTTAAGGGCCCGGAAATCATGGGCATCCAGTATGGTTTTACGCCCTTGACCTTACGCACAGAGATTGTTCCAGATTCTCTGAATCTTCGGATGATGTTATGCACAGTTGATGATGATAACTGCAAAGTCTTTGCAATTTTTCGCTGGGTAACACCTTTCTGATATTGCTCCACTATCTTTCTGCGCAACATTGTGGGAATTGGTGATCCTCTACCCATCTTGGCTTCTGAGAGACACTGTCACTTTGAGAAGCTCTTTTTATACCCAATCATGTTGCCAATTGACCTAATTAGTGTTAATTGGTCTTCCAGCTCCTCGTTATGCTCAAATTTACTTTTTCCAGCCTCTTATTGCTACTTGTCCCAACTTTTTTGGGATTTGTTGAAACCATGAAATTTTGAATCAACATATTTTTCCCTTAAAATGATACATTTTCTCAGTTTAAACTTTTGTTCCGTGATTTATGTTCTATTCTGAATAAAATATTAGAAGTTGGCAACTCCACATCATTGCATTTAGTTTTTATTCACGATTTGTATAGTGTCCCAATCCGGTTTGTATATCAAAGCGAATTTTTCCATAAAAAAATAACGGTGCAACATCAAATACTGAATAATAAACTCTGATGATCCGTTCCACAACCCAAAAATATTAATATAAAAATGATTAATATAACATTTTAAGATTAGTAAGATTAATATAAACTATAAAACGCATGCATACACACACACTAACAGAATCACTCTTCTCTCACAGAGAGTCTCTGTCTGGAAAAATAGACTTTTTAACAAGGAACCTCTCTAATGACACTTGATTAATCTTACGCACTGCTACAGCATTTTTAACCTTTTTCTGCATGGGGGCCGTTGTTGCTGTAGTGCTATTTCTAAAGAGCAGTCACTACACTCGGATACAAGTGAAAAAAAAATATATATATTTACACGCACACACGTGGTCACATTGTTATAATAAACAGTTCACACGCACACGGATGTTAATTAATCAAGTGATGCACGCGCACGGAGAATGAACATAGGAGAAAATTACCCAATCCCAAGCATGAAAGAGAAAAGAGCGAGCAGCGGACCTCGCTCGTTTATCAAGTTAAAATTTATTTAAAATGCTCGCAGACCAAGGTTCCACTGTATATGGTGGTATATATTTAAGTGTTTCATATGTGCATTTGTGTATTTTTTTCTGCAAACTTATTTTAATGGAGTGACATTTAAGCAAAATGCTTTTGTGCTGTATTTTATGAAAGCAATTTAACACCTTAATTTTTTGTTTGTCCTCTTTTCACAGTCCTGCAGATGCGAGATAAAATCCACACCAACTGTTACAAGTTTAAGGTTAAAGATGGCTCCTTCATCACTCTGAGAAGTCGCTGGTTCAGTTTCATGAACCCTTGGACCAAGGATGTCGAGTACATCGTCGCAACGAACACAGTCGTCTCGTAAGTGATCACTGATCTCACATTAAAGTGATATGTATTGTATCCTTTTAGTACAGGATGAGAGCAAAATTTGTCATAGTGTGGTGTATTTAGGAAACCTAAATAATTTTTCGAGTAGATCACAGTGGATATCACAGTGTATATATGGGTAAAGTGTTCAAGTAACTAAAGGTTAGATGAAGCTGCATTTTGTTACTGTTATTAATTTCAACAATCAACTCTGAACACAGTTTGAATAGGTGATGGGCTGATTATAGAGCTGAATCAATACTAGGGTGTGTGATGCAGCCAGAAACAAAGTGGAGCTACACCACACTTCTAAGTTATAGGAAGAAAGTTACTAAGGCATGTTAGAAGCAGAATCAGGGTGTATGGTTAGGTTCGAGCTTGCAGGATCACTGAAAAGGGTTTTGTGATTTTTCTTTAGGAGTGGTACACGTGATGGAGCCGATCCCAGCTATCTCCAGCTCACTGCCTCCCCCCAGAGCATGGACAGTGTCCTCACAACCGATGGTGAGATAATGCTGCAATGTTGTCCATTCTGCCCTAGTCGAGAATCAGCTTTAGGATTGACACATACCATGAAGTACCTTCATGCTGCTTGAAGCATTGTTTTATTTAGAGATTTTAGGAAATAAACATTACTAAGAAAAAGGTTGAAAGATTCCCAGTAAGCAGCTGAATAAGTTTTTTACATTTGAATTAACAATAAAATATCATCGCTATCATGTTAACTGTACGATTGGAGATAGGAAATCTTTTGTTTGTTTATAATTACACCTCTCAAAATATCACTAATTGCTCGTATTTAATCAAGGGTGGCAAAAAAGTTTCAGCACTATCAATTATCATTTTGTTTTAAAAAGGGGTTGGCATAATTATGTGCTGATAATAACTTCATGACTACTAATATTAAAAAAATAATGACAACAAAAAGGTTCTGGATGGTCGGTCAAAAAAACAAACAAACCCAATATTTCAAAAATTCTGCCAGGGTACATAAACTTATGAGCACCATTTTTGATGTGGTGTGTTCTGGTTAGCTGTACTCTTCCTCACCTTGTTGATTAGTGTAACTAGATCAACGTACCACGTTTAATTCCAGGTTCAGGGAAGCGTTCGCTGCAGACGGTGCCTGGTATCCCAGGGGGCACGAGAGCCGGAGCGGGCAAGATCGGCCGCATGATCGCAGAGGAGGTGATGGAGATCCAGAGGTGAGCTGCTCTGACCTGCTTAGTTTCCACTGTCGGGTGTAAAAAGTTCAGAATTTATAAATAACTAGAATTTAAGGGTAAATATGTGCATAAGAGCTTTGTTGATTGTACATAATGATTAACAGGATAAGAGGTTCGTCGCCCTCTAGCTGTAGCTCGAGCCCTCTGAACATCACCAACAGCACACCCCCTCCAGACATATCATCTCCTGGGGGCAAGAAGGTAAAAACGTGGATTAACTACTGATGTGCTAATAAAAATTATTTTACCAAAAAATAAGAATTGGTGTTTCTGGTTGCATTTTTAAACTGATCAGATTCAGAATGGTGGAACTCCAGACATTGCTTCAGCAGGGATGGGGTCAAGCCAGGACTCCATAGGATACCCTTACTCAAATAACTCCATTTTAAGTAAGTTTTTAAAAATGCACAGAAAGAAGTATGCTAATTTTATGTCGTTTTTTTTTTTTTTTTTTTTTTTTTTTTTAAAGTCTGTCATTTCTAGAACGGCTTCAGTTTCTGTACGGTATTCAAAAACCAGCAGTGTAGTCATACCGCTTTGCTCATGTCCTACAGGCGAGAACTCTCACATCAGCATCGGGGACATCATGGACGATCCCGGCTCCAGCAGCCCCAACAACGACGAGGCGGCCATGGCCGTCATCATGAGTCTCCTGGAGGCTGACGCAGGACTCGGCGGACCCGTGGACTTCAGTGATCTGCCATGGCCTCTGTGAGAGGAGAGGATGCCTCTCAGGTGAGGGATTGGGACACAACCGTGGGAGCACAGCTCTCCTTCATCAGTGTGTCCATCATCAAGCCAAGGTTTTCCCACACAGCCTCATCCAGTAATGATAAGGATTACTTGTTATTCCGACAAAACACTTGCCAGGAATACAAGTCATCTTTCAGGAATTTTCTCAGTATACAGAGTGGACCACTGGAATGATCCACTTTTGGCTACATGGCACAACTTTTTGTTGTATTTCTGGCGCATGTACGTGCAGAAATCTCGAACGTACACTCACGTCCCACCTTAATACGAACATCTGCTAATCGTGTCTCAGTAATGTAATGTATATAAATCATGTAGGTCAAAAGCTTCTGTTAATAATCATGTCAAATATTAGAATGGGGAAAAATGTGATCATGTTGACCCTGGTGTTGTTCCTGGTAAGTCAGGCTCCTTACAGAAGCGTGAGAAACGGCTCTGCACATGGAAACATGCCTGAGTACACATCGAGGTGTTCCTGTTAAAGAGTCCTGTGGGTATATGAGGTTTTTTCCACCCAAAAAAATATAAAAAAATAAATATATATATATATATATATATATATATATATATATATATATATATATATGTATGTATGTATGTATGTATGATGTATGTATGTATGTAATGTATGTATGAGTATTGTTTGAGCTGTGATATATTTTTAAAATAAAAAAAGAAATAACCCTAGATGTTCCAGAAATATGACCTCTACATGACTAAATTACAGGCAGAATTATTGCACAGCCTAATATTTTGGGATGTTGGATCATTTTAGGTCTAACGTTTTCTTTTGCCAAATACAGGTCTTAAAAGTATTGGCACCATTACAGCTAATATTTGCTGAACCCTGCAGTGAAAAGAATAACATCACTGAGATTCTTCTTGTAATACAGAGGCACGGGCAGGATTAAATTTAATAGTACACCGACCGCCTGGTCGTACTCTGCCTTTAAAGTCTACATGCACATACAGGCCTGAAAAACAACAGCCTAAATAATAGGCTACAATATACTATATTCTTATATAATATATTCGAAAAATCGGAAAAGCAAACATACTTTATTAGAGGTAACTAACGATTCAGTTCCGTCTCACGATTCTTTCGTGTGGCAATTCGTCTTTTGCCAAATGACTCAAATATATATATTTTTTCATTTTTTTTATTTTTATATTTGCATTTTAAGTGGTAATATGTTGCTTTAAACTAGTCACACAGCCCAGAATCCCTTGTAGTAGGAGCAAATCATTAGCTTAGTGTGTGACAAAATCTTTTAGAAATGTTAATACTAAATCTGGATATATATAAAGACATGATGCTTTACATCGTGGTATTGTGATATCGGGAGTTCCCTGGTGATTCCCATCCATAGGCTCTGTCCCAACAATATGCAAAAGAAAGACCAAACCAAAGCAATGCTCCTGTTACTTCAAACTTTTGCAGAGTGATCGCTTGTGAGATCTCATCACTTTGCGAAGTGGGAGGATTGTGGATATGTAGATGGTTCCAAGGTTAGCACATTAGGTGCTGTTGTTGATCTCTCTTCACTGAATAAAACGGTTCGCTTTCTTTTTTCAAAACCCTGAAAATTTTTTCAGGCAGCACAGCAGTGTAGTGGTTCGCACCTCCAGGGTTGTGGGTTTGATTCCCACATCGGTCTGTGCGGTATTTTTCTCTCTGTGATTGCTGGGTTTCATCAGGGTACTCCGGTTTCCTCCCACAGTCCAAAAGACATGCAGATTTGTCTTGGTGTTCCCAAAATTGCCCGTAGTGTGTCAAGTGTGTGGGTTGGCGTTCAGGGTGTTCAGGGTGTCCAAGTTAAATCAGGTTACATTGCCAACAGTATGATTAAGCGGCAAAAGGGTGTATTGACGTAATAACTGACCAAAATAATTTAAAACATTTTATTATGCACAGTATGTCCAGGATTACAGCTGACTATTGCTGCCCATGCCCCTGTGGTAATGTGTAACAAAGCTGTAAAAGATTCTGGGGCATTTCATTGTTTTGTTGTTTGTTTTTTCATTGAATTTGTTTGTCACACCCATTTCTTGTTAATTCCCTATGGTCATGTCCCATCCAGCTCTTCCTTATGACAGCTGATTGATTTTCTCTGTAAGCAGCTCTGGAAATAGTCCTGGCTGTGAGACAAGTCACAGGTGCATATTAATGCACTTGTTTTAATACTCTTACTATAGTAACAAATTAAACAGGGACTTGTACAGGGATAGTCTACTAGTTTTCTGTAAGGAGACATTTATTTGCCGATTTTCAATAACACAAGTTGACAGGGTAGTAACACCGTTGTTGTTGTTTTTTTGTTTGTTTTAACAGCATACCAGGGGTATGCATTACTAATCACAGTAGTGCCTTTTTTATTTTATTTTTTTATAATTCCTCAACAAACATTTTATAAAAGCTACAGTAAAAGCTTTCCATCCTTGAGAGGGGAAAAACTTATACACAATAAATACAGCTCAACATAATTTGGCTGGATTTCACATCCAGTTTTTAAAATAGTTTATCGATTCAACACACTGCCCCATAAACGTTCGAGCAGATAACCTTCACCAACTACTGCTGTGGAGCTGTGGTTCCGGTATTGTACGTGAAAGTAAATAAACATGCCGATGACCAGCTGACGCGGGAATAAAAAAAAAGGCACCACCTTTGCTATCTAAAGCAGCTGATGTAATGTTTATTTTGGCTTGTGTTATGCAAGTGCACAGAATCTCAAGTTTCCGCTTTGGAAGCTTTGAATCTTTGTACGTGCAAATTCAAGAGGCACATGATATTACACTAACTGCACCATAGCGCAAGGTTTAACACAAGCCTGTGCGGTATAACTTTATTTATACAATGACTCAAGCTCTGAACAGTGGGATTCTGACCACATAAAATGTAACACTGCATCCATTCAACAGGCAAACACAACTCCTTTGGCTAAAAAGGAGCTTCGGAGGGGAACCATGAACCCGGGACTGACAGAGCATTTTTGAGTTGAAAAAAAAAATAATAATAAAAATAGTAGTGATAGGTACACAGTGACACCACCCAGGATACATATCAAAAACTTAGCAAATAAGAGCAAATACCATAATAAATCAATAATAATAATAATAATAATAATAATAATGGAAAGGAAAAGTAGTAATAATAATAAGCCCAATTACAAAATAAGTAAGGTTGCTTATTTCTTCTCAAACAACAAAAATGAAGAAAAATTCCTTTGGTCAAGTAAGACAAAAAAACAAACAAACAAAAAAAAAAAAAAACACGAGAGCACTGCCCATGCCAGTATCCCGAGTCCCCTCTTGTTTTTTTTTTTGTTTTTTTAACATTTTCATAGTACAGTAGACTAGCTTGTTGAGGCTCTAAGGCTGCGAAAGGAGGTGCAGAAGGCAATCTGGTTAACGGTGTCACTCTCGAGCCATGCTGCAGCATGCTGTGGGAGAGGAGAGGAAGAACAGAGGGGGGAGGTGTGCATTCAGAGTGCAGGTGAGGCAGCGTCAGCATCGGGCTCGTAGTTGTTGCTGTAGTGGTGTCCTGGAGCAGGGTGATTAGGCAGAATGTCCAGCTCGTCCACCTGAGGGCCGGGGTGCAGCACCACCAGTTGGTCCTGTGGAATGTCAGCCGCTGCTGCTGCCAGGTTTGTGATGGATTTGCTCTTCACACACTGGAAGTCCACATGCCGGCTCTTACCCTCCTCCTTCTCCCAGGACATGCGGATGAAGGGCCTCTGCACATAGTTGTAAATGACTTCAGGCCTGCCGCCTGGCCTCTTCTTTACCTTTTCTTTGTAAGTCGGATATCCTATAAAATATGATTTTTCTAGATTTAAAACTGCTCATAGAAATACATAAGGGCAAATAGGACATACTATTTGAATAACCTGTAAGCTCTAATTGATGATCAGTTAACATGATGATTTAATGACCTAATTTAATAAAAGCTTTCGTATATTTTACCCACATTGATCTTGACATAATTTGATGGTCAAAATTTAAACATTTTGAAAACAAGTTTAAAATGACAGTCCCATTTTAATCATAATATATATTTTTTTTAAAGTCAAAAACATATTTGCACAGGTCCCAAGTTTCCACATTAGGTTGCCTAACAAGCAAAAAGAAAAAATCCTCTTACTTCATTTTATGGAAACTAGAGTTTTACCCAAAATCAGAAATAAATGCTAAATTTGGGTAAAACTTAAGTTTTGGGTTAAAAAATAATAAATCAATCAATGAAGCAGAAAAATAAACAAACAAATAATTTTATATCTAATCACATACAGGTGTACAGTTTCTTTACACTGAATCGTATCTTAAATAGTTGAGAAGTTGGGGTCAGAGCAAAATGTCACCTACAGTATCATATGGCATCCATGGAGCAGAGAGGGTTAAGGGATTTGCCCAAGTGCCGAACACGCCATAAGTGTTAGTGACAATACGTTACAAATAAAGAATTACCATACAAAATGTGTTTCTTTAGCCAAAATAAAGAACTTTACCTTCAATGCCTAGTCTAATCTTCTTGAGTCCTCGTTCTTTTAAAACAGATTTGGCCACGTCTCGGTTTTCAATGTACTTGAAGAAACGGTAGAGTTTTGTACTGTATATTACTGAAACATAAGACAGAGGAGGATGTGTTCAGCGAAGGTTAATGTCATGCTGAAATGCAACAAATTGGTACGTGCATGTGTGGGTGGGTGGGTGTGTCCACTCACTTTGTGAATACTCTTCTCCCATCTGGGGTGGATACTCCTCGTCCCAGTCCACTACGTCATCGTCCGTCAGCACAACAATGTGACACTCCCTCTCTCCGCTCTGAGCGCTGGCCACCATCAGCGGCAGCACCATCTCTTCAAGGTAGAACTCAAACTGATGGCGTGCCCCGTCGTTTGACAGCTCGTGCATCAGAGCACCTGAGGACAAAGAAAAGGTCATAAACACATATTTTACTTTAGTCGTTTTGTCTTTTCCCCAGTATATATACTATTATATATGATTGAATTATAATTCAATTCATTTTCCCAATACTTCATCTTTTAGGCAAGGATATAAACCAAGCTTCAAATGCAAAATCTTTTTTTTTTCTTCTGCTTCCCAAGAGGCAGAAATTTCACATGACTGAGACTATATATATCTCCATCCTCACAATTCTCAGGTTGTATGCAAACATGTATCAGGATAGCATGCTTTTGTCAAAAACATGTTAAAATACCTTTTACACATACACAATTCTATTTAAAGTCAAAATACTGTAAATAGACACGCAACTTTAAAGTTGAGGTGGAAAAATATACAGATAAAATATACAGATAGACTACACAATTAAAATCACATCCAGAGTCTTTTAACTATATTTCTTATAAAGTCAACAAATTATAATAACAATGTCATCATATTCTCCCAGCACTACTCGTGTTGCAGTGTAGTAAAGCATACTGATGCAACGAAAACAAGTAACTGCCCTCAATGCGATGTAAGACCCATGATAATCTGGTAAAAATGTAAATGAGAATCATCACGCAAGTGTGAAATTAGCACAATGAACAAAACTACGATTTCTGTAGAAACAGCATTATATCACTGTAGCAAACTCTAGTAAATGATCCTCCTATATGCAATGCACAGAATGATGCAGAGCGTGTACTTACTTAGGTCCCTGCATTTGATAGTGCTATAGTCAAAAGAGATGCACAAATAGTCACATGCTTCCCTCAGCTCGGGAATGGAGATTCCATCCGGACAACGGATTATCCCGGTTTTGTAGTAATCCTAAGTGGGTAGAAATAAGGCATTAGACATTACAGAAGCAACAGCATTCAAATACCTCAGTCTCTGAAAGCAGAATGACATGAGTATCAAGGCTCACAACATTCTGACACTTTTATACAGCTCGGGAAATATGATCGCTTAGCTCTAGCTGAAAATAAGCTTTTTGGTGGCCGCAGAGGGATGCAGTTTCACCTCTTGTTCAGATGCAAATTACTTTTGTCCTACATCTCTGTGGCACAATCTAGAAAAATAACTTTGAAGCAGAGGTTAATGACAAAATGTACTTTGTATGACTTGATGCTTCCTGTCACAATCAAAATGTGTTGTATCTAGTGTCCTGGATTAAACCCCTTTACGTAACCATCTGTAACAGACACCAGAGTGTGATTACAGCACCAGTTTGGCTGTCAGCTTCGAAACACCAGGGCCACAGTATGAAGCTTGAACATATTGAGAGAATAGATAATAGAGATAGATGTTTTTTTATTATTACAAATAAAATCTAAGTAAATAATTAGATATGAAAATGTTTAGGGACACTTTCATATAAACCAGGCTTAAAATCAGGTATGAAAATGAATACTAACACGTTAGTACTCATGATGTTTTTGTAGTTGTAGGTTTACAAACCTATACTTCACATATACTGAGTGGTGACTTTGTCTTAAGGTCACAAGCACAATGTGCTTTATTGAAAGATTTATAAGGAGACGATAAGGATTATGGCCACACAGACTTATTTAAATTGATATTATTGTGCACAGTTTTGATGTGTTATTCGATGACATGCACATGCTGAACAATCGTATTTTAGATAAGCATTTCAGCATTAGTGAGAGCCCCTTGGTGCTGGTTACGAAATGAAAAATTCTTGCTCTTTATTTATACATAGCTTAGTCTATTGGCTTAAGTTTCTTTATAATCTACATGAAATAATAAGAGAATAAAAGAGAGAATAGAGATAGATGTTTTTTTTTTTATTATTACAAATAAAATCTAAATAAATAATTAGATATAAAAATGTTTAGGGACACTTTCATATAAACCAGGCTTAAAATCAGGTATGAAAATGAATACTAACACGTTAGTACTCATGATGTTTTTGTAGTTGTAGGTTTACAAACCTAAGAAAATAAATGCCTGCTCCACCTACACACATGGACTGAGACATGATGTGGCTGATGGTATTTAAACAGATCAAGAGAAATTAATGATACTATCCAGACTCTAATATTTTGCTTTATAGCTCATATTCACATATACTGAGTGGTGACTTTGTCTTAAGGTCACAAGCACAATGTGCTTTATTGAAAAATTTATAAGGAGACGAAAAGGATTATGGCCACACAGACTTATTTAAATTGATATTATTGTGCACAGTTTTGATGTGTTATTCAATGACATGCACATGCTGAACAATCGTATTTTAGATAAGCATTTCAGCATTAGTGAGAGCCCCTTGGTGCTGGTTACGAAATGAAAAATTCTTGCTCTTTATTTATACATAGCTTAGTCTATTGGCTTCAGTTTCTTTATAATCTACATGAAATAATAAGAGAATAAAAGTTGCATATGTTGTCTTCCAATAAATAAAAGTTTTGAATTCATGATTTCTTCTCAGAACTTAATTATATTTGTTAAAAATAGTTATTTTTACTGCTATAAATGGTAAATAAAAAAATATTATATAATAAATATAACATTGTAAATGTAGTAAACCCCCTTCCTCCTGATTTCTCTAATCGGGGATCAGTGTTTAGCCCCAAAAGCCTCAATCAGAACACCCCTACAAGCCAGTTAGGATTTTGGTCAACTCAGACCTGGGACTGGCCAGTACACTGCACAGTACTACATGCCTGGATCCCTAACTAATGAATTTAACTAGATCATCAAAGTTATGTGACCAATTTTTCATATTAAAACAGAACCATTAAATGTCTTATCAAATTAAACTTACCAATATGGCCCTGAAAACAGTGGAACTGATGCCCTCTGCCACCTCATATTCCCCCTTCTCATTCGGCCGTGTGAAATTGTGTTCGCGCCCTGAACCAAACATTCTACAAAACAAAATATTCAAGATTTCATCAACGATTCACTTCATTATTTCTAAAGTCATATAAGATTTTTACTATTCTTTATACTTCATGCTGTACTCAACCCCTACCTGCCCAGCATGGTATTCGGTTGTGCAGTAAAGATGGAGGGGTCCACCACAAACCGCGTGTTGTCTACAATGAGTGTGACTCTCTCTGAAGTGCGCATACTGCGAGCACCTTCTTTGGAGTTTTCGTAAACAAACACCATTTCTCCCGTGCCCATGCTCTTAAAGGTGCCCTCCGTGCTGGACAGGCTGCTGTTGCGACTGCTGGAGCCACTGGGAGAGACTCTTTGAGGTCTCGGGCTGTTAGGCCGTGATGAGACACTCTCCCGTTCTGCAAAAACACGATTGCAATTAGAATAATCAGAATAATCTAGGTGACATATGGTAAGCATTAGGTTAAGTTGAAATATTTGATCATGGATGGAGGTTTCTTATGTATGTCAAATTACTGAACATATACTAAACATTTTACAAAGCTAGTGATTCTACTTGCATCAACTTGTAAACTGGCATCATGCAGTCATTTTTTAATTTTAATAAGGTTTTCTTTGATAAATAATCTAGCAGTTGATATCATAACATTAGTTTTTACCCTAAGCAGATGATACATGTAAAAATAAATAAATTAAGTATTTTTATAAATGCTTTATAAAAATACTTAATTTTATCATAAACCTCTGACTTTGTAATGAAAAATAATTTCCAACAATTACTGTATTCTTATAATGTATATACAACATTTTTATACTGCATATCTTTCCTGATCAGAAATGCTTGCTTCTAAAACAAAGCCAAAAACCTGTGCATACACACCTGTCACTAAGCACATGACTCAGAGACTGTTGTGTCTCAGTCTCTATAAATATTTAATATTGATTAAGCAAGCTTTTTCCTCTTAGTGCAAAAGGAAATGAATCAAATGAAGCTTGTAAGCAAAATATAATCACATTAGTTTTTCTCTATTGTTAAATAATGATTTAATAAATTACATATTTAAAGTTCAAATTTATTTGTCACCTCTCTCTCTACAGAGACGAGTATCTATCTGCTTCAGTGACTCAGCACTCTGTCACAACAGGCCCAGGGACTTTCCTGTCTGCTACATCCGCAAAAGTATCGGTGCGAGTAATAAAGAGAGCAGGATCTTACCACTAGTGTGTTGTCGTGTGGGTGAGGTGACATTGCGGATACACGGGGTGAGCTGGCCTTCACCCCGCTCGTGAGAGGAGTCACGTGAGCGGTCACTGGAACGCCGACGGTCCCTCGACCGCTCACAGCCTCCACTCGCACTGTGTAGACTCATCTTTACCTGCTCAGCCTTGAGTCCAGATTAGTGGGCTGGGCCACTGGGGAGGAGATGATAAATAAATTATATGATGCTTATAGGAGACCTGACTTAGGCATAAAAGTAAAACGGTAACATTTGAACTATCATAAAGCTGTAGAGTTTTTACTCGACAATGAGAGAAGGAGAAATGATTCAGTTAAAACAAACAAAACAAACAATTTGATGAACCATAATAATAGATTTTAAACAAATTACTGTACAAAATAACATTGGAAAAGTTAGAACATATCTAAACCTAATTTATGCTTAACCAAATTACTAAAATGAGATGTCAAATTTATGTAAAGAAAAGGTTTTGCTAAACCCTCAGTTTTGACGCAGTACACAAAGGCCTTCAGTTTTCATTTAAATACCAGGAAATACCAGAGATGTCTTTCCATCTAAAGGGATTTCCAATTATACACATACAATGAAAAGGGGGAAAAAATAACTGAAGGCAACATCCGGTACAGGCAATACTCCATGAATTGTCTGCACTGCAAATACAATTTGCTTGTTTAAAAAATCTAAACACAGCATATACTGTACATGAGAAATGAAAGGTGTAGTTTCAGCTGACATATACTATTTTAGTCAGCATGTAACCAATATAAGAATTCAACAATACAGAAGTTCTGTTATGGGCAAGGATGTGATGTCAGCCTTTGTAAGCAGACATTAATGACTCTTCTATACTTAATATAACCTGGCTGCTGGTTACACGAGCCAAGACAGCAGGTTTATTCAACTTTATACCAGGGTAAACACCATGTACACTATTATAGAATTTTAAATATTTAAATAGGCACAACATTATAAATGATCTCAATTCATTGCTTGCAGCAAAAGTAAAAGTTATATATATTTTTTAAAAATCATCATAATTCATCTAAAAATTAGGTGTAAAAATTATTATGCAACTGGGAATTACATTGTATTTTCTCAGTTTAGTTTAAAAACAAAGTGAAAAATAATTTTTACACAATTGATTATTAGTTGCAGAAGGATATGTGTTGGCAGAGCAAAATAACTGGTTAAATAAACAAACAAATCATGTTTACAATAAATGGTGTTTATTGAAGTGTTGTATAAAAGCCATATCACACTTGAGGTCATGCTGCTGTGCTGAACATCAGCACTCATTATTGTGTGATATTGCTTAAATATATGATGTTTTACTTGGATAAAACTCTAGCCTATGCATGTAGACAATCGTCGATTTTAACAATCAAGGTGGTAAATTATTACAGTGGTTCTTAACTTTGCTAATGGAGGATCAATGCCATGCACATTTTAGTGTTCTGTGAGCTCCCTGCACACCTGATTTAAATAATCAATTAATTAACCCCCTTTTTTTTAATTGAAGTGGATAAAATATGCAGGACAGTGGTCCTCCAGGAATAAGGTTGAGAACCAATTAATTATTATGCGGTGTCCTCTCCTCTGGCAACTTCTAGGTTATGCATTAGCTACTTTCCTGGAGAAAAGTTTTGGCAACACTGATGGCTGTAGTGTGTTTAAAACTGTAATCAGTTCCTGTGACTTCTGAATGATTGGTGCTAGTTATTTGAAATTTAACTGCTCAAAGCCAAAGCGTGGGCATTGAGTTAATCATTCAAAGTGAAATAAGGAAATGAGATCTATTTTGGGGATTAAGTCAACAAGTCCTTCTAAGTTTCGCTGCTTTGTTTTCAAAGTTTAGTGTGTAAGTGGGAAGTTGCAGTTTAACACCAGAAAACCAGTATTGCTTAACTACATATGACAGTGAGGGTCTCTATATACACTTAATGGTTGTTGACCCAAGGCAACAGAATGATCAGGTGTTATTACAAGTTCTTACTAACATAATGGCAGAAGATGCCTAAACAAACCTGACCTAGGATGACACAACCATGAGAAACCCAGTCAGAATAACCTGACATGCATCTCTCCAAAAGTGTAACTACATGACGGCAACACAGACCACAACAACTGTGATTAGTTTATCTGCTAGCATTGCATTTCCGGCTTCTTCTTCTAAGGTTGAATTTTTTAATTTTTTAATTAACTCCAAGAGCAAAAAGATCCACTCAGCTTAATTCTCAATTGTTCGTAATACATAAACTTACCAGAAAGTGCAGAAGAGACTCATCACAATGACATAGAAGCCGTTACAATTGTGACAATTTTAAACCTGTAAAAAAACGTTTAATGATATAAGAAATGGACTACATTTATTTTTAACATCGGTTTTCTTAATCAAGTGCAGCATTTATACAATACAAAATAACTTTAAATACAAAATAGTATTTAACTGAGCGGCATTTATCCATTTAATACATCATCCAGCTTTCTCTTTTTCTGAACAAACTTAGCAAATAATGTACGCCCAACACACAGGATAAATATGTGTAAATAGTATAGTGTTCCATCTGTAGGATTATTAAGAAATGGCGGTGCTTTACCACCTTAAATACATCCAAAGTTTCAAAACTCAGTGAGTGTAAGGGCTAATTTATGCTTGAGGTCTTTTGAGACTTGTGTAAAAGTGTATCATGAGCGGGCTTGAGACTAGTTTACTCATAGATCTCTATTAAAAAAAAAAAAAAAATTAATCGATTTTGAAGTCAGTGTGGTAATATGCAAATCACCGCACAAAAGAATTGCAATTTGTGACTGAATCGATTTTCTTCATCATTACTACTACACAAGTTCTTGGGTGGCCATAGATTGTCTATAATCTGACTCACAGTAGACAAATCCAAACAAAAACAAGCATCCCGGATCAGACGTCTGTTTCTCATCCATCTAATATACTTTTGATAAGTCTTAATCCACTGGCTTTATTTTACATCACATTCTTAAGTACCTTTCAGGTTATTTTTTTATGTAAAAAATTTATTTTAAATCATTTACTCCAGACAGAGAACTGACAAACCTGATCTCATTACTTTTAGTCTCATAAACACCGAACTGAAAATTGTCACGTACCGAGCACTTAGCTAACGACTGAATATTTGTTATGTTTATTTCTATTCGTGGTTTTTAACCATACAACAGTGTTAGCTGACAAAAGGGCTTTTTCAACGTTAAGCACGGAAGTTGCCTAACAGTCAGCTAGCTATGGTTCTTCAAGCAGGTAACGTCAGGTAAGGTTAGCTACCTAGCTTAAAATAAACAGACTCCACAGAGTTAGCCAATAACTCTATTGTAGCTAGCTGAAAGAATAATCCATTTACCCATCATAACATCAGACTGCGTAATACACTTATGCGTTTTGCCCTCTGTTTAGCCTCCCTGTGGCTAAGAGAAGAGACGAGCTAAAAGGCTAGCAAGTTAGCACATACTGTATTTTTAAAGGAATTTCGCTCGACAAAAGTAAAAGCTTCAAGCTAACAATGAAAACTCTTAAAATGTCTACAATTAGGCTTGTTTCTTACCTTTATACCGTCACAAGCATTGACTTTCGTGTCAATGTGGTTGATAAAAGAGCCAAGTCATCGAGGGGCAATAACAAAATTATGATACATTCCACATATGCGTCCGCATTTTCCAAAATCAATCCTGTCTGACTGGTACTGCTGACATGAAATAACTGGCGACCGAGTTAAATCTCGCGATAACTGGAAACAGCGCCACATCAGTACAATTTAAAAATGACAACTCTCGCGAGAACTGTAAACCGACGCTCGCGAACCTGAGTATTACCATGAACAGTATTGTTTCCTATTTTCAGTAAAATCTTGTTTGTTTTGTTTGTTTAAATTTTTTTCACAAGACTTTATATCATTAGTAATACAGAGCATTTGCTGGTATGTCTGAAACATTTTACATATAATTATTTTGTTTATTTTCTTATTTATACAAAATAAAGTATTTTATTTGGCCTTTTTTTTTTTTTTTTTTCGAACATTGTATAATAAAAAAAATAAAATTACAAAAATACTTAAATATTCGAATAATAGGCTTGCGGGAGAAGCTATAATATGTCCTTACTTGTCCTTGTCCTGCTTACATTTAAACTTATATACACAACTTTAACTAACTAGTCTTTTTTTTCAGATTTGGGTCACTGAAGCTGTTAAATAAATAAAGAAAGAAAGAAAGAAAAAAAATACAATAAATTAGTGCACTTAATTAACAACAACTCAACAAATTGACAAGAATTTTTTTCTCATGTGCCTTGCCTTATGAACTTGATAAAAAAAAAAATTTAAAGAAAATAAAAAAAAGGAGGTAAGACAATAAAGAAACAGTTCCTAGCGTTAACTTGAGATCCAGACTGGACGATTCCAGGCTTGGAAATCTGAAGAGAGAGTCCTGGTTTTCGCTTTTTGTCCTTTCTGTGAGTCATTGATATTCGGTATAATTACAGTCTTTAGCTTTACTTGAAGCCAGTCCTGCCTTTCCACTGCTTGCTTGTGTTCTCCAACATTGTGCATTAGCTGGACTTCACTGATGGACCTCTTGCTGTGAGAAATGTGAACTGCTGATCAGTCAGCATGCCCAGTAACAAGTAAAGTAAATACTGTCAAAATACACCTAAATGAGTAAAAAGAACACATTTTCTTACCTGATTGGTAGCCCTTCCAAATGTCCTATACTGCAAAGACTCCAAAACAAAACCATTAAAATTGCTTTAGCCATTGCACACATTTTGTGTATTAGTCTGCAAAAGATAAAAAAAAAATAAGAATAAAAATTATTTACCTGAATTAAAACATTACAAAGCATGCTCTGTTATCTTGGGATATTAAAATGACTACACCACAATCAACTTACAAAACTGTGATTTGCTGTTGCGATTTCTAACGAAGTCCCATGCGTCGGTCAGAATTTCAGTTGTGGTGGATGCTGGTGTCTTTTCTTTTTATTCCCAAGCCCCTCCCTTCGGTCATTGATGAGCAATCCCAATTATTGATGGTGATGTCACCCCATGCTTTGATGCTTTGGGAAAAGGCATGTATATGAGGACACCTCCAGTCACCCTCCACCACTACCGCTTCTGTTTTCAACACCTCAACTAAGACCGCTTGTGATCAAACTGTCATCAAACTGATACAATATATAGAGGTTCAGAAATGTGCTTTCATTTGATGGAAGGTAGATGATGGTGGAAGACAGAGGATCTTACAGAGGATCTTACAGTGGTTATATTTGCTTTAAATGTCAGGGTCCTAAGACAAACTATTAATAAAAAAGAAAACAGTGAAACAAATTTGATACTACAACTTATTACAATACTAATTATTATTATTATTATTATTATTATTATTATTATTATTATTATACAGCTTTTTGTCATATTCATTAATTGTTTGTGTACTTTGTTAATTGTCCTAATATGTCAAATAAAAAAACATGCAAAAAAATGAAAACTAAATATATAGCTAGGTATTTACAAATATAATACAAATATAATACAAATAATATAATACAAAATATCGATTATATAAATCTTGCCTTCATAAAAAATGAAAATACATAATAAAATAATTTTATTATTTACTTTAATTTAATTATTTACTACTTTAATTTTTTTTACTACTGCCAAAAAAGTCATGACTCCCATTTTATCTGTAGTACCATAATTCATATGTTGCAAATTGATTACCATATTCGCCATATTGTATATGCATTGCAAAACAATGCCTAGCTGATGCTTGCATGATCTGTGATGATCTATGGGAAGTGAACAACCTTGTCATACTCTTGTGGGACACATTGGGTAACCATGAGAGATGTTTTCTAAATGTAGCAGAGGAATGGTTATGTCATGACACAAGTAGTAAGTCCTAGAAAACATCCAAAGTGATATATGGTACAATAAAGCTCTTGTATAGTATTGAAACTCTTTTGTCTGAGGTCACCTGACCATCGCATGGTTGCTTTGTTTCCCAATAGCACATACTATATCTTAACTTTTACATCTAAATTAGTAAGGGTGAGCTATTTCTTCTAAATCAGGAAGGGGTAGCTTACAGATTGAGGTCGAAAGGACTCCTCCCCCGAGGCCACATGGCACAGTGCGTAGCGGGGCATTTTTCGGACAACGTTCAGCATCTCTTTAAAGGGCAAAGATTGATTTGTGTATTGTGTGATATGTAAAAGCACTGGTAGGTCAGTATGGTGGCAGTAAGTGCTATGCATCTATTAATAATAGTAGCCTATTTGGTGTCTTGTCAGTATGACGTCATAGTGATTTTTTTTTCTTCAAGTAATTCTGAATTTTGGGAATGCAGAGACACAAGCAGTTATTAAGTTAGTAAGTAAATTAAAAAGTAGAAATATCTATTCTTTTAAATTTAATGTAAAAATATATTTGTATAAAGAACAGTTAAGCAAATGAAACATAGGACTACTTCATTAAATATTTATTTTAACAATTCAGGCTAAAATTAAGTTATAAAAAAATTAAAATGTATGCCTTATCTTGTTATAATAGGAATAAGTAGAGGCTGTTATTTTTAGGTTTTTGAAACAGATCAACAGATCTTAGACAAAGGATATATCACAGGATTTATTTCATATGTAAACAGCTTTGCCCTCCCACTTAACACTGCCCTTGATGAGGCTGAGCACTGATGAGGCTGAGCCTGCAGCACGAGTGGAATCCACTGCTAAATTGTGCTCATTACCTCATGCGAGTACAATGTGTGTCATCCCACTAATGGTATGTCGGTGCAGTAGTTTGCACAAGAACATAGCAGGGATTAAGGTGAAGAATTGCCTACAAACGATTAACTGGGGTCAATCCCTTTGTTGTAATGACAGCCATGCGACGATAAAATCATACAAATCTCCCTGTTAAGGTGGAACCGTGAGGTTAGTATACAAAAAATATAAATCTATATATAACCATTTGTTCATCTTGTTCTTGGTATGGTCCTTTGTTAATAGACAATGCTCTATTTATATCGGTGAGAATGTGAAATTTTGCACATGTGAGAAAGAGGTATCCTCACAAGCATTTCAGTTATTCTCAGCAAGTCATAAATTCTGCATCTGCATTATGTATGCCACTGAACACCTCTTAGTCCAGAAAGTGACAGTGTAAGCCTGTGCTGTATTAACACCCATGCCTTATGTGATAACATATTTTAAACATTTTATTTTAACAACATTGATACCCCTTTGAGGATCATGACCTTGTTGTTATGAATGGGTTTCTGTACGTTAGTGAAAGTCTGCACCTAAACTCTTTTTTATTTAGAGTCACACTTGGCGAACAGATATGAAGAGAGACGTCAGACAAACGGTAAAGGGCTTCAAGAAGAGTACAAAGACGTGTGCCCCGTCTGGTTTAGGTTTACTGGGATCCACCCCTGAAGCCGGGCCCAGAAGCAATTGGGTCTGGCTCAGTCTGGTGTGGGTGTGTTGACATCATGTAGGCTAACAAATTACAAGATTAAGTGTGTGGATCAGGAATAATAGACAATGGGCAACAGTCTTAGAAGGACTAGACTTTTGCAATTGCAAGTGACTTTGGGAATGTGGAATGTCACGTCGCTGACAGGGAAAGAGTAAAGGAGCTCACTAGATATAGTCAGATTTATATCCACACACAGTCTGGGCTTTCTCTGTGAAACTTTAATGAATTTGGTGTTTGTGTCATCGGAATTGAGGCCATATATTTAGGACACTCTAACAAAGAGATGGGCAGAGCTGTCAACTTATCATCTCTTGGTAGTGAGCCAGATTTATGTGGTAAACTCATGAGAGTCTCTCAGTTGCTTGGAGGCATCAGTGAGAGCTTATGTGAAAGAATAGTTTCCCTCCCACCTTCAAGAGAACTTTCTTACTTGTGCTGAGACAGGTCATGTACATTGAGTTTGAAAAGCCCTTGTTAAAGTCTAATAACTGTGGTCAGAAGGCTGCCTGGCTTTGGCAGTATTCTAAGGATGCAACACCAGGGATTTGGAATGTTACCCCAAGTTGAAAAAGGAGGATTTTTTAATAATACCCAAGGAGGGCACTCCTGATTAGTGCTATAGGAGAGGCAGAATGGGGCACAAAAAACAATTCTTTACACAACAATGGCCCAAATAAATCATTTAGCCTAGCAGTTATTAAACCCCTAATTATGAAACCTGACCTTGCTCCCTGTCAGCTGCCCAACTATAGGCCAGTATTAAATCTCATCGTTATCCTGAAGATTCTGGAAAAGAAACTTGCAGCATGGCAGTTATCTTCACACCTACACAGAAATATAATTCATGAAATGTATCAGGATTTAGGCCTCATGGCACAAGAATAGCTCTGGTTAAAGTGGTAAATGACCTTCTACTAGCGTATGATCAGGATTGTGTTTCCTTGTGGTGGTATTACTTGACCTCATTAAAGCTTTTGACACCATAGCTTATACTATTCTCATTGATAGATTAAAAATGTTGTAGGTTATAAAGGAACTGCCATCTACTGGATAAGGTCTTATTTAACAGATTGTTATGTGTTTGTAAATGTAAATAGTGACTATTCTAAGTGTACTAAAGTGATGTGTGGTGTTCCACAGGGTTCTGTAATAGGCCCACTGCAATTTTCTCTATATATTCTTCTTCTGGGTAGCATAATTCATAAGCATGGTATTAGTTTTCACTGTCATGCTGATGAAACATAGTTATCTGCAAAGCTTTAGTTAAGGAATGTTTAAAGAACATTAGACACTAGATGCTAAATAATTTTCTTTTCTTTAATTGTGAAAACAGAGAAGTATTTGTACTATGACTACATGCAGCTAGAGCTAATATTTCTGAAAACACAGTAGCTTTGGATAGACTTTCTGTTTTATTATGTGCAGCAGTAAAAGACCTTGGTGTGATTATTGATTCGAGCCTTTCATTTGAAGTTTATGTATATAAATAATATTACTAGAATAGCATTCCTTCATGTCAGAAATATTGCCAAGATGAGAAATATAATGTCATTACATGATGCAGAAAAACTAGTTCATAGTCTAAGAGTTTACCAGAAGATATTATTTGTCGAAGACTGTGCACAGTATGAAGAAAGTGTTTCGTCACAAAGAAGTGTGTATAAATGGATGGACATGTTGAAGGAAGTTTGCACAAGTCTTAGTCAGCAAGGAGGAGCTGGACTCCCCTCCACATTCACATCTGATGACAATATTGCATCCTCCCTATAGTCCTGACCTTGCTCCATCAGGCATTCACCTTTTTGGTCCTTTAATAACAGCACTATAAGTACAAAGATTTACTTCTGATGAAGAAGTGAAGACATTCGTGCATTCATGCTCGCAGCACACATTTTTAATGAGGGAAAACAAAAGCTTGTTGACAGATGGACAAAGTGGTTTAAAAAGTAAGGAGATTATGCCAAAAAACTATGTATTTGTCATTTCTAAGAGTAAATTTAAAAATATATACTGCCAGAGTTCGGGTAAATTTTTGACTCACCCTCATAGGTTGGAATTATTTGAACGCCATAGTGTCTGGATTGTTTACTAGGTGCATAAACAAGAGTCCTTACTAAAACCAGAAAATACAAGCCCATCACCTCTATCTTATTGGCTCCTGGTGTAAGTTCCCATTAATTTTAAAATACTACTACTGATCTATAAAGTATTAAATGGCTTAACGCCATGGTACCTGAGTTGGTACTGTACATGAACAGGGTTTTTATGATCCGCCATATCTACTTCAATCAAAAGGTGCAAGCTGCTTGTTGGTCCCTCCTATTATGAAAACAGCACAGGGCAGAGCTTTTCCTAAAAGTTATGGAATACGTAGCCTCCCAGTTAATGTTTGAGACACAGACTCAGTGTTTATGTCTATAGTAAAAATTTATGATTTTGTTAATATATGGTCTTAGGTAAAGGTGCAGGTCTGGTTTGGATGCTGTCTTCCCTTCTTGCATAAAATATAAACTGACTTTATTGTTCCACCTGATGAACATGGAGATAGTCTTGGATTCTACTGATGTAGACAGTTTTTCTGTGATGGCCTCTGACTACAGTATAGTCCCTCAATAGTTTAGTGGATTTAAACATCTTTTCTGTAATATTAAACTATGCTCCTTATTGCAATATAGCAGGGATTGATTTATGGTTATACATTAATATATGTTAAATGTTAAAGCACTATACAAATACAATTTTATTTAATTGAATTAAACTATCAGGGTGGCCTCACAGCTGTTCTAGCAAACTGGTAGCCATCAAAGGGGATAAAGAAAAGGCCATGCACAAGCTCTGCTGAGCAAGTGTGGGGGTGTTGACCTCTACTGGGAATGTTGTTGAGTGGTGGAAGAAGCACTTTGAAGAACTCAGGCAAAGTTCAAGAGGTGGGGTTATACATATCTTGCGTTTTTGAGTATAGCTATGTCAATGATGTTACTATAGTGGTCAGAAACCTTCATGGGGCAAAGGCTGATGAGATCTAACCAGGTGTATTGGAGGCACTATTTTATCAGGTATGTCCTACAGGATGAATACAATAGACCCACTGGAGAGATTACACTCTTTTTGTGCAGAGGTGGACACTCTGGCTTCAGAAAGCAAAAGTCCTTCCATATATTTGTTCCATCAACTAACTACTGTAGATTAGCTGATTCTAATTTACACAACTCATAGGCGTGATATGCAAGAACTTATTGGTGATCACCTGGTTAGTGCACAAGGATGAATTATATAATACATGACATATGTTGCCTTAAAACTGTATATATTTATCAGACATGTCCCAAGCGTTGAAAGGGTTTTGATCAATGGTAACTTGGGCTTGCCATGTGTAGCACTGGGGATTTCTGAGGCTGGTAACCCTAAATGAACCTCTCCTTTGCAGCAGAGGTAAGTTTTGGGTCTTGGGACCTGCAATTGTCTTTACGAGAGACAGTTTCATTATGGTGCTTGCTGGATTTTGCAAATGCACTTGACAATACTATTCTTGCAAGAACTATTCCAGAACAGCTGACTTTCGTGTTTTAAAATTACAATAAATTCCATATGTGTTATTTTACAGTTTTTAAAACTTTAGTATTGTTTCAGCTTCAGACCAAGGCTGCATCTCAGTACTTATCGGCACAAAAACCAGCACACAACAGCTTTCACAATTCAGCCTGCGTTTAGAAGGATGTACTGTTACTACCAGCTCGACAGTAAAAGACCTGGGCGTAATATTAGACAGTAACTTGTCCTTTAAAAATCACATTTTAAATATCACAAAAACAGCCTTTTTCCATCTTAGAAATATTGCCAAACTTAGGAGCATCTTATTCGTATCTGATGCAGAAAAGCTAGTTCATGCATTCATGACCTCCAGACTGGACTATTGTAATGCATTACTAGGTGGTTGTCCTGCATCCTCAATAAACAAGCTTCAGTTAGTCCAAAATGCAGCCACCAGGGTTCTCACTAGATCCAGAAAATATGATCATATAACCCCAATATTATCATCCCTGCACTGGCTACGTGTTTACATTTACATTTAGGCATTTGGCAGACGCTCTTATCCAGAGCAACTTACATTTTTTTTTTTTAATCTCATTACACATCTGAGCAGTTGAGGGTTAAGGGCCTTGCTCAAGGGCCCAACAGTGGCAACTTGGTGGTTGTGGGGTTTGAACTTGGGATCTTCCGAACCATAGTCCAATGCCTTAATCCACCACGCTCCTTAAGATCACAAACTCCGGACTTCTGATAGTTCCCAAAATTTCAAAATCTACAAAAGGGGGTAGGGCGTTTTCATATTTAGCTCCAAAGCTTTGGAATAGCCTTTCAGACAGTGTTCGGGGCTCAGGCACAGTTTCCCAGTTTAAAAGTAGACACAAGACGCATCTCTTTAATCTGGCATACGCGTAACTCATCCCATAACCTCATACTCCAGTACATCTATCCTAAATGGCAACTACGCTAATTCTCTCCATCTGTTCTGTATTTTTCTACCCATCCCGAGGCATCGGGAGATTGTGCCATCTTCAGTAGACAAAGGCCGACCCTGCAAGGTTCCTGAGGCATCCAGAGAAGGAACAGCTCTAGCTGGATTCTGCTTTATGATGGTTAGAGCTACAAATGCTGCTCCTGTGCTTTCAGTGACCCAGACCCCATCTGCCCTCTGCACCTACTGACTCCCTATGCTGAACTGGACTTCATGTTAATTTAAATAACTTCTGTTATATTGAACTTTCAGCTGCATAACACACATGATGTTGTGATAATTTATATAATGTTATATTATTTATATCCGTTATTACCCAAATGAGGATGGGTTCCCTGATTGAGTCTGGTTCCTCACGCATAAGCATTGATCAGAACTCGCTCATTAGATGATATATTTATCTTTTATACATTGGAGGACCAGAAACCAGTCTCATAAAGTTTTCTATTTGTCTGTATGTCTGTCCATCCTGACAGAATTTAATAAAAATTTTGCAGCATTTGCATTTCTGCCTGAAGTTGAACCTGCACCATGAGTGAAATTAAAATGTTGGGTAAAAGTGATGTTATAAACAGTTATGTGCCAGATTTAACAATCTACACTAACAATGTAAACAAACACCTTCACCAATTGAAATTAACTGGATGAGCTAAGCTAAATATTTTTACTGGGTTAAGTTATTTTTTTTTTTATCGTTGAAATAAGAGCTGAAGTGGTATAAGTGAATTTAAATGAGCCAGAGTGGGTTTAAGACAAAATTTCATCTCTATCCGATCTACTTTTTCGATTTCTCATCTTTGATTCACTCTCTCTGTTGAAAGACGACTTAACGTAAACAAGGTGTAAGATTCTTAACTTTACAGAATATTATTTCTTTGTGTTAATAAGTGAGGCAGAGAGTTCTGCAATACACAAAGACAGACAGACATGTACGTGGGCTTCAACATGAAATAATAATAATTTTACTGATTACATTAAAGCTGATCAGTTTAGTTTTTACCTTTAATCTGTTAACTGTTTCTACAAACTCTATCCCATCAACCAGCCTGAAATCTAATCCGACTTTGAATTTAGGTGTAGTAATAGTTTTTGAACACGAGATGGCAGCAATGAGTAATAGCAGCGTCTAAATTGCCAATGAAAGAAGAAGTAGACGTCCATAATCGCGGTTCGTGCTCCTTTCCGCCCTCTAGTGGTTGTTTCATGTTTTGACAGTGGGTATATTTGTTCACGTCACTTTCTCTTCATACTTTCTGCCGAACTAGAAGCTAGAATTAGCTTATATTCAGTCTGTAGCGGTTGTAAAAAAAAATCTCCAAAGTGTCTTCTACGTACAGAACCGAGTTTTGGAGTGTGGTAAGTTAAAATATCGATCGTTTTTGACATTTAAGGTGGAATTAAACTAATGTAGTTGCCTGGAGCCACCGGTGCAGTCCCATTGCAACTCCAGTTGTTTGCGTTTTTATTCTGAACCACGGTGATGTTTATTTGTGTATTCTTGCAAAGGCAAAATGTCACCGGTTGTAATGTTGGCTTTACCACCCTGGTGGTGGCCGCTCAGTCTGGAGGTGGAGAACGCAGGCCACACTCGCCCTGTGCTAACTTACCTCACGGGCTGCTATGCTAAGCTAGCTTGAATAAGTGGAGAAAACCGAAAATAAATAAAAATACCAGTCTAGTTTTTATTTGGAGAAGTTATATTTACCGTTTTTGTTTGTTAAAATATCTGTTTTGTGCATCTTTAGCACTCGGAGTTTTACCAGCGTGTTAAAGTAAATGAACGAGGCAATGCTAATCGCTTTACACTTGTTTGGGGTTTGCTGTGATTTGTTGTCAAAATCGCAGTCGGGAAATAATGCACAGAAACTTCCGTCCTGATCGTGATTATTAGCTTTAAAAAACACTGGAAAGTCAGGGTTTTTTTTTTCTAACTGAATGAAGTCTAAAGAGTGACACTAATTCTAATGTGAGTTTGTTTTTTTCTCGTTTTGAAACCAATAAGTCAATTTAGGGGATTTTTTTTCCTCCAACAGATGTCCTTGTTTCGATTTCATACTTTATGGCTTGTGAAAATGATTCATCCTGTACTAGTGTTGTGTTTATCCAATCAAATGCTCTCTATATGATATGTCCCGCCCCCAGAGGCGGGTCTTGTATCTCAGCACTCATGGTATGCTGGTATGTCTTCGTCTTCTTTTTTTTCCCCTAACGTTGCAACGGTTTCCTTTACATCTTTCTCTTTCCTTGTTTCTTCCCAGCTGTTTCTTGATTAAGACAATTGTCTGTTAAACTTTAGCTGTTTTATAGAAAGTGAAATTCGTCAATTCTTTTTTGGGTGACTGTTTGATCACTATGGATGGGAATCACCAGTCTTCCATGCACGAGAGAATTTACGCCAGACATGTGATCTAACCTCCTCACTTAAACATGCGCTAATGTATGTTTGCATCTTTGAAAGTTTGTATGTAGGGGACTCACTGTATTTGGCGTGAACAAGTTGCCTGTTGTGTGTTTGTGCACGCGTACCTCTCAATGGACTGGAAAACTCTCTGGGGTGTACCATGCCTTGTGCTACTGGGATGGCCTTTAGGAAATAGAAATGTATGAATTAATTATTTGATGAATAGAACAATACTGGTGATTTAAAAACTGTGAAACAACAACAGTCAGTTGTTATTTTAAGACATGAGGGTCAGCTGTTCTAGAACAGTTTTTGCAATAACAGTATTGTCAAGTGCATTTGCAAAACCCATCGAGCACCATCATGAAACTGGCTCTCATAAAGACCTTCCCAGGAAAGCAAGACTAAAAAAAAGCCCCCTGCTGCTAATCACAAATTATCAAACATCACCTCAGATTAGAGCCATTATAAATGTTTTACAGAGTATACTGTAAGTAGCAGATACATCTTAATATCAAGTGGCTGTTTAAAGGAGATTATTGCATATTTTGGACGCCTTCAGCATTGTTTTACAGTTTAGAAAGAAATAGAAATCAGGAAAGACCATAGAATTAGAAGGGGTGTCAAAACTTTTGACTATTAGTGCAAGTTTGCATTTGAGGTGGTGGAAACATTGCAATTCCTCTGTATTACTGCAGACGGTGCAGTTCAAACTATTCACACATTTCCAGGTGGCACAGTGTCCTGTGTGGTGAGATCAAATTATTTGTCAAATTAGTTTAGAATTGTAAGAAAATCACAAAAAAGTCATATCGCATCTGGAGATCTTTTAAATCGAGAAAGTTAGTGAATTGCAATACAAATCGAATCGGCACCTAAGTATCCTGATAATGTCTTATCTGGGATTCCTAGTGATTCCCATACCTACAGTACATCATATAATCAGTAATCATAACATTCCAAATAAAGGAAGTTAAATATTTTGTTTATTGATGTTTTATTTATTATATATTAACTTTTGAACAGAAATTCAAAGTGCCATGTACAGATTCTCGATGATTTTTTAAATAAACCAGTCAGGATTTTCAATTGAATTGATTATCCAGTTTGATTGATCTTTTTGTCGGTTTATACAATTAATTAAATCACTAAGTCATTTTTAGATTCAGAATCTATTTACACAATAAAAAAATATTTAGGTAAAAAACTAAGTTAAACTTATTAAACAAATGATAAATGTTCTAACACATACACTCATTGACACAAAGTATTGGTGCTTCCTTTTTTTTTTTGGTCACAAACAGTCATGTAGGCATTTCACTGAATATCATACTGTGGACGGTTGTGTATGTGACAAATAAAAAACAGTTTGACTTTGAAAATTTTAAATTTTGAATTTATTTGTAGATTATGGGCAGTTGGTGCAACATCACGCCTACTGGTGGGTACAGCAGGAAAAAAGTACGAGACCTGACATGTAAAAAATCAGTAACACAGCATTCCATTGTTTATTAAATAATTTTAGTAGTTTTTGGTTATTCCAAACCTGTAAAAGTGTAGCTGTTTGAGACAAATCAGACAGTAAGCGTCATTGCTATTAAATCAAATTGACTTGAAAAAAAAGAAACCCAAATTAAATCAAATTGACATTTTTAGTAAGCGGCAAGCTCTATTAACTTTATATTCAGCATTGCATTTTGTGACTAGAATAAATGGATAAACTTGCGTAAACCTTTTTTAAAAAAAATGGATACCAGTTAGGTGGTCTCTCTTCTTGTAGAGAAGTTTCCTGACTGGTTAATACTCTCAGACCTTTCCCAGTCTGTGATTCGTTCAGCTGTCATGTTTGTATGGTGTCACGACACAGGATGTCAGTTTCCAGGTTCTGTGTATTTGCCCATAATTGTGGAAGCACAACATTGTTGGAGAGATTGTTCCATTAGATCATTCTATTTATCATCGAGTCAAAATAATTTGTTGACGCCGTATATACGATATGCTCCAAACTGACTCCAAACCCATTTTCTGGTGCTGAATTTGTCCAGCAAATGAAAACCACCGTACATGTATAAGTGGTGACTCCAAATTAAGATCTACCTTTAAACCAAAAATATTTGATACTTTTGATGATGCACAGAAATACACTAGATGGTGAGAAACAAGAACATGAAATGATTTTGAACATGATTAGACAGAGTAGGTAAGATGTATGAGAACTTAATAAAAGCAGTCAACTAGTAGAGGAGGAGGAAATGAAGTCAAAGCAATACCAAAAGCACATGGAAAAGTAAGAATTAAACACATCCTGTGTGCTGAGACAGGAAATGTTTGGCAAATGTGTACAAGTTTATTATCCAGTCTGTGCAAACAATCATGTGCCAGATGTACGACAAAATAAAAACACCTTGCTCGATAATTCTTTTTATAAGATTATAAGCGGCTTTGTGTTTTATCGTTATAAAGTATACATTTAAGAATGAATTAAGGCAATTATTAAGCCAAGGCATATACATTATATATCCAAAAGTATGTGGACACTCATCGATCATACCCATGTGCCATCTCTCTTCTAGAAAGACTTTGCAATCGATTTTAAAACACGGTTGTGGGCATTTGTGCTTATACTTCCACAAGAGCATTGGTAAAGTCAGGGACTGATGTTGGGTGAAAAGGATGGCGTGTAATCAGCATTTCAGTTCCCCCCAAAAGATCAGTTTATGGTTTTGTGCAGGCTGCTTGAGTGCTTCTAAACCACCCTTGGCAAATCATGTCTTTATTGACCTTTTGGGACCTTATGGAGCACTGCCATCCTGGAATAGGTTTGGGAACACACATTTTCAGTAAAGAGAGATCTTGATGCTACAGCACACAGATATTGAACAGTTTGGTTGTTCTAATGTTCAACGTATGGGTGTGAAGGTCAGATGTTGCATGTACACCTGCTAGTGGGATAAACCACAGATCTTCAGCCTTTAATGTAATAATCCCACAAACGTAATGCGTTTTAGGGCTAGGAATCAACAGTGATACGAGGATGTTATACCCAAGTGCTGATTTATATTGCATGAATTATATTACGGTTTTGTAACTATCATTGTTTGTTACTACATTATTACAGATTTTGTTACAATTTAAAGACCTTGAACTTTAAAAAAAGAGAACCTAAAAAAAAAAAAAAGAATTGTTTTATCCCTTGGACACCTATATTTCATTTAAGTGTCACAACTGAATTGAACATGAGTAATTAAATGTAGCCCATTATTTACAAAATTAGTTTTCTCACTTAAAAACCAAGCACAGCATTTAAACAATATAAAATATCCTCAAGAGTTTAACAATCAATTTAAAATGAAATTAAATCTAAACTGAAAATTATTTACTAAATAGCCTGTATCTCTGTTGTCATCTGCTGTGATTATTTTTAAACAAAGTCAGCACAAATTATTCACTTTGACCGCATGTGTTGGAATAAAGCGTACCACCTGTATGATTGAAAATAAAGGTTTTACTTTCTCAAATGCTCTCTGAAGTCTCAAAATTATTAATTTCAAAAATGAGCGCATGGGCACGTGTGGCTTCTAACACAGGCTAGTGCAGCTTCTAGCGGGTGCGATTTTCAAGACCAATTAGCGCTCACAGTGTTTTGAGACTGGTGTAATGAGCGGGTTTCGAGACCAGTTCGCATGCAGAGTCTGGAGAAAAAGGCTGATCAAAGGCTTTTTAAAGCGAGAGACTTTTTATAACGTAATGCCATAAAATGTTTTTCTGTTGCACCCCTCAGAAGCTCGTTCTCTCAGCCCAGGAGCGGATATATCCAAGGTTTATCAGTCATGGCTCACCAAGCTGGAAACCAGCAAGTTCTGGTCACTGGCTGATTAACTAGTTCATCTCTATTATAAATAAAAAAAAAATAATTAAACTTAAAGAAATAAAATTTGAGTCAGTGTGGTGATGCATGAATTGTCACACAAAAAAAATTGCAATTCATAACTGGATCAGTTTTCCCTCATTTCTAATAAATTTCACCTGGTGGTTGTGATTAAAGTAACATCCACATGAATACTAGGACCCAAGTTTCCCAGCAGAACAATTTTCCCGAGCGTCACATTCCCATCCACATGCACCAGGCCATCCTCATGTACCATGTTCCGTTCCTAATGGAAAGGAAAATGTGATTCATCAAACCGCTCTCCCATTGCTCCCCTGCGCTATTGTCCATTGCACTGTTTATTGGTGGACAGCAGCCAGCAAGGATACTCGGACCAGTCTGCAGTCTCACAGCCCCTTATGCAGCAATTTGCGATTTACCATGACCCTGTTCCTGGTTCATTTTTCTTTGGATCATTTTTAGTTAGGTAGTACCCACTGCATACTGGGAACACCCTAGACCACTCACCATATTAAAAATGCTCTGACGAAGTCGTCTAGCCATCACAGTTTGGCCTTTGTCAAAGTCGCTCAGATGCCTGTTTTTTTCTCTCAGTGAACAGATTGTTCATTTGTTTAATATATTCCACCTCTTGATTGGTGCCATTGTAATCAGAAAATCTATCACTTTAAATGTCACCTGTTTTAAAATTATGGCTGATCTACAGTACTGGACAAAAGTCTTTTTTTTGTGTACAAACATTATTATGGATAATGTAGATTTTTTTTCTATCAGTATCATTTATGATTTTCAAACATTAATATTCCACCAGAACATGAAAAAACGTTATCCTGTTTTCCTCTCACAGCTGGAGGCACAGAGAGAGCTGATTGGCCGAGCTCTCTCAGGGGGGCGGGATGAGAGGTACTTGCGCTCCCACATTAATCACGGCTCTACAGCCAATCAGGGGCGTCTGTGAGCTCGCGCACGCGAAAGGAGCGGCTAGCGCTTTCCTCCGAGTGTGTTACTCCGCCCCTAACGGTGCATGAGCAAGCAGTTCGAAAAGATGCGGTCGGCTGACGTCGCGCGGTTGGAGGAAACACGTGATAGTCTTCGCCCTCCCGGCTGAATGGTAGTAGTAGCCTTAATGTGGGAGCCCCCTAGTGATGGGGAGGAATTGGCCACGACTAAATTAGGGAGAAAATTGGGAAATCCCCCCCAAAAAAATATTAAAAAAAGAAAAAAAGGTTATCGAAAAATTTATGCCTTAAAAGAAAGCAGCATATTGTATAAATAACCTTTTAAGACAAAAACTAAAAGCTGAAAGCTGCTGGGTTTGCTCAGACGAACTGTGGGTCTGCAGGAGCAAAATTTTAAAATACTTTTTAGGTCTTGACATACTAGTAGTATGCCTGCGCTTTGTTTGCCGAGCGTCACGTGATCACAACTAAGCCAATGGTTCTTCTTTTTCTCGGGCTGAGACAAGATTTTTTAAAGACTTTTTAAAAAAAAGAAATCCTCAATGTTTAAATATATATCAAAAATAGCATTTTATTTACAGTAACTGAAAAACACAAAATGCAAAAAATGCATTTTATTTATAAATAGTATAAATAAAAATAAATAATATACAACACAAATATCCCTTTACATGCAATTAACCATAATTAGTGTAACTATCAAAGTAGTGCTGTCTTAAAACTCGGAATGCAAAACAATGAACAAAATTTTCTTAAGCATGGAAGAAGAGCTAAGACCTAGGTAATGAGGTAATGACCTATACAGAACAGCCTGAGATATGGTCGTAGGATGGCGTATGGTAAGGGATGGCGTACTTTGGTTCCAGTGTGTGGATGAGTCGCCGAAATCCATGATTTTCCACCACAGAAAATGGTCTCATATCGGCTGCAATGAAAACGTCGACATCTCTTGTTATTGCCGTGACTCTTGCATTGTATGATGGAAGTTTAGCTGCAAAGGCATTTGGTATGGTTGTTTGCCCTTTCATGCGAACTGAATTGCTTCCCGTTTTCTTCACAGGCACAGCTATTAGTAACGAGCTTGTCTGTCATTTTTTTTTGCCGTTTCTTTATTCCACAAGGAATCAAAAATGTTGCGACACCAATGATTTAAATGTCGCGGGCACATCTTCTATCCTTACTTTTCCCTCACACTCCATCATGCCAATAACGCAAGGATATCGTCACGTTCTTGTGAGACAAATCTGTTCTCGCGAGATCTCGTACCACGAGATCTTGTCACACTCCTAGTAGTAAATGTTCTTTAGTAACTGTACTGCAACAACGGCCCCCTGTGAAGAAAAAAAAAGGTTAAAAAGGCTGTAGCAGTGCTGAAGATGATCCTGTTAAACGACAATGCTATGTAATATTTTCACAAAATCCTGAAAATTAAGCAAAAACAAGTGTCATTAGAGAGGTTTCTTGTTAAAGAAGATTACAGACAGTACAGTGATTCCATTAGTGTGTGCGTGCATGTGTGTGTTTGTGTGTGTGAAAGTCATCCTACACAGTAGCCCCTTTCTCCTTCTCCTCTCTCATCTTTGATAAAAGAGTGCTTTTATATGGAAGCATGTATAAATTATGCTTGCAATCCAAGGTTAAGCTGTGTTTATTTATTTATTTAATTAATTAATTAATTTTATTGAAGGCATGTTTTCTCCACAGCATCTCAGCATTGTCTAAGATTTTTGCATAGTACTGTATATAGATGCAGATTGTGGATTTTTTTTTTTTTTTTTTTATGTTTAAAATGTTTCTGGGTGTTTTTCAACCTTTTTATTTAATCTTTCTTTGACCTACCTTTATGATCATGCATCCATCTAAGAGAACTTTTTGGGTCTGAGTGATAACGTTATTTGTGTCTGATTTCAAAAAGGTCCCAATTCCTAGGGGGAAACTGGAGTTTGTGTCCATGCAGCATTTTTAGGGGACGTTAAATGATAAAGGTCCTGCGCCATAAGATGGACTGGGTGCTGTGGCAGCTGCTAAAGGCTTGAGGCCTTTACCTGCCTAAGAAGTGCAAAAGTGAAGTAGAACCTGTGTGGCCATTGAAGAAATGAACTAGGTTGCTCTGCTCTAAAACTGTTATGCGGATGATCTATTTGTCCATAGTAATTTTGAGTAATTTTTGATTCCAAAACCTGCCCACTTTTTACCATGGCCTCTTCCCCCGGCCTAAAGAGTGACCCTGGGATACAGAGACAGAATTTAATCTCTTTGCACACATTCATTAGAGATACCCTACTGTATGCCCTGACCTACATGGATCAGCCCATTCGTAGAGGGATCAGCCTCTGCAGTTATGAGCAACTGTATGAATGCTAACAGTGGGGGGGGGGGTAAGCTTGCGTCACCAGTGATGCAATACAGTCATCAACAGCTGGCATGTGATTCATCATCATAGCTTGGATGCACGCTATGAGGCGCTGGTGTAGCAGCATCAGCAGCACCTAAGCTGCCCACAAGGATCTCTCAATAAAAGGTGTCTGTAGACCTACCATGCGCTACTCACTCAAACAAAGCCAGAGTTGCTTCATCGCAAGGTACTTCGTCATTCCAAAGAAGAGAACTTGAGCTGTTTAAACCATAGTAAATTTTATTCTCTTTTAAGGATGTACACTATTACAATAGTCGTACATATAGTATTGTATCAACTGGCGAAGAAGGCCAATCCTGTCGAGAAATATCCATTTTTATCTCTGGAAGCCATGCATAAGTTGTATTGAACTGGTGGGAGGATTTTCCTTTATGAAGGCTGGAAACTCAACACTGAACAGTTCCCCTGTTCTTTTCTTTATGACCACAGAGCATTGGGGAAGGATGTACAAGCACATGGTAGTTACTGTGCAATGCCATGGGACGCTAGGAGATCCTGCTAGAGCTGTCCATGGATATTTAATACCCGATGAACAGTTAAAGGTGCCAGTATTTCAATACTCTAATCACTATTTGGTTCTTCATTGTGAGTACCATCCATTAGGCGTGTGCAAGTTAGTCTAGGAATGAATCTAAATTTAAAAAGTTTTGCCAGCCGATGGCTTCTCTTTAGTTTCGCCACTACGTCTTTTGCCCCGTTTTGTTACTTGTTTATATCTGGATCACTTGATGGATGCCGGTGGTATCAGTTGTGCACAGAGAAGCACAAGCAGCCTTTTTTGTGCTCCAGTGATGATGATGATGATGATGATCTCTTTTCCTCCAGGAGCTGGCAAATAAGGAAAAATAATTTTCAGAAATCAGTTTCCGACACATTTTCCCCAACCGCAGCTAAAGCAGAGGGTATATATATGCAAATAAAATTTGCCTGGCAATGAGAACCCACAATGTGCATTTGCTTTTGGTAACAGATTTACAGTTTTACCGTGCATCAGTTATCAAATATTGGTTCCCGGAGTTGGTTCAGAGCTGAAACCCAATTTCGAACCAGCCAAAGCACTTGCCCTCAGACAGCAAAACCGTTTTCATGGCAGCATCAAAGCTTTGCTGGGCTAAAACAAAGAACCGCTCATGTCATGGGCTGGTCATGACATGATTACCACAATCGCCATTTTTTAAAAAAAGGATGGGCAATAAAAATAAATATAATATGCAATGGGCAGCTCAAATGCTTTCTAGTAATGATAAAGCCAGGAGAGACACTCACAAAACCAAGTTGAAGTTCTCTATTGCTGTTGTCGTCTTATTTTTTTGCAGCTACCATTGCTGAGAAAGTACAGATATATACAGTGACGTAAATGTGATACTTGATATGTTAATTTGCAAACTCGGATCTTGTGAGCAAATAGAAAACAAGTTGTTGGTATTGTGGTAACTCTGGTCTGGCAGACATCTGGAGACTGCAATATCATACCAGCCTGAATCAACATACTGTTAATCCACACAAATCAACAGTATCAAGAAAAGTGTTTCATCAAGGCACTGGCACTCCATGTGGGTTTGTGTGCTCATCCGGGCCAAACAGCAACCTCCTGGGCTGTGGGTGTCTCGGGTTGTAACTCGGTGCACGAGGAAACTGTTTCCCGCTTCATGTTTTATAGGTTTCTACGAACTTTTTATGAAATTTAATCCATCTTAAGGATACAGATAAAGCTTTTCGATAAGGCTCAGTTATTGGAGAGTGATTTGTTCAGCATTATGTTAGACCTTTCTCTCTCAAACCAGGTGAGGAAAAGATGTGCCTTTGGTAAACAACTGACGTAGCACAGAAATTATATACCGAAGGAAGTAAACGTTAAGAGGCAGCAAGCCAGCCAGTGGTCTGAAATAATGGAATAAGGATTTGCGAAGTGTGGTTGAGAAAGGTCTCAGCCATAACAAGGCATTGTACTCAACTGGAGCTTTGACCTGTGGTTGATTTTTTGACGCGAATCTAAATTGCCCCAAGGTTGAGTGTGTGTGAAAGATTTGTGTATTATAAATGGTAGTATTCCAGCTTTATGTCCAATTTTCCCAGGATAGGCTCTGACAAGCACCATAACCTTAAACCATAAAGTAGTTAATATGGATGGATGAATAACGATTGGATGTTTGGTTGATTGATTGGATGAAATACATGTGAAGGTTGAAAGTACAATGCAAGGTAAGTGGTAATTATCTACCCGGAATCGCAAAGTATGTGCTTTCTCAAGCTGTCGAACATTTAATTTAAATAAAAGTCTGTTTTGTCTTTGGCTGTTTGCACAGTTTATAAATGCTTGTTTTACAATCTAATTGTAAATGATGAGTTCACTGGATAAATCATCTAATGATTCGAACAGGGATGCAGATTTTGCACATTGTTCTTGGGGCAGTGGTAGCTCAGAAGGCTAAGGCACAGAGTTACTGATCTTAAGGCTGGCGGTTTGAGTCCCAGCTCCACCAGGTTGCCACTGTTGAGGCCTTCAGTAAGGCCCTTAACCCTATTTGCTCCAGGGGCACTGCATCATGGCGCTCTGACCCCAGTTACACTGGGATATGCAAAGAAAGAATTTCATTGTGCAGTAATGTATATGAGACAAACGCTTAACCTAATTTACAGTAACTCTAACCCAAATGATAGACAATCGATAATATATTAATGATAACAGGTAGGAAAAAACCTGATTCAGTTATTAATTGCAATTTCGCCAAACAGAATCCCCCCCAAAAAATGTCTGGTTGTCAGTTTGATTGGTCATGACTGGGGATCGGCTAATCAGCCTTAGATATAAATTATTCTGAGTGCAGAAGCTTCCGAGTGGAGCAACAGAAATGCATTTTATGGCGTTAATTTGTCAAAAAAAATATCCTGTGTTAAAAGCCTTCGATTTGCCTTTTCCCTCCAAACTCTGAGGAAATTAGTCTCAAACCCACTCATTACACACACTTACACCAGTTTCAAAATACAGTGAGCACAAATTGGTTTAAAATCACATGCGTTAAAAGCTCTGCGTGTTCACGTGAGAAGCGGGACGTGCACATGTGCTCACTCAACCTGTGTGTTAACTGTCAAGTTGACCTTTGAGACTTTGGAGGCCTTTGAATCAGTAAAATGTTGTTGCTTTATTTATGTATGTAGCTATTTACACGCTTTCATCGAGTTCGTTTAGAAATAATAATTATGGTCTGTGACGGATATGTGCTGCTTAGTAAAAGTGTAGCTTTTTTGCTTAACTTTTGCTGAACTGGATTTTGAATTAAGAAAACGAATAGGGGGTGGTTAATGTAATGGTTTTCCCGTGCCGTAGGGTTCTTGAGGACTTACCGTTCACTTTTCCTGTGTGTGTGTGTGTGTGTGTGTGTGTGTGTGTGTGTGTGTGTGTGTGTGTGAGGGGAGTGGGCATGGCTTGGCCTGGTTGTCTGTGGCCGCATGTCTGATTTACGGATGTAATTCGACGGCAGAGTGAAAATTGAATGTGAAAGTCCGGTTTTCCTCTGGTCCCATACAAACCCTGATAGTTCTCTAACATTTTGACCAATCTTCTCCATTTAAAGTTTAATCTAGGCAGAAGACCAAGTTCTTCGTTTTAATATAAACTTTGTAGCTGTGTGTGTAAAATTGAGCATGCATCAGTGAGAGGTATTTTTTCCCCCTCAGTCAGTTTTTTTATTGTGGTCTATGAAGAGATTTTTTCTTGTTAGTGATTTTAGGATCATTTTTGAAGGGGTTAAATATTTTTGATTGACACGTTTTTATCGAGGTAGCAGAGTTTGACCCAGAGGGCAAGCCTACTGATAAAAAATAAAGCTGTGCAAAATACTGCCTGTCTCTGTTTTCATTCAAATGTGATGCCACTGAAAAGTTCATGTCCAATACAGTGTATCATCTGAACTGCAGGTGCACCCTCTCGTGGAACACAAGTTAACAGCTATCTGAGCTACAGAGAAATATTATGCAAAGCATTATTGGTTGCATTTTTCCCCCTATTTAAATTCTTGGTGGCAATTAACTGATTGCTCGTTAATGTCCTTAGTTTGGATCGTTGTAAAGGCGCTGTTTGTGACTGTAACTCTGCTGTGCATAACTAATAAATCGTTGGACGGTTCAGTCATTTTCACACATGTCTCCTTATGTTCAGAATGTGGTGACTGACTTGGATCAGAGACTTGAAACCATGTAAATGAACCATGTGGAAAAACTGGACTGTGATGGTTAAAACTTAATCAAAGTAATCAGAATCTGTCTCCATTTTCTCTTTCCTGTCTCACTCCCTGCTGCCCTCCCTTTTCCTTCTCTCTCTCTCTCTCTCTCGCTCGCTCTCTCTCACTCCCTTTCTGTCTCCTTTACTCTGTCACTCCTCATTCTTTCTCTCTCTCACTCTCTTTCTCCCTCCCACCCTTCCCCTTCCCCCTCCCTCATTCGTCCTCTCCTTCCCTTTCTTTCTGTCTCCCTTTCTGTCTGTCTGTCTGTCTCACTCGCTCTTTCCCCTCCCTCGGTCATTCTGTTTATCTCCTCCCCTCTCTTTCTTGCTCTCTCTCTATTTGTTCTTTCCTTCTCCCTCCCTCTCTCTCTCCCTCTCTCTCTCTCTCCCTCACTCCCTCTCTCTCACTCTATTTCTCTCTCTCACTCTCTCCCTCCCTCTCCCTCTCTGAAAGACTTCTCCTCCCTCATCCCTCCATTTTCTTGTCTTCCTGAATACCTCTCTCTCAGCCATTTTCTCCTGAGGTGTAACCAGTACAATTCTAAAATGCCCCCAAAATGAAAAAGGGTTCATATACGTGTACAGTACGGCGCAACACTGTATCAAATATTGACCATGATCAAATAAACAAACTGTTTGATGTGACATTTCTAGTATCCATGCAGTTTAATATTCCTGAGAAAGATTTGAATGTTAAAAGGTTTTCTTTTTTTTCTAAAGAGGAATTCAATTATTAAAAATAAGTGCAGTAAGTGAAATGAAAAACACGTACTTGGTTGGTAAGTAATGTTTTAAACTTTAGCAAGTTTTGGTTTTATGCCTATAATATTTGCAACATTATTGGACTTGGGTATAGACTGAAGATTGGCGTATGTGAATTATGACCCTCTGACTTTGTAGCCAGTGCAGATTTCTTACTGCCATCTCTCCTTCATCTTCATCTTCTATTTCATTCATTATTCTTTTGCACATGATGTGTATGTGTCCTGTCATTTAATTTGCTATGCTTAGTCTCTCTCTCTCTCTCTCTCTCTCTCTCTCTCTCTCTCTTTCTATCACTCTCTCTTGTTGTTCTTTGTTTCAACTCCTCTCAACCTAGTACTGATTTGGGGTGTTTATATCTAATATGTTTTTCTTTGGGGCATAAAAGCAAATACCATAATATGTGTGTGAGTGTGAGTGTGTTTGCACCAGAGAGAGAGAGAGAGAGATGGGGGAGGGGAAAGAGGAAAATTAGAGCGAGCACATACGAGAGAAAGAGAAAGAAGAGAGAGAGAGAGAGAGAGACAGTCTGACAAAAAGGGAGGGGAGAGAGAGGAAAAAGAACAAGCTCACATACAGAGAGAACAGACAGTGTGTATCTGTGTGTGTGTGTGTGTGTGTGTATGTTTGTGTGTAGCTATAGACAGCAGGAGAGTGTGGCGCAAAAGGGGCAGGCAGGTAAACGTGAACTTTTGACTAAAGATGAGGTCGCTCAAACATCTAAAACCTCAAACCAAGAGAAATTTGGTAAGTTTATATTTGTATGTGTGTGTTCACTTATTCTTTACAGTGTACAGTTTTTTTTGAAGGTTTTTACAAGACTGAAGAGCCATGTTATTTTCTATTTATGCATTTTATCACATTTATGACATTAGACTGTTCTCCCTTTCTCTGCTGTATGTTTAAATTCAATGTTTTATTTTTATATGCTGTTGATTTTTATTCTTTTTCCCTCCCCTCTCTCTCTCTCTCTCTCTCTCTCTCTCTCTCTCTCTGCCTCTTTTCTCTTGCTCTCTTTTACTCACCCACTCTCTTGTTCACTCAGTCAACCCCTCCTCTTTTTTTCCTCTCCCTCCATCACTCGCCTAATCTGTCTTTTCTGTCAGTCGAGCTTCCTTTCATGCACTCTTCCCCTCACTGTGCATATTCATGATTTTTTTTTTTTTGTTAGTCTCTCTCTCTTTTTACTTCTTTTGGTAAGAGTATTGTGTTGAGAAATGGGGGAAAAAAAGGATGGCTCAAAGAGCTGAATTCACAGCTATCTCTGTGTATCGTCTTTATGTGCAATTATTAAATTAGTTGATTGGATTATGATGTAATTACCTGACATGATTTTCAGTTCCATCCCGAAATAAAGCAATTTCATTTCTGATGATATGAATCGAGTGTCTCTGCGGTTGAAATGCTGAACAGGAACATATATATATATTTTTTACTAGCAGTATTTTACTTGAAGTCTTGAAGGTTGCTCGTTTATTCACTCTGATGTATTTTCTATGTGGCAGGAGGAGAAGACCCAGCAGCTGGTTCGATGTTATGCTGAAGCCATGCACCAGCAGATGGATGTGGGGACACAGACAGACCCAGTGGTGGTCTTGTCTCTGGCCCAGGCTGCTGTGTTGGGGCTTATATCCCAGAACGAGGTCTTCGGTGCCACTATTGCCCCGAACGGCTTTTATACCGGAGAGCCTAAAGAATCGCCAGCTCCGTCCATCGAGCGGATGGACTACGAGTACGCTGACCAGCTTATCGGTGCCAACGGCGACTACTTAGGCGTGAACCTCGGAGAGGATGGCCAGGTTCACCCGAGCTGCGCTGAAAGGAGGTGGCAGGGGACGCCTGAAAACACAAAGCCTCTTATAGGCCACCAGAACACAGGCTCACATGTCAAAGGTGAAGCTGTGACCCCTGGACTACCTTCCTGCAACCACATGATGAACATGATGCCCAGAGAAAGCATGCAGATGGTGGACAACTCCGGTTACCGCCTCGCCTCCAAACCGCACCCCAGCAACTGTTGCTCTTCTTGTGTCCGGGAACCCAAGAGCACACATCCAGCACCTAACCACCATGTTCACCCCCACCCCAGCACTCATACGCCGAACGAGGTGCATTCTCATGGCAGAAACCATGCGCTGGAGAAAAGAGGAAACGAGGACGTGCAAGAGGAAGGGAATGACGCAAGGATGGGGAAGGCCGGTGGTGGAGGGGAAGAGATCAGCAGCTACTTCCGTGCTAACGAGGTCGGCTACGAGGGCGGGGATATGGATGGGGTGGGGGAGTTCGATGAGAGCAACCAAGGCATGTTCTGGGGAGAGCCTGTGGAAGGCGAGGCACCTCGCGGGCGCCGCATCGACCGACTCGACATCAACATTCAGATCAACGAGTCGTACTGCGTGGACGTCGGAGAAGGCTTGAAGCGCTGGAAGTGCCGCATGTGCGAAAAGTCCTACACTTCCAAATATAACCTTGTAACGCATATCTTGGGTCACAACGGCATTAAACCGCATGCCTGCCCACATTGTGGTAAGCTCTTCAAGCAGCCAAGCCACCTGCAGACACACCTCCTGACTCACCAGGGCACGCGGCCGCACAAGTGCACGGTCTGCAAAAAGGGCTTCACTCAGACCAGCCACCTAAAACGGCACATGTTGCAGCACTCTGACGTCAAGCCCTTCAGCTGCCGCTTTTGTCGCCGAGGCTTCGCCTACCCCAGCGAGCTGCGAGCCCATGAGGTGAAGCACGAGCGAGGCCGATGCCACATCTGCCCGCAGTGCTCCATGGAATTCGCCACGTACGCACACCTCAAGCGGCATCAGGTCAGCCACCAAGGGCCGGCCACCTTCCAGTGTAGCCACTGCAGTAAGACATTCGCCTACCGTAGTCAGTTGCAGAACCATATGCTGAAGCATCAGGCCCAGCGCTCGTTCTCCTGCAGCCAGTGCGGCCTACAGTTCCTGCAGCTCCACCAGCTACGTCAGCACTCTCTTACACACAAAGTGCTCAAGCCTCAGGCACGTGTCTCTAAGGTAAAAATGACTAGGTCTCAAGATGTTTGTGTATGTGTGTGTGTCTGTGTATATATATGAGTGTATGGAGTGTCGTGAAAAAACTCCTAACAAACTCATTTACATTCTAAGTACAGTACAGTTATGGAAGTATGTAGTGTACACATGCTTTTGGTGTGTTAGAACACTAAATCCAAATCCATGGACTAAAACAAATGGCAGAAAAACAAGGTTTCCATATACATTTTTGTTTCCTTGTTGTTGTTTTTTATGCGGTGAAAAAAAAATCTTTGCACAGTATTCAGTATACAAGTATACACAAAGAGCTCAGTTCATTAGGTACTTTATTAAACACAGGTTTGTGTCTGCTTAATGAACTTCAAACCCACGTAACCCTACTTTAAATTTTAAATACATAGGTATCGCTCCCTTAGTGGCTGGTTCAGCTAGGATGCATAAAATATTGAAAAGCAGGATTGTGGGATTTATCTGCCATCTGGCAAGAGCTATTTGTTTACATTGAATGTTTACAATGAGCTGATCATGGCTAAGACGTCTTTCGGTTTGGTCGAGATCGAAAACACTGCATGTCAGAGTGAAACTTGCAAGTGACTTTAAAGTAACTTTAATACATGAAAGGGCTGTGTTTATTTTTTAAAAAAGAGGGGAAAAAGTCTAATTAACAATGTTGATCATTGTAAAAAGCAAATGCGTGAGAATGATGCTGTAGAATTGGCATGTCTTACATTATATTTTATTAATTTAGTAAAAATTTTGGTTATCATTGAGGTGGCACGGTGGTGTAGTGGGTTAGTACTGTGGCCTCACAGCTTTCCTGGTCGACCCTGTAGCGGTATAAAATATAATTTTATTATTATTATTTACACGTTTGGTTTTTAGTCATTGCTGGACTGGATTTAAAAGAAGATAGTAAGTTTGTGCTTGGCGAGTTTTTTTTCCATGTCGTCTGTTTGGTCAGTTCTTAGGTCCAAAGTTTGTATGAGGTTCAGGCTTATATGAACTATTGCTGAAGTTAAAGTCGTAATTCTTGATACATTAAGCAGCAACACACTAGTAATTCCTATTCATCTTAGTGTTAGTTTCTGTAAATGTACTGAACTTCCAAACATCCAATCCAGATGTTTGACGTCTCTCGTTTTCTGTTTCTCTCACTTAATTTTTTTTGTCTATCATGCACATCTATTGTTAATATTAATCCTCTGCAAAATTATCATTGTAACCACCAAATGAACTGTTTTCGGGAATCAATCCAAGCTAGGTCAAGGTCATAGCTAGGTTATTAAGCTAGAAAAAAAAACATTCAATAGTTTTTATTAGTGTTCTTCAGAGAGGTTACATATACCTCCAGAGGCCCATTTTTGGCTAGCTGTGAGTTTTGCCATCAGTTGTACATGTACAGTATCAGTCTGTCTTTCCATGCATCTGTCCAAGATTCTAGCAAGTCTGATATCTCAAGAGCAAGTAGTTGAATGTTTTAAGATTTATATGGAATCAAATGAACTGAGCAGATTTTGGAGATGGTCCAAACAGGATAAGCAAGGGCAATTATCTAAAATTATGTGTTTTTTCCCCCAAACAGTCTGCTTCTTCTTTGAGGTATATTTAAGGGTAATACCGGGAGAGATAGGGACATTCCCATTAGCACCACTGACATCAGGTTTAACTTGTTCTCTCTGCCTTCCTCTTTTTCTGTCAAATATACCAGATACAACTCATTGTTTGTTTTGTGTTCCCAAGGCCCTCATGGGATAAATTAGGTGTGGTAGAAGAGAGTCAGTTCAAGTCTCTGTAGGGTTGTTTCTCTCCAGGACCTGTGTTCAAAACCCTTGTTGTAGATTATCCTAAAATATATCTTCTAAATTTCCAAACTTTTATTGACTTCTTCTCCTGGATAGATGTATTTGGCCAGGGCATGATTCAGACAGATGCATGGTTGTCTTATTTCAATTTAAAAGCCATGTTCATAGGAGACCACAAGTTTGAAGCCTAAATATGTCAAAGCTGGCCACATGTGGATGTCCAGCAGAAGGCAGGAGGATGTCATTGCTCTTGCCCCACTAATCGGAGCAATATTCATCAATCATGGGAGATGGCAGTTAGCGTTTTCTTCTGAGTGTGTTCAGATTCCTTGTGATGTAGCGTATGCTGCAGTTCAGAAAGCTCCATCTTTTAGGTAAAGCACATGCTACCCTTTATTTTCTGTAATACATACCTATAATAGGGGATATATAGCTAGTAGTTTATTGCAACCATTTAGCAATGATGCATGCCTCATGTCATAGTTTATTATCGTTCTGGAGGTATCCTATAAAATTTGGACAAACTGTAGACATGGAAAGTCGGTCATATTCATACTCATTTAGTGAGTGTCAGTAAATCTCATAAACCCCGATAAGAAGGGGGCCGTGGATCCATGCTGCTTGAGCCAATGTCAGATTTTTTTCCAACAGCATGGAATATAGATCTTGATTTGTCCAGCCAGCACTGTGATGTCCTGTGTATACTGGAGAAATACTTTGTCTAAGACAATACCTGTTATGGAGACGCTCCAGTGGGTGTACTCAGTCTTATCTACCAAAAGGCCACTGCTGTGTTTCTTTCCATATTAGCAGATACCAAACCTGATCAAAGGTCAATATCAGCTGATGTGGTTATACAAGTGGAATCAGTGGCTTCTCTTTGGTTGGAACGTAAAAATATAATTGCACCAGTTTTTGGCAGATAAAAAAACAACATCATCATGATTTGGATAAATGTGCAACTGTAGAACTAACTAACACCAACAATCCTTCCATAAACTTATTTATATTCCTTCATGTAACCCATTCCAAGAATCAGTTTAACACTCACACTAGAAACGCTGGCCTGCTTTATTTAAACCACACAATGCAGTTACAGCGCGCTGGTTGAATGTACAGATGAAGAAGGAGTTATGTACCCAACGAATGTCCAACTCTGTATGTAAACATAGTTTTTCAAAACATCATTTAAAACTTAAAGAAAAGATCATTATTTGCTCTCAGATTGACATCTATTGTAAATCATTTCTTGAGATGTCACCAGTCTTGCTGCTTCCTGTTGTTCCTCAGGGGACAAAGGGCTTCAAGTGTGATGTATGTGCTCGCGAGTTCACGTTGTCTGCAAACCTGAGGAGGCACATGCTGATCCACGCCAGCGTCAGGCCCTTTCAGTGTCACGTCTGCTTCAAGTCCTTCGTCCAGAAGCAGACTCTGAAAACTCACATGATCGTCCACCTTCCTGTAAAACCCTTCAAGTGCAAGGTAAGGCTTCAGTATGTCAGTAGTCGTATATCATATTCACTTAATTATACAACTCCCAGTGTTTCCCACAGGTCTGAAATATGCTTGCGGTGGTAGCCAGCGGAATCGGCCAGCACAAAACAATATTAATTCAGTTTAATTTGATATTTCTATTAATTTAGCATTTCAGAGCTCCAAATACAAATTCTTTCATCCATCTACCCATATGTGAAGAGGAGTAAGAAGAAGTAAAAAAAAAAATTAATTACTACTATTGCATTACTTTTATATATAACCTTGGCAATATGATGAAATGTGAACATTTTATTTCATTTAAACTAACTATACAAACATGACTTGGTTTAAAAAAAAAGGGGGGGTGGTCACATGGGCAAAGAAATTGCACAGATTTCTGAGGTGTTTTTATAGTTGTTTACAGCTGTTTATGTGACATAATATTATTATTATCATCATCATTATTATTATTAACAAGTGCATTTTGTGAGTATTGTATTTTATCGATGCCATTCCCATATTCCAGTGTAAAATTTTCATGTTTTATAAGTAATGATAACTTTGGTTCTACATATTAGAAAGCTTTCTCTGTCAACAAATACCAGCAGAATTTCTATATAAGTGTTATTATTCCTGGGTTTTTAAAGTAGAACCCGTTCACGTGCAAAATTGTGTCTCTCTGCAGTGCATGTATGACCGTCAGTACACACTTTTTTCTTTTTACGCCAGCTGGCTTTTGCTGCATTTACTGCCTCTCACTATATATACCGCTCTAACTGTAACAGAATAAACAGGTACAGGAGCGATAGCGCAAGAGGGAACTGTTCCCTACTAGCTATCTGATTATGGATGGCATCCTTCTTCAGGAGAGATTTTGAAAAAGGGTGAGCGAATATACTTGGGCGGTTGTCAATATACTTGGGTGGCCCACCCCAGCCTCTACTCTATGTGAGGGGGGGGAAATACAAAATTCTGGATTTTGTTGATTTTGGTGAAGCCACGAAGAATTTCAACCCCTTTGATTGACCTTCCTGCTCACAGTGTGGTTGTCCATCTACTACAGTATACGACGCAGATACTCACTACCACTGCATGTGTTTGTGTTCAGATAAAAACTAATAGTGTTTTGTAAATATATAAATAATTGCTTTGACTATTTATTTTTTTGTTGCTCTGATCAAAGATGACTTCTTTCTATAATAATTCATTTAAATTCAGTTATCTTCTATTCTGCCAAACCTCCTCTACCCTCCTTTTCTGTTCTATACTATCTTCAAAATCTCCCTTTCTCATGTAACATTTTGATATGCAAATGATCCTGACAAATGTGTGAATATGCAGATTAGTCTCTGACATCATCCGGTGACGTCTTGAGCTTACAATAGCTACTTTCACCTGAAAAGCACTGCTGTCACAAGCGCTATCTATCCAGTAATAAATGCTCACTTCCTTCTATCCAAGCTGAAATAAATACATACAGCATCTTTCAAATCTCATGTAATTGTTTCTTTTCTTTTTTTTTTTTTTAATATATAGGTGTGTGGAAAATCATTTAACCGAATGTATAATCTTCTGGGTCACATGCATCTTCATGCTGGCAGCAAGCCGTTTAAGTGTGCGTACTGCTCCAGCCGATTTAACCTGAAGGGTAACCTCAGTCGACACATGAAGGTCAAACATGGCATGGATGTATCCCCAGAGGGACATGGTAATGACGAGCTTAAAACATCTATTTGAGACTGTTATTACATTCAGTAATATCTATCTATCTATCTATCTATCTATCTATCTATCTATCTATCTATCTATCTATCTATCTATCTATCTCTCTCTCTCTCTCTCTCTCTCTCTCTCTCTCTCTCTCTCTCATGCATTTTTTGTTTTTAATAAATCCTCTTAATTTGTCCTTTAGATGCTCCACCAGATCTGGAACCTCATGAGGATTACGAAGAGGATAACTTCAACTTCGCCGCCCCTGAAAATATGGATGCTAACGATGCACCTAATCTAACCAAGCTCTCCGAGGTTGCTATACAGGAGCTGGACTATTATAACTTTGGAAAGGATGTGGGCAGCTACAGCACAGCATGAACCCTATAAATAAGACTAAAGCTGAAATACTGTTGAGTATCCATTGAACTAATTGGGCACTTATCGGCCATACGCTGGTTATGTATTTTACTTCAGAACCGCGACTTCTCCATTATTATGGAAGGACAGGTGACTATTTTGGATTCATTCACTTATGTTGTAACTATTCTGATCCTGTTTCATAAGGACCACTAAATTTGCTAAGAGTCTTCTAAACAGTTGTACATTCATCTCGTGCTGCAACTTGATATTTCTGCAGTACGTTATTAATTAAAGATCCATTCAGCATGATTTATGACCAAAAATGAACAATATGGATATATGAAAGTGCTTTATTTACTGTCTTTAGGTTTCATACATAATGTACACTCGTATGAGTTGAAGGGCTAAGTTTATTTGTTGTAGCTAACTAGGGTCCCTTATTGGATCTTGAGCTCGGGTTACTGTCTGTACAAAGTTTCTCTGCATGTCCTCCCTCCTAGAAACACAAATATAGCTGGTTTGGCTGTGCTAAATTATCTCCTAGGTGTATTAATGAGTGCATGCAGAGTGCCTATGATGGATTTACCCTACCATCAAGGATATATTGCTACCTCATGCCCAGTGTTGAATGAGCAAGTTTAGCCTATGTATTGGGTGAAAATGACATGAAAAAGGTTTTGCGCGGTCGTCAAGTGCCATTTTAGACGTTCCGAGCCCTATAATTATCATCCTGATCTCCACTTCGGGACATCAAACTGCAACCTGAGGGCAGGAATTATTAACATGTACGAAGCAATTTAACTATTCATCTCATGCAAGTGTATGTAATGTATGAAAAAAAAACATAAATAAACACTGTTGTATTACAGACAAGGGACAAATTCAAGGGAAAAAAAACATTGGAGTTTGTATCTATCATGAGGCACCAGAACAGTTTCAGTGTGCCTTATCATAAAGGTCTTTAGAACTGTACTGGGGGAACCCTAAAGATATGTTGGCGTTTTAGCAATGGTAGTGGAGAGCGTCATCTAATGGTTCACTTATTGTCTAGTGACTGCAATAGCTAGAGCATGACACATTTTCATCTTCATCAAATAATTTAGTGAGCCTTTGTGGCCCTGTGGACCAGGATGGGGTCATCCTGAAAGAATCATGCCCATCAGGATCAAGCTGTTTCTTCATGAGAACTGATTTGCAGCGAGTGTCCAATCTACATGGACTTGAAAATATGTTCCTTGTCTATACCCACTCCTTTTTCTTTTAATTTGTGACCCGTCTGTGTATTGTCTCTTTTTGATCAATGACTGGACCTTTAAAAGCAAACAGTTAAACTAATATCACTTAAGTTTATTGCCTCTACTTACTGTTGTTAATATCTGAGAAAACAAAAAAGAGTGGACATTATGTTTGTGCTCAGTGGAGCAGTGTACTAGTGAGTGTACATACTTGAGAGTGTGTTTGGGCCCTATTACCGAAGTCACTGCATGACCATCCACCCTTAGGCACCACTACAATTTCCAAAAATCAGTACAGTCATCAGAAACCAGTTATTTTTAGAGAATAATGGTTACCATATAATAGTTTGATATTTATTTTGCACCTTTTGATTAAAAATGCATTTAAAGTCTTTTGAGGAGAAACCTGGTTTATGACTGACCGTTAAAGCTCTAATCTTCATTTCATAGGAGAGGGATAGGGCAATAATGCCAGTTCTGTTAGTTTCTTTAAATAAAGCATTTTCAAACTGATGTCATTTATGTAGTCTTTCCTTATTCATGTGACTTTCTGCAGGCCTTTGATTATTATATTATAACTGGTGCTTTTGTACATGCAATTGTTTCCAGCATAAACAAAAAAAAAGAGTAAATTTGTTAAAGACCAGGTGACAGTTTTATAGCCCCGTTTTCAGCTCCAAGAGAGTAAGGTTCAATTCGGTTCAAAGAAGTTGTATTTGTATAGTGGCTTTAACAGTGAACATTGTCGCAAAACAGCTTTTCAGGAATAAAAATTCTGGATATACACTACTCACAATAAGTTAGGGACATTATTTACATGAGTGCTTTTCCTATTTGCTCTGAATTTGAATGAAATAAGTAAAAGTTCCATTTGATATTAATAATAATGTATGAGAAGAAACACCATTTTCATTAGTTTAATATTTATTAGCCCAAAAATTTAGACAATAACAGGGATAGCCCCAAATAACAAAACTTGACGATGTCAGTAGCGGGTGTTTCCACCATATGCAGCAATGAAAGCTTGACAGCGACGCCTCATGCTTCTCACTAGCCTCATGATGATGTTCTGAGGCAATGCGTTTCACTCTTCCACAAGTGCTACACCAGTTCTGCCAGGTCACATGAGGGGGGGGGACGGGAGGGTACGATTATCCAATCTCTGCTTCAACTGGTCCCAGACATGCTCTATGGAATTCAGGTCAGGAGACATTGATGGCCATACCATATGAGGCACTCCAACTTCCTGAAGATGAGCTGTGACAATTCTGCCACGATGTGGTGAAGCATCATCATCCATGAACAGAAAGTTGGGGGGGTGTTGGCGAATTGGGGGATGATAATGGGTTATATGATGTCTCTGAGGTAAGAATGTGCAGTGACTGAGCCATGTACAATAACCAAATCTGTTTTGCGCTGACTGGTGATGCCTGCCCAGACTGTTGCACCTCCTCCAACAAAGCAAACCCTGGGGACCATATTTACCTCAGCGTATCGCTCACTTGTCCTTCTCCGGCAACTCTGACGACAATTATTTCTGTGCGCAGGACGGTAGACCACTGCTGCATTGTCCAGGTCACATGGTCTTGTGCCCACTGAAAATATTTACGGCAGTGTCTTGGTGTCAGTGGACTCACCTGCAACTGTCTTCTGGCATTCAAGCCAAAGAGGCGGAGTCGGTTGCGAATGGTTTGTCTGGAAACCCTAGTACATAGCATCTCGTAAACGGGCCCGCAGCTGTGTGGCATAGGTCCTTAGGTACTGGTCATCGTTGTGGTCTGTCACTCGTGGGGCTCCACTCCTGGGTGCTCAACTCCATGAACTCTGCCAGTAGTTCTGTGTCTTAATGCAAGTCTGCTGATGACACTTTGAGACACACCAAAAATGTCTGAAGTAAACCAAACACCGTATGTATGACATCCACTAAGTCTCTCACAATATCCCTAACTTATTGTGAGTAGTGTAAGTAAAAACCTTATACATGTATAGCTTTTTTTTTTCCAGTTTTGTCTCTAATGAGCAAGTCAGGACAACGGTGGCCAGGAAAAACTCCCTGAGATGACATAAGAAAGAAACCTTAAGAAGAAAAGGATACCCATCCTCATCTGGGTGATATCAGATAAGATGACCATTAACAAATACTTTATTACTGTAAGCTATATGGTCAAAAGTATATATTGTATAACATACATTGTGTTATAGTTAACATACTGTAAAGTTCCCTTTTTGAGGTTACCAGCAGTTTACTGATGTAGAATCTGTTCATGGCTATTTCCGTTCTAAAACTATTTAAATGATTGCAAGCACCAGACATCACAGAAAAACTGCTCGTATTAATGCAGTTCAAGCCCTTTTCATGAATATTAAATGTAACCATCCTCAGTTATCATCCCCAAGCAGACCATAATGGCACATCTTCAGCAGCAATGAGGGATCTTCATTCAGTGAGAACTCCAACCAGAAGTATGGCATCAGAAAGAATCAGGCGGGTCCGGAAGGCAGAAGTCAGGACCACTGGTATCTCAAGATTGCCATGTGTAGCTAAGGTAGGGAGAGCGAGGGAGTGAGAGAATGAACAGGTAAGCTCAGTCATGTAATGGTCATGTAGAGCAGGGCAGGGGCAGGATTAGCTATTTAAGCATAACTAATAGGGAGAGCCAGAAAGACATTTTATTTCCAACCAGTCATTTTACCTTAAAATCAGTATTTACAAAAGGTATGAACACTGAGACTTAAGCATTAATTGGAAGGCAATTCCATATACTACGGTATATCTGGGGGTTTGTAAGAAAAAGCTCTGGTCCCTGTTGTAGTTTTTATTATACAAGATACCAACAAATAGCATGCATGTTTTGATTGAGCTAGGCAGTGTATGGTAGATCATAAAATACCAGCAGTTCACACACATAAAATGCCCTTTTAAAGACTAAGACTAACAAAAGTCAGTGCTTTATAGGTAAATAGTGGTATTTTAAAAATAATTTTATAGATAAATAGTAGTCATGAATTTCACTCTAAGGCAATGCATTGTGGATAAGATGAGTGTAATCGGCTCATATCTTCTGGTTCTAATAAGGACTCTTGCCGCTGCATTCTGGACACACTATATCTTGTTTATGCAGCTATTGGAACATTCAGACAGAACATTCAGGTAGCGGAAGCATGAAGGTTGTTTTTTTTTGCAATGTTTTATTAACTTAGCAATATTTCTGAGATGTAAGAAGGCTATACTATGAATATCTACATTAGTTTCAAATGAATGAGCATGAGCTTTACACACAAGCCTTTATTAAACAAACCAAGGTCCTTTACTGCTGCACATGTTAAAACAGTAATGCTCAGAGTTACTGTGTAATCAGCTGGTGTTTCATTTTCATCTGACATAGTAAAATTTGGTGGCACAGCAAGATCCTCAAGAAAGACAAAAATTATAAAGAAATCCAGTGTAGGGCTATGAGGGCTCTATAAATAATCATTTGTAGACTTTGTGGCTACTTATGTCATTTTACTATAAATAATCAATTTTTCTTTATTATCTTGGTTTTGATGTACAAGATCTCTTGCTTAACAGTTCCAGCCTAGGACCAGAGTGCCTGTGCACTTGGTATGGTCTAATTTTATGTTGATAATATTACTGAAGAGAACTTTGTGAGAGAAAGAGTGTTACTACATAGGCAAGATCCCAATGTGGTGGAGCAACTGAGTGCAGATACTGTAGCAATCAGTCGGTTTAGCCTGTGTATCTGCTCCCTGGCAAGGTATCTGGGTTCTCACTGAACAAGATCTAGAATAGTTCAGACCCTTTGAGCTATGCTGCAAGGAATATCCCAGAGTGGGATAGATAGTGTCCAGCCCTAACAGGCCCACCTTGCTTTCAAAAATTCCGCAATTATCTATAACTCCCAAAATGTTTTTGGAGCACCAGTTCAGTTCACCAGTGCAGAAATGCAACAGTTCAGTGACCATAACCTGTTGTAAGATATGTTGCCAGTTTACATACTTAGGTTATGTAGATTTACCTTATGCCTTCATACCATTACTATTAATTGGGTAAATTCTTGACACAGTGCCCATACCTTTACTTAAGGACCTTTACTTATTTTTTTATACACTTCGACCATGCAGTGCCTGCCACACTAATTTACATCTAAAGACTCTTATACTGCTAATTAAGCTTATAAAGCAGGAATGGTTAAAGTCTTTTAGGCAATCCTTTATAGAAGGATGTTATCCAGCAGGTTCTCATTATAACTGTAGGAGTGAATAAGAATTAAAACCATCATCAATCAAAGTTAAAACCATGTCTTCATGATCAGATTTCTAATAGAATAGAACACCATGCCCAGATGCTCATCTATGTTTTGTAAATGTTGTGATCTTGTATACCGGAAACCTTCTTTGTGCTGTAAAACATGAAATAATCCTCCTGCTTTGGGTTACACACTCCATGTGGCTGTGGCTATTAAACAGCAGCTGGTTCTCCTTTATCTTTTATTGCATTGTTTGTATCTGACCCAGGTTCAGGTGAACAACCATTCTCGCTTTAGGAAATCACAGCTGTGTGTTGTAGAACAGCTGAATGTTTCAGCTAAAGCAGAGGACAGACAGCTTAATAGTTAAGGAAGATGTAAAAGGGCATAAGGTTCCTCCTACATAATTCCAATGAGACTGGAGTCCTTCCTTTCAGGCCACAGGCAGATAGAAGTGATCTTGCTTCACCTTCTCACCTTCTCAAAGCCTGACAGATTTCCTACTGTGCTTATATTGTCTAAATTGTTACTCATCTGCAAATGTCTTCTCGTCATCATTGCTTTAATCATTACCTTCTAAAATCATGAAGTGCTTGTGCCAGGACTGTTATTCACAACATACTGTATCTGTACCACACATCTATTAAACACACATAATGTACATACTCACAGTTCCTCAAAAGCTATAAAAAGACCATCTGCAAGGCAAGTTGTTCATTATGTTTCTTCCTTAATCATAAAAAGAACTCCAGCAAACTTTTCTGGTCAAACATTATCGGAGGGAAGCACTATGGCCTTGCACCTACAGGATAGAGGATTCGATTCCTGCCTTGAAAATCGTGTGCATGGAGTTTGCATGTTTCCAGGGTTGAGGGACTTGCATGTTCTGTCCGTGCTTGGTGGGTTTCCTTCAGGTACTTCGGTTTCCTCCCACAGACCAAAGGTATGCAGATTAGGTTAATTGGCATTATTCTAAAGTGGGCTGTGGTATCTGGTAGGTTCTACCCACTGCATACCATGAACACCTCAATGTACCTGTGTGAAAAAGTGCCTTTTTGGAATTGCATTGACCCGCTCGTCTAGCTATTAAAATTTGGCCAAACTTAGTCACTCAGATCTTTAAACTTGCCATTTTTTTCAGCTTTCAGCACTTTGAGAACCAACTGTTTGCTTCTTGCCTTATATATACAGTATATCCCACCCCTTGACAGATGCCAGGGTAATGTATAATTAACGTTATTCACGTCATTTGTCTGTGGCTTCCATGTTATGGCTGAGATTGCATATTGTACACTATGTTGTTTTTGTATTAGTGATCTAAGAATCATGACAGTGAATCAGCCAGCAGATGGAAGCATAACACCATACTGCTTACATCCCTTGCTTTCATTCTTGTGGGTTTGTGGTACTTTCGTTTATGCTTTAAAAATTATATTAAGAAACAATTTTATTTTCGTCATCCTGTGGGAAGGCCATTTATCAGTGTTTGAATAATGGAGGAAGCAATAACGACTGAACATTATGGGCATTCAAATCATTACTTAATTAACCACATATTACATTAATAACATTATAATTTTTCCCAAAGTGCTTCATAAATAAACTTCTAATTAAATTTAGTCAACAGCGCCTAACCAACACTAATAGTCCCATCTGCCTGTTCTCATTCTGGAAAATGTAAACGTTCACTCCTTCTAAGTGCTCCGGCCAAACATGAAACACCTGTATGCTGAGACCATCCAATAAAGTCAGGTACTGACATATGAATCAGTATTTGCAATAAATACCACTGTCTTGTAGCAATATTGTCTTATTCTGTGTACATGTACAGTATGAGATATCTGCCTTCTAAAGCTGGAGTTAGTCTCCTCTCATTCTTTTCTAATTCCATGAGTGTGCTTTCTTCATTTTTCGTGAACCTCTACAGGCTGCCAGGGTCAATTTCTTTTTTCTTTACCAAATTAGGCTGGCTTTAGAACAAAGTTGCCAAAAAAGTCAAAAAGTAAGTCCACAGATGGCACTTTTAGACTTGGTTTAAAAATGTTATGTGCTGACTTGTGCTGACTTCTCAGTAATACTTATGTTGACACAGCGCACTTGGCTGGCAGATTCAAACCTTGGCTCAGAGTCAAATCTGGCCCAAAAGCACTCAGTCTAAACAGATCCCAAGTGTCCTGGGAACAAATGATAAGCGCAACAAGAATCAGAACGGTTAAAGCAGAGTGAGATCAGGAAGAAAAACAGAGTTACTCTTTAGAGGAATCTAATGAATTGTGGAAGACACAACTGACATGTAATCTCTACATGGCTTAAGTCTACACCCACATCTGGATGGTTCTTCCACTCTGATAATGACTGTATCACAGCAGCATTTAAGGAAGGGTCCAGCATGATCCTTATCTCCTCCAGATACCCTTGACAGGCTCAAAACAAGCCATAGTGTTCACTCTAAAAATGGCAGCCAGCCAGGTGGACACTTGAATGGTGCAGTGCGACCCACTAGAGTTCACTATGCCACAGTATAAGGACTTTAGACCTTAGTCAAGTGACAGTGGGGAATTTAGACAGGCACCCTGGGTCACCCATGCCTGGTTTCTGTATGTTGTGTATGCAGGATGAAGAAGAAGCTCTACATCCAAGTGTGTGCCACATACTGCTGTTCATTTGCATTGTGCTACCGTGGCTCTTAGTCATCTTCAGGTGTGGTATCGGCGTGTGCTGGGACGCTAAGACTGATGATGGCAGCAGCATCAGTGATTCCCTCAGGAGTTGTGAAATACTGGAACTGCTCGCTACTTTGGTCTTACTGCTTAAGTGATCCTGTCTATCTGATCAAGACTTTGTGTAGCTATTTAACAGAGTAATTGAACAATTACAGATGATTTACTGAATTTGTATCGATTGCCTTGTTTTTTTAAATACATTATATTTAGTAGAATGACTTGTTACAAAGTCCCTGTACCTTGTACATTGCTTTTGTACTGAATAACAGCATGCAGTTTGGCTTTTCATTTACACAAGTGGATTTTAAATTTAAATTTTATTGCACTTCAGAGCCATATCTGGCTTCCCTGCTGATTTCTGTATCATGCACAAGCACATAAAATGTGGACTTATCTGCACATAGAAGGACTTTTTTTGTATTATTTACAAGGTGCGTTCAAGGTAAACTGAGAATTTTAATTTTGCGGAATTACAGAACACAGTTATGTGAAAGTAAAAACTCCTGTTATTTCTTTATATATAAAGCTACGCTAAAGCACTTATCTCAATGTTTCTCTAGTGCTTGGATACCATTAAGGTAGAAGGTTTGCTCAGTATGTTGGAGCCATGATCAGACTGCCAGCTTTATGTCTGAAACCCTGGCCTCCTAGGAATTCCTTAAATGGAACTCCTTAAAACTTGCTGAATGTTTGCAGGAACATCTGCAGTGGGCACGGAGCCACTGTAATTCCGGCTATATGGTCATTCATGAAAGTATGGCCTTCTTTAAAATGCATGTTTCCAATGTTTTACAGCAACTACTGTAACAGTCTTATCACTGTTTTGTGCTTGGACAATTCTGTAAATGTCAATCAGTTACATATCTTCATTCATGAGAAATTTTATCAAGTCCCGGTTTGACATGAACGTGTATTACTTCTGGCTAATTATAATTACTATTTTAGAATATTAATGAATACATTAGCACAGTGCAATACTTATGCAGTGATGTAGACATGTGTTAAATACAAAACACAAATAGAATAAGCATATTATAGTGGCAAGTATGTTATTAATGATAAGAATACGGTTAGAAATTAGGCCAAAGTGACCATTTGTTATGTTCCATATCTCAACATTTTTCATTTATCATCACCATTTCTTCATTTTCCTTATCCCTTATCATGTGTACTATTGCAGGGGGGTGCTAGGACCTCAGAGCACAAGGCAGTGAGCATCCCCATGCACCCATCATATACCGTGGGCATTTTGGAAACAGTTGCTCAACAACGCAGATCTTTGGACTGTTGGGGGAAAGCTACCAAGCATGGAGAGAACATTCAATCTTAATGCACACAGACTGAAATTAATATTCAACCCCCAAACACTGGAGATAGGGGGTGACAGAGCTACCTGTAACTGCTGAGCCACTGTGTTCCTCATACCACACCCAAATGAAATAACACTCCAAATGTTTCTATTTTTATTTTGCTCTTTTGCTTTTTTTACTATTTGCATTTAGTTATTTTACGTCCTGAATGAATTCCAAAAATTCACTTTGAAAGATGATTATAGGGACAATGATAAATTTGGCCCTAATCTTCCCCTGGTGGTATCAAGACACTGCATTTCCTTAATTTGAAAAATTTTGAAAAGTCCTTGGATGACTTAAAATAGAAACAAATAGTGAGTATAAAGAATTTTTTTTTTTTTTTTTTTTTTTGCATATCAGGTATTTGGATTTCTGGGTAAGTTGAGTATATCATCAAAAACCCATGACACATTCAATCATGGCCATGCATAAAACAACAATTCAGGGGTAGCTCAGTGGTTAAGGCTTTGGACAATCGTTCGGAAGGTCCCATGTTCAAACGCCACAACCACCATATATATATATAATACTCACAGAGACTGATGAGCACTTATGATTAGACATTGCTATAGTGGAAGTCACATTTAGACTTTGCATTGCTACTTTCATATACTGGCTGTATACTTTATATGTACTTTTTAAGTGATAATTCTGGACAAATAAATGTGAAGATATATATCCTACAACAGAATAGAATCAGCATTTTTATTTGATGCAAAGTAAAATAAAAACCTTGGGAATCTGTGCTGGGAATGCAGGCTGAGTAATCCCAATTCAGAGCTAAAGATATTTTAGCAGATCTCTCGTTTTCTGCCTGAATGAGTCGGCCGTCTGTTTCAGGCGGAACTTTGGGAGCAGATAAAGGATGGACAAGCCCTGTTTATTTTACCGCGGACTTTCACATCGTCCACAGGAACTCAGATAGATAATCAGTCATCACAAAGCCTCTAAAGACCATGGTTCCTGCACCCTGACAGTGGTATGCTAAGACATCAATAAACATCATTCACAGAATGGCCAGTCAGTTGAAAATCTAGAAATTTTTCTAGATCTAGAATAAAAATTATTCTAGTTTGTATGCTCTCCCTTTGCTTAATGGATTTCCTTTGGGTAGTCTGATTTACTCCTAAAGTCATGTGGTCTTTGTTGATTGATGTTTTCAAATTTCCCATAGTGTGTAAATGGGTGTATGATTGTGTGCGCTTATGCCCTGTAATTAGTTACCTGTGATAATAATAATAATAATAATAATAATAATAATTTAATTAAGAAAGTCTTGGATAAAACCTGATGGGACATGGTGCTACAGATAAATAATGAAAGGTCGGGTGGTATGTATCCAATGTTAAATAGATTAGAAACAGCAATAGATAGAATAGATTTACTTCTGACTCTGACAAAGCATTGACACAGGTGATTATACTTAAACATGTTCTTACAAAATACCCATAAACTCACAAAAAAATCACCACATCAATCAAAATGAATTTTTAATCTGTGTCCCCCTTTGTAAAGTGTTGCTATAGCAACAATACATAGACTATGCAAAAATCTTAGGCACCATATTATATGCTGTACCAATTTTGTTACATATGTTTATCATGTCTACATAAGTATGTACATCATTCAGTATTTTCATATGTAACTTAAAAATTACTAAATAAATAACATTACAGGAGAATATATGCATGGCTATAAAAAAAAAAGAAATATAGTACAAGACAGCAAATTTCAGATTGAAACAAAAAACCTAATGTACGCTTCTGGGATTTGCATAAAAATAGAAAGGAGCGAGTGTAACAAAGTTACCAGAAAATCTCATATTCTCCAGCAAGCTCAGTAAAACCTAACAGCTGTTTTCTTATAAAACTTCATCCGTGTCTAAAACTCCTGATTTTAAGCACTGTGTTTTTACTCCAAATATTGACTGTTTATTTTATTACTCTTTATTGCTGTTTTTAGAAGTTTTTGCTTTTAAAAATGCTTTTTCTAAAGCATCTTTTGCTTATGCCATATTTTTGTATGTGCCCAAGACTTTTGCACAGTACTATAAGTAAAATAGTTACTCGCAATCCAAGGTTCCACTGTACTGTACATTGAAAGTATGCAGACTCCAGGTCAATACACCCAGATGTACTTGGTGAACTTTCCATTCCAGATCTTCTCCCTTATTTATTCCTATAATATCCCGGAAATACTCTAGAATTGCTGATTGTTGAACTACAACAGCATTAGTGAGGTCAGGCAGTAATGTTGGATGAGAAGCCCTGGTGAACATTTGTCAGGAAGGTGTTCAGTGAGGTTGCGGTCAACCTTGGCAAACTCTGCAGCACTGTCAAAGTTTATTAACGGAGGGAAAAGGAAATTAATTAACAAATTCTGACTAATCAGAATTGAGCATTTATCAGGACTGTAGTATAAGACTGGTATAAAATTTAATCTCTTTACTTGTTATGACTGGCCCTCAGTCAAACTGCAATGACACATATCTGCATTCATCAACTTAAAATGAGTTGGCATGTCAATAAGTTGAAAAGGATTTCATCACATATTTGATCTGGTTCGAAACCTTTGCAGAATGTTTATTGAACTGAGATATTAAACTGCCCTGACAGGTGAAAGACACATAAGTAGATATTAAGTGCACCAGCAAGTACTTCCCCTTTCATGGGCATGACAAAAAAAAGCACTTCAACTGCCTCCAGGGAAGTAGAAGTAGAGTGAAGCTGACAGGTATGTGAAGATTAGAATAACACAGGAGCAGTGGACGCCCATCTGTCCCACCTCTGTTCCAGTTACTGGTCAATTTTCTTTTCTTTCAGGACCTAAAGCAAATAGGCTTTAACCTCTGGCCTCAGGGTGAAATCTCAGCATGTATCTCCAAATCTGATTGGGAGTTGAAATACAGTAAGGTGGGGTGAAGGGGGAATAAAACTCCTGAGAACGATGTCTCTGAACTCTGCAGTGTAGTGGACCATATTTGAAACCAGACACTCAGGAGACTTTTAGGATGAAAACGGTGAATTTGAATAAGAAGGACTTTACTGATATCTGTGATATCAATACTGTGGTGGTTGTGAACATAATGCAGGGCCAAAAGCACAGAGACTGCTCACTTCTGCTCGAAGGAGACACTGGAGCGAGCAGTAGGAGAGTTGAATTTGGGATTAAACAGTGTATGTTCCTTTAATGGTCATTCACATGTCCTTATCACTTTTCCAGCCCAGCTAATACTTGTGAATCCGTTGGACGGAGAACTGATAAGGGTATGTGTCTGACACTTACAGCTGTACCTCTTCAGGAAGATGCAAGCCATGTGGTAGAAGATGAGTGAGTGACATTCATTGATTTTATGTAATAATTCTTATGTAATATTTATACAATATTAGAATAAACTACATTTAGAAGTATAAAGAGTGGTTACAGCAGTAATTCTCTAAGTGTACACCCCTAGCCTGGTGACTTATTTAATTTAAATAAAAAATATTATGGATAGATAGATTTTTTTTACATTTATAATTGAACTCATATTGTCACAGGCACTTAAACTGATCCGTTTTATTAAATGGCTTTAATCCAAATCTCATGTTTTGTAAGAAACAAAACACTCTATAACTCAAGAAATAATCAGAATTTTTGTACAAATTTAAACCATAAGGTGAATCTCATAAAAATCTGAGAAATTTTCTCCTGTAAAGTTCTACTTGTTCATTTTTGGATATAGACAGGATAGACTCCTAGGACATACGTCAGATCCCTTTATTCCACTTTATCCCTGAAATCATAAAAATGCTTTGAAAAGCATATCCTTAAAGAAAATTATAATAATAATGCCAAAGGTAAAATGAATATTTTTATTATATTTATTATATTTACAGTATATTATTAATATATAGTTCATACAGCATTAACATTTATTTTTATATTTTGAGTGTGTTCGTTGTTCACAATTCACACAAATTTCGTGTACCTGTAACTGTAAACTGTTACTATTAGTTAGTATTATTGTTAGCACTGTCATCCCGCACTTTCAGGGTTGGGGTACAAATCTTGACTTTTGTTCTGCACATGTGGAGTTGCATATTCTCCCATGTTTGGTGAATTTCCTCCTGATACTCTGGTTTCCTCCAAAGACTCCATTGCCTTGTACGCTTTTCGGCATTTCCAAATCCTGTAGTCTGTCCACCTACATTTGTCGCAAGAAATTGAGTTCTTGGCAGTGTAATTTCCCCTTACAGCAATAATTTCTGACATGAAGATAAGGTAATTAACCATTATCCAGGATGATAGTTCGAAAAGATAGATTTTATATATATTAATGCACCCTAATTGGATTTCACTTTGTGGTAATTATTACATTTATTTCCTGTTTATCTACTAAAGCTGGGGATCTGCTAAAGCTAGGTTATCACTGATTGACTAAATGGAACAGATCAGCCGCTCTCCTCCCCAGCATTTTTTTCTTTCTTTCTTGAAGGTATAAGAGAGAAAAAAACAAAACAAATTTGCGACAATGTCTGTTGTTAAAAGCTATATACAAATAAAACTGATTTGAAATTGAAAATAAATTTGTTACTTAGAAACCTGAAGCTCAGCTATGCTCTGTCTCTAAGATTTTCCAGGGCTGCAGGAACAGCTTTACCTGGAGACTCCTGCCATAAAATATTCCTCAACACAATATGTTATATAAGCACTCTTTACAACTGTGCTAAGCAGAAAAGCATCTTAGAATACACAATTCATTAAACTCAAAGTGAAGTCAGCTCCAACAGCAGAAGACCGTATACAGTATGGTTCCTCATCTGTCAGCCAAGAACAGGACTCTGAAGCTACAGTAAGTGCTCACCCACAGTGGTTTGTAAAGAACGGTTATCTGAGTAACCACAGTCTTCCTTTCGGCTCAAACCAGTCTGGCCATTCTCGTCTATCCTCTCTCATTAACAATGCATTTCCAACCACAAAGCTGCCGCTTACTGGATATTATTTTTCCACAATGTGTGTAAACTTTTGTAGCAACTGTTGTGTGAAAATCCCAAGAGATCTCAGTTTCTCAAATATGGAAAGCACCCTGTATAGCACCACCAACTATCAGCTATGTCACAGTTCAAGTCTCTGACACTTTTAACATACCAAAAAAGACTATTTTTTGTTGACCTACAGTTATCCAATTCTTATATTTGGTGTGAACATTAAATTAAATTTATGTAGCATGTTTATTTTATACTTTTAAAAAAAGTTAACAACTGAATTTAACTAAGCAAATTTAACTAAGTTAAGAGCATTCCATTGGATAATCACCTGCAGTAATTAATATGGTACAGCTGGCAACAAGTTATTTAACTCTAAGTGAGGCAGTAAATAGCTTCTCATTTCTTAAACAATCATGTCTATGGTCGAGGCAAAGATGTCCTATGGTCGAGGCAAAGATGTTGCAACTTGTTTGTCTGTATCAAGTAAAGAAAATAGCGAAGGAGATTGCTGAAACTGATGATCTGGGCTTGCATCTGTTGGTCAGGTCTAGGTTTAACAATGATATGTGTACAATAAAATAAGGTCACCTAAATATACCAAATGACCAGGTTTTTCCATCATTGGATTATTCTTCCCCGATAACACCGGCATATTCCAACATGACCATGCCAGGATTAATCAGGCTCAAATTGTGAAAGAGTGGTTTACGGAGCATAAGACATCATTTTCACAAATGGATTGGCCACCACCATAGTGTCCATGTTAAGGATCTTCTGGATGTGATGGAGGAGGATTCACGCAGAGGTCTGTTACTCCTATCATTAACACAAGAACTTGAAGATAAATTGCAACTCTGAATGGAAATAAATGTTGTGACATTGCATAAGCTTATCGAAATTATTGCAAGGTGAATGTGTGCTGTAATCAAACAAAATGTGGGCCAACAAATTATTAGTGTTTGATTATTTTTGGCCAAACAGTGCATATAGGCTACTGTACCGTGTTACCCTCAAAGATACAGTACAGTATATATCTTTTGCAGAGAACACCATTTCCAATAGAAAGATACATACTATAGTCAATCAGAGCGAGGAAATCTATTATTATGGTTTCTCTGAATTTCAAGAATATATTTGAAATAATGAATAGGTAAAGAAATATGGTTTATTGCATATAAAGTATATAAAACCTATTAACTGGTCTACTTAATGCCACAACATTGGATCAAACAAAGACGGACATATGATTGTACTTCATGCTTTATGCTCCGAAGAGGATTTCTGTGTGTGCGCGCGCGCGCACGCTCACGTTGCTTATTGTTCCGGTTTCAGCCACTAACTGTGACAATCTGCCAAAATAAAAGTTCGCAGTTGCAGTTAAATATTTTACATAAACATCATTTTAAATGAATAAATAAATAAATAAATAAATAAATAATCCTGGATTTTGCGAACAAGCTCGAAATAACTTAAACTAGTCCTTTATACATTTATTCGTATTATAACAATGTATTATAAAATATTAATTAATTTAAAAGAAATAGCGTAGTATAATTGAATCTCGACATATGCTTTGGTTACAATGTTACACAATTCTTTTTTCATAATTTATTTTCTTTTCGTAACTATATACTGCACGCGGGTACTGTTTCGTAAAAGGTTTTGCTTTGAAAACAACCCGGAAGTGTGTGTATGCCACGTCAGAGTTGATGAGAGATTTGTATATTTACCGCACTGTACATTCAAATTTGCTGCGAAAGAAAAACACTGTTTGTACATTTAAAAATATGTTTGGTGTCGCGGTGATCATTTTAACTCTGTACTCAGCGCTGATTAGTGGCACTGAACTGACTTTTGAACTACCTGACAACGAAAAACAATGTTTTTACGAGGAAATAGAAGAAGGAGTCACGTTTCATGTCGACTATCAAGTAAGACAACATTTTTTTAAAAAATAAATAATGTTGGTAAAGTTATACCTGAGTATTACTTGTTCAATGTGTAAACTTAATATTTTATGATTTAGCAAATGCATCACAAATTAGCATAGATTAATTTAGAACTAAAGTATTATTTTTATGTAACCGATATGTAATGCTTCCTACAATAGATAACAACATATAAATACAAATATGTCCAATATACACATATAAATATGTTCAGTATATAATTATGTATATTTATTTATAATGTATATATTTGCAAAATACATACTTACATCTGGCCAGAATAATTACTGATCCACATAAAAAAAAAAAAAAAAGTTTTTTGTTTTTTTTGGAATGACTGCACTATATGGAGGAAAAAATCTTATCTAATTTTAGTTTAAATTTATTTTATTTTTTATATATACATACATATATTTAGCTAACAGAATCACATAAATAAAATAATTGGGGGACTTTCTGTTATAAGGCCATAAAAACATCCCGGGAATTATTTAATCACCTTAGGTGGCACAATGGCTTAGTTTATTAATGTTGTGGCCCCACACCTTCACCAGTGTCCAGGGTTTGATTCCTACCTCTGTTCTAAGGGTGGATTTTTCATGTTCTTCTTGTGCTTGGTGGGTTTCCTACATGTGTTCCAGGTTTCCTCCCACAGTCCAAAGACATGCAGATTAGGCTAATTGGCGTGCCCAAATTGCCCATAGTGTGTGTATGTGTGTGATGGATTTGCACCCTGACGAGGTGTAATTTTTTGTACCTGCCTCCTGTCCGAAGTTCCTTGGAATTAGCTCCATCACTTCCTGAAACACTGTACAAGAGAAGCAGTATAGAAAATGAATTTATTTTGTGTGTGTGCTGTGCGTGTAAAATTATATTTATAGTTACACAATTAGTTTCTATTTCGCAAGCCTCATTATTTCATTATTTCGTGTTTGTTGGTACAAAAATAATTTGGCTGCAGGGACTATAACAAAATGTCACATGAATACTTTTAGGTTATAAAAAAAAAAAAAAAAGCAGAGACCATGTACAATTTTTTATTTTGGAAACATTAGTTTGTAGTTTAAAAATGTTATAAACTTACCTAAAATAAGACATTTCCAGAAATATATGAAATGGGAAATGGAAACATATGGTAATGCTAACAAAACATTCTGTGTTTGCATGTTTTAAAAAAACTTAATGAAAATATTAACAATATTTTAAATCTATTTTGTATTGCAGGTTATTGCCGGAGGCAACTATGATGTCGACTGTTTTGTTACAGATCCACTGAATAATGCCTTGTACGATGAGCGCAAGAAGCAATATGACAGCTTCACACATACTACTGCTATGAAGGGTGTTTATAAGGTCTGCTTCAGCAACGAATTCTCAACCTTCTCTCATAAAACCGTGTATTTAGATTTCAGAGCAGGTGAGCAGGAACGACTGCTGCCTGGTATGAGCAGTCCAACAGCGCTTACACAGGTATAATCATAGCATTCAAAGACATTTGTTGTTTTACAATCCTGATGTGAAAAATAATTTTAAATCCATTGATGAATTTACAGATTGAGTCAACCTGCTTATCCATCCATGAGATTCTGAAAGTGGTGGCAGACACTCAGACGAAGTACCGTCTTCGAGAAGCTCAGGACCGCCTTAGAGCAGAAGACCTAAATCTGCGCGTTTCTTACTGGTCCATCGGAGAGGCTGTCATTATATGTATGGTCAGCATCGGACAAGTTCTTATGCTTAAGAGCTTTTTTAAGGAGAAAAAAAGTAACAGCATATAGTCTTGTTATGAAAACTTTCCAACAATCCAGGCACATTACCAATTATTGTAACGACCTACTATAGAGTTAGAAATTAGAATACTAGCAATGACACTAACAAGGACATGCTATGTTTCCTAAGTAATATAAATGGAAAAAATGGGTACTGTTATCATATTTTCATTTTTGAAAAAAGAAATGTCAAGTCAGTAAAAGATTTCTTGGGTGCAGAAATTAATTTTAAAGAATTGTGGATTTTTTAAACCAAACTTTTTTTCTTTCTTTTTAAATACAGCAATATTGTGAAAATTTTATAAGAATGGTTAATGGTTTTGCACCTTTATTGTAATGTACACAAGGTCAACTTGCACTGCAAAAAATGATATCTTAGCAAGTGAATATATGTTTAATGTAGTCAAATTTAGCGCATATTTCCTATGATAAGATAAATCAGTAGACAATACATAAGATATTTAACCCCATTTTTAAATTGATGGTTTATGTATTTATTTCTAGAAAGAATATAAAGCTTGAATGCAGAATTTATATGGAAATATCTACAAACAGGTTCACCAATCATGTATGTGGTGTACTGTAGCCCTATAATAGGTAAAACTAGATCAATTTCACTATATTATTACTTGCTAAAATGACTTTTTTGTTGTGTGGGATTTACAAGGTACTGGCAGTATTTGTGTCTTTCTCAGATTTTTTTTCCCCTACAATTTTCTTGGTATAATTAGTGCAAAGTTGTTTAATATTACTATCATTCCTTTAACAGCTGTTTACCAAATGATTGACTGGAAACCAAAGAATGTATTTTTAGAATTTACAAATATTTTACATTTTATATGTTTGCTTAATCACTTTTGAGGCCAGATATACCCTTAGACAAGTGCAATTAAGTTCCAGCTCCCAGGATGTGTCTTGAATCTGTTTACATAAAATACCTATTACATACAGCAGTTTCTGATTTAAAAAAAAATGTTTCTTAATTTTGGCACACATACTGTGCAGTTTACACAGAATTGGAAAATGCAGTTCTAATGTAATAATTGCAGATGGCTATACTATTACAGTAGGATTGAAATAGCACGACTTACGTAAACATAACACAAGGTTGAAAAGAAAATAATACATGTCGGTGTTATCTATTACCATTATACCCCAAATCTTGAAGTGCTATTTTTTTTGCCAAATGCCTAAATGTTATCCAAACGGTTTGTAATATGTGTGTAATTTATGTGTAATAACACAAGAATTTGAAATATAAAGTGGGAATTAAATATATATATATCATTGTTGATATCACTGCATATGTGTCATATTTAATATGATATTAAATATAGAATATGATCCATCCATCCATCTAGGAACCATGGAGATCAATGGTGATTGCCATTGCATTTATTTCTATTTTTATGACTGTGATAGGACCTCCGGTCAACATTCACATGTGCATTTACACACTGTGAGCAATTTTGGAACGCCACTTAGCCTAATCTCCATGTCTTTGGACTGTGGGAGGAAACTGGAGTTCCCAGAGGAAACATATCACGCACAATGAGAACATGCACACAGACCACGAGGCGGAACTCGAACCCGGACTCTGGAGGTGCAAGGCGACCACTAAGCCACCGTGCTGCCATATCGAATGTGATGGAAATCATTTATTTATCCTATCCTAGTCAGGGTTGAGCCTGAGCCTATCCCATTTATATAAATTTAGGGGAATTTTAAGATAGCAAGTTTTTCCTTTTTTTTTTTTAGCCCATAGTTTTTCAATAACGTGTGAATGCATATGATTTAAAGAGGCTCAATATTTAGAACAATATATTTTTTTCTTTTTGTAATGCATACTTGTTGTAGTGGTGGTGGTGGTAGTGGTGATATTCCTGCATTACTGCGTTATGTTTGATTACTGAAGACATCATTTTGTGGGTTTTTAAAAAAATCTTTTTTGAAAGATGCCAGCCATGCTTTGAAGGAATGAGTCACTAAACAGGGAGCCTATGAAATGGTTTGTAGCGCGTGACGCAGACTGGAGAGCGCTGGGAAGCAGACGGAGGAACCCTTTTTACCCTGCACCATCATTAAACGCTTTTTTTGGTCCAATAATCTCAATCAGTTAGTCGTATTTTCACGCGTCGCTTTTTTCTTTTTCTTTTTTGTTAATGTGTCTATAGTCTGAAGGAATCGTCCTGTCGAATAAATATGAACAGGCTGCGTATGAGTGTCCTTTATGTGCAACCATCAGCGCATCCATCGTTCGGCGTCACATCGCGGCTACTCCAAACGCTTTGTGTCACGCAGCAGGTTGACCAAACAGAGGCAACACCGATCCCGAATCACTGACATGTTGCGTCCAGCTTGATGTTTGCATCCAGCATCCAGTGACCGGCCAGGATGTTGAGTCGAGTGTTGAGCGGCAGTCTTCGGAGTCTGGACAGAGAATTCAACTGCACCGTGCGGCTGCTGGACGACACGGAATACACCTGCACGGTCCAGGTCAGTTTCGACATGTTTGCATGACGCCACACACGTGTTTTTTTTTTTCTTTCTTTTTTTTTCCCGCGCTGCTTGGATGTTGCTGATGTTGCGCATCAACATCAAAGATGCAGATTTCCCCCCACTGCGCGCGTGCGCGTGCATGTAGACGAATTGGCCAGCGGTTCGAACGCACGCGCTACTTTCTGTCTGCCCGCCTGTCTGTCTGTCTGTCTTGCTTGCTTTGGGTACTTGCTCGAGGTGTGGTCAGACTAGCAACCCCTGTTTGTATTTAAAGTTCTTAAATCTCGTGTATTTCGACGCATGCAGCATTACACACACACACACACGCACGCACGCACGCACGCACACGCTTTCACTGGGATATCTGGGATCTCGCTTTGTTCTTCATCAAGAAGATTGACACAAGACTAGATTTGATTTCCATGATTCCAACTATTTGAGCCCGAGTCTGAGATTCATAGTTGCAGTGAGCTACGTGCAGCTCATCCTGGTGTTATACCAAGGTGTTACTATGAGGCATAATTCAAGCCATTTTTTGTTCCTAAATCAGTTTACCCTTTGATGAAGGTGAGCATATGTTCATGATGATGTAGATATGAAGAGTTACAAGGCATTTTTTAACTGATAAATCTATTTAATCTATGATCTAAAAATATCCTATAATGTGCATTCTCTTTACTATAATCTGTGTTGTGTAACTACAACTACAGTCCTGCCTGTGACTCTTTACAAGGCCAAAAAATGCCTTTGCTTCCCTTTAAAGGTGCCATATTTTATTTTCATACATTAAACATCATGACCATGCATGTTTCTTGCCATATTCTTAATTCATTATCATAGTGTGTCTCCTCCTGACTCTCGATTTTCATCCAGACTGTCCACTTTCTATGAATATTCATAAGCAAAGACTCAATGTTGATGAATATTTATTACTCAACATGGGGCACTTCCAAAATATTGATGCATTCTGATGCAGAATCTGAGGATAAAGAGAAACAAAAAGAAGTTTAGACCGTTGAGATTTTAATGCAGTTAGCAATGGCTGATTTAAAGACCTAGAGGTAATATTAGACAGATTTAAAATTTAAAAAAAGCAGAAAGAATGCTAAATCTGGCCTCATCAGACCACGTGAGTCACCTCCCCCCTGCCCCCCGCCCCCCCATTGCTCCCAGTCCCAGTGCTCTAAATTATAGCCTTTTTCTAATTATCTTCATTAACAACTGGTGTACTTATGGTCATACAGCTGTTTAGTCCAAAACATTATGCATGTGGAAATGCACTTTCTTTCCCTATTAAAAGGAATCAAATCAATTCCTACTATCCGATTTTACTCAAATGAGGAAAAGGTTTCTTCCTAGTGCCATCTCAAGGAGTTTTCCTTGCCACCGTCGCCCTCGGCTTGCTCATCAGGGGCAATATGATCGTTATAATTATTCATATTTCCTCTTATACACTTTTCATAATCATTTCAGTATATATTTTTATTAATTCTGTAAAGTTGCTTTGCGACAATGACCGTTGTTACAAGCACTATCTAAATAAAAATGAATCGAAACCGAAGTCGCCAGCTCTGGTACATTAGTTAACTAATGTCTTGCTTGAGAAAGAGAAAAGCACCTCACTGTAGCGGAGCCTATTAGTTGATTCATGAAATCCTGAGCTGACTAAAACAACTTGCAGCCATGTAAATCCATATGTGTTATCAATACTCTAAGAGCAATGAAGTGTTTATTGAGTTTAAGGAGCAAATGTATCCCAGTGGTTGTGGGAATATTTGTCTTCGGGGAAAAAAGGTGAACGGATTTATTTGGCTCAAATTTCTTTAGACTCTTTTCACAGGTCATGTCGAGGAAGCAACTGAGTGTGCTAGATTGCACGAGTTACTACAAAACTGTTGATATCTTCTGAAGTTCAGGCTACTGTAGCCGACTACGTAGTGTCAGAATAATAAGGCATGCTGTATACTTTGTGTGGATAGTTACAGTTAAAAAAAACTGAATCGTGTTTTGCTTCATACTTTTTGAAGACTTCATTAGAAGCACTCATGCTCCTGCTAACTCATGTAATTATAGAATTAGGCAAATGGATAAAATCATGCATATCCAGGTCAAGAGATTTTAATCTTCACATCAAAACATGAGAATGGGGGTCACATCAGTGACTTGGCTTGGTTTTTGGTGTCAGTTGTGCTAGTCAGAAAATTCTGATCTTCTGGGGTTTTTACACTCAACAGTCTTTAAAGTTTACACAGAATGATATGAGGACAATAACAAAAGAAAATGAAAATACCGTTCTGTGGGCAGTAGTGTCTTGTTATTGTGTAAGGTCAAAGCGGAATAGTCAGACCAGGTGGAGCTGCTCATAAATCCATGGTAAATCAAATAATGACTCTTTATAGCTATGACAACCAGAAGAGCGAAGAACTCTGAGACAGATGGCTACAACAGTAGATGACTATATCAGCTTCCACTTATGTCAGCCAATAACAGGAATCTGAATGCACAGACCGAAGTAGGAACAGACTCACAAAAACAGTACAATTGACCTATATTTACACACACACACATACACACACAAAATAGATGTAGCCTTTGTGTACCTTTTACATATTGCTGTTTCTATTTTGATAAATAAATTAATTTTATAATTAAATTTTTTTAACCATTATTCACATTTTTTTTAACTTACATATTTTACACAAGTGAGAATTCTGCCCTTAATTTACATTGTTGATGCATGAAACATTAGCATGAAATTTTTAGTTTTAAGCATTTCTTTGCAGCCACATGATTGGCCAGTTCGATGATGCCACAAATAAGGCGTTAATCTAAGTGTGTTGATGTAAAATTAGCTGGTGGGTGTATGTTAATTGCCAGGGTGTAACATATTTGACAGAGACTTACAGTACCCCTTATTTTTTCATATTAAATAAAATTATGTAAAACAAATTATTTACCAGGACAGGTTGAATAGTGGTTAAAGATCACTCACTCACTCATCTTCTATACCGCTTTATTCTGTATTCAGGGTCGCTGGGACCTGGAGCCTATCCCAGAAGACTTAGGGCACGAGGCAGGGTACACCCTGATCAGGGTGCCAATCCATTGCAGGACACACACACACTGCAACTCCATGCACACAGAGACGGGAATTGAGTCTAGCCAGGAATCGAACCCGGACCCTGGAGGTGCAAGGCCACAGTGCCAATCACTAAACCACCTGTGTTTAAAGATGCAATTTAAAAATGGCTTGTTTGCTTAACAACCTCAGCAGCAACTTCATTTCCCCTCTCTTCTGTCATCTTCTACGCCTGTTTCTTACCGGTTTATCCCTTAAGCTAAATTTTTTTTAATGCTTTAATGATTCATAGGTCATCATGTGACTTAAAAAACAAAGAATAGTCCTCTGAAATTGGTCAGGTACAGGGACTGGACTGAAAATGAGAGACAAAACAGTTCTTCAGGAAGCCTTGAGAACTATTCCTCATGGTTACAAAGCAAAAAATGAAGAAATGTAGGGTGGCTCAAGCCTTTTGCATAGTACTGTACATAGGTTGTAAATTAAAACTATAATATTTGTGGTGAAATTTGGGGTTAAGCCTTGTGCCCTGTGCCTGAAGACTCCTGGGATAGGCTTGGGGCGTTCCATGACCCTGTACAGGATAAATGGTATAGAGAATGAATTAATGAATAAATTAAGAAGCAGCAGCTTATTGTACTTTGCTCCCGCTGCATTGGTTAATAAAGTTATAAGCTAGAAGCCTTTATTTGTTACATATATAGTGCACTAAAATGAATTTCTTTTCTTTAAATATCCCAGTTTGTTAGAAAGCTGGGGTCAGAGCGCAGGGTCGGCCATGATGTACAGTAGTTCCCTAGGAGCTGCCACTAATTGTTGTGCCTCTTTGTGTATGATCTTGTGAAATTAGATCTATATAAATAGGTAATTATTATCTTGAAAAAAATGCATCATGCTGCATCATAGAGCATCACACATTCGGAGAAAAGCACAATCTGCACATATCCACATACATGAGCTGGCAGATGCCGACAAATTGCCAATATGTTCTTTGAAACCAGTGATTTATCCACATCTACTTTTATTTCCTTAAAACTGTAAGAAAAAAAGTGGTCAATTATTTTCTTTTTTTCAGGATCAGACAAACGCACTACACACCCGAGTGTTTTTTCCCCGTGGATATATCTAGACCCAAGAGCTTTTATGGCACTTTCGAGTACATACAGTACGTGTGATCTAAATCATTTTGAGTGCTTGTGACATCATATATGTATGCAGTTGGGAATTCTCCCATTCTCCAACTGCAACATTTCACTGTCCTTGGAAGCGAAGGTGAGCTTGTAGTCTCCATGGCAACAGACAGATTCCATCATCGGTCTCCAGCTGCTCCTGCTTTTTTCTGACACAATAAAAAGTCATCTAGACATGGAGATGGTTTATAAAACCTCACAATGCTAAGGAACGAGGGATTTGATGGAGGAAAAACATGAGCACAGAGAGCCAAGATACTGTATAAAAAAAAGGGAAGTCTGCCCTTGGTTCTCCTCTCCTGTCCTCTCCATTCTTCATTCCCTCAAGCACTGTCCTGCCCTCATTAAGCCATTGAGGAGGTCAGAGAGGTGCAGCTAGACCTAAAATGCTTATTAGTGTAAAGTGACACTTTTTCTTTTGAAAGATTGCTGAGGCATGTGGCTCCTGCCTGCCACACTGATAGAAGGGATATCAATCCTTGCTTTTCTCTCTCTCTCTCTTTCTCATACATACGCCCAGACGCCTACACACACCTACTCTCACGCTTATACAGTCAAGTTGTTATTTAAATAAATAAATAAATAATAATAATAATAAAAACACAGAAACAACTGTTCGACATATTATTCGGACTCAACACAAGAGAAAAAACACACAAATGCTATTCATGTTTTTTTTTAAATTACTTTTAAATACTCCAATTAGATTCTGTAAAGATTACAAAAGTCACAGTAAGTAATATTTGATAATTAGTTCCTTTAATATATATATATATATATATATATATATATATATATATATATATATATATATATATATATATACACACACACACACACACACACACATATATATATATATATATATATATATATATATATATATTTTTTATTTTATTATTATTATTATTATTATTATTATTTAAATATTTTTTTTCCTAAAAATTTAAGAGGTGAATCTTGGTACTGAGTGTTCCCACTTCCAACCAGTACAACATAAGACTTGTTTCACTGGTTGTGGGGACATTTGGCTTATTTAGCATAAATTTAGTCATAGCACACAAAATCTCCCGAGAAACAGGACATTTCGAGCAAAAGTCCTTCATCAACTTTGCAGCCAAGGTGCTTCTATATACACGCTGTACCAAAGGGCAAAAAAAAAAAAGACGAAGTAAGAATGAACATAGCTGACTGTCTTTTGGTATATTCCATTTAACATTCATGTAAAAAAAATCACAACATAACCATATAAATATAAATATTATGTATTAAGCTGGAATACCAGCTGTTAAAATATCTTACATAACAGTCGTATGCAAATGTGTAATTGAAGAGTTTAGTGAAAATGCACCTCATGCCAGTGTGTTCTCAGGGACCATTGTGATGTACAGTATCTGTGTGTGTGTGGAGAAATAATGCCTCTAAATGGATTGGGTAATTTAATTTGCCTCTTGCTGTATGTGCGTGTGCATCTGTGTGTCGGAGTGTGTGTGTGTGTGTGTATTATAATGGACAGGGTATGTTCTTATCTTACTCCCATTGTAGACTGATCCTGAGATCTAGTACTAAACCGAACAGGATAAAGTGATTCTTTAAAGGAAATGTGACACTGAAACATGTTAAATGTTTAAAGATTGTGATGTGTTTAGTGATTCTGGCTCCAGTTTGATGGTTGTTGAGTGAGAGGTAAGGATGTCCCATGGTGACACTTGTTTTTAACTAAAGCAGTTATCCAGCAACATGATGTCTGTTAAAAGGAAATGTAACCTAGCAATACTCATTTTGTAGGGGTAGCTCTCAGTGGTTAAGTTGCTGCCCTGCTATTTAAAAGGTCCCCTTTCTAAACCCGAGCACCAACAAGCTGTCACTATTGAGCCCTTGAGCAAGCTCCTTCAACCTTAACTGTTCAGATGCAATTTGGCATCAAGCTGGCAACCCGTCCCCATAAGAACCTGCCAGTGAAATGACGGATATATCTCCAGGATGGAGAGAAATTAGTGCTCCCGATGCCTACGACAGCTGAATACAGCCATTTAAAATAGTTTTACTGAGACTTGGCTTAGTTAGTTAGTTAGTGATCTGCGAGATGATGAGAATGATGCGCTGGGTGTAGCGTGAAACTTAAAGCTCTGGAAGCTGATCTGAGTGTACAGATAAGGAGGTGAGAGAGCTGGACTAAAGGACTAAAGTGCCAGTGCGTTGCTCTCATTAGGTAAAGATGAAGTGAGGGCTAAATCCCACCGGTAATGTAGCAGCCCGCTGGGTAATGTAGCAACCCATTAACCAAAGTGAAAATAGACCAACACGTCAAAGGGAGGAGATGGAAAAAAAAAAAAAAAATCAGAATTTTATTCCAAGCTAAATCTTAGACACAATCAATCCTCTTGTTCATTTTGAGGAGTAATATACTGAACGAGTCATTCATGGTAGAATGTTCTTCTGTGTACTTACTGTAAAACACCTTGTTTTGGGTTTGTTACAGAGAGACGCAAAGGGTCGATGGCTATTTGAGCAGATCTGCCATCATTTGAGCCTGTTAGAGAAAGACTACTTTGGCATCAGATATGTCGACCCAGAGAAACAAAGGGTAAGTTAAAGTAAAAGGAATATATAAATATATAGATTTCATGTTCATGTTTAATAGAAATAAACAGATTGTTTTTATGTGATTATTATTTATGATATTTTTCATTAAAAAAAAAACTTTCACAAGTATCTAGGTTCACTAAATCCACTATTTTTAAAATTGTAGACAAGAGAAATGAAAATTGCGTACCAGACTGACTAATTCTTATTTTAATTTAAACAATTACTGTCCTAGGTATAGCATTCTGTCTGTTGTTCATGCTGATTCTCTGTGGTGCACGACAAAATGTTTGGAATATATGTAGCTCATGGGGGAACACACGTCAGCTTCATCTCACCTAATGAAAGAGTGCAGGGAAAAATGCAATAAATACTGTATGCCAGCACTATTGAATGACAGCAGCATTAGCTCTTTATACATTCACACACTCAGTATGACTCATTTTATTTAACTTTGTCATTTCAGCATTGGCTAGAGTTAAACAAGCCAATTGCCAAACAGATGAGATGTAAGTTGTACTTTTCACTGCAAGTTATTTCTTGATATGTACTGTGGCTTTGCAGAACTGTGAAAGACAATATGTTAGTTCTGTGATATCAATTATTCTGCAAAATCTGATCATGTGGAAACTCTAGATATAACTCTGTTATTAAGTTACTATCTTTTTTGTGCTCTAGCGCAACCACCCTTCATCATGTGTTTACGGGTGAAGTTCTATCCACCTGATCCTGCTGTACTCAAAGAGGAGATCACCAGGTGCTCCAGTCCACTGTGACCTGAATAATAATAATAAAAATAAAAATAATCATCATCATCATCATCATCATCATCGTGATTAAAATCTGTATCTATATTTTATGTACTTTTTATTCCATTCTATTAACATAACCGTTATGCTTTACATTAAGGTTGCCTTAAAAAAAATAAGGAATAAACCACTTTGGGATGTGCCGTTAAGGGAAAATAATCAGTGATTAGGCTGTGTAATCCTACACCACTCATACTGTACCACAGCAGGAGTCCAACAACATCAATTTATCAATTAATAGGAATTTTTTGATAAATGATGCCTCTTTTATTGACCTTTTAGCCATTTATATAAAAGATATATGACATCTTAGGGTCTGTTATCACTTAGGTCATAGCAGCATTCAGTCATTCCCTCAATAGCCTCACTATTTCCCTCTCGGGAAGTTAATAATATGAAGAAACACAGCTTGTAAAACTAAGATGTGAAAGCACAGAAAATTGAATTTCAAAGCACACACACTGGAGATCTTTATTTCCAAGATAAATAAGTGTAATTTAGAAACTTTTACAATATTAATGGTTATACTGTATGCATTTCTTCGTTAATAGATTTATAATTTTGTAATCATTTTTTAATTAGAAACTGTTAGAAAAGAAACATTACTAGACAGTATTTGAACAAGAGCGTTAATATAAACATGTGAACATTGTAGACAAAACTAATGTCTACGTTAATATAAAAATAGGTCTTATTGATCAATCGCTTTTGAGAATTCAACACCATTGTGATATAATTAACATCAGCAAACCATGAACATTAGTGTTAATAAAATGTACATAATGTTTTACCCTATTTATAGAATTTGTTTCAATATTGAACAAATACATCTAAAGTAACTGATTTTTGTCAAATCAGACTAATTTACTAAAATTATACAAATGGCCACAAACACCAGTTTACTGAACACTAGTCTTTATATTTGAAGTTTACTTCATGATGTAACTAGTGTTTTATTGCAGATGTTGATTATTTGATATATTCGGTTTATTATTTAAAAAAAAACACCATTTAGTAGAAGCATGAGTGTTGTGCATTGGTGCCCATCTGGAAGTCTTTTATCCTCCCATGTGGAAGGCCTGGGTTCGAGTACCAGCCACTGGGTTGGTTAAATCAAAGCCTGGATTAAAATGGAAGGGTTGCATCAGGAAGTGCATCTGGTGTAAAACCTGTGCTAAGTCAGATGTGCAGATGAGACTCTCTGCTCTGGCAAACCCTAAACTGCTGAAAGAACAGTGACAACAACAAGCACAGTTGTGTTAGTGTTACTTACAGTGTATTAATGCTGATCATCATGGTTTGTTCCTCCTAATTAGTGTTAAATAGTATAACTTAAGGATAAACTAATGTAACCCTAATGTAAAGTTGCTTCCAGTTGATAGAATGATAACATTTCTATTATAATTGGGACCAAAATTACAGTACATGCACTAAACAGATGTTTTCTAACAATGTTTTTTTATTGATGTTGTTTTCAGATATTTGGTCTTTTTGCAGATTAAGAGAGATTTGTACCATGGCCGACTGCTATGCAAGAGCTCTGATGCTGCCCTGCTGGCTGCTCATATTCTACAAGGTAATGACATCCAGGGACGGGATTACTTTCACTTTAAGGTCTGGTGTAAGACATCGGATATGTTGTTGGTACTGAAAAAAACAAAAATCATTCCATAGTAATATTTGGTATAAAGGAATAATTTTGGTGAGTCAATGTGGTTAAATTGGTATTGGTATTGGGTTTGGTATTCTAGTCTCCTGTGATAAATATAAAGCAATATTAGTATTTGAGATTGATATTTCGATTTTGGCTTCAGGTTTATTCCATGTTCATGTGGTTTAACAAAACTGTATTACGTAAAAATCTAATTAAAAAAGATCACGAAAAGATTACACTTTCTACTTTTCCGGAATCAGCCAAAACAACGACGGACTGTGTGTTTATAGGAGATTTTTTTTCTTAATCTTCTCTTCCATGTCCAGCTGAAACTGGAGACTACACTCCAGAGAAGCATCCAGAAGGCTACAGCTCCAAATTTCAGTTCTTCCCCAAGCACTCTGAACGCCTTGAACGCCGCATCGCTGAAATTCACAAAACCGAGCTAATGTAAGAACGTAATTATGGTTATAATTAAGCTCTATATTTGTCTCTCGATAAGCCCTGTCCATTAATAGAATAGTGTTCATAAAATAAAAGACTACAGATGGATCTCAGGAGACTAACGCCTGCATGAGGCAGTGCTATGAGGTGTGCTCTTAGAGATTTTAGGCACTTAAAATTTGTCCTTATATTATTATTATTATTATTATTATTATTATTATCGTGTGCTATCTTGGATATGTGTGTAAAGATCTGTATATCACTCTTACGTTTTCACAGAGGCCAGACTCCTGAGACATCTGAGTTGAATTTCTTAAGGAAGGCTCAGACTCTGGAGATGTACGGAGTTGATCCACACCCTTGTAAGGTCAATATCATACACATTTTTGTCATTTCTAAGGTCCATTCCCAGTCCATAACTGATCAACCATACCAACATAATAGCACTAACCGAGTCTTTATTTTATTTCTGCTCTGTTTGACGCAGGATGTGTCAGGAAATGCTGCGTTTTTGGGTTTCACTCCATCTGGCTTTGTGGTGCTTCAAGGAAACCGACGAGTTCACTTCCTCAAATGGTCAGTTGGAAAAACCTGTCGTATTGCATTTACATGATCGGTGCGTGTGTGTCAGTGCAGATAACTGTCCGCTGTTCGTCATCAGGAATGAGGTCACCAAAATGAAGTTTGAGGGGAAGACGTTTCACATTTATGCAAACCAACAGGAAGTAAGTGTATAGATGTATAAATAATATTTGAAAATATAATTCATATTGTTTATTTCCACAAATGGGATTTTCAGTTAAATGTTTTTTTTTTGTAGCAGGGATGGCCTGAATCCAGCTTATGTTAATGATTTCCCGCTCAAAAACACCAAACTCAGCCTAATTAGTAATGTGAAAATCATCAAATTATCCCTGCCCTCAAGGACTGGAGTACTAATGGGACACATTTTTTCTAGATTTATAATATTTCCAATATAACAGCTATGTCTAATTATAGCCACAAAGGGCTGATGTGGCTGCAGGTGCTAATTCCAGCCATACTGTATAGGAGACAAATATTACTAGACTAGGGACCAGGATTGCTGGTTCAGTCTAGTGTGGTTTCTGCTTGACTGGAATGAAAGCTCTCAGACGCGCTGGCTGGCTACAATCGGATGCCCGTGCCTTATAATTTTAACTGTCAGACACACTTACAGACACGCACCAAGCCCACTTCTTCTGTTTTCAATGTAGTAATGACAGCCAGAACTCAAATACTGACGTCCTCTTATTAACTTTGCCGACTGTCAATTCTTCTGAAGCATTGTACATCAAAGATGTGATGGAGAAAATGTTCCAAAAAAAAAGAAAAGAAAAGAAAATTCCTATGTTAAGTGCATGTTCAGTGTGTCAGTTAACTCCACATGCTTTCATTTTATGGAGTGCATCAGAAGATTGAGTCACATCTGCTACAATATCCAGAAAAATGTGTCACATCTGCTACAATATCCATCCAGCGTTTCACTCCAAAATTGGTCTTGATCTGTTTTTTTCTTCCTTCACTCAGGATCAGAATATCATCCTGACCTACTTTGCACCAACGCCTGAAGCATGTAAGCACCTGTGGAAGTGTGGAGTGGAGAACCAGGCTTTCTACCAGTGAGTCACCCTGAGCGAGCATGATGGTTTTTCCGAGTACATAAATAAAGGCTATTATTCTTAAAGATAACAAGATAATAAAAATAAGTCAAATATATACATAGGACAGTGATATGGACGAACGTTATTAATTTGCTATGGATGGATGTTATTATTTCTGCATTATTGCATCACAAAAACAATTTATGTTTTCAGAAGATACTTTTTCTACCAAAAAGAAAAAGAAATAAAAAATATGTTTTGCATAAAAAAAAGCAAGTACAACAGTCCAAGTCTTTAAAAAACCTGTGGGAGTTGTCAAACCAATGTAAAACCAGTTTTCACACGGTATCTGGGACCACTTTTCATTAAGTGAGGCGTCACATCAAATATTTACTCTGTCTAGTTAATTGCTGTTTACGAAAAGTGTAACGGTATGCAGGTTCGAAGTCGTATCGCTTGGTAAAGCTCGTTCAGTTCAGTGCATGCTGTGATCTGAATGAATACGGACTAGTTTTATCTAGTGCTGGGTGATTTTCCCCATCAAGTCTGTTGATTCAAATGAAAGTAACAGGCAGCACGTTACTGCAAACATCAATATCAAATATCACTTCAGAGATATGGAAGTCAGATGCAAAAGTCTTGGGCCGTCCCTCATTTTTTCATATTTTGCTTTTAAAATGTTACGACTTTAATGCAGTCTTGAGGAATAGATCCCCAGGCTTCTTGATAGTCTTTTGGCTCTCCTTTTCAGTCCTTCCCTGTACCTGACCTACAGTATGAATCATACAAGCATAACAATCATCTGACGGGAGATGATCAGGCTGGTGATTAGTATACTGGTGATGCTGAATGCTGAGTGGTTGGAACAGACGAGAGGGGAAATGAGGTTGCTGCTGAGGTTGTTTGTAGCCTGTCACACATTGTTCAAATTTCTTGAATTAAAGTGACTTGAATTTCATATGAAATAAATAAGGGGTGACTTTAGACCTTTGCACAGTGCTATATATTTCAAATATAATTCCAGATACTGTGCTACCTTCTGGGTGAAATTACGGACCTTTGGCATGCTTGTCTAATGGAGTGGAAAACTATTCCATCAGGTTTTGATGGAGAGAGCCATGGTACATGTGTGATATTTTCAGTGCTTTAATACATCCAGTGATTATATATAATATATCAGGCCAGTCCAGTTTCCAGACATTTTTGTATTTGCTTCTGCTCAAGGCCAAAACAATTCTCCACTGCAGTCACACTTTCGAATAATCTCTGGGAATAGGTTACAGCCAGGGTTGCCAGAGCACACTCTGTGCCTACACAATGCTAAACGCCTTCCCAGGTCAAGAGATGATCATAACAATTGAGAGGTGTTTACTTATTATCTATAAAAATAAAAAAAAATATTTAAAGTAGCACAATTTTAATTACTTTCCCAAGACACATTTTTCCAGCCCAAGATGATCAGAAGTAGCTGAATTAGGCATAAAGCACTTAATCTGGAGCACGGCTCACTTCTTTTAAAGGGACACTTTCTGGTATGTCATGAACGGCTGGATTAGTGCCGTGTTCAAAGTGATCAATAAATGTTTGTGATTCATAACAGATTTTAGCGTGATTTTTAGTGCTTGGGTGCTTATTCAGAAATGAAGACAACACTTTAATTTGTAATTAGATTCATGGAAAGGAGGACATGCGTGAAACAGGCTTAACACTGGCAGCTTAGCTATGACAGAGTTTTAATTAATGACCTTTTAATAAGTAAACTAAACAAGCCACAATGGGCCTACAGTTCTAATGAAGGGAAATCAGAATGCCATCAGAAATTCATTCCATAAGATTGTAAGGAAATGTTGGGTACATAAGGATATGTAAGGATATGTAAGGATATTAAGATTGTCAATATGTTTTGGCTATATAGTACTTTATCTTACTTACTGTTCCCAGAAATGATAAGATTCACCTGGACAACAAAAGCAAATAAGGTTTAAAACAACAGAACTCACCTTTAGACTAACCAAAAATAATAATAAACCAAATCCAACTTTGTCTTCTTATAGGTTTGAGAAATCCAGTCAAGTACGGACAGTGTCCAGCAGTAATCTCTTCTTTAAAGGGAGTCGTTTCAGATACAGGTAAATGCTTCTCAGCTGTTTTAAGGCCTGCCTGATTGCTTAAATTTACTCAATTTCCTATGAACTGATATTAACCGTGATATGTTCATGTTGTTTAAATGAAGTAAAATGATGTTAATTCGATTAATCTGGTTTGTGTTTTATTTTCTTAAAGCGGGAAGGTGGCTAAGGAGGTGATGGAGCAAAGTGCCAAAATCAGACGGGACCCACCGGAAATCCACCGGTAGGTTCATATTTTAGGCTTGAGTAGTTCGTTGTGTGTTTGCTTCTCTTTATCTGACTGCTTGTGTTGTTCAGGGCTGGGATGGTCCCGAGTAGGAGTTGTCCTTCCATCGCTCACGGCCCACGACAGAGCAGTATTCCACGAACTTCCAGAAGAGCAGTCCATATGTCTATAATGGAGGGTAAACACAAGTGCATTTTCTTCTGCCTTTTATAATATAAAAATGTTTTACTTGTTTACATACTGAAATGTTTTCTCTCTCTATATATATAGTGCTGTGAAAAAGTATTTGTCCCCTTCCTGATATTTTTTTTGCCACAGTTAAATGGTTGAGATCATCAAACTAATTTTAATATTACACAAAGGGAACCTGATTTAAATCCGATTGAGATACCTTAAATAGACCATTTATGCTTGAAAACTTCCAAATTTGGCTAAATTAAAACAATTCTGCAAAGAAGAGTGGGCCAAAATTTTTCAACAATGATGTGAGGCTCATTGCAAGTCATTGCCAACTCATGATTGCAGTTATTTCCGCCAAAGATATCACATGGCGTTAGTCGGTTTTCATTCTCATAGTGCCAGGATTGGACAGCTTTTTTCCTTAATAAATGGTAAATCATCAGTTAAAAACTGCAATTTGTATTTACTTGAGTTATGTTTGTGTAATATAAAAATTTGTTTTATGATCTGCATAATTTAAGTGTGACAAATATGCAAAAGAATAACAAATCAGGAAGGGGCAAATACTTTTTCATGGCACCATATTTTGCACACGGTGTTCTCACATTATAAAATTAATACACCTCGCTTATTATCCGTTTTATCCATGGGATTAAACTTGATCTGGTCTCAGTTCTTAAAGACACAAACACTGTGCTCATACTTTGTTGTATAATAATGCATTTTTTACACCAATGTTATCTGGACGCTTTTCAATCTTAAAATATTGGATTCCTCTACTGAAAACAGTTGGAGGCTAAACTTGTTAAAGGTTCCTGACTAGTGAACAGCAAACGATACCTCTAACCATGTTGCAAAAAAAGACTTTTTAATTTTAATCAAAGCTCATTCTTAAATTCTGGGCACTGCAGTAGATTAAGAAGATTTGTAAGATCATGTTGTAGATAGGGAATACCCTTAATACTGTTTGAATTGTGCAGCATTTATTTTAAAGTCAGAATAGATAAGAAGAACTCCCTATAAACGTATAATTCCAACTTAGAAAGTCTGCTCCATGAAACACAGCCTCCCAGGAACTCCTGTAGCTCTTATAGCTCAGAGCTATCATTTGCCATCATTTGCTTATTTTTAATATATAGGGCTCAGGATTTTACAGAATAGAGTGACATCCTTTTTTCAGCACAAATAGGCAATATGATGAACTGAACAGGGATTGACTTAATGACAAACTGAATCTAACTACCCAAACATGACTGAGCTAAAAATAAAACAAATGGGCCCCATAGGCAAAGAAATAGCACAGATAGACATAATCATGTGTTTTAATTGTTGTTTTCGGTTGTTTCTATTACAAAAGAAATGCTCATTTGAGAGTTCTACATTTTTGCGACATCAAAAGTCGCAAGTATTCCAGTAGTGGTAAAATTTACACTGTATAGTAATGATGAATTTAATTCTACTTGACATATCTGAAAACCCAAATGCACAGTTTAAAGACTAAAGCCTTCCTGTTAACATACCGTTAAAGCTTCCATATAAGCATTTTATTTTTTAATCATCATTGACCTACTGTATGCTGTGTTGCCGGAATGTACCTGTACCAGTTGAGTTTTAAGGTTAATGGCACAAACATGTGGAAATGGCTTGGAGCAAGGTCAGGATTGTATGGGGATGTGTCAATAACTCATAGCCGAGTTGCTATAATTTGCAAATAGCGCAGCAGACGGTATGAGGCCGTGCATCCTGCAAGAACAAATTGCCTGTAGTGGTAAAAACTGGCCATTTTTTCCATTAAAGGAAAATACCATTAAAGGAGTTCCTGGGAGGCCGGCATTTCAGACGTGAAGCAGGCAGTCCGCTCTGGCTTTCGCATACTGAATACTAAACCTTTATACTGTACCTTGATGGTATCCAAGCACTACTGAAATGTTGGAATACATGTATTAATATATATATATATATATTAATATTAATAACTGTTTTGTTATTCTGCACAATTAAAAGTCCCGGATTGACTTGAACGGTCCTCATCTAAACCATCAGTTAGGAGAAAATCCTGGGTTGTATAAATACAAAAAAAAAACAAAAAAAAAAACAACTGCACAGAAAGTGCATAAAAACCCTAACTCACTTATCACTACTGAAGACTCTGCCAAATTACTGCATGACCTTTAACTGCCAGTCGTCTTCCATATATCAAACTCTAGCCTGCACTGACCCACCTGACTCATCAAACATTTATTGTTTGTTCCACTTTCTAATAAATCTGTTGATTTGCCAAATGTCAAATAATGGTGCAATTTACACCAATTAGCACTTTGCATGTAATTTGGTTAATGTGTAAAAAAATAAGTTTTAAACATCTTTTATGATAAGGACGATGTCACCTATAGACCATGAAGGCAAAAAGTGTAGAAACATCATTAGCATCATAATATTGCAAGTTGTTGGTATGTATTCACAGTTGTACATACTGTTCAGGAATGTTATCATTGAATGATACCAGGGAATATCTTACTGCTGTGGTTTTGAAAGTGGGGTCTGTGAAGCATAACCAGGGTGTCCTAGTTTTAGCTTGATGGAATAAATATGTCAACAGCACCATTAAGTCTATGATGGCTTGTTCAAATATAGGATTTTTTGTAGCTAATAAAATGAAGGCCAAAAAGAAAGTGTTATAACACTCATGACATTACAGTATCTTGTTTATTTGAATTATTTGCGTAGAGACTTTTTGTATTAGCTGCACATTTCTGCATAACACTTCACTATTTAAATTGGGGACATTTTATTGACCTTTAAACGTACAGTATGTGTTAAGAATTAAGCATAGAGTTTTATCTGTGACATTTTTATCGTTTGACAGAATGCATCTATGGGTTTTACCCCAAACATTTGTTAACCCCACAACACCATATTTGTTAAATGTTGAATACATTTCAATTCATTGCTTTGTATATTCATATTTGTTTAGAACTCCAAATATCTGTATCAAAAGTGGGTATGGTATAAAATCTTTTTTGGGGTAACTACCACTAGAACAATGGAAATTACTGAGGACAAAACCCAGAGATACACTTGCTGGCCAAAAAACAAAGTCGCGCACACTAATATTTGGTTCAACCATCTTTAGCTTTGATTACTGCACGCAATGTGGTGGCCAACTCATGTGTGAAAATGATTCCTCATGCTCCCAGGACCACTCTTTCACAATTTAAGTCCTGGGATATGCCTGTGCCATCAGGTAAGAAAAAAAAATGCATTGACAGGATAAATATGGTCATTCAGTTCATTGAGGTAGTCAGCTGACTTAATTTTTTGTAACATAACTTTGCTGAGGAACAGAACACATAACCAACAAAATCCAATCTTTATGCTTTGAAGCCTTTTTGCAGTTAATCTCACAAACAAGTGAGCTGTTTAGTCCCAGTCCTGTAAGTTATTGTTGAATTGTGTGCTTTTACAATCACTGTGTAACATAGCTGTGATTCTACTATCGTTTATTTGGAATGTTTCACCGAGTGTCTATGTGATCTCAGATTATGAGATCATTCTGACCAAATTCCTTTCACCAACTTGATGGTTCGCTTCTATACTTCCAGGTTTCAATAATGTGTTGGCCAGTTCTTAACCCCAATCCCAGTTATTTTCTTTCTTCGTTTGTTTACTTTGCTTGATCCAGGCCAATAATTTGACCCCTTCTGAAACTGTGACTTTTTTTTGGCCAGGTAGTGTAGAAACCATCAATGTTAGCATGTTCTGTGATGTCTGCCTTTGCAGTTCCTCAGTCTCTGCTAAATCATTCCTAATGTTCTCAATTAAAGTTGTAAATAAGACTGCTTTAAATCCTGCTTGAAGAAATATTGTTAATCTTGGTTGTACCGCCCTACAAATTTAGTTATACTGTATTTATCAAATTCTAAATAAAAAATAAACAATGAGCTGGGAGAATAATTTTTAATACTGTGACCCTCATAAAGGCAGTTGCTAATGATAAATGAATGGACACTGTCAATGCATTGTGCATTAGATAACATTTATATTTACTTTTAGGCATTTGGCAGACGCTTGTACCCTACATAAGTGCTTTGAAGTTTTCATCATTAGATATGCAGTATATCCTTTCTCTGGTTCACTAGGTTATTAACTAGAAGTACCATCAATCAAACACTGTCGAGAAGGATTTTTTTTTTTTTTTTGGGTGGGATGGGGGAAGCTACCCCAAATACCTAAGAAACATATAAGTCGTGAGTCATTGTTTGAAGATCGCCAGAGATTCGGCTGTACTGTACATACATAAACATGGTTTTTGTTCTTCCACAAACTTCTGACAAACTGATTTTCTCTTGGGTGTATATCAAAGTTCTGCTTGCACTCTTTCTTAGTTGGGTGCAGTGGGATCCTGATGTGCATCTTTAGTCAACCCAAATTCTGGCAAGCTTTTTAAAAAAGTCACCCCCCTCCCAAAAAAAAACAATAATAATTTAAAAATGTTTATTTAGAACCCATTCCCAGTTCATTCAGAAAAAAGGAATTCTTATAACCCCGTTCATTGTATATAATTCAGTAATATAAAAAAAAAAAAAATAGAAGTAATCCTTGTTTTAATGTTTGTTCATTTGCAGGCTTGGAGTCTTTACGTGACAGTGGTCACTCCACTCCGGTGCGGTCTCTCACCCGGGGCGACTCTTTACTGAGGTCCCAGAACAATTTTTCTGAAGGTAAAAATGGGGCGTCTGAATTTTCTGAGGAATTGTACAGGCCCACTGACAGCGTGTTACCCACACCTGTCTCCAGCAACTGTTCACTGGACCAGGCCTTGTGTCAGCATATCAACAGCCCTCCCAGTGTCCAAGAGGAGAAAAAAACGGAAGCAGGCATTCCAAAAAGCGGGAGGCTGGTTGTTGCTAAGTTTACAGGAAGAGTCTATCACCTGGGAAAGATCCAGACACCCACTGGTAGCATGGAGGTAAAGCAAGTAAGTAAGGTGATTGGAAGTTTGGCACGGCTCTTCTTGGTGACCCTCACTCTGCTCCTGGCTCTCCTCCTGCTTCTTATTGCTCTGACAGAGTCTGAACTCGACGTGGCCTTTCTGAGGGACATCCGACAAACAGCTGAATTTCAGCAATTCCACAACGAATATTTTTGCCCGCTGAGACGCTGGCTAGCGTTAAAGCTGCGCTGGATGTGAGGCTAGCTGATGAATAAATGAGAGACTGGGAATGTGTGACAGGCTTTTCCATTTTCTATCACTATTCTATTATGGCATCATGTACTTTAAACTTTCAACTCAAACCCAGGCCAAAGCCACAGACGTCCCCAGTGCCATGCCACGAAGACTGTGTACATGTTTCTCGTTATTGTAAAAAAAAAAAAAAAATTCCTCATTAGTGTTACCTTGGTCTAAGTAGAAAATGTTAGCAATTAGACCACAGTGCTGTTGACTTTTTGATTCTGATTGGTCAGAAGGTGTAGATTCATTTTTTTAAATAAAAGCAGCTCTGACGGTAGTGCTGGCTATAATTCAAAACATAGGTTTATATTAACATTCGAAAATGTTATTATTTCTATAGAAACAACTTATTCACAGGGACTACTTCACTACGGCAGACGATCTACATAATCTAAGGCTAATAATAAACAAACAAAAAAACATTAATTATTATTATTTAACAAAGGAGAAACTATAATCGCTAATATGGTAAAGCTTTTTTTTTTTTAGGAGATGTTTATTTGAATTTATGGAAGGAGTCTAGTGTGGCTTTTAAGGGGATGATTTTTTGTAGCTGCTATACAGGAACTAACTTGTCTTGCAGTCGTTCCAGATTATTTAGTCTAACAAAAAAACAGATAAAACGCATGTGTCGTTCATTAACGAATTAAAAATCGCCACCCTTGGCAAATCACTGTGGTACACCGTAAGAGGAATAAAACACTTCCAGGCATGCTGTTGTAGAACAATAATCAACAGTGACTCCACTTCATGCTGGATCGCATGACGCCACATCATTGTTGATCATTTATTTTTTTTTGTACCAGCACATCTGGATTTGTTTTATTCCTAACTAATCAATTTCCTCCTCACCTAGTCTGTGCTTTTCATGGCATGTGGATATCAGATGGACTGATGGAACATGTTTTCATCTCTTTTTCAGTTTTACTGTGTTATCCTCCTGTTTTTTTTTCATTTTCGCTGTTCATGACCCAATTTTTTTCCCTCACTTACATTACACATTTACTATGTGACAAGTGACCGAATACTGCAGACAACGTTTTTTTTTTCTTTTTCTTTTTATGCTGGATTATATGTACAATAGTAAGCTGCAAAAGGAACTTCCTGAAAAAAGGTAAACTGATAAATGATTTGAGAGCCCAACAGATATTTTCCTATGTGATTAATACTTTGCTTTTTAGTCATGTGCCATTAATATCAATCTTCTCCTTTAAGGGTAATAACACTGGGTTAATATGTGTGATATGGAGGCTAAATCTTTTTTATTAGTAGTATTATTATTATTAAGGAATGGTTGTACAGAAATTTATCTAACATGGATTCCTTCTTGCCTTAATTATGCGCCATTCGACTTTTTATTTAAACATTTTATAGAAGTTTTTTTTTGTTTTTGCAGAGTGATGCATATTGCAAGTCAAAGTCATCCTTGTCAAAGGAAAAAAAGTACTTCCATGTTTTGAACGTTGCTGAGCCTACTGGAGCAATATTTATTGGTTTATTGAAATATCTATGTATTTACAAAAACAACAGACAATGGAACTGTATCAATGAATGAAGTAAAGTGTCACACCATGTGTTTTCGTAATTTGTCTAAGGATGGTGCTGAAATTAAGCAAGACATTTCTTTTTTTCAGAAATTACAATGATTTTATATGAAATAATATGTAGCACAGCCCCCCCCCCCCCCCCCCCCACGCCCACACACACACACACACACACACATACAGTTCTTAAACAAATGTTGGTAAATACATTAAGCAATTACCACAGGCTTTGAAACATTTCAGCCCCTCGTAGGCGTCTATAGCCTACACTCACCAGCCACCCTAAAGCCATCACTGCTAAACCTGCTCATTTGCACAATTATCTGCAATTTGTGCAATGCATAAAGTCATACAGATCAACAGCTTCAGTTATTGTTCACATCACAGAGAAAGAAAATGCTGCGCTCCTGGGGTTTCCTGCGCACAAAAGGAAAATGTCTGAACTTTTCACAGAATGGGACAAAAAAAAAATTATAACACTGAAAATAAGGTACGGGTAGGTCAAATAACCACACATTTTAACCGTGGTGAGCAGAAAGGCATCTCGAGAAACAAAACATGCCGAAGGTGGAAACAGCAAAAGACCAGGAAATTAGCTGCATGATTTTGTGCATTGCACTGCTGGAGAACTGCATGGGTGTGCAGGAGTACCCGTGAATGTACAAAGTGTACATTTCTATTAGTATTCTACTAAAACAAACCTGTCTCTTTTAAAACATACTGTACAAAATGTACACACTTTAACCCAAAGCGGCATGTTGGCCCGTTTATAAAAGAGAAATATATGTGATGTATAGCAAAAAGTACTGAATATTACAATAAAATGTAATAAACATATATTTTATCATTATTTATTTATTATACAAAACGTTCTATTTTCTATTCAATCTATTCCTTATTCCTGAATAACACATTACTGATATATTAGTATAATATTGGTTAAATGTAAGTTTTACATTTACAGTGTGTACAGCATAATAAAGTGGTGAAATCTGAGAAAAATGCACACAGGCTAACAGAGGTTTGTTTTAAAAAATGTTTTCTTAATGTAGGACTTTTGTCTTACTGAGAAATTATATTTACTGCTACTCAGTTTACTAATAAAAAATATATGTTTTTTCCTTTTTTTATATATGGGGAAATTATATCTAGTAAGTTCTTGCAGATCCAGGATCGGGGTTTGATTTCCACCTCGGGGTCTGATTGCATGGAGTTTGCATTTTTCCCCTTGCTTGATGGGTTTCTTTCGGGTACCCCAGTTTCCTCCCAGAGTCCAAAGACATGCAGAGTAGGCTAATTGGCGTTCCCACATAGTTTGTAGATGTGCGCGTGAATGTTGACCAGAGGCTCTAAAATGGGAATAAATACAATTCAATTCAATTTTTCTTTGCATAGCGCTTTTAACAATTTACATTGTCACAAAGCAGCTTTACACAATTAAAAGAATTAAGTTGGTATGAAATGTGAATGTGTATAAATCAAAATGATATGATTGTCCCTGATGAGCAAGCCGAGGACGATGGCGACAGTGGAAAGGAAAAACTTCCTGAGATGGTAATAGAAAGATACCTTGAGAGGAACCAGATTTAACAGGGAACCCATCCTCATTTGGGTGAAAACACATAGCAGAGATTGATGTGCATAATATTATGCAAGACTGGAAGTATAAGAGAAGTTGTGTAAGATTAAAGTCTAGTTTGTTCCTGGAGGCTCAGGTAGACTGAAGAAATTCCAGTCCTGAACTATTGAGCGACTAAAGTCACAGGTCCTCAGAGAACAACTGTCTGCATCAGTCGAGGACAGGACCACCTTCATGGAAAAGTGGAGCCATCCCCAGTCACCACACGCATCCCAGGCAGACCACACGGGGCATCCATGTGATGAGATCTCCAACCAGAAGCAGGACTCCAGGACGAGTTAGACAGGTCCAGAGGGCAGAGGAGGTCTGGATCACTGGCAGCTCAGGAGCGACATGTATAGCTCGACAGAGAGATAGGTAGAGGAAAAGGGAGAGAGAGAGAGGAGAGAGCAGAAGAGGAGAGAGCAAAAGAGATGGAGAGATGGCAGTTAGGTATGGTTACAGTCGAACAATGTATAAGGTGAATGTATATTTAGTGCAGAGTGCAAGTAGGGACTCCGGCAGGACTAACTATGACAGCATAACTAAAAAGGGAGAGCCAGAAGGAAACACATACATGAGGGCTTCCTGAGATGTAAAGCAACCAATCACCTCACCGTCAACAAACCTGAGTGATCAATGAGAGTGAGGAAGACAGCATCTAAACATACCAGGTCATCTAAAACTCTACGTCCATGAGTTCCCCAGATCTGCTCCTTTACCTAAGGCTAATCTATTTACAAAAATGCTTGGGTAAATAAGGTTTTCAGCCTGGACTTAAACACTGAAACTGTGCCTGAGTCCCGAACACTATTGGGAAGACTATTCCATAATTTTGGGGCTTTGTAAAAAAAAAGCTCTGCCCCCTGCTGTGGTTTTAGTAATATGCGGTACTGATAAGCAGCCTGCATCCTTTGATCGAAGTAGGCGTGGCGGATTGTAAGACACTAGCAGTTCACTCAGATACTGCGGCGCAAGCCCATTTAATGCTTTATACGTCAAGAGTAGTATTTTAAAATCGATGCGAAATTTCACAGGAAGCCAATGCAATGTGGATAAGATATGAGTGATGTGCTCGTATCTTCTGGTTCTAATGAGGACTCTCGCTGCTGCATTCTGGACTAATTAAAGCTTGTTTAAGCACCTTGTTGAACAACCAGACAGTAAGGCGTTACAATAATCGAACCTAGACATGATAAAAGCATGAACTAGTTTTTCTGCATCATTTGGTGACAATATATTTCTTATCTTGGCAATATTTCTGAGATCAAAGAATGCTATCCTGGTAATATTATCTACATGTGTTTCAAATGAAAGGCTGGAATCTATAATCACACCGAGGTCTTTTACTGTTGCACTTGATGAAACAGAAAGGCCATTTAAAATCACAGTGTGTTTAGAAAGCTTACTTCTAGCTGCTTATGGTCCTATGACTAGAACTTCTGTCTTATCAGGATTAAGCAGAAGGAAATTAATTAACATCCAATCTTTTATGTCCTGCACACATTGCTCAACTTTAGTAAACTGGTTTTTCTCATCTGGTTTTGCTGAAACGTGTACTTGTGTGTCATCAGCATAACAATGAAAACTTATACCATGATTACGAATTATGTTGCCCAGAGGAAGCATGTAAAGGGCAAAAAGCAGTGGGCCTAAAACAGAACCCTGTGGAACACCAAACTCAACTTGAGAACATGAGGAATGGTCACCATCTAAATCTACAAACTGATAACGATCAAATAGGATCTAAGCCATTAGAGGGCCATTCCCTTAATTCCTACTACATTTTCTTATCTGTGAAGGAGAATACTATGATCAATAGTGTCAAAAGCTGCACTGAGGTCGAGTTACACAAGTATAGTGACACAACCCTGATCAGAGGCCACTAGGTGGTCATTTACTACTTTAACGAGTGCTGTCTCTGTGCTGTGATGAGGCCTAAATCCTGACTGATACAGTTCTTTTATGCTATTTCTATGTAGATATGAACAAAGCTGCTGTGATACTACCTTTTCCAGAATTTTAGAGATAAAGGGGAGGTTTGATATCGGCCTGTAATTGGAAAGGTTTCTTGATTAGTGGTTTAATAACTGCTAATTTAAGGGATTTAGGAACATACCCACTGCTGAGTGAACAGTTAATTACTTTCAACAGGGGTTCTGTTATTGCTGGAACTATCTGCTTCGGTATAGGATCTAATTCACAGGTTGATGATTTTGAAGAGGAGATGAGTGAAATAAGTTCTCTCGCTTTTAGGGGAGTATTGTAGGTTCTGATGTGATGTGATTAATTGATCATCTGTATCACTTAAATTGTCTGGTTTCAAAGCCTGAATTTTTTTGCCTAATATTTATGATTTTGTTATTGAAAAAGTTCATGAAATCCTCACTACTGTATGTTGTTGTGGAGATTTCTGCAGTAGTCTTGTTTTTAGTTAATTTAGCTATGGTATTAAATAAAAATCTAGGATTATTTTTGTTATTTTCTATAAGAGTAGAGAGATACATTGATCTAGCAGCACTGAGAGCTTTTCTATAGTTCAGGATGCTCTCCTTCCATGCTATTTGGAATACTAGTAATTTAGTTTGACGCCATTTGCGTTTTAATTTCCGAGCGATTTGTTTTAGAGTGTGTGTGTGGTCATTATACCAAGGAGCAAGTTTCTTATCTCTAATCATTTTTCTTTTAACTGGAGCTACATTATCTAAGCTATAACTAAGTGTTGACTCTAGATATTCAGTCACTTGATCAAGTTCTGTGGAGTCAGATGGCGATCCAATCAAAGTTGATAACTCTGGGAGATTATTGATAAAGCTCTGTGTGGTATTTGATGTGAACGTAAGTTTAAGGCAATAGCGCGGTGCTGTGCGTACATTATTACTATGATACACTTTAATCAAGACAAGACAGTGATCTGAGATAACTTCAGACTGTGGAATGGTAATTATGTTTCAAACACAATGGTCACTACTGGCCTCCACAGTCACTAGTTGAACTACGGAGGTTCATGGATGGATGATTAATTATAACGGGTGTGCATAATTTTGAATATGTAATGTAATTCAGGTGTTACTCTATCACGTAGACCTACACCGGTTGATTAACTTAATAAAACACTTACTGATGTACTGTGATAATGTGAAACAATCTTGTCATGGGTCTGTAACAGGCACTGACTGCAGGAACAGAATAGAACTGTTTGTAAAGTCCCTCTGGTGGTCCATAAAGGTATTGCGGGTGGGCAGTTGAAGGTAATTTACAATAAATTAAAGAAAAGTTTAAATTTTCAGTTTTAAAGTTTGTTTTTAAACCACCACAAAATAATTATAATTAAATGTTTATAATATATAATTGAATAAATAATTATAATTAAAATAATAGAGACATATATAGAGAATGTCTGGCCAAGAATATTTCCAACAAATAATCTTTAATTCAATTCAATTCAATTCAATTTTATTTGTATAGCGCTTTTAGCAATTTTCATTGCCGCAAAGCAGCTTCACACAGTCAAAAACATTATTAAAGTTTGTATGAAATGTGAATTTGTATGAATCAAAATGGTCAGTTTGTCCCTGGTGAGCAAGCCGAGGGCGACAGTGGCAAGGAAAAACTCCCTGAGATGGTAATAGGAAGAAACCTTGAGAGGAACCAGACTCAACAGGGAACCCATCCTCATTTGGGTGAAACAGAAAGCAGTAAATGATCTGCATTTATACAGTGTGTAGGGTGGGAGGCAGTTCAGCTATAATAGCTGATGTTAATTGATGTTAATATGGAGTCCAGGTAGTTATTGAAGACCCAGGTAGACTTGTAAGAAGTTCCAGTCATGAACTATCGAACTGTCAAGTCCCCAGAGAAACAGGTGCCAACACCAGTCAAGGCCAGAACCGTCTTCTAGGTAGAGAGAATCATTCCCAGACACCAGACGCATCCCAGAGAGACACACGGGGCATCCATGTGACGAGATCTTCAGCCAGAAGCGGGGCACCAGAATGGGTCAGACAGGTCCGGAGGGCAGAGGGAGTCTGGATCACTGGCAGCTCAGGAACGACATGTGTAGCTTGACAGAGAGAGAGAAAGAGTGAAAGGGGGAGACAGGAAGAGAGAAGAAAGAGAAAGAGGGGGGGAAAGAGAAGAAGAGGAGAGATGGCAGTTAGGTATGGTCACAGTCACACAATGTATAATGTGAATGTATATTAACTGTAGAGTACAAGCAGAGACTCCGGCAGGACTAACTATGACAGCATAACTAAAAGGGAGAGCCAGAAGGAAACACAGACATGAGGGCTTCCTGAGATGTAAAGCAACCAATCACCTCACCGTCAGCAAACCTGAGTGATCAATGAGAGTGAGGAAGACAGCATCCAAACATACCAGTTCACCATAATACTCTACGTCCATGAGTCCCCCAGATCTGCTCCTTTACCTATGGCAAATCTATTTATAAAAATGCTTGGCTAAATAAATAGGTTTTTAGCCTGGACTTAAACACTGAGATTATTCCATAATTTTGGGGCTTTGTAAGAAAAAGCTCTGCCCCCAGCTGTATTTTTCATAATACGCGGTACTGACAAACAGCCTGCATCCTTTGATTGAAGTAGGCGTGGCGGATCGTAAGACACTAGCAGTTCGCTCAGGTACTGCGGCACGAGACCATTTAATGCTTTATATGTCAAGAGTAGTATTTTTAAATCAATGCGAAATTTCACAGGAAGCCAATGGAGTGAAGATAAGATAGGGGTGATGTGCTCATATCTTCTGGTTCTAGTGAGGACTCTCGCTGCTGCATTCTGGACTAGCTGAAGCTTATTTATGCATCTAGATGAACAACCAGACAGTAAGGCGTTACAATAATCCAACCTAGAGGTGATAAAAGCATGAACTAGTTTTTCTGCGTCGTTTAGCGACAATAAATTTCTTATCCTGGCAATATTTCTGAGGTGAAAGAATGCTATCCTGGTAATATTATCTACATGTGCTTCAAATGAAAGGCTGGAATCAATGATCACACCAAGGTCTTTCACTGTTGCATTTGATGGAACAGAAAGGCCATCTAAAGTTACGGTGTGATCTAAAATTTTACTCCTAGCTGTATGCGGTCCTATGACTTTAACATTTTTGCAGTTAATGGAGCTAGCAAAGAATTTTTTAATGTTTAGATGTAAAACTAATTTCAGCAATTAAATTTAAGTCTGTATAATAATTAGTATAATGTACTAATAAGTAGGGCACTGGTGGCTCAGTGGCAGATGTTACTGCCATGCTGAAGGCCTGGGTTCGATTTGTTTTGTAAAGAAGAAATTGACAAGAGCAAGTAAGGTTAGCAATTTGTGGGTAAAATGACAGAGGATTGTCCACAGTTACCCCAAGATTGCGGGCAGTGACTGAAGGAGTAATCTGATTCTTGTCCAGAGAGATCACAAGGTCTTAAGTCGCCAGGGATGAATAGCAGTTCCGTTTTACTCAGACTGAACTTTAGCTGATGAGCTGCCATCCAGCATGAAATGTCTGCCAGACATGCTGAGATCCAGGTGGAAACCTGAGTGTCTGAGAGAGGAAAGGAGAAAATATGGTGTGTCATCTGCATAACAATGGTACGATATTACCTTACTAAGAGACCGGGTATAGAGGGAGAACAGAAGATGACAAAGTACTGAACTCTGTGGGACACCAGTAGAGCGTCTGCATGGGGCAGATGTGGATCCCCTCCATGTGACCTCATACGACTTATCTTCTAAGTAAGAAGAAAACCATTGCCACACTGTTCCACAGATTCCAAGGCTTGTAAGAATATATAATAAAATCTTGTGGTTCACTGTGTCAAATGCAGCTGACAGGTCCAGGAGGATGAGGACAGAGCTGTGTGTGGTGTATGTGTGGAACATGCGTTAGTGGTAGCAGCTGACGTTTTTAATAAGGTTTAAAAAGTAGACGGATTACTATATGCATTTCTTACTTTTCACCACTAGATGTCGCAAGCGTACGTTGATTTTAAAGGGGCGTTAAATACTGTATCTACGTGGTCATCTAGGCTCAAAACAAGCCTACGTACAGTGATTATAAAAAAAATAAAGACGTTAGAGAGAAAGAAAGAAAGAAAGAAAGAAAGAAATATCGTTTTATCATTTTATTTCCACCACCAGTTGTGTTTTTTCTTTTTTCATTGTTTTTTTCTAGTTGGTACTTGTAACTTGATCGTATATTGATTCCTTGCTGCATATAAAGAAGACATTTTACGACCTGCAATGTGTATAGATTTAATGGAAATAAAGATACTGTCTGTTTACGTTCTAAATAAAGAAGCCATGTTATTGTGGCTGCTGTTTGGAGCGCATGCGCATACCATGTAAGCTGATTGGCTAGAACACAGAACATGGAGGCGGGACAAACAGCCGCAGCTCGCGCAACCAGGAAAAACCATTAGCGCTCCATCGCTACATCGAGATAAAGCGATTCGGCTTCGCTTCGGTCGGATTTATAAAGCTCCGAGTCATGACCAGTAGGTATTTTATTGGTTATAGTTTTATAATTAAATATATACACACGTTCATGTTTCTATTTACGCTAAGTACGTTTTTTAAATACAGAAGCTAACGAATTTACGCTAGCTAATGCTAGCTTTGCTGGCGGTAACAAGCTAGCCGACATGACGTTACCACTGTTGTGCTAACAAATACGTTGCTAATATAAACAATAACGGGTATATATGTTAGCTGTTTTTAAACAGAAGTGTTCCAAAAAACGATTCAACAGCTATGATAACGTTATCTTGGCGTTTTAACCTTGGCTTGACGTTTTCTCGAGTCCTAGTCCGTCCTGGGCTAACGTTAGCAGTAAAGCGCAGTAAGAATGTATCATTAATTTTTCATTCTAAAAAAGAGGATTGTTTATCTCAGCTGTGGATATTTCCTCTTTTCATTTTATTTATCTCGACCAGCTGTTTGTTTGTGTTTTTATCTTAAACATCAGCTTTTGTTTAAGGAATGTATTTTGCCACGTTGGCATGTGATGTATATAATTAACCCATCTTCTAAAGCGTGTTTAGATTGAGATTGAGCTCATACGATACCAATGATCTCACCATTCTGACAATGCTTAGTTATTAATCTATGCAAATAAAAATATCTGTTTGTGTTTACATAACGGTATTCCTGCTGCAAGATCCTAAACACAAACCCAGCTGGTCAAACTGGTAGACTGATTTTTACCAGCTGGTGAGTTATTTTTTCAGCTAATTGATGATAAATGTTGTTTTTTCCCCTATAACAATTATATTTTTGCTGCAACTGTAGCGTATGCCCTGTGATGGATTGGCACCCTGTCCAGGGCAAACCCCACCTTGTGCCCAAAGTTTCCTTGGATAGGCTCTAGGATGCCTGTGACCCTGTACAGGACAATCAGTATAGAAGATGAATGAATTCTCCTGTTGTGTTATTTTGGTAAAAAATTACCACCACTAACCAGCTGGTAAAGACTACTTTTTTTTTGAGCAGATCAGTCTGGGTTTTGGTAGCTGGTCAGATCCAGGTCTATTTTTCTTCTTTCTGCATTGAAGCTATTTCAGATAAGCTGGAGATATTTTAGAAGATTAATGTAAAATTCTATGTAATTGCTTGTGGTGGGTGTGATTTATTTCATAAAAAATTCTTGTGCAGGAGGAAACCAGCGTGAACTTGCTCGACAGAAGCACGCCAAGAAGCAAAATGAGTCGAGCAAGGGCAGAAAGGATGATGGTCTCTCCGCTGCTGCTCGCAAGCAGAGGTAATGTCATTTGCAGCATTTCCCAGAGATAGTAATGGTGATTTACAACAAGTATCAAATTATAACATCTATTTTTTTCTTTTTTTCAGGGATGCAGAAATAATGCAGCAGAAACAGAAGAAAGCCAGCGATAAGCCGGAACCTAAATCAAAATAACCAGCGTGGCACATTGGGACTAGTATGCATTTTCTGCAGAGGTTCCCAGCTTTCAACAGCTCATGGCTAACGAAAAAAGTTGTAACCATATAGACGGCTTAAAATACTATTACTGACTTTGGTAATCAGTTGGAGAAATTAGTCTACAATGTGGCTTCAAAAAGATCTCCTCTTGCGAGGGAAAATTATTGCATTGAGTATCGATTCACCTGTTGTTCCAAATGCAATCAGTGCACACAATAATTCAATAATAACATGTAAATTGGCTTCATATTTTTAACTGGTTAAAAATATTGACGTGTAGTTCCACCACATGTTAAAAACAACTGTGTTACTGGTAATTCTTGGTTCAAATGTCATGAGATCTTAATCTTTCATCTTGTGTCTCTTTTTGATTTCACACACTCGAAGGTGATGTACTAGATGCGATGCAGATCATGTTAAAGAAGGAGACTTCCAGTCAACACATGAATTGACTTTCGAGTTCTGTATTTTTGTATTAAACACCCTTAATAAAATGTACATTTTTAAACTGATTAATTTTGCATAATTTGACTTTTTTTAAGCTGTTTTTAATTTATGAAAAGGATAAATGTAGAATTTTAAGTTTTAACTTTGCAAACTCACAAAACAAAAAAACACTATAAGAGGCATAAGGTTGTAACAGTTGAGTTGTAAATTTGTGTCAGATGGAAACTTTGAACATGGAGGTGTAATGCAATGTCACTGTTTGTTACTGTTTATGCTTGAAATGTCCCAGAGCTCTAGCTGTATTTTGATTAAAACCTAAAGTGGTTTTGTCAGCCCTACTACCATGGCTCTTGAAACATTGTAAAACACTTGACAAATTGACCTTTTTATTTTCACAAATTATATTAACATATTTGCAGAGTGTATTTAAACACTTTCCTGTATGGTTTATCAACCTCAGTGTCTATGTTTTGGATGTTATATTAGGGATTTGTAATAGACTGCATAGTGGTATGGGGATGTCTGCCCCTCATGCCAATATATGGATTTTGCCCCAGACTGTGGCCATGAAGTTGAATTCACAAAGTTGCATGGACTTTTTTTGTTGTTCTAAATTGTAATTTTTTTTATTCATTGAAACTAAAGAGGTCAAAACCTGTTCCAGAATGATGATGCCCCCATACACAAATTGAGGTCCATTATTTGCCAAGGTTGGAATGGTACCGTGGTACAACAGTCATACCTCAAAGAGAGCAACCTGTAACCTCAAGCGAAAATGTAGGAAAACTAAATTACAAGTTTTTTCGAATTGCGTATAAAGACAGTATGTGCAGCTATAGACAGGCTCTAAAAACTGCTAGGACCGAGCATCTTAGCCAACTGATGGCAAGAAACCAAAACAATTCCAGGTTTTTATTTAGTACAGTGGCTCGCCTAACAAAACCTAAGATGCCCGCAGAGAAAATCCCATCACAGTTTAGAAGTGAAGACTTTATGGACTTCTTTAATGAAAAAATCAAAAGTATCAGGAAGAAAATAACAGAGGTTCAACCTCTAATAGTATCTCACGATCCAGTTCAGCCCATAGCTTTACATGTAGATTTTCAGTGCTTTACAGGTATACGACAGGAAGAGCTGTATAAACAAGCAAATGAAATAAATTAAAGACTGATTTCGAACTTTCCGTTCATATAAAAAATATTAGAAAAAGTACTATCTGCTCAAATATGCACATTCTTGCAGGGAAACAACATCCTTGAAGAATTTCAATTAGGTTTCAGGCCCCATCATAGTACAGAAGCTGCACTAGTTAAGATTGCAAACGACTTGTTTTTAGCTTCAGACCAAGGCTGCATCTCAATACTAGTCTTACTTGATCTAAGTGCTGCATTCGACATTATAGATCATACCTGTCTGATCGATACCATTTTGTAGATATGAATGGAGAACCGTCTGGTGTAATGCCAGTGAAATATGGGGTCCCACAAGGGTCAGTTTTAGGACCCCTGCTGTTCTCAATATACATGCTTCCCTTGGGTAACATCATGAGAAGACATGGGATTAGTTTCCATTGTTATGCTGATGATACCCAATTATACAGTGGTGTGAAAAACTATTTGCCCCCTTTCCTGATTTCTCATTCTTTTGCATGTTTGTCACACTTGAATGTTTCTGCTCATTAAAAACCGTTAACTATTAGTCAAAGATAACATAATTGAACACAAAATGCAGTTTTTAAATAAAGGTTTACGTTATTAAGGGAGAAAAAAACCCTCCAAATCTACATGGCCCTGTGTGAAAAAGTGATTGCACCCCTTGTTAAAAAATAACTTAACTGTGGTTTATCACACCTGAGTTCAATTTCTGTAGTCACCCCCAGGCCTGATTACTGCCACACCTGTTTCAATCAAGAAATCACTTAAATAGGAGCTACCTGACACAGAGAAGTAGACCAAAAGAACATCAAAAGCTAGACATCATGCCAAGATCCAAAGAAATTCAGGAACAAATGAGAACAAAAGTAATTGAGATCTATTAGTCTGATAAAGGTTATAAAGCCATTTCTTTAGGACTCCAGTGAACCACAGTGAGAGCCATTATCCACAAATGGCAAAAACATGGAACAGTGGTGAACCTTCCCAGGAGTGGCCGGCCGACCAAAATTACCCCAAGAGCGCAGAGACAACTCATCCAAGAGGCCACAAAAGACCCCAGGACAACATCTAAAGAACTGCAGGCCTCACTTGCCTCAATTAAGGTCAGTGTTCACGACTCCACCATAAGAAAGAGACTGGTCAAAAATGGCCTGCATGGCAGATTTCCAAGGCGCAAACCACTTTTAAACAAAAAGAACATTACAGCTTGTCTCAATTTTGCTAAAAAACATCTCAATGATATATACCTTGTGGACCGACGAGACAAAAGTTGAACTTTTTGGAAGGTGCGTGTCCCGTTACATCTGGCGTAAAAGTAACACAGCATTTCAGAAAAAGAACATCATACCAACAGTAAAATATGGTAGTGGTAGTGTGATGGTCTGGGGTTGTTTTGCTGCTTCAGGACCTGGAAGGCTTGCTGTGATGGATGGAACCATGAATGCTACTGTCTACCAAAAAATCCTGAAGGAGAATGTCCAGCCATCTGTTCGTCAACTCAAGCTGAAGCGATCTTGGGTGCTGCAGCAGGACAATGACCCAAAAAACACCAGCAAATCCACCTCTGAATGGCTGAAGAAAAACAAAATGAAGACAAAATGAACCGCCTTTTTAAGGTCATGCCACAACATCTCAATAGGATTCAGGTCAGGACTTTGACTAGGCCACTGCCTAGTCAAAGTCCTGACCTGAATCCTATTGAGATGTTGTGGCATGACCTTAAAAAGGCGGTTCATGCTAGAAAACCCTCAAATAAAGCTGAATTACAACAATTCTGCAAAGATGAGTGGGCCAAAATTCCTCCAGAGCGCTGTAAAAGACTTGTTGCAAGTTATCGCAAACGCTTGTTTGCAGTTATTGCTGCTAAGGGTGGCCCAACCAGTTATTAGGTTCAGGGGGCAATTACTTTTTCACACAGGGCCATGTAGGTTTGGATTTTGTTTCTCCCTAAATAATAAAAACCATCATTTTAAAACTGCATTGTGTTTACTTGTGTTATCTTTGACTAATAGTTAAAAGTGTTTGATGATCAGAAACATTTTGTGTGACAAACATGCAAAAGGATAAGAAATCAGGAAGGGGGCAAATAGTTTTTCACACCACTGTATATCTCAACAAAACCAGACAAAATACCCAAGTTGTCTAGATTAACTGAGTGTGTCAGATTGGATGACCAATAACTTTCTTTTACTAAATTCAGATAAGACGGAGATATTACTCATCGGCCCAAAAACCAGCACACAACAGCCTTCACAATTCAGCCTGCGTTTAGAAGGATGTACTGTTACTACCAGCTCGACAGTAAAAGACCTGGGCGTAATATTAGACAGTAACTTGTCCTTTAAAAATCATATTTTCAATATTACAAAAACAGCCTTTTTCCATCTTAGAAATATTGCCAAGCTTAGGAGCATCTTATTCGTATCTGATGCAGAAAAGCTAGTTCATGCATTTATGACCTCCAGACTGGTGACTATTGTAATGCATTACTAGGTGGTTGTCCTGCATCCTCAATAAACAAGCTTCAGTTAGTCCAAAATGCAGCCGCCAGGGTTCTCACCAGATCCAGAAAATATGATCATATAACCCCAATATTATCATCCCTGCACTGGCTGCCTGTTCAGTTTAGAATTAATTACAAAGTAGTATTACTTACATACAAGGCTTTAAATGGTTTAGCTCCCACATACCTAACCTGATACGATACACTCCACCACGCTCCTTAAGATCACAAAACTCCGGACTTCTGGTAGTTCCCAGAATTTTAAAATCTACAAAAGGAGGTAGGGCACTTTCATATTTAGCTCCAAAGCTTTGGAATAGCCTCCCAGTGTTCGAGGAGCAGACACTGTTTCCCAATTCAAAAGTAGACTCAAGACGCATCTCTTTAATCTGGCAAACACGGAACTCTTCCCATAACCTCATACTCCAGTACATCTATCCTGAATGGCAACTACGCTAATTTTCTCCATCTGTTCTGTATTTTTCTACCATTTTGCCATCTTCAGTAGATTGTGCCATCTTCAGTAGACAAAGGCCGACCCTGAGAGGTTTCTAAGGCATTCAGAGAAGGACCAGCTCTAGCTGGATTCTGCTTTATGATGGTTGGAGCTACACATGCTGCTCCTGTGCTTTCAGTGACCCAGACCCCATCTGTACCTACTGCCTCCCTGTGCTGAACTGGACTCCCTGTGCTGAACCTCTCTCTATAAGGAACACAGGAGCATGACTGAGGCTCACAAAACTGCATCTAAACAAGCCACAAGACTTCTAGAACAATTCCCTGTGGACAAATTACCTCACAGTGGAATTGTCATTTCAACATATACACCCCATACCCACTGTCAAGCATGGCAATGGACACACACAAACTAGATGCAGAGCTCTGCTCTCTCTCTGGTCACTCATTCTTTCTCGTCTGCTAATTTTTTATAAGCCACAGGTGGAAAGCTTTGCAATTTGACTTAATGGTTTTCCTCTTTTTCTGCAGGCGATGCTTAACTATGCTGCCACTACCACAATGAACTACAACATGTACTAAACAAATAGAGTTTATTTGGTCTGTTATCAACATACAGTGAATCAGTGAAAAGGAATTCATACAAAAGGTGGCTCAATTACAAAAATATGGTTATCACAAAAAACTTGTAGTTTATACTAAAAGCAATATACAAAGGATGTACCAAAAGTAATGCAGAAGAAAATGCATAACATTTTTGTATTAACAGACATAGGTTGTCCAAATTGCACACGTTGGTAAAGTAACTCTTCCTCTATACAAAGGTAATACTCAACATAGTCTCCATCAATAAGCCATGCATTTGTGCCATCGTTGAGCCCAAAAGTGAAGATAAACCACACGGTGGGAGACCATCAACAATGACCAAGGGATTTTCAAAAATGTTGGGATCAAGGATGGTGCAAATACATCGCTTCTGATGGAGACTAGGCTGAGTATTACTTTGTATAGAAGAGTTACTCCAACAACATGTGAATACAAAGGTTATGCCCACTTTTGCATTACATTCGATACAACCATCATATGTTGTAGGCCTTGCATAGTGACATCTTTGAAAAACGAAGTGACTAACTAATGTACAACACAGTAGTATTACAACTAGCAGTGTTCCTAAGATGGCTGCATAATACGCTTGCAGTGTGTAGTCATCCACTAGCATTGTTCTTAACATTTGACTCCCATTATACAGATAACCAGATTATCTTGCTTTATTTAAAAGCTTGTAGCACTGCATGACTAATGATTAGAGAGTGTTCAAAGTATTAAACATTCAGTTCCCATTTTTTGACAATGATCTTTGTGCTATGAAACTCTTAGGAGAGCCGATTCAGTTTGATTTCATTAAAGGTACTATAGAACCAGCAAAGACTTGTCTAATCTAAACACAAATTTATCTAACATATTATGATTGTTGTTAAACTATGTGTGGTTTACTTTAAAATTATATATCTATATTACATCTCTTTAAATAGTGCTTACTTGTGAAAACTATTGAGTTAATTGAATATGAAATGCAGTAGTGGTAAATATTAATGCACTAATTATAAATGAGAGTACTCTACAAAGATTACTGTATACATTTTATATAAGTGATTCTTATATTAGTATGAGGCACTGCCAACAACCAAGGATAGTCTATCAAAGTTAAAATGCCCAAGACACTGACTTGTTAAAATATGGCAAAGTAACTGTATGAATGTCCATCAAGTTGGATCTCATTTGTTTGATGGCAGAAGAAAAAAATTCAGATGTAAATATTATAATGGAACACAGTTGCATAAACCTCACTAGATACAGCAAGGAAGGACGATGGCATCGGTTCACAGTTCTTTACTTTCTCTGGATTTGGCAACGTTTACCACAATAGAGGCAAAACAGCTTTGAGCAGCTTTTCTGTGTCCTCCAGAATGGCTCTGTGCTGAGAGAGGCTTGCTCTTTACCGTTCTTCTGACTCAAAGCAATGTGCAGCGCTCTTTCAGGGTTTTTTTCTTCTTGCCTCCTTTCTTGCCGTTCTTGTCCTTGTTCTCAGCCATTTTCTTAGCCCGGACTTCCCTCATTAGGTCAAAAAACACCTGAAAACACAAGGACATCTTGAAACCCCTCCTTTTTTTTTGGAAAATTGAATAAAATCTTTCAACTTAAAAGTATAAAAGCTGATGGGTGCTTTCACTAAAAAAAACGTTTTTAGATTATGTAATTTGTATAATTTTATATCACAACACCATTCTTTTCAAAAGGTTACAGCGAAGCTCACTTACAGGTACTGTACAGTAGGTAGACAACCAAAATGCCTATTACCGTCGCGCTCACCGCCGTGGGAAAACGGCAGCAGCCAAAATAAATCTGTTGCATTTTAAAGTCATTCGTGAAATGACCGCCAGGTGGCGCAAAATGACATTTTTCACTCTACACAGTTTTAAATATAATTAAGTCATAAAAAAAGTCTTAAAAATATGTTGTATCGAAGAAATACTACAATTATTGTAATTTCGATCAAGTTCACTAGCTGATAATTTTATTTGTACAAAGAATGAAGTGTTATAGAGCCTATCTCTATTTGTTTCTGTTTTTTTTATTTAAATACATTCAAAAATACATCAAACTTTAAATATAGAAATAACTGGTAAAATAGACTTTTAAAAAAAGACAGAATAAAACATTACAATAACTCAAAAAAGATGCACTAAAAATGTTGTGTTGTTTCTGTAAACACATGGTTGGGTGGTTTATGCCGAATCAAAATTCTAGGTTATTTCGGGTACTTTAAACACATTGTTGTGTTGCTCATGTTGGGTCATATGATATGTAGTGAGTCATTTACAAATGAACACCTGGTTGGGTTACTTTGACCCAACAACTGGTTTATTCTTTATTCTCTGGTTTCTTTAAACGGCAGCCTGCAAAATGTTTGAAATATTACTGTTATTGTGTCACAAGTGTAGAGATTCAAGCTTCAGGAAATCTCCCGGCGAATAACATCGGCTGTGCCATGCAGGCATGCGGGCATACAGCTGGCGAAAGGTGGCGGTGGGCAGAGTGGCAGAACGGAGCACGCCGAGGCAGCACAGAGCGTTTGCTTAAATTATTTTGGAAAATCATAAAGTTTTTTCATCATTGTGACGCTTAAAAATAGATGCAGGATTATTTTATATAGTCTAAATAAAACTGCTTTTCTAAACAGGGGCTATTGTTGTTTATCTCCTCCTCTCACACGCATAAAGTTTTCCAGAGGGCGGAGGATTTTTGTTGTAATATTTAATAATATTTATGCAGTATAATCAGGGGCTCTTATTCCTATTTGTCCTGGGATGTTGTTCTTTTAGTGTTACTGTGTGTTTACAGTAAAAATACTGTGTACTGTGCTTTACAATGGCAAACATTCAAACGCAAATTATTCACCCTCCCCAGGTGTGAATCAGCTGTTCTCACCTATACACTTAGAGAAACTGAAATGCACTGCAGTGATTCAGACCTCTTTTTAAATTTCTGCGAATTTCATCTTCTGGATTCTAGATTCTAAAATTGACATTATTACTGTTTTACTGGAATAAAAGAAATGGAGATTTTCCTTATCATAACATAAATTGTATTGGTTGTAATCACTCTATACACAATAATTTTCTTTGGTATTTTTATAAAAAATAAAAAAAAAATAAAAAAAAGATTTAATTTGTATTTCCCTCTAAAATAGCATAAAAATCACGGGTTGTGTATAGAGTAATAAAAAAAAAAAACTTTTTTTTGCAATACAATACGTTATGATGAGGAAACTTTCCATCTCTTCCATTCCCTCGTCTCCGCAGCAATGAGCGCGCCTACAATTCACTTTTCATACGTATTACATAATCTAATAATTTGTTTTTCATTAGTTTATATAAAAGCAGATATTTCGCTTTTTATAAGTATATATTTTTCACGTCTCTGAGGCGATTACACACTGAGTTTCGGTTCATTTTCTGACGTGCTCAAGTTCAACAAAAACAATACAGAACCCTGTTTACTTTCTTTATTTAACAAAATCCTGAAGTTTTTTTTCGTCATTGTAAGTGCACCTAAATAAAAGTAAAGTCTCATAAAGGCTATGAAGCTTATATAGTTTTACTATATAGTTTTTGCACATTATTCTGACAGTGTTTCAATTTTATGGTCGTTTAGTTTCATTTATTTCAGTTAATAAATCTACTACAAATTTAAAGAACACAAAATATAAGATGACGCAAGACCCTACACGTGTAGCTTTTCTAATTACACATAAAATCCTAAGGCTCATTGTGTTAACGTTTACATTGCTTAAATACGATCCTAAAAATATTTCATTTAATTTTAATTACAAATGTGTACTGTAATGTTACTACTGTGATTATGAATTTGTTTAATTACAATGTTTCACTTGATTTTATCTGCAACTACGTGAAGCTTTAGACAAGCTGCAGCTCATTAGGCCTGGAGAGAACTACCTGATGCCTGAGGCATCAGTCTGTAGTTATATAGCGCCAATCAGCGGTAAAAGCCAGCAAACGCACAAATCCAAATGCTGCCGCCATACGCTGCGACGGTAAAAGTTGAATACTGCTTGTCCACCTACTGTACTTGTAAAGGCTAAAAAGATCTTAAAAGCATGTTACGGTGAGTTACCCATATGTTAACCATTTTAAGTACATGTTAATTCGACATTTATAAAAATGTCAGAATGAGTGTTCATACTTACCATAATGCGAATAAGAACAGGACGTAATGGCTTAAAGGATGTTTTTTGACATAAATGTATGACATGTTATTCTTTAACAAATAAAAAATGCAATCTATGATATATTGTGTGGTAAAACTGTGTTATAAAGAGGACTCAAACACTTCTGGGCATGCCGCTATTGGAAAATAAATCAATAAACCTCCTGCGGGAAACCAGTAACTTTGCATTGTGTCAGGCTTTATCATGCTACCCTGTCATGCTTTGTTACGTAAACATTAACATACATGTTTAATGTGTTCAGTAAGGCAAGTTCAGGTCAAAGTCAGCGTATAATAAACAGACTATGTACAACATTATTTTACCGTTCATCAAGTGATTGCTGTATCTTACGAGGGGTGTTCAAGTCAAGTCTTGTGAATTAAGGTGTGAAACCAATGGACATTTTACAGGAGACCTCGATCACAGTACTGTACTGCAAACGTTTTAAAGAAGGCCATATGTCCATGAAAGAAAATCCCAGGCAGAGGTTTAAAAATAAATAAATAAATAAAAAACGAGGGATAACTTGTAATCAACTTGCAAAAGAGACACATGTCTGTGGGAACAGTACACACTAACATTCACTAACACCACTTGATCGTTATAGGACCTCGGCTGAAAGTAACCGCCACATCTCCTGTACAGTCCTGACCCCGCTCAAATCATTTCCACATGTTTGGGCCTTTAAAGGAGTTTACAGGGGACCAATGTTTCAGAGGTGAAGGAGGCAGTCTGATCATGATGAACTTCATAGCATGTTGGTATCCAAGTTATAGTGAAACACTGGGATGAGTGCATTGGTGTAGCAAGGGGTTATATAGAGAAATAAAGGTAGCTTATACTCTCATAAATGTTGTTATTTTCTGCAGAATCAAAAGTCCCAGTTTGACTTGAGCATCCCTTGTAATAGCGCAAATATATTTTTTCTTGAGACTTATCAGCAGCATGAACAGTAATCAGAATTAGCAACCAGTTCATCCATGTAAGACCGTACATGTTACCCTCCCAAAGATAAGTTAACTCAATTTAATTGTTCCAGATTATTTTATTTTATTACATACACTACCATAAGTTTCAAAAGTGTCAATAGTTTAGACACACCTTCTAATTTCATGGTCTTTCCTGATTTTTATTTCTTTCTACACTAAAAAAAGGCGCTGAAGGCATCCAAAATATGCAATACTCTCCTTTGAATAGTTGATATTGAGATGTATCTGCTACTTATACTCTGTAAAGCCTTCATCATGGCTCTAATCCAAAGAGCTGTTTGTAAAATAGTGATTTCTGAGGCTGGTAACTCTAAATGAACTTCTCCTTTGCAGCAGAGGTAAGTTTTGTCTTGCTTTCCTGGGATGGTCTTCGAGAGGCAGTTTCATCATGGGTTTTGTAAATGCATGTAACAATACTGTTCTTGCTCCAGAACAGCTGACACTCCATGTTTTAAAATAACTGACTGTTGTTGCTGCTGTTTTTACTTAAATACCCAATTCCATACAGTATGTGTTATTTCATATTTTTTAAATCTCCAGTATTGTTTTAAATAGTAGAAAGAAATAAAATCCAACCTGTAGTCATTTTAAAACTTGCATCCATCAAGCTACAATATAACAAGTTACAATATAAGCAACACACTGTATGTAAACCATACCTTATCAACGTTGGCTCGTGTTTTTGCTGAAGTTTCCACGTACTGCACTCCCCATTCATCTGCTTTTTCCCGGGCCCCGGTCACAGAAACCTGCCTCTTGTCTTCCAAATCAGATTTATTTCCTACTAACAACAGGGGAATCTTATCTTCCTCTGCTTTTACACGCAGGATTTGCTCCCTGTAACAAACACACACACAAACACAAAATGTTTAACTATAGGTTAATCATGGCTAGAGCTCATTGCTTCAGTTTGTATCCTGTACCGACTGCACAACAAGACAACACAAGATGCATTAAATCAACTTGCAGGTTTGTGCTGGTTTTGTGGCCATGACATAATATTGATGATGAAATCACAAGCACAGTCATGGCTTTATTACGGAAGCACAAACACTTAGAGAGATACTGAAACACACACTATTTGAGGCAACTGAACTTTACTGAAAAGCATCCACTTTTCATCTATTAACCTTGCTACTGTAGATTTCCTACAAGTGACCGCAGTACTACTGGTGCTGAAGATATAAATATTTCTTTTATTTTTGAACTGGAAATGCTGACCAAAGAAGTCAACACTGACACATCCTGTTCTGGGCGAGTCTGCAAATCAGCACTGTGGAAACAAAATGGTGTCTAAAAATTTTTTTGACTCATAATCCTTATAGGCTTTACCATGTTTTTTCCATTGTTTTGAACTTTATATGGGTGAGATTTGACTCTAACAACCCATCTTTAGCTGTTTGACAAAGGCCACCAGGTTTTGATTTAAAATGTCCTGTTATTTAAGAGAGTTCATGATGCCATGCACCCTAACAAGGTTCCCTGGGCCTTTGGAAGAGAAACAGGCCCACGGCATGACAGGTCCAGTGGGCATGAGGTGCTTTTCCACATGCTCATCTTTTGTTTTACACCAGACCCAGACAGTGTTTGTTGCCAAAATGCTCTCTCAGTCTCATCTGACCACAGCACACAGTCCCAGTTGAAGTCCTTTCAAACTCCAGACATTTATGTTTGTGATTGTAGGTGAGAAAAGGCTTTTTCCTTCCATGCCTCCCAAACAGCTTGTTGGCATGTAGATAGCGTCTGATGGTTGTTATGGAGACAGTGAGGTTTGGAGATTTTTTTACTTCTTTTACCATCGCCCTCACTAGGTGTGGTGGCAAGATAAACTTGGGTCCTCGTCCAGCCTTGTTTATCACTGTTCCAGTTTTTTTGTGTGTGTGTGTTTTATGTTTTTTTGCATTTTGTACAAGATTCAGTGAAAAACAGGCACCATGGGTCCCAAGAATGTTATCAAGGAGAAAACGAGGCTGCTTTCAGGTTTGTTTTTAAAGCAGCTGGTGCCATGATGAACTATGACTTGAGGATAAGTGAGGTTAAATGTCTATTCATTTTATATTTTACTTTATTTACATGTCTTTTCTAAATGTTTTTTTTATTTTTTATATGCAAAAAAATATAATTATAGTGTTGGAAATTTGTAATATTGGAAATATTTTTGGGTGGCTGGAATGGATTATCTGCATTTATATTATTTCCTAAGAAAACTATGTTTCGCAATATAAAATTTTACCTGAAGAACTCGCCTCTGCAATGGATTAAATTCACAAGCCGAGTTACCACTGTACTTAGGTTTTTTTTGTTGTTTTTTTTTATGTCAAAACTATAATCTGAAATTCCAAATTACATCTATTAAAAGGCAAATCTTTATCGCTAACAAATAATAAAAAAAAAAACTCCAACTTCACATTGCCGAGTTTAAATCTATAGCTACAACCGACCTTTAATATCTGGAATAACACTATATATACTGAGCTTCCAAAGAGCTTTTTTTTTCATACAATCTTGAAGAATACTTCTCCAGACATTTTAGCAGCCATTCTCAGTCCAGTCCCTGTACCTGAGCGGTTTTAACAAATGTTTTTTTTGCTTGTTAGGCCACACAGTGACTTGTGAATCATGTTAGCATAAAAACATCTAACTTAAGGCATGAACCAGTAAAAATCAGGTGCAGATGATGACAGATCAGACCGGTGATTAGTATACTGGTGATGCTGAATGCTGAGTGGTTGGAACAGATGAGAGGGGAAGTGAGGTTGCTGCTGAGGTTGTTCCATAAACAACCAATTTTTAAAATGTATCTTTAGCCGCTTTGCAGCCTGTCATAGAAAATCTCTGAGAATGCTATATATATATTTTTTTTCATAATAAACCCAGCATACCTGAACTCAGAGGTGGCACTGAACGACTCTTGCTCTGTGATGGAGAACACTAGCAGGAAGCCCTCTCCGCTGCGGAAGTAATTATCCCTAATAGCTGCATAGTCCTCCTGTCCTGCTGTGTCCAGAATATCGATTTGAACCTCTTCTCCATCCAGTACTACCTTTTTCCTGTAGCTGTCTGCTTTAGTGGGCTCATAGTCTTCAACAAACTGGGGAAAAAAATGAACTAAGTGAGTTTTATGAAAGTTTTATGAAACAATTTCATTTAAAACTCATTACAGTATTGATTTCTCCTTATGGGAGGCTCTCATATTTAATTTAAATGAGAAAATATTTATTAGACCCATCCATCATGCTATAGTAGCAAGAGTTTTTATAGAAGAACTCGGAACTCGAGATGTATTTATTTATTGCGTTCTTGCAGTTCACACACTCCCCCCATGTCCTGTCTCTGTGTAATCTCACTGCACATTTTGTTTGTTGCAATATGTTGTTACCACACGGTATGTTTGATGTTTTGTTTCTTTCCCTTCTGATACTGTCTGTTCCAGACTATTAGATAATATCAGATAATATTTAATAACCCAGAATAGACAGTTCAGGACATCTATGAATTAAACAACTTTTTAGTATAAATCTCACCTCATCATACATGAACTGCAGTGTGAGTGCTGATTTGCCCACTCCTCCGCTTCCCACCATGATGACCTTGTGCAGAACCAGAGAGCTCTGGCCCTTGCTCTTGTTGGCTGCCATGCGTGATCTGCTAAGGTAAAGGAAAAATAAACCTTGAACAACTGTGTGTGCAATAATGTTTATGATTTGCATGTGATCTTCAATGTCGTCCAAGGATTACTGTGTAATGAAATTCTGTGTTGACTTTTAGGTTCAAATTCTTTCATTGACATTTTGTTCTATTTTCACTTTAGTTACCTTGGTTAACAGGTTCCTACATCACACTCCAATTACTAAGCACATGACATACAGTACACTGATCAGCGATAACATTAAAACATCAGTTTTTCCCCCTTGTGCAGCCAAAAGAGCTTCAACCCAATAATGCATGGCCTCAGTACGAGCTCCCCAAGCAAGTCAATAAGCTCTGGGTGCCTAAGACCCAGTCACTGTCTTACCTGTTGTCCTTTCTTGGGTGACTTTTGATAGGTAGAAACCAGTGCATACTTGGATACCATAAGCCCCAGTTCCACCACTGTTGGGCACTTCAGCAAGGCCCTCCAGCTAAGTCACTATATCACAGCTGACCCTGAGTTCAGATTTCGCTATGCACAATAGCAAATAAAGACTAAAGTTAACTAAATTGTGAATGTGTCTATGTGTTTTGTCAGTGTTCTCAAGACTATAAAGCCACTGTGACCCTGATCAGAAAATGTAGTTGCTTAAAATAAATAAATACAAGTAAATGTTCAATAAAGGTGGCACGGTGGCTTACTGGTAAGCCATTTCACCAACAGCCTTGCACCTCCTGGGTCTGGGTTCGATTACCCCCTTGGGATCTGTGTGCATGGAGTTTGCATGTTCCCCCTGTGTTTGGCGAGTTCCCTCCGGATACTCCGGTTTCCTGCCATGGGCTAAAGACACGCAAATCAGGCTAACTGACAGCTCTTGTTTCCTGTAATTTGTAAATAAGTGTGTGTGAGAGTGATTGTGTATGTGTGAGTGCCCTGCGATGAACTGGCATCCTGTCTGGTGTGTACCCTGTAAATGAGATGCAGGATAAAGCGGTATCGACAATGAGTGAGTTTATATATATTTATATATATTTATATATATACACATTGTACAAACTTTAATATCATCATCATGAGTCCGGTTGCTGTTTGTTAAACTCATTGTATTACTTTCTTGTATTTTTATCTTTTCTCACCTTCACAATAATTGGTTTTGTTACCATTTATAACTTTTTATAAAAGTTACGGTGCACAAAAAGTTAAATTTTCCTACAAACCAATAGTTTATCTTTAAAATAATCTCACATGCAGTGTCATGGATCTAAAACCTGCTGACTGAGGGACTCTCAAGTGATTACAACACACGTCTACAGTTACAAACGCATTATTTATATTAAACATCACTGGAGGTCTTTAATTGTAAATGTCCATTAAATAACGACAACGTGAAAATATCAATTACTGGAAAAAAGAACTTATATTCTATCTGTCACAGACATTGAAGCTACTTTTGTTTTCTTTCTGTGTTCTTAAAAAGGACACCGCCCCTTCCGTGATGTGCTAAGCGACAACCCGCATTCGCCTGCTCGCTCATTGGCTAAACGAAGGACACGCGCTCTCGCGTCTGCCCGTGTATTGGACACCACAGCTGTCAATCAAATGTTTTCCAGCGAAAAGAGAAGTGCTAGTGAAAACGGTTATTCTTAAACTAAATATTAATGTCAAATAAATATTCATTAAAACATTTAGAAATTGAAAAAGAAACTTCACCTAAACAAAACTTTAAAAACCCGACTCACAGTTTCAGTTACAACAGGCAGTAATTCTCCAATAAAACGCGTCCACTGTTCCCAAACTGCTACTCTTCTGTCGTCCCATCCACCGGAAATGCAGTGGCGCACATTACAGGGATATGATGTCACTAAACTGGCATGGTATTTCAATGGCCAGTTTTACACAATCATTCAAACGCCTACAAATATGTTCAATTAGTTTTAAGCGTTTCTAATTTTGTTCCAGATTACTCTAAAAGATATCACAGACCAGTATCTCACTGCTTAAAACATTTAGCCCCAATGGTCTTGGCTGGTTTACCTTAATCTAACTGCCTGGACTAACTGGTTGGCTAATTTGCCTCCTAGCCTGTTCAGGATTAGCTGGCAAGAACCAGACTGATGAGCAAGAATCTTCATGACTAACCAGTCCAGTCAATTCGACCAGCTAGAACCAGCTTGTAAATGGCTAAAACTCGTTTAATACCACTAATCCAAACATGACAGATTAGCGCAAACCACCCGACCAGCCAGAATCAGCCTGTAAATCTCTTTCTGTAAATAACCAACCAGACAGTCACCCCACCTAGCTAAAACTAGTTTGGAAATGTCCGGAAAACCCTATTAACCATTACTCCAAACAAGTACGCCCACTTAGAATCAGGATGAAGTGTACAAAACCTTTACAATACCAATGATCCAAAAGAGGAAAGATCAGTTACAACTAGCCAAAGGGTATAACCAAACAAGCAGAAAATTAAACTGGTAAAATGATTTTTAAAATATCCATTAAAACTACAAAACCGATCCAGATTGACAAGTTGAGGCTGTGTACCAGCTAAAACCAATAACTATGCAAGCTTTCTTGTCCTCCTTCAGGTTACTAAAAGCTGTGAAAAAAATAAATATTTTTTTAATTTGTCAGTAATAGTAATTCTGAAAATTCTATTATTATTATTATTATTATTATTCTGTTTTGGGTGAATCAAATCAACAAAACGCAACTGTTTCGTCGATAGATGGCGCTATGTGATAACTTGTTGCTTCGGTACAACCTTTCTTTGCTGAGCGATTTAGCTCATACATGAGTAAAAGGTTTAGGTAATTAACATAGAAATAGCTAAAACACAAAATCCAGTTAATTAACAGCCATATCAGATAATTGCACGAGTATATTATGGACATTCCAGGGAATTGCTTTATCTGCAATTTATTTTCAAATAATAATTTATTTCCTGTCTGTAATTAAGCAACAGGTTAGCACTTTCCAAGTTTCATTGTAAACGAGGAAGAAAAAAAGATGAATTATTGATCTTCAGGGAATTTTGGAATTTAAATGATATCCCCTAATCTTTAGGAAATTATGAGGATCATCATATCATTTTCTGCAGAACATACGACTTTCCAAAAATGGAATATATTTCATATTGAATATTCTCAAGTAAAGTAGAATCAGTGCTGTTGGTCACTACATTTTTTCAGCATATAATGGATGACTCACGAAAAGTGATGTTTCAGGCATGAGGTGGTAAATGGATTTATACAGTCTGATCTCTGAAGCATTTTGATGCTTATAATTAAATAATCCTAGCTGCAACAAGCCAGAATGCTGCCCCCCCTCCCTTTTTTTTAAATAGAATTCACTGTTGTGTAAAATTAAAATTTTTAAATATGTTAATTTGAAGGTTAACAGTCACGTGTTAAAATATATTTTATATATTTTATATACAGCATTTATAAATGTAATGGTAGTTGACTTGCTAAAGGCTTTATGGTTTTCTTGTTATAAAACGTACTTGATAGATTATTAATGTATCGTCAAGTAATGCTGTGCTTGAATTTGATTACTTAATGTGTGTGTGAATAAACATCCGTGAACTGCATTTTAATGACATTGCCGACACAGTTTCCTGCTATGTACAGAAAGGAATAAGAAATAATATAAAATATAATGTATTAAGTAAGTATAAATATATACATATATTTAATGTATGCAATTTTATGTGCAATAATATTTGGCTATTTAATAGAGCTGTTGTTTATTAGGGTTGATTTTAACCAATTTAATTTAGTTAACAGTTAATAGTTTATGGTATTCAGTTAATAAAAAATTGAAGAAATAATAAGCAAGAGGTGAGAAAGTCATTCCCTGATTATGCCCAACCATATCTTTTAAAAATATATATAGAAATAGGAATGTTGTGGCATTATGTAATACTTACATAATTTTTCCATAAAGCATATGCTTATACCTAGCATATGTTTTGTGTAATCCAGGGATAACTTTAAGATCACCATGTATAGGGAAATCTTGGGTTGTGATTTCTAAATTCAAAGACCCCTGGAGGGCCCTGTACCCCTACTTTGAGAACCACTGGAGTGTCCACTTCAGGTCAGTAAGGATGCCATGCGTCCACATGGACAGAGCTCCATCAGGAAGTCGCATTCCGTTTGCTTGGAGCTTTAATCCGCTACAGGGAACTCCCTCTTGGCTGCTCGACCCACGTGGTTTCTGCTCCTGTATAAAAAGTTTCTGTCTAAAGCGGTACAATGTTGCGATCGCAAGGGGTTAAAGCTGTTCACACGAGCGCATCGCCGTGTCCAGGAAAGCGATGAAGACCTACTTGGACAGCGCAAACTGGAAGACGACATATCAGACAAATCCAGACAGGACCTAAAGCGAAAGGCGTATGCCAAGCACATAGCTATTGTGCTTTGGGTGGAAAAAAGTACTGCATCTTTTTTTTTATAATTTTTTTCACTATGGATATTTTTAACTGATCAGAGACTGTGCAACTTATTAGACTACATACATGGACTTTATTTTAATTGTATTTGTTCATTCTATAACATTGCTTCCATAATACTTTCTCCAGCCATGGCATGACGCCGAAGATGCTGAGATTTTATCAAGTAGGACCCGGGAGACAATAAAGTCACCTTGTACTATGAAAAAAACGTGATTTTTATTTTTTATAATTTGCGCATCACTGACTGACAAAGAACTTAAGGTCTAGCTTAAGAAATCTGATTCTTCCATGATTTTATTCAGTTTCAATGAAGTTTCTAAATCATCGCATGGAAGATCAGAGTGCATCCTTGCATGAAGTCTGGATTTGTTCTTGCGCTGAGAACATTCTCATTTGGGACGAGCCTGATCCGTTTCTGAAACGATCCCTGAAGCGAAACGAAGACTCGTGACTCGTCTTTCCGCGCTTTCTTTCTTTTTTTTTTTGTGCCCTGATAGAATGAGAAGTTTCCTTTTTAATGTGCTTTGTCTCCTAGGCTGCGCGCTGTCCGTGCGCTGCACGCCCGCGCCGGACTCCGAGGCGCACACGACGGCGTCGCGCGATTCGTGCGCGTCGTGCGGTCTGTCGCAGCCTGCCGACTCGGGCAGGATGGACGCGGAATTCGTTGAGGCGGTCAAGAGGCACATCTTGACCAAGCTGCAGATGAGGGAGAGACCCAACATCACTCAGCCCATACCAAAGGCGGCCATGGTGACCGCGCTGCGAAAGCTGCACGCCGGGAAGGTGCGTGAGGACGGCAGGGTCGAGATCCCCGACGTGGACGGGCACGCAAGTCACGCCAATGACGTCGAGGAGGAAACGTCAGAAATCATCACTTTTGCGGAGACAGGTGTGTGTGTGTGTGTGTGTGTGTTTTCAACTCGGAATCTACACTACTGTACTGTATGAAACATACCTGTGCGCACGTGTGATTATGAAATATTTCAGTGACTTTGGTTCTAAACATTCCGATCCAAATTCAGAATACATAACTTGTGTTTGCTTTACTGTGGGATCAGTATGAACCAAACATTCCCATGGGTAAGTGTTGGCACGAGGTATCTATAAACAGTGTGTGTGTGTGTGTGAGAGAGAGAGAGAGAGAGAGAGAGATGCTTTTCCTGCCTGCCTCATCCACTGTAAACATCATTCTACAATGGAGTGCAGAGAATATTACCACAAAGACCACTTAGGCTCAGTCTAATCACTAAGGTGGTCTTTGTTTGCAGTAAAGCCTGGTTTAGCTTCCAGAGGCAATTCTTGTTTGTAAACAGGTCTGTTGCCATGAATATTGCATAGTTACGCTCAGGTATCAGGTTGCCTAGACAAATGATGTGACTTCTATACACCTTCAGAAAGAAATAGTACTAGTATGCGTTTTGTCTCAACACAGGGATGGAGCACGTATCCTCTGTATCATCTTAAACCTGGGGATGTGCTTGTTTGTTTGTATTAGTGTTTATTGCCATATCAGCTTCACAGGCTATTTCATGGCAGATACATGTTAAACATACAACTAATTTATACGAACCAATATAATATTATGGTATAGATATAATGTAGGCGATTTAAAGGGTAGTGGAAAAAGTCAATAAATAATAATATTAATAATAATTAAATAAATAAATATCACATTATAACATGGCCTTGGCCTAAAGAACAAGATTTTACACAAGGTTCTTTAGGTGCACTTTTGCTAAAAATAAAAATTTGGTTTTGAGTTGTGCTTACAGTTTTTTTTTTTTTTTGTTTTTTTTTATAAATAAAAAGTGACATATTTAGTCTGAGTAGAGCTTTAAAGATGCACTCCTGTACATGCACGATTGCGTCTCTAGGTAAACATTCATATGTTGGCACTATCCTAGCAACCGGAAAAGGCAGAGTTGAGTACAAAGATCTCCACTTTTTATTAGGGGATTCTATAGTCATGACACAATGTAAGGCATTTAATTACTTGCACCACCTAGGGTAAGAGCAGATTAAAATCAGAGCTGATTTGTTAGATAAGTAAGTGATGACAGGAATGTCATATTATTGTGTGTATTGTATTTCTTGGTCAGACCTATCAAGTAAATGTACTAATTTAATCATGAAACGCACATGTATAGTCCCAAAGTCCCAAATAATGCATGTGGGACTTTCAACCCTGGTCCACTTGCTGTGGTAATCCATGGCCCAGCATCAACTAAATGTACAGGCTGCCAAATAGAAACTTTATGACGTTTTATGACTGGGAAAATATTCATGTCCGTTACAGTGTAAACATAGCTTTACTATAGGTACAAACCTAAGGCACGGTGTTTCCCTGTGTGGAACATCTGTCTTATACTTCTCCCATATATAAAATAATAATAAAAAGCTAATTAAAAATGTCTAGCTGATTTGACATTCAATTAACCGAATCCCAGTTCCTTATTACTTATTGTAATTTAAAAAGTACTGAGTTGTTTTCTGAAGCCTGTATATTTGGCATCAGACTTGGATTTGTGAACTCATTGGCATGTTGGCTTGGCTGCTCATGCGTCTCATTAAAAATGCAGGGTGACTCAAGGACACAGGGATCTGTGGTATTTTTTTTTTTTTTTTAAGAATTACTCAGTGCTTGAACTGCAGGCTAACTGAGGCTCCTCTATTCCACTGACATCTTAATTGTGTTTGAAATTACAGGTAAGAAGGTTTCAGCCTCTTAGTGTTGGAGTCACTGCAGTCTGAAATGTCTTACTTTAAATGTAGGTGGGACAATTGTGACTAAAATGTAATTAAATATCACATTTTCACCATGCTTTCATGATGACATGACTTTTATTTTACATACGAACCGCTGTTCTAATAGCTCAGATATTTTTCGCTGTCCATTCTAACTATCTGCAAATGAAATGAGTAAATACTGTGCAACAGGGATTAACACACAGCACTTTATGTGGCTTAATTGTCCTTCATTGGTGTCCAGGTGGTTGTAGTCGGTTGCGTATGTAGACGTTGAGTAATGACATGGAGATTACTTCTCCAAGCCGTGAGAGCTTGTGCAGGTGGAGGCATGCTGAGTGGTGTGTATTGTTGCTGGCACTGGGGCCCACCCAGGTATTGTCCTGCACTCCATGTAGTGGCCAGGCTTAACTTCTAAGGCTTTTGACCTCGTTGATTTGTCTTTCTCCACTAATTCTCCAATTTGCATTCACTGACAGCTGTCTTTTGGACTTTGTCCTATACAGTCCCTGCAGGCTGAAGATATATGATGGATTGGTGAGGGGTAGTGTGCAGAAACTGGGAAGTTGGCATGATTTTTTTGGCAGGTGATAGATGTTGTGACATGAGAGAGAATTGTTTGAAAACTCTTTAAATCTATTTGCCAAAATTTTTACTGATGTACTAGTTATACAGCCTAAATCAGTTTACCTACAATAGGGTCAAAAACCCAGAATAAAAGACTTCAAAGGTCTTTTGGTATAGTGTCTATCTATTTTTGTACATTTTTATTGTCTGCTTTTTTGCATTTGCTTAAACGGTCGGATATTACGATCTCCATTAACTTAGTATAAGTAAATTTCTTGTAACAAACAATCCATGAAAGCACACTTTTGCTTTCTGTTTTAATTTTTTGATTTCTTAAGGTCCGAATTTATTCATAGGAGAACATGACATTTTCTCCTAGTTATATCGTCCAAATGACCAAACATATGCAGGTTAGACTAATAGGCGTTCCCAACTTGCCCGTAATGTGTGAATGATAATCAGCCATGGAGCTGGCAACCTGACCTCTCAAGTAACTGCCATAGAAACGATGGATTCATCTCCAAAGTTGGGAGTTTCCATCGCCTGAATGGCATGTGGACGGACCAAAGAAAAAAAAAAAGGAAGGAAAAAAAGGTCACAACCTTGTCCAGTCCTCATATGAAGACCACTTGGTATTATTTTTTTGGTAAACTTTTTCCTGTTTGGGTCCGGGTCTCAAAAGACTCAGACAACAGTTATGTACAGAAATTTACCCAAAATAATATCCATTTATTATTTTAAAATTTAAGTGTAACTAAATTGTGTCATGTAAATAGTTACCTCTGATCTCGTTCTCTAGTCAGCCTGTTAAGGTCTGCTTGGATTGCTTTTAACATCAGAAAGCTTGTTATGTATTCTCTGAGGTGTCATCATGGCAATCTTTGCCAAGCCTTTGAACCTTCTAGCTATGCCCTAATAGGCTCTCTCTCCTCATCTCCACCTTAACTCGTGGCCAACTGGGCTAACGTAACAGCCCACACTGTCATCAGAGAATGTTGGTGTGGCCCCTTTACCAAAAAGGAGCTGCGGGAGTTCACACACACACTTCTCCCGATTTTAATTGAGCCGCAGACTCAAAAGACTGTTACAGAGATGTTAATATGTTTGAATCGGATAAAAAGGGAACGCTAGGAAGTTCATGCAGGTCAGATTTAGAGAGTAAAGAAGGAGAGACAGATTGAACAGAGCGAGAAAGAGAGAGACGTGGCAGAGGAACAGACTCTGACAACTCCTCCCACCCACATTGTGGTTTAATGTGAAACACTAACACCATTTGATCGCTTTAGGTTTAAGTGTTCCCAGTTAGGGAGTCCATTCATGGCCATGTGAGCGATCTACTGCCCTCTCAGCATGTTAATGTCCTCAGCCTTCTGTCCAGGCCTGACTATTATAGTGACACAGCCTCGGGTTTTCAACTGAAAAAAACTTTTACTGGCTAAACAAAGTGTGCACCTGCTGTTTCAGCTATGTTTGTTGACCTTTCAATGACCTAACCTTTTACCTTTTTTTTTTTTACATCTGATAGACGATTTGCTGTCTTCGAAGTCTAGCCTTTTCTTCATCATCTCCAATGAAGGCAACCAGAACCTCTATGTGTCTCAGGCAAACCTGTGGCTGTACTTTAAACTTCTGCCTAGTTTGTTGGAGAAGGGCACTCGAAGGAAGGTCATGGTCAAGGTGTACTATCAGGAACCAGGGCTGGGCAGCAAGTGGAACCTGGTGGAGAAGCGTGTGGAGCTGAAACGCAGCGGCTGGCACACGTTTCCTCTTACTGATGCTGTGCAACTAGTGTTTTCCAAAGGCACAAGAAGGCAGAACCTGGACATTCGGTGCGAAGGCTGCGAGGGGGCAGGCGTTCTGCCTGTGTTGGTGAACTCGGGCGATGAATCGCACCGACCGTTCTTGGTCGTGCAGGCACGTGCAACAGACAGCAATCACCGCATCCGCAAACGTGGCCTGGAGTGTGACGGTACCAACGGCCTTTGCTGCCGCCAGCAGTTCTACATTGACTTCCGTCTTATCGGCTGGAACGACTGGATCATTGCGCCATCGGGCTACTATGGCAACTATTGTGAAGGAAGCTGCCCGGCTTACATGGCTGGCGTTCCAGGGTCAGCGTCGTCATTTCACACCGCTGTAGTGAACCAGTACCGTATGAGGGGGATGAGTCCAGGCTCTATGAACTCCTGCTGTATCCCCACCAAACTCAGCACCATGTCTATGCTATATTTCGATGATGAGTATAACATTGTCAAGCGTGACGTCCCCAACATGATCGTAGAAGAGTGTGGATGTGCTTGAGCTAAGACTCCTAACTCTGTACACATTCACAGATGGAACAAATTATTGTAAAATTATATTTATGAACAGCTGGGTAAACCGTCACCTTGATGTCCACACCCACAAACACACATGCATGCACAAATCTTTTGTACATATATTTATGTTGGTTAATATCTTCCTGGTAGACTCATTTATATGTGATACAGTCTTATTCTCAGAGCACAGGTTTGTACAGTAGGTGTCGATGTCAAAGGGATGAGAAAGTTGTGTTACAGGTTATTGCCGTTTCTTCGCTTCTCTCCTCTAAAATGGTCGTGTTGGGAAATTGAGATGAGAGGAGACTTAGAAAAGGGTCTTTTTCCCAGCATTTCTTAACTATGCCTCTTTCACTGTATACAAAAGCACTGACCAACTCCCCATTTACTCCTTTCAACAGCAGCACTTCGAATAACCACTCCATTGGAAAACACGACAACCAGTCTATTTAAGAGTCTCCATCAAGCAGTATTCATCTGTCAGACTGTGTCAAACAACTCAACCATATATCTCAAAGACATGCTGCATTCTTAAGTACTCATGTTAACAGGTCTTAATACAGCAGGGCATGAGTAGGCATTTTGACATTATCTAGTACAAGGGCTTTTTATAAAGCTGGAGACATTATGTTAGTTTTTTGTGATGCTTCAGTCCTGGCTAGAGCATATGCTTATACATATAAAACATTATCTGTGCATGGAGTGAAGGGAATTACATGTCTGTCAGTATGTGTTGGTTACAGTGCTGTTTGCAGAAAAAAAAACCTTCCGAAAGTACTTAAAAGAACAGTAATATTTAATATTTCTACTCTCAAGTTTCCATGTTTCAGCTGGCTAGGGGTGCAGCATCTAACTCACAAAATAATAATAATAATAATAATAATAATAAAAGAACATAAATGCACATTTTATAGCACTTGCTAAATAAAATGCCTTTAAAGGGTACCAAGTGACACGCCTGTGCTCGCTCACAATCCTTTTTTCAAATAAGTGCCGCATGAACTATGCAATGTATAGTACCGACCCATTTCAGACAAACTAGCTCCTAGGCGTAAACTATCTTTCAATACTTGAAATGTCTTTCGCTTCCTTCTCTGAATGAATGGTTGTTTATGACGTTTGCACTGAAAAAGTCACATTATGAGTAAATGAAAAGAAAAAAAAAAATTGCCATTGAAATAAAGGTTATTTTTATAGACGTAAAATAAATTCTGTTCAAATGTATTATACGGAATCGTGGAACCAAAGAGGCCAAGATTTTTCTTTAGCTATTATAAGATGGCAAGACCATCGCATTGTTATGTAAAATACTTTTTTTTTTTGGATCATGTAGAAGGCCTAAACACTGTATCAGGGTACCATATTATGGATTCCATTTTCAGCTCAATTTTCTTTCTTTGTTATTTTGTACAGTAGATAAATGGAATATTTCATATTTTTTCATCAACTTTAATATTTTGTTTTTTTTTTGGTTTTCTATTTAATACTTCTAGTTCCTTTTGCAGAACCATTTAGAATCAAATACGTGCCACCTCTGTACAGCGTATGTAAGATAAAGAATGATTTTAAATATTTTGTTCTTTGTAACTGTTATAAATAAATTCCTTATTCTGCATTCAGATGTGTCACTGTAATTCCTTTGAAAAACCACATAATTTGATGCTTCAAGGTTGACAAGAAAAATTAATAATCATTCTTAAAAAAATAAACTTTTTACAACACGATCATACGCCAAGTGTAGCCAAGTGTGTTAACCATTTATTCATCCTTAAAACCTGGACACAGACCATTTGTTTACTACTGGCCCGTAATCAGTAACCAATAACCAAGCAGCTTTACAACTAAAACCTTTCCTTTTGTAGACATGTTTATAATTAACTTGTATACTAATCTTACTAGAAGCTTTTTTTTTTTGAAGCTTGGCACTTTACTTAGTACTTAGCAAACATTAGTTGTCAACATGTGGGTTAATTAGTGTATTTGATCAATGAAAAATAAACAAACTCATGCTTTTTTGAAAACTCTTAACATTTTATTCTAACCATAACTGCTCTTCAATCCTTTCTAAGGCTACTACACTAAGGCTGTAGTATGTCTTAAATAAGGAGTAACGCATGATATTCTTTCTTTCATTTACTCTCTATACTGCGTATCCTGTACAGGGTCGTGGGAGGCCTGGAGCCCATCCCAGGGGACTCAGGGCACTATCCAGAGTACATAACCTGGATGGGATGCCAATCCATCACAGGGCACAAGCATGAATTTACACACTCACTCACCCACAAATAGTAGTTTAGAAACACTGATTATCCTAATCTGCATGTTTTTAAAGTGTAGAAGGTACCAAGCAGGGAGAGAACATACAAACTCAACTCACACAGACTAGAAGGCAGGACTTGAACCCTCAACCATGGAGGTGCAAGGCTGCAGTGTTAAACTTATTGCCACAGTGCAACCAAGGGCTGTACAGCCTGGATGGGGTGCCAACCTTTCACATGGCATGCACATACACACATACTACGGGCATGTCTTCAGATGCCAATCCATCGCAGGGCACTCGCACACATAACCAATCACAATTACATTCACACACTATGGGAAACTAGGGCTGCCAGTTAGCCTAATCTGCATGTCTTTGCCTCATGGGATGAAACTGGAGTACCTGGAGGAAACCCACCAAACACAAGGAAAACATGCAAACTCCATGAACAACAACCTGAGGTGGGAATCGAACCTGGCCAGGAATCAAACACGGACCCTGGAGGCAACAGTGCTAACCACTTAGCCACCGTGATGGCTACAGTTATAGCAAAATAATCTATCCTGGGGTGGTGAGATTCTACCTGATGCAAAGTAGAACTAATAAATCACTAAAAACTTTATTTTTTAAAGATCATGGCCATATGTGTGTTCTTTCATATGTGTGTTATATTTCTCATAGCGGTATTTGCCAACAACTTATACAGTAGTTAATTTATTGTTATGGAAAATCTGCAAAGCGGCTAGTTATTGTTATTACTTATATATTTTATTATAGCAATTTTAAACAAACATTTCTCCACCTGACTCTCTTTCTTCTCCCTCCTGGTGCTACTAGACAGTAATGTCACACTGTAAAATAATCAATATCTTAGCAACTAAAATATCTTTAAAAACTATATATGCAAATGGTGCTTATGAATGAAAAAATATTTTCTTGAAATATAAGCTGACTTTTCAAACATTAACTGACAAAAAAAGAGAATTTTCAATATATATGAAATTACTAAAATATTTACAAACAGGATAAATAAGTTTTAGTGAAATCACATAATAGGAAATACTATATACTTTTGATGGTATTCAAGATATTGCTAATGTAATTTTTTTTCTGTACCAATAATAATAATAATAATAATAATAATAATAGCAAAGTCTTTTTTTTTGTGATGGAAACCTTTCTGACTGTGTGGCCATTTGAAATCTCTCATCCTAAGAGAAAGCTTCTCTATATCAATAATGACAAGTTCTTATTATTTCTTTTGCCAGTTACAACAAACATGAGTTTGATTAATGTATCCAATCAATCATTGGAGTTTAATATCTATTATTTATATTATATTTAGTATAGGTTACTAAAATTACCATTTAATATACAAATCAACAAAATGGTTCATTATTTTTCATGATTTATTGAATTGAAAGTACGAATACGTTGTAAGCTAAGATAACTTTAAAGCAGTGCACATTTTCCTAGTGTAAAAAAACCCACATGTTTATATATGTATATACTGTATATAAACATTTTTTTACACTAGGAAAATGTTTTATATTTACATTTTTAAAAAGACAAAAATAATAAATACATTTACATAATCCTGGTGTTTTACCAAAAACACTGGGATTTAAATGGGGTTTGACATGTGTTTATTCCTGCTGAGTGAGTCTGGGTCAGGCCACAGAGGTCAAAAAGCTGCCCATGTGGTTAAACACTCACCAGGATTGGTTAACCAGAACCCACACCAACAGCCCCTAGGGCAGTAGTAGCTCATGAAGACTTGGTTTATGCCGAGTTATGCCTCGGTTAATTTCAAACTGTGTTTTGATATTTTGTAAGACAATGGACAGGAGTTGAGCAAGCAGTCATACTCAGAATAATGAGAACAAAATTAACCATGTCAACACATTATTGCTGAAAACATAAAAATGCTACTGAAAAGTTGTATATAAACTATGTAAATTAATGCAAAAGAAAAAAAAACAGCACAAAACATCACAAAAATTGTAAGCTGTGTAAATAAAAGGTCGTTTTAAAGCCTAGAATATCACCATCTCCATTACAACACATCCGCTGGTGCATTTTAATCATGCACATTTCTCTTTAACTGTATATTTGGTAGAGTTAACTTATGACTGACCCTATAACCATTTAGTGGTTAATTAGCATACCTCTGAGTAAAATACAGCAGAATGTAACTGCAGAAATTCCCTTCCATTGAACTTATGATCTCAAGTATGCTCAAGCAACTGCTCTAGATTAGCATAAGTTATGGAAAAACTCCGAAAGGAAAGACTTTGAAGGAATAAAGCACTATAAACACTCTCTCACACCAGGCTCTCTCTTTTTCTCAAGTTCAAGCTAACTGTGCTTTATTGGTATGACTATTTTACCAATGTTGGGAATGCCAAAGAGAAGTCAATAAATAATAACAAATAATATCAACAATAAAGGGTTAGACATATAATGATGATTAAAATAACACAACTGAAATAGATATTAATTAAATTACAGAGGTATTACAGAATGAAATTGACATACATTACATAGCAATATAAAATACAATTTCCTTTTGGGATTAATAAAGTACTCCCTCTCTCTAAAATAACAGAATCGATAATATTGGGATTAAATTAGGGTAAATAAGATTGCCGTAATTAGTGTTTTTTTGTATGATGAAGAGAGAATATGAATGCTGCAGTTAGCCACAAACGTTCTTGATGTTCCCCATATTTTCTACAGATCAGGTCAATGTAGGTCAAATGTCAATTAGTTTTACACCTACATCCATAAGAAATTTCATCACACGTCCCGGGTTGATCTGAACTCTTCTCATATTTCTCTGATTTGTAATAACATTTTTATCTGGCTTGACAACAGCCTGGGGATTTTCTCCCCATAGCTCCACTGGAATGCCTCCAAACAATCATCAGCAGAAGATCTTTTGTTCAGACTCTTTAATATTTTACAACCATTTTTTTTGTATTTATTTTTGTTATAGCCACCACATGTCTTCCTAACAGCACCATTCCCACAAACAGCTCTAGATTGTTTACGGCTGTTTAAAAATAAGGAGTGTTTCATTTACAAGTGAACAGAGGATGTATTGTGTTCACAATTATGATCCAGTTTTTTGCCAGATCACTTGGGCATAAAAGGCTACAAGGCCATCAAGACTTAAAGAGATTTACAAATCTATGGACTTGTGGGAAAGCTCTTGTGGAGACCAAAAATTAAATAAATTCCAGAGGCCTGGAATTAGTGGCTAATTTGGCTAATATAACTACTCATATATTGAATAAAATACCAATGAAATGCAAGGGATTACCGGTCTACATTACTCAAGATTGTCATATGGCCAAAAGATTTTATTGGTGATAAAAAGTGTCTCACCTAGGTGAAAAGGGGAATTTTCAGATAGGATCATATAACATTATTTTTCATAATACTTAATGCTTCTTATCTCCCGATCTATGCTTCATTTTTTTTGTAAATATGCATACACATTTATAATTTTACCATATAAAAAGAAACACATTTTCTAAATACAATTTTATTTCATTTTATGTAGTATCCTTAACTTTATTCAATTAAAATCTTTCAATGATCTTAATTGTCATTCAAATGAAACTTGGCCAATTTAGATTTTACATGAAAAAACATAAACCTAAAAAGATATATTATTCTAAAATGCAAAAAATATTTTTTAATAATATTGAAACATGAATTTGACATGGTTACAGACACTAAAGATTTTCAGTTTTTAAGCTTTTACCAAAAACCAATACTCATAAAGAAACATGAATAATTAAAATTATTAAAGTAATAAGTAGACAGTAAAGTGCTGAAAATGGCCATTTTGGGGGCACATATAAAATCATCTCTCAAAAATAGCTGAAGTTAGCAATTTGAACTGCTTTGGGAAGAAAGTTTGGTCACTTACATGATACATAAACTTCAGAAGTAGCTTCTTTTGCACACAAATCTTCTGTATTATATGTATGACATAAAAACAAATCAAATCAGCACCGATACTGTGTTTTGGCCGATAGGTTTAAAGATCAAACCAGACACTTTTCTTTCTTAGGGAAGTAAGCTTTAGAATTTAAAACTCTTTTACCTAAAGGGTAAAAATCCATTAGCATGGTTAAAAGTGAAAAAGACATCAATATAAGATTTCAATTTTGGTGTTTGGTTCAGTTTTAACTTATTGTCGAATCAAGCTTAATAGCACCTCCAATGTGTGCAAGAAAAATACACAAACTGCACTGAAGTAGCCAAGCTGCAGCTGATTTCTTTCTAACCCAGATTGTCCTGTCAAGTGTTTACACAGTGACATGCCCCCTAGACGTCACACTCATTGAGGCTCATATTTTTCTGCCCACGTTGCTGACACATCCATTACACGTCATCAGAATGTGAAATTCCCTTCATGGTTGAAATTGACGCAAACAAAGTGGATTATTTACTCCATGAAGCATGCATCATGCATGATGAACACTACTTACACCATAGTGCTTTGGCTTCTGACTTGTCCTTGCCCGTCTCAAAATTGGTTTATTTTCCAAATGATTCCATGTGTTTTATGTTTAGCTCTTTCGCTCTTGTCTATTTACACGGTTGTGTACTCACTAGTGTGTTCGTTGGTCTCTTTCCTTTGGGTGTTTGCTTTCTTTTCATGGTGTTAAATTGTTGTTTTATTTTTATGTCTTTGGTTCATTGAGGTGTCTTATCATGCATTTGTTACTTTAATCCTTAGACCTGTACTTTTTTTGTGTGTGTTTTCTATTTATGAGTCTTATTTGAGCAATGGTTTATGCTTATGGATATTTCTTGTTTGATCCTGCTTGCTTGCGACTTGACCTATGCTGTAGATTATGACTCACTAAAGAACGAGCTAAGTACATGAGATTGCATCCTGCCTCTAAGTACTACATGTCAAACTTTCTGCCTTCGGAGGAGAAACTAAAAATAAATATGTTACTACATTTAGTGACATTTTGTAAAAGCGCGCATTGTCCAAACAAACCACAAATAACACAAACGTCATTGTAAGATTAGTGCTTTTTGGTTAAAATAAAATTAGATATTTAAAAGGAACAAGGCATAATACAGTAAAACGTCACAAACTAAAATACTTGTATAAAATTGGAACAAAAAATAAAGTTGTCACTTTAACTGTCTTTAAGTGTGTACACATGCCTGTGTATGTCTTTATGCACGACCGATGAGACAATGCATTGCTCAACACTGATCATCATCGCTGACTACCTTATCAGATATTTCATAGCAAAATGTTTCTGGCAAACTAAACTAGTTGAAACGAAAACAGATATTTAAAATTGTAATACTAATGGACATGCAAGTACACATCTATGAGTTTCCTTATGGGAAAAGTAGTGTTTATTAAGGATAATAAAATGCAGTGTCATGGACCTCCATGAAGTAAAAACCCAGACCCCTGGGAGAGTCGGTTTGAGAAGCACTTGACAAGCAGCACTGCAAACAATTAGTCCTGTCTGACACATGGCACCTGGACTTTCTGAATCCCATTACGGAGTGGAGCCAGTCTGAGGATTGGCTGTTAAATGGACTGGGTTGGATGGATTTTTTTTTTTTTTACCATGTCTTTGCACTTGAGAGTTTATGGAGTGGAATGCCTGGAATGTTCCACTTCAGTTATCAAAATATGTACATCTGGGGATATTTTTACCCACTAAACTATTGGCTCAGAGTTTCTACTCAAAAAGGACCTGATTTCCATCTTGCTAGACTGGAGTGGTGATATTTCATTTGATGTTTTTTTTTTTTTTAAAGCCACCCATGTTTGGAATGAAGAATTATTTTTTTAAATGATGGTTTGATATGTTAGTGGCCAAAGGAACCATGATACCCTACACACCAAAACACATGTTTTCCCACAGAAGAAAAAAAAACAGGTCCATCCATTTTAATAGCAGGAAGTAGACAGTATTTGACCCTCTGCTCTGTTAAATATGTAAAAGCAGTATGTCTGACACAAGGGAAAGTGCTAATGGTAAGCGGCACCACAGCGAATCCCAGTGGCACAGCGCATTTCCATTTTAACTTGCCGCTTCTTCTGGTTTTTATTTCGACTCATCAGCCTGAAAACTGAAATGAAAATCCATGCACACTCCAGCTGCAACGACTGAATCATTTTTAAGTAAATGTTCTAAACTAAATTGAAATCTGACCCATAATGAACACCACACAAAAATACCTAGCGGAATAATAGCCTTTGAGTCATTTAATGCTTATTGTATATAAGGAGCATCTCTGACAGACCTGCCACGCACACATCTCGACACTTTATCTCACAACGCCGAATAAAAGGGGAATTGTTCTTGACTGACAGAGCTTCATAAAAGAGTACAAAGGATGAACTTTGGCATATTATTGCACATAATCCCATTCAACAGGACTCCCTCCACACACTATTCACATCGTGACACCACAGCTGAGACATGCTAGCATAAGAACAGGTGGATCTTCATGTGAAGGCCAAAGTTTGACATTTCTTCTGTATATATTTAGGTTAATTCTAAAAAAAAAACAAAAACATCTTTTTAATGTACAGTCAAGTCCATAACAATCTGGATATGAAACAATTTATTGTTATTTTTAGCTATTCGTTGTTGTAGTAGTAGAAATTAGACAATGATTGACCATTTTAAGAAACCAAAAGTAACTGGACAGTTGGGCGATCAGCTTACCAAATTAAATATTTGGTACATACCCAAAAAGAATAAATGCACAATATCATAATGTGCACAGGGAAGATGCTGGAACACTACAGCTCCCATGAGCCACCATGAGTCACATGTCCCTAACCAAGTGCGCCTGGATTGTGTTTACCATTGATTAGTTTCACTATTTAAGTTGCGGTTTTCTGTGTTTCTTTGTCTTGCGTTTGTCGTTAATCTGAAGTGTTCGCATGTACGGACTGTTTCCTGTTTATAGCTACAGTTCCTGGCCCTGTTTTGATTTGTGTGTGTTCTCATGATGTATATTAAAGAGGATCTGCACTTTCGGCCATCTCTGTTTCCAATGTCTGGCAAAATGCAAGACTGCACAGTGAAGGCATTCGATCCATGGTTGTTTGGGCTGGTCCGGGAACAGCTGCAAGAGAGGCACAGATATCTATGGTACTACAGAGAATGTAGCATGAAGAACCAAAGGCAGATAGTTCAGGTTCTGGTGGGGTTATTTTGGGGGGCTACAACAGGCCAGTGGCATCTGAAGCAGAAAGCAAGGGGGATTTCTTTTGTGTCGACCTTGCCATGGACCTTTACTCACCCCTCTCTGCTGAAGATGCCCTTCTGCTTTGTGGCACCATCTGACACTTCTAAGGACGCCACCCAGCTAAAAATGACGAATATTCTACCGTGCCCTATTGAGAAGACTGCTCTGCCACTATGCCCTTGTGAGAATGCTGTGCTGCCACCATGTCCTGTTAAGAACACCACTCTGCCACCATATTCTACAGAGAATGCCGCTTTGCCATTATGCCTTGCAGGGAATGGCACTTTGCCATCAGGCCCTGCAGAGAACGCTGCTCTGCCACCATATCCTGCTGACAACAATGCTCAGCTACAATGCCCTGCTGAGAATGTTGCTCTGACACCATAGCCTGCTGCGAACGCTGCGCTGGCACCATGCACTGTTGAGAACACTGCACTGCCACCATGCACTGCTGAGAAGGCTGCTTGGTTACCGTGCCCTGCTGAGAACAATGCACTGCCACCATGCCCCGCTGAGAACGTCGCTCTGCCATTATTCCATGCTGTAAATGCCATGCTGCCATCATGTTCTGCGGAGAACAGCAGTGTGCCACAAAGGCCTGCTGAGAACAGCACTCTGCCACCATCCCCTGCTACTATACATTTATACATTGTTAATAGTTATGTTCGAGGTAAATTTAATGCAAAATAGAAAAAATAAATAAATGTATAAAATAAAGTAACAATGATTACTAATTATCTGATGCTTTGTCACACATAAAAAAAGAAACCTAGCATCAATAGATTTTGTTCTGGTGATTATTTCAATATGCAGTATGTTGTGGTGGACTTTAAAAATGGATAAGGAACTTAATAAGGATATTTATTTGCACAAGTTTGATTTATGATAACAGGATTACCTCAAACGGTGTAAAAATATTGGTTTCTCCTGAATGGCGTTTGCTAGCATTAGCATTAGCTCAGTCAGTGCTTATGTTGCAAATGAGATTATACTATGGTATGTTCTGACATTTCAAGCTTTCTAATTAATAGCTAACTAAGAGTTCTGGGGTTTGATACAGTGTAAAATGGAAACCTAGTCCGATATGTAGGATGTACAACCCTACATCAATCCAATCAATTGTTTCACACAGGAAGTAATGCGTTCGTTCAGAGGTTAGAGAGAGATTTGGAATTCAGCCTTGTGTTAGAAGCTACAGTAGTTAGCTTAGGAGCTCATGTTAGCTGTAAGCAGTATAGCACGGAGAGTTTTGAGGCAATTCAGAAGGAGTTACTAAGGAGAGAAAGTGTTGTTGAAGATAACATAATATTATCAGGTGTGTTTTCTTGCTGAAAGTGCTTCTGTAACTGGTTTCTGAATGTGTGTTTTGGCATTTGCAAAAAAAAAAAAGAAAAAGAAAAGTCATTTTTGCTGTCCAGGAGTGGGCGGGACCATGGCAGACAGATGTTGTGACATCAGCTGCAAGAGGTCTATAGACAAAGAAGACAATACTCTCTTACTTTGAAAAGAGTAAGAGAGTATGGCGAAAAAGAAGGAATTGCTCATGATCCAAAGCATACCACCCCATCTTATAGCATGGGCAAGTCATACAGAGCTATCAGTGAGACAAGTTCCCTTGTATTTATGATGCTGGTCAAATCTAGTTTTCACTCATCATCTGAGGTAAAAGTCACTCTTGGTACTCGAGCCTCAGTGTCGTCTTTACTTAACTGAACCTTGAAGGGAACAAGTGGACACAAACCATGACTCGTGTTGGTAAACCATGAGTCAACCAGCAAGGGTCTGTTGAATGATTGCTATTTTGCAAAGCTTTTAAAACGTAAAGAATCCGTTCATTATTCTGCTTGGAAAAACAAACAAATCTGGGATTGCATACAAACTTGAACAGCTTCAAGAAAACTAACAAGCCTTTCCTTGACATGATTAAGCCCTGTATGAATTAAGCGCTAACAAGTTGTCCTGTCTAATTCGTAGAAACATAAAACACCTGCTAGAGGCCTTAACTGATTCTAGTAGATGTCGCAGCTGCCTGTTAGGAGTAAATTTGACAGCATGCACCTGGTGCATTTATGTATGTACATGGAGGGAGATCTACTGTTTACATAGTGACCAGAAGGTTCTGAGATCAAATCCCTAGAACAGGACTGAGCCACATTTGGTTCCATTAATAAAATCTTTTACATTCACAGGTATATACATGAAGAAATGCCTCACTTTAAAGCATTTATTTAATTAATAAATGTGCATATGTAAGTTTTATTTATGTACCAAAGAAAGATCTGGAACATTATGTTCCATATGGAACATTCCCTTTCTCTCCTTAGTGACTGCTTCTAATTATAATGGCTAAAACATATCACTTTAATTTTAAGTAGCTTTTATTACTTTATTACTTACTCACTACTTTTGCAGAAGTTTAAATTTATGTTAATTTGTGTAAAGTACACTAAAAATAAACCCACTCATTATTATTATTATTATTATTATTACTACATCCTTCTGAGTTTTCAACCTAATACCCTCCGGAGACTTCTTCCCTTGCTCTCTCTCATGCCACTTGTCCATATGCTATCACTACACTGCTGACAGAGAGATTAGGTGGTGGTATTGCGAGGAATGAGTGTGTCCTCAGGCCCTGAAAATAACTCAGGACATGTTGACATGCAGTCTTGTGCCTTGTCTTGTGCCAGCAGTCCTGAACAGCAGCACAAGGACCATGACTAATGCAAGCTGATATATAGGCCTTCTCGGCGAACATGTTAAATATAGGGCTTATGCACACAGGACAAAAGAAATCCAAAAATACAACCTGAATTGTTTTACACACACATCATTAAACAACGTGCTACCACAGTTAATACTTAGAAACAAACATCTTAACAGTTACTGCAACTGTCTTAACGTGACCTCACGTTTATAGCTTTTGTGTACTTTGCCTCTCTATTTCTTTCTTTCTCCATTCTATCAATTTATCCTTGAAGGTGCGCTGTGGTATTTGGCACCAAAATAAAACTTGATTGTCCAGCACATCCCACAGATGCTGATAAGTGATATCCTGGGAACTTGGAGGCCATATCAACACCTCTAACTGTTTGTCGTGCTCCTCAAACCATTTCTGAACAGTTTTTTTCCCCCAGAAATTGCAGGACGCATTATCCTGTTGAATAAGGACATGAAGGATTAGGACTTAGATATGTAGATTGTATGTGCCAATGTAACATCCTAATGAATGAAAGAACGACACTGTATCTGCTGTCTTGCCTTCTTTCCATAGTGCATCCTCTTTCCCAGGTAAGCCATGCACATGTACCCGGCTGTCCATGTGATGTAAAGACAACATGATGTAAAGACACCTTTTTCTATTGCTCCATGGTACAGTTTTGATGATCCCATGCTCACTTCGAGTAGTGGACTTGGGTCAGCATGCATACTCTGACCAGTCTGTTGCTTGGTAGTCCCAAAAACACTGTTATAGCTGTGATGCACTGTGTGCTAATGGCATTAACTGGTCTATATATATTTCTCACTCATACAGGTGGTAAGTGTAATCCTCAACCTGGGGTTCTCTATGAGAGGACTGAGTGTTTGAGGGTTCTGTGCAGTATCTTAGCTGATCCTAACACTGAACACTTCTAGACAGAGAGCTCTGATGTTGTTCCTGGGATTTGTTGGAGTCACTCTCTCAGATTAGGAGTCACAGCCCAAAGTGCGCCTACCACCCTTGGGACCACTTTGGCTTTCACTCCTCATATTCTCTTCTATTCTTCTTTCAGGTCCTGGTACTTCTCCAGCTTCTCATACTCCTTCTTCATGATGTTGCTGTCACTTGGGACTGCTACATCTATCACCACTGCTGCCTTCTGTTCATTGTCTCCTACTACAATGTCCAGCTGGTTAGCCAGTACCTGCCTGTCCATCTGGATCTGGAAATCCCACAGGATCTTGGCTATTTTACATGACCTCATGAGGATTCTCTTATCTGGACTTTGGAGGATCTAGCCCATGCTCTGTGCAGATGTTAGTGTACACAGTCCCAGGTACTTGTATGTGCAGTCCGATGTATGCAATCCTGCCTGTTTTGCACCTGGCCACTATGTGTTGGACTGTCTCTTGGGTCTCTCTTCACAGACTGCACCTGGGGTCCTGTCTAGTCTGGTAGACCCTTGTTTCTATAAATCTGGTGCTTTGTGCCTGTCCTTTCGCTGCTGTGATTTGTGCATACATTGCTGGGATTTGGATTATATTGTCTAATGTTTAGATAATAGGAAAATTTACAAATTTTGACAGATGTCTGTCTATCAGGTGACCCAAGAGGAGACAAATAAATGTACATCTTCACGTTAACTTATTTAGAAAGTGCGGAAAATAAAACATTGGTTCAGGATTTAGTTTTTTATTTGTGTTAATTAAGGAATTATTTAATTTAAAATTTTAGAACATCAAACACAGTTTATACAAAGATTTATATAAAATCATATTAAATATTGTAAAGGATATTTAGATGTTCATTTTTTTCAGATGTTTAACTCATACAACCCAGAATTGCCAAGAGCACATAACCACAATTTTAATTAAATGTTTTGTTTATTCATTCTTTAAAATATTTTAATTACATCTATAATTTATAAAAAACTATGTGAGGAGAAGTAATGCTATGCATTTTCTTATTTACAACAATAAAACACAGTATATAGGTTTATTGAATTTATCAATCTATACTGACATTAATAAAATATCAGCGATCGATTCATGCTTTTACTCATAAGAACAGGAAGTCATAGATAATGCAGCAGCTGATAGAAAGGACCTGTTTGAAGCCTTTTGCTTTATTAAAGGGCGCGTTTTATACTGTGCCACCAAAGACTCCAGATGGTTGCGGCTGCTGCCGCTGCTGTGGAGCTGGATTTCCATTGATGCACAAAGCAGACCTTTTCTTTCATGCATATTCATGCCAGGAGGACGCTTGTTAGGAGTGACGATTACCTCCCTTCATTTGAATATTCATAAAGGGACAAGCTCTGCAAAAGGGTGACGTCTGGGTGTTTCATGAATATTCATAGGCAAACTGCCCAAAGGTTTTAAGGGCTCACAGTGAGCAATTTTCATGGTACATCTGGGGAAGGATACACCTCCTCAAGTACAAAAAATAATGAGTATGGTTCACAGTTATTGGGAGTTTTTTTTTTTTTTTTTTTCTGGATGAGTACAGCAGATGCTGCTCTTTTGTGAAGTCGTCCAGCGTGTGGCTATGCTTGACCAAGAGGATTATGATGAGTTATTATAAGTTATTATTGTTCTTTAAACAATAGTGATTTAAGAGCTTTGTGTCACGGCAGATTAGAAAGCTCTTAAAGGGTTAAGTAGGTGAGGGGCGACTAGGGACAATAATAATAAACTTTTGTTTTACCGCTCATTTAACAATGATAAAGAGAAGCATGTAAACCCAGTGAACCTTTTGAACATTAATAAGGTCAATTTGTTGATCGGTTACAACAAAGTAATGGGGCAAAATACACATAAATATCCAGTGCCAATTAATACCAGATAAATTAGTAACAAAAGTTATATTTGAAAAAAATTGTTACTTTTATTCAGATTATTATGAATTATTACTAGTCGTTATTCATCTTTAGTAATTATTTTATTTTGATATGGACTGTGCTAGGAATGATGCATGAAAACACTTTGAATGGGATGACGGTCTATTTTAGGGTATGTTCATATACATTCACTTATATGGGTAATAAAGATTTGCTGAACAAACATCGTTTTGGGAGATGGGAGGAAACACAGATAAGCTGAGAAGCCAGTGGACGTCCAAACCATGGTCAAAGCAAGGTCGCTGAATGCTGCCAACTGTATGACATAACTGATATAAAATGATACCAACAATTTTAATTAAATTATGTAGATTAAATTAAAAAAATGGTAACAAATACAACAGGCTACAAAAATACAACTCAAAAACCTGGCAACCTCAGCAGCAATCTCATTTCCCTTCTCATCTGTTTCAACCATTCAGCATAAACAGACTCATTATCTGCAGCTGTTTCTCACTGGTTGAGGCCTTAAGTTAGATGTTTTTTATGCTTGAACGATTCATAGATAACAGTGTGGCTTAACAAACAAAAAATTCCAAGGGATTGGATTGAAGATGAGCCATAAAAAGTCCTTCAGGAAACCTGGAGAACTATGGATTCGTTCCCTGTGAGGTCAGGTTCTTCTCAAGGTTTCCTCCTGTTGTAGTCTCAGGGCTTTAGTGCAATATAGGTTGTAACATAATACACTTTATTTCAAAATCTTTGAGGCTTATAACAATTTGTGTCTACAAGATTTCTATGTAAACTTTTTTCTTTGTCACATATACATTACTGCACAGTGAAATTCTATTCTTGCCTATTAACTGATACGGCACCCCTGGAGCAGACTGGGTAAAGGGCCCACCAGCAGGAATTTGGTGAAGCTGGGGCTTCAACTGCAGATCTTCTGATCAGCAACCCTGAGCCTACTCACAGTGAAGTCTACATACGTGAAGATACATAAGTGTGCAATCTGCTTAAACAAATCAGTTAGCAAAGCTTCAACTTTCAAACTAAAACTGTGCTGATAATCACACTCATCATCTCCTCATAGTTCGAGAACTATCAAAGCTAAGTCTCTGTGGCTGTGCATTACTCCCGCACTACTTCTAAATGGGACTTCTCATTAATGTGACATGATTTGAACACGAAGAGTGAGAAAAGAAATGCTTGATCTCCTGTTCGTTAAATGCTCAATGTGATTTATTCCTCATTTCTGATTGAGCAATGAGATTGCTGAATACATATATATATATATATATATATATATATATATATATATATATATATATATGGAAGAATAAAGTAAAAAACAACAAGTTTGCTTTGATTATCTTTACCATTATCAGGTCATGTTACACAATATTTCATAAATGGGTTCAACACCTACGAATAGGCTTGAGATTCTGTCATGGCTCCCTTTCCTTCATTCTACAAAGTCTTTTTATAGAAAAGGATCTATATGGAACACTTTCAATTTCCCAAATCTAAAGATTGCAGAAAAGCTTAACTGAAAAAACATAAATAAGTAAATTAACATGTTACTATTGCACAAAAAAGACAAAGTAGTGACACCATGCATGTGATTCTAAGTAGAACCCCTTAGCACACTGTCTTTTTGTTCTCACGCATCCCTTTGCCAGATCAAGTCAATGCACCTGGCAGGAATTGATTTCTGCGTTCACTGTTTGCGCAATTTGCTTATAGTTTTGGAAGCAGCAGAACAAACACTTCTCATGGAAAGCCTAAATATTGCGCTTTGCATCGTTACGAATCCTGATTATTGGTTTGCAAAATAACACCACATTAAACAAAGTCCAATTGTAAAGCCATTACAATATTAAATATATGCCATTATGTGCGATATTCAAAGTACACCTCATGCATACTTCTATTATAAGTCTAACAGTTATCGTTCATACCAAAATGCTTATTGTAATATTTAGAAGGAATGTCATCAATGTCTGGAACCTCAGGCATGACTGTTGTTTCTCAGACATGCTGGAGTTCGTTAGTGGATTTTTCAGCCCATTGGTATGCCAGAATTATGGAGTTTGTAGCAACACCTGAAGATTACACTGCATTCCTGAGGGTCAGTGTTCACAATGTGAAACCCTCACGCCCCGTTGTTCCTGCTAATGCTCCTGCACCGCTTCTTACCGCTGATCTGGGACCAGAGTCAAATCCCATCCTTAAGCAATTTAGGAGAAACAACAAAACTGATCTTCAGATTAAGGGGCACAAAAGAGCCGCACATGCCCGGCTGTTGTTGCGATGCAGTCGCTTCTCCGTGCTCTTTGACTCCAGAAGTGACTAAAACCGAACCAATCACTAACGGGGCGGCTATTTTGGGGCCAAGACTGCACAGCTCACTAATCTGTTGGCATGAATGACTTCATCAGTCAAGAAGGCTGTGGTGCAAAAGAGTGTTGAACACATATCATTAAGCAGGCTTAAATAAACGCGTGGTGAGTATATGAAATGCCTTCAGCCTCTTACAGGGATTTATGGAGCACTGTGGAAATGTTTTCTTTTCAAGACATCACGCGCAAGGGCTAAATGTTTTCATATTCCCATACCACAAAAAGAAAAAAAAAAACAGACTGTTTTTTCATATTTACAATAGTTGCAGTGTCAAGATTGGATAAATTAAAAGAACAAAAAGAAACAAGACTCAATTTACAATAACAACACTCATGAAAGGCATTTTGTTTATCAATCCCTCTCATTCCTAGATTGTTTGTTTAATGTAATTTCAAGTTCTTGTTTATCTTACATGTACTTGCATGACTGATTGCTAAAAATGGTTCGGCCAACATCTCATGAAGTAATGTAGCCTCTCTTGTTTCAGCCAACCAGCTGACTGATCTGGTAATCACTTACAGTATGTGACGTCGGAATCGAAATGAGCTGTGTGCCAACACGTGACACATCAGAAGCTCCAAGAAGCTCCAAACCCAGAGGCCATTCAGTGTCAGGTGCTGTAAGAGAACTTTGCATTGTACTGTACACGTTATGACTTGCACCAAGAGGTTGTGCAGAAATAGTTTCTAATAAACCTGGGACACAGGACTAGGAGAAAACATGGATTAACAACAACGTGAATGATCAGCAGTGATGTTTAAAGTCCTTACTGAAAGCTGAGGTATTTTTAGAATGATATTCTTTTAATACTGAAGTTACACAGCAATTTCACGGTTCTAGGTCATGTCCATACTCTCACTCACTCACTCATCGTCTGTACTGTGTTATCCTGTATACAGGGTCGCGGGGGCCTGGAGCCTATCCCAGGAGTCAGGGCACGAGGTGGGGTACACAGAATGCAAATTCATCGCAGGGCACACACACCCTGGCTCACACACTACGGGCTTTAGCCAATCAGCCTGACCTGCACGTCTAAGGACTGTGGGGGGAAACCGAAGAACCCGGAGGAAACCCACCAAGCACAGGGGGGAACATATAAACTCCATGCACACAGACCCTGGAACCTGGAGGGTATATTATTATTGCAAGGCAATAATGCTAACCACCTATTACTGGTGTAATGTTAATATACAAAATAATAATATTATTATTAATAATAATAATAATAATAATAATAATAATAATAATAACAACACCATCAATCGTAAGGGATATTTACAAGGAAATATTATTATTTTCATTTCTTAAGAGTGTTCCCAATGAAGCTTTTACACTCTTGGCATCTTCTCAAACAGCTTAAGGATCCACAATGCAACTCAGTATTTTTTTGGAAACACCAATTAGCCTGATCTGCATGTCCTCGAGAGAACCCAGTGGAAACCCACCAAGTACAGGTAACCTTCTCACATGAATAATAACCATGCAACAACAAACACTTAGCAAATTATTACCAGAATCTCTAAGCACATCATAATCTTATCAGTGTAAACACAGAAGTTTGAGTTTCCATCAAGTTTAAAAAGAAAACTTCTTGTTTTAGTTTAACTGATAATGACATGTTTTTGGTCAAATCTACAAGGTGCATTCAAGTCAAACCAGGACTTGTTGTCTTGTGAGCAGAAAGAGGACTACAAGTACATCATGGTGATGAGACTCACAGTAAAACATTTGAATGGTGCAAATTTTTTAAACAAGGCCATACATTTATGAAAGATGATCCCAGCTGAGGCAACTCAGAGCCATCTGCAGTCATTCTTGTGAACGTTCAGTGAGTGGAACACCTGGCCGTGGAATATCGAAAGATAACTTGTCACCAAAGTACGCAAGAGGCGCATCTGTCTGTGTAAAGTGTAAACACACACACATACACACACACACACACAATAATTTGTGATTACCACTTGTACCTTACAGGAACTCGGCTAGGAGTTATTGCCACATCCACCGTAGTCCTGACCGCGCTCCAAAACATGTTTGGGCCATTTAAGGGTTTCAGACATGAAGCAGGCAGTCTGATCATTGCTCTGGCGTAATGAAAACTTTCTACATTGTTGGTATCCAAGCACCAGTAAAATGCAGGGATTAGGGCATTAGTGTAGCAGTGAACTATATAGAAAAATAAAAGCAGTCCCAGTTTGACTTGATTACCCTTAAAAATGTATTTACCCAACAGTCTGCATCCATAGGCATTTTACCTAAAATAAAATTTGTTTTTATTTTTAACTCACAATAGAAGATCGCACCTTAAAACAGACGAAACTAGAACGTAAATGGTGTCAAAGTAAATTGGTAGTATTTTAGGCAGCATGGAAGGAGAGTGTTCTGAACCATAAAAAGCTCTTTGTGCTGCTAGATCAATATATCTCTCCACTCTTATATAAAATAACAAAAATAATCCTAGATTCCTCATTTAATAATGTAACAGAATTACAGAATTAACCACCGCCAAAACATAAACTACAATAGCATGTAGTAGTGAGTGATTCAGGATTTAAAGGCAGACGGTCTAATAAATATGGGTGCAGGTGATAATGTAACTGTATCAGATCAGCACTTATTATATTTTATTACCCTTCACAAATCTAAGCAAAATCTGTTTACGCTTACACAGATAACAGATATAACTGAACCCATATATATATATATATATATATATATATATATATATATAAAAAAGCATTCAACTCTTGACTCAACTGTAGCTTGCTTCTGAAATTTTAAACTAGTAGTATTAAACCCCTAATTAAGAAACCTGACCTTGACCCCATTCAGCTGTCCAACTACAAGGCAATATCAAATCTCCTCTTAGTAGTAGTTGTAGTACAGCAGCTATTCTCATACCTACATAGGAATACTATTCATTAAATGTATCAGTCAGGATTTAGGCCTCATTATAGCACAGAGAAAGCTTGGGATGCATGTAGTAACTGGGGATAGTTTCATGAAACCATGAAGTTGGTCTAGAACTTGGCAGTTTTATCTCTGATGGCTTGTGACTGCAGTTGCTCAGTAGTTTAGGACTGAAATTCACACAAACAGTTTTGATTCTGTAATGCTGTTTTGTGACAATGACCATGTTAAAGGCGTTATATAAATACAACCATCTCTGCATGTAACAGTATTAGTTCTAAACCATTAAAAATAGATAAACATTCGTGTACTCAGCATTTCCATAAGTGCTATAAAGTCGAGTTGTCAATTTGATCATTTGCTTCTAATTATAGTTTTAAATATATTTTGACATTTGTATGATATATTTTTTTATAAGTGCATGATTATCTTAAAGAGTATGAAACTTATGTTTAACATTTATTTTTTATTTGCAAATGTTTGAGAGTTTATTTTGATTTTGCATTTCATTCATTGCTTTGTTCTGCTTAATGTAGTTTTCATTTCTTTTGAAAGCAAAACTGCTGAACAACGTAACGACATTGCGATAACAACAAAAGCCTCATGAAGAAAACAAATCATGTTGGGAAAGCACAGTTCTAATCCCATTTGCAAGAAAGGTGCTTTTCTTTCTCTCTGCCCTCTAATCAGCGCTGGGGAAGACAGGCAGCAGCTGGGGCGCTGATATGAAAGGGGTCATTTCATGGGAAAAGCAGGTGAAAACCATCTCCCGGTCTTAAATGATGAACTTTGACTATGAAAAACAAATCATGAGCTGCTGTGTTATTTTTCTCATCCAAGTATGAAATACTGCTGCCAGGATTATCTTTAGAATTCATGAGATACAAAGTAAACTTGACACACACCTACCTGTTAATATGGTTCTCAAATTACAGTGTAAAATAGACAAAACCCAGATGGTTCATTAATACTACAAAGCTACAATACTTTAGGGACATTTACCATTATGAAGGATATTTAAACCAGTCCATGTCTCCTTCGTGTGACAAGTGTGTGGGGAGGACGGATTGTTAACTTAAAATCTCTGTAATTTATGTGTACCAACTATGTTTTTAACCAAGAGAACGCAATCTAGAATGCATGCAAGAACACCAAAATGAATGGCTTTAAGCATCAGCATCAGCTTGTTATATCTTTTAGGCTTTAATGAATTATGTTCTCAAGGGCATACTAGGAAAACCTGTGTTCATTTTGATCTACTTTTTCTCCTTCAAAGAACACATTCCACATGTGAAAAACAGCTCTTTGGAAAACCTTGTTAACATGTACTTATTTATTTTCACTAATAAACTCAAAGCACTTGCTATCACATAATGTTTGGTCCCCCAAACTAGCACAGGTCTGCTAAAATACTTTGGCTTTGCCAATTTTATGGGATTGATTCTTAAATTTGGATAGAGGGCTCCATAAAAAAGCTGGGGGTCTCATTAATCCCAACATCATTATATCTACTACAAAACAAAGTCATATCAAGTGAGCAAATAAGAAATAGGCTACAGGAGAATTGGTTTCAAAATGTATTGCATCAGTCGGCCAATTGACTTTGTCAGTCTGGAACACCTAAATTATCACTGCTCCAACAGCTGTAATGAGTGATTACAAGGAACTGAGAGGTCCCCCCTCCCACACACACATATACCTATCCTTCTTGAAACCATTTATTTCTATCCCATACATGAAGGAGCTTCAACTAACGCTCAACTCGACCTAGAGGGCCAACCAACCTACACCATCAAAGAGATCCTGGATTCCAGATGTCATAGAAGTAGGATGCAATATCTCACTGATCAGGAGTGGTACAGCCTTGAGGATTTACAGCTAGGGATATCTCAAATCCCATACTTATCAAACAAAATATTGTTCTTGCAAATTTGTTCCTGTAAGAAAAATAACCATGCTTTAGTAAAAGCTGAATAACTATTAGACACCTGCATGTGTTATCTCTCAGACCTGTTTTAACAAAAAATGAATAAATCAGCTGCCGAATTGTGAGAAACAGTATGCAAAGAGAAGTCAGACCGATATCAGTTTAAGGACTGCATTTAGCATAGTGTCTAAGTGTCTGTTTATTGCTTAATAGTTTAAGATGGAAGTTTGCTTTGTTTGTACGATCTCATCACTTCATCTGTTAGTGTTCTGGTGTTTCCAGTTCGGTCCCTGTTTGGTGTCTTTTCTGGTTGCCTTCTGCTTGAATTACAGTTTTGATTTGCTTTAATTTTCTCCTTAAATATCTGCTTCAATCAGTCCAATACAATCCCGTGTTTGTATTCGACAGGTTTCCCTTGTCCTTTAGGTATGTTCTGCCTAAAAATTTCTAGCTACCTTGAATTGGCCAATAAGACTCATTATTATTCGAAATATCTAAATGAATGGATCATATTATCCATCTGAAGATGTCTCAGACCTGTGGAGGAACAGTGTTACAAACTGTTTCTACTTTTCTTTCATATCCTTAAGGTGTGTATGTACTGTATTTTTTTTTTACCTTAAAATATGAATGGTTTATATATGTTTGTAAGTATTTTGTATGTAATTGGAAAGGAGCACAAAAAGAAGCACCAAGATGTTGAAGATTTAATCAAGTAAAGAATCGACAAAAAAAGTGTGGCATAAAGCACAGTGAGAGAGGGAGAGGGAAATTGAGTTAGAAAGCTGACGGGTAAATGGATTGAATTGGCAAAGCAAAGCTGGATTCCTGAAGGCCATCTCTTAGGCCAAAGTTTGGGCGGGTTTGTGAGGGGAATACCAAGCAAGAGGTTCTGTTCCTGCACAACAATAGCGAGAGGGCACACTGCGCCAGCTCAGTTTTCAAAGGCCCTGAAAAAGTTCCCGTCTCATTTGCCCTGTGACAAACATCCCCTAGCACAGCACAAAGGCATATTGTAATGTTAACCATATCGATCATATAAACAAATGCATCAACAACGACTACCGCCGTCCGGAACAATATGAGGTTGTTTGTTTGGACTGTTAGCAGGACTACAAAAGCCCTTGTTGGAAAGGAAAGACAGCCAAAGAAAGGCAATGCAGATGGATAAAATGTTTAGCCTTTAATTAAGGCACAGCCATCTTCAAAAGCCTATACTGAAATTAACGACTTACCAGACCATTTGAATGTATAACCATAAGCTATTAGTAATGCAAATGTCTAAATTGCTTACATATTTGTTATCTCAAACATCTGGCATTTGTTTATGCTTCCTTGATCCCATTTGGAATAATTTAATAGATCAAATTTGCATTTGTTTCTAGATCAATTTACCAAAGATTACTGGGGCAATAACACACTTTAATGACTTTTCTACCAAATGGGGCTCTTTATGGTGCTTGTTGAATTTTTAAAACTTGCATGTTCATAAATATACAGAATATTTCACATACCATAGGCATCTTTTTTTTTTACCTAACTTGGGAAGGGAAGTAAAGGAATGTGTACAAGAAAACAGATTAGGTGCACAATCTCTTAAACTCTTAAATAGTAGAATCCAAGGTTATTACCAAAAATTAACCTTGTTAAATAAGGGTTGAAATTTTTTATCAATGGAGGCAAAAAGCAATACAGTGGCAGCAATAATACATCATAATTAATCAAAACAAAGACAAACAACATCCAGTCACTCTAGCTTGTTCTGCTAATGGAAATCCTATTCTGTCAATAGCCAGACCAATCTACAATTTGAGAGATGAATTTGGCAATGAAGATAGAAGTGAAAAGCTAATTCTGGAATTAATGTTGTTGTTCTGGCAGTGGAGAGACTACTTTTGATTGTGAGAGATTGGACTGGAAGTGACAATCCCAGTGGAGATACAACCTTGCTGGTTGAGAGATTGCTCTGGCAGTAAAGACCACATTCTAACATAAAGAGCTTTTTGGAGAATTCATCTAACTGTGAAAATAGTGCTCTGGAAGTGACAATCCCACTTTTGAAGTGGATAACCCAGAGTGAAGACCTGCTTTGGAGAATCCACTTTGGCACTTGACAGACAAGTAATGTAGTTAAGAATCTGTTTTGGCACCAGAAAAATCCATGTGGCAGCAAAGACCTGTTTCTGACAATGGAGAGAGCACTCCGGCAGCATATTTACCATTTCGACAGTAGATAGACCACTCTTGAAGTGAAGAAGTCACTTTGGCAGTGCGGATAATTTACTGAAAGTGATGATCTAATTTCCAGAAAAGACCAAAAACTGAAGACCAGAGAAGAAGAGTGAAGACCTAGCAGTGGAGAACCCACGCTGGTACTATTTCTCAATATTTGTGAGATTGAAAGGTTGCTCAGGAAGTGACAATGCCAGTGGAGATACCACCAAGAGAGTATTAGAGAGATTTCTCTAGCAGCGAAACCTCACTCTTGTAAGGAAAGTCTATTGGCAGTGGAGAGACCACTCTGATAATGGAGAGACTGTTCTGGCAGTGGGAAGTTCACTTTGGCACTGCAGATAATGCTCTGGATGTGCCAATCACAGACAAAAGTGGAGAAACCACTCTGGCAGTAATACAGTTAAGAATCTGCGGTTGCAGTGAAGATCTCTTTCTAGCAGTTGAAAGAACATTCTGGCAGGGGAGACCATGGCAGTGGCAAGTCTTCTCTTGTGGTAGAGACCTTGCTCTTACAGTACAGAGTTATCTCTAGCACTCTAATACTCGCCCAGGCAGTGAAGAGCACACTCTGGCAACTGCTGAAAGCCCATTCTGGCAGTGAAGAGCCTGATCTGGCAGGGACAATCCCACTCTGGAAATGAAGAGGGTGTTCTCCAAGTGGAAAGCCCGCTCAAGGCACAACAGCACCCACATGGATGCTGATTCATCTGGTACTACTGCTGAAATCCAATTTGGCTGCAATCATGCTACTGCTCTTTTTCTCCAGCACCCTTACTGAATTAGCCCAAGAATACATTAGCATATTAAACACCAAACCTTAACACATGTTCTCTCTCTCTCTCTCTCTCTCTCTCTCTCTCTTGCTGCAAATGTATATTCTTTGTCTACCCATTAAATCCCACTGCCTTTTGGTGTATAAGTGTGTAATTTGCCAAAATTACCCTGTGATAAAATAGACACCTTGGAATGTATTGAATTGTGACTGGCCCAATAACAGTATTATACTAGGAAGATGGGTTTAGCAAAATGAAGGGATTACACCTACTAAAATAAATCAAATAAAAAAAATTGGACAAACCATTTCTTGGCCTCTAGAAGTGGAGGGTGGCTTCATTTCCATAAGAAGTGCACCAAAGCAAAAGCCATCGCACACCCATTGTTTCAGCTCTGCAGCTGTCATTTGCCTCACATTATGCATTCTTCATTCTGCCATGCTAATTTTTTGGAGGGACAATTTTTCTACAATAAGTGCTCCGGTGGCTAACAGAAAGCCTTTGATGGGATGAACCCCAGGGAGCTGTATGCCGCGCCAAGTCAAACAATGGCCTAACGCTGGGACTGAGCCTGTCTCTCCCAGTAACATGGCGTGAAGTTCACGGCAACCAGAGCTTTGGCCCACCACCTGGTCTCTTAGTCTGTCTGGCTATTAATCAAGATATCAATCAATATTGACAAAAATTAATGAGCAATTAATGGGCAAATTACTGAGCAAAGGAACATAAGCTGACATTAGTTGGAGCCTCTTTTTAGAACTGAGTTCAAGTATTGTTCTGTAACATTAGAGCACTTTGCGAATTCCCTGACCTCAATCACCTGAGATCTCTCCCACAGGGATGGGTTCTCCTTTTGAAGTGCCACTTTCTCACACTGCATTTAAAATGTTTTTTTTAATATATATATATTTTAACATTACATTCAATGAAGAACTTAGTTTATAGTTTGAAATGTGACATCATACTATACATTAGCAAATGAAATATTATGATAACTGTGTCATGGTGTTACAATTTGTGAAGGTATAAAACACCCAGGTGTACATTATTTTAAGTTGGGAAAGCCTATTTATACTTATTACCTTTAAGAGAGTTGTGATTTATTTTGATGTATCATCTACCAAATGGTAAATGTGGGACACAGAGGAAAAAAGGCTGTTGAACTAGATTTGGTCATTGGAGAGTGTTTGAAATAAGAGCAGTGAGCTGGCTGAGGCATTGCGTTCGTACAGGAGGCTAATGTTTGATTTCATTGTACTCTGCAAATTCTGCGCTCAGCAGCCTGAGGGCTAGTCCTCTCTTAGCCCAGCAAAGTCAACTCAATTTGGGTTATTAGAGACCTGAGGCTCAGCCGACCACCGGGAGTCCAAAATTATGTGGCCGCTTTGCCTTGCCCAAAAATAGTCTTCTTTCAACCCTCAGTATGGGACGGGGATTTGAAAGTCAGACATTTATCTTTTACATTAGCCTTCTGTATGAAAGATATCTTGGCCTGCTCAGTGTAATCTTCCATAGAATAAGGGATTAGGGGTGATTCATGACACACAGTGGTACTCGGAATTCACTCCAGTAGTTTTGATGATTTGAAGCAAAACCTTTAGCGGCCATGGTGTCTTTTGGTAAAATAAATATAATGTACCATAGAGAGAGAGAGAGAGAGAAAGAAAGAGAGAGAGAGATGTGTATCCAGTTAGTATCATTTAAAAGGTGAGATGGGAGCTGAAATGAAGTTAATATAACATCTTGTGCTTGTCATATAAATAAATCATATAAAAACACTAACTAGTGTATTCGCTAAAGTTTTTTTTTTTTTTTGGCAAACAATTACCTCCTGTTCCGTCTATTCGGTCACTGTGCATGCCATAATAATTATATAATGCTCCAAAGCCAATAAAATTTACAATCTTACAGCGATACAATTTATAGCCTTTTTAAGACTGATCTGTTAACTCTCCTGGCTTCAAACCTCTTCTCTAGGCTTTTTAAAAAAGAATGGCTGAATCACGTCCATGGAAATATCCTAAGGGTTTAAACTTTTTTTTTTTTCCCGGCTGCTCCCGTCAAGGGGTCGCCACAGCGGACCATCCGATCTGCACACAACTTGGCACAGTTTTTTACACCGGATGCCCTTCCTGACACAACCCTCCAATTTTCTTATCCAGGCTTGGGACCGGCACTGCATGAGGTGGCTGGGTAGTATGGAGTGTCTGGGTAAATTTCCTACGAGTATATTTATCAAATGAATAAATTGTAATTAGACAGTGATATCAGCCAATTGCAATATTAGTACAGTTATTAATAGAGGATTAATTCTTTTGTGCAGACAGATCAGCACACCATAATAATTTTGCTGTAATCTAGGATCTATGCTTGTGAAAGCAGACAAATTGTCCAAAAGTAAACTGATCTTGGATCAGAATATGCTTTATGAGAGAATTTACATGATCAACAGTTTGACGCTTGTTTGTTCAGAATTAGTGCCCAGAAAGTCTGTACTTTAAGACTCTGATGCACAATAGGCCTACTATACTGATGTTTATTTGGACCTTGCTTCAATTAACATGGCTAATATGAGGACATAAAACCAAGACCAAGGGATGAGAAACAAGGAAGCTAGGAATTAGAAAGTCGAAAACACAGGAAACCACTGCATGGAATTGCAGACTGACATTAGCAAGACATTGCCATGAAGATTTACAAACTGGAGACTACACACACACATACTAATGGGCACTAACGAGACAAAACAAGTCCAATAACAAGAGACAGGTGCAAACAATGATTTAGGAGGAAAACAGCAAACAGGAACTGTGGAAAACCAGAAAGGAGAAAACAGAGATCAGAAAAACAGGACGTATAAAAAGAGGTAAATGGGAGGCTTATGTGATACAAATACAAAGTGATCAGGCATAGGCCATGTGCATCATGAGATCAGAGTTTGGATGAGCTGATTTCAATTTATGCGAGCTTGTTCATTTTCAAAGAAATGTAGATCTGTCGTTCAGTCTTCAGTTAAAGCTTTACACATCCTGGTCTGTGTCATGACAGATTTGAAGCCTAACCCAGCAGTCATGTGCACATGCCACTTGGCATGTTTTTTACCAGCATGGCGAAAGCCACATGGACATGGGTAACATGTAGTAACCTCGAGCTCCAGATTGAACTGAAGCCCTGAAGCTGTGGCATGGCAAGGCTACAAATTTATCCTGGCATTTACACTACGTTATCGAATATTTAAGAACTAGTGTCTCTCTCTCATTATTCTGTACATAAATATCTTAGAGTGACATGACATACTCAAGTGCCAGGAAAAGGACTGTGTGTGTCAGGGGCATTTAGGGGACCAGAATGATGGAGAGAGCTGTAATGACAGAGCTCTGTGTGCCAGTGTAGAGTGAAAACCTCTTGGGAAGTCTTGAACGCTGCACCCCATGGTGCCTGTAATGCTCTTGGCTCAGCCAGATTTGAAGCGAGGGCCACGAGGTCAGGAGAGCCATGCGCCTCGCTGCAGGCTCCAGACACGTCAAGTCAATCTGCATCAGCCATGGTGGTCATACACACACACACACACACACAAACACAGCCAAAATGCATTAAGGATTTAACCATGCCTACCAGGGAAGCCCCCAGTCTGGGCAAAGAACAATCACTGCCAGCACACGACTGTGCTAGTCATCCAGTGTCATGCATGAATATGGTCGAGTTAACTTGAAAATTCCTGCCAGAGACATAAACAATCTCTGGAGAGTTTGCAAACACTGCCACTTAGTGTTATATGCTGAAATCTTAGATTATTATGATCATGGTGCCTTACCGTGACACTGACAGGACAGTGCAGCTTCTGCAGCTAAATCAGTTTCAAACAGAGACAGTTCAAAGAGATACACACACGTTCACACAAATGCCCCACCCATTTCTACCATTATGGTCAACTCCAATTTATAGGCCCTGAGGGTGCTGACAAGAGTATAATCTATCACTGGGGCACAGAGTACTAAAAAGTTATGGAGGTAGGAGTACAGAGGAAAGACTCTAATGGAGAGACGAGGTAAAATAGTTCATTTCAAACACTAAAACAGCAGAGTTGATTCATAAAGAAGTTATTTTATACTTATTAATAAATGTAAAGGAAGCCTATTTGAAAGACTAAGAAGTCCGAGACCGGTACGGCACCTTGTTTCAAGATACTGCTAAGTTTAAAATCATAGGTCGGGTCTAAAGCAACACGCAAATACAGCAAAAGCAGATTGTGAAAGAGAAGTTATTAATAAAACAAGCATGCAATGTGTTGGTTTTATGGCTGTGACTTTTAAGGGGCCTCCTTCTCCCCTTTCTCCAAAATAGTGAATCTCTCAAAACCCGAAACTGCACTTTACGATTATGAGACCAAGGGTCCCTTTGATCTTTCCTTATTGATTTAGAACACACAACTAAGCAAATATAGCCTTGAATGGGTCTTTCTTTAACTTCAGGTGTTTTAACTGACACGTTGAACCTCTTACTAACACTTTATTGTTGTGTTTTATCACAGCACATATATACTTACCAAAATCGATTTCTTTGGTTTTGGGCTTTAGTGTCAGTGTATCCATATCTAAGACACCAACAGTTTCAGGTTTTTAGAAGATTTGATGATAATCAAGAATGACACCCATTAATTAATAATACAATAATAATTAATTGTAAACATACAATATCTATGTTTGCAGTGAAGATCAAAGTGGATCAAAATAACTCCAGGGTAGAAAGTTTGATTCCCACCTTGAGTCTTTTTGCATGTCTTCCCCGTGCTTGGTGGGTTTCTTCCAGCTAGTCCGGTTTCCACTCACAGTCCAAGGACATACAGATTAGGCTAATTGGTGTTCCTAAATTGCTTGTAGTATGTGGGCGTGTGTGACCTGACACCCCATCCAGGGTGTACTTCCCTCATACCTGAAATCTCCTGGGATAGGCTCCAGGCTTTCCGTGATTTGGTACAGGATAAGCAGTATACAAATTGAATATATGAATGAAAGCTTTGCTTTGGTTTAAATTATCCATATAGTTAGTACTGCGCAAAACTCTTGGACACATGCAAATAAATGGCATAAAGAAAGAATGTCTTAAAAAAAATACCTAAAAACCTATAAATCATGAAAGCCTGGAAGAACTGTTTAGTCTTAGGTATATGTTCAGTTTTATAAGGAAGCTCATAGCTTAATCATTAGCTATTAATTTTAATGAGCATCATGCAGAATCACCCATTGTTTATCTAAGGACTTTGACTGCTGCACCTGCTTTTTTTTTTTTTTTTTTGCATGCAAAAACCAGCAGCATCTATTTTGTTTTTGTCAAAAAAAATAGTTGCTTATATAATATATTGCTTTCTTGCTGTACAAATATTTTTCTGTAACATTTAATTTTGTGGTGGAATACTAATGATTGGAAAACAGAATTTTTTTTCTTTCCATAGGAGAAAAAAAATCCATAGGGAGGTTTGTACTAAAAACATGGGTGCCTAAGACTTTTGCACAGTACTATACATTACACTACAGAGGACTGAATCAGGACAGAGTGAAAAATCAACACCCATTATCATTAATCCCCCGCCTGGGAACAATTTAAGCCAGCCTGCATGTTCACAGAAGATTATTTCACAAGTGCATCTAATCTCATCAGAATACAATAGTGGTGCCATATGCTTTATAGTTTGTTTTATTATTCATCATATAAATAAATGAAGCAAAAACCGAAGTTGGACTTTCTACACAAGGCCCACTGGCTTTCCTTTCCAAAGAGTTATCTCTGGCCTGCAATGATGATTTTGGTAACAGAGGTATTGACAGTCAAGCTAGCCAGATAAATTTTGAATAGTGCACACTTTACATGTGACCAGAACCCCATATATCTTAAGAAAACTAAATGACTAAATGAGCCAATTGGGCCTTTTTTTGTTACCTTTTTTCAAATTTGCTAAATTTCTAAAATCTTTAATCATTCAAGTATGAATACTTATACGTTGTTTCATTTGTGCATACCTTAACTGCTTTTTTTTTGTGGTACCTGAATATTTCACTCAGTGACTTAACTTATATGTGTTCACTGATAGTTCAGTGCTTAAGGGCTTTTGATCTACTGACCAGAGTTCAAAACCCAGAACATGGCCCTTAACCCTAAGCTGCTCAATTATACCAATTCTCAAAAGTAAGTACCTTTAAATTTAAAAAAGTTGCAGACAATAAGGAAAACCCAAATGACTTGAAAAGTGTTTAAGGCAGTGAGCAAATGCTTGGAAGATTGCAAGTTCAAATCCTGCACAACCGAGCTGCCACTGGTGCACCCTTGAGCAAGAACCTTAACTCTCAATGGCTTAGTATCCTGTTTCAGTTGTAAGTCACTTTGGAAAAAGCCAAATGGGATGAGACATTTACAACAAGTAGTAAAGAATTGAACATAAAGAACATGTAGACTGCAAGTTTATTATTCACGACACATGTTTATTACCTGGTGACTAAGTGTGGCTCTCAACTAGAGATCGGTGTTTACACAGAGGCAGCAATGAGCTCATTCACTACTATTTTGGATGGATTTTTTAAAAAACTCATTAGGCACATAGAATAATATACACACTTAACTTTTCTAGATAATAGTGCCTCTCTTTCACTTTGCTGCTCCCTGTATTAAAACACTTAATCACTGGTCCTTTGGAGAGTTCACATACTGATATTCCACTGCAAACACTGAACACTGAATGCATTACTGACTGGTGGAGTTACCACCCAATATATGATGTTGTGAATCCTTTTCCATCAGCAAAAATCGCCCAGCCTCATGCCCAAGAGATAGACCAAGAAAAGTTTCCGAGTCTCCAGACCTCTGATTGCCCTCACCTGTTCACAATTAACACGTGCCACAAATAACCCATAGGCACTCACACACACATTGAAAGGTTTTGCTCCTGCTTTGTCAGTAATGTTTTCTGAAAGCCTGTTTCTGAATTTGCTATTGTCTAGTATAATTTGTTTTGTTGACTGCCTGACCCAAGCTTGATTTTTATTTACAATTTCTGATTTGCCATTCTGCATTGTTGCCCTGCCTTCATCAAAAACAAAAAATTGTCATAATGCAAGTAAAAATATGGAAATAATAAAAAAAATGCATAATAAAATTTAAAAAAAGATCAAATATCTTCTTGTTATTGAGCGTGAGAAAAGAGAAAAGCATCTGAATTTCATGAAACTTAGAAGAGAAGTGGTGTAATGCAGTGGTTTTTACCTCCTGAACCACTGCACAGTGCTTTCTCAGCTCCTAGCACACCTGATTTAACTTAATTGAAGTGGGTGTGGTAGAGCAAGAAAAAACACTAACCTATGCAGGGCAATGGTAAGAGAACCACTGGTGCGATTTTTAAAATGCAAAGACAACAACTAAAGGGTAAAGTCCTAAGTAAATATTTTACATAAATTTAAGAATTAATAAATGAACCATGCATTTTAATGAACTCCATTATTATTATTATTACTGTTTATGATTGAGGTAATTCATCTGGTATAGATGGACGAGGAATAAAACTAGGTATCACATATGACCTCCCCTGTGCCGCTGACTCTGGTTTACTCGCTATCCTCATCCATCTTGATCTCAGGGCAGCCTTTGATAGCATTTCTCATCATTTTCTCGTGGAGTGTTAGAGCCCATGACACGATGTGTGAGTGGTTTGCTTTATAATCCACTGATAGGCAGTATTCTGTCATTTTTACATTTATTTTCACTTATGCCATTGCTGTGCAGCTTTATTTGTGTACTACAATTAGCTCTATTCTCTCTACCCAGTAGCCTTACTCTTTATGACGCTAATACCTGGATGACAAATAATTTTCTTAAACTTGACAGCAGCAACACTTAGGTCAGTGTTGTGGACTATACAGTAAATCACCTCTTGCTAAAACTGGGAAACAGAGAGTTCACCAGTTTAAGCAAGAACAGGGAACACTATTTCACCTTCTCCATAACTGGTTGCAACATACCTATTCCCACAGAACCTTGGTGTCATTTCGGACAACACTTTCTTTTTCATATTGTATGATTTCCGAAAATTTTCCATCTGTGAAACAATTCAAGATTACGTACTGCTCTAACACAACAAAGTTCAGATGTTCTGGTCAATGCACTACTGTAATGCACAGATTATTACACAATCCAAATGAACTGCATAGTTTAAACTTAGAACTGTTTAAAGTTGCTCTAATGAGATAAGGGAAGACGGTGAAGACGAATAAGCAGTGGTATGACAACTGCTTATTCGTCTTCGCCGTCTTTCCTTATCTTATTAGAGCAACTTTAAAAAAATTTTTACTTCTAAAAATCAAAGTTCTTCACACACCTTCACCCTCTACCTATCTCACAGATCTCCTTCAAACTTGTACCCCCCTCTGTTCCTCTTATGTCGTAGATTCTGGTTAAAAAAAAAAAAAAAAAGTTTAACTGAGTAAATAAAACCAAAAAAGCTCTTGGGTGGGGGGAGCATTTTACGTCAAAGCAATTCATGATGCTGTTTGGCAATGACCACTTGACTGTTGAGATTTCTGTGTGCCTTAGCTTCAAGTTGCTCTAGAAAAAACAACACTCAAACTATCAATTAAACTGGTAATTTAATTCATCCTCTAGGAATTGCCCATCCCAGGGGAACACCACAACTAGTCAATTACAAGCCCATAGGTTGGTGCAGAGTCTATATGTTGTTCTATATTTACAAAGGCTGGCATTGTTCACCCAGTGAGGTGGGACTGGTGAAACAGAGGGAGTGAAGAAGAGGAAGGGGCCATATGAGCAAAGGGGCAACGTTTGCTCTGATTCCTGAAGGACAGACTGGAAAACATTAGTGCCCTTCTGAACAGAACAAAGGTTATGACTCTTTGCACAGCTTTTAGAGCCTCTCTCTCTCTCTCTCTCTCTCTCTCTCTCTCTATTTTCAGAAAGAACTCCTTTTTACTTACTTACTGATCCAAAAACAAAATCTCCCTTGAGAGATTATAGCCGGCCAGGAGGTAGCATTGTAGTTTTTTTTTTTTTTTCCATGAATCCAGCATTCCCAACCTGAAGGCTGGAGTAATGATTCCACAAAGGCCCTCGCAGTGCTAAATGCCACTGCTGCCTCCCACGGGCGTAGGCAGAACTTTACAAATAAGGGTTTGTTGGACCTGATCATTTTATTGCGGCATCAAACCAAAGCTAAGATATAGTAAGTTTACATGTATTAATGCTAATGTTTGTTATGAAACCCAAAAAGTGTATCAGCCTAACCCTTCCTAAAGAGCAATGTGATGACTAAAATAATAAGCCTGACTGACTGTATCAAGCCGGATATGAACAAATTTATTTGAGAAACATTTGCATGTATGAAATGTGGGCCTTGTGAATGTCCAAGTAGTTGGGAAGATATTTATATCCTATAACAATTTCCTCTGATAAATGTGTATGAGTATATTTAAGGACACTGCCAGGTGAATTTTGTGGTCTGAAACGACAAAAGTGCTTTAAAATCACACAAGGGCACATCTGAGATTAATATGTGATTAATAAATCAATCATGTGTAAAAAAAATAAATAAATAAATATACCATAATAATAATCAGGTGTGAAAGTATCGAGTGAAAATAAATGAATCACAAATAATGTGAAAACGAATGAATCCTGTAAAAACTTTGATTAAATGATTTGGATACATTGGAAAACAAAATACGATATGACAATTCACATATAAAGTGACTTTAGTGTAAGCAGTATTGCCTGGTTGGGAACCTTAATTCAATTTAATTCAATTCAATTCTATTCTATTTGTATAGCGCTTTTAACAATTGTCATTGTCGCAAAGCAGCTTTACACCATCAAAAGAATTATTTAAGTCTGTATGGAATGTGAATGTGTATGAATCAGAATGATCAGATTGTCCACCTTGGATATAGTGAATTTCCCTAATAAAATATAAATCAATTGTTTACATACTTCACACAATAAAATAAAGTGACTATGTCTGAAAATCATTTGACCTTTTGCCCTACTATGCATTTATAAAGAAATCAAACAGGAAGACTCCAGGTGTTTTATAAAAAAAAAAAAATCATTTTTATTATAATTTGTTTTTATTTTTTTTTTTCTATCTTTAGTACAAATTGTATTCTTGTAGTGCAATTTTCCTGTTATTTTAGTGAAATAATTATATCTAATCTTTTTCATTTAAGGTCAAGTATGATCGTATAAGCATTAAGTATAAGCATTTTACTGTATATCATACTGTGTATTGTTATGTACGTGACAATTTTTTTATTTTTCATTTTAATTTGAGGTGTAAGCATAGGGATTTACTAAGTAGCTTACATTGTAGTTTGTTAAAACATATATATATAAAAACACACACACACACACACACAAACACAATGGTTTTCACATGGTGCTTAATTGCGTTCTTTTATATGGATATAAACTCAAAGTGTTGTGTAAGTCAGCTAAAACAATGGCTGGATTCTCAGTACAACTCCAATCTCGTGCCTCGAATGTCCTGTTCGAAACAGATTGGTCATGGGGACGGACTCTGAGTTGATAACTAAACTCCAGGATGAAACAAAGAGCAAAACACTGTTATGATTACAGGGGACTGAGCTGTTACTGTGGTCTCTCTGAAGGCACTTAGCGAGTCTCTCGGAGTCAGTCAAGGCTGAATGTTGGACTTACCACAGATTAGTGTAAATAATGCTACGTTTAAGTTGTTTGGGGTTTTGCTGACAGACACCGCAGAGTACAAGGACCACAAATGACTCTTTTGAAAAAAGAATGTCTTGCTGCCTTTTGGCGCCGTGTTTTTGAACTTGAATCAGGCACTTAATTCCTTTCCTTCGGAATGGATTTTGCAGAGATGATCCATGCGCTGTTTCTCTTGTGAGTGGAAAAAAAAGGAAGAGAGGAAAAAAAAAAAAGCCGGGCTGAAGCACTTGTTTAGATTCAAAGCCCATTGACTGGCTGACAAGCCTAAGCAACGAGGGCCTCACAGGGTGAGAGAGGAGAGCAGATGCAAGAGATTGAGGAGGCGCAGAGCGATAAAAAGGACACATAGTCCAGCTTTACTGTAATCTATGCTTTTAAAAGCCATCTCCATTCTGCCTCCAGAGTGGCTCAGTCACACAGACACTGAAAGGCTTTTACGGAGCTTTGCCAGCTCAGAGTGCTGAACCCCAGTATCTGATAGCCCTTTCCCCTTTCAGACACCCTCTCAAAGCCCTGAATGGCCATGGCTGCTTGCGTTAATGAACACAATACACCCCTCCTACATTTTGTATACCCACCTATATTGTACGCATTCAGAGAAGAAGACAGAGAAAGAGTTTCCTGAACGTAAGATTTCAGAGGTCAGAAACACAGCTGTTGTACCATCGAAATCTCGTAGTATGTGTTTACTTGGCATGCATTTTTAAAAATACATATTTTAAAACAAACAAAAAATTGAAACAACAAATTTATACTAAAAAGCTCAAAGCAGTATCTCACATACTAATAATATGCCAATTATATAAACTAGTATGTTGCAAATTAGGATAATATACATAGACCTCTAAGTAATTAGTACGGTTGTAGTCAAGACTGCCACCAGAATCGAGATTTGTAGTCGAGATCAGGTCATGATGGGTTCGAAGGGTCACGGTCAAATCATGATCAAGTCCAAATGAAAAAAAGCCAAGTCAAGATTGATACCAAAATCACCAAATTTGTTTCACTTTAACCTTTATTCTGACTTGGCCATATTTAGCAAAACTTACTAATCCAAATGCCAATAAGTCCAATACAGAAAATGCTTAAAACCAAACTTGAGTAAGTCCTGCAACGCAAAAGATTTGATTCTGGTCAGAGATCATTTTTCACAGCTCTGGTACTTCCAGGATATTCACAAAGCCCTTTTCTTATTTTTACATTTAACATGATCATATTCAATAAGTTATAAACAAACTATATAAAAAATTATATAAAAAATTATTAGCATGTGCAAAGAGTGATATATTGAACTTACTTTGAGATTTATATTCAATTCAATTCAATTCAATTTTATTTATATAGCGCTTTTAACAATGGTCATTGTCCCAAAGCAGCTTCACAAGAAAAAAAAAAATGAAAGATTTTTTTTTTTTTTTTTTTTTAAGAAAGAAAAGAAAAGAAAATATTTGGAAGTGTGTATGTGTGAGAAAAATGTGTCTAGATAATAATTAAATGAATGAATGATGAATGAAATGTCTCTGATGAGCAAGCCAAGGGTGACGGCGACAGTGGCAAGGAAAAACTCCCTGAGATGGCAATAGGAAGAAACCTTGAGAGGAACCAGACTCAACAGGGAACCCATCCTCATCTGGGTGATAACAGATAGAAATAACATCAAGTGTGTTGTGCAGGTGAAAGTTCAATATATCAGAAGTTGTGTAGATTCAGTTCAGCAGTAGGTGCAGAGGGCAGATGGGGTCAGATCACTGGAAGCACAGGAGCAGGATGTGTAGCTCCAGCCATCATAAAGCAGAATCTAGCTGGAGCAGGTCCTTCTCAAGATGCTTTAGAAACCTCGCAGGGTTGGCCTTTGTCTACTAAAGCTGGCACAATCTCCAGATGTCTCAGGATGGGTAGAAAAATACAGAAAAGATGGAGAGAATTAGCGTAGTTGCCATTCAGGATAAGTGTAATGGAGTATGAGGTTATGGGTTGAGTTACGCGTATGCCAGATTAAAGAGATGCGTCTTGAGCCTACTTTTGAATTGGGAAACCGTGTCTGCTCCCCGAACAGTGTCTGAAAGGCTATTCCAAAGCTTTGGAGCCAAATATGAAAATGCCCTGCCCCCTTTTGTAGATTTTAAAATTCTGGGAATTACCAGAAGTCCGGAGTTTTGTGATCTTAAGGGACGTGGTGGATTATAGCGTATCAAAAGACTGGTTAGGTATGAGGGAGCTAAACCATTTAAAGCCTTGTATGTAAGTAGTACTATTTTGTAATTAATTCTAAATTGAACAGGTAGCCAGTGCAGGGATGATAATATAGGTGTTATATGATCATATTTTCTGGATCTAGTGAGAACCCTGGCGGCTGCATTTTGGACTAACTGTAGCTTGTTTATTGAGGATGCAGGACAACCACCTAGTAGTGCATTACAATAGTCCAGTCTGGAGGTCATGAATGCATGAACTAGCTTTTCTGCATCAGATACGGATAGGATACTCCTAAGTTTGGCAATATTTCTAAGATGGAAAAAGGCTGTTTTTGTGATATTGGAAATATGATTTTCAAAAGACAAGTTGCTGTCTAATATCACGCCCAGGTCTTTTACTGTTGAGCTAGTAGTAACAGTACATCCTTCTAAACGCAGGCTGAATTGTGAAAGCTGTTGTGTGCTGGTTTTTGGGCCGATGAGCAATATCTCTGTCTTATCTGAATTTAGTAAAAGAAAGTTATTGGTCATCCAATCTTTTATGTCCTGGACACACTCTGTTAATCTAGACAACTTGGGTATTTCATCTGGTTTTGTTGAGATGTATAATTGGGTATCATCAGCATAACAATGGAAACTAATCCCATGCCTTCTAATGATGTTTCCCAGGGGAAGCATGTAAATTGAGAACAGGAGAGGTCCTAAAACTGACCCTTGTGGGACACCATATTTCACTGGCATTACATCAGACGGTACTCCATTTAGATCTACAAAATGGTATCGATCAGACAGGTATGATCTAAACCATTTTAATGCCTGCCCCTGAATACCTATATGATTTTGTAGGCGGTCTATGAGAATATTATGATCTATGGTGTCGAATGCAGCACTTAGATCAAGTAAGACTAATATTGAGATGCAGCCTTGGTCTGAAGCTAAAAACAAGTCGTTTGCAATCTTAACTAGTGCAGTTTCTGTACTATGATGTGGCCTGAAACCTGACTGAAATTCTTCTAGGATGTTGTTTTCCTGCAAGAATGTGCATATTTGAGCTGATACTACTTTTTCTAATATTTCTTATATTCATATATAACATCTCTAAACATTGCTTCCTTCCTCATCCAAATCACAATATTTCTGTTTGCTGTCGTTGGCTATATTATTATTCTGATTAAAATATCTATAGCCATGTCTAAACTTTCTGGTAGGTACAAATTTGTGAATAATTCACAATGACAGAACATAATCTCACATCTCACAGGAGTTCCAGGACCACCAACTTCAAAGCATCATTGATCAATCACCATATGATACACTGTCTGGTTTTTCCTTATCTGTTTTCATAATTCTGCCGTAACAATCATAATGAATGATGCCGGAACTTTTCAAGATTGTGTCAGCTAGTGTAACTTCTCAGCCTTTTAATTTTATAAAAAAAAAAACTGCTTAGGTGTTATTTTTATATCCATACTGTAACATGATCATGGCATGTTACAACCATCTGTGTCTTTGAAACCTCTTTGTTTGCGGGTCACATATGAAGGACCTGCTCCTCATTACTTCCATAATGCCTTCATTTAACAGGGATTTTAGATGTGTATATCCTCACATTTGATCAGAGACAACAAGAGAGTTTCTGGATAACTGCAACTTAAAAAATATTTATTCAAGCATGACAATTTGTTTGTATTTAAGTTAAATAGTTTTAGGGGAGTCAATAAATTTTCTGCATATGTGAAAAGGTTTCTCCATTTTGTTTTTTATTTGTATTGTTGAATGATGCTAATATTTATCTTAAAAATTCTGTATATATTTGTGTAATAGTGCGTTCTGTTATGAGGTCACTTTATCTCATCGATAACGGCCGATAGCTTTGATTATGGCGCCCAGATCAAAATCAAATTGATGTTTGAAAATTCCTCATTCTCACAGTTGAGCCTAGACCTGACCAACCGAAACAACCCCAGATCATAACACTGTCTCCAGAGACTTGTACACAGGGCACTATGCATCGCTTTATACGCTTCCCTTCTTACTCTGAGACACCCATCGCTCTGGAATAGGGTGCACTCATCAGACCACATGTCCTTTTTTCCATTTCTTCAAAGTCCAATCTTTTAACTCCCTATAAAATTGTAGTATTTCCTGCAGGGGTGGTGGCTCTGGCAGTTAAGGCTCTAGGCTGTTGATTTAGGGATCTAAGGATCCGGTTTGTGCCCTGCCCTCGGTGGTTGCTACACCCCACACTACCCAGCCACTGCATGCAGTGCCGACCTCCGAGCCCGGTTAGAGAAAGGGGAGGATTGTGTTAGGAACTGCATCCGGTGTGAAACCTGTGCCAAGTTGTGTGCAGTTTGGAAGATCTACTGTGGCGACCCCTTGATAGGGGCAGCTAAAAGAAAGAAAGAAAACCCTCAACAACGAGTGCTTGTCTTATGACCACACAACTGTTTAGTAAGAATCCTATGTTACAATGCATTCTTTTCACAATGCAACTTCAACAAGTGATTTTCATTTATTTATTTATTTATTTTTTGAACAAATTTCTTCCACTGTTGACTGGATAGTTCAACTCCGGTCATTTTATATGTCGTTATTTGTTTTTATTACATGCATAAAATGGCCATTTATTGTATATGTACACATTTACAGTATACGGGTAAGGCTGTCAAACCTTATTGATTGCTTATTTATTTTGGTGAAACTTTAGTGAGATTAGGTCATTTCATATGGAATGACTTTGAAGAAGGCAATGAATAAATAAAAACAAAAATGACAGAAATAGAACATAAAGGAAGAAGAGTAAAGGTGACTTTTTTTTTTACAGTTATTTGAGTTTTTCAATTTAGGCTATTTTAACTCTATAATAAATATTTGCATGCTTTATTCTGTTGGTGTCAGAAATGCATGTCAAGTACAATGTGAATGCACCAGGTAATTACCATTTAATATAACACTAATACAGGAAAAAGTAAAAGTAAAAAAAAAAACTATTAATCTGGCTGCATTTGTTGTCTGTTTTGTCCTTAACATAACTTTTACATAAATTTATTAATTAAATACAAATAAATGACACCTGCTATCACTGTTCATGGTGCATCACAAAACTCCTTCTTTTACATAAGGGTATATAGTCTATGTATCATCCTGTACCTTTTAGAATTTAGACCTAAATGTACTGTATTTAAACTTTGTGTTGTAGTATCTCTTGCTCACTAAGATTTGAAACCCATTAACCCTGCAGTTGACTTACTGTGTAATACAAGGCCATTTATTGCATGTTCCCAGAACACTGCTATGACTTTGTATCTTCTGCTATGATATATTGTGTAGTGTAGTTAATGTTATCTATAGAGAGACATGTCATACGTCAGCACTGCGTCAGGAAAAAAAGCATGTACATGGAAGTTGTGTGTGGGCTCGGAGCAGTACTGCAGGCGCAAGAACTCTGTTGTCATTAGTGGGAGGCAGATAAGAGAGTCAGGCAGTCAGACCAAACACAGATGGTTAATTCATTTGTTCTCAAGGTTCCTTGGGAATCATGTCCTCATTTCGGTGAAATGTTGTCCCAATAGTGGACAATTCTATGAATTTTGTGTCCTGTTTTTTGGTGGGTGTTGTCAGTGGGTGTTGTCCCGTAATCATTGTTCATTCCAATTATTGTTCATTGTTTTTTCTCTGTTCTGCAGCTCCTGTTCTTTTTCTCCTCGCACTTTTAAAATGGAGTTGTCATGGTCTCTGACTCGAGCATGTCTCAGGCGTGACTGTGAAAATGTCTGCGCAATTGTTCGAATGGAAATGTGACTTCCTTGGGGTGAAAGTGCTTTATTGACCAGCCTCCCTTCAGTCGCTTGAGTGTTGTATAAAACCTTAATGGTCCGTTTTGTAGAGGAAAAGACAGGACGTATGTGGAGACAATGTGGTCAAAGGGAGCATGGGTAACGCCAGTGGGTGAATTACAAAGAATTCTGACACAGCAATGCCAAAGGGTAGAAAAGTTAACAGGCTGCACAATTTCCAGTTTCCTTAATCGAGGTGTTTTCATGAAAAATTTGGTCAGGCATTTAGAATTTACTCCACAATCAGCTCCTGAGAGTGGTCATTTTTACTACACAAATTGCAACACTATTATAGGGAGGTTTGCACACCATAACATGAGAAAGGACAGACCATCCTGATTGATCCTGATGAAGACCTTGTCTGTTTTTTTTTATTCATTTATTTATTAAAAAACAAAGCGATGACACTGTCTTAGTGGTTAGCACGGTCACCTTGCACCTCCATGGTCCAGGTTCGGGTTTGCGTGCATGGAAAGAGCATGTTCTTCCCATGCTTAGTGGGTTTCCTCTGGGTTCTCTGGTTTCCGCCCACAATCCAAAGACATGCAGGTTAAGCTAATTGACATTCCCAAGTTGCCTGTAGTGTGGGAATGTGCGTGTAAACACTGACCGGATGTCCTACCCCAGTTGTAAAAACAGGAGTAAATACGATAGTGATCACCTTTGGCCTCTACAGTCCATAGCTGGACTACTGAGGTTCCTAGATGGATGGATGGATGGATGGATGAAATAAACGAAACATTGTGCCTTTTAACCATTGGTGACTCAGTGGTAGGTTTCTCGCTGCCATGCAGAAGACCTGGGTTCGAATCCCACCCAGTGCCCAAAACCCAGTTACTGGATGCAGTGCCGATCCCAAGTCTGTACAACAACATTGTGTCTTTGAGCCATCTGTTAACTGAATATGAATGTATTGTTCTAAAAGATACAGATAATGTGTTCTAAATGGATACAAATGTAGATCCTTATGTTTAATACTACTTTAGATGTTTTTAGAAAGCTTGCCTGAAATGTTCGCATGGCATCTGATCGACACAAGACTTGACTAGGAAGGTGGAGGGAGACTAAAAAAGTCAGGAGGCTTTTTCTTTTATCAGGACTAGCTGTCCAATATGACATTTTTGAGACATTGAAATACCACATTTATTGTTGTGATCTTGCACCATGCATTAACAGCGTTCCTTCATCCTTCTTTGGTGACTGCATGACAAGAGGTACAGTTACGTGACTGGTGACTGGTAACTAGCTTATTCCTTTTATTTATTTTATTTGAATTTAAACACAGGGTCAGACATTTAAAGCAGTAAAGGACACAGATACAGATAGTACCATAGCTTATATGTACTGTATTAAGGCGAACCAAAACAATGCAATATATTTAAGGCACCTTTACCCTAAATTACAGAGCAGCGGGTTAATGGGTTAATTAAAGCAAGTTGACAGTAAAATAAACATTCAAATTCTAGGCATACTAATACCAAATTTTTTCCTCTTTTTAGTTGACATGAGGTGACAGTGTAAAACATTGCTTGATGCTCTCTGCATTTGAGCATTTATGAATATGCATAAGGGAACCCGCAGCGTATCCATCCACTCCATGATGCACCTATTACTTCAGAGGTCCATACTAAATTCATTCACCTCTCAGATGGATTTAAAGAAAAAGCACAGCCCTCCCTTAGGCGTACTCCAATACACACTCTGACAGAGGGGGCTTTTTCTGTTTAAAGACATGTCTATTGTAACTCTAGTGAATCAGGCCCCCATTAGGAGGCCAGTTACCATAATATGGCTTTGCGAGGGTCAATCCACAGGCCTGGTTATAATATCCCTGTAATGGCATGACCACACTTTTCCCACGATCCTACCATACACACCAATCCATTATAAGTATGCATTATCTTGCCACTGGCCTTTATCAGTGTTTACCTCCTTCAGAAGCAAATGAAAAGGTTTACAAATTGTGGTGTTCATTGGAAATTGGAGGGAGATGCACATGACTTTGAGGTTGACCCCAAGGCTGCAAATTACAACAGAAACCTTCATAATGATTTCTGCAGTTTAGAATTGAATGAATGTGAGGAGTTATGGAGGAAGGGCTCACTCCTTAATACATCTGAAAGAGTCTTATTTATAAGTAGGACAGCAAATGGATGAAGGAAGCAGACTTAAGTTCTCAGCTAAGTAATCTATATAAATGTTAAGGGTGGAATAAGAAAAAAATATCAAATATCAAATTTATTATTAAGGTGTCTCATGGTATATCAGCATATCATTGAATTTACCAGGATCTATTCATTCCTGCAGACATACACAGATCAGCCATTTCACAACACAGAATATTAAGCCCAATATTGTGTAGGTTCCCCTTGTGCCATCAGGGCACCTCTGGCTCCCCAGCGCATCTGGATCTGCTGTAGTGTCTGGCATCGGGATGTTAGTGGAGGATGTTAGGGGCGGATCCTTTGGGTGCTCTGGATTTTACTAACCCTAACCCTGTCCAGTGCATCCCATGGTTGCTGGCTGGCTGGATCAAAAACCATGAACCTTTTGCCTGCTAAGCCCCATACATAGTGGACTATAGTGCAGTGGATGTTCATGGCCAGCATTGATGTTTTCTGTGGCATTAGACTGGATGGGCCGGCGTTTGGTCTCCATAGGCATACAGTAAATGAGCAATGGGTCCCCATGATTTTGTCCCCAGTTAACTGGTATATAATTTGTAATTAATGTTATTTAATCGACCTGGCGGTGGTGTTGGGTGTGGCTGATCAATATACACTAAGAGCATCTGTACACTTGCATGGATTCATTTATTATTCATGGATTAACTAGTCAGCCAATTATGTGGTAGTGGCAAAATGCTTCAAATCGAGGTCATCCAATGACAAGAATTTTTTACAAATGGAAAGTTCTTCTTGATGTGAGAGGTTAGAGGGGAATGACCAGAGTGATTCTACCTGCCAGGATGTCTATAAAAACTAACCACACTCTACACTCATGGGGAGCAGAACAGCATCCCAGAATGCCTAACACTTCGAATTTTAGGGCAGTTGGACTGCAACAGCAGAAGACCACATTGGGTCCCACTCTGGGTATCCAGGAACTGGAATCTGAGGCTACAATGTGTGCAGCATCAACTAAACGGTGGTGTAGTGGTTAGTGTGGTCAGGCCTTGCACCTCCAGGGTCCGGGATCGATTCCCATCTCTATGTGCGTGGAGTTTGCATGTTCTCCCTGTGCTTAGTGGGTTTCCTCTGGATACTCCGGTTTCCTCCCACAGTCCAAAGACATACAGATTAGGCTAAATGGCATTCCCAAATTAGCTCCCCCATGACCCTGAGTGCAGTATAAAGTGGTATAGATGGTGAGTGAGTAAAGATTAGGCTTAATATTAAACTATTGTTTTATGTAATATGATTGCTAGACGGGTATAATAAAGGAGTATACATTCTTAACTAGTAATTATGAGTTGAATTTGATGAAGACATGAGTATTTTATTATATATATATTTTTTTTTGCAAGCTCTGTATTATAAAATGATGCTGTCTGTACTGTAGACCTGTAGTTTTAGTCTATTTTAAATTCAGGATAGTTCTTTTTTCAAAGAGGCAACTGACCAGCAGCTCTAATTGGTTTGGAGCAGATTGGGCCGGGGCACCCGAGGATTCTTAATAATTTAAACTGCATTTTGTGGTGGACCAGAATATAGCCAATTTCTGTCCAAAAGAATCAACAACTCTGTTATATGGCACATTCTGAGAGGCATCTGGTCAATCCAAGGAAGAAGAGCTAAGAGCAAAACAAAAGTGTGTTTGCCTCCTGCCCCTGCGTGGCACCAACACCCCCCTCCACCCTACCTCCCTGCTTCTTAGCCACGGCAACAGTGTGGCATGCATAGCTAACATAGCTGATTGTGCACAGCCTTTTGTGTAGGCTGCAGGCACTGCGAGGTGCAAAGCTTGGCATGCTACCCTATACATTTTTTGAGACAGACCCCATGTACATCAACAACATGCATAATATGAAATGTATTCTCTGAACTCACTGAGTAAATTCATTTTAAACAGTTTACGCTGGTGAAACAATGACTACCAGTCATGCCCATTATCTGACAATTTATCAGGAAGGCAAAAAAAAAAAAAAAACTGGCAGAAGCTGGTGGTGACGGTCTGCTGAGAGAGAACTGACTCCTGGGAGACTTGGCAAGGCTCGCAAGCTTCCGAGAGCACAGATGCGTTTAAAGCTCAATTGTTAACCAATTGATTTGCATTGTTTGAATTAAACAAAAGCTCAATGGATATAGGCTGATTTTTTATTTATTTATTTATTTATTTATTTATTTATTTTGATGTGCAATAAAGCTTGCAGTTTAAATTTTAAATGAGCATTCTCTTTCTCTACTTTCCTTTAAATAACATAAAGTTCTTTGTATGTATAAAAAAAATCACTGACACTTAAGTATAAATCAGTCAAAGAAGAAACGTGTCATGTCCTCATTTTGGCCTCAGAGCAATGATTGAGGCGTGAATAAAAGAAAGTATGCGTGAAGCAGGGATGAGTGGAGATGAATGGATGCATGAGACAAGAGTACTGAGGGTTTTCATTCAGTGCAGTGCACTAAATGTGTCCCTGATGGACACCCAACAGCCTGTAGCAAAACAGCCATGTTATCTGAGGACACTGACCAGACTCAACCCCTGTCAACATCGAATACACCATATGGCTCATACAGCAGAGTGCACACATGCACACACACACACACACACACATGCACATATTGCCAAATCCTCAAATTAGACATCTTCACACAATCTCAGCTTGAACACACTCACACACATGGACACATTTGTCACACCACAAAACCACCATAATGAGTCTTATAATCTGGTAGCTCAAACCAAAATCGAAACCGTCACCAGCCAGCTGAAATCACTCTTGGAAAACAGTTCCATTTTGGGGGACAAAATTCAAAAATGTACATCTAGTATATTTCCCTGGACATGTATGTCTGAATGCATGTCCGTGCATGCACTTAAGGTCATTTCTTTATTGTGCCCACACAGTCCTGAGTCCACTTGCTCATCTGTGCAGCCCCCCCCGCTGTCTTCGCATCAGCTTCACACTTGACAAACTAATGCATTCATGTGGCAACTAGCCCTAAAATCTCTTCTGTCATGTCCAAAACAGCACCAAGTCTAATTCCTTTGTTTGTCTATTTTCAATATGATGCAAGTAAGCTATTTATAATGTGTTATTTACAAAAGAACATTCAACAAACCTCCAATGTGTGCAGGAGCCATGATTTTAGACTGAGACGGAAGAAAAAAAAATTCTTGTGTGTGAACATAGTGCTTGGTGCAGAGTTCGACACATTGCCTCTTCAGCAGGAAAATGATAACAATGATAACACATCTCCCACAGTGTGATTGTTTTCCAGTCCGTGCCATCTGTGCCCTCCTTTATGGACTGGCTAGCAGTACCGAACACTCCAGTCATGGATGGATTGGATGGATTTGGTTAATGACAGCTAGGGCTTCAAGTGATGGTGTTGACAGGAACAAGCCAATTTATTGGCAGGTGCTAGTTCGAGGGTGTTTAAGATTTGAGTACACGCCTATGCACTCGTACAAGAATAGTCTTATCATTATGTAAAGTGTATAAGCTGACCTAGAAAGAACAAAATGGCAACTTGGCTCTTGAGATCTTGTGCTAAAGACAATAGTGGTATTGAGGAAGCTAGAGCCAAAAAGTGGCTTCTAGAGAAGCCATCCCATTTGTTTCGCAGTCAACTGGAGTTTTTCCTGGTCCATCATATTCCCTGGAATATCTCACTCACTCAACTTCTACCCGGCTTTATCTTGTATTCAGGGTCGCGGGTCCCCGGAATATGATTTTCCCAAATACCCATAAAACCTCATCTGATGAGATTGGATTGTGATGTTTATAGTATCAAAGTGCCTGTAACAAGTTGAAGGCTTTGCCAAACTCCGAGGCATTGGTTTACTGTAAAGGGTGGTAATAAAAACAAAGAAAGAGAAAGAATGCCTGAGGTATTTATCAGGAAATTGCACGAAGACTGGTGGGAATTTCACCAGACCCAGACGAGCGGCCATGGAGCCAAGCCTTGAGATTATCATAATTGGAGACAAAGGGAAAATGTCTGAAGTTGGAGTCAGTCCCAACCAGATATTATGACCCTTGACTAATACAACAATAGCTGTCATAGGCGCAGCTCCTCTGTGTGCTCCTTTTCAGATGTCAGAAACATGTAAGGACCTTTAAAGAAACCAGCGCTCTGGGATGTGTGTCATTTGTAAATGTAATGCTAAGACAGACTGCCTCTTGCCCAAACTGTGAAATGCCTGTGGTAGTACTGTTTGTGACACCAGGTTATACAAAGGTCAGCACAGTGCTGAAGGCACAGAAATTAATTCCAAACTGTTGGTGAGCTATCTATATAATTTATTATTCTGAAAATCTGTTTGTTATCAGTACTGTTTTACATCAGTGATCTAAAGCATCTCATCCAGGACAAATACGTCGCACAAATAAGCTTGCCTCTGCATAGTTCAATAGAAAGCAGAAGAGCTGAAATAGTTGAGGGTTTTTTTAGGCCAGTGCCTAACAAACACATGTCTCTGCTCTAGGAAAACCAGAGGATTTGAAGAACCATCTGTTGACCAAAGCCTTCGGGAGGCAGACTAAGATGGACTTAGGATATTGCTCTCTGCAGGTGGGATGGAAATGGCAGTGGCCTCTCAGCCCCTCTGCAAGGGACGAAAGGAGAGTAGTGTGGAGGGGGGGGGGGGTGGAGTGATGAACAGCAGAGTGGAGTTAGGAGGTCAGGTGAAATTGTGGAAGGTGCCGTGACTATCATTCATAACAACCAAACCATAAATCAGCTGAAACAATGTGTCCTTTGGACATGGTCAAACGTGTCTATCCTTAAACCAGCCACATTATGATTACAGGCTTGATATCTAAAGACTCTTTTCTTTCTTCAGTCTACAAATTGCCCCATGTATATACATATATGAAATACATAACATTTAATGTAATGTGTGTATATTTTAATGTACATGTTTTTAGCAAATGATCTACACAAAGACTAAGGAGAAACATATTGGAAAGTTAAATTGTGTGGTCAGTTTACCTGAATATGTAACCCTGACTCCACCAGCAGAGGTAGTGCCCACCTGAGTTGTAGTTTGTTCCCTGACCTGAATTTCCTTTTCACCATCTTATTTTATAAATGTAAAACTCACAGTTTTCAGTGGTTCACTGCGAGAAGTTTTACCTGTTTTCTAGTCGTTAACTTCTGAGACTTGGATGTGTCTAGAACTGAGCTATTTAAACTGTACTAGGAATTGCAGGGACTGTACATCGGACAATTGTTTTTTTAAGAATTATATTTAAAATATTGTACTGCTTGCTGGGGGTGCAAGTTCTCAAAAAAAAAAACATGTGGGGATCATGGCGGATTAGTTTAAATATGTACATCTGGTCTAGAGCTTTTGTCTGTTCATCGGACTACTCTTTGGACTGTCCTCTGGATCTGTTGTTTGATGCCTGATTGTGTTTTGACCCAAGCCTGCTCTGCTGTTTTTTGCTGGTTTTTGGATTGTATATTGGTATTGTCAATACAGCCTTCCGGCATCTGGATCTAAATCCTCTCAAGGACAACTTCTGAGAGCTCATGCTCAACAGCAACAGTATGTTTCCACCTCCACTAAGGCATCAGTGCACCCTCCTGAACTCCGGAGGCAGACATGAGTCACAGAGTGCAAGCAATTAACCTAGAAGTCAAGCCCAAGCTCTCTCTAGCCCTACCTGAGATGTGTAATGTGTCCCCAGGTTAATGCAAACATTTCTAATGCGATACACTATCCTTTTCATCTGGACTCCTGAGACATTGTCACGTCACTGCATAAATTTGGCTTTGGAATGATGGAGTTCCATTTCCCACTGATTCTCACAGTTTCTTTATGGATCATGGTTATATTTTCTCCACATAGTGCTTTTTTATTTTTATTTTTACCTTATCCTCATTCCATCCTTCTTAAGGTAATAATGGTTAAGGAAAGAAATTTTCTGAATAATTTCCATAATATTAAGCCATTAAAATCTTAGACAAGTGTAATCATCCATGTATCCAAGGAACTCATTTACTCCAGATAAAGCAGGCCAAATGGTAATTAGATTTTAAAGCATTAACATATGCTTTATGTTATAAATAGCAAGTACTTTATTCGAATTCAACACAGTAGTTATTCATTTAAAATAATGGAAACTATCCCTGATAAAAATAATACAAGATGTAATAACGGCACTTTTATTCATATTTTTTTTTTATGTAAAGCTCAAGTGGCACAGGTCAATAACAAATTTTTAAAAATGCTTACAGTATATGAAAGCCTTGCCAGTGTGTGTTAACAGGAAGGGTTCAGACATTAAATTGTACATTTGGGTTTTCAGTTATGTCAGGTACAACCAAAGTTAGCATTACTTTTATAACAGGTAATTTTACCACTATGGGAATATGGGAAGGACGATGCTAAAAAGTAACTCTCAATATAAGTTTATAAAATATCACTCCTAGAAACAACCGAAAACAACAATAAATTAACAAAAAACTATTTCTTTGCCAATGTGATCCATTTAAAATTTTTTTGACTCAGTCATGTTTGTATAGTAGATTAAAATGAAATAAAATTCAGGAAATCATATTGCCTTTTATAAGACATTACATGTTATATGTTACTCTATACTGCACAATTCTGAACACTATATATGTTTTAAAAAAACAAATAAGGGCGAAAACGTTCTGAGCTTTACAGGCTACGTAAGCTTCTTGTTAGTTGTAAGCTGATAGACCCATTTAGGCCTGAAGGACATATTAGAGTGTGTTGTTAAAAATACAATAAGCATGCTTAATTTGTTCTATTTTAAACACTGGTGATATGTTTCAGCATGTGCAGGAAATAACACTGCGTACACTTTGATCTTTGTCCAGTGGGACTTATTTACCCTCAATTTAACAAATTGCACATTATTATCGATTTATTGTTAGTGGCAAGATGGATGGTTTGCAATTTGAAAACCATCCATAATGGTGTCAGTCTGGGATGTTCTCAGCTGTCTTGTGGTTTCTTTGTTCTGAAGGATGACATTACTTTAAATACATGATATATATCAGGCCACCAAAGAAGGGCACATCTGTGATTTTCCAAACACAAGTTGCAAAAACCAGTTCATGTCACATGTTACTGCTAAAAATATATAAAACTGCCTATTTAATTTATAAATTTATAATAGTATAATAATGTAATAATATATATATATATGTAATCTTTGTGGGTATATATGAGAATTACCACCAGGGTTGCATCATACTGTACCAGGCTTTTTATATGCATTAACCATTATGATTTTTGTCCATTCAAATCTGTGTTATTGTTATAGAACAATTCTCACTTTTTTGTGACATTTTAATAATACAGTTTACTGAAAAACTATGATGTTTTTATTCATGAAGACTTTCTTATAGCAGGAAATATAAGGTTTCAGTTTTACCACTAACATAAGAGGCTCCTTAAAAAAAAAAAAAAAACTCCATGGTTAAATGAGAGAATGCCCTCACTATTAGGTTTTTTCCCCTTTTTATTTGTAGCAGGACTTTTTCATCATGTATGTTTTTTTTTTTTTACTTGACAATATAAATGATAAGGTATTAGAATGAGTGATTATAAATAAGTCTGCTGTAATAAGAATGACTATGATACCTCGGGGGCGATTTTATTTATATTTTGAATCCCACAAAATAAAAGACAGTGAAAAGACACAAAAAGATCTTTTGCCAGATGTTTAAAAGACCGCACAGATGTGTTCCACCAAAGCAGCCATAGACAACATAACTGTTGTGGTTGTATATAGTATGTCAAACTTAACATGGACGATGAAAGGACATATATTTAGGGCTGAGAACAATTAAGACCCGGGCTAGCATAAAAAGGGACCAATAAAGGAGCAATAATTAACACTGATGAATGTCTCTCATTACTGATGCTCAGTGACATTTACCAGACGTTTCCACTTTCCTTATTTGGTCACTGAGCTGGTTTCAAGTTCATCGCTCATTGCTCATCACATTCACCTGTTTTTAGTTTCCGGTTTCTATAATGTCAGCAATAGTTATGTGTCTTGTTTCTGTCAGAGTCCCAGTCACAACACTTTGTTTACTTCTTGTATGTTTAAAGGTTTGCTTTTTATTAAATCCACTTTACACTTTTCTTTACTTGTGTAAAGTTTTTCTTTTAAAATTAATTTTGCGATTTCAATGTATCCGATATTTTACTTAAAATCTTTAAAACTTTTATCTGGGCACTTTGTGTAACTAGATTATCTAGATAGATAAAAGAAAGATTTTGTCTGTACATTGGTCAGAACTCACTCTTTTAATAATATCTCTGTCTGTCTGTTTGTCTGACCGAATTGAACAAAACTTTGCCAGTCCTTAAATATTTGCCCAAAGTTGAACCTGTGCCATAAATGTAATCAAAATGTTACACAGAGCATGTGGAAGACACCGAAATGACCACAATGCACCAATGGCTTGTCCTAAACCACAATCCTGTGAATTTTAACACACTGGAGTCATTTTTAAGACAAAACGTCTCCTTAAAATCTTCCCTGCTTTTTTGATTTCTCATCTGTTATTTACTTTCCAGACAGAGAGTGTATATGGCTGACAACAGAAGGACTACAACTTGGAGTGAACAAGGCGCAAGATACTCAACCTTAGAATCTTTTTTTCTTTGTATTAATAAGTAAAATATATCACACAATATTTCTTATATCATAAATAATATCACTGATTACATTAACACTGATCAGCTTACAGTATTTTCCACTATAACCTTTAGACTCTTTCTCAAAACCATTTTTCCTGATATTTTTTCCTGACACAGGTACTTATGCTAGTCCTTCACTTTGTCACCTCTGACCTTGCCCTTATTCCCAGAATTAGTTAAGATTTAAGCAAAAAATATAAAAACTGCTTGGTGGTGCATGAAAACTGCTTGAGTGTGATTGTGCTACATTTCCAGTAAATATCTTCATATTCAAGTTACTAAAGATTCACCGAGATGCATTTGGTGTATAAGAATAAGGTAAGCACAAATCAGCATTCCACAGTGACTCTCCAGAGCAGCGATGTAATTAATGTACAGGTACATTTTGTTCCCCAAAGTACAAACAATATAAATGAACCCTCAAAATGATCCTTAAGGTCCAATTATTTACTTAAATATTTTAAAAAACTATGTCCAAAAGATGCACCCTTGGTATTTCTACGCCATTAACAAGCATTTGTACTCTGATGTTAGCTAAGACACCAGACCTAGCAAACTCCTAACATAACTGTCGTATCATTCATACTTTTACTGTTATTGTTAGCAGTATAAATGCCACTTCCCCCAAGCTTCCACGTTTCAAGCCTTATGCTTACATCTCTCCCTGTTTCCCTCCTACAAATATTTTATCACATTATTTTCCCCAGTAATTTCATAAACATCTTCTAGCCTGTGTATTTCTGATTCCTGAACAGATTTTGATGTACTTAAAAAAAAAGGTTTCAAATACAGTGGAACTTGGATTGCTAGTAACTTGGTCTGCGAGAGTTTTGCAAGATAAGCAAAATTTTAAAATAAACTCGTTAAACATGCAATGTAGCCTATTGATATATACGAGTACTGTAGTACATATACGCTTTGCTGCCGAGTGACCACAACTAAGCCAATGATTCTTCTCTCTCTTGCTGTGGGATTGTGGGTAATCATCTCCCATGCTCAGTCTCAGTGCGCGTGCCTCACTCCTATAGTCACCATCCGTGCATTTTTTTTTATTGTGTGTCCAATTGTAGTGACTGTTTTTTAGTAAATAATGGTTGAAACGGCTGTAGCAGTATGGGAGATAAATCTGTTTAGCGGAGTAATTCCATTTGTGTGTGTGTGTGTGTAAGAGAGAGAGAGGGAAAGTCATCCTACACGGTAGCCCCCCTGCTCCTGCTTCTTCCCTCATCTAACACCAGTTCTATTTTAAAGCTAAAGTGCAGGTTAATTTCTTTTATTTTTACTTTATATTTCGTATTTATTATTTTATATGAATATTTTTGGGCTGTGGAACAAATCATCAGGGTTTCCATTATTTCTTTTGGGGAAATTAACTTTTAAATACGAGTGTTTTGATATACAAGCATGCTTTCGGAACTAATTATGCTTACAATCCAAGATTTAACTGCATACCAAAAATTTACAATTTATATTACTATGCCTAAATACACTTGAAGAGAAGTGCATTAGTTTACGAGTTATACCAGAAATAGTTCCAGTGCATTGAACATTTTGCAGTGACACTTGACAATAAATCAATAAATAAATAGATCGACCGACACAAATAAAAATCGCACAAGAATACTTTTTCACTCAACCATCAGCTATACCACTTTATCTTGTATACAGGGTTGCCAGGGGCCTGGAGCCTATCACAGGAAACTTAGGGCACACCCTGTGTGCTAACCACTAAGCCAAATTTTGTTCACGACAATAGCAATAAAATTTATTCATTTTTACACCACAGTCCTGCCTAGTAAAATTTATACTAAGGAGAAAAAGACAATAAAAATACAAAGTACAGAAATAAAATATAATAAGGATTTACAAAAGAAAATATAAAATCCAGAACAGGAAAATGTAAAAGGGTGGTTGCAGTATGATTGTCTTGATGTAAAGTGCAGATATGCTTATGTTTTGCTGTCTGTGTAAACAGATTAAAAGCTGTGCAAACAGAAAAAGAAGCATGCCAAATCCGGCTGATGTAGCTGTGGGTAAATTGTCAACTAAAGTAACGAATGAAAATGAATACAAGAGGCATTCAACATTAAATTTCTTGTGTAAACCATCATTTACAGAAGACTTGACTGTAAGTCTTCACAGTACAGTTAGCCTCTTAGCCGCAGTTTAACATCTAAATGGTGCAAACGTTTTTACAGAAGGCCAGATGTCTCTCAATGACATCCCTGTCTGGGTGGCTCGAAGCCCACAGCAGTCCTCAAACCTCAAATATTGACGGATAACTTGCAGAACATATCTGTTTGTGGGAACTGTACACACAACCATTCACAAATACCACTTTCATATTACAGGAACTCAGTTGGGCGTTATTGCAACATCCCCCATACAATCCTGACTTCTCCAAGCCATTTCCACATGTATGGGCCATTAAAGGAGTTCCTGGGAGGCCAGCATTTTAGACGTGAAGCAGGCAGTCTGATTATAGCAATCAAAATTATAGCAATTAAAGTGCATTAGCGTAGCAGTGGATTATATATATAAAGAAATAAAGTTTTGCCTCTCATAACTGTACTGTTATTTTGCACAATTAAAAAATTCTAGCTGGACTTGAATGGCCCCTGTAAATATTTGAATTTTTTTTCAAGAATGTCGGAGCAGTCGCGACGGCGGCCGACCTCACCGGCGCCATCTTGTTTTTTGTACATCATATTTCTATTTTTATTTTTAGTTCTATTTTTCCTAGCATATTTCTATTTTCAGTTCTATTTTTCCTAGTTTAGTTAAATTTTTCTATTTAATTTTTCTATCGTATTTCTTTTATTCATATTTATTTCTTATTTGCAAACTTTAATTCTCTTTTAGGGTCAATGGCAGTCGTATAAGCATTTCACTACATTTCGTACTGTGTATGACTGTGTATGTGACAAATAAAATTTGAATTTGATTTGCATGTAAGAGGTACTGTATTGTGTAAATATAGTAATAGTAATAAAGTGCATTATTATTACTATTATGTTGAAGAAGAGAAGTGCACTAGTTTACTGTTTATGCATTATGCTAGCATCTCTGTAGAGTATGAACTCTGTGACATGGGTACACAGTACCAAAAACGTTCCAGTAACTTGTAAATATAGCAAACCCCTAATTATGTCAGAAAATCAAATATTATTCGACACACACAACCATACACATCACAATGCGCAATGTCATACAATAAATAAATGAATCCACAAATAGAAATTGCACAAAAATACAATTAACATCAAAGTAGGATTTACAGAAGGAAATTTAAATTCTAGAACCATAGTACAGGAAAATATAAAAGGATGATTGTGTGTAAACAGATTAAAAGCTGTGCAAATAGAAAAAGAAGTATGCTAAATCCAGCTGAAGTAGCTGTGGTTAAATTGTCAACATAAGTAATGAATGAATATTTATCCAGGGGCATTCAAGTGTAACATGGACTTGTAATCAAATTTCCTGTTAATGAAGGGAAGGCTTGATGTCCATAAATGACGGCTGGGGTGGCTCGGAGCCAGAGGTGGGTAGTAATAAGTTACATTTTACTCCGTTACATTTACTTAAGTAACTTTTATAAAAAACGTTATTTCTACGAATAGTTTTACTGCACCATACTTTTTGTTCCTTTTGCTTTAGTAGATTTGCGAAACAGAAACGCTATCCTTACTCTGCTACATTCAGCTACAGTCAACTCATTACTTTTTTAACCATTTATTCTACACATTAAATATTCTTCATTTTTGCCAGAGAAATGCAGCCGGTGAATCTACAGTACCACATGACTGTGTTTCACCAATCAGACATAGCAACAATAAACACATGACTCCATTTGACCAATCAGCCACAATAACAATAATCACATGTAGTCACATGACCACATACAAACTGGATGCATAGTGGGAAAAGAAATCTTCATCAGTAGACAGCGAATGAAAGCATAAAAATGGCAGAGGCATCGATTGAGGAGGAACTCCCCTGACTTCATGTACAGTACAAAGCATGTTTTGCTTACACAAAGTGAACAAGAACTGCTTTATAATGTGGTGTCTTCTCTGTCTGCCAAAACAGACAGACATTTCAGCATATAAAAACTCGACGTCTAACCTGAGGAAACACGTCGTGGCTAATTTAGCTGTTTTATTAATGTTGCAGTGTTAGCATATAATTTCTAAAAAAAAAAGCTAGAGGCTAAAATATACGTTTCTTACATTTGTTCTGCTGGACACAGTTTATGGTAAAGTAAGACCTTTTGTACATGTTCTAATATTATTTTCTATCTACTGAGCCATTTGGAGGGCAACTGAATATACAGTATATGTTACACTGGAAATAGTTTACACTGTTCAAATATAACAGTAGGTATTTGTTTCAAAAGTATTATGTTGTAAAGAAGTGAGATTAGGAAATTAGTTTCTTGTTCCTAAATTTGCTATTTTGTAAGGATATTTATTTTTATTAATTATTTATTTATTTAATTTATTTTATTATTTGGAGATGTCAGAAATTGTACATTATTTTATCATTTTGTCTGGCTGCTTACATAATTGAAAATAATAATAAATCGGACATTATGATGAAAAGGTTACTCAGTACTTGTAGCCTTCTCACCAAATACTTTTTTACTCTTACTTAAGTAATATTTTGGATGACTACTTTTTACTTCTACTTGAGTAATATTATTTTGAAGGATAGCTATTCTTACTTGAGTACAAATTTTGAGTACTCTACCCACCTCTGCTGGGAGCCCACTGCAGTCATTCTCATGAACATTTAGTGAATGGAACGCCTGAACTTTGAAAATCGACAGGTTACTTATGGGCAACTTGTGGAAGAGACGCATCTGTCTGTGGCAACTGTACACACAATCATTCACAAACACCACTTGCACATTCAGGAACTCAGCTGTACAGGAAGTCAGATCATCTCACTGGTGTACTAAGAAAATTTTCTTCCTTGATGAGAACCAAGCACTCGTGAAACGCTGGGAGAAGTGCATTAGTGTAGCAGGGGATTATATAGAGAAATAAATGTAGTTTCCACTCTCTTAATTATATGTTATCCTTTACAAACAAATGTCCATGTTTGACTTTAATGCTTCTTTTTAATATGGGGACTGTAGGAGGTATTGTGTGAATAATAATAATAATAATAATAATAAAGAAGATAATGGAGAATATAAGCATAAAAAATTTAAAAAAAAAAAAAAAAAAAGTATTAACTACTTGATTATAATTATCATAATTCTAGATAGATATCTAGGATACTAATACTTTCATCTTTACATATTAAATGTTATAAACCATCCTCTAAGCATTAACCTCTGTGTACACTTATATATATATATATATATATATATATATATATATATATATATATATATATATATATATATATATATATATATATATAATATAATAAATGTAAAAAAGTGTGTATTTTAAAGTTTCAGGTAAAGTGCGGCACAACCAAAACATATCAAAATCCATCCCAACCAGATCAAGGTTCAAGGTGGAGCTGCCTTTTATTTTATTAATTTTCTTTATTTCAACAGTGTAACTTTTTTTAGTTTTTTTTTTGTTTGTTTTAATTTGTACATGTTCAAGCTCACCATTACGATTTCCTTCTCCATATGACTGCTAATTAGGAATATGTTTTAAACCTAAAGTACACTGATACAATTGAGGTTCAAGTGCTTTTTCAGGAAAAACCCAAAGAGCTTTTGCATCACTCTCTACTTTCAACACTGCACTTATTTCTCCATCTATCCCCGTTCCTCACACCAGTGTGACAGGAACACATCTGTTTAGTTAATGCAGGCTAACAGTAAGCTGAGTGAAAAAAGTCCCAAATCATTTCATCACCCTGAACTGCTCATTGTAGATGTCACGATTACCTGTGTAGGATGTGATGCCGCCGTCATTACAGAAGCTTTTTTGACGGCGAGTTGGAAAAGCTGACTTTCCTATCATTTCGCTTTGATCTACAAACAGTTTGATCTCAGAAAGTTGTGTACTCTTAAGCTCTGCACACGCATGCACAAAGAGTCATTTGATGTGACAGGACGTAGAAAGGCTGTTACATCATGATAAGGAAAGGTGTGCGCACCCACACACATGCACACACACACATATGGCATGCCATCATAACGGCACTGATGTGGCATTGTGTTACCTGCATGGCTTCTCTTTGATGTGAGATTGCTTTCACAGGCTAGAGAGCAGGCAACAAAAACAGGGCACTAGACACCTTTACTACCACATGCGCTCCGACTGTAAGCAGCTTTGTCCATTGTGAGCGGCACACAATCGAACACTTTGTGATGGAACGATTGATACAGAGAAATTTAATCACTTTCTCTGGCTGGAGCTTTTAACTGTATCTGTGGCAGCATTGAGTGCAGTGGGACAGTCGACAATGGAAAGCTCTGTGGGTGAGGGTTTGCGGCTCTAAGGCCCAGACACCAGATACCCGCCTTTTGCAATATAGTTCGCTCCAGGACACGATTTCCTCCTGACAAGACATCAATTTAGCAGAACGGAGGGTAAGTGGTGCAGTCAGGTTGAAATAAAGGCGATATTATTTCATAAACTTTCAATCTGATTGTTCTACATGAGTTATGAAGACACCAGAGACATGGCTACTGCTGCATTCAAACATATCTGATAACTTTTACTATTGTCATTTTTTTCATGCTACTAAATCAAATAAATTTTCTCCTTCTTTCTCGTCCAAAGGTCTAAACCCCAATTTCTGCATTTCAAAGGCCTGTACAGCGTCGCCCAGTACAGCTTGGCTCAACTCCCGTAGCGGACCCCCATTGACTCTGCACCCCTGTTAATGGTAATAAAATCTTTTACATTTCCTTGCATGGCTGTTAAAGTTTACTGCTGCACCCTGCTCTTTCAAAGTCACTGCAGGTCCATTACTGTTGTAAAAAAAGAAAGAGGGAAAAAAACAACAACAACAGCAAAAAAAAAAAAAAAAAAAAAGGCAGGTCTTTCACTCCTGCCTCGCCCCGCTTCTACAGTTACCCCTAATCCCTTACCAAAAGAAAAAAAAATAACACTATTATCATATGGAGCTTAAAGAGTCAACTGGGTTTCACCTTTTCATATTGTGATATCTGATATTCAAGCTTTTAAGAGAAAGAAAAGCAAAGAGTTTATTTATGCTGAATTGCCTTTAGGCTGCATGGTCAGAAGCTCCTTTGACATTTGAGAGCGGTGCCAAGCATTAAACTTTTAGCGCTTCTTTAGGTGTTGTTAGGTGCTCTCCGCTGTTGTCAGAGGGTCCCAGCTTGCCCATTTCCTTCTCTGCATGCTGTTTTCTTTTTCTTTTTTTTTTGCCCGTACTGACATGTCAGGATATGTCTACAGAACCTAGAATAATAAAAAATAATAATAATAATAAAGCCTAATCCAAATGCATAAATTTTAGACAAATCAAAACCAGTCTAGAACCTTCTACTAAAATCTACCCAGCAGCAATTACTTTATTTAAAATGTTTAATGCTTTTTTTTTTTTTTTTTGTAATTTGTACATTTTCTTGTCAGTGAAAATTCTCAGTCATCCAGGTGAGGTTATACAGAAAATGAGTTATGTCAACTGGACGTCTTTCTAGTTCAATAGAAACGTTTCACTATTCATCCGATAGTGAAATGTTTTTACTGAACTAGGAAGATGTCCAGTTGACATACCTCAACTTTCAGGAAATTCCTTTTTAGTTTTAAACTTTTTTTATGTTTTTTTTTTTTTTTTTTAGCCATAATGGCATTTGACTACTTGCTGACAGTGAACACCTGTGGGAATGATGCAGCAACTTTTAAGTTAATACTAACATCAGCATCATTATGCTCATCATTTCATACATTGCTATCCATCTTTTTACAGATTAATTAATCTGCACAACTGTCTTATATGCCATAACTGCACTGCATTCTTAAACTTTAAGTACAACACTTCTTATTAATCTGCTAGTACATGTTTCTGGAAAATGGTGATGAAGACCGAAGCTTATAGTGCCAATAGTGAAATTTGACTATTATTCCATCATGTATTTAGAGATTTCCGACTATTTAAACAATACTTGAGGAAGCATTTATATACAGTACTGTGCATAAGTCTTGAGCCCCCTCATTTCTTCATATTAAAATTAAGTTCAATTAAATTTTATTATGTAGATTAAAGAAATTGGATCAAATGTTTTACTACAACGTGTCTAACGAGACAAATTTTATAACTGTTTATGTAACAACCTCAGCAGCAACCTCATTACCCCTTTTGTCTGTTAAAACCACTAAAAATCACCAGTATACTAATCACTGGCCTGATCATGTGTCATCATCTGCACCTGTTTCTCATTGGTTCATGCCTTCAGTTAGATGTTTTATACGCTAAATGATTCATAGGTGACTGTGTGGCTTAACACACAAGAAACATTCCTCTGAAACTAGGTAGTAGCTACTAACTATAGGTACAGGGACTGGACCGAAGATAAAAGCCAAAAACTTGCCAAAAATGAGAGCCAAAAAAGTCCATCAGGAAGCCTGGAGAATTATTCCTCAAGAAAGTCTAGATCTTTGGAAGCAAAATATGAAGAAATTAGGTGGCTCAAGATTTTAAGTAATATACAGTGCTGTATGTGCATCTATATTTTGGATGTTAACTGTATATTGTGTTCTACTGAAGCTTGGAAAACCAAGTTGAAAACCAAGAAAATACTCCCTTAGTTCAGAATTTCTACTCATGAAGTCAGGAAAGTTCTCAATCCTTAAGCATGTGGCATCATCTCAACATGGCTACTCACAAGTCTCTCACTCACTCACTCGTCGTGAATATCGCTTTATTCACACACACACACACACACACACACACACACACACATTCACACACTACAGGCAATTTGGAAACACCAATTAGCCTAATCAGCATGTCAGTGGATTGTGGAAGGAAACCGGAGTACCCAGAGAGCACCCACCAAGCACGGGGAGAACGTGCAAACTCCATACACACAGATTCAAGGTAGGAACCGAACCCGGACACTGGAGGTGCAAGGTGATGCTAATTCAGCGACTGTGCTGCGTGCTACAACATCAGCAGTAAGTAAAATATCACTTTTCTTAAAAAAGAGTTTATTCTAGTATTCTAATTTATTCCCTTTTTTTTCAGAAAGAGTTTATTCTAGTATTTAGCATAGATTAGTCAATCAGCATGTATACATTAGCTGGTGAGCATACAGTTCACTGATTTGGGAAAGTAAATACATCATAAGTGTATGATCACTGATGCTAGCTAGCAAGCTTGTGGCTAGCAAAACACATTTCTGAAAACGAAATGTCTTATTTTTCTGACTTCCCAGTCTGAGTTAAGTTAAACACAACATTAGTGCACATGTAAGGCATTTGTTAATATTTTTGTGTATCTTGATAATTTCTTGACTTGTTATTTGTAAAAGAAATAAATAAGAATTAAGACCTAAGGACCCAAAGAAAAGTGTTATAGAGATCAGGGAACAGCTGTAGAAGTAGCATCCCAGCTGCATGCTGCAGGTTTGGATCTGAACATTGTGGCGCCTCAGTCTGGTTAGCGCTCCCAGTCAAGGCGCTAATCAGCTTTATTAGACCTACTAAAACCCAATTTGGGGATCAGACATGCCAGCTGCCAGGACTTTATGATGCACAATGCAAGTGTTTATTCCACAGAAATGAAAAGGGTATTAAAATTGAACATTAAAAGTAAATGAATCATTAACCAATGAGGATTCTGTAAATGTGCAAAGAGTTTTATTTAAACTGTTCAGCTACATTCTTTCATGTGAAGCAAAGTATTTATTATGTATGAAAATAGACCATAATAATTAATTAATAAGAAAAAAAATAGTTTAATTTAACTATAAATAAAATGGAGTGTACCATTAAAAGAGGGCTTGCCTAATTAAAAGTGGCATGGTGGTGCCGGGTGGTGCAAACTGGGTTAAGACCATGTGATATTGCAGTGATTAGAGATTAGGTTGGTCGACTTGACCATTTGTAAACACTTTACTTAACATTAGTTCTTCGTACATTATTCTTAGACTTTGCATAAATCTGATCTGATGAATTTATGGATAGTATAGTGCATAGGGATGCTGCTACACTGCTAGAATCCCTAATTACTTCAAGGTGTGTTGTTGCCTGTGATGGACTGGCATCCCATCTGATGTGCATTCTTGCACCTATAATTTTTTGGGATAGACTCCGGATTCACTGACCAGGATAAACTGGATAGAAAATAAATGAATAATTGAATAGGGAGTTTATGTAAGATCTACAGTATTTTAGAAGCACGTATAATGTGACCCTTATTACAAACTAAGATATTAGGTTTCACAGGTTAGTTTTCCGCTATGGCCAACAGAGTGCAGTAAGAGGAATGTTTTTAATTTTACATTTTTAATTTCGGCAAAAATTGTTTGATAAATACAGAATTGAGAGATTTAATCATAAACGTTATATTAAAGCTATAAAACCACTCTGTTGGTGCAGTTATTTTTGGGGGTAGCAGATAAATCCCAGTGTTTATAATGAGACAGAGGTTTCCTCTTTTTTTACTGCATCACAGAATCCTCAATTAATTTCTTTGAAAATAAGATTTGGATTTTTTTCCTGATACACTTTTCATAAACAAACTCACACTCTCCACATGTCAAGAACCAATAAACTTGGTATCACATATAAAGCTTAATAAACAATAAATCTAAACCATTTGCATAACACAAATAACAGCAATGCTGCCATGTTGTCATATGTGTACTTAGCACTCCATGCAAAGTTTTTAGCCATGAGCTGGAAATAGCTACACCTCTCGAAGTTTATGTTGCTTTATCCTGCATGGGCCTGGAGCCATATCCCTGATGGCATGTGGCAAGGTACACTGTGGATGGAGTGCCAATTCATTGCCAGGCACACACATACTGTACACATGCTTATTTACACACTACAGGCAATTCAGGGAACACTAATTAGTTTAACCTGCATGTCTTTGGAAACTGGAGTACCCAGAGGTAAGCCACCAAACATGAGGAGAACACACAAACAGACTCGAGGCAAGAATTGAACCAGGACCAGGGAGGTGCAAGGGCGGCAGTGCTAACCCCTCAACCTCCAAATCCTAAAGTATAAAAACTGCGTGGTATATTAAAATGCAAGTGTGTGACATGCTGTTCGCACATGCCTAAAAATATTCAGAAACACGGCCAGTGTAAATTGACCTAAATAAAGCTATGGAGAGATAACATTGCCTCAGAATGAGACTGTGTGCAAATATTTAAAGCACTGAAATCATAAAATACCAAATATCAAAAGCACATGAAAGCAAGAAACAATCAGCTACACTGACTGAAAATCATGCATATGTTATATTATGCATATAAATATTTCTCAATATATGTTTATTATCTTGTGATTTACTGTATAGTTTGTATTTTAATGTAATTATGCACTATTATACACATGGAATAAAAATAGTTTAGTCCAACTTTGAATGTTCAATGTCTCCGGCAGAGGTTCAAAAGTAATTAACACGTGCACTAACATGACCCAAAGAGGCGTGAAGGCACATATTCCAACTTCAAGCACTGTCTTTACATAAAAGAAAGAAAGAAAGAAAGAAAGAAAGAAAGAAAGAAAGAAAGAAAGAAAGAAAAGTAGAGCCCTCACATGTCATCATGGGTCAACTGTAGGCTTTAGCTTTGTTTTTACTAACAGCCCACGTATGAATCCATTCATCTGTCATCTTATGTCATGAAGGTCCAAAGCAGTTTGATCATAATACCATATAGCACTTAACACATCAGAGATTTGATTGCCTTCTGATCTTTATAACGCAAGTCATCTTTCATGTCATATCAAGATATGAACATACAACCTGATCCCAGAACAGATGCACACAGTGTTCTGTAGTTAAATTTTAATAAAAGGTGTGTTGCTGAAAAGGTTTTTGAAATAAGGCTTAAAAATCACAAAGCTTAACCTAAACGCAGATGAAATTGGATGGAGGTGTCGATGCATATGGTAATGTTTCCACATGTGATACTGTGGTGACTGAATCATATGTGCTTTAAAGTGAAGGTCATTGGTCAAAGTAAGGTTCTAAATTTCAAACTTGGCACTGCTAGATATTTGATTACAGTGCCATGCATCGCACTGCTCATGGAAATTCTTTTCATAATCAAAGTGTTGATGAAAAGAAAAAATCCTCTGGTAAATCTCAAAGCAGCTTTTGTTGATTTAACATGCACACTTTGCACATGCACAGACAACGTGAGAGCAATGTTATACGCCATCAACCATGTCCAATTTGTTGGCCAGGGCAGCGCCGGACTGCAGCTGGGCCTAACGCCGCTCAAACTGCACACGCAGGGAGTCGTGCATCTGGACATGGCCGTTTTAACTGCATCTTTTCTGGGGTGTTACTTTTACACCATCAATCCTAGAAGGACCTATTGCTGCCAGCATGACTTTTTAAAAAACCATTAAGGCCTTCATATAGCGTGACTATAGGTATGTCTCGTTTTAAGTTTGGGTATAAGTTTTTCCCAAATTTTTAATTGCTTTACCAAAATGTTGCTTAGGGGAATAGAAAAAAATAAGTTACAAAATGAACAGAGTGTCAGCTAAAACTCAGTCATGGAGAACAAATATGTTTCTATAAAGCATTGACACCATTAGAACTACGACTTTTCTACTGCTTAGTGGAAAAATATGACGGAATCTATTACGATATATATGTTTTTTATTTTTATGATCTGGAGATTTGTGGCAAAGCTTGGTGGCACCCAGGAAAAAAAGAATGTTTAATTCCTGTGCCAATTTTCACACTTAATCTTCACCAATTTCGAAGTGTGAGGGCTAACACTTGGCAGCAAACTGTCTAATTATTTTAATGACATGTTATTGCATAAAATATTATAGCACACTCATGCTTGGTTTTAATTGCTATACTTAATTGACTATACAGTAACTACTATAACTTATAACATGGTTTTAATTAGCACATCATTATTTATAATTAACAATATTAACTATATATATATACTGCTGTTTTTGAAAAAGAATTAACAATTAAGTACTGGGTATAAGCTTGTTATAAGCCTGTTGAGCTACTGATACCACAGTGAAGTGTTTAGTTTCAAACATAATACTGCAGCCAAATTAACAATTTTTAGTTATAACAGAACTACATACTTTATTTTGTTATAAGCAGGCATAAGGGTGTGGCTAGATCACTGGGTCAGAGCATCACTGAAATAATACAATAGGTCTTCTGTTGGGTTCTCAGTGTGCAGTGGTTATTAATGACCAAATGTGGTCCAAGGAAGGACAACCAGTGAACCAGCAAGATGGACATGGTCACCCATGCTGGACTGTGTCCACCACCAAAAGCACCTACATTGGATGTGTGAGCATCACAACTGGACCATGGGACAATAGAAGAAGGCAGCCTGGTCTAATGAATCATGTCCTCTTTTATATTGGATGGCCAGATGCTGGTGTGTCACTTACTGTACCTGTGGACGAGGTGGAACCACAGTGTGTTCTCCTGCGCCACCTTGGGTTCTGATATTCAAGCGTATGTTACTTAGATGTACAATCTACTGAAATCAAGTATGGCAAATGGTATTAACCTGAGGCCGTAGTCTCCTTTAGCAGTGGAATGCATTCTGCCTCACTGCGAAATGTAATTTACTGGAGATATACTGGACAAACAAATCCAAACCATGAAGTCTCCACCTCGCATGTTAAAGGATCTCCAGACACCACAGCACACCATCAGATAGTTTATGCCTTGATGGGTCAGAGCTGTTTTGGTGGGAAAAAAGGGTGGCTCAATATTAGGAGCTTTTAAAGTTATGTCTGACTGATGTACCGGAAAACAGATTGAAACCTCAAGCCTTTACATCTGAGATCATCCAGCAGTCTTGATCGACTTTCAGGAGCAAAAAGGTACACAATTGCCTGACTCATGCAAACAACATCTTCAGTTGTTTATGTTTCTGATGTGCCACAACCTGTCCTGTCATTCTGTATCACACATGTCAGCCCTGTGAAGGCAGATGAACATAGCATGATTCACCTGGCTATTTCATGACCTTACAAAATGTCATGCCCCAACACAAAACCATTGGTTCAGGTTGTTTAGCAAAGTACAGATTAGATGCTACAGTATGATGTGAAGGAGGTTTGGCTTAAAGTTCAAGGATATGGAAATGATGCAAAATAGAAAAGCATGAACCCTGCAGGCTAAAAGATGTTAAAACTATACAGAGAAACAGCTGGAAAGAAGTTTGAATTTGAAAGAGATGCACTTATGGCTGTTGGGTTTGATTCCCACTCCCCCACCTCCCCCACCCAACCCGGGTCTTTGTGAGTGTGAGTTTACAGTATTTTGCATGTTCTCCCTGTCCTGTGTGGGTTTCCTCTGGGTACTCTGGTTTCCTTCTACAGTCCAAAAACATGAAGGTTAGGCTGATTGGCATTCCTAAATTGCCCATAGTGTGTGTGTGTGTGTGTGTGTGTGTGTGTGTGTGTGTGTGTGTGTGTGTGTGTGTGTGTGTGTGTGTGTGTGCCCCCACCTTGTGCCCTAAGTCTCAGGCCCACCGTGACCCTGTATTGAATTTGAAATTAAACGCTCAAAATATAAGTGAAGTCAAAACTTTCAGCTTTAATTCAAGAGGTTGGACAAAAGTGTGGGATTAAACAAACAAACCAACAGTTTGGAATATTCTTATAAAGAAGGAATTAACTGATAAGCTCAGCAAACAGTAAGAGCCTGGAAGATCTCAGAAGACAACTAAAGTGAATGACTGCAGAATTCTGTCCATGGTGAAAACTGCAGAATTCTGTCCATAGTGGAGGACACTTTTGAGATTGTAGACGTATCATCGTCTGCGGTCATACAGACGCTTCACAACAAGGTGCAAAACATTGGTAACTCTCAAGGACAGAAAAGCCAGATTAGACTTTTCCAGAAAATGTATGAAACCAAAATTACCAGCAGGAGGGGAAGAAAAAAGGAAGGAGGAAGGAAGGAAAAACTTATGATCCAAAGCATACCACATCATCTGTCAAACATGGTGGAGGTAGAGTTATGGCATACCCAATGAAACTTGGTTACTGATGTTATTAATGACCTGACAGCTGATAAAGAAAGCATGATGAATTCTGAAGTGTATGTGGCTGTACTTTAAGCTCAGATTTAGCCAAATGCTGCATAACTGCTAGGACACCACTTCATAAGGCAGATGGATAATGACCAAAAACATACAGTAAAAGAAATGGGATATTCTTCACTTGCCAAGTCTTTCAACTCAATAGAACATAATTTTCACTTACTGAAGACATGAGGCAGAAAGATCCACAAACTAGTGAAGACCTGGCAAAGCACCCCAAGGAAGGAAAATTGTGTCATGTCCATGGGTTCCAGACTTAATTTCAAGGGATTTTCAAAGTATTAAGGCAATCTTCATGTTTGTAATTATGTTAGTCTGTTCCATTATTTATGGGCGCCACAAGGGGGAGGGGGGATGAAAATGGATGTAATTCCTAAATGTTTAATGCCACACTTTTTATCAAACCCCTTGAATTAAAGTAGTAAGTCATAACTTCCCTCATATCTTAATTGTTTCATTTCAAATATAATGTGTTGGTGTACAGAGGCCAAATGCCAAAACACTTATCTTTGTTCCAAAATTTATCAGCTTGGCTGTATGTACTTATTAGGACAACCAAACCATGAAATGATTAAAGTTTATTCCTATACTAGACATGCTTTTTATCTTAACTGTAGGTTAACCACTAATGATTATGATCTATTGCAGTAGATAGGGCTATAAATCTATGCTTAATCTGTACTGTCGAATAAGAAAATAACGGTATGTTCCCTAGAGATAGTGAAGAAGTGTGAGAAAGTTAGCTAAAAAGGCAAAAGAGGAAAGAAGAAAAAAGAAACAGGAGTCTAGAATAAAAGTTCTACAAAAAAAAAGGTTCTGGAAAACAAAAGTAAGGAAATGCCATTACAGGAAAACAATCAGGGTGATGTGATGGATGAAAGCAGAGTTGCTTAAAATGCCCGGCAGGGTAAGATTTACTGCACTGATTTATTTATTTACATTGTTCACAGCGTAGCCTAAAAAAGCACCGAAGCTGGAAATGTAATTTGTAGCCTGCGTATGCCTTTGTTTGCTGTTGTTTAGCAGCATTTAACTTCCCTAATAAAACAGAGTTTTAGAATCAGGTTTTATATTCAATTATTACTTATTTACTATTTATTTTTACTTACTGGCTGAAAATTTTTAATGAACAATTCTACCCCTTATATCAAAATGATTGGTGTCTCTCCCAACCACTTTTAGACTGTCATCAGTCCAGATTTTCAAGCAGCTTCTAGGTAAAAAAAAAAAAAAAGAAACGCTTTTGCGTTATTTGAGAGGAGACTCAAGGCTCCCCGATAACTTGCTGACACGAAAGCGGTGATTTATTGTAACTTCAGAAAATTGAAGGGATTCCTGCCATTGCATCTGAGATGCAATTGTCCAAGACCTGCAATTCTCCACCACCGATGATTCTTCCTCTTAAACCATTCTACACACTGTATATAAAGGTTTCTTTGTTGTTGCCCACATGGCGGTAATAGGTATTCTCAGGAATGTAGTTATTTTCGACAGACCCTGCTTGATTTATTGAGGTCTGCAACTTTTTACTCTTATTCAATGTATGTGCTTGCTGCCTTTCCTCATGTTGATTAATCAGCTTGACTTTACACTGACTTGACAGTTGCCTCAATAATAAATGTGATCTCTAGTATGTGTGTATTTAAATAGTACCTAGAACATGCTACTCCATTCCAGAAAAGTCACACAAACATGAATAAGTGAGGAGGGTGAACGGGTGTTCCGTTTCACAAATTTGTCAAGTGTTTTTAGTTTTCACTACAGTGGCACTTAAACAGAGTCCAGTTGATCTACTGCCTTCTATTAAAGGATACAATAAACATTTGTATTCATTTGCAGCTTTAATTATTATTTTGTTAGCAAATAATTTTAAGTCTTTAAAAATGCAAAAAGAAATTTAGATTTTTTTTTAACATATATTATAAGATACATATAAGACAAATAAAATTATATAATGCAATATAAATTTTGTGATTTTGTCACAATATTATTTTAATTTCATATAGAAAATTCTAGGTTACATGATGTTGTAATAATCATTTTTCAGATGTAGAGAATCTGGATTTATTTTGGTTTGTGATTTTCTGACTGATTAATTGAGTTTCAGTTGAATGATATGTAGTTATTTACAGGATGTCACATTTTTACTAGGGCGTGTGTGGGATTTTGTCTGTAAGGGTTTTGATGGATATTACAGTCCAGTAAAAAGAGTTGGATGATCTTCTGAAAATCAATCAAATCCTACCTGATTTAATTTCATTCCTAAAATGATTTTCCGGAATAATTTAAGACGTTAGAATTACGAAAGGCTTTGTCTTTAGTCCTGCCAAAATGAGTTAATGTTAGAAACATATGAGGGATTTTCAAGTCAAACAGGATGGAATTTCTTGTGAATGAAGGCGATTGACATTTACAGAAGACTTCAAGCACAGTACGGTGATGAGACTCTTAGCCGTAGTAAAACCTTTGAATGGTTTTTAAAGAAGGCCATACTCCCGTGAACGAAAACCCTGGCCGAGGTGGCTTGGACCCCACTACAGTCATTCACGTAAAAAACATCAGTGAATGATACACTTGAACCTTCGAAAATACACACAAGTATTCACGAACACCACTTTCACATTACAGAAACATACCTGTCCTGACCTCGATCCAAGCCATTTCCACATGTTTGGGCCATTAAAGGATTTCCTGGGAGGACTGCATTTTAAACACGAAGCAGGCAGTCTGATCACGGCTGAGAAAACTTTATACCTTCATGTTATTCAAGCGCTAGTGAAACACTGGAATAAGTGCATTCGTGTAGCAGGGGATTATATAGAGAAATATAGGTAGTTCATAAGGGACTCATAGCTGTGTTCTGTTATTGTGCACAAAAGTCCCGGTTTGATTTGAACACCCCTCATATTATTTAAATGCGACCAAATGTACTGTAAAATGTTTTGCGCTGACTGATTTCTTAAACTATGTGACAAATACTTGGGATGTAAGGAGTGCTCAGTAAAACCTTCCTGTTAAACATTGCAATGTGAGTAAGAAAAACATTAGCATCTCTCAAATTGTATCCCACTTGTATGTTGGGAAAAGTGTTTACTTCTATATTTATTTTCTCTTTCCGAACAAGCATACCGTAACTGAAGGGTAAATTCTCCATCATTTTAAGCATAAGCTGAAACTGATCTTTACCGATAATTAGTGTCTGGAGGGTACTGGGCCTGTTCCTAACCGCTGGAGTGTTGAACACATGCTTATCCAAACCAAGCACTTATTCCCAGAACACCCAGAACTTCCATAAACACAGGTTACATAAGAGGGGTAAAGGATTGTCACCTTGGGTTTGTACTGCAGTAAAACTCATCACATCCATCTATCCAGTGAGGCAGGACCCTTAACATCAACACACTGTGAGCTCTCAGTAAAACAGTTCTATTAAAATGAATTACATACCCACCCACATACACTGACACATGCTCACACACTCACGCACACACACGGCCTGTTTATAGTCCCTACACTTAAATGCTGCAGTGTGGTTTCCAGTATCATTAAACATGATCTACTGACTCTGTGCGTGTGTGTGTGTGTGTGTGTGTGTGATTGTGTATGAACTGTAAAACTGTCTTAAGTCAAAGTTGAGGCTCTGCCTGACCAATGGCTGTCCGGTTTAAGAGCTACAAGACAACAGGCAATTAGAGGACTGCTAGCAGCTGTTAAAAGGAAGAGAGGATAAGATGAGCGATGAGAAAACAAGATATCAGAAAGACATGATTTCTTTTTGCCCTGGAATCCAACAGCCCAGCTGGCAATTGAAAAAAACTCTCGGCTCAGAGGAGAGGAAATATAAAGAGAAGCCACTTTGTATTCCATCATGTTTATAAAGCAGATGTTCAGAAATCTCTATCCTTAACATTCTTATCTCTCGCAGCATTCATATCCCACACAAAGCGTCGAGAGGATGAGAGCACCGTTTCTAGCTATCAGCACACTTCCCTTACTCCCTTTAAAGGTTATATGGTGGAAACAATCAGTTACCCTACTGTCAACAATGCGACAGATCCTAACGGCATGCATCCCGATTATGACTTTGCCTTCATGACTTTTTTTAGTGACGCGAACCAGGATGACTGGACTTAAGAAATGAAAAGAGACCACAAACATGCAAACAAACATCTAATGAGAATCGTGTGGCTTCCAAGCAGCACTGCCACCTCCCTTTCCTCTTTACGGGCAGATCGCTCTCAGAGAATGCAAACAACATAGCCAGGAAGAGGTGAGCCAAGGTCAAGAGCGGGTCAGCAGGACTGTGTCAGGCCATGTGTCAGGAATTTATTAAGGCTGTGGAACTTCAGACACAGACGGACACCCCGAAAATACATCAGCAATGGCATCCATCTTTTTAAAAAAAAAAAAAAGAAAAGAAAAACTGGGACCTGGATATCGTCACATCTTTTGGGGAGCGTACACACGAAAGCAGGCATCCATTAGAAGAGCCGAACTTGTTGTGGAACCATGTGCGTTAAGGTGAGAGGTCAAGCGGTGCTGGAGTGGTCAAGAGAAGCGCCAGAGATGTCCTGATAACCTCCAGTGGTATGTGTGCATAGTCTGTGCAAGTGTGTTTGCGTGAGAGAGAGGCCACTGTTTTAGGCCTCGATTCCCCTCAGATACGGCTGCGTGCCCAAGGTCATCATTCTCCGGTTACACACGGTGCACTATCAACCCCCTTAAACCAACACAAACTCCCACACTCCCTCTCAGCCCCATTGTATACTTGGACATGGACTTGAGAATGGCCTTGCCATGGATTGTGACACTGGATGGAAAGAAGACGAAAAAAAAATAATAATAATAAATAGAAGAAAGAAAGCAGTTTGTCTTCTAGCAGCGTAAAACTATCAGCATTTATTTGCTTTTGCGCTTTTGAAAATGTGTGTGACTCAAATCTGAAATATGTTGATCATTCTCTTAATCAAAACCACCCAACTCTCCCAGTGCAACAGAAATGATATGATGCAATATTCCATATTTTAGGGATGAGATATTTCCTTTTTTGAAATCATGAAATGCAACATTAAAAAACCAGGGATGAAAAATACTTGAATAACTGCATGCTGTTACTATGTGTGCAATTTTGAGAGATTTTACTTTTTTGGTTTTACTCAAGAAAATGTCCAAGAGAGAAATATGTTTTTACTTCTAACATTTTCATTTTGAACTTCAAAGTGCTTGTTACAAAACTTAAATGCCATATGATATTTCTTCTTTTTTTATTGTAAGATGTACAGTGGGTTCATATAGGATGAGATGTCTTAGGATGTCAAAGGATGAGAAAACCTTTTTTAATGCTGTACATTGAAAAAATACTTAACAATATCACAGGTAAAGTGACAATAGTTATTAGTCATGGACATTATTTGATGATGTCATCCTTGATTGTATCAATGTTCAGGTTATATTTGAACTAATGATCCTGGTATTGAGATGCTGCCTCTTAAATAGATAAGTGCAAATCTATGCTTTCTAAAAAAGGTACTGTGCAGGTTTGGTAAAATTCCATTGAACGCTCTAGTTTTGACCCTCCAACTTAAAAAAAGAGAAAAAGCTATTCATGTATTACAGGTTCACGGAAGGACTGAAGCATATCCCAGTGAGCTTAGGGCATGAGGCAGGGTACGTCCAGGACAGGGTGCCAATCCAATATGTATACACACACATACACATTCACAAACTTGTTTATTCACACACTATGGGCAATTTGAGGACACCAGTTAGGCTAATCTGCATGTCTTCGGACTGTGGGATAAGCACTGGAGAAAACCCACCAAGCACAGGGCAACCATGCAGACTCCATGTTCAGTACATGGACAGGAATCAAACCCAGACCCAGAAGGTGTAGGGTGACAATGCTAAAATCTATTTCATTAGAAAATAAAATAGTTAGTGCACATCTATGCTTTCTAATAAAGGTCACGTAAAATTTCCATATAAATGGTCTAAGAAGCTTTGCAGAAGGACGAAAAGTGTGATGACAAATGATAATGAACGTCACCGCCTCAAGACCAGGATAGTGATCCCTGTGTAGACAGGCAACACAATGAAACAGAATTCTTCACAGTTTTGGTCAGAGGTCATTTATCGGCTTAGGCATTGGATAAGTGATCAGTAGGGCACAGGTTCAAACCCAAGCACCACTAAGTTGCCCTGTTGGACCCTTAAGTGCTCAGACATATAAAGGGATAAAATGTAAATCCTTCTGGATAAGGACGTATGCCAAACGCCATCAATGTAAATGTTATTTACCATCAAATCTGCAAAGCTATTAGCAAGTTAGGTATTAGAATTTAGCAGGCTAGATGTTTTGTAAATGAGCTTGCTAAATGCGCTAGCTAGTTATGTTGTGTTTTGTTGCTAATGCCTTAGCATACATTTCAACCTGTTTTTTTTTAAAGTAAAAAATTCAGTAACCAGTGAGCTAATTCTTCTTTTTTTTTAACTATCCAAATTTTATTTGTGATTCATTTGCTAAAAAAAACCAGCTAATCAAGCCGAGTCACTTATTATCTAATTTATAAACAAATAAGACATTTTACTTCTGAACCCTTGTACGAGAACATTTCAATGTACATAATCTTTGACTCAGCTAGGTAGAATTGTGCCACTTTAAAAATGAAGTTATATTTTGACAAAATATCTATTCCTTTCCTTAAGTAAAGTTTTTTGGTACTATCACTAGCTTCTTTTGCAATCTTAATGCCAAGACAAATGATTGGCCCCTTCAGTGTCAAACTATGGCCCTAGCTATTATACTTAAATTTGACCCTTAAAGGTGCCTGCCAGCCTGAGGAATGAGGAATGTCAGTGGGCTCTCTAACAAGGTCTTAATACAAACAAAGCTGACAGTTTCTACCGCAAGCCCATTAGTATAACACAGCACAAAGAAATTGTATTGTGCTCAGCTTCAGTGTCATAGCCATGGAAGGGGGAGGGGAAACTGTGTGACATTTTATGCCATTTCATGTGAAAATGGAGCAGTGCCTCTTGTCATCAGGCACATCTGTCTGAGTGAAGGAGAGAGAGAGAGAGAAAGAGAGATGAGTGCAGCATCTGCGGTGTGACTTCAAAGCAGCATGAGGGAGGGAGAAGAGGGTCTGGTTCAACACTCAAGTTCCAAGTTGAGAGATTGCGGGGGAGGACAAAAGGGAACCTGCTGACCTCGGACACAAGTTTCATTCATACACACTCGCGCACACTCTCATATTCGCACGCAGGATGAGCACCAGTCCTTCAACAGCATCCGTCTGGCTTTTGCTACGTTTTATTACTTTTGATTTGCACCAAGCACATTTGTTGTAAATTATTATTTTTCTCTTATTTGCTGTAAACACACCCTTATTTTTAAGGGTAAATGCTTTTCACTAAGCTGGCCCCTCCAGAACCAGCACTCATTCATCTGGTATAATTATTCTTAACAGGCAGAAATCGAGTTTGTCACTGTTGCTGGACATGCATGAACAGAAGGGTTTTTTTTTTTTCCAATAATCTACAATAATGGATCTCAAAGAGGATATCAAAAATATTGGAAAATTTGGTGAAAATGTTTAAAGATTATCTCATGATAAGGATTTTATGGTTCACATTTGTAGTCTCAGTCATCTATTAAATGTCCCAAACTATAGAAAACATATCAAAATGAAAATGTAAAAATTATATTTTTAAATTGAAAAATAATTTATATTGTTTTTTTATGAGTCTTATCTCATTACGCAAATTGTATGTGGCAGTTTTAATTATGGGCCCATTATTAAAATATAAATAATAAATGAATCAATAAACATACATTATTTGCACCATACGGAACATAATAATTCATTCTTTGTTACAACATGACTATATAAGTAACTAAGTAATGTACATAGTTGCACATGATCAATTACATTACTGGCGAACATATTTGTATTAAAATAAAATATTTTTATCCTCTACATAAAAAAAAAAAATTTAATATATCTTTTATAATTTTTGAAATTATGTTTCTGTCACAAGTATGACCAGTGGGATTAAACAGATCCCATTTGAAAATTTGGTTTGCATTCACACAATTAAATATTATAAATCAAACAAGACTACTTATCCAGCTTTTATGATGTAAATATTATGCAAATTTTTCTTTGTCACATTTTCTCTCGCTCTTGTCAACATCCAGACATGAGGCATCTCCACCGTGTCCTATCTGCAAGGAAATGTCAGACATTTTAGCCTCTTGCTGTGCTCCTTTTTCCGAAGCCTACAGGAGTCTCATTTCCTCTGATCGCGCTTTTCCCGTTCTGGCGGTGTCTTCATGGGGGATGAAAAGTAACCAGAGCATCGAGGTTTGGTGCAAAAACAAGCCGCTTTGGCCTTCGTCAGATATCATTTATACTGAACAGGTGGTTGACAGGAAATCGCTTGTTCATCTGGTTCTGTGTGAAGTCTGAATGTCTGGAGAAAACATATAAAGCTGTCCAGACCAAACAAAATATCTCTTTCTCTCTGTTTGACAAACAAAATTCATTGAGAGCAGGATAACACTATAGGAAGAGAGATACTGTGCAGCATACAGTTGAAAATATGTACGTACACATGTACATGGGTCACATTTCCATAAGTCTTTAAGTATGGAAAGGGCAGAATAAAAAAGTGAGTGAATCCCATACAGTCTGGATTTAGTTCACTCATTTTTATAATATCTCCAGATAATTCAGGAGAAGCTGGACTCTTAATGCCGAAGAAGTAAATATTTATCAGTAAAAAGATCTAAGGGAGGTAGATACTGTAGGAATCTTTGTTAGTAGCTGGAGAGTGGCATGGTGCCACAGAGGCATGGATGTAAGGTCATATCATATTCTTTTGACTATGTAAAGCTGCTTTGCGGCAATGAAAATTGCTAAAAGCGCTATACAAATAAAATTGAATTGAATTGAATTGAATATCAATGAGCTGCAAATGATGGTTAAGAACCCCAAGCTCAAACCAGACATGCTGGTCTGCTTACATTATGTTGTGATGGTCAGCTACATCATACAACATTGGGTTGTAATACAGAAGATTGCCCATATTTCCCTGCCTTGCAAAGAACCTTGGTACATGGTGCCATCTATAACTAGCCTTAATAAAAGCATTTGAGTCTGTACAATAATGAAGTGGACACCCTTAGATGATTCATAAATTCAAGAAAGTGGTAACTACTCCCAGAGCTGGTAGCTGAGATCTGGAAGAGGTTTGAACCTCTTTGCCAGTGTGAAATCAATACAGTCAATAGCACCCTAGGACAGGATGAAATGACTCATGACTGATCTTACTATCTATAATGTATATCGTCTTATTTTAAAGCATGTTCTTCCTCCATAGTCACTATGGCACTGTTGGTCTCCCCATACACATCATGACAGCTTCCAAAGGCAGATTGCTGTCAGATCACCTGTGTCTGTGAGTCTGGTCTCTCTAGCTGAACTCCAGGACTGAATGACAATAGTAGCTACGGTTCAGAAGGTCTCAGGTTTAAATCCCACAACCCCCAGTTGTCCCTGTTGGGCTCTTGAGCAAGGCCCTTAACCCTCAACTACTCAGATGTATAATAAGATAAAAATGTAAGTGGCTCTGGTTGAGGGTGTTTACCAAATGCCTAAATGTAAAAGTATTCATCGCACTGGCTGTCTCCAGTACACTGCCCAATTTCTAAGATCTTGACTGCTAGCCAAGTCCATATCCACTATTTCTAAGGAAATATGTTGCACTGTGTACTCTGCAGTGCACCATAAATAAAATCCATCTTAGGCATATTAATGCCTTTCTAAAAGGAGCAACTTGCTGCCATAAAAATACAATACCCATCAGCCCAGTGGGGCTTTTGTTATGGAGTCCTTTAAGGATCCCTCTCATGCACTAATACAGACTACTGGTTGGAAATGGTTTCCATTTCCAATGTTTATAGTGGATGGATTTGGATTTGCATACATCTGTGGCTGGATAAACTTTGGAACTTGTGAATAAGTAATGAAGCTTTCAGTAAATGTGAGCCTATGGAGCCTTCCTTGCTGTGCCTGGTATGTGGTATGCTATTGTATTATTTCGACACAATAGAAGTCTATACAGAGGCTAAAGACTGAAAGATGAACATTATGACCATAGTCTTTAGATTATACTGGTCCATACTGTCATGTACTACTTTGTGAGGAGGATTTCCTCCTCATGCGCGTGGTTTAGAGGTAGAAGTTTGTGCTGCTGCTGCCAACTGGGCATCACCTCATGTCTAAGGACCAATCAAAGTAATTCTGCTCTATTGTTAGTATGAACATTGTAATTTATTCAGTTGTTTTCCATTGCCCTCACAGATTTGGCTGGTTGAAATAGAATAGAAGAGGTAGATTTATAAGAATTCCAGTTAATCACTAATGTATCATCATTCAGACCTGGTAGACGCAGGGAGGTTCTAAGTTTGATTTGTTTAGACTTTGTGGAAAGTCTTGGCATGTATGCACACAAGGTATCAGAGTATTTCTAACCACCCCTGGTAGATATCCAAGGTTCTCACAACAATATGGTTGCATCCAAAAAACATTTTTTAAAATTAATTTTATTAAAATTAATTAGGTTTTAACGTTATTTATTCTAAATATTATTTTTTGCTCATTATCATGAAAGCTGCCAATCAGTGTCAATTTGTTTGTATCCTCATGAGACTGGTTGATCCAAGGTGAGACCACCTATTTCTGTAGCACTTGGGATACAATGACGATGTGATACGCTGCAGGTGTGAAGGACACTGGGGACTAGAGTCTAGAGTTTGAAGGTCCTCCATCCCCTAGACAGTCCACTACAGGTAGGGCAAATGGTGTAGTCCCGCCGCGTAGCCCAGTTATAATGGAAGAGGTGTGAAACACAGTTTGTGGAAGAGAGGTGAGGCAGAGGTTACTAAGATGAGTGTTGATTAGAAGAGGCGGTATTTTTTCAAGTGCCGGTCTCGAAGGTCTGCTCGTCCAGAGCGTGGGATGAGGTAGGACAAAAGGGGGAGTGGCGTAACGGGATGTCCCCGCGCTCTCACCTTTCTCTCTCCTCACCTCCCTCGCTTCTCACGTTCCTCTGCCAGCAGTTTCACAGCTCGCACAAAAGAGACCCACTGCCATTGATCTTAGCCAGTCACAAATGGTGCCAAGTCAACAAAGAGCAACTGAAATATCAGCAGCTGAGAGGAGATGGAGCTGTGAGTGCCTACATGTGGGACGTTTCTTGATAACTTGACAGATACACAGTGGAGGCACATCATGTCTCACCACACCCATATGTCAGATGTCCTTTCAGATGATAAAAAGGAAGGAAGATCTCTTGGCAATCTATTGAGGGTTAGGAGGAACAGAAATATGAGAGCATTAGATAGAAAAAAAGAAGTAAAAAGAAAGATGAACAAGCAACAACAAAGAGATGTATGTAAGCTTCATGGAAGAATGATATATCTGTGTGGAAACTGGAAAAGGTATTGAATAGACAAACAGTTAAAATGTCTATTCCAAAGCTGTGGGTGAAATTAATTTTGTAGGCGTCATCAAGTGTTCTGGTTAACTTTGCTTTAATATTATAGATTAATAGTTAACATTGAATATGCACCAGGTTTACTGATAAGTTCAATCATTATCATTGTCAGAGTTACTGGTGTGCTGAGAATGGACCACAACCCGAAACATGCATTTTGTTAAGGTTCCTTTGCTTTACTTTGGATAAACAGCTTTCTAAAGAATATTTTTGGTATATTTTATGAAAGGGGCATCCTACTGTATATGTTCTATAAACTATCGAAGAAAGTCAAACCTAAATTGCTAGATACATGAATATGTCTGATAACTTCAACCATGGGTTAGACACAATAAAATAAAAAAAGGGTTTAAAAAAACCTCTCAACTTGACATTATACATTTACGCATTTGGCAGACGCTCTTATCCAGAGCGACTTACATTTTTATCTCATTATACATCTGAGCAGTTGAGGGTTAAGGGCCTTGCTCAGGGGCCCAACAGTGGCAACTTGGTGGTTGTGGGATTTGAACCTGGGATCTTCTGAACCATAATCCAATGCCTTAACCACTGAGCTACCCCTGGTCTACATTATATGTAGTCATAATCATGTTGATAATGGTGAATTGAACAATTTTAACAAAGCACACACACACACACAGACAGATCTTTGCTATGCGAAACTATAAGGACTATGAGAAGAATGGGTTAACATAAAAATTATTGGAGAAGAAAGATAAATGTAAAAAGTAGTCATCTCGTTGGTTTATAAGTTTTTTTATTGTCTCTATGCGGGAACCTCACTCACTCACTCACTCACTCACAGATCGTCTATACAACTTTATCCTCTATATAGGGGGGCCTGAAGCCTATCCCAGGAGACTAAGGGCACGAGGCGGAGTACATCCATCACAGGGCACACACACTCACACACTATGGGCACTTTGGGAATGCCAATCAGCCTAATCTGCATGTCTTTGGACTGTGGAAGGTAATAGGAGTACCTGGAGGAAACCCACCAAGCACGGGGAGAACATTCAAACTCCATGCATACTGACCTGAGATGGGAATTGAACCCGGACTCTGGAGGTGCAAGGCAAAAGTGCTGACCACTAGGTCACCATGCCAGTAGGGGGAATCTATTCACACAAAAACATACGTATATATACACTGATTAGTCACAACATTAACACTCTCAGGTAAATTGAAAAAAATAATTACCAATTGTATACCTGTATACTGGTGACAGGATCATGAGCACCCATGGCTCATTTATGCCTGTTGGGGCCAGATAATCCTGTTATCCTACAGATAAGCCAGTCGTTCAAATTGCTGAAAATTGGTAATGCTCACCACAAGAGAAAGGTATCAAAACACTCATCACATGCATCACAGCCTGAGACAATTGGGGCTTAGCAAAGAGTTTAAAGTTATTGATCCAGCCTACAAATTCCTCAGATCTCAATCCGAACAAGCATCCATGGAATATGTCAGACAAACAATTCGGACAAATACATGGAGGCCTCACCTCACAACCCTCAGCACCCAAAGGATCCGCCGCTAACGTCCTTGTCCCCTGCAGAGACAGTATATTTTATTGTATATTTATTATATAAAAAAATATACAATGACAAGGCTTCTATTGCCTATCTTATAATTTTTATTCTGTATGTTAAGCCAGAGTCTGTGTGCAACAACTACAGTAGATAGATGCTAATTTACCCTAAAGATTAAGCCCATCAGTAATGAAACATGAGGTTATGTTGCTTCCTGCTTTCCTGCCCTCACCACATGGTCCAATTCATAAACGCCATATAAACTCAGCTAGTGGGAAAGTAATACACTCAGTAGTTAAATCCCATCTGTCGTGGCAGACAAGCAACTTTAAGGAGGGTAGTATTTTAAAAGTGAGCCTGTTGATGAGCCGTTAAGAGAACACATGCAACTGTAGCAAAGAAACCACCTTTTTTTTTTTGTCAGCATAAAATCACAGCAAAAGCCTAAATTGTGCGTATATGTGTGTTTGTGTTTAACTGAGGCACAGGTCCTGTCCTTTTTTAGGTGGTAGGCATGTCCTAGAGCTAGGGCTGTCCCCTCTCACTATACCTTTATCGCCACACAATGCATTGGGTCAAAGAGCCAGTGCCGCAGCGAGTGCCGCACAAATAAATCAGACATGTAGCTGGGCGGAGGCCATAACCTAGTGGGCAAGGGTTGGGGGTTGGTTTGGGGGGGCAAACATGATAGTGGATAGGTAGGAGTCAAAGGTCATGGCCCTTCATGTCTCGGAACACTTCACAAAGAGGCCCAGAGTGCTGAATGCGTAATGGTCAGGAAGGCTGTGCAGTAATTTATACACCTGTCATTAGTAAGTACACCAGAGCAGGAGGTCAGGCTCCAATTTGTTTAGTCATAGGGGTCTTAAAAACACCACACTCTCTGGAGGACAACAAGGCTCCCTATTTAGAGACGTGCAGATTAGATTTGGGTTTTTCCATGGACCCATTTGTGCTTTCATTATTTTGGAAGGAGAATAAAGCAATGTTGTGCTGGAAAGACTTTGCTCAGTTTTGTACAGCTATGCTGCCCGTAGTGCTAATAAGGGTGGACAGCACACTGTCCTGCGTATACATGTGCAGAAACTCTACTAAACCTCGAAAAAATTACTCTTATCTTACACTTATTGCTCTGTACTCAGATATTCAGATAATCTTGTAACCAGGATCAGTTAAGTCTACTGTATGTTGCAGAAATGTTTTATCGCAATAGCAAATGTGTAGTACATGGGTTGGAAAATAACATTACAAAGTATGAGTTTAAATTTTTTTTTTTTAAATCAAATTACTTTTACTTTAGTTATCTTAATAATAATAATAATAATAATAATAATAATAATAATAATAATAAAGAAGAAATTTTCAACACTAATAGGGTCGAGTTAAAAGACAACAAAGATTATTCAATTTACACATCTGATAAAAATAAAACAGTTTCTTGCTGAAAATTGAGTAACAGTAATGTCTAGACAGGAGAGCCTCACTGGGCCAGTTTATCAAGGATTCTCAGTTTTTTAGTTCTCCAAAAAAGTGGAGATCTGCATTTTAACATCCAAACGGTAAAAAGTAAGCCAGGTGAAACATTATCTTGCTGAATAATCTTGATTAGTTTGATTACAGTTTTGTATTAAACTTAAGATTACTTTAGAATTCTATAGCAAGCTAATGAAATCTTAAGAGTGGGATAAGCTTCCTATTTATTTAACATCACCTTTCTTTCTGAAGCTAGTGTTTACTTCAGTATACCTCGTTTGGTTAATTATTGTTCAAAATTGATTATAAACATTCAAAAATTCAGTCCTTCGGTGAGGAAAAAATTATTATGAAAATCGATGCGTCAAATGTAGACCCATAAAAAATTTGTCTTTCTGTGGTAATTTTGCCATCTTCTAAATCTTTGCCACTGGTACTACCTTAGTTGTTCAATTCTAATCTATGTTGTGTCATCCTTTTTTTCTTCCATAAAAGTTAAATGATTTAAAATATTAATTATTTATTATTTTTGCATTATGTTGCATTACCATGCCATTTATACAAAATACTTCTTCAGGATCATAATATGCTTTAAGTCTCATTACACAATAACTTAAAACCGAACCAACATTAAATGTTTAGCAGAAATGGAGCTTGGAGGCAAACGTAAGCCACAATTCACAAGCTGTTTTCACTGGCAATGACACAAGTGATAAAAAAATTTAATTTAAAAAATGACGCACTGTTACATTTATATCAAAAGCTTTTGCATTGGCTCACACATTTATGTCATAACTCTGTCAGATGTTAGTTTATACTGTAATAGAGTATGCACATTGCATAGCTCTCAACAAGAAGAAGTTTTCTTGAGAGCTAAACATAACAAGCAATTAATTCTATAAGGTACCATAAAGAGTGCCTTAACTGCTGTAAGGTAAGCAGAGAAACGATCATCTGTTTCCATATTGAATTTGATATGTGTTAAGTAAAAACAAAGACCCTTTTGAAACTACGGAGTTCCAGAGATCCTTGATGTCCTTATGGATAGTTACTGCCATGCAAATAACTAATAAAGTGTCAATTCGAATTGTTTTTAAGGGATTTAGGGATGAAAAACTTCATAGTTTACTTTTTTTTATTTCAGTTATTATGTGTGTATAAATTAGATGATGTAACTCAACTTGGCAAAAATATCCAGTATTCACTAAAAGGAGCATAAGATACTAAATCTCCCTTTATTTCAGTGCCTTAATTTGGCAGTTTGGTCTGTCCTGTTCTCTTCCATTCTTTTTTTTATGACTTTTTTATGACTTTGCCGGTTTCACTAATTAAAACAGCAGTCAGTAATTATTTTCATGGCCTCAAAGGAATGGGTTTGATTTAAATTTGGTTTGTGCTGGATCTCCTTCAACCACAAATTTAACACAATCCAAGGATTTTTATTTGGAGCAAATAGTAATGTGTAATTCCACATACATGGGAAAACAGATTTTGGCTCAAACTAACACATTCTCGTTACTTGGACACTCAAGTTCAAAGTCTTTCCAAACATTACTCTGGAAATGAGCCTAAACAAGGCCCTCTAGTGTCCCCTAGTGGTCATTTCCCCAAGTATTTAAGTACTATAAACACACAAGCATGTAGCCTTTCCTTCAAATTTATTTAGTTTTTTGCAATTTTGTTTCTTTTTTATTTTTATTTAAACATACTTTCACCACCATTCTTCATAAGACAATAAGGACTTACAGTTAAATTCTTTGAAATAAAAACACCACTCCTATAAAAGAGACAAAAAAATACAACAAAGAAATAAATAAGAAAATTACATTAAAAAGTCTTTCTTCAAGTCTTCGACTAAAATATGCATGTTTTCTAACAACATCACGTTTCAAATATTTGTCCCTTATAACCCTGAAGGCCAAGGTCTAGTTTTAAAAGCACCTCCACTCCAAAACACTTGTGCATTTCTCGGTCACACGCTAAAGGTCCAATGGTTGTTTGAGCTCTGACTGACCTTGCAGTGTGAGCACTCTGAAGTTGCCATTAAAATAAACCAGGTTTAACGTCCCATGACAATGACCCTTATTTGTTACTTACCGCTCTAGTAAAATGGACCAGAAGGCTTTTTCTTAAGCCTCTTTTGTGAGACCTTTTTTCCCCAAGTGTGTGTTAACAAATGCTAGGGAGGAAACTGGAGTTTTAATGTGAATGTAAAAAAAGAAAGAAAAGGAAAGGCAAAACAATAGGAATTAAAAAGTAACATTTTTAATGTATTATTATTATTATTATTATTATTTTAAAACAATATAATAAAAAGGCGTTTGTCTCCAAGGAATCAGCAAATATTGAATTTATTACATTTAAGTTTACTCATTTAAACAATTTAACCAAAGCCAATTGAATAGAGCAATTGAGATTGCAAAAACAATGAGCTACAGCTGAACACGAAAGTTGAAGTCAGTGAGAAGTTTTACACATAATATTTAGCTTATATAGAAAAACTATGAAAAATTATTAATGCTTTTTTTAGCTACAGTATAAGCACTGCACAAATCTGTCATAAAAGCATATTTATGACACTAGGAAAGCTGAAGGCATTACCTTTGCTATAAAAGCAATAACTGTATATATAAAGATCTGATTACTGATAACAGAGAGATAGTATATTGGTAATAGTACTTTACGTTTTTTCTGTTTTGTCATTAAAAAATTTTTTTTTTATCTCCTGTATCTGTGTGCATGGAGTTTGCATGTTCTCCCTGTGCTTGGTGGGTTTCCTCCGGGTACTCCAGTTTCCTCCCACAGTCCAAAGATATAAAGTTTGGACTAATTGGCGTTCGCAAATTGCCCGTAGTGTGTGAGTGTGTGTATGTGTGTGTGCCCTGTGATGGATTGGCACCCTGTCCAGGGTGTACCCTGCCTCATGCCCTAAGCCTCCTGGGATAGGCTCCAGGTCCCCGTGACCCTGAATGCAGGATAAAGCGGTATAGAAGATGAGTGAGTGAGTGGATCTATAGTACATATACACATTGCAAGATGTTAATTTAAACACTCTAGCTGTAGCATATTGGTTTTAGGTTAGTTTTAACACCATTTCCTCATCGAGTGTAAACCTTAATATGTTATCCCAGTCCTAGTGTCGTGTATATATAGCTTTTTTTTATTCTCAGCTGAACTTGCCAACTTTAGGAATTGGATAACATTTTTATTTATTTGTTCTTAATGTATGTTAGTGTGATGCCCCCTGGAGGACGAATAATGTATTTCAGTTCATTTGAGCAAAAGAAGGAAAACATCACAGTTCAGAACTGTAAAAGTAATGAGTTGTGAGATGCAGCCTGAAATAAAGCTCACTACAATTAACACCCCAGAGTTGATTACGTTCCTGTAAAAGCAAACCCTGATGTGTTTGATTTCTCTACAGCAATTTGCAAATTAAATTAATCATACACTTTGTAAATTAGTATTACAGAAAATGAACATTTGTAAAACAATTTGATTCTTAAATCATTTACCTCATAGCAACTATAAACAGTCATTCTCTCACATGCATCTCTTTGTCCTGTCTTTCTTGTAGTTAGTAATGCAGAAAAATACACCATATTTTATATTACAGATAAACTGTAAAAGTGCAAATAATCTGTTCTTAAAACTTTCCTGTGAAGGAAAATCTACTAACAAATTGTTACAAAACGTACCTTAAAAGAAAACTTCATTTCAATTATTATGAACTTTTCTTTTATTAAACAACACATCTTTTAATCATCTTTTAATCACCTTCAGGGTTTAGTAAGGATGGCTGTGGGACAATAGCACTCTTTAATGACGTCATGGGGGGTTAAAATTTCTCCTGTTGAGGCTTTAAGTAGCCAACAATAACCAGGGCGGAAGCTCTCCTGCTGCCCTTTACTGCACCACATCCATCCAATGCCACCCAAAGTCTTGGATTCATCTTTCTTACCTTCTCAGCACTTCTCACTCATTTCTACTTAGTTCATTGCTTTCGGAAATTCCACAACTCTAAGTGAGCCTGTAAAAACAAAGTTTCTCATCTTATCCGTACCTTGAAGCAATGCTTCCTTCTCCTATAAAGGATTTTCATCTGACAGGACACATAAACTCATCAGGTGGCTTGACGACGATTTACTTTTTCTCTGGTGACTTCTTAATGCAAAAGTTTGCACTCTCTATGTAGAGGAGACTCAAAAACAAACTGGCAGGTAAAAAAGGGTTTTAGACTTAGTCCAAAGCTTAACCATTACTGAGCTTTATGGGTAATTCCATGATTAGTGGTGTCCAGACATTCCATTAATAAATATGAACATACATTAAACGTGATTAATCTTTTAAACACAAGAAATGCGACCTGTCAATAATAAATCTAACTAACACTACAACACCACTTGACCTTAAAATACAATCATTACAATAAAGTAGCATCTTACTTTTGCTTAACAATTTCATGCATGGAGCATCCTTGCGTTACCACATTTTCAATGATATTGTGGTTTTGACAACAGTGTTATTTGAGATTTGAGGAAATTAATTAAGTTATATACATGTAACAATTCTTGTATTGTCACACTAACTTCAAAATTGCACATTGACCTGTGGTAGTGGCTTTTTTGTAAAGTTTGTCAAATTATTATTATTCTACATATTACATTACACTTAACTAATAGCTCTTAAGGCTTAATAAAGTATGTTTTTCAGAGGAAGTTTTTTTTGTTTTGTTTGTTAAGCCACATAGTGATCTATGAATCATTTAAGCAAAAAAACATCTAACTTTGTAACGCCGCGGGTCTCTTCTGAACAGGCAGAGACGCGGCCATTTATACACGCGGTTGCCAGGCAACGCCGCCGCAAGACAATCAGCCTGGATACGCCGCACCTGGCGGCGTGTCTATTTAAGGGTCCTGATACCGCCGCACTTCGTGTGATCATTAGGTAGCACCGGTAAGGTATCAGGGCCAAGACAAAGACAAGGAAAAGACCCAGGTTCTGTCCTCTTAAGACGACGACGAGAGAGAGAGCGCGCGAGACTGCGCGAGCGAGCGGCACGCTGTCCATTACGCGTGCGCTCTCCGGTTAAATATAAAGTATAAAAAAGACACAAACTATCTTAAGTTTTTTTTAGTTTCCAAAGCCCCATCCGTTCTCGTGTTGACGGCGGAGCTCTGTTTATTTAGTCTTTTTAGTTTTCTTTTATTACCTTTTCTATAAAGTTACTAATTAATAATCCCACGCCATCTCCAAACGGAAACGTCTTCCTGTGCGTCTCATAGGCGCTCAACCTCCTGTTTCACTGACCCCCTCTAAAGCACTGCGTTAGGGCTCTTATAAACATTACATCTCGTGGTGCGGCTCTCCATACCGCACCACATAAACTTAAGACATGAAGCAGTGAGAAACAGGTGCAGATGATCAGGCTGGTGATGCTGAGTGTTTGGAACAGATGAGAGGGGAAATGAGGTTGCTGCTGAGGTTGTTACATAAACAACACATTTTTAAATTGTACCTTTAGGCACTTTGTTGCCTGTCACAGTAAAACATTTGTTCCTATTTCTTTAATTAAATCTGGTAATTTAATGTAATAAGAAATGAGGGGTGGTTAAAGACTTTAACACAATACTATATACCAGAGATACAGGTTAATTTGTCTTAATTTTAAGTTTCATGCACAAAGCATAATAGTTATGAGTTAACCTTTTTATATAGTTCAGGGTTTTAAAATCGCAACAAAATATTAAAACAATAGAATTGGACCACTGAAAAATACTTAGAAGATACTTCTTACAGAATTGTAATTGGAAGTGAATTGGGTATTGTGATATCATATCAAGTGGTCATAGGTGATTCCCTTCGGTACTTGTTGCCTAAATTACAGATTTTTTTTTTCATGTGCATAATGTCCCCATGCATTTAGTATGGATGCTGGTATGTGTATTTGCTAAAGTTCTGCTTAAAAAATTAACCAGTATTTATTTTAAATCAAAATACCAATTTCAGAGCAAAATGTGATAAAACAAAATATGAGGCAATGTTTATAATTGTTCATTTGGTAAAATAATTATATAAAGTTTTATATATATATATAATATTTTATTATATATATTATATTTTATTATATATATATATATATATATACAGTATATATGTTTTATTTTTATTTAGTGAAATAGGCTAAATGCAAATGTGTACTCACCCATATGAGACATAAATAATTATTTTTAGTTCTTAAGTCAAACATCTTGAAAATGTTCGACTGAAATGTTCAACAGAAAATGTGCAGAAAATGTGCTGGGCAGACTGTAGACACATCAATCTAATAGATGTTAATGTAGAGGTCTAAGTCTACTAGAAACATATTCACGTGTTAGGAACACATGGCTTGTGTCTGTAGCTCTCACGTAGTTCATGAATGTTTTGATAATTATTTTTTTTATAAATTAAGTAATTACCAAAACAAAAAGGGGTAACATCCATAAGGAATTATCAGAAAAAAAAGAAAAAAAAACACTGTTCAATGAATGAATTAGGGTGAAATCTGTTCAGGTGCTTGGGGGGGCAAAAACAAAGCCAGGCGGTGAGAAACTTGCACCTCTGACTTGGTGTACCATGAACTTGTACACAGCAGTGGCTCCCAGTTATGGGCGTGAGAGATTTTTTTATCTCCTATACTCACAATCGCATCTTTCCATTCACTTGGTTAATCATTTTTGCTATTCGAGAGCATTGAGATGTTAGATATAATACTCAGTCTTAAGATTTGGAAATCCCAAGTGTTTGAATAGAGATCGTGAGTTCAAATCACAGTAATGCCATGACCAACCATGGCCTGGAGTCCCGGTATATAATTGGTCCTTCCTGTGGGAACAATGGCCCCTGTAGGTCAGAGTGACACTTAGGGCAACAGTTTCTCAGCAGTTTTGGACTAACGATCAGAATGTTTTGAGTTTGTAATCCTGTTCCAATGCACCAAGCTAACAATGATAGTGACAATGACTTAAGCCTCTCGTAACTCCACAAAGATGGAGGATCATGGTTGGTACGGTGCTGTGATTTTACCTCAACTTCCTGTTTGAGGAACACCAGTCAAAAGTTTGGACACAAGTTTTCTACTTTTAAGAACAATATTGATTTGTATAAAATAACACATATGGCATTATTAAGTAACAGTCAGCTGTTATTTTCTTAGGGATAAAAGTCAGCTGTTCAGCCGTTCTTGCAAAAACAGTATTGTCAAGTGCATTTGCAAAACCCATCAAGCACCATGACAAAACTGGCTCTCATGAAAACCTTCCCAGGAAAGCATGACCAAAACTTCCTTTGCTGCATTTAGAGTTACCAGCCTCAGAAATCACCAATTAACAAACAGCACCTCAGACTAGAGCATTAGTAGCAGACACATGTCAATATCAACTGTTCAAAAGAGATTATTGCATATTTTGGATGACTTAAGCATTTATATTTACAATGTAAAAAGCAAGAAAAATTAAGAAAAAACATGAAATTAAAAGGTGTGTCCACATTTTTGCCTGGAAGAGTAGAAATTAGTAAAAACTTCTAGTAAAAACATTGAACAAGTTATATTGTAAAGGTACAAATAAAGAAAAATCACACATATTGAAACTCGTTGGACCGAAACTAAGAACTAAGGAATTACTCAATCAAAAAGAAGTTAACTTAAATGATAAATGCTATCAAATGTTGGAACAACAGTATCCAGCCAAAAATCTATGACTGCTGACCCAGTATAACCTCTGCAGGAACATCTGGATATTAGTGACAGCTGTGTTGGGGTTGAATGGGAACTCTGCTAGAAGATATCCAGGATCAAGGTTTTGCCCCGTTTCTGAATCAGTTTTATCAAGGTTCCTGTACTCCAGAGCTAGCAGGTCACAGTGCTCTTCAGATTCATGTTTTCCTGCTTGAACACAGCTGTTTTAGCCAAAGATTAATAGAGCTTCATAATAAGCATTTGAGTCGAATCAGGTGCACTAGAGTTGGAAAACACTCATTTTTGGGAACATTTGAGAAAGCCTGACCTTGATGGGGAAAAAAGATCCAGATGATGGAACACATTGCTGCTTTTTGATTTTGTTTTTAAAATACATTAAAATACAAGAGATAAAATACAATTTGTAATAAATTAGATTTAAAAAATACTTTAAAAAATATTATTACACAAGTAAGCAAACATAAATAAATGAAATAAAATCTCAATGCAAAATGACAAGCTCTGAGAAAGGAACTGCCCACTGACTTCATCACCTTTATTCTAATCTGGATTTGTCCATCCAACCCTTTCAGACGGACAAACTTCACCTGTTCTGCGAATGTGTGAACACTTCTTGTGGATAGAGTTTTATAGCACGGATCACTGCAACCGCTTCCAAGTTCATATGCTTGGACATTAATCTCTCCCCCATCTCGTGTTTTCTTCATGAAGTCATGCCCTGCAGTGCCGTGCTGACACATTACCTCCCTCTGCTTCTCTCTGAGTGGCGACATAATGTATTAACCACATCACGTTGCTCCATTCACTTGAAAAGCAAAACAGAGGTGACTGCGGTCAAAGGAGGGATGTGGTGTTTATCGTGTCTTGAATTCTATCTGATTGAACGCAGAAGTGGAGCAGAAGGTCGTCCTGAGAATACTGCGGATATTGTGGGTCAGGGGTCACACAGCATGTGTGCAGAGGATAAAGTTACTGTAGAAAGAGAGACAGGCAGAGCTTTCTAACCTGAATCGAGTTGGTATGGGCCTGAGTTCAGCTGATGGCAGAGCAGATATGCTACGTGGATGTCTCATCAGTGTCTTGCAGAGTTTATAGTTACTAATTTAAAACACCTGGCTTGATATTTAGATGCTCGAAAAGATATGTACTAAATGTAATGAAAAAATGTATTAATATATTTTTTTCCTTCTTCACTGATAAAAGTAAAAGAATATTGGAATTTATTTGGTTGGCACAATGGTGCAGCAGAATCCTGTTCAATACCAAACATGATTCCCATGTTCCTTGATATTTTTTTTCCCTCTGGTTTTCTCCCAATCTCCCCAAAACACGCTAATAGGTACACTGGCTTTTTCTAAATTGCCCCAGCTGTGGACGAGTATGAGTTTGTGTGAATGGTGCCGTGCAGCACACAGGACTTCATGTATGCTGTATTCTCAATGTTTTTCTCAGTGTTCCCAGGATACGCTCCAGATTAATCACGATCCTGATCAGCAAGAACGTGCATAGACTTTTTAAGGAGTTGTTGATAAAAGTAAAATCACCCAGGTTTAAATCAGGTCTCAGGAGCTAAATAGCAGAAGAAAGAATAGAATCACTCAGTTTTCTTCACATCAGATTTCCCCTGAGGAGAAAATTTCTGTTTGTGCCATGAATTGGTCTTTATAAATGTCTGATGAATGAGTTTTCCGAAATATTATTAAAAAGCAATGAAATAATTAAGGTTTTAGGCGACCTTGAAAACGGAAGCAATACCAAGCTAGCTAACACCAGGCTTAATAATGTTATATACTGTATAGTGTGTGTGTGTGTGTGTGTATGTATATGTATGTGTATATATATATATATATATATATATATATATATATATATATATATATATATATATATATATAACCATGACTGGGTGTCTTTTCTTTCTACCTTGATTGTTTTCATGCACTGGTGAAATGCTGGGATAGGTGCATTAGTGTGGCAGGGTATTACATAGAGGAATAAAGGCCGTTTTACCCTCATAACTGTGTTCTGTTATTCGGAACAATCCAAAGGGATGCATTGAACAGTTTTGACCTTGATATGCCTAATATATATATATATATATATATATATATATATATATATATATATATATATATATATATATATATATATATATATATATATATATATATATAATTTAAAAAAAAAGCGCCTTAATTTCTTTTAAATAAAAAATGCTACTTTTTTTTTCTATTCTAGAAGCCTACTAGGAAAAAAATCAGAAATGAAACACCCAGTCATGGTTACAATATTTTTCTCCTTCCAATCTACTGTTAAACAGGATGTTTCATACACAGCATTCAATAGCAGCTCTAACGTTCAGTTAAGCCGTTATTCATCACACATACATTACTGCACAGTGAAATTCTCTATTATTTACATATCCTAATTTCTTGTAGGTAGGCCAGGGTCAGCTATTTTTACGGCGCCCCTGAAGCAGACAGGGTTAAGGGCCTTGCTTAAGGGCCCAACAATGGCATTCTTTTTTTCCAGGACATTGCAAGACTTCATACTGCCCACCACACCACTTGCGCATTACAGGAACTTGGCTAGCAGTAATTGCTACATCCCCCATACAATCCTGACCTCTCTCCAAGCCATTCCCACATGTTTGGCCATTAAAAGAGTTTTTTTTTTGGAGGCTTCAGACTTGATGTAGACAGTGCTTGTGCAGTGCTTTATCATGGCTCCAGTGCACTGAGAAAACTTTGCACCCTGATCGTGTCCAAGCAATATTGGATTAGGTTCTCCAAAAAGTGAATTAGTGTAGCAGGGGATTATATCCAGAATAAAGGTAGTGTTTACTTTCATGACTGTGTTCTGTTATTCTGCACAATCAAAACTCTTGGTTTGACACGAACTGCCCTTTTAGTTGTTTGAATTATTCTTAATCTCTCACATGTGGTACCGTGTCGGTCACTACACTGTTGTGGGAATTCTAGATAGAGTAAATTGTGTAAAGGTATTAGATACTCTAGGTCATTTAAACATTTTTTTAACATTAGGTTTATGCAAGCCCAATGAAATATTTCTGTTATTCTGCACAATCAAAAAATCTGGTTTGACACGGAAAACATAATTTCTGGCAAAACAATGACCATTGATCGGTCCATTACATTTTTTCTCACATAACACATATCAGTGGCAATCAGTTCCAAGGTTCCCATTTGAGCAAAATATATTATTTTAATATACCAACCTGTGGCATTTTTTTAAGCCACAAATTAGATATTGTGTTATTAGATACAGTGAACAGTTTCAACATTATTTTAGTATTATTTCACAGGGGCCAAATGAAACGGGGCAGCTGTCTGTATTTGTAACACAGGTATTTAGCACATTTAATTAATGTTCTTGGAAAATTAGGCATTTTGATGTTTTAGAGGTGAGCATTAGTGAAACATAGGGAAGGTTTGGGGGTGAGGGATGTTGAGCCATGCTGCAAAGTGGTAACAAGAAGGCACCGCCACTAAGCATATACCAGGATTTAACCAGAAGTCCCTCTCATGAAAGGTAAGACATTCAGAGCTGAGAAGGGGCAACCTAAGGTTGCACAATACAGATTCATGTATTTTAAAATAGCTAGGGTGTAATGAGGGTGTTGATCCAATGATGGGTAGGACTCCAAGGCCACAATGGAGCAACCCAAGGCTGGATGGTACTGACACTGGGCATGTACTGGTGTGTGACAAGAGTGTTGATCCCATGACAGATAAGACTTTAAGGCCAAAGTAGAGCAACCTAAGACAGAACAATGCCACCACTGGTTATTTATTGTGTGTATTCCATGTCAATTGACAACATAGGTATGACTTCAAAGGGGTAGGGGACCTAAGTCAGAATGGCACCATAACTGTGCATGTACCAGTGTGTAACAATACTGATCAGTTGTGACTGTAATGTTGCATTATAATCACACTGATCATGATTTTATGCATCATTAAAATAGTATAAAACCATAAAACCAGGCAGTGATACAGCTGCTCAGGATGCTTTTAATTGTTCCTCTGTAAGATGCGGTGAGAATTGGAGCTGAATAACAGCTATCTTCTTCTTTATTCAGCTGCCATTGATTACTTAGTAACTACAAATGAAAGGTGGTGTACATTCTGAATGTGAGGAATATAAATGTGGGTGCAGAATATATTCTCCAGAAGGAGGTGTGTAAACTCATTGGCATGTCTTCTTCTTCTCCACTAGATGGGGCCATCACAATGCATCTAGAACATCTAGAAGTGTGAATGAACTGCAGCAAAGAACATCATTGCTCTGTGTATGCAGTATTGCAACATATTGTAACACATTGTGAGATGTTATAAATAAGAATTCTCTGAAATGAATAAAAAAAATTAAAAAGCAGAAATTAATGCAGTAATAAATGCATGTGTAACATTTATAGGAAACATAATTGAAAATATGGGGACAAATCCCACACTTAAATGTTAAATGTATGAAGCCAGTCAAGTAACATGATGTTTTTAATGTGATTACAAAAATGTGAAAATGATGAGGCTGTAGTGAGTTTATATTAAAAGAGCACACAATTTTTTTTTTGCAATTTAGCTTTTACACAGTCTCTAAAAAGAAAGTTTACTTTTTGTCTTAATATTTCTTAAATTTGCTTTTATGTTTTTTTAAAAAAATATCCTCTTTTGAAATTTAGCCTTTTAATCAGCCTCAAAATAAAGCAACTAAGCATTTTAATTATGTTTTATTGCATACATTTTAATTATTATTTTTTAAATTAAAAAGCATTATAGGAGACTTGTGATCTGTGTTCCCTAATAATAATAAATGATCTAAATATGATAATGTTTTTACATTTTATACAGTGGTTAAAGTTTTTAGTCAGCCACCAGTTGTGCAAGTTCTCCCATTTAAAAAGATGAGAGGCCTATAATTTTTTACTATCGGTATTCCCCATCTATGAGAGACAAAATAAGAAAAAAAAAATCCAGAAGATCACATTGTAGGATTTTTAAAGAATTTATTTGCAAATTATGGTGAAAAATAAGTATTTGGTCAATAACAAAATTTCATCTCAATACTTTGTTATATACCCTTTATTGGCAATGACAGAGGTCAAACATTTTCTGCAAGTCTTCACAAGGTTTTTAAACACTGTTGCTGGTATTTTGGCCCATTCCTCCATGCACATCTCCTCTAGAGCAGTGATGTGTTGGGGCTGATGCTGGGCAACACGGACTTTCAACTTCCTTCAAAGATTTTCTATGGGGTTTAGATCTGGAGACGGGCTAGGCCACTCCAGGACTTTGCGAAGCCACTCCTTCGTTGCCTGGGCGGTGTGTTTGGGATCATTTTCGTGCTGAATGATCCAGTCATGTTTCATCTTCAATGCCCTGCTGATGGAAAGAGGTTTTCACTCAAAATCTCACTATACATGGCCCCATTCATTCTTTCCTTTACACAGATCAGTCGTCCTGGTCCACCCCCATGCTTCACAGTAGGTATGGGTTTTTTTGGGGGATGTAACTCAGCATTCTTTTTCCTCCAAACACGAACTCCAAAGTTCTATTTTGGTTTCATCAATCCCAATCCTCTTCTGGATCATCCAAATGCTCTAGCAAACTTTAGACGGGCCTGGACATGTACTGGCTTAAGCAGGGGACATGTCTGGCACTGCAGGATTTGAGTCCCTGGTGGCGCTGTGCGTTACTGATGGTAGTCTTTGTTAATTTGGTCCCAGCTCTCTGCAGGTCATTCACTAGTTCCCCTAATGTGGTTCTGGGATTTTTGCTCACAGTTCTTGTGATCATTTTGACCCCATGGGTGAGATCTTGAATGGAGTCCAGATCATGGGAGATTATCAGTGGTCTTGAATGTCTTCCATTTTCTAATAATTGCTCCCACAGTTGATTTTTTTTTTTTTTACACCAAGCTGCTTACCTATTGCAGATTCAGTCTTCTGAGGCTGGTGCGGGTCTACAATTTTGTTTTTGGTGTCCTTTGACAGCTCTTTGATCTTGGCCATAGTGAAGTTTGGAGTGTGACTGATTGAGGTTGTGAACAGGTGTCTTTTATACTGATAACAGATGGCATTACACAGGTAAAGAGTGGAGGACAGAGGAGTTACAGGTCTGTGAGAGCCAGAAATCTTGCTTGTTTGTAGATGATCAAATACTTATTTTCCACCATAATTTGCAAATAAATTTTTTAAAGTGATTTTTTTTCTTATTTTGTCCTACATAGTTCACATGAGGTGTGTGTGTGTGTGTGTGTGTGTGTGTGTGTGTGTGTGTGTGTGTGTGTGTGTATGTATGTATATATATATAGATAGATAGATAGATAGATAGATAGATAGATAGATAGATAGATAGATAGATAGATAGATAGATAGATAGATAGATATATGATGAAAATTACAGGCCTCTCTCATCTTTTTAAGTGGGAGAACTTGCACAATTGGTGGCTGACTTTTTTGCCCCACTGTATGTACATAACAGTGGATATCCTGGTAAACAAACATATGAATGTTTGATGTTTGTTTAACAGGATAGAAAAAGTCTGAGATTTACTGTAGGAGGAAAAAAGCTATGTACAGAAGTTAATAGGAGGTCTGCACACTGTGTAAAGTCCTTTTTTCATTTTAACTAAAAGGTAGATTATATTTACATAACTAGATTTTCCCCCACAAGCACCTGGTGGTTGCCATTAAAAAACTATTTTCACCAACACTCCGGCTTGTACAGTTTCTACATGATTTACTTGACTGTATTACAGATGACATTTCAAGAAAAAAGGTGCTCAAAATTACATGATTCCCTCCCACATTTTATAGATCATAACTTAAATATATTAATTTGTGGCCACATCTTATTAGAAAATAACCACCACGACCTTCAGCAGCTGTTTTAAGCAAAATTGCAGCTGCAGTTGCAGTAACCTATTAATCTACCAGGCTAGAGTAATTGGCTTTCATCCTAAAGGATTTAACAGAAGTTTTGTGTTTGATAGTTTATCAAAATAATATAGACATACATTTTCTTTCTTTACTTTTTAAAAAAACATACCGGTTTTCAGCATACTTCAAGAGAAACATGGAAAAAATACATTTGTTTTATGATGACATCCGTCTCTCTCTACTGGTATATTTCCCTGTGATGAAAAATCCAGCAGCGACCAGATGCCAAAACACATACCAAGCCTGTCAAACTAGTAGACCATCAATATTTTTTTTTGCTGGTAAGTTATTTACTTGATTAAAGTCTGAGATTTTCTGGTTGCCTTATTCTTGGTGTCATTTGTCTTAAAAACAACTGTGTACATTGCTTTGTGTAGCAATTCAGAAACTGTTTCCTTTCTACGAGCATTTAGCACCTGGCAACGATTCCGATGGGATCCCAGTTTAACCAGATCCGTGTGTGTTTTGGCAGCTGGTAGCTGGTCAGAAGGCACTTTTCCATGATATAATGTCATATTCTTATACCATCATCCCTAACGACAACATTCTGTTCCAAATCTATAAAAAATAACTGACAATTAATAATTTCCACTATTTCATTACTTTGGTATGTTTGGCTCGTTTCACAAATGTTTAAATATATGAAAGGATAAATATAGATATTTCTGCTATACTCTATTGTGTTAAGCAGAAGTGAATAAATTCCCTCTTCTTTAAAATATGTTTTTTAAATGTTCTTATGCTTTCGCTCTTTTAGTTGCTTTTTGCCCCCCAGGCCCAATATAGCACCAAAGGAATGATAAGATCAATAAAAGTGTTTGTTTGAATACTGAATAAAGGGTACTAAACTGTGTCATTTTGGTATGTTTTGACTTTTTATTTTAAGTATGAACAGTATATAGGGTACACTATATTCTTAAACTAAGTGTACATTTTAAATGCATATGTAAATTAAGAGTAACAACCCTGTTGACAAGAAAAAGTCTTGAATACTGGAGGCTACATCCCTGTTACATATGAGTTAAAGTGAAAGATAAATAAGTACAACATAAAAATAGTACAATAAATTACATTTTAATGAGATTTGTCGATTTGATATTCTTTTAGGTGGTTTTCAAGTTTTCAGTTATTAATGATGATGATGATGATGATGATAAAAGCTTGTTCCACAAGGGAAGAAAGTAAATCATGTGGTGATGATTTGGATTGTCTCACTTCTAACACACTTCAGAAGTTTAGTTAATGAGGCACGACGCTACACATCTCTAAGACTAGAGTCTTGACTCCCTGAATGGAAGGTCATATATTTCGCTGCAGTTTACTATTTTTCCTCTAGATGGCGCTGGGTGCCATATAGCCATCTGATTGTACAGTACACTACTGCTTTTGAAGACATTTTAAGGGTAAATAAACTATTCCACACGGGCTTTATCAGAAGTAAAGGTACTATGTAACATTTATAAGAGTTATTATTATTATTATTATTATTATTATAAAAACTATGAGTATATATATATATATATATATATATATATATATATATATATATATATATATATATATAGGGATTGAGATTTCAAGAAAATTTCCTTAGCATAGAATTAAGTTTTGATTATTATCAGATTCATAAAAATTAACATTTTAATTAAATTTTATATTAATTATAAAGCGCTTTTCACAATGGACATTGAAAGTAGCTTTACAGAACCAATAGGAAACTAGTATGAAATCCGTGAGAAAATGTGTATAAATCAAAATGGCCATTTTGTCCCTGATGAGCAAGCACAGGGCGATGGTAGCAAAAACTCCCTGAGACAGCAATAGGAGGAAACCTTGAGAGGGACCAGACTTAACAGGGAACTCATCCTCATTTGGGTGATAACGGATAGCAGGAATTGTTTTGCAGTCATACTGTGTGTTAGGCAGCCGGAAGTGCAGTATTTCAGGAGAGGTGTAGCTTAAAGCCCAAGCAGCACAGATATGTAACAACTCAGAATAGGTCAAAGAGAATAAAAAAGACTTCTATAGAAGCCTTGCTGGTGTGTGTTAATAGGGAGGCATCAAACTTTAAACTGTGTATTTATATGTGTATATGTCAGGTAGAACAAAAGTTATCATTACTTTTATAAGGGGTCAAGTTTTCCGCAACCAGAATGTGGGAATGACACTTTTGGTCATGTAAATAATCAATAACAACCATAAAAACATGTGATCAAGTGAGTCTGTGCTATTTCATTGCTTATGTGTTTTTTGCTTAGTCATGTTTGGGAAGTTGGTCAAAATGAACTAATATTCACTTCATCATAATGCCTATTTTGTGCTAAAAAAAGATGTTCCACTCTATCCTGCACAATCCCGAGGCCTGTATATGTTTATTTAAACCAAAACAGTGAAACAAATAATTAATAATTAAATAATAAAGCTAAATGCTCTGAGTTTTAAGGGCTACATTTCCATTTTCATAGCTATTTTAAGGGCTGCACTTTTTTTTTATTTGATGCTCATGTACAAAACTGATTTGTAGTAATTTTAGTCCTGAACTATAAACCTGAATAGAAGCCATTTAACAAATAGACACACAGTTTTTTTTGTTTTTTTTTTACTTTTGTATTACACACAGGTTTTTCTGATTTTGGTATAAATGGTCGAACTACTCAGAATGGAACATGTGCATGATTTATATTTTGGCTTTAATATTAATGATTATAAAGGATAGTGTTTTTGCTTTGTTAATATTTGAGCAGTTTTGTTTGTATTTTCCATTCTGGTCATTACTTTTCTTGTGATTAAATACTGTACAAAACACAGATCAGCCATTAACACTTTAGCACAACTGACAGATGAAGTGATTAGCAGTTATTATCTTTTTTACAATAGCACAAACCCGGACAAAATGGAAGGATTAGGTCAGCAAGGGCATCTGGAGTAAAACTTGAAGTTGCTGCCCATGCTCACCACAAAAAGCACCCACAATGAGCACATGAGCATCAGACCTAACACAGTGGAAGAAGGTGGCCTTTTATGAAGAATTGGGTTTTCTTTTATATCATGTGGAGGACTGAGTTTGTGTGCATCGGGTACTTGAGGAAGAAATGGCACCAGGATGCACTATGGGAAAAAGGCAAGCTGGCAGACGCAGTGTGATGCTCTGGACAGTGTTCTTCTGGGAAATCTTGGGTCTTGGAATTTATGTGGGTGTTACTTCTGCATGTACTACCTACCTAAAATTATTGCAAACCAAGTACAACCCTTCATGGAAATGGTATTGCAGTGGCCTTTTTCATCTGGATAATGTTCTCTTCCACACTGAAAAAAAGTCAATACAGTGCTAGTGTATACAGTAAATGAATTCACAGAGTGTTTATTCGTGTCAAGCTGTTCTCAAACAAACACTGTAAGGGTTAATTCTAATGTTCATATAGAAGCAGTATAATGATTCTCTGAACCACTCAATAAATACTGTATGAGATTAGTTCAGTTGTTCTTATATAAAGACTAAGTTAAACACAATACACAGTAAGGGGTAAAACAACTGTTCTTACAGTATATAGAAATTCTGTCAAGGATTATCCAGCTCTTCCTACATAAACAGTTTATCCAGCTATTCTTATGTAAACACTGTAAAGGTTAATCCAGCTGTTCTTATGTAAACACTGTAATAATTAATCATGCTGTTCTTATATAAACAGAGTATAGCTTAATCCATGTGTTGAATCGAAACACTTTAGAGTCAGTAAATTGGTTGTTATATAAATCTGTTTGGATTAACCCAGCTGTTCATCATAAATAAACATATCGATGGTTCATTTGATCGAGCTGTTTTTATAGAACCATTATATAGGATAATATTATAATTATTTTAAAGGTGATTGTAGTTGCTCCCATAGAAACAGGTGTAAAGTTTATCACAACTCTTTTTATATAGGTACAGCACATCGAGATGATATTCTTCTTTTCCTATATAAACTCTTTAGGGTTAATCTAGTGCAGGTTATTTTTCTCTTCTCTTACAAATACGTACCAAAAGGGTTAAGCCAGCTGTTCTGTAAAAACACTGTGAAGTTTTATTTAGCTGTTCTTTTACACGTAAACTCTTTAAGGTTTAATCCAGCTGTTCTATAGAGACACTATTAGGTCGAGTTCTTATCTAAAACCGAAAGTGTACTTCAGCTCTTCTTGTACAAATTTTGTACAATATTTTAATCTAAACATTGGCGCATTCCTGTGTTACTCTTTATTTACAGGTCATTGAACTGCTTCATGAAGACACTCTGCAGGGATCTGTCCATGTATAAACACTAAAGGGTTAACCAGACATATTAATGAAAGGGTTCATTCCTCCTGAGTGTGTATTTTGATAGTGATGTAAGTGATGAATGTCTGCGCTTTAACACCCTGCTAAATATTGCAAAAGTTAATTTAAGATAATTGGACAATGTAAGTGATAATCTTTATTTTTTTAATAATCACCTTTTGCAAAATTTAAGACTTTAAGCAAATGCTTATTTTAATTTTATTTTTTTGTTTTGGATTTTTTATGCAAACTAAGGTAAATAATCTACATAAACTATGGATTGTATAAATCTGTCTGGCAGGCAATAAATAAATATTTTTATAAACTATATTCAGAAGTACTGAGTTGTACTCTTATGCACTTTTATGCAACCCAGTCCCTGGTGATGCATTAAGGCTGTTTCCGTCTGGATATAAATGAAGAGTGCACGTGGGATTTTTTGCTGTGTTTATACTTTTCTACGCAACGCACAACTCCCAAACTCTCTCTCTCTTTCTGTGTGTGTGTGTGTGTGTGTGTATTCGCGCGCGCTACACTAGCCCGGCCCATCTGGAACAGCAAATGGTTAAACTCACCGAAAAAGAGAGGGAGAGGGAGCTGAACAGAGATCAGCCCAGAGAGATCAACACACGCACTCTCTCTCTCTCTCTCAGACACACACACACACATACACACGCGCGCGCGCGCACACACACGCTCCGTCCCAAATCTCCGTGCGTTTCATCTCCTTTCTGCTCCGTGAGAGCGATGGTTGGTTTGCTGGCGAAAACGCTGCGCTGCGCGAAAACTAAAGTTCTCGTAGTGATCTGACGTGACGCGGAGACGCGCGAACTCACACTTGCGTGAAGCGCGCTGAATGATCGCGCCGAGTTCGGGCTAAAGTTTTGGCGAAGTTTGCGCTGCGCTGCGCTCGGATGGCGTTTCAGGTCTCGGCGCGAAGGACAAGTTTCTGTTACTTTCTGTAGCAAAAAAAAAGTTTGGCGTGAAGAAGAGAGAAGACTCAGCTTTGGACACGTGAACCAGGAAAACGTTTCCACGTACACAAAAGGTAAGATCGGATATTATTAACGGTATATAGGCCTAAGTACATGGGGGTGAAAAAGTTGCATTCGCTCACTTACTCATGCGCTCACGCAGAACTCCACATCAAACTTTAAAACTGTACAGATATACATAAAGCAAATCAAATAAAATAGCAGTGCATGTATAAATAGTGACAATATGCATTTATGTTTCTATGCAAGTTTTTATTGCTTTGATCACACATTAAAACCCTGATATGTTTGCACGCGTGTTTACATTGTTGCAATCTATCTTGATAGAAAAAAACAAACAAACAAACAAACAAACTTGCCTTAAAAGTACATTGCATGCTTCATGCTACAATAAAGATAAAGTAAGTGAGATCGGAGCTGCCCTTAAACTCTTGTCTGCGCTTTCAACCGGCTCACGCTGGAATTTCAAAAATCTTTTTGTCTGCAACTTGATCCATATGGGACAAAAATCTGATCGGAAAGGTGGAGAGGCGCCAGGGCCACTAGAGCTCTGCTTAAAAAAATATCCATGCCATAAGGAAAGATTGTGAAATAAAGTTTAGGCTTTTAGAGTGCATAAGGTTTGACTGCTCACTCCTTTTGAACATTTTCATTGCATTATTTATTTATTTTCATTTATTTTCTATTTGGTTTCTTCATGCATTTTAATTTACTGTGTTACATGAAAAAAAAAATTAAATTATAGTTTGAAAGGTCCACGTCACTAAGGTCAAGCTTTGCATGTTGAACACACACGCACAGTGTGATTAAGTCTATCATGAGCTCAAGGGTTTTTGAAAAGCTCGTGGTGTTAGTTGAAAGGCCCAGTGTTTGCTCTCCAAACTGCAACAGCTCTTCACTGTCGCTATATGATGATAGTCTTGAAATGGATAGCAGCAATTTCATATGTTGTTTGTTATGGAATTTTAAGTGGCTTTAGTGTGATCATTTTTTATACATAGGGGTGAGATGAAGTAGAAGAATTGAGAGAATGAAAGGGCCTGTGTGCTTAGAAGTTTAGCTGACAAGGAGGCAGAACAAGGCAAAAAAAAGCAGGATAAAACTCTAATTGGCCCATTTAAATCCTGGAGGAAGAGGCTAAAAAACAGTTGGTGGGAGTGGGATTTTTTTTCATCTGAGGACCCGGTCACAGGCATTAGCATAAGAAAAAGAAGGGAAAAAAAGTTTTAGTGCATTTGCTATTGTCCTCTATGAAGAGTCCCAGCAGTCAGGCTGAAGAGGTTTTGAAAGGATGTGAAAGAGCGCCGGGACCCCATTCAGCTCATACAATCCGCCCGAGCGCGCGCTTACCGGCCGCGGCGGACCGCCTGATAACCACGCCCCCTTTTAACGCACTCCCGCGAGCCCTCCGGCGCCATTTTCACGCATTCCCGCACGGACATGCGGTGCACGGTCGATGCAACGTTACTGACCAAAATGGATGTTTGAACTGGTGGACATTTTGCAATAAACTTGTTTCCATTAATACATAAATAAATGAAATAATAATAATAATAATAATGATGATGATAATGATAATACTACTAATAACAATTATTATTTGTTAGTATTAAGTTATTCAGAATCTTTAAAAACCTTTTTATAATTCATAAACCTACTTAGTCAAAACAAATATAATTTGAAGGTGTGGACATACTAAGACACTTTTTTGTGTCTTTTTTTCTTGTCTTTCAGTCTTTTTGCATGAGGGAAACAAGGTCACTGTGGTACGCACGCATTTATGATTTTCAGGACCTACAATACAGGCTTTTGATCATCTGCTTATATTACCATTATCTACTCCATAACTCCCTTTTCACATGTTCCTGCTGTGACAAAAAATTAACTATTTTGTTAGTCACATTTAAAGGAACATATTGAAAAACAAATGTTTCTTATCAAAACAAAAATAAACTTTAATTCAACAAGTTTATAATTGGTAGACTGAATTATGTAGGAAGAAGGTGATCAATATATGTAGTATTCACGTAAACCAGTTGCATTGTGAACTCTCAGGAGGATGTTTGTACAGACTGGAGCTACAGAATTATATTGATGAGTGATAGAGTAGCGAGTTTACACTCACACATAGCTAGACTGGCTATGCAAAAATGTTTTGCTGTAATCATAGATTTATTGCCTACACTTTCCAATGATTTTCAACTTGATTACCATGACCTGTTTGGTTAGATTGCTTTTTCGTTATTTTATGTTTAAACCAGATTTTAGAAGCCATAGGCCCAGTATGGTGCAAAAACGGCCACCTTGGCAACTCTAAATAAGGGGCTCGTGGTGCCATTTGGTTATAAAGCAACTGGTGTTCAAAATATTTAATTACCTCAGAGTTTTTGAATCTGTGTGACCCATAAGAATATTAAAGCTATGGCTATTTGTGTTAAATTTTGCTCTATTTGGACCAGCGAGGGTAAAAGGGCAAAACATCTTGCCCTACACGGTTGTGCTTCATCAAATGGCCCCCCTTTTTTGATGAACTAAACAGTGTGTAAAGAGAACTAAGCCTTGTACTTCCTCCTAAATAAATGACAAAATAAAAAGACAACCACAAATGAGATGTGCAAATAGGCACAGAGGTAAGGGCTTTTTTTCCTCCTTTTTTGCTACTGCTGTTTTTTTCTTTTCCCTTTTTGAAATTACATTTCTAATAGGCTCAGTAAATAAAACCTCCTATATTATTTTCCCAAACAAACATTTGGTTTGAAACCTGAAGAACTTTTTAATCCTAACCATTTCTGAGCCGACATCCTGGCTCCTCTCAGACTCGTCGCCTTCTTTCCAGTCTAAGTAGTAACTCCACATTTCTTATGAGTGATTGAGCTTGGAGCCCAGGTCAGCGGGGGACCATCTCTTTCTTTTTTTTTTCCTTTCTTTTTCCCCCCAAGACTACCGAGCACAATGGGCTTTCTCATTGGAGTATATGAAGTCACTTCTTCTTGGCTATATGGAAGAATCCGAGGGGAGTTGACCCCTGGAGAAGTCACTTCATTGTGGTGTCTCAATGGAGTCAGTGACCCCTGAAAATCTATGTTATGTTATACCGGGCTGATTTTGGATAAATGGGTTCAGAAACTTCTCAGGTTCTATTGTTTCTGTTGCCATATTGGGTTCATTATCTACTTCGGGTGAAGCATAGAGGAACAAGATTAGATTGATCACTGACTGATTTTGGGAAAATTGCATTATTATAATTCCACTAATAAGAAAAGGTTTTGTTTGTTTGTTAGGGTTTTATTACCAGGCAGTATTATCTCCCATGCTAAGTATTATGTCAGACTCTCCAAAGGGCAAACACATGTAATTGCCTCCATAAACCTAGGCCAGCGGAACACTAATATTTTTGTTTCTTGTCTGCTCTGAGAAATCTCTTCACCAGTCAGGGGTGATTTGTCCTCGGGCAATTTTTGTGGCCAGCATCTCTCTCTCTCTCTCTCTCTCTCTCTGTCACGCTCTCTCTCTCTCTCTCTTTCTCTCTCTCTCTCTCTCTCTGAATCCTGGCTTGCGTAGACTTGCTCTGATGAAGAGCACAGTAAACCATTCCCCTCTCCAGCAGCCCGAGCTCCCGACCACATGGGAATGCTCATCAAAGAGACGTAGATAAACTCCATATGGGACGCGGGATAACATGGAAGACGAGGGCGCCACAAGGCGCGCATGTGTCAAGGTGAATTTTTGCATGAAGGAATGCGACCATTCAGGAGATATTCCATGTTCTGCTTAGACAAGAAATGACACGTATGCACTTATAAGAGACAACTATTAACAAAAATAACATTGTCATCACAAATTAGGATGGAATGCTGCATGTCTGTGAAAGGTTACATTCAGAGGCAATTTTTAACAAGAAAAAAAAGGCAGTAATGTTACAAAGTATGAATGCAAGTATTTTATATGAACTGAGCAGAGTTACTCACTGTACAGTGCATTTTAAAGAGAATTTCTCATTTTCTGCTTTTTACTTTTTCGATTCTTTAGAATAAAGTTAAATCCATTATTATTAATAATATTTAGAATTTATAATTCTTTCTTTAGGTGGTCTTGGAGGAATAATATCATCATGTTGTATACTGTATGCATTAGGTTAGAATGATTCCTCAAAGTCTGGTTTGAAAAATATACATTTGACCAACACTTAGTTATATAAATATTTATTTTAGCGTATGATTACCAGCTCAGAATATAATCTGTGGTATTGTAGTAGCGTGACTGTCTTAGAAAATATTTTTTTTGTTTTCATAAATGTGTGTGATGTTAAAATATATTTCATATTGGTCAGTAATTTACATTAATATGCTTACTACTTAATAATTTACCAATTATCTGGTAAAGAAATAATACAATTTAATATACAGAAAAAAAAACCCTGACAAAAAAAGAAACATAACCAAAAGCACTACTTTTTAAAAGTTAAACCTTTTTACACTTAAGTTTTTTTTTGCAAATATGATAGGTATAATGATGTATAAAATTAAATAAACTGTAAGATAACATATAACTGACATGATCGCTTTTCACACCTTTTTCTTTGCTTAATAGCTAAGACTTGTGGCTAGTGTTATTATCACATGACCTTTCTTTTCCTGCTATTATAGATTTGTTACAGGATCAGGTCGAATTCTTTCTTTTGTTTTCTATAGAATCTGATCTACCTTTGCTGGTACTGGTCCAAGTGTTTGAGTTTCACTTCCTATTTCTAGACATCCTTGTTCTGCAGCCCAGATTTGGGAGTGTAATAAACTTAGAATTAGTAAGATTAAAATGATCAGTCAGTCCCTGATCAACCGTGGCATGAGAAGTCCTCATCAAGCAGAAACAATCAAGCATCAAGCACCATCTAATTACGGCGAATGTCTCATGAAAGGACATCACACACCATGAGATGCCTTGAAATCAAAGGTCTGCATGCCACCAGGGGCACGAGAATCTCGCCTCGCTACAAAATGTGACGTGGTATCCATAGCGCCTCTTGGCGGCCTTTGATTCACGACTTAATTAATTCCTGGAGGGATGGTGCAACCAAATGATGCTCTTCTGTCTCCTAAAGAACTTTTGACAGCAGCACACTGTGGGTCTGACAAAGTATCATCATCACTTTCACTTAGAACTCTGCACATTTAAGGAAAACACTTCATAGAAATACAAAGATCGTTAGCATTTGAGCGTGCATAACATTTTCGGAAAACACGGCACTGCAGAATTTGCATGTTTACATTATATGGCGGTTTGGTTGTTGCAACTGAAGAGAAATCTTCATTGTGGTGGCGCAACCCTGGATGACTTATTGTCTGAGTAACAGAGCTATGGTGCAGCCCTACACAGGGCATGGTCTTCATTAGACTCATAAGGAAGAGAGATGAAAATGAAAGAAAGCGAAAGGCAGCCAAGCCGCAGACTCCTTAAACAGCCTGACGGGAAGACGAGGCTTACATGAGATGCCCCGAATAAAAATCTCCATGTGTTAGCTGTTAGCAATCAAACACGCTTGTACAATCAGTTTTTGGGGTCAGGGCCCAGCTGAGGGAGATCTCGGTCTGCACTATCTCACTCAGAGATAGCGAAGGCTCTCAGGCAGCTGCGCTTGCGTCCTTCATCTTATCCAACACTTGGAAATTTTGGGCTGTAATAGAGTAGTCTATACAAGTCTCTCTCTCGAGCCTTTATTTTATGCCGTCTGGCCGTGTGGTTTTTAACTCAATTCAGCTGGGTACCCATGATACAGTTATGCATGCTATGTTTAAGGTAAGGTCAAGACTGAAGCAGGTGGCTGGATAAATCATACTGACATTTTGCTCCAATATTTTTTTTTTGTCCCGCGAGTGTACAGGGAGGATTTTAACATCAGGATATAGAAAGATCGAAACATAATTTTTTTCATAAACAACTTGGTTTTGTGGTGCACGAGTGAAACAATTGTTTGTGCAAAGCTGTGCCTTGGAAATTCTGAGCCTTCTGAGCGAGATCATGGTGGAAACCCAGTATACAGAGCTGTGGTCTCGTAAATCTCATAAAATGGTGAGGAAAGAAGGCAGAAAGAAACACATTCTTATTAGGTTATGAGACTTTATAAGTTTATTATAGCTCGTTTTCTAGACTACTAATTGTACAATCATACTACTTGTCCAATAGTTTTGTCTCATTTAAACTGCCATCATGATGTCTGCACAACGGACTATCTCAAGTTGTTGGCTAACTTTTAAAACTGCAGTCCAGTGTGTGGCGAGGCATTTGACTGGCCTCAGAAGAGGACATTTACAGCACTGCCAGGGTGTTAAACTACAAGTGTCTCTTAACAACACCATTTGGCTGCTGGATCAAAGGTAGCAGTGTAAAAAAAAATTAAGAAAACATTGCAGAGGCCCAACAGTTGAAGCACTGGGAAGTTTCCCCAGGGGTTCACTCTGAAGGCCATAGCCTGAGGCAAGAGCAACGTGCATGTTTTTGGAAAAGCGTCTCGGCTGTGTAACCCTGTGAAATGGCTCCGCTTGGCACATTGAAGCGGTAATAATTCTAGAGGTTGATTCGGAAAGACAGGACAGATCCTCCCATCAGAGACACTTCTCAAGAAGTTCAGCCAGGGTTGTAATCCTAACATCTGTTTGACATTGACCAAACCCACAGAGATCACCCACAGGATATTGCACTAACCAGCAGGGGGTGTGATCCGAGCCATAGGACCCCTCTCTCACCTCAACCGCCCCCCTGTCTCTATTATCCACAGGTTCACATGCCTCCCCCTTGCTGCATTCTCTCACAGGAGGAAGCCACAAACACCCCCAGGCTTCCCACTGACTCCAGTGAGCCACACAACAGCCTCAGCTGCCTCGGAGTTAACTGCAGTGGGCTTGTGCGAATGTAAATCTTTATATTACACTACAAAGAAGTTGTCCAGGTCACACAATGGAGTTATATAAGACCGGCCCTACATTGAAATAGCATTGATGTAGGATTCCATGCTAGTTCAGTGTGAGGTTTTTTTTTTAAAAAAGGGGTTTCCTGAGAGAATTTGGTCACATCAGACATCTTAAAAGTCTCAAAGAACACCCTTAAAGGTCTTCCTCCTTTTATAAAAAAAATGAAGATAAAACAGACGTTTTCGCACACCCCACGCGATAGTCTTTCATCTTGGACTTGTGGACATCACATCATTTATCTAGCATTTTCAGATTTATCCACTTGACCAGTGTTCGTGCATGCTGAGATTTAATAATATTTGCTGGGATTTAATAATATTTTATCTAACATTCGGATCTCAAACTGGTGTCTGGGAAGCATGACCAGGTTGTTTGGGATTTTTTCCCCCATTCTGTTACAGAGGTGGAAATCATAACCAACAATGATCCAAATTGTATTTGTTATTATTAAGTTATTATCCAGCCCCTAATAGGTTTAGTCCAATATGTAATAATTTATAGTGGGCCTTTAAATAATATTGACTTAATGTGTTCTGTTGAAATAGAACGAACAAAAAATATGTATATATAAAAATATAGTACAGATTTCCATAATAATGTCCCTGAAATAAAGCTTTGCTGAGGAGCTCAGTGGAATGTGTTTTACAATTAAAGAGCTACAAAAAGTTTAGGAATCCCTGGAGCATCGTCTACCTGCTTCGGAAAAATCTGAAAATATAGTGGTACTTTTGATATTTGACCCCTGAGCCTGGAGTCGTGTGTTTTTCTTTCTATCCTGCATATGTAGCTATCATTAACCCCACTATGTGCCATAAGAGAGCACTTTGCCTCACCGGTGGTGTATCTGAACGATCGCACCAGACGAGAGCACGAGAGAGAGAAATAGCTCAATGAATTCTCCGGGATTTCACTGCGTGACCTTTCAGTGTTCTGTCAGAGCCATTTGTTTGGCCGACAGCTCGGGCTGTAATTACTCAGCTTGATGGGTTGTTGGTTGCTGTAAGTAATCCTGCACGATGAGCCAAACGGCTTTCCAGAAAGCTCAGCGCACCTGGAATATGAAGACATTCATTTTATCAGACGTAAAGAATGCGTCTTTCTCTTTCTTTCTCTCCCAAGTCTGTCTCGGATGGCTTGAATTTGTCAAATCGGGGCCCCTGCGTGCTCTATTGCAGAAATAGATGCTAATTTTGAACTGTGTAGCAAAAGGCTATTTTCACTGCACATTAAACATACGTGACACGTTTGGAATGTGTTGGATGACCATGACTAGTTGGTTGTAAAATATGCAGGCAAATGTGCAGCTTACTTTGCTTTTGTTAGGGTTTTTCTCACGTTTGCTAAGCTGTAAAGAAGACCTTTGGGTTCACCGTGTTTATTTTTAATGCTAGATTTTATTCCAGTACACAGAAGATAGCATAATTGTTGTGTAGCAGCGGTCGTCACCTGGCAGACGGCCGTCCGAAAAAAGTATTTCAGCGAATTAAGTACTTGGAAAAATGTTGAACCAGAGCAGATAAACATATGAAAAAATAACTCACAGGCTTACCGAACCTGGACAGTCGAGCAGATTGGAAAAACATTGCTTGGCCTTTTTACAGATTTCAACTCCTCAGTTTCAGTGAGCTTGTGCCCAGAGTAGTCTCAGCGTCCAGTTCTTGGCTGACAAGAGTCAAACCTGACGCGGTATTAGACTGTTATACCACATTTTCCTAAAGGTTTCACGTGTTTTGCTTCGGCATTGGTTATAAAAAGTGGTTACTTGTATTATTGTAGGTTTCTTGTTAAATCAAACTAGTTTGTTATTCAAATGTTAATCAAGAACCTGAGATAACACAGGTCAACACTTTATACGGCGCTCATTGAAGTACTTATATTTTATAACACTCTCTTTTCTAAAAGTTTTTATTTTTGTGATCATTTTTTTTTAATGTTGCAAATCCAGGTTAGTGAACTTAGCATATATGGTTCACCAACCATCTAATGTAATAATTTTTCCCAAAAGTGTACATATAGAGTGAAAGGCACATTAAATTAAATGCAGCAAGCTTATTTTCTACAAATGTGTATTTAATTTATTTTTAAGGTACTGGATACTGAATCCTAAATTGTGGTCCTTCATGTGATTCAGTGTTAAAATCCTGCTGGTGCATTCGGGTTTTGGCAAATTTGCAAATGTACCGGGAATGTGAATGACGCTGCAGAAATGTCAGGCTCACCAGATGCTCCCTTTTATTTATTTTTTGCTCAGAGAAACAACCAAAAACAACAATGATAATATGTATCTGTGCTAATTCTTTGCCTGTGTGAACCATTTCAAGTTTTTGCTGAGTCATGTTTTTATATTGGTTAAAATGGAAGAAAATTTGTTTCGTTATACACTATATATAATTCTTTTTTAAACACAATAATGCACAAAGTTCCTAAAATAAGAAAAATGATTTTAATGTAACGTGCATGTAAAGTCCAATTTATGACTACAGTATTTAACAATCTTTGCTAATCCACATTCAGTGCCTGTTGAATGAATCAAGATCAACTTAAGTGCTACATCCAGGCTCTATACGGGCTGCAAAGCAACGGCATTTCATCCTGTCATTAACTTCATCAACGAGTTTGAAAAAGAATGCAAAAAAGCACAAGTATTTAAATGACATCATTTTAAACAGCCCATAGAGAGGCATCAGTTTAATTCTAAGAACAGCCCAGGGATCTAACCGTGCTTTATGTCTAGCAGCTGGGTTTTGTTTGAAATAATGAAATTGTCACACAGGAAATGGACTGGACTACATATTGGCCCTCTCTCTCTCTCTCTCTCTCTCTCTCTCTCTCTCTCTCTTTCTCTCACTTTCTCGATAACACAACAGCTGTTCACCTGTGAATGAAACACAGTCACTTAATAGAGCATGTGTCAGCTGTCCATCCTAATATCACAATAATCCGTCGCTATCCCATGGTGAAGAGCATTTTGATTTATAAGTGACACGCAAATTCTTGGATTTTTTTTCCCCCCTGAAGGACTTGTGTTGGTCTATGCAGTGCAGCATCTCTCAGAAAGTCAAAGTCAAAAAAAAAAAAAAGAGGAAGAGAGAGTTAAGATCTTCAAACAAGCTCTTTGAAAATGTGTTTGCATTCCTTTTCAGTGTTCTTTGCGAGGATTTTGGAGGGAGGGCGCCTGAACAGAAGCTGTGGGCTTGGTGAGAGAGAACGAGGTGCTAAAACAAACATGTCATTGATTTCGACACAATGAGGGCCTTGAATGGGAGAGTTAAGTTCAGAAGTTGTTGTTCTCCTCAATTACCTTTCGCTAAAGCCTCCTATTGTTAGTTATCATGCCCTGCTGAATGGCCGTGTGTGTGTGTACCTAAAGGAGGCCATCGTTGACAAAGCAAGGTTGGGGTTAACCGCTCTGTATGCGGCCCTTGTGTACGCTAACTCAAGGAGCTCGGTTAGTGCAGGAGGAATAATTCCCTCTCGTTTTGTTTAATCCTTCGCTTTTGAGGATTTCGCATGCATGTACTATTTCAACGCTTGGCATAATGACGTTATGATTGAAGTGATCGAGCGTAATCCCTATCATTCTGGGGGGGAAAGAAGGTGCCCGCTTTACACACATTCACACCCTGGCTGTAATGTCTTGTTCACACTTGATGTGGAGTGACACTTCTGTCATTTAGAAAGTCTTAAGGCTTTTGAGTGCACACAAGTCTCTTTGCCACAAGACGAATGTATGTAATTAAGAAAGAAAGAGAGAGAGAGAGAGAACAGTCTTTAGGCTGCTCCTGGGCCTTTGCTCCTAATGAGTCCTCTGATGCGACAAGTATAACATCGCTGGAGCACATCCGTATGGTCTGTAAAGCAGAATAGTTCTCCCACACCTGTTAAATCTCTTCAAAGACAGCAGGCCATCGCTGTTGCCCCAAAGAGCACACAGGCCTGTCCGTCAGACCCTTTCGCGCCTCTTTTCATGTATTCAAGAGCTAGGATTGGAATAGAAATAGCTCCATGATTGAGAAGCCTCAGGCTGTGTTACGGCTGAATGGCCTGCGTGTGAATAGAGGTTATAGATTGTGCCTTGAATCCGTACATTCTTCACTCATTGTGTGCATTATTTAAATCGGTGTCTTTGAGCATTTTAGAAGGCAATCAAGTGAAAACATTCACCCAATATTTTTTGTTTCTCGTGTTTTAAGGACATATTATTATGGCTCTAGATTTTATTTTACTTCGTGGCACAGTGATGCAGCTCCAGGGTCTATGGTTTGAAGGCTCAAGTTACCGTCTTAGAGGAGGTTTTTGCAAAGAAAAGGTCATAGGGCATCTGGTTGAGCCTATAAAAGCGCATTGGGACCGGAATTTTTTGGGACGTAAAAAATGCAGAAGATTTTTACAGTCATTTATATATAAAGCTGGATGGACAAACAAAGTCCGTAATCATTAACACACATAGGCAGATTTAATTTATTCATCCGTAGAAAGTGCGTTGTCAGTGGGGTGCTGGTTTAATCATGCTTTTAAGTAAGTTTATGTTGTATTTTGTAAAATACACAAAAATAATTAGTGCGCAAGCAGGATTTAGAGAGCAGTCCTCTAGAACTAATTTTTTCCATCGTTTTCTAGTGATAGTGGTAAAGAAAGAGCATTATAAAAGTGTTCACCATTAAACTGCATTGAGACTGGGATCCCATCCAGGATGTATACCCGCTTTGTGCCCAGTGTTCCGAGGAAAAGCTCTGGATCAACCATGATCCTGACCACTATAAGTGAGATGAATGATTTTTCTTTAATCTCTGTGACTGCTATCCTTCAAATCCAATGTTCCAATTTACTCGCTCATATGTACCCTTTCTCATTCACGCCTCTCTTGCTTGTGCTTACTTCTGCATGTGTTTTGTGTAAGTAAGTAATACTCCCATCTTTTCTTGCCGTAGCATCTTTCACGTCGGGTCGTGGCAAATCTCTCAACTGAACTGTGATGAACTCTGTCTTAGGGAGACGTAGGAGGTTTTGATCAGGGATTAGCCCTTCTTTGTCCTGCCTCCTGCCTCTTCTTCCTCCCTCGCTCTTCCTCTCCAGCTCTTGGCAGCTGACCATTGACAGAAAAGAGCGGGGGAAAAAAAACGTGCTTGTTGTTACCTGTTTGCTCTCATGGCCATCTGTCTGTTTGGTCTTTGACACCTGTACTATCCCGTCATGTCACACAGGTGGCCCAGAATGGCTCCATGGGGTCCTGATCTGTGTGGGGGATTGTGCGATAATGAGTTAGCGAGGCAGCAGAATGCTTTGTCAGTTTCTCGGTCCTCGGATTAGGCACAGAGTTACGTGATAGACTGTTAAATGTCTTATATTCTAGCATCCAGATTTAACACAGCAGTCATGGCGTACATGTAATTTACTGTATATTCCTGCTGTTCATTTGCTATAATGCAGCTGTCAATCAGACAACATAGCTGGAGAGTGTGGTCATCATACTGCTCTGCCAATGTTAGGAAGATCCCAGGCCAAAAACCCCAAAAGATTGATTTTATGGGACGATTGTTATTCTGATGCATGATAAATGATCAAAGTGATGACCGGGTCTCATAAACAGATCGAGGATTTGTTGCACGTTTCTTTTCTATGACGGGACCTGGCAGCAGAACATTAGGCAGCTGTTATAGTCTTGGAGGAAACAATCTCAGTTTTGCTTTTTGAATCCCATCAGAGTCACAGACACCAGTGAAAGGATTGTGATATAAGTTACAGGATTTTTTTTTTCAATCTTTTTTTCTTTCTGTATAATATTAAATTCACAATATGTTACTGTATATGTACACATTAAGAAAAAAATAGTTTTACTGCATCGTTTAAACCAGATTGTTTTGTCCTATTCTGCATTATAGTGTATAGGGTTACATTTTTGACTCTACACTATTTTAAAAATGAGAAATCTTTGTCAACTTGACAAAAAATATAACAGTTTTTTGAATGCAAGAACCATATTTAGAATGATTTTATAACCAACAAACAGCAAAATACAGTACATGTTACATGTTATGAAAAGAAATACAATAATACAATTAAATCGCATCATCTAAATTTCATATTGGATGATAAAGAAATTAAATATCAGTAAATAAAATGGATACATTTAAAGAAAAAAAAGAAGAAACAACTAGAATTTCAAGAATTTACATTTAAATATTCAGTTGATAATTTATACAAATATTGATGATTAGTTGCTAAAAATATTTTAATTATTTTTAAAAAGTTTAATCAAAGCTATTTAATTAAATTGATATACTAATTATGAGGGTCTATATGTATAATTAAATACAAATTAAAAAACAAAAACTTTTTTATATAAAATGACATACAGTATAAACACAAGTGTACAGCTCAATGTGCTCATCTCTGGATTAATAGAAATGCAGGTTAACCAATTACATAATGATATCTTTATTATATATTTATTGATTATGTTTAATTACCTGAATAATCTAAGAATCATGATGACCACCGAAACACTACGAAAACTGTGCAGCTCGGGACCATCTTGGCCGGGCAAAAACCGAAACAGATGCCATCGAAGTGCGCAAGTGTGGCACCTCCCTTAATCGGCTTACCTTGAGTGAAAAAAGCGAGAGATAAGAGATGGATGAGTGAGTAAACGAATAAAGCCGTCATAGAGGCTGACCGCCAGGACATGGTATTGAGTCGTACAGCAGAAAGATGTAATCCTTGTGCACCATTTGGTTGCGGTGACCAGGATGACATGAGTTTGAGATTTACAACATTGTCGCTGTCACACTGACATGGCATGGTTTTAAAAATAAAATTACTATTATTATTTATTTTTTAGGTGATGATGAAGATATCTCCAAAAACTACTAATTAACCTATAATAATAATAATAATACTTTCCTTAACTGACATTAACACTTTAGTTAATGTGAATATATCATGATCTTCTGCAAGAATATACTAAAGATCTTTGGGATTGATTTTATATAATGAGAAAAAAAAATATGTTATGCAAAGTTCATGCATTTACCCTTTACCTAAGTTTAAACATATGTATTATAAAAGTCTTAAAAAATGTTAATTAACACATGCGTTATATAAATTACATTAACATTACTTGTGGTGTATTAAAATTAATTTCTCAAAGTTAATGTTAACTACTACTAATATATATATATATATATATATATATATATATATATATATATATATATATATATATATATATATATACTGTATTATATTATATTAACATATTAAATATAGAAAAAAATACATGTTTATAAGGGAACATTCATATAAAATGTTGCATAATAATAATAGAAGAGAAATAACAGAAGAGAGCATTTCAGTGCAAACAAATGTAGTAAATAAAGCACACGTAGATGAATACATAACATGCAACACACACACACAGACACACAAAAACGCACACAGCAAACCCCGAGGTGTTAGGTTTAAATAAATAATAAGTGTGAAGTCTGTTCGCCGTGAGTGGGTCTAAGGCTTGTATATGGCAAAATGAAAAGCTTTACAAAGATCACCTGAGGAAAAGTTGCTCAGAATGCCCTCTGTTGGAAAAGAAAGGCATTGTCCACACGCTGTCTCACTAGCTCTTCCTTGATGCATCCTGACTCGCCTCTGCTTTTTCTTCTCTAACAGAATCAGCCACAATGGAGACCAGCGCCTCCACAGCTGCTGAGAAAAAAGAGTGCAAAACAGCTGGACTGGACGCCAACGGCTTCAGCGAACTGCCCAAGAAGCCCTCGCCCACCCTTCTAAGCAGAGGTACACTACCACCCCGTCTCTTCCGCCTCTTTTTCCACATGAGTCTCCTTGATTATTTGAATTATTCTTCTGTAAACTCTTCTTGTGATCTCTTCCCCTCTGCTCTCTTCTTTTTCTTTTCATTATGATGATGTTTTATGTGATGAACAACGATATTATGGTTAAATGGGTTGTGTCTAATTTTTTAACAGAGTATTTTACAACTGCACTAACATAATTGCAGTACTGTATTTCTGTTAATTATAAACAAATTATTATCTGTGAAAGTCACTGTTAGGCCACAAGTAAATCTCAGGCAGTCTCTGATAGGAATCCTAAGATAACTTGGGTATACAGTTATGTGTGTGATACAGTTTAAGCAAAACGTGAAACAGTATTAACATTTTCCAGCTTGATTTGATTGGTTTCCAGCTGTTGTATTTTTTTTCCAAATTAACAAACATTACATTCAGAGAGCAGAGTGGCACAGCAGGTCAATTGCCAGCTCATAGCCTCAGGATCCCTAGTTTGATCCTGAGGAAATGATTGTGACCTTAGTGGCTTGGGCCATGGCATGGTTGCTTGTGCCAAATGGGGTGGTTTGAGTATTTCAAAAACTCTCTCTCAGGCTCTAGAGTTTAGCAATAATGGTTTCAAATACAACCCAAAAACATCGAGCAGAAAAGCCTAGAGGATGAGATCGGCCAGGCTGATTCATGCTGACTGGAACTAAAATAAACACCCGTTACAACCGCGGTGCGCAGAAGAGCACCTCAGCAAGCAGAACATGCCAAACTTTAAGGTGGACAGGTACCAACAGCAAAATACCACATTAGATTCCTATCTCCTTTTCCAATCTTTACCTGAGCAAACAGGAATGAATGCGCAATTCAACATAAATCCAACATCCTTTGCTAATTCTCTGTATATTATACTGTTCTCTTTAAATGGGTTTCAACTAGCGAAAGAGACTAGTAGGATTCTGGACATGTGACATACGGTGGTAGCTGGGTATATGAATTAAATCCGTCCTGGAGGCAGTTCTTAAGTGCTTATTTTGTGAAACACATTTTCCAATAGAAAATAATGTAATTGCAGATAATCTGTTCCAGACATCCCAGAAACCAATGATTTCCAACACTATAATCATATTTTTAGATTAAAAATTTAGAAAAGACATGTAAATGAAGTAAAATATCGAATAAATTGATATTTAATGTCACTTAACCTTAATTTATGATTCATCTTGGCACGGGCTGCTTTAAAAAACTAAAAGTGGCTCCGTTTTCTTCTTGCTGCCGTCCCTCCTTCTTGCACAAAATGCTCCAATCGAACCCCACAAAAAATACATAAACTGGATTCACTTGGCTTTGACATGTTTTTAACGGCTCCTGGACATGCGGCATGCAGTTTGACTTGATTCGGTCACTCATATGTCGAAAATGCTTCGTATGTCGAGGCAAATGTCTTGCAAAAGTTCAGTTCTTGATTCAGTATGCCACTGAACCACATGCTAGAAGGCTGAGAGAGTGTAAGCAGCAAGACCACCGTTTAACAGACAGATGGTATGAGAAGCAGGACACATTTTGTTTCGAGGTTTAATGAAAGTTACATGAGAGGGAGAGAGAGAGAGTGGGGAACCTAGGAGAGCGTGGAAAAGAGTGGGAAAGGGGAGCATGTCAGCAGGAAAGTGATAAAAGCGACAGATAATGAGCTTGAAAAGCCTTGTTCCTACCTCCAGAGTATAAATGTTATAAATTAGTCAAAACGGAAACCCGAGCAGTGGACGACACGGTCCTTGTGAGATTGACAAAGATGCCAGTTGAGGGTTACCTTTGAAATGGAAATAGTGCTTGGGAAAGTCTGGTGCTTTTACACATTCATGAAGGAGTTTGGTGGCATGCCATAGTAAAGGGAGGAAAATTCGATGAATAATTTTTTAAGAAATCAAATGAGACGGACCACACAGTGTCAACACGGGAGTTCAGTGGTTTTACTTCGATTAAAACCGTTACTGAAGAGCATAGCGAGTGATCACCTGCATAGTGGATTAGCGCTAGTTAAAATCCCCCATTAGGTCCGTTATAAGTTGGTAAGATTTGTAAAATAGAGAAGTCGGGTTATAATTAACACATAGTGTGGTAAATGTCAGAATTTGCCGAAGGCGAGCGGTAATTACAGCTTCTGATGTGTTTTCAGGCTGAAAGAGAGAGAGAATTCCTTCTCTGTGGCACAGGACGTATAAGATAGAAAGACAACATGTCAGGGGGAAAAAATAGTGAAGGAAAGTGATGAAAGCGGCTAATAATAAGGCTGAAAGGCCTTGTTCTTACCTCCAGAGTGTAAACGTTATAAATTAGTCAGAATGGCAGTGGACGCAGACATCCCGAGGCTGACAACGATTCAGATTGAGACGTTTGAAATGGAAATACCGTTTGCTATTTTGTGGCGTTGTTACAAATTAATGAGGCAATTTACTGGCATGCCGTTATTAAGGAAGGACCAGTTAACACATCTGCACAAGCTGCTGCTTAATTCTTCATTCTGTCCAGATTACTTAGATGGTGTTGACTGATTTTCCAGCAGCTTGGAGAGTAGTGTCAGCTACAAGTCACAATGAAAAGAACAGATAAATGTTGATATAGTGAAGTCCCCAGTAAGGACAGGTTGATTTAACATTTATAATAAGAGTCTTTAGTTTTAGCATTTTGTCGGAGTTGACAAGTTTTTGACAACTACAGAACCCAGGGATTTGTGCGTTCTTTGATAATTTCACTAACGTGAGCAACCGCATTGTTCTGTCTTATTAACTTTAAGAGGAAGAGAGAAATAGAGGCTGGTGAGTGAATGACTGTTTATAACCGTTACAATGCAAGTAATCACTTGTCTTAGCGATGATCCGCAACATTACTGTATATGTTATACCATAAGAGGATAAAAAGTACAGAATGTCTATCTGTAATTAATTAAAATGTCAATATTAGAAAACTGGTGAATGAATAAAACATCGCAGGATGTGCAGTTCTTGGAAAATACAAGGGCGTTCAAGTCAAACTGGGATTTTTATTTGTGCAGACCAATAGAACACAGTTAAGAGAATAAAACATTATTTTCTTTATATAATCCCCTCCTATATACCATCAAGGCTAAGGTTTTCTCACAATCAGGCCGTCATTCTTGACCATTTAAAAACGTTTGCATTGTTCAGATGTTTCACTGCAGCTAAGAATTTCATCACCGTACCCTGTTTCAAGTCTTTTGCTAATGTCAGTCGGCTTTAAACCTTCATTCATGATTAATTTCATCACAGCTCCCTATTCTGAGCTTGCACTAAAACATCATTTAGCTTAGCACGTGATTGGTGTGGCCTGACACGTTAGCGCCACCATGCTGTATTAGCACACACAAGTCCCAGTTTAACTCGAACGCCAGATGTACCTTACAGTGACTCCACTTCGCTTCACCGATGCTTTGTCGTGTTTTATTCCTTACTCATGGGATTGTCCTTCTCTATACTTGATGTAGGCAACTATGCATTATGCATTTTTTATACAGCAATATTTGCTTAGCCACTTATCGCGGTTTCCAAATTATCACAAGATTGTTTTTTCATGCTTACCTGAATGTGTTCTGCTATGTAAATATTTACCAATCTTACAGGACAACGGTAAACTAGCTCGCTATCTAGGGAACATCCCCTCAGCGAGAAGGCACAGCTTGTGATAATATGTTCAAATTATCCGTAATGTCACGCAGTACCGTATATCGAATAACCGATTAACAGTACATTGCTTATGTTACAATATCCTTATTGTAAGCTGTGTAAAAAAATCACTAACAATTACAAAATGCATTCTTACTTTAAAAAAAAAAAGGAAAGGAAAAGCTGTTTTTTTTTTTTTTTCCAGATGTGCATTAAGCAGTAAACCCTCTTCACAATGAGAGTCTTGTTAAAAAGCACTGTCTTTCCAATCTGAGCTAAAGGTAATTAAAATGACATCTGATCATTCCCGGGGCTGAAATCATAATATAAATATGATCTGGCCTGCTTATTAAGTCTGAGCGATGCAGCTGAATGAAGCCGATTCAGACCCAGATGCTGAGGTCATGTGTGTGAATGGTTTCAGTGAAGTGGGGATTCTGCTGTGAACTTAGCTCCGTTGTGGCTAATCCCTTCTTGGAGGGGTGCAGTGTGGGTTTAACCCTCATTCTTGGGTCGTTATTTAGCAACAGATTTCACATTGACACGGCTTCTGTTACATTTTACAGTGATCTTATTACATAAGTGCAGTTAGAGTCATCTCAGTAAACACCGATATGAAAAAAAATAGTCATTCGACCCCTTGGTGCATTTTTCTCCAGACTGATGTTGTGCATTTGGCCAGGACTGAATGCAGAAATCAGACACGAGTACAGACAAAAAAATAAAAGAAACTGGGTGAAGAATGCCCGAGCGAGAGACGGCGTGATACCTGCATGATATGTCACAGACTTTCGCAATTATATTTCTGTTTTGTTCCCAGTCTAATTAAATTTGTGCAATGTGACACAGAATTAAAACTTATCTATAACAAAAGTATCAACCTTACTCTGATTCGGATTGGGCAAGTAGGCTTATGGGTGAGAAAGCTGACGGGCAAAGCAGCTGGAGGGAACGTGACAACATCCAAAAATCACCTACACTGGCTTGGAAAACAAAGATTCTGCCTGTGTCATGTATTTATCTTGAGTAAGCACTTTATCCCGGTCAGGGTGGTTCCAGAGCCTATCCCGGAACACTGGGTGTGAGACAGTGGACACACCCGGAATGAAACGCCAATCCACTGCAAGCACCATGCACACACATGTTTATGCCTATAGAGGCATTTTTTATAGAGTGCTGAATCCACCTAGTGTAACATGATGGGGGTGATGTGTGTGTTATATCGTGCTCTCCACGTCCATAATCAAAACACATGTTGAGACAGGATCTTTGGGAAGAACCGTGTCCCGGTACAGTTCCACAAGCTTGTTACTCGGTCGAACACCTTACTGGGAAACCTTACTCTGGTTGTTCCGGCACAGGCTGTTCAACTGTATTCCCACTGTGTTGCAAGCCTTTTCCATGATTCTTCAGTACTCATTAGTTTCAGTATTTTAAGTATGTTTTCTTAAAAGCTGGATGCATTAGGACTTGAGTCCTGCACTTTTCGACAGCTGTGCTGAAGGCAGGGGTAAGAGGACAGATGTGTGCACGCTGATTTGGCATGAAGCGCGACACTATCCAACAGGCACGGTTAGGTTTCCAGCTGAATGACAGAGAAAGGGAAACAGGACTCGAGGCTGAATGAGAGAGTCAGTGTTTTCGCTTTGCATAGATTGATAGCTTGAAAACTGCAGCGGGCAAAGTTTAATTCCTTGGTCTCGTTTCATTTCAGAAAAAGTTAAAAGTTGCTGCACTTTTGAATTACGCTTAAGCACTAGCTAGGACGGCCCAAGCGCTGCCCCTGTTCTCTCTGACCCCTCCTGGCCTGCTTTTCTGGAAGGAAGAGTCGCTGTGCTGCAATCTAACTAGATACAGAGCCCGTGGGTCAGCCAATAGAGCTGCAGTCCGTAGCTTTCTAGCGCTAAAGAGCCTCAGCTGTGTGCCAGCACGCCACGACAGGCCAATTACTTATCACAGTAATCCGTATTATTATTCCGGCTCGCAGACGCTGATAAGTGAATATGCAGGGGCTCCGAGACGAGGTCCTTGAACCCAGAGTCGAGGCGGCTGCTTTTAATATATAGCCCTGTTACGCCGCTTTATTGTCAGCGTGTGGTTTACAGCGGGCCGCAGGCTTCTCGTCACCTAAGTCATGCCCACCTCAGAGCACGGCCCAGCTCTCTCTATTAAACCCCCTCTCTGGTTTACACCTCCTGTCCGGCGTTATTTATTCCCAACAATTTCCTCTCTATCAGAGAACACGCTAATGCTGACTTTTAATATGTTATTTACACATAAAGAAAAAACTATTTGCACCGCTTGACGCATGCCGAGTGAGGGGAAAATAAATGGGCCTCCCTCTGCCCTCCGCTCCGTTATATCTGAGTTTAACAATCTGGATTGCTAATAGAACCATTTATCACAGGACCAGCCATTTGTTTTATGTTATAAGGCCAGGTCTTGGTTTCCATGTTAGCCGTCCATGGAAATGCGCGCCTGTATAATGAAGCGAGCGCGAGTCACTTTGTGTAAAAGTGAAAGCAAAAAGACAAGGCCCGGGTTTTACTGGATGCCGGGTGGAATTCCGGATGCAAGAAGGGAGGCTGGGTGATTTTTAATGTGGAGGTTATGAGAGAGGCAGCTATAAAGCGTCACGTCCTGTGTGGGTTTATAAGAGCTCGGTCTGGCCTGGTTCAGTTAAGAGCTGCAATGAACAGGACTCAATCTCCCTCAGCAATGCGCCGTCAATTGCTCTTTATTAATGAAGCTAAACGAGTGGGACAAACTGTTTTGACAGCGAGCATCTGTCTGTGGAGGAAAACAAATGCGGATGTCCTCTGGTCATAACAATGAGCTCAACGCTAAAGCTAAGGGTTTCGGGTGGATTTGGAAGTGCAGAAAATATGCAGGCGCACTGAACTAAGTGTGGGTTTGACTTGACGTCTCACTGTTTGAGTATATTTTCATGATGATGCTGATGATGTACATGGCTGGCACAGGGTGACCTCTGACCTTTAATTTCCCTTTTTATTGCTCTCAGACGTTTAATCCAGAACCATATTTAACTCTTCGTAATTATAAAATATCGATAATAAAAAAACCATTTAATTCGTTTAAACCCAACGTGATCATTATAGACACAACATAGTGCTGTTGACTTCTCAATTATGTTTGGTCTGAATGTCTTGATTGTATAATTTTCCATAACATCAGTCCTGACAGCTATTCCAGGAAGATAAATCACATCTATAGTAACAGATCACACATGGTACTATATAATCTACAGCTAATAATAAAATAATAAAAAATGCATTATTATTTAACTTAAAAAAATATATATTTTTTTATTATGAAGTATTTGTAAAGGGGATGATTGTATGGCATTTGTTCATGGAGTCTTTAGTATCGGTGCTTTGTACACTTTGGACAGGGTGCCAATTCATCGCAGGGCACACACACACACACACACACACACACACACACACACACACACACACACTCATTTACACACTATGGGCAAATTGGGAACGCCAATTAGCCTAACCTACCTGCATATCTTTGGACTGTGGGAGGAAACCGGAGTACCTATACTATAATATATATAATGAGAAAATTACATACTTACATAAATTCTACTTTAAAAAAAAAAAAATATATATATATATATATATATTGTATACCATACAGAAAATATTCAACTTTTAAAAACCCAGGAAGTTTTTGTCCCCAATTCCCCCCCCACCCCCCCCACCCCGTGTGCTTCAGGCCTAAAGGTTTGCTGTATAGAGTGTGCTTTGGCTGGTAATGACTTGATTAACTGGGTTTGGTGCCTCACGACATACATCATAGCCAAAGTGTGTGCGTCGCGCAGGAGCGAGATTGATGGACCGTGCTGAAGCTCTGTTTCTGTTAAGTCGGCTCACGGCGTGCTCCCAGCCCAAGCTTCGGGCGCTCCGGACACACCACAGGAGAATATCTCGGCGCAGTGTAAATTAGGCTGAAGAAATTGAATGTTTGATGTTATATTTTGCCGTATTAGCAAGGTAATTGACTTGACGTGTCAGACAGGAAGATTAGAGGTTGAGAGGAGAAGGCTGTGTGAGAAAGATAATTATTTAGGCGAGTCCTTATCCAAAAGATCAGTCACATAACACTGTGCATTATTCAAACCTTTCTGAGATTCTTGTAGTGAAGAGAACGAGAGGTAAAAGATAGCGAAAGGGAGAGAGAGGAAGGGAGCTGGATGGATGGTTGAGGGCCTGGTTGTGTAAATAGTGCTTTAAGAGAGGCTGGTTAGCGATAAGGACAATTTCCTTTATCAACTGGATGAAGTCTCAGTGGCGACAGTGAATAATTGACGGAGGTGAGTACCGGGCTGCCTGGGGAACTGCCCTAGGGTCATCGCCTCGACAGAGAAAAATGTGGCCAAAAAAGCTCCTCGTCCACCTCCTACTGCAAAAGCAGGGCCACTAATCTTCCTGAGAAGGGAATTTCTGCCTTTTTTTCCCCCTCCCTTCTTTCTTGCTCTAAATGAGGCTCCTCATAGAAAATCTCTCTTTCTCTCTCTCTCTTTTTCTTTCACACACACACACACACACACACACACACACACACCTTTTATGGAAAAATCCATATACATTTTCCATGTTTTATTAGAATTTTTTCACGTTTATTTGTGTAATGTGATCAGCCATGACAAACGTGAAGTAACTTAAGTTGAAGTAACGCATACAAAGTAATAAACACAGGTGACATGATGTAAATTATATGTAATAATTTAAACCAAGTAAAATAAATAAATCAAAACCAGTGTTAGGTAAAAGAATAACACCAGTTTAAATAAATTATGCTTTAGAACATCCCATGTGAAAATACAATAATTTCATAGGGAAAAATGACATGTGAAAACAATTGACTCATGAATCACAGGGATAAATGGATCCCGTGCAAAAATGTGCCAAAAGAAGTCGATCATGTAATAATCATGTAAACATAAATTTATTTGGTGGGGAAAATCTCCTACAAAAAAAAAATCAAACACATAATTCATCACAAAATAACATGTAATATTAAATGATTAAATGAATAATGAATCTTGTACAAAAGGCACACATAAAAGATAAGTGAATAAGGAATAGGTAATCAATTAATCATAAATCAATTTTCAAATAAATTACATATGAAAATAAATGAATCCTGAATCACATTTAACAAATGCATCAAGTGAAAAAAAAAATCACGTCAGTGTAAATTAATCATGCATCATGTGAGATAAATTACTAAACTGACTCACGTTAAGAACTTACATGTGAAAAATAAGAATCCAGGGATTTCTGGGTAATTTTGGCCTCTTTTTTTATATTTTCTTGAAATAAAATTTATGCTAGATTTGTAAAAACCGGATTAAGTATTAAACATGTCATATTGGATAATATTTAAACAACATGAGATTTTAATAAATTTAGTGATAATTTTGGCCAATATGGAAAATATAAACCCCAGCCCCAGCATCACATTTTTAACAGTATAAACACGACTATTGTATTAAAACGGATTATTATACAAAAATATCACAACACTTGACAAAAAACAGCTTCTCTGTTATTGCATACAAAAATCCCCCCAAATCAATAAACAAATATAATAAAGAGCATAGACAAATACTTTTAGCATTTTTTAGATCTGTTTATTTATTTGTTTGTTTATTTAGCTTAATAATATGGATGCTGGGTGCTTAATGCTGGATTTCAGAGTCAGCCATGGTGCAGCACCCTTGGAGCAGATAGGATTTAGGCTTTTGCTCAAGGGCTCAACAGTGACAGCTTGGATATGCTAGGGCTTGAACCCCCAACCTTCTGAATACTAACCCAGAGCCATAACCTTTTGAGGCACTACTGTCCCAGTAACAATATAAAATTAGGGTAAATGGTTGAAATATCTAAACTTCTGCTGTATAAGTAGGCAAAGTTGTACATGTGGCCAAAACAATACTCTTTCTAGGGAAAAACACTATCAATCAATATAAAACAATAACATAAACATATATATATATATATATATATATATATATATATATATATATATATAGTTGCGAGCAATGATGATTGGGCCCAAGCACCTGTGCCATCGCCACCCGAGCGCCAATGACAATGGTGCACATGGAATTAAAGGGGACATAGCCATACAATTATGCCATAATTTTAGGATAGGGGGGAATTTTAAGTTAAGAACCTCAAAAAGCGTCAGATGCTGGGAAAAAAAAAATCTTTAGAAAAATGAGCCATAAACAGAAGCCTTAGTAACTTGATGATGTAAGATTATCTTACATTGAATGCTTTGGTTACTAAAAATCTCTGAAAATCATGTTTTTTTCTTTAATTTTTTTATTATGACTAAGATTTTGATTGTGCAATCACAATTACAATTATCTAAACGGATACACAATTCAGCGTCATGGTAACTTGATGACTCAGATTCTGCTGGCTGAAATTACCCTGACTTACAATAAAAAAAATTAAAAAAAAGACTTAAAGTGCTTGAAAACCATGTGTAAATTTCATCATGTGGTTATTCGCGTGTAGCTAATTTGTAAGTGTCAGTGTCCCTCAGCCTTTGATTTCTAACCGCTCTGCTGATTTGTGTCACGGTAAAAGTGTCAGCTGCACTGTTGGCCACTCCACCGTCGCTGGTTAAAACCTTTTCCTAAATGGATCGGTAAAACCGCAGATGTTCTGTCTGGAATCTTCACTTACAGCTCATGCAGTCACCCTTCTTGAGGACATTTTTTTTTTTTTTTTTTTTTATAAAAGGAAATGACTAATAGCGGCCATGTCCGGTTGGTTTCGCACTGCTCTATATGAAACTTTATCCCAGACTGTATCCTAGGGTCTGCATGAGTCATATGGCCCACCATATGCTGTGTAAATACAGGCTGCTACACAGACTTGTAAAAGGCTGGGCAATTATTTTCATTTTCCCCTCACATGGGAACACTCTGTGCACTCGTAGTAATGGCTGTGCGACTTGCATACATCTAAAGGAACTCTTTGTAAACATTCGGCTTGATGGGTTTAGAAGAAGAAGCCTTCTTTTCTTTAATCGTAACTTCGTCTCAGGCCTGACGAAAGCCAGAGATTAGATATACAATGCTAAGTGAAAGCAGGACGCCTGCTCATTTTCCGGGCTATTTATAGCTGGCCACGTTGATTGCTGGATAAAATTCGGCTGGAGATACGCAACGTCTCTCTCTCTCTCTCTCTCTCTCTCTCTCTCTCTTTTTGTCTTTGCATTGGGGGTATGGAGCAGCTTTTTCCGAGTGTGTGAATGCAGTCATTTAAAAGAAGTCCGAAAACGAATGGCCTAGATACCATTAAAAACTCAAGACATTAATCACATGTTTTTGTGTGTGTGTGTGTGTGTGCGCTTTATACATTGTGTTAGATATTTTCAAAGACAGTATAGAAAGTATATTTTAAAACCAGACTGAGCATGGAACAAATTACACAACTCCAGTTGGAAAAAAAAAGTATTAGTTACAGTTACAGTAAATCGAATTAAATTTGATCTCTCTATTAGTGTGAACGTTTTAATGACATCAAGTCGACCCGAAAATAACTATTTTCAACCCTAAAACTTGATCAAGGATTCAAAAAAGTGACTTTTTCTTATTATAATGACTGCGTAATCTGATTCCTGTAAAAAAAATAAAAAATAAATAAAAAACCTCAATAATTTGGTGTATGGCGTAATCTAAATCAGACCTACAAAGAGACAGCTTTGCTACACAACAGCTGTGCTAGCATGCGAGGCTCTGTAATTAAATATAATCTGATATTACGTGTTGCAATGGAACACTTGATTCAGGCATCAAAGGCCTTCAGTTAATATAATAATAAGCTCTGGACGATGTCTGGAGACGTAAATCTCCCCCTCTAAAGCAGAACTTGGCCCAAAAACAACACATTCCTTCTGATTTACAAGTGTTGGGGAGAAGCTCCAGCGATAGATGAAATGCTCCGGGGCATCAACGCAAACTTCCTAATTCTCTCCCGCTCTTTTTCTTCCTCCCGCCCTGGCTTTTCTTTCTGCCTCCCTCCTTCCAGTAACAGCACATTGCTCTCAGCATGGGTCTATTTATCCCTGACTGGCCTGCGTTCCCAACTGCAAATTACCCCAGTGTGCAGATACCTGTGTGTGTCTGTTTGTGTGCGAGTATGTGTGTGAGTGTGTAGGAGAGAGAGAGACAGAGATTTGAAAGGCTTTTTCAGTGCACACACCCCTCCTTTAAGCACAGGCGTGGAGAGATTCTCAGGCCTCCTTTCCTCTATGTGAGGATCAGGATCATAAGAAATTCTGCTGTGTCTACAGTCTACAGATCTCAGCGTGTCTCAACAGGAGAGCTTTTCTTTGGTTCTCAGGTTGTAGGGGTATTCAAATCTGAGAAATTTTTTTTCTTCTAGTTTTATTTTTATTTAAGCGGTGTAGAGGAGGTGATTCATCAGTTCACGTTCTTGATATTTGTACATAGGGGGTACCGGTGAATCGTTAGGTGTCACTTAATAGAGAATTGATTTGTGTCACTAAACGGAAAACTGATTGATTCGTGTCACGATCAAATGAATTGATTAGCGTCACTGACAGATTCGTGTCACTAATAGGGATGGGGATCACCAGGGGCCGCCCAGTACAATATTATCATGAGCACGTTTCTATTTGTGTTGCGATTCTGTAAATATCACGATTCTGTATAAAAAATTTTTTTTTAGATTTCATTACAATTATAAACAAATAGGGATGTAACGGTAGTATTGTAAAAACCGTCGTATCGCAATAACACATTTTTCCGATACTACCGTGGTCGCATGACTCGATAAAACGATTCATTCTCAATAGGTCTTCTGAGAAAAGTTTGCTCAGGCGAATGAAGCGAGGTAGCAGGAACTACAATTCCCATCAGCCCAGGCGTGGCCTTCATCCTTTGCGAACCTGTTGTCGCTACAGATCCAGTACTGCGCACATCCGATTTAAAACCCGCGTACTCTGTAATGATTAATTACTCTTTCCATCTCTTTTCCTTCGCCGCTACTAGCAGCACCCGCCATTTCCGCATCACTGGATCTGTAAGTGAGGGTAGGAGGGGGAACTTGGGGCACAGTCATATAGTTTAAGCAATTTGGAAACGGCAAATAAACCAACAGTGCAACAATGTCGTTGAATAGTGAGAAGTAACCAGAGAACCCAGAGGCATCCAAACTCCACACACAGACCTCTAAGCTGTCGTACAGCCTTCTTACAACATGAACACCAGAATTTAAATGTTTCTCCAGCTACAGTAAAATATATGAACTAATTTTGTTTGCTTTTCTATCCTCCTGATTGTCAACATTAAGACACGATATAACCCAGGAATGGGAATCACCAAGGATCGCCCAATACGACACTATCACGATACCTAGGTGCCAATTTGATCATGCCTGTATCATGATTTTTATAATTATCCTGATCTTTTAAAAAGTTTATTTTGTTTACACTTTTAATCAAACTCAGAATGCAGCACAGGATGCCGTGGTGCCTGCCAACGTGTGAATAGTTTAGAGCACGCCACCTGTAGGATTCTAGAAGAATGGCAACATTTCACCGCCTTGAAGGCAAGCATATGTACATTTAAAAAAATCAATTTATAAATCAGTTTCAAGGTCAATGTGCAGATACATGAATTGCCATTTAAAATAATCACGATAAATCACAGAATCAATTTTTTTCTCCCATCTCTAATATAACCTTGAATTACAGTACTTAACACTGGATTAAATATGATGTAATGCGTGCATTTCCTGTGTTAGTGTTCCCTTGCATAATATGTTGCCTTTTTGTCCAGAATGTGAAGTCATGAGCAAATATGCTGCAAATTTCTCACTTTGTTCCACCCCAAACCCAGTGAACAATATCGGTTGTCCTGCTTGCTCTCATGCTGTCCACTTGAAAAGGAATAGAGTCCACGTTTCTGTTGGCAAGCCTGTGCAGCTGATTTTGTTTAGCTCATGCTTTGGTGATGCTCTGTCTGACACCACAGCCAAAGAGCATGTGGATTAAGCAAATAATAACAAACAGATCCATGAATGGATAAGGCGGGTGTAGGAGGAGAGAAGGAGCACTGTGTGTGTGTGTGTGTGCGTGTGCGTGCGTGTATGGATGGATGTGTGAAAGTTGGTGTGTGTTACCCTGGCACAGTACCGAGTCTACAGGCCAAGCCTAAACAATGTCTCTTTGAGGCCACAGACACATCTGTCTATGATGTGGTTGGAAAACTCAGCATGTGCTGCGTTTCTCTGTCTCTAAACACAGAGTCATCAAAGCAGAAGAACAAGAATAAGATCTGAGTGATTTAGCTAAAGTAGTAATCTTATAGTATAAAATTTTTGTAATGCAGTAAGGCTGGTGATTCACACAGGATATGCAATCCCTGTATATGTCACAGAGACAGGACTGTCACGATCATTACATGGAAATAAAAAAACATGCTCCATGCCTAAGCTACTATATGCACCTCGTGTTAATACAAGCTGATTGTATCAGCTTTTATATATATATATATATATATATATATATATATATATATATTTTTTTTTTTTTTTTTTTTTTTTTTTAAATTAAATAGAGATGCTTGGCTCAGTGGTTAGCATTGTCGCCTTGCACCTCCAGGGTCAGGGTTTGATTCCCAGCTTAGGTGTGTGCATGGAGTATATATGTTCTTCCACGTGCTTGGTGGGTTTCTTCTGGTGTCCTTTCTCCATCCAAAGCCATGCAGATTAGGGTAATTGGTGTTCCCAAATTGCCCATATCGTGTAAATTTTAGTGTGTGTATGTGTCTGCCTTGTGATGGATTGGTGTCCAGGGTGTAAACCGCTCAGTGCCCTAGGTCTCCTTGAATAGGTTCCAGAACCCCCAGCACCCTGTATACAGGATGAAGCGGTATGTGTCGCAAATGGCTCTGGCTTTATTGGGATTTAAGCTCATGATCACCTGTCTGTGTTAAATTAGTGCAATAGTTTGGTTTTTGGTCTGGGATGATAGAAGTGATTGGGCCCAATGTGTCTTTATACTAAAGGAAAAGTTCATGTCTTAGATGTTTTCCCACAAGAAATAATGAACATTTATGTATGCATAAAGTATGCATATCGGATATCTGTCTTTTCATAGAACGTAAAATGTGAAATAATTATATACATTTGAAAATCCCATAATAAACTGGGACAGGAGTAAAATCCCAGAGATACCCTGGTGATAATTACACTTTTTTCACACCCTGGCTATATTGATCTTAGGATGAAAAAATCATACTATATATTGCAAGTATGCAATCAAGTATTATACTGCCATAGTCAAAATATTAACATAGTAGGTTTTACATGACAGGTAGTTAACATGCTTTTAAGCATGTTTTACAGCGCTGCAAAATCCCTCCCAGCTTTTGAGCTTATCATGATTTACCATTGTGCTCCAGTGCAGGCTATAACACTGTCATCTTTGGCTGTGTGAACCCAACACTTACCTAGCAATCCACGCTGTGCAATGCCTCATTGCTCCAGACTAGCTTAAAAAATGGACCATACAGTACACCACTGCCATGCTAGATCTGGCTTTGTGTTTTGGGTGTACTCCCTTCTGTGTGGCCTTGAGGCCATTTTTAGGATCCTACATTATAGTTTCTCCTTGAGGAAACCCAAAAAGGGTGGCGCATGATCCAGGACTGTAACCATACTAGAGCGAAGCAGCATATTTCCTGTTTTGCCTGGGCAGAGCCAGGGCCTTGACAGGTTTGTGGTTTCTGCATGTCAGTGCCTTAAAAGCCCTAAATAATTGTGGCTTTGGCAAAGCAAGTGGCCCTAATGAACTGAACAGCACCTTCAGATCTAGGATAAGAAATTAAGCCTCTTGTTATGCCAATTAAAACCCTTTAAACATGGTCAGATCCAAGGAACAAAGACTATGCCAGAAAAGGGCTTATGGCTTTTGGCTGATTTTTAGTAAGCGGGCAGTTTCTCGATTCTTGCTTTAACTTTGTTTGGACTTCAGTTGTAAAAAACATTGAAAAAAAATGTTTGCTTATAAGAATTTATAAAGCAATTTACATGATTAAAAAAAAATGAAATGGCAATGTACAGTTAGGACATTTATTATAAATCAAGAGGGAGCAGAAAACATTGTCTACTTTTTAATTCATCCATTTACTCCTAATTTGGTTTCCTTCCATTAGCTAACTCTCGCAATCACGTCATAGCTACCAACCACATAGGCTTAAGGCTAAAACACACTTTCTTTGAGACATGTGAAATCAGCCACGTCTATCTTTTTGAACTGCTGCTCATGCTCTGAGGAGGACACTCTTAAGGGAAAGCGCTATCCACCCTCTTCCACATACACAAGCTCACAGATGTCTATGACTGGTTAGTGTGTCGCTCTGATTTACCAGATAGAGATTACTGCAATACCACTTTTGCACGGTTGAACTCCTTGCCACAGGCGCCTGTGACATGTTCAGGATTTTAGCTGGCTATCTCAGAGTGATAAGATAACCGCTTTTCTTTTGCCCCACTCTGGGGCGTGACGATGCTTTTGCTTGATGTCAGTTAAGTAAAATTACGCCTGTCTTCCATTACAGCACCGTCTGAGTTTAACACTCCTATGCACAACATTTCATTTTTGGTTTTTCAGCACCCTTTCATAGTGTATCTTGTAATTGAGTCGGGCTGAAGATTAGTTTACTTGAGCTCAACCCAGATTTGTCAGTAGGAGAAGAAAATCACAGACACTTACGAAGCAGAAGTACTTTGCTTACTATTTACTGTTATTAGTGCATACTTACCTACAGTAATGTTTTTTTTTCTTTCCTTTTTTTACATTTTTTTTTTTTAAACTAAGACTTACACACGAGAACTCTTCTTTATTCTATTCCACTTAGGCAGAGTAGCATTTCCTGCATTGAGTAAATGGTAGCCCTTGCAATGGATGAGAGTTAAATAAAGAACCTGACAATTATATGCTGCTGTTTCTTTTCTCTGGATCTTAGAGGAAAAATACTTCTCCCCAGGGCTGTCGTTTAACGTTCACTCACACCACAGCCCAGCTGAAGCAACACTGTCGGTCGCATGAGACGGGTGTGAGAGGGATGCTTGGCACAGTACCAGCCCACCGCACCAATGCCCACGCGCTACCCACAGATACCCGACACTCAGCTCAGGGCCACAGTTCATATACGCCATGACGTTTTAGTGGGGAAATAAACCCTCCTCCGTAGGTCAACAGGCAGTGTGGGGTTTGTTTTGGAAATGCTGGTTTGTTTTGACTGGGTCAAGTTTGCATACGTCTGAGTGTTATATTCTGAGTCAGGTCTTCATGTCCGCTAAAGAGCTCTGCTTTTTGCAGAAAGTTCCATTTTGATATATGGTCCTGCTTGAAAGCTAAAACCCCAAAAGAAAAAAGGGGCCTCTGTTATATGATGCTTTTGCAACAGAGACCTGCTCAGTAGAATTTTGAGGCAACATGCCACGCAACAAACAGTGACCAGATTCCTTTAGAGGTTTGCTTGATGTGCTTCATATGGTAAATTATCTTGGTGGAGTGTCTCCCATGTCAACACTTAGTAACTCGATAGTATGAGGGGCGTTCCAGTCAAACCGTGTGTGCTTAATAGCCGAGTTATAAGAGTAGAAACTCCCTTTATTTCTCTATATAATTTAATGCACTTATCCCAGTGTTTCAATTGTGCTTGAAAACCATCAAAGTAGAAAAGTGTCTCAGTAAGCCTGAGCCATGATCGGACTGAAACTCTGGCCTCCCAGGAACTCCTTTAATGTCCCAAACATGTAGAAATGGTTTGGAGCGAAGTCAGAACTATGCCGGGATTGTGGCAATGACTTCCAGCTTAAATTCCTGTAATGTGTAAGTGGTGTTGGTGAATGAACTATTGAATATTGAAAAAATCAATAAATTGCAATTCCTAGCAAATTGCTGTCATATAAGAACAATGCAATATATTGGGATGTTTTTGTGTGTAAAATAATGGGAAAAGGGTATTACAATATGAATTCACAGGAGTTTTAAATGCATCAGTAATGTCCCAGCACTCTAACAGACATTTTAATAGTAAATAGTCAAAATGTTGTAATATTTAAATATTTTTATTATATCGTTGTATTTGCTTGAGCTGCATCAGATATTCGGGTTTTCTAATTCATAAATGCTGTATACTATCTAAAGAGTACTACACACAACCACATGCACCTCGCACAAGCAATAGTACTTTTGTACAATAGGCTATTTAACTAATGAAGCATGTTAAACACAATTCCGAAACATGATGGATTATAATAGATTTTAATCATATAAAATTAGTTTTTTACCTCCACATGATAAAGCTTGTCCGGCTAGTTTCCAGTGAAGCTTACTTATAGTCGAATAATAAAACCAATGATCAAGGTATGTTTTTTTTTTAAAGTCACCCACACGAAGCTGTTCCAGAAGTTCTGACCTCATGAGCATTGCGTGATTAGTCCTACCACAGATCTTTGAAGGTGTTAAATAAAAGTGAGAGGAGTAAAAAGCCTGGCGCCACATGCCGTGGGCTGGTGTGTTTAGATCTGGGACGAGACCCCAGGTCCTTCGAAATCCATTTTATCCTCCTCCTTAAAGTTCTCCATCTTGATGACATGTGATTTTAGCCATCCTACCCACCAGGCTCCCCGGCGAATCAGGGCACCGCTGTGAAGAAAATGCAAAACCTGTGTAGCAATTTATCTTCATACATTTATCTAAAAGCCGGGAAGGAAGGTAGTTATTACTGGGATATTTGATATTATGCTAATTTAGGGCCTTCCTTTGCGATTGTGTGGACATTTGTTATTTCCGAAAGCTGTGCTTCATGAAGAGGCGAGCGAGCCTGAGGGTTTTCTGCGCTCTTTGGAGATTTCTAAAGCCCCTCCAGGTTCTTCCTTTCTTATTTATTAGTGTTTCTTGACAACAAGATTACATATGAAATTTTACAGAAAAAAAAAATTGATTAGCGTAGTGGAACCCCGGTTTGTAAGTAACCTTAAATTAAAAGTTTGTTTTAATGGCATGGGTGATTTACTTTATTAACACAATAACAGAAGTTACAGACAGGTCTTAGTTTAAAATGGACAGCTGTTCCATTGTGAGTAAAGCCCTTTATTTCTACAAGAGTCTAACCGGGACTTTTTCATACACACATTTCAAACTAGTTCGCTTTAGCTGCAGGCAAACTTGTTGAAGGTTATTATTCTTTCGCAACTACAGAAACACTAATGAACACTGGACCATGAGCAAGACAGTAGTAAGAGCTAGTAGTAAACTTTTTAGGAGTGCATATGATCAGATAGTAAAAAAAGAAATAGGGAAAATAATGTCAGAACGAAACGTGTTCTTTGGAATTGCAAAAACATTATTCCCCTTGTCTTTTCCAGTACCATCTAACTGGCAACGAAAAGCTTTAATGCATGATATATATATATATAAACAAGAAACCGTTGTGCAGTTTATCTCAATAACGTTACTTGGACTTCTATAGCACTATAAGCCCTCTGAAGTGGACGGAGAATTGCTGAATGAATTGCTTCGAGTAATTCTTTACCCTCTTGGCCGACAAAAAAAGCGCGCTTTGTGAATGAAGCTCTTTGTGTCAGAGCATGATGGCTACCGCTCCCCCCCTCCGACCTGCAGCAGGCTGCCGTCGAGAGGCTTGCAGATGCAAAGGAAGTCAGAATACCCAGTGGCACTCGAGTGAGGTGCCAGGACTTCCTGCGGCACGAGTCTTCAAAAGTGAAGAGGGTGATGTCACTTCAAGACAGAGAGAGAGTTTGACCTGGAAAAGTCATCAGATTTTTCCCCAGCTCAAAATACTGCACTGGGATAAACCTTGTACTTTAGATAGGATTTATTTATATATGGTTAGAAGTGAAATGTCCCTATATAATATTGTGCTATAGGTATATTTAAGTATATTTTATATTGGTGTAACATGATATTAACTTTTTAGATTTGTGCATCCTGACATCTGAAGTACCTCTTTTTAAAGTATGCAAAGAGAACTTGCAGATCCTTAACGAGTGTCTAAGTGACGCAAATTGCAATGACGTGATGAAATATTACATAGCCGTTAATAAACCATGTTCTGTCGAAGCGTAGGTTGGCGTGCAGCCTTCGCAGGTCTGAAATTGTTGAGAACATGAAATGATGTTGCAGAATTACAACTCCTATCCTAACATAATAAATTGGGTTTTGAATGTATGAGGCACAATCGTGTTTGGACTAAACCTTCATAAATCCTAGTACGAGCCCATAAGTAAACACCTACCTTTCGCTTAGAGCGTAGGACAGTTACACAGAGCGCAATGATCCCATCTACCAGGAATCTAATTCCTCTTTTTAAATTGAGAGCAAAACTCTATCACCGATGACACCCCAGCTTGTTTCGTTATTGGATGCATTATAAACTCTCCGCCAACTCAAAGAGTAACAGGAGGCCCCCAAGCTCACCTCCTTCCAGCCCCACTCCACAGTTCCCATTAGGGGGCTGAAAAGGGGGGAGGGTTCTTTCCTAGGCCTTTGTAGTCAAGCCTTGTGGAGCCTCTTGTTTGTGCTCTGATTTCACAATCAAGGCCTCAAAGCTCTTCCATCATTTCTTCAACCCCCCACAATCACTCCAGTGAGAAATCCAACCCTGGACTCAGGCTAACATAACCTTAAAGAGACAGAAACCAATACAAGTCTGGTTATATGTATTTATTTCTATATTGTCATTTTTCTTTTATTCATACATACTGTATATGCATACTTAATTCCAGCTCTTCTTTTATCTGTCCAGCAATCTGCCAAACTATTGGCTATCCATACTCAAATACATATCCTTATATTCATCCATCTATCCACTCAGCTCTTCATCCATCCATATAGATCAATCAGTTCACCAACTAACCAACCCACCAAACATACAGTATATGTTTTTTTTTAGGCGTTTGTAGTTAATACATACTCCACCCACCCATCCATCCATACAGTCAGCCAGCCAGATATTACTTCAACCATCCACCCAACCATCATCCTACAAGCAATTAACCAACTAACAAACCCAAAATCAGTTTATTCAAACAACCAAACAATCTGTTCTTTAACTATCCAACAAACCCTCCATCCATCCATCCATCCATCCATCTATCTACTTAGTTCATCAGTACTCAGTTCTTCTCCCATTGATAAATCTCTTTGGCCAAACAGCCCTAAAACCAACCATTCTTCTATAGATGTGCTGGCAGTTGCAATGCTGTCTTGATTTAAAAGTAATCTATTTTTCCAAAGTGCTCCAGAAAAAAGTAACCAGACTTTTTGTCTCCTTACCTGGAGCTAGGATCTCTTAGCAATTTGCATTCCTCTACCACTGTAAAAGATTATAATCTGATTTGATTATACATTCGTTCCACTGGTCCATCTGTAGGCTAGTATGCACAGCCATTCGACTTAATGCAGTGCAGAACTGAGACTAAGGCTAAGGCTTGAGGGACAGCGGATGCAAGTATAAAAGCTAATTATGCCTCTAACCAGCCCATGCTGCTGAAACAGGGTCAGTACGCCTGTAGTCTCAACCCACTCATTAACCCATACTTTCTGCCTTAAAGCAATTGCAACTGTCACCAGGCCTGTTAATTATTCAATTAAGGCGTTTCAATTAACACATCTGCCTGTGCTGGTCGTTCATGCTGCTTGTTTGAACAGGCCAATTAAATCGCAAGGTACGTTTTATAAGATTCCTGGCAGGTTAAGTCTCGGGAGAAATTAGGGTCTAATTATCTATTAACACGTATTGATTTTCACATCTTAGAAAAAGAGTTGAAATCTAATTTGAGATTAATTTGTAGCTTCGCATTACCCTGATTTGTGTAAAGACACATGTCTATTAAAACCTTTTAACTTAACTCTAATAAGGGCGTCAACAATAATATATTTTACAGTTTGTGTGTCTCATGCTGGAACGCTTGGAGTTAAATGGGCAAGGTCAGGAAGTCTGCCCAGGAACTGACATCAGACCAGTCTTCATCTGTAGCAAAAATCAATATAACCCCACAGACAAGGTGAAATCCAGGTGGCGCCCATATGGAAGTGTGCATGTAATGCTAAAATAAGGCCCATGGCCTTTGGTTCCTTGGTCTGTTTTTAGCGAGGTGCTAAAGAGAATTCAAAGGCATGTGAGCAAAAATTGGATACAGGTGTTAATCTAGATGTTCATTACTCAAACACTTTGTTTTAAATCATGATGAAAAATAAACCACTATTCACTTATTAAAAGAGCGAGGGGAAAGAAGGCAGTCAGATTCATCAGGCTTTAGTGATTGAATTTAGTAATGTCAATAAAACTGGCAGGTACGATCGATCTGATTTTAGAAAAGTGTTTGAGGAAACACCAGTAAAACTTTTTTTTTTTTTAAAGAGCCATCATATCTACATAAAACAGTACAACACAGAAGAAATATGAAAAAATACTGTAAAGTTAAATAGGTCAGCTATGTAAAAAAAAGAAAAATGGCAGGTTTAGCAACAAGATTTAAGCAAAACCACTTAAAATATGTAGATTAAATATGATTAAATAAGAACAATATACAAAAATGACTGAAAGAACCAGCAGAATTTATCAATTTTGATATTGATACCCATCGATACTCGACATACACACTCCAAAATAATAAAAACAAATCCAAATCTAATATCTCTTGCCAGGTCCAGATATTCTTGTCGCTGTTGTTGTTTGACTGTAATAAGATTGTCAGTAAGGTCGTCACGCATATGTTATTTATGCCCAGGATACAGCAAGCACATTAGGACTTGGACAGAATAAAAAGAAGCGGTGGAAAAAACGCTGAAAAAATGAGGTACAGAATACCAGTTGTAAGTTGTAAGTACTTCTCACACGAGACGTTTCATGACAAGGCCTCGAGCATACCATCCATGAAGGGGCCTCTCGATTCCCCTTCACCCCCCTCTGGGAAGACAGAGAGAGCCAAGTGTGCAGGAGGAGGCTGCGCCCTACAGCTGTTTCTCATTCTGCGTTTACGAGCGTGTCCCTGGCCGAGGAAAGGCCGCAGCTCGCAGAGGCAGCACGAGGTCGAGGCAGCTGGAAAAGCAAAAAGTCTCAGCCACGTGCTCAACGCGCTGCCTAACGCATCCCTTATCGCACTGTTTTGGTACAAAAGTTAAGCAGACTGTTGTTGTTGTTAGTAAAAAAAAAGAATCCAGGGTTAGTTTGCACCATGCGAAGAAGAAGCGAATGGTTAAGGAGAAGGACGGGCAGTAAACCGTTTTAGGAAGAGCAGTTTATAAACACTGGGGGGAAACCACCAGAACTCTGCTTAGGCTCACCGCCTGCTAAGAGTTGAAACACTTCAGCAAACACCTCAAGAGTTTAAGCAAACAAAGGAGCTGGGCCAGGGCAAGCTGTCTCAGCTCAGCTTCCCTGTGCCATCAGAAAGCATTATTTTCTTGATTGGAATAAATAGAGCTAACACATGTGTCTGGAGGGGTAAAAACAGGACTGTCCATTGAGGAGAACTTGTACTGAACTTGGTGGCATGGTGACGCAGTTTAACGGGCTCCAGTTTAGACCTAATCTTGAGTTTCTGCCTTTGGGCTGTTGTTGTATTTCCTGTTTTGGGGTTTCTTTTGGAGTCTCCGTTTTCCAAAATGATGGACCGTCTTTAGGTGTGAATGTGTGTGACTGTTGCGCTGACATGCCATTCACAGTGTATTCCTCCCTCAGCCAAAGTGCTCCCGGGACAGGCACCCGATCCACAAAGACTCTGACTGGGATAAAGAGCTTACTGAAGAGTTATTCAATACATTAGATCTTTGTTTGGATGCTTCTGGATGAGAACATTCCCAAAACTTGGCTTACTTTTTAACAAGCAACACTGTTTAAGCAAGGTTGAAGGACATTATGTTTTTGGATTGGATGGTCATTTCTGCAACGTTGCACCATAAACTTTTTAAAACATCTCGTATACTTAAGAGAACATTCTGATTGTGTGCTCTGTTGACCGGAGCGTGCTTGATGAGGACTTATCAGTGTGATGTGACACAAACCTGTATCAGCTCTGGACAGCATCCTACTCATGTTCCGCCGAGCTCGGTCGAGCTTGGTCAATTATTTCAGCATTATCTCAGGGTTGTTGCTCTGACAGTAAACCCCACCCTACTGTTGATTATTTTCCTACGACAGTCATGTTTTATTCCGTATATACAGTATATAATACCTTCTGAAAACTGACGGCTTTAATGTATTATTTTCAGCAGGAACGCACTTCTCCCCCTCCTTCTGCTCTTTCTAAATGATGTGGGTCCTTGCTCAATTTACAGCTGTGCCTGAGGAATAATTCCAGCGCCTCTGGGCCGGCAGTAATCCCCATCGCCCCCCTAGCAAGGGTTCCGCGGGGCTAATATCAATGTAAGCAAGGGAACACAGTGACAGCGCCCAAAGAACAAACCAATTTAATGTATTGTTTCTTAATTATCGCTCTCATTCATTCACCCACCACACCTCTCCCGTATCTCTCTCTCCCACTCTCTCTCTCACGTGGCAGTCCCTTTATCAAACGCGCCAGTCTTAAAGATAATAAACTTTTGCTTAAAGGTAATTACTTAATCTGGACAAACCTGTGTGTTAAGCAGAGCTATTAAGAGCAGCGGCGATAAATCAGCAGGTAGAGGGGGCTGCGTGATTACAGCACGGTGTAATCAGTCTTTCGAACCCTTGCCGTCTTAAGTACCTAAATTACACAAACAGCATGCTAACAACATGCTGTGGACAGAGGAGGCCTGGCGTTCTCTCGCTCGCTTTGCTTTCTTATCCAAAGCCCTATGATGCATGGACCTTATTAGCATTTTTACCCAGATGCAGCTGAAGGATGCTGATAAGTGTCGCCTCGCTCTGACCTTCTGCCCCTGCAGCTGCGAAGTCCTAGGCTGGACTTCCTGCGTTTACAGCTCGGACACATGTTCGGCTGTAACTCTTTCCTCCTGCGGACTTCACGGTCACTTCTAGATGAGCACTTTTATCAGAAGTCTCGCATGCAGCACCGTGATTCAAAACCCGCAGAAGTAATGGGGACGGCACATCCTGTTAGAAATGCTTAAAGAGAGAAAGAGATCTGAAAAAGAAAAAAAAGGCAGCTGTTTAATGAACTGCATGCTGAGACTCCGAAACTGCCAGAGGCCCCGAGTTACCTTGGCATGTCCCAGAATTCTTTGCGACATGGGGCTTGGTGGTGTGTAATGCTTGGCATGATGATGTGTAGTTAAGCCTCTGGCCAGCTTGTTCCAGAGGAATTTCCTGTCTAATTTCCCCTCCTGCTTGTCTGGATAAAGACAGAAAGCCTTTTAATTATGCTGCCAAGGACTGGCCTTCTCAGAGGATCATTACGCTTATTGAGCACTTCCTATAAGGTGGAACCATTTTAGCTTTGTAGATCCCAGGATTAGGGCTACACAAAGGCAAGACGTGTCTGTTTGTGTGCCTTAAACGTTCATGTTTCGAGCAGAATAAACATTTTAACCTGTAAGAGCGTTGTTAATGCTTAGGATGCCACACTCTATGAGGATGTAGGAATTTTTTTATCTAGTCTGGTTAAGCAAGTTTAATGAGATTAGGTTCCTTGAGGAGCTGAGATTGAATGAGACTAGGGATGCGACTGTATGAACAGACAAGGTGTTATACAAATACAATTCATATAGGGAATAAGCACCTTAACAAAAAAAGTTTACTTTGATGTAAGATCAATAGGATAAAGAATGCCCATGTTTAGTTACATGAATGTGCAGCGTTCATTCGTTCATTCATCCTTAGTAGCTGCCTGGTCAAGGTCGCAGAGATTCAAATTAAGCTATTACTTAGTTTAAATTTTGGGAAACCCACAAAACTTGTTTAAAAATTTCATGTGCGGGTATAAAAAAATGAATAACCATGTGATAAGAAAAAACACCTGCCCTATGCTCATCTCTTGCTAAAAGAAGTTATAAACTTGAGTCGTGTAGCTGAGGTAGGGGAACTCTCCGTCGATTCACAGATCATGCTGAAAGCACTGGCATTTCTTCCTCAGGGGTGGCTGGAGGTGGTTTTGTAGTCGGGATAGCTCAGTGGTTAAAGCATTGGACTATGGTTTGGAAGGTCGCAGGTTTAAACCACACAATCACCAAAGATGCTACTGTTGGGCCCTTGAGCAAGGCCCTTAACCCCTTACCTGCTCTGAGATATAATGTGATAAAAATGAGGACTTTGGATAAGGGTATCGGCCAAATGCTGTAAATGTTTCCAGTGTCTTGCTAGGCATCATGGTACGGTTCATATTAAAAACAGCTTCCATTTCGGGGGCATCCACTTTAAGTTTAAATCCGAATTCATCAGATATCTGGAGCACTAAACAGATATAGATAGCGGCACTCCACAGACCTCTATTGGCTTCCGTCACTATATATGCAACAGAGCTTCAGCTTAAATCCTTCCTCGAGCTCCATGAGTGTGAACGAAAAGCCTCCAGCTCCAGCACTGACTGTGAGAAAGTGACTCCATTCCCCCCAGATGTTAAAACAAATGTTATCACCCAAAGACTAATAGATGTGAGGGCCTGAGCATGCCCCCCTCAGGGAACGCGGCTCACCGAAGCAGGTAAACGGCGCTCTTGAACTCTCCAGAGCGCTCGCCTTTTGTTCTCACGGAACAATGAAGCTGTCCACGTGATCGAATAACCCAACCTGGTGGATCCACAAACACGCACGGAGCACCGCGGCGTTCTAGAGGCCCGAGCCTCCTCCTCCGAGAGGGTGGCGGCGGATCCGAGCCGAACGACTCCTAAGAGGCCCAGACAAAGAGGCTGACATGAAAAATGTGACTTCTGGAAATAACACTGCTAATGCGGATAATTGAGGCAGCTCTCTGATGAATGGTGGTTGTGTGGAGAAATGTGGAGTCTTAATGACACAGATTGGGGAGAGTTTTAATGCTCGTTAATACTACTTTTTAAGCTTGGGCCACAGAATAATATGAGTCGGGTGTGTTTACATTGTCCGAAATAATTGACTAGATTTTTGGCCTTGTGTTCTTTTTTAAAGGCGCTTTGTTTGTTCTTTTTAATAGTTTGTTTTGTTTAATCAGACGAGTGCTGTTGCTTCTCAGTTCTCTGGTGGTAAAACTGGAAAAAATGGCCTCGCTAATGAAGGCATCATGTAAATTTTTTTATTTTTTTATTTTTTAGGCATGATCTTAGTTCTAGCTCAGTTTTCATCAGCCGTTTTTGCTGTTCACTCCAGAAAAGTCTAATGAATTTTACAAATACAGTAAGTCACATAATTTACATAGTATACAAATGTACACGTTTTTTTGACACTTTAAATTTCTCTTTCAGACTTTTTTAACATAACGCATGTGTTTTAATTTTTTTCCCGTATTTTACAATATGTTGTAATGACATATTTACATATTTTACTTAAATAACAACATTGGAAAATACACAATGTGTACAGTACACTACAGCTGATGTTTCTGAAAAAAACGTCTTCTGTTCCTGTAGTAAAATTTTAAATCCTTTAAAAAAAAAAGGATTTAAAAAAGCGTTTTGGCACGCTATGCCACGCTATGGCTATAACAAATCTTAATGACTTGAGTTGTGTTGTGTTGAACTTTTGTGTTTCGCTGACCTAGTTCTTTCTTATTTTGTCTCGACTCTTCCGTGGGCCATCTCTCTCTAACCCCCACCCCTACACACCTTTTCACCCAACCAATAACTCACTCCCGGCATTAGTTAAGGAGCATTAACCGGGCCCGGGAGCTGAATGAAGCTGTTTTGCTTGCATCCACTCCACAGCACAGCGCACTCACACGCAGCACTATTATAGTGCTTACTTGAAAAATAGCCCCCCCTGCTCTTTTTCATGGGACAGAGAGGCTGGTGAAAGCTCCAAGGCCTGTGTTTAATCACATGACCTCCATTGTGCGGTGTAGCATTGCTTCTGCTCGGAGGTTTGTGAAGTGGCTGTGGTTTTAATAGGAAGCTTTTCAGCTCACAGTTCAGATCTGAACGGTGCCGTATGAAGCTCTGTAGTCTCGTCTTTTTTTTAACAGCTGCACACTGTTATTGTTGCGGTATGCATGTTTCTGAATGTCAGGTGTGTTTTATGGTGTTTTGCATCAATTAAACCTGACCCGGGGCATTTTCCATGACAAACAAAAGCTTTAAAGATGGTAGGATGACTATACACCAACTTTGCAGCTTCGGGGCCCAAACAAAAACCAAGTATTAAATATAAAAATGAAGGCATGTTGAATATTTCTGGATAACCAATTATAGGCTGCAAAGGTTGGATTTCCTCCCAGCCGTTAAAAGAAGCGTGCACTCTTGTGTTTATTCGTAAAGTTATCTCAACAATTCAAACCTCACTTTGCAAAGACCAAGGCACTGTAGTAAATAAAAGCCCAGCAGGCTTTACAACGGTTTTTTGATACAAACCAGAGGTAAATATGACAAGAATCCAAGCGCCAAGAAATTAAAAAAGAAGGGTGCATCTCATCTTTCGGTCTGATCTTGTCAATCATGCCATCATGGACCAGGCAAGAGAAGAAGGATGGCGAGTGCTTACTCAGACCACTGTTGAGTGTTTGGCCCCCGGAGGCCCTCAGAGGTTCCTCGGATATAGGTAATGATCTCCGACCCTTGACCTCTCCCAAACTCCCACTCTTTCTAAAGAATTTTAATACAATCCAGAAACCATCAGAGGCGAGCCTCATATCTTTCTTTCTCATCTCCTGTCTTTTAATCCCCCCACGTCAGCATGTCAGCCTTTTACAATTAGTCCCGAATGCTAAAAGCCTAAGAAACCTGATCTGTGTTGCTGGTGCCAAGTGAGTGGAACAGTGGTGTTAATGTTTTCATAGAACAAAGTGTAGGGGGGGAAAAAAAAGAGAAAGAAAGAGGACTTACAGGAACACTGACGCTAATTAGAAACAAAACTCTGTAAAAGACTTTAAGACTCCAAAAAAACCACACTGTTATGGCACTAAAAACAAACTCGGTCCTGCAAAAGATCAACTGCGGTGTCTCGTTATCACAACAGCTAATGAAGGCCCGCTCGGATTTAATGGGCCATCCCGAGCCAGGAGAGTATTTATTACAGGAAAGCGTTGATTTTGATCCCTTTTCATTCCAAATAAAAATTCCCCACAAAAGGAGCCATAATGAAGAAAATGCCGAGCTCATATAAACGAGGCTGACTGTAAACGGAGCGTCATGCACAACGGCATCGCATCGCCTAGTAAAAAGTTGCTAAGCAGGGCACAAACTCCTTATTAATGAGGCTGTATTTGATTTCAAAGGCATCAGAGGGTTTCTTCTTCTTCTTCTTTTTCTTCTTCTTTTTCTACCGCTGCATCGTTCCACAATTCTCACATCTAAATTTTTTTTTTTTTTTTTTTTGAAAAGAGGGTTTTGTCCATGTTTTGGGGCCATTAAGATGTAGGGCTGGGTATTTGTGCATGAATGTGTGTATGTGCCTGCACCATTACAACAGGCAAGAGCAAAGCTTCTCCCCCTGCTGTCAACTCCGGTTTGTGTCGAGGCTGCGCTTTTCCTTGATAGCGTCCATCACTCCCGCTAGTTCAAAGAGCGTCTGGCTGCAGGTCTTTGTCGAAAGCCCAGTTGGATATCTTTTATGTCTAAGATGTAGGATTTCTTAGGATGACTTTGATTATTTATTTATTCCACTTCTCTTGTGTGATAGTGCCAATATTTTACACGAAACTGCTCAGCCTGCTCTGAGACTCTACTTTACTGTAGAGTGGTCGGCTTTGAAAGTTTTTTTTTTTTTTTTTTTTTTTTTTTTTTTTTGAAGTTTCTTAAAAAAAATTTTTTTTATTTCTCTCCCTCGATACTTTTCTCACCCCTTCGTTCTGTTTCTCTGTATTGTCTGCAGGGCCTCATCATATATTCCCGACTTTTCACACGCCGATCCCCATCGACATACGTCACCACGAAGGAAGATACCACTATGAACCTCATGGCCTCCACCCCTTGCATGGGTAAGTGATGATGTCATCACGGTCTCTCTAAACAAGCAGCTAATTCACATCTGAATCCATAACCCGTAAAAAAAAACATATGCGCTCTTCTGCAAAATCATGACAGGACAAATATTCAACAGATATGACATAATTTCAGATACAAAACTATATATTTTTTTCTCCTTAAAATCACTCATATTTTTTTTTTCTCACACAAATGAAACCAAAGTAATTTTCCAATCACAAGCCAATAGAATATCAAAGGCAGATGAGTTACTTGACCACTGGCACACATAAACATCTCTAACATTTCCTTTTCTATCCACACTGCATGTGGAGATTCTCAGTTGTTGGCCAACTCCTGCCTAAAGAGAAACATACTGGTTGACATACTTTTCCCATTAACATGATTTTTTTTTTTCTTTTCTTTGAGTTCTTCTGACTTCTTTCTAGATCATGACAGCATGATGTTTTCCTTCCCAGTGTAACCAAATCCTCATGGCCAAAAACGTAGCCCTGGACTTCCACAGCAATGTAGGGTAACCTGGAGACCTCAGTCGCTCCACACGTCCCTTATGGATTTTCAACTGGGACCTTCGTGTTGTGTAAACTGAAGTGGGCCAAACAAGTTTAGAAGTTACACTTTGTTGTCAGTACTGTACGCTCAACGCAAACTACTTTATTTTCCCCAGCCAGAAACGGGGTCTGCCTCCGAGGCAGGTTTATCTTAAGAAAGGGGCCGAATAAATCAATACAATTCTGGATGTTGTGTTCTTACATTGAAATTCACAGATTTTGATGGTGATACATATGGTGTGCCTCGTGGCAGCGAGCCTATTCATCATACACAGTGGCGAGTACAGGGTGGGGGGATGGACGTGTCGTACTACTCGGCTACCTTGATTAATGTGATGTGATCTTGACAGTGGACCCCTAATTCATCAAGGCTTTGATCTAGCTGTCTTTCCCTCTGCCTGTGCCAAATTCATCTAATTACAGGGACGTTGCGCAGCAAATTAAGCACGGTGTCGCCTGTGGCAAGCCAAGCCACTTTGTTACAGTCTCGGCGCACCGTGTCAGAGGTCCCTGCTCTAATCGTCTAACATGACATCTCCATACAGTGCGCTTCATCACTGTTTGCATATACCGTAATGAGGCCGCTGGTTATTTTGTCAGAGCTGTCACCCAAACCGCACCGGGAAACTTCCCTTACTCTTTTTTTCCCTCCTGCAAGAGAAACGTTTGCTGCCTCTCCGAGTGGCTGGAATGACAGAGGATGGGGTGATTCATCTCAGTAGTGGAGCAGTGGAGCACTGTGGGAATTCTCAAGACTGAGAGGGCCAGGGGCTATGGAGCGCGCCACCCACTTGTCTCATGGGCTGATGCACACGCGTTGACACACACTTCCCGTGCTCTCCGCCGCTCGGTGTGAGAACGCAGCCAAAGGACCAGACACTGCAGAACTGAAGACAAGGCTTTGAACTGAGGAGAGAAATGTAGCGTGATGTCTGATGGAGCTTTTGCTATTTTAGGCCTCCGGAGAACTGGTCCAAAGTTCACTCAAGCACCTCACATTAAAAATCATATGCCAATGAACTATGGATTTCTGAATTCATACCTCATATACTTTGATGTATAATATTTCTGCGAGAGTGAAAATGTATTCAATTAGTCTCGCATGTACTGTAGGAGTGATGGATCTAAACAACCAAACATCCTTAAATTATTTATAGATCATATCTGTAGTTCCAAGAGTGCCGTAATTTTAATCTGGGTTTTATAAGGGGTGACAGATCTTTCTTTTCTTTTTTTCTTTTTTTTTTTTTCAAAAGGCCAAGGTTCAACATGGAGCTTTTATGGAGTCTGTTAGGAAGGAATATGTCAGAGATCCTTTTATGGAGCTGGACCAATTTTTTTTTCTCCCAAAAAGGGAATCGTTTGGCTTCACATTACCAGCATGGAGTGACGCAAATGTAATTTTTTACCCTAATGTGACACAGATCAGATCTTTTTTTTTCTTCTTTTTTTGGGGGGGTGGGGGTGGGGACCCTGTCTGACTCATGATGTTTTTCAGATTGGATATAGATGGCTTTTGTATGTGGGCCTAGATCGGACACATTTCTGACTTGGATAAGAGTGGGCGGATCAGAATTCGTTGGACTTTTTGCCTCTGTGCATGCTGAGGGATTTCATAGCCGTGCTAGCAACAGCTGCTAAAACAGCTAAAGAAAGGTGTCCAGCTTTCTTCCTTCTTCTGGAACTCAATAAATACAGCCAATCAACTGCTCGCCATCCTCCAGGGCAAAATCCCAAACATATTTTTTGCTAAACCCGCATCCATTAGGTGGTGACATCCATGAGTGGTTGCACAAATATGATATATTTTAAACCAAATGATGCAAGCGAAGACGTATCGATGTACGCTTGTGTGCCATTTCATAGGACAGACGCATCAAAAGTCACTTAGAAATCCGATCTGGCCAAAAGAATCGGAATCAAACACTGTGACACTACAACGTTATTTTGACTGCCAGCATGTAAAATAGTAAGGGGTCCTTTTCATGCATAACGCATGGCTACAGTAAATATACTTGTGCTACAACTAAAGCCATAAGGATAAGATATTTATTGCCGTGACTGAAGTTTTATTCCCACAACTTGTGGGAAATATTTTATTAGAATGGGACGGAGCAAAATTAATTGAATTAGAGCATGGATATACCATTAACCCACAACGCCTTAAGGGAATTCTCAATAGACTTTTCTGTCTGTTCCCACCAAATAATTAACTGGGAGGTCAAGTTTTAAGTATGGAGTTCCCACAACATTTTTAAGTCTGGCGCAAGATACGTTTGATAACTTTTAGAGATTTGGGGAAAAAAGAGTAGGTCAGTGGTTAAGGTGTTGGACTACAGTTCCAAGGTTCAGTAACCCTTGAGCGAGACCCTTAGTGCTCATATGTATAAAGAGATGAAAATTCAAAGTCACTACAGAAAAGGGCATCTGCAAAATGAGGCGCAATTTATGTATGGCCACGCTGACTATAAAATCATTTATTTGTTCCTTCTTCTGCTATACCGTATATACCTGTGCATGGGTCACAGGGGCCTGGACCTAATCCCAGGAGATTTAGGGCACGAGGGTGGGGTACAACCTGGACAGGGTGCAAATCCATCACATCACACACACACGTAATACGGACAATTTGGAAACACCAGTTAAATTAATCTGCATGTCTTTGGACTGTGGAAAGAAACCGGAATACCCGGAGGAAACCCACCAAGCAAGGGGAAACATGGAAACTCCACACATGCTGATGTGCATGGAGTTTGATAGGTGGGGTGGGAATACTCCAAAATCATTCTTTTAAATTTATTTTTTAATGTATGTCTGTTTCCGTTTGAGGTGGTAAAATGTTGCAGTTCCTCTATAATCCTGCATGCGCTCTGAACTATTCTACCTGTATAATAAATACAAATAAAAATATTATTGGTAAATAAAAAAAGTATTGGTCAAGGATAGGAGAAAATCTCAGAATGTTATGTTGTTCTACTGTGGAAATGTTAAAATCGTTTGATTTCAAAGTGTGACGCAGCTCTGTTACATACTTCAACTTCTAAGTGCATAGGGTCGTGCAATTTCGCAAACAAACATGCATTTAACCCGGATCTGAATATGGACCGCTGTGTTGTTTAAAGGGCTGCACATGTGTGTGGGTGGATTGTGAGTGTACTGTTGGAGTGTGATTTATCTAAATCAGAGTGTTTGCCCCTTGTTACAGCCAAGCCTGCGTTACCCTATGATTTATCTCTGAAGAAAAACACACACACACACACACACACACAAACATGCACACAAATAGAAAGTTTAGCAGTAAGCATGTAAAAAAAATATCATTCACATGTAGGTAGACGCTTTTGCTTCAGACATCCATGCCAGCGTAGTGAGAAACACAGTGTGATGATGACACTCAGCAGTGCCAGGCGCCCACATGATGTAGCCACAGATGATCCTGACCCCTGTTGCGTTTGTGAATGGGTATTAAGGCTGAGGCTCAGGCCTCCATTAGCCTGAGAGGCCAGACAATGGGCTCAGATGGGCACCTGACTTACTGGCAAATGCCAAAACAGGTGCACTGTCCATCTGCCGGGCGTGAATGCTACACCAGCACGGGCACCTGAAACAATGTCTTCATCGCAGGAGTCTGGCACAGCAGCCTGTCCTCAACAATAGCGTAGCATCAAAAGCTCGGGAATATATAAAAAAAAAAACCTCCATAGTGTTTGTGTTATTACACGGGAAGTGTTATGACACAGACTGATTGCTGACTATCAAAACCAAAGCTGTTAGTCTGTGGGGTAATTGCAGTGTGCTGCTGTTATTACTCTCAGTGGGAAATATCAGACATTCCAAAAACACGGCAATTAAATCACACATCTCAAAGCCACAGACAAAAAAAATAATAAAAAATCCCACATCAACTGAAATGGTTACTGAGTTGTGAAAATGTTAGCAGACAGAGAAAAAAAAAGAAATGCAATATTTTATTACAGAAGATTTCAGTGTGCATTGGTGGACAGGACATCACATATATTTTTTAAAACACACGAAATTAAATTGCTTGAATCATTAAATTGCTTGAATCAACTATTATTTTAAATATTTAGTTAAACTTAAAATTGTTAAACGGTCTAACTTTGACAAATTTCTTCACGTGTTGTTGATTGTTTAAATGTCACAGCTCATACAAAATAGCGATACATTTTTCCTTGTATCCACACGCCATTCCAGAAGAATCAATACTCTTGCAAAACATGAGTATTAGCAGAAAATGCAAGCATACATAACGTACCATAAATAGTAACAGTAGAAGAACATAGCAACACTTGCTTTTTCTGCAAATACTCGTGCTTTACAAAAATAGCGCTTCTTCTTCTTTTGAGTTTAGGAGTGGCTGGTGCAATACCACCACCTACTGGACTGGAGTGTAGAGCACAAGGTTAAAATATATATTTTTTTATCACTTTGTATAAGCTATGACATTTTAACGAACAACAACACAAATTGCACAAAATTATTATATTTATTTAAAATGTAATAGTTTTAATACTTCAAAACCTGTAAGAAATTTAGCTATTAAATTCGATCAAATCAAAAATTGTACTGCCCTAATATCATCTCAAACTGGGAGTTTACCTGTGATTCGCATACCTAGTGTTTTTTATGTCTTAATAGACAATATCCCATGTTTCCTCTGGATACTTCAGTTTCCTCAGACAGTCGAAAGATGATATACAGGATATTTTGCATTTCCAAATTGCCTGTAATGTGTGTGTGTGTGTATGTGTGTTTGCGCGCGCCCTGCGATGGATAGGCACACAATCCAGAGTGCCACACCGCCTCGTGCCCTAAGTCTCCAGGGATAGGCTTTAGGGCCCCTGTGATCCTGTAGAATTGCCTTATAAATAGAGTGAGAATTGCCTTCTTGTTGTTTGAGAAACCCATTGTTGTTGACATTTTTATAGTCATGTTCAAGTTCAAGTAGGCTTTATTGTCATTACAACCATATACAGTTAGTACACAGTGAAACGAAACAACGTTCCTCCAGGACCAAGGTGCTACATGCAACATAGATTTACAACATCAATTAAGAGAAACACTAAACTAGCTAACCAAGAGGCCTAGTTAGCTGGCTAGCAGAGACAGGACAGAAAGACCTAACATAAATTACAACAAAAACTAACTAGCTAAGTTATACTTAGCTAGTTAGCATGTATACTTTTATAGCTTGTGTTGATCATCAAGGAACATCAAGGTTTCCTTAAATACTTTTATATAGATGGTCTACTTTCCCAGATGGAGAAAATCACTATTAGGGAGGTGTACATAGAACTTTTCCAAAGCATCAAGCCTTCAACATTTGGAGGTTGATGGACGGCACGTTCTATTGTTAGCCAAATAGCATGTTTTATCGTCTGAGCTGCATGAAAGGGTGCAAAATCTTATTGGGTTTCTAGTTATTTATTTTAACTGATCCTTTTTGTAGGGGGACACCTGACCAATCAATTGGCAATCTCCATTCCAGTCCATCCCAAAAGTGCTAAAGCTTTTAGCACAGTGACATTGTCATGTCCAAACAGGTTTGGGCCACTTGGTTCCAGTTCAAGTTACCTTAATGCTACACCATTAAAAAGGACTTTTTAGACAATTACTTGTGTTCAGCTTTGTGGCAACAGTTTGGGAATGGCCCACACATGTATGGGGTTAGTTGTCAACAAACATTTGGCCATATTGTGGGAACTTTGAACTACTGATGTTCTGTGTTTTCTTGCTGCTTTGTTGTAATGTCCAGCTTCGATGGCCTGGGACTTGAATCCTTTCTTTTAATAGGAAAATGAAAACCATCCACGTTGGGTTGAAAACTGTCATGATTATTGCTAGTGTTTCATCCTGCAAAACCTAACAACTCTTTTTTTCAAGAAATTTATGTTGCCAACCGAAATCTTACAAATATTTATTTATAAAGGCTTTGCCAGGGCGGGGCGCATTTTGTTTATTCGTTGACATCATATGGACTAATTCAAAACACTCTTTAGGAAATGCTTTTTGCACAACACTCTCTCTGTCATTTTCCAACATTAAAATTCAAGTGATCATGTTGTTAAAACAGGGTGGAACATATCCCAGCTACTAATGACTTACTGGCTGCGGACCAATTTAATAAAGTTCAATGATGTCAAGCTAGTGAAAAAAAAAAAAAAAGTGAACAGACGGGATCAGTTCATCGATACAAGATGTCTGCTATGTCAGACAGTTCATAAATCGAGATGCATTCCAGGCGAGGAGCTGAATGTCATCATTCTATGACATCCCTGAGATTCCTGAGAAAGAGAGACGGTTTTGCTTTGGAATCGCTGCTTTTTTTCCCCCCTCTCGTGTCTCCTGGACTGTCACATGAGATGAAACGTCAGGAGACGGGGAAGTTTGACAGAGTGCTGGGTGCCGGACTAGAACCCGGCAAGTTTGCTTAAGGCAGATAAGATCATCCTGAAGCCAGATCTGTTAGATTACATCCATACGGACGACGTTAGATTAATGTTGTTGAGGAGTTGGGAGGCTCTGCCTGGCTGTGTGAGTTTAGCTGTCTGGCATGCAACACTGGAGTCTTTTCACAGGGGCCTAAGTGTATGCGCAACCCAGAAGGCTTCAGGAAAAAAAAAAAAAGTCCATGGAGTGGAAAGTGAATGGGTTCAGGTCTTATGAAAGTGCAGAAAGTGAGGACAATGAGAGATGCTTTTTTTGGTATGAGCGGACTTCAGAAGAAGAAATACTAACTAAATATCATAACTTTTCAACTTGGAGAATCTTGGTATAAAACAGGGCTCTTTTGTGCAGATAATCTTAAAGACTTGTTGGTTTAGCTATAATAAACATTGGCTAGAAGACAGAAAAATTGGAGTAGAGTACATGCAAAAGATCCACAACCAGCCGTTTCATCCTTCAATCTGAAGGGGGTCTCAAGAAAGGGCTCTTTTTCTATGATTCTAGCCAATTGCTGTGTTCTGACCCTGTGGGGACCAGGCATTCTGTGCAACTTTCAGCCCTGTGCTCTGAAAAGCTAATAAAACAGCCCAGGAGACATGTGGGCCTAAACCGAACAGTTTCTTTCAATCCAAATGAATATCCTACTGCTTCTTTGTGTGGTCTGGGAAGCATCAAAAAGACTACTGGGGTTGAAAATCAGCCACGGCTAAAGAAAGAAAGAGGTGAAGTGTGGGGGGGGGGGGGGGGGGGGAGTGACTGCAATCCCTGGCTGCCTTAACTACAGTGCAATCATTTCCTTCTCAGAGTGGGGGAGAGACCGAGAGACAAGGAGAACTGTGATGCTTTGTCTAATGAAGTTTGGCATCTGAAAAAACGCTGTTGCTTTTTTGAGCTGAAGGCAAGATATCAGAATTGCATGTTCTTCGGACAAACCTTTTTTAATCTAGACATCTCCGTTAAAAGACATTATGTCAAACCAAATGTAATTGGACCAGGGGATTTTTTACAATCAGGGCTGATAAGGACAAACTGTAACCAGATCTGTAGGTAACTTTTTCATCCTAAATAGTTTCTGTCTGGTTCCCATTCATATTGTCTTTCTATGTATGAAAATGTACTTTCTTCCAATTCTAATTATCTTCTACTTTTACAGTGACATAAAGGCATTTCTGAAATCACCCAAAATCCAAATCAAACCAAAAGTACCCATGTATACCCAAGTGCAAAAAGGAGACACTTGGAAAGGTTCAGACTTGACTTTACAAATAAATAACAAGCTCCTAAACAGCACTATCCATCAGACCAGCGTTAATTAACATTCTATAATAAGACCCCAGATCTGCTCTTAGTTTCACACAAACCCCCACTGTGGTCTTGCATGTTGAGCCTCAATCTAAACCCAGATCTCAACACAAGACTAGCAGACATGACCTCATGTTATTTAATAAAGCAGAGACACAGCAGATCAGACTACATGGGACAAGTCAGCCTTCATTCAGAGTGAAACTTGGGTCTTACTGCTGGATTTATGTAGTGGAGATTGCCCCAAGCTAAAGAACCAAACATGATCCATCATATGCCTCAGTCTGTGCCTGAACCTTGCTTTGGAGAATTTTGCCAGAGCGTTGAGAAGTTCTTATTTTTGAAGCCTCTTTTGACACAAAGCTCAAAGTAAAACCATGTGTTTTTGGCCTTAAATGTTTGCAGATGATGGTTAAAAATGTTTCAGGTCTTATTAGATGTTATGGTGCTTATTGACCTGCAATCTCCTCTTTTGTTTCTCCAGAGCTCCAGCTTTAGGGAGTCCGGTTCTCTCTGATATATCCCTGATCCGGCTCTCCCCAGGTGGCCCGGCCGAGTCTCCCTTCAGTCCTCCTCACCCTTACGTCTCACCTCATGTGGAGCACTACCTGCGCTCGGTCCACGGCAGCCCAACACTTTCCATGATCTCAGCGGCCCGTGGGCTTAGCCCTGCAGATGGTGAGAACACAAACACAAAAACACACACTGTAACTCGGTTTCAGACTGAGATCTGTGGCATCAGATAAGACTCACTACATTTAAAAGGGACCTATTATGCAAAATCCACTTTAGATTTTTTTTTTTCCAGTTGGTTCTCTGGTGTGCATAGAGAGCAACAAAAAAAAAGGATGAGGAAAAAACATTCCCTGATTTTACATTTATGCTTTTAAGAGCTTTTTGTTCTTGTTTTACATTTTTGTAAAAAATTTAATGTTTAAATAACTCCATCTTGTTGGTCTGCTGTTCTCTCGATCTGTTCTCTTCGCTCATTTACATAGACACTGAAATGGCACATTCAGAGAAGGAGTGAAATAAAGGGTGTTTGAGATTTGAAAAATTGCATAACTCAAGAGTATTTCATCTGCAGCATTAACGCACACACACTAGTCATGTTAGACTGTTAAAGAAATAGTAAAAGACTTTACCTTTAAAATTTATAAAACCTTGTATTATGGTATGCTGATTAAGTGAAGTGAAGTCTTTTCTATATACTTTTTACTTGTATTTATGTGGTTTAATACGATTGTGATCAATTCAGTTTAATTCAGTTCAGAAGTAATGTTGTTTAATTCAGTTCAATTCTGCTGTCTCATAGTTAGTTCATTTCAGGTCGTTTCTGTAGCGAAGCTAGTTTTAGTTCAGTTCGGTTTCGGTTCTTAGAGTGATGTGGTTTCATTTTCGTTTTTTAGCTCAGTTCCTTTCTAGTGTAGCAAGTTTCAGATTAGTTGTAGTGTAAACATTTCAGTTCAGTTTCAATTTCGATTCAAGTTTCATATAAGTCCACGTTAAATGTCATTGTCTTGTTTAATCCATTTATCATTAAAACAGTTTTTTGTCTATTCTGGGTATGTACAATATGCTACTGAAATATAGTATGCATATGTTATAAACTACGTGTAGAACTTTGCGCTTTCCTGACCTAGAGATTCTAGTTTGGAATGCATGTTGAATGTTGCTGAAAACAAGTACAAAGCATGCAGGCAGTTAAGCTTGTTTTCTCACTGACACGTCTCTCTTCTGCGCTGAATTATAACAACAGGTGAACAGGCCAAATAGCAAATAAATCACCTTTTACAGTCTGTCGACAGTAATGGGTCCGTGCTTTAAAACTTAAATAAGAAGCACACAAGAGATTCTGACAGCAATAAAGCTGGAAAGCAGCAGTGAGATAGTGGAGGGTGTTTTAACTTTTAGATAGGGGAGTATGGCCTTGAGTGTGAGATTTGATGGTACGAGCTTTATGTGGCGACGCAACTGACCTTATTCAAAGTTGAACAAGCTTAGATATCCTGAAAGGTTTATATTTAAACTTTTATTTTAAGCACATATTTAGAACTCCAGTGGATTCTCCAAATATAAAGGGTTTAGTGTTTTGTTCTGAATATATGCTTTTCGCCCATTATTCATTATTTTTACTGTATCGAGCAGACAAGTAGAACATTCAGCAGCTCAATTCCGAACATCCTACTAATCCTCCCCAATACTAACATCCACAAGTGTTTAAATAAATGTGGTTTTAGCTGCAGTGGGGTTCCTCATTTCTTTCCTTTCACCACGATACTACACACAGACGGAGCAGTGTGAGACACTGCGGTTCAAACGCACTTAGACCTAATTGTGAGAAATCAGTAGTAACTATTTTCAGTGAGGCACCCAATATGTTCACACACGTATACACACATACAGTATACACGAATATGTGCACATTCTTACACACACACACATGCATGTCTCCAAGGGCACAGCAGGGGCTCCATAATGCCAATACGTTTTAAATGTATGCAAATGTGAACCATATGGCAAGCTGTGCTCATGGTCTGTACGGCCAAGTGAGTGTGTAAAGCAGATTCGGCCCTCACACTCTTATTGGCCCTGACAGTTTTAACAGAGCTTTACCGAGTGCAGATGTTAACAGTGCATTGCTGGTGTAGCTCTGAAGCCGGGAGACTTTGCTCTCTTTCTCTCTCTCTCTCTTTCTCTCTCTCTGTATTGCTTTCTCTGGATGGCTGTGTGTAAACTTGGCCTTTATGTTTACCTTTTTATTTATTCATTTGGCAAATGCTTTTATCTAATGAGACTAGTGAAGCAAAATCACATCCAAGCCTCGACCTGTTAAAGGAACAAACTCATGGGTGTGAGACTGTAAGCCACCGACAGACCAAAACCAAGTGCAAAGTAGCAGGAAAACACAGAGCATTCCTTGAGCTAGAAGCTAATAAAGATGGTAGGTGATGTCAAAAAACTGCAATGAAATAAATGCAATGAAATAATAATAATAAAATAAAAAAAAACTAACAAATCTTCCCTTTCTTTGGAAACGATGAATTGCCGAGTGAAGAAAAAAAAGTGAATTAACCATCTCTGTTCCAGCTGGAGGGCGGCGTATTTCTGAGCTGGAAAAATGTCAAAAGAAGCCAGATAAGAAGGAACAAGTGAAATTCATTGCCCCCATTCAGGGATAGGCTCGAAGCTCCCTCCCCTACACAGGATAGACAGTATAGATAATGAACGAATGATTTATTACAAGTCCAAATGCCTTCACTTATTCTTTCATAGACACATTTGTTTACACTGTGTATGTCCGAACAGTCTGTCTCATCTCTTATCCATTTCTCTCATACCTTCTACAGTCGCCCACGAGCACCTGAAGGAGCGTGGGCTATTCGGTCTTCCACCTCCCCCTCCTGGAGCCAACTCAGCTGATTACTACCACCTGATGGCAAGTCACAGGAGTCCATATGGAGATCTGATTGCAGCTGGATCCACTACTGCTGCTGCTGCTGCTGCCGCTGCCGCCGCCGCTGTTCACCTCCCGGACTACATCAACCCGATGGACAGTGAGTTTCAGCCCATGAGGGAGAAAGTATATACTGTATGTGTGCAGGGTTTAAATATGAATTAGGTGTGAATCATTTAAAAGGATGATCCATGATCCAAAGGGATGATAGGTTTTAGCGCTAGGGGTTAAATTATGAATTTAGAAGAGGATGCTAGAATAATTGACTATCCATTCAACTAGGGAAACAATTGTATTCATTCCCATTTTTACAACCGTGGTAGGACATTTACTCATTCCTTATCCAGAGCGACTTACAGTTTTATCTCATTATACATCTGACCAGTTGAGGGTTAAGGGGCCTTGCTCAAGGGCCCAACAGGGACAACTTGGTGGTTGTGGGATTTGAACCTGGGACCTTCAAACCATAGTCCAATGCCTTAACCACTGAGCTACCTACAGACTATTAGGGAACGCCAATTAGCCTAATCTGCATGTTTTTGGACTGTGGGAGGAAACCCACCAAGCACAGGGAGAACATGCAAGTTCCATGCAAACACACCCCGAGGTGGGAATCTAACCCACACCCTGGAGGTGCAAGGCGACAGTGCTAACCACTAAGCCAACATGCCACCAGATAATTGGCTAATATATGGTTATTCCTAATTTTATGCATGTTGTTGTGCCAATCACATTTCAATATGTAAATACAGGCCATGCAAGACTGTTTTATTAGGAGATGGGAATGAACCAAATGTGTAGTGTAGTGAGGATGATTGCTATTTGTACATAAATTCATTTAGTTTATATTTTCAGCGAGTTTAAACACATGGCCACTTCTTTAGATATAGTATTATCTTGTTCAGTTCAATGGGACAGGGGTCAAATGGAAAGGTATTAAACCTAATCTTGACTTTTGGCATCATTTCCTACAGTACATCTTAATAGATCACCATAATTAAATTTTCTCTTGAAAAAACATTGGGTCGATAAGAAATTGGATAAACCCTCAGACAGGCTTGCTGGGAGATCTAAACCAAAAAAGACACACATCCTTTAAAATTAAAAAAAAAAAAATCTTCCCTTCAAAAGTGACTTAAGGTGACTCCTACGTGTGCAGTATTTTCCCACTGTCACTGCCAGTGCTCTCTGTAAACACACATGCTGCTGTGACATTTATAAGAGTGTTTCCCTCTGAGGAAAGTGTGTGTGTTTAACATAATGAATGCCTGCTTTCATCTCTCACTTCCTAAGTCACCTTAAAAGGGGACCAGCGTCTCGAGCACAGGCCGATTCCTTCAGAAAGGTTCTCAGAGCCGGAGCATGCCACAGCCGTCACGTCATCCATCAACGGCTGTTTAATGAAAGTAGCCATCAGGAACCGTTGCATGACCTGAAATGGAGATGCTAACCAGGTAGTGGAGTTTGGAGATGGCTGTGCTTTTCTCAGCTGACACGGGCACCTAGAGGCCTGGGAAGTGTGAAAAACCCCAGAAGAGTGGTCCACGGTTCGTCATTTTGAAAGCTGTTTGCCAACCTTCCAAAACAATGGAGAAGACCTGGGAGCAAAAAATGTTCATTGAAAATAAATATGCAATAAAACATAATAGCTCAGTAACCGAGTGCAGTGCTGAGCAAATATTTGTTCCGCCTTTACCGTAGGCCAAACAGTCGGCTCACAAAAATAAACAGGGACTCGGCTTCCTCTTGCTTCACCCCTCGTAGGGTCTCAAGCTTGCGCTCGTTTGCTGCTCCGCTTCGCTCTGCATCTCCCCCTTTACCCTTAGTCATGTGAAATGATGCATGACCCCAAACAAAACCCTGACCTGTTCAACCAATGGCTTAATGGCTCATTATACTGACTTTGCCTTGATGTCCTGGTTATTCTTCTGAGCCTGAATAACTTGCCCCTGATTAGCCTAAGTTTAGCCTGAATGGTACCTATTCAGCAATGGACCCATTATTACACTGGGTGGAAAATGAGACTTGCTTTCTCTTAGAACACCTAAAAGCAGTCGGCATTTTGTCTGTTATAAAGAAGCCCAGTGCGATCGAGGATGGTTTTCAGGCATGGCTGAGTTAAAAGAATAAGCACTTCTTTTTTCAGTTTTTCCATGTTGAAGTAGTGGACATAGCAAACATTGCGCTCAAAGATGCAGAATGTAGTGTGGGTATGACTATGCCCTTGCGATAGAGGTATGACAGAGTCTTGCGAAATGACGAGCACTATGACATTGACTTATGCTTTGGTACGTTTTAAAATATTCATGGATATTTTGGTATATTTTGGTATATGTTGATATATCTTGGATATATCTTTATCTTTTTGATAAGTTCAATTTTAAAGTACATTTTGGTATATACAATTCAATTTTATTTGTATAGCGTTTTTAACAATTGTCACAAAGCAGCTTTACAGAAAGAAAAAACTAATACATTCGAATGATCCTATCAGTTTGTCCCTAATGAGAGTGATGAGGAAAAACTCACTAAGAGGACAAACAGGAAGAGGCATTGAGGGGAACCAGACTCAACAGGGAACCCATCCTCATTTGGGTGATATCGGATATTATGGCCATAAATCATCCGCTGCTATATCTGTGTGCTATAAGGTTAAAAGTTCAGTTATATAACAGGAAAGGTGTTTAAGTTGATATGAAGACCACTTTGCTGATGGAGACTCGGATACAAAACTGTTTGTGGTGATACATTTTGATATGTTTTGATAAACTGTACAATATTTAGATATAATTAGGAACATTTTATGTATGGTTTAGCACCTTTTGGAAAATTGTGGTGTGTTTTGGTACATTTTTACATGTGCATACATTTTGTTATATTTGTGTACATTATGGTTAGTTTTGGTACATTCTGGAATATTTGTGTATTTTGGCACATTTTAGTACATTGTGGAGAATTTTGGTATGTTTTGGTCCATAATTGTATTTTTTCTTTTGGTATGTTTTGTTAGAGACTGGAATCTTTCAATAATATTTTTCACGAATATGTTTTGATACATTTTGATACATTTTGATACATTTTGATACATTGGGGTAAATTTCAGGGTTTTTTTTGGTACTTATTAAACCTTTTAATTTTTTTTTTTACATAATTTTATACTTTTTCGTAGGCCTTGGAACATTTCGGTATAATTTGTTAGATTGTTTTAGATTTTGATTCATTTTGGAATGTTTTGGTGCTCTGGTGTCCTCCTCCATGTTGCAGTTTCTGGAGGGTTTTTGGGTAACTTTTCTGGCTCTATTCCTCTATCGTTTTTTTAATAGGGATTTCACAGGGATTTGGGTATGTGAGGGTTCCCGCAGGTTTTTAGCAGTCTCTGTTGACATAAATCACGAAGGTTGCAGGAAGAGGGGGTATCAGGAGGCATGGAGCAAGCGACGCCCAGCTCTCCATTTGGCCATTTATCAAGGGAAGTGGCACATTAATAAACACATCTCCCCTGAGGTGAGGGCGTAACAGAGACAAATATGAGTGCCAAGGCTGAGCGTCTCGCGTCCCACACACTCCCCCCCCTGCCCCATTAACGCCATGCAAATACCAGAACAGGCTCACCGTAAAGGCCTCATGCCTAAGCAGTGTGGTTAGCTGTGAAATCTTTACATACACACATCTGTATATGTGTACTCTAGAGCCATCCTTTCAAAAGAAAATGAAATCGCACCTATGCATGAATATCTGATATGCATGGAACCTGGTGGCGTCTTGATAATTTGGGATTCGGCTTTTAAAAGTTATGGGAGCTAAACCTCTGGTAGGGGCCCAAGTGCCAAAACGAATGCTTTTATAATTACAGAGGACCATTAGCTCATGCTAAAAGTAATGACCTTCACAGCTACAAAGCTGGAGGATTACTTATTAGCTGTGAGCTCAGTAGGGAATTTGCACACACATACACATGCGCACACAGACACAGACACATACACATGCGCACACAGACACACACACACACACACACACACACACACACACACACACAGAGGAATGGTTTGTGTAAGCTTGCTTGTGTTGGCACCAGATGTGATGGAATCATTATGGACGTCCGGTTGCCAGAGCTTCTGGTTACAACCCCTAATCACACACACATACTCACACATGTGTTTGCCAACACCGGCACTAATGCCTCACACCTGTTGGGTAAAAACACAGAATTTTTCACTTTGGAACACCAAACTCAATGACCAAAACCGTTATCCTGTACCCTAGACAAAACTATATATTTTCTTTAGCTCTCCAAACAAGACCCAATGTTTCATTATGTCGATTATATATTCTATTGCAGCATTAATGATGAGAATTTCAGATAAATATAAAGCGACGATATGTCTGTTAGTGTCATTAGAGTTGAGGTGAAACTGTCTAATGATTTAGTCACCGTCTAGGCTGGGAAACCAGCACATTATTTCCCTGGCTTGAAAAAAAAACTATTATTTTAGCAGAGCTGATCAACGTTAAAAGCAACTGGCTTTAGTTTAATGACCCAAAATTATTACACACACACATTTTGATCCGCACCACAATCCATAATACTCACTCATCATCTATACCTCTTTATTCTGTATATAGGGAGCCTGGAGTCTATCCCAGGAGACTTAGGGCACGAGGCAGGGGACACTCTGGACAGGGTGCCAATCCATCGCAGGGCACACACACGTACACACACTCTCATTCACACACTACGGGAAATTTGGGAATGTCAATTAGCCTAATCTGCAAGTTTCTGGACTGGGGACGGAGTACCCAAAGGAAACCCACCAAGCACGGCGAGAACATACAAACAAGACACACACACACGAACAGACCCCGAGGCAGGAATCGAACCTGGAACCTGGAGGTGCGAGGCACGATGCCGTCTACCCATAAGACATAGCATGTATTATAACACACTGGGGTTCATGTCTCACAGGCATTTATTTTTTTTCTAATTGCATTTACATTTACAGTATTTGGCAGACGTCCTTTTACAGAGAAGTCAATTTAAAAGAGAGCAGTGTTAGCTCGGTGGTTTAGAGTTTGGCTTGCTGACCATGGGTTTTAAATCCCAGCACCACCTGGCTGCGACTGTTGGGCCCCTAAACAACACCCTTAACCATGAATTGCTTAGATATTTAATGAGTTAAAAGGAAGTCACTTTGAATAAGAGCATGTGCCAAATGCCATAAGTGTAAATGTGCAGAGTGACTGAAGTAAATACTCAAATATTGCAGGTCATGGACTAAGAATATAAGACTAAGAATATAAACTGCTGTTAGTGACAGAGAAAGTTACAACATTCCAGTACAGTACAAGTAGACCGTTATGCCTTTTCACTTAAACGAACTTTACAATGGCCCAAATGTTCAAAACCCATTAAAGGACCCATATTTTGCCTCAATTTTAACACAACCTGTTTAGAGTATGTGGTAATGCTTCAGCTTAAACACTTTTTCAGATAATGCATTTTTTTAAACCTTAAAACCATTTATTTCACTTCTCCTTCAAATGCGCAATTTCAGTGTCTATGTAAATGAGCTACTATATAGCCACGCCCCCTCTGGGAACAGCAGCGCTGCGCTACATGTCGGGGGAGGGGCTCTTACTTATATGAAGTCACAATATCCAAAAAATCCAAATGGCTAGTTTAAGCTCTTTTTTCTCACCCTTTTTGTGAGACACACAGACACACACACACACACACACACACACACACACACGCACACGCACTGGAGACACATCACAATGTTAATAAAAAGTGAATTTTGCATTATAGGTGACCTTTAAGCAAAAACACAGCATCAAAAAACGTGAAAAAAAAAAAAAAATACGAACACAACAGAAAGTCAGAAATTACGAGCATATAACACAACAACAAAACCACAAACAGAAACGCAAATGTATTGACGTATTGACACATTAATTAAAACAGGAACCAGCATTGCAGAAGCAAATGCACCTCAGACTTTAGCTCAACACTGCATGTGAAAGTTTTCTTAGCAGACACACGCTTACGCCAAAACAACAAACAAATTTACGAACCATTTTACCCCTCGGGGCAACGTTATTAGAGCGGTGCACACGAAATTGGACAAAATAACCTGATGGCAGACTGAAGGACTTGAAGTCTAACGTTCCCAGAACGTTAACGTTCGAAAAACGTTCTGCAAACATAAAATTGTTGGCTGCGATACAGACGATAAAGACATTTTCCATGAATTTTTCTAAGTGCACACACACAACCACACACACACACACACACACACAAACAAGTACACACCTGCTCTAGTTTTTCCTGCTTATTCCCTTTTATAATTCTGAGGACTCTTGTAAATTGCCTTCATTATCCAAACCGATAGACGCCTGAAACAGTTGATAGTTATCTTAATAATTACACTAAATTATAGGCAATGATTAATCATGCGTGGTCAGATCAGAACCAGGTCATTGTGAGTTCAAGATGAAGCTGATAAAGACACTTGATTGCAGTGTTTCACTTCTTTTTTTTTTTTTTTGGGAACATAAAATGGAACATATAAGAACAGCATTCCTTTATGGTTCGCCGCGATCCCCGACTCGCGAGTTTTCTTGGCGACTGTTCTCTTTCCAAAGTGATCTGTGCTTGTTGAGTCTCTCAGTGTCGGCCTCCAGCTACAGTATTAGCAAAGACACAATCTCTGGCACTTATTGATAGGGCTGTGCTATATTCCAGGGAGGCTGTGTGTCGGGGAGAGAGTGCGCAAGCATCGATCACGCTGTCTCACCTGGCACGCACGCTCCTCACACGCTACCCGAAATAGCACGGAGGTGGGCAGTGTGGGGAAATGATACAATGCAATCCGCCACTGCGGCGAGTTCAAAGATTTCTCCGTAGCTAGAGAGACAGAGTGAATAATAGAGAATAATATTTCAAGATCAGTCAATCAGAGACTCCCATGGTAAGGGACGGCACACTTTGGGAAGAACGGCTGCTCTCAGCTTGATTCAGGAGTCAGAGGGATGTGAGAATTAAGGAAAATAGGTTAGTGGGAATAAAGTGGATAAAGTGATGAGGGTTGTTGGTCATGGGAGGGAAACGTGGGCGAAATTCGCTTAGCCACGAGTGTCTGATGAGGCGAGGAATTCCACAGAGGCGAGGCAGAACCAAGTGTAAATCGGAGCAGTGTTTCTGTGGCCCAAATGGTTTTGCTTGTTGTTTTTCTATAATGTGCTCAGTAACACTATGCCCTAAAAAGTGATACTTGGTTTAAAAAATAACCAATAATAATTTTCCTACATCCTGGACGATCTCTGCCCTAATGTGAACATCCAATCTCAATCAGACTGCCGTTGAACCTTTCGGACAAGCTTTCTAAAAAAAAAAAAAAAAAACACACGTCTTGACTTTTTAATTAAAATCTTTTCTGACCATTAAGAACTGCATTGAACAGATCTCCATTCTGTGTGTTTGTGTTTGTTTTACAGTGTCACGCTTCCCCAGTCCACGCCTGACACCCAGGGTGAGCCGGAAGAGAGCACTGTCTATCTCTCCGCTCTCAGATGCCAGTATCGACCTACAGACCATGATCCGTACTTCTCCTAACTCTCTAGTGGCCTACATCAACAACTCGCGCTCCAGCTCGGCGGCTAGCAGCTCATACGGCCATCTCTCAGTCGGGGGCATCAGGTAAGCACACGGCCTCATAAATCTCATCCTACGGTCTCATGCAAATTTAACCTAATAAGTCCAATTCAGGACAAATTCATCCACAAAAAGTCTCTTTTCTTTACTCGGTAAAGAACTACAGTTCCTGTAGTTATTTAATATGGTGAAGGTTGCAGATGTGACAGTGGTGATGGTTGCAGAACAACAAAATGGGTGTCTTTTTATATGAGGTCACATTAGGGGAAAAAATGAATTGGCTTGTTTAAGCCCTGGCCAATGCAAATATTGGAAAAGGACTAAAAGTAGATAATGTGTTTTTTCTTATATATAGTTTTCTTGTTAACATACATCTTAGAGACTCATCTAAATTGAAAAATATATATATATTTTGCTTAAGAAGAGTAAACCATAATGGGGTGTGCTGTCATAGGAAAATAATCGTTAAAAATTGTAAGACACACATTGACATTGGTTTGCTTGAACTTTGCTTGGTACGCATCAAGCAAGCGAACCGAGACCTCTTGAAAAGGTTTGTCTGGGTCCGCTTCTAAATGCACACTGTCTGGATAAAGACTTTTAGTTGCAAAAGAAAAAAATATTAGGCACACTAGTGATCATTTTATTCGTCATCTGGAGCCATAAGAACTGGCTACGACTAAATCTGGAAAATATCCAGAGGGAAAATTTATAAAAAATAAAAAAAAAGGGAGTTTTCAGCTGGTAATGATACCCGCGTGTATAATCCATATAACACCTGTTGTGTGTTTTAGTCCGATTTAAAAATGCCAGTGTAAATGCTGAGTGAACCAGGACTTTATACTAGAGAACCAAAACTAATGTATCATTTCACACCCCTCGATAACTTTCTCATAAACCCACAACCACATGTTTTATTCCTTGCATATCAGATTGTATTGATACTGATTGTACTGTTTGATTCACCCACAAATGCCACATTTAACCAGTAAGCAAGTGTTAAGTTTATTGTATTTAATCATGTTTTCTTTTCATTTTTTTAATTCACTGCATTTTATTCCGTGTTTGATTTTCCCTGGAATCTGGACTTTGCTTTCCTTCATATTATTTCTGCCGTCTGTGTCTGACGCTCGGTGTGTGCACATCTGCAGTGATTTATTGCTGATTATTCCCTTCGTGGCAGTAACATGAAATATAGCGTTTGTGTATCGCGATGCAGAGATGTGTGACCTGTGTGTTTTGTGTCTTTTTGTGTTAATCTCTCTCCTTCAGCCCTTCTTTTCCTTTCCATCACTCCATCAACCCGGTGGCGTATCAACAGCTGCTGTCCCAGCAGAGAGGCCTGAGCCCTTTCGGACACACGCCTCCCCTCATCCAGCCTTCTCACACCTTCTCGGCCCGACAACACACACTCGCCGGCTCGGGACTGAGTGCTAGCACACATAATGAAGCTGAGACTAAGGTACTGCGAATGTGCACATCAACACAATATGCCAAGACTAACCTGATTTATACACACACGCGCAAACACACACACACACACACACACCACTTTCTCTTGCTCACTCAAGAATTTGCTGTGGCAATAACATGTGCTCAATAACACTTTTAATAAAACAGCAAAAACATGTTAATAATATTGAACACACACACACACACACACACACACACTACTTTATCTCCTATACACAACCCCAGCGGACTTTAACACTCCAAGCTTTTTGTTCCTAGTGGTTTCTTCGGTCAAAGGTGTGCTCATAACATAACTTAAATCTGACCCTGAGAAGTTTTACAACAGAGGTCACAGAGGGAACAAGTAACATCTGTAACATCTGTAAGAGCATGTTTAGAGTGTGTACTTTAAATTCCCCCCCTATTCCCAGACCTCTGTAGTGGCTTTCATGTCGTTTGTTCCAAAACACTTATCATATCTGTGGGCTAAAATCCCCCTGCATGACTGAGTGAAAGTCTCTAATTCCTGTATACACCAACTCCCTCAGGCTGGAATACACACACACACACACACACACACACACACACACACACACACACAGACACACACACACACACACACACACTTTCGGAAGCAGACCTTTGTGTAAAGCCCAATTTTCTTAGTAATGTTACTGAAGTCACACACACACACACACACACACACCTGGTATGTTCAGGTATTATATGATGTTTTAACGCAGATTCTCACTTCCGTGGAAATCTACCATCTAACATGCATAACGTGTGGGTGTGTGTGTGTGTGTGGGTGGGGTGGGGTGGGGTGGGGGGGAAGTGGGGGTAGCGGGGGAGGGTATCAAACTAACCATCTCACTGCAGAGTGCGGTGTCCTTTTATAGTTATAAGAAAGATCAATCTTTTCCTGTGAAAATAAAAATAGGCCTAACGGGCAAGTCCCAGTTTGACAATATGGGCCACTTACTTACTCATCACACTAGATATACTGTAGATATGTAAAGTAAATGAATAAATAAAATAGTTCCACCTGCTGGCTGATACAGTGCTTACAGATCAATTTTCAGCTGTTTTTGATGATGTGTCACTTATTGAAATTAATTGGCTTTAGGTTCTTGTTTCAGCCAATTTGAAGTGTCAAAAGAGTCGGAACAGTTCAGTGTGTGTGTGTGTGTGTGTGTGTGTGATCCTTCACTCGGATAGAATGAAATAGGCTAATAACTATTTAAGTTTGAATATATAAGTCACAAAGTCTTTAATTTTATAAAACTTATCCTGGTAAATAATGAATTGTTTAATGTGGCAGTTTCATGAAAACGTAATTTGACGACTGAAAAAGGCTTAACCATATTCTGACCCTCATGACAAAGTCCAGACACTATAAATGTGCAAATTAAAAAGTCCTCTCGTTTTATTCCCCTGGTACAGGATTGCTGTTTGGCCTGGATTTGCATACTGGATCCTAATTGGCTGTTATATTTTATGACACAGTAAAAACTTGCCCTTTCCTGGAAGAATACTGCAGACCCTGACAATTTTCACCTCATTTATGACAATTGAGTTAACATGCAGTAATATACAGTTCTCTCCATCTCTCCCCAGCAGAACGCGAGCAGTGACTCGGCAGTCAGCAGCACTGTAAACCCGCTGCACACCAAAAGGTCAAAGGTTAAGACGGAGTTGGACAGCTCACGGCCTCTCTCACCCTGCTCACCGGTAAAAAAAAAAAAAAAAACTTTCCTTTTGGTTTTCTCTTACTGAGGATAATGATGGCTTGGGAAAACTGTTTACATGGAGATATACTGTAGCAAAGACCGGCACAACAAAGTCCAAGACCAAGACTAACTGAAATTGAGGCATTGCTTTAGTCTTTAGTCCAAATAAAAAAAAGATAAAATCTTTTTCCAATCCAAGTTTTTTTCTCCTTGGTTGTTTGGCTTCGTTCATGCATTGCACCAATGATTAGACTGTTTCCTATAAATAATTAGGAACAAGAGGAATAATTAGAGGGTGGCGTAGTGGTTAGCACTGCCGCCTTGCACCACCAGGGTTCAGGTTCGTTTCCCAGCTCAGGTCTGTGTGCATGGAGTTTGCATGTTCGTTCCGTGCACAAATTTTATTTTTGGAAAATCCTGGTGAACAACAAGACCATGTTTAGTTTAGTGAGACCAGCCAACGTACAAATGCAAACAATTTGAGGCAATACAGACCAGTGTATCCAAAAACACACCTGAATTTGAAAACTTTATTAACACATAACTCATCACTAGAGTTCTGAAATCGATTTACGCAGACTAACTTTTTACCACCGTGTCTGAAAAACTTGCTCCTTACCTGATGTGATTTCTGCCAGTTGATAGATGGGTACGGTGAGAACGTAATTAAAACTCTTTCCGCATCATTGGACAAAATAAATGTAGTTGGTTAGTTTATTTGTTTGTTTGTTTGTTTGTATTTAGGAAGACAAATGTATTTAGAGAAAGCTGTTTTTCATTTCTTTTTCTTGGCTGTAATAATGCAGTAAAAAAAAACTGTGATGTTCAGCTTCAGCAAAACTAAATACATATTAAGAAAAACTATTGCATTACATTATACCTACTGTAGATTTTTTTTTTTCCTACCATATTGTCGAATTTGTACTGTACTTTTTTCCATGGTTGATTTATTCGGTACGACTCTTCTTCGCATCTCCTATGTGTCCTGTTATCCAGGAAAAAATATATTGCGTGAGTATGTGTGTGTTTTTTTCTCACATGGTGATCAGCGAGAGGCCAGGGGACCCCAGGGAGTCTAGGTGCTCCCCTCGGCGTGAGAAAAACTCCTCCTGATAAGAGCTTTATGTCCGTTTGTTTTCTTGCTCTCTCCGTCCTGAGCTCCTGTGTAAACTGTGCCAGAGCACTTCATTTTAATGAAATATTGGCCAGCCGTTATTGTCATGTGAGCCTGTTTTCTGTTTCTCTCTCTCTCTCTCTCTCTCTCGACTCATCTTTTGACAAATTTGTGGCTGCTCTCGGCAGTGGAGGCAGGTTGGGGCTTGATGCATGGGGACCGAGGCGCCTGTAGTCGTCCTGGGGCCCGCAGAATTGATGAAGATAGCTCACGGGGCAGAGATAAACATGCTGCAGTCAGCATGTGTGTGTGTGTGTGTGTGTTATATTTGAGACCATATATACAGCTGCCGGGCCCACAGTTTGGGTTGCAGCGAACACACACATATTCCCACACATTCACTTTCCTGTTTGTTCTCTTCTTCTCATTACAAAGCCGCTGATTGTTAAATAAACGAGACTAAATGCAAGTGAAAAGTACCCTTTTTTCAATCCTTTCTAATTTAGTCAACGTGTAGGCGTCCGCCCCGGCCTGTATAAACAAACCGAAACGTCTGAAGTGTAGTGTGCTCTGTAGTGTGCATGTGTGTCTGAACGCCTGCGTTCCTTTCAGGATCCTTCACCACCGGTGGACCCGAAAGAGGACGTGGACAGAGACGAGGGAAAGCAGGAGCCGGAGGTGGCGTACGAGACGAACTGCCACTGGGAAGGCTGCAGCAAGGAGTACGACAGCCAAGAGCAGCTGGTCCATGTGAGTGTGTTAAGACCTGCTATGTTGTAGGTTTCAGCTCAGCAAACTAGTAAAGTGGCAGAAAGAGAAAGAAAGACACCGTATACACACATACATTATTTGAACGATTATGAGAAATGCAAGTAAATTGTGAATATATGAATATATAATATTAAGTATAGTGTGATTTATAATTTATAATATAGCAATAAATTAACTTATACATTACTGGGCAAAAGTCTTGAGCTATCTCTCATTTCTTTATAATTGTCTTTTAAAGTCCCAGAGTATACTGTTAGTATCTCATATATATCATATATACATATATATATATATATATATATATATATATATATATATATATATATACTTACATCATATATATATTTATACGTTTTAGTTTTATGAAATAGAATTATTTTGTATTACAAAGTAACTCAAATAAAATGATTCATTATCTTCCGAATCTCTGCTGAATGTGTGAGAAAACACACTAGCAGAATACTGTACATTTCAGAACTTCACTGCCGGTTGATTTATATTTATCATCTTAAGTTCATCTTTAAGTCTAAATGCTTCTGGCAGGATGAGTGACACAAGCTCATTTTGACCTCTGACCTTTTCACAGAGGACTTTTTCCCCACCTCTGACCTGTACAATCCCAGAGGAAATCCATAATGCCAGATGCTCGGTGCGGCCGCGGTTGCATTGTGTGATTTGAGTTGCTGCTGCACGCGATCTTAAACACAGACACTTTCGACAAATATTTCCCTTTATTTGATTTCTTAAATCACATATAAAATTATCAAACTTATTTTACTTATTTTGCATAATTCAAAGTGGCAGAGTTGCTTAGTGGTTAGCACCGTCGCCTAACATCGCGCAGGGTAGAGGTTCAATTCTAAAGTAGTGTAGTGTGAATGAGTGTGTGAGTGTGTGTGCCCTGCAATGGATTGGCATCATGTCCAGGGTGTACCCGCCTCGTGCCCCAAGTCTCCTGGGGTAGACTCCACCCTGCGACCCTGTATTTCTAGAAAGAAGTTAAACTATGATTTTAAGCTAAAAAAACAGCGAGGCCAGTCTAGTCTTAAAATTCATAGATAGACTGAACCATATTGGACCTGTTTTGGAAAAGTGAAATTATTGGCCTGTATCAAGCGAACATATTAAGCAGATAATTGTTAAACAGAGGCAAAAATATATGAAATTTATATGAAATTTGTGAAGCTAAGTCAGAAGAATGCTGACGTAATCATATATTTGTACCAGGATATAAGTCCAACTAAAACTAGCGATGATGTGCTGCTGGGCTGAGCTGCTCTGTCCCATAATGCACTGGTGCAACAGGGGGCAAGGCCACATTCCCCAGCATTCCAGGCAGGCAGTGAAGCAGAAACAGAGTGCTAGTGGACGGGGGAGATTAGACTGTGAGACACACACATGCAGAGACAGAGAGAGAGAGAGAGAGAGGGGTTAGAGAGAGAGAGATACACACTGGACTTCCCATTGTCTCTGCTCAATTCCAGCGCTTCGGCTGGATCTTTACCAGATTACACACTCCTGATCGTTTGTTTATACAAGCGATACCCTCTCTAATAACTGCTTATTATGGTCTTACAGAGAAACAAAGACTTCACTGTGTGTGTGTGTGTGTGTGTCTGTGTGTGTGTGTGCACGTGTGTGTAGCCCCAGCCTTGTTATCAGATGCCTGACATTAGCGTAACTCAGTGGGCAAGCTGAGCGGATGATGGAGTGTGCACAGATGTGGACTATAATAATGGTCATGTGGAGGAGTAGTGTGTGTATTTCTGTGTGTTTGCGTGCTGGAGTGTGTGTGTGAGAGAGACAGAGAGAGAGAGAGGGGAAATATGTGTATCTGTGTGCAAGCAGTGGGAATGGAAAAAAAACAAGAGTGCCTCAGTGTGTGTGTGTGTGTGTGTGTGTGTGTGTGTGTGTTTGACAGACGAAGGGTCCATGTGTAGGGGATAAAGAATTACCCCTGGCTGCTGTAGTGTGCAAGTGTGGAGGTGTTCAAGACTCAGTGCTGGCAGCTGTGTGTGTGTGTGTGTGTGTGTGTGTGTGTGTGTGTGTGTGTGTGTGTGTGTGTGTGTGTGTGTGTGTGCGTGCATGCACGGTTGTCTGTGCTCACACACACACACATGCGTTGTGTGATCATTAGCAACAGTTTTTCAGCCATACTTACCTAACAGTACCCAGTTTCTTTACCCGAGTGAAAGTGCAGTTACTCATCTGAATAAATTCTCTGCTGAAAGATAAAATGTGATTTGAAGAAAGATCTACAAAAACACATTAGACTCGTATTGTACGCTGCTTTTACTGCCTCATTCAGCGAGAAAGTTAAGACTAACTCGCAACAGATTTATTAATTTTTATTATTTATACATAGTGGCAGATAGATGACTGTATATCCATAATAAATTTTTATTATGGTATGTACTTTAGTGATAAACCATATTGAACGGCATGGAGGCATAGTGGTTAGCACTGTTGCTTTGCACCTCCAGGGTCCGGGTTCGATTCCTGACTCGGTGTCTGTGTGGATGGAGTTTGCATGTCCTCCCTGTGCTTGCTGGGTTTTCTCCAGCGACCCTGGTTTCCTCCTATAGTCCAGAGACATGCAGATTTAGACAATTGGCGTTCCCAAATTGCCCGAAGTGTGTGAATGTGCAGGTGAATGTTGACCGTAGGTCCTACCACAGTTGTAAAAATGGGAATAAATACAATGGTCACCACTGGCCTCGACGGTCCCTAGTTGGAGTACAAAGGGTCCAAGATGGACGGATGGATATACCATATTATTACGGTACTTTAGACATTACCATAATAGCATAGACTTTATAGCATACCAGGGTAGGTACTGTGGCACTTCAGTGGGTAGCATATCAGTATGGTACATGGTACTATGGTACGTACCACCATGCATTTCCATGGTACAATGGTTGTACTATGGCTTGTGCGCTATCAAAGTTCAGCAAGTACCTAATATGTTATGTTTGTACATACTGTACTATATTATGTGTTAGTACGTACTATTGCTATGGTACGATACAGGCAGTACTATATTAGATACCTGCTGATCTGAATTGGTATCATATGTGGTCTATAGTATCATACTACAGTATAGGGTAGAAGTACTGTATGTACCATACTATAGTACAGGTCCTGTTGTACCAGAGTACATACCATGGTAGAACCCTGTACAATAGTGTGGTAGGTGTATTATATCAGGAAAGAAGTACCAAATCAGATGGAGCACATGTTAACTTCGGTTCGTTCTGCTAGCTAGTGACCTAACTAGCGTATAGGAATTCTTTAACAAATTTAGAAAAGAAAAAGGTTAGACTTGTCTAACCTAAGGCATTTTTCCCTAAATAAAGCTCATCTTAGATTTATAGGCGGTTTAAGGAAAACCTTAATTATTACTTTCATGAATCCAGGAGGATTTGCTCGTCAAAACAAAGTGTACTATAATACACTTGCACCCAAAACCTCGTCACATTCTCTCGTTCGTGGCTGTCAGCGTAAAAAAAAAAAAGAAGCACACACTTGATGGATGTTTTTGCTCTTAATTTGGCAGATAAGCAAATGTGTTCCTAAGGAGCTGCAATTGCATTCGTCTCTCAAGCTCTCATTTGCACACCATATCCGCGGCGGTCCCCAGACGCTGACGCCGTTAGCGTCGTCTTTTAACGTGACATGTAAAAACAGCGAGGCCAATTAAAGATTAAACACAACACTGACATTACAAAGGAAGGCCAACCCCCGAGACGCCCGAAGAGACCCAGTGAAGGAAAATGTCTTCGTTCGGTTAGCTGTGTGGTTAGCTAGGCTGTAGGCTGCAAATTAAATCTCTATGTGTTGCTCTGTGTGTGTGTGCAGCACATCAATAACGAGCACATCCATGGAGAGAAGAAGGAGTTTGTGTGTCGTTGGGAGGAGTGCTCCAGAGAGCAGAAGCCCTTCAAGGCCCAGTACATGCTGGTGGTGCACATGCGCAGACACACTGGGGAGAAGCCACACAAGTGCACTGTGAGTGAAAGTATCTGGCCACACACACACACACACACACGCACAAGCACACGCACACGCTCAAGCACACAACATGGAGATCTGGTTCTCTGATGTTTTGTATCCTCAAGACATGCAACACTCACACTACACACACGAATATGTCCACACACATACATCATACACTCACCGAAGTATAAGATAATACACTTCTCCTTTCTCCTTTAAGCGTTTTTCAAAATAATACTGTCAGAGGAATATGATTGTGGTTATTGATTTTGGATTGTGTGCTATGTGTGTGTGTGTGTGTGTGTGTGTTTTGCAGTTTGAAGGCTGCTCGAAGGCATATTCACGTTTGGAGAACCTGAAAACACACCTTCGCTCACACACTGGGGAGAAACCATACGTGTGTGAACACGAAGGCTGCAACAAGGCCTTTTCCAATGCCTCCGACCGGGCCAAGCATCAGAACCGCACACATTCCAATGAGGTACACATTTGAGTATGCATGCACCCAAACTGTGGAAGGAGGCAGATCTTGTACACACACACACCTTAGAAACTCGGATATCACTTTTTAGCTGGTGTAGTTTCTGAAACAGTCTTCTTTAACATTGGCGCAGGTTTCCACAAATGTACACCCTGAACTCTCAGGCTAATGGTACGTTATTGCAGCGGGTAGTGTTGCTGTACTGCCTGATGGCTCCAGGACTCACATGTTCAGGATCCTAATCTCACCCAAATGTCTATCCCGATTATGAATGTTGCTTGGTGGATCTTCCCATAAATTCCCCTTAGATGTAAAACTGTATATGGTGCTCTGAAATAGATTAACATCGCATCCAGAGTGAATTCTCATCTCATATGTAGTGTTCCTGAGAGCCACCATTGCCCTGACCAGGATAAAGCCCTTATAGGAAGTAGATGCTCAAACATACTTTTGTTATCTTTAGTTCCTTTCAGTTGGCATCGAGGTCTGTTCCTGCTTACAGACAAGTAGTATATTGTTGCTGGAACTGAACCAATGCTGCCCACTATTGTGCCGCGTGGATGTGTTGCCAGCACCTTATAGAGGGGAAAGCGCTAGTAGCGAACAGCAAGGAACATTAAGTGTGTGTTGTTTCATACTTCTGCTACTCATCAAGCTTTAGCAAATCCTTTTCCCAGTGCCAGTAATAAACAACCAACTGGCTAACTCTATGTAAATATACCATTTGCATCATACAGTTCCAAATTAAGGCCAGAATTAGATTTGTTCACGTACTCCCTCATCATGCTTAGTGCTTGCTGCTCTATGCCCAACCATGTCCCGTTAACGAGCTCTGCATGCAAGTGTATGTGCAAATAATGAGGTGTGGAACTAATGAGCATGACAGCCCACAATGCATTAGTAAGAATCCCTCGCATCCCCTGCAGAGAGACCACCTGCAGATCGCAAATTCAAAATGAAACCCTGTGCCATTTCAGCCCTCAGCATATCCATCATGACCTGAAGAGTGAGAAAACAAGATAGAGGGAGGACCAGAGATGCGTTTATTACAACTTTGTCAGCAACAGTCAGGAATCAGGGACACTTAGCTTTGGCTAAGTCAACATGGCGGTGCCTTACACAAATCATTTTTTTTCTGAGTATTCAAGCAGCTAATTTAAGTGAAGGTAATCTTTAAACTAATGAGTCACATGCTTCATTGCACTAGATATACCTTAATCACCAACAATCTCAGCTATTGTATTCCCAGCTTTATTCTTCTTTTGAACTTTTCTCGGCAAATGTAATTAGAGATTGGAGAGTACTGTATATGACAGGATAAGATAAGTCCTCAATTTTAGACTTTCCTTACATTTTTGCAAATATAATAGTAAACTGCAAGCAGATAAAATCTAATGCTGTGTGTGGGGAGCTAAAGAAATATCAGCTTGAGGATGTATTGGGTCTTTTGAGTCTGTTCCTCTTTAAATGCAGCACTGGGGTTAGGGACTGGTACTGTCATGCCCAGGGACCCAACAGGGGGGTGGCCTACGAGCAGTAGGGCTCGATCATCCAACTCTTCGAGCAGTAATCCAGAGCCCCACTGCCTGGGCCTGAGCCACCACTGCCCATTTATGTGCATTATTAAAAACACTATATAAATAAAATTTAACTGAATTAAACGTACATGCACTATAAATCTGATCTGATTAACCACTCAAACCAACTTATTTGAGCTATTACATCATTACCTAGTTTTGATAGGAATAAAAACAAATCTTGATTAAAATGCTGCTTGTTGCATTTTGGCTTTGTTGGTTGGATGCTGAGCTCTATCTTTCTTTCCAGAAACCGTATGTTTGTAAGATCCCGGGTTGCACCAAGCGCTACACGGACCCAAGCTCTCTCCGCAAACATGTCAAAACAGTGCACGGACCAGAGGCACACGTCACCAAGAAACAACGTGGTGACCTGGTGCCCCGACCTCAGCCCCCACCACGAGAGAACGGAGAGAATGAAGGTGGAACCAAACAATCTGGCCGGGGAGGCCAAGACAAGTTTGAGGCCAACAGCACCACTAGAGGCGTAGACGACTACCTGCAGGTCAAGTCGATAAAAACAGAGAACTCTGTGGTACGTTTCCTTCTATTCTACTCCAATAAGATAAATAGATCACTTTTTATCCTAGAGTGAAATTTACATGATACTTCCTTAAACAGATGTCAATACATCACCATCCCTTTTAGACTTTTAGTCTGCTCTAACTAATTGGGTAATTTAGTATGAAGAATTCTGCACTAAAAGTATTCTTGTCTATTATCCAGACTGAAACATACTAACAAAAGCATGTCCACTGCTATAGACTAACCAATCAATTTCTTTCTAATCTGCCATCTCTCTCTTTCTGCTTATGAAATGCACTCTTTTTCCTCTTTCTGCTTTTTCACTTTTCCTATGGACAGGCATTACTGAGGTGAGCTCTAACTTTTGATCCCTTTTCATACTTAGATGATAATGCATGTCCAAAACAAAATTCTGTAAAAAAAACAATAAATATATATATATATATATATATATATATATATATATATATATATATATATGCTTATAACTTTACTAACTGTTCATTCTTTTTGATGGATTGGAAATTTGGTTGATTTTTTTTTTTTTTATGTTAATAATCATGTATTTTAAGTAAAATAAAAAAAAAATGCTCTTATTGGAAGAAATAAAAGGGATAGTAATGGGAATGGAGTATTGGGCCCATAAATATTTATATCATAATCAAATGACGGCAACAATTAACACTGTGACAGTAGATTTTTTTTTGGTCCTAAACATGTTCAATATTTAGCCCTTAACTATACGTAGTCACATTTAAAAAGAATAAAGTGTAATATTTAAATATTTTAATTTTATTTGATCTATTTTAAATGCATTTTTTTACCTACCAAACATACAGTAGATTGCTAATAAAAATAAACCATATTGCAATTATTACTCAAACATGTTTATGCAATAGAAGCATATTATTTTTTATGTATCGTTTATTGAAAGAAGTGGCACCCATTTTGTGCAGTATTCCTTTGTAGGTTTAAACCACAACATATCTTTGATTTCCCAAGAACCCTCATGGCCCCCATATCTTCCCCCCTCTTCACAGAGATCTAACTCACAAGGGGATAAAAGCATAGACAGGGTAAATATTCAAACAGTTATGCTGCTTCTGCATGAGAAACAAATAGCGCCAGTGATCACACTGTGATCAAGAATGACTTGGCAGTTCCCAAAGGTTCAGAATACATCTACGTCATTCAGAGTGTGTGGTGAGATGACACAGATGTGGAGAGGCAACGTACTTTATTTATGTTGGGAGTGGTTGCCTTTGTGAATATGGTCCAGGCTGTATGCATAATGCACAAGGACACTGCCAAAAGAAAATTGTAATTTGTCAGACACTTAACCTCAGCTTTTTAAAACAATCACATTGGGGAGCAAAAGTGGTAGACGGTAACATGAGGAATGTGGAAGGTTTTGGCATTCTCACATAGGACACACAGTTCATTCTCACATATGACATATAAAACAGTCAGGATTAAAAGAGAAATAAAAATATTCCACGCTTACCCGAATTCACTAATCTAATTTAATTAGAAATTTGTAAAAATTTGAATAGACAAGAAAACCGTCTGCCTAAACCTGAGTAAACCGGTTACTGAAGATTATATAGTCATGTGTAAAAGGTTGTATGCCGCTCTATGTGTTTTTGAATAAAAACATCATAAAAATTATCAGATCATAGTTGGTCTCAGTATTAGGCAAATACAACCTTAGATGAACATCAACATAAAACCTTTATCACAGCGCCATTATTCATTTAACAAAAATGAAGCCAAAAAGAAAAAACATCCCCCCTTTACTGCTTTCACAGGATTTAAGAGGCTAAGTTGCAGCCAGGTGCTGCTAATCATCACCCCTTGATTAACTGATCATCAGCAGGTGTGCAGACCTCTATAAAAGCAAAAAAAAATTGCTGGTCTGTAGGATTCAAGTGTGTGTTAAAACAATGACAAGAGGGAAAGACAAGCAATGGTCTTGGAGAAGCAATTGTTGTGGCACATCATGTGGAAAAAGTTATGAAATCAATTACAAACTATTTAAAGTTCAAAATTCTACAGTGAGAATTATTATTCAATGGAAAGCATTAAAGACATTTGCCAATTGTCCCAGGATTAGACTTCACAGCACATTTATGCCAGACGTGCAATGCTAAGAGCTACTTCTCAGGCATTATAGGCCTCACTAAGCATGTTACAAGTCCATGGTTTGAAATTTGAATAAACTACAAGAATTCTAAACGGTATCTTATTTCAGCAGAAACACCTCATACCTACTGTCAAACACGGCGATGGAGAGTTGATGCTTTGGGCTTGCTTTACAGCCACACGACCTGGGCACCTTATAGTCATTGAGTCAACCATAAACTCCTCTGTATATCAGAGTATTCTACAGACAAATGTGAGGCCATCTGTCCGACAGCTAAAGTTGAGTCGAAAACCCGGATCATGCGACAGGACAATGATCCGAAGGACATAATTTAATCTACATCAGAACGACTGAAGAATAAAAGAATCAAAATTTTGGAATGTTCTAGTCAAAGGTCACACCTCAGCCCAATTGAAATGCTGTGGATGGACCTTAAGAGAATTGTGCATAAGCGAATGGCCGAAAATCTAAATGGACTGAGGCAATGTTGGACAAAGCAATGTCCCAACATTCCTCCACAAAGATGTGAGAAAATGATAAAGTCATACATTAAACCATTACTTCAAGTTATTGCTGTTTAAGATGGATCTACAAACCACTGAATCATAGGGGGAGAGGGGCAACTAACTTTTATTTATGACTATAAATTAATTAATGAGATTGTGTTAAATCAAAAGACAATGAAATGACACTTATCTACTTGTGCTACTCTCATCTTTCTCTCTTAGATGTATCAGTCCAGCCCTGGTGGTCAGTCATCATGTAGCAGCCAGCCGTCACCGCTTGGCAGTGCCACCCACCATGACGGTGGAATAGAGTTGTCGGGTCCTGGCGGGGGCAGCATGGGAGATCTGAGCATGCTGGATGATGTGCCCCTGGTGGACTCAACAGTCTCCTCGGGCACACTGGGCCTTCACCTGCACAGGAGCGCCAGCCCTGCTCGCAGGCTAAATCACCTGAAGCAAGAGAAGCTGAAGACAATGAGGGAGTCGTGCTCCTGGGCAAATGCAGTTCCACAAGCTCTTGACACCAAGCTACCACCAATTCCTAACAATGGTAAGACTGCAAAATTTTTGCACTTAGCAGGAGTTTACTTCAAATATCATTGTTATTAAAGCATTTTTCTATCTGTTTCCTTTTGTCACAGGTTCCATACTGGAGAGCTCTGGACGTGCCGGGAATGTTCCTGTACCCATCACCGGCCTTCGTCTGAGTGACATTTGCCCTGGTGAGACGACAGTTTTGTGCCAGCCAGTGGAACGTCGAGACAGCCTGGCGAGCACAGTGAGTTCAGCTTATACGCTGAGCCGCCGCTCCTCTGGAATCTCTCCCTGCTATTCCAGCCGCCGCTCCAGCCAGGCCTCGCAGGCTGGCGCCCGCCTGAACAATGTCAGCTCGGCTGACTCATATGACCCCATCTCTACAGACCTGTCACGCCGCTCTAGTGAGGCCAGCCAGTGTGGAGGCCTGGCGGGATTGCTTAGCCTCACCCCTGCCCAGCACTACCGACTCAAAGCCAAATATGCCGCAGCAACAGGAGGTGCTCCACCCACTCCTTTGCCTAACATGGATCGCATGAGCTTGAGGACACGAATAGCTCTGCTGGGAGATCCACATGAAACGACTATGCACCCACTTGGCCTCCCCACAGTGCCCAGGAGATGCAGTGACACAGGGTATCCCACTACTAGCATGATGCCCCATGAGGTACCAGGCAATATACCACGGCGGGCCAGTGATCCAGTTAGACGGGTGGCCATTGATCAGCCTCGTTTCCAGCAGGGGCAGCGTTACAACAGCATGGGCAATGTAAACCATAATCCACTTCAACATTTTGCCTCTACTAGTCGCCACTTGTCAGTGCAGAGCTATGTCCGCTCTGATGGTAATCTACATCGCTTTCAGTACCCTCCCCGGCCTCCCAGCATCTCTGAAAATTCTGCAATGGAGACAAGTGACATGGATGGTCCAGTCAATGGTGTTGTTGATGACTTGATGTTGGCTGAGGATATGGTTCAGTACCTCAATTCTAATGGAGATTCTTCACAACACAATGGGTCGGTGTACCGCCATCAGCAAGCACAGGGCTTCCAGGGGAATGGTGCCCCTCCATCTCAACCATGTTACTACCAGAGGCGCATGGCTGTGGTAGATGGCACTGCAAACAGCATGACGCAGCAGATATCAGCTTCTTGCCAGACTAGTCCAGCGCAACATTTGTCTCCCAGTGCCAACAAGAGCCACATGCCTGTGCAGTGGAATGAGGTCAGCTCAGGGACAGTGGAGGTATCTGTAAGCCAAATCAAGCAACAGCAACCTTTGGATTGGGGAAATATAACTGATCTCCAGCAAAAACAGAACATTGGCTCTATCCAGAACCTTAAATCCAACCACCTAGTTAGACCCATGAGTCAGAACCTTGCTCATGCCGCTCAACAGAGTTCTATGCAGCGGAATGAGGTTATGGCCCAACGGATGAACTGTAGCCAAACTCTTAGGCAGCAAGGCCACAAGAACCACCAGGATGAGCATATTCACAATCAGCATAGCTACCACCAAGGAAATGACATAAACAGAAGCACGAGCCAGCATGCCTCTTGCAGTAATATTACAGGAGGCAATGTAGGTTTGACAAGCCCATCTAAGAAAACAATGCAGCCAATGCACATGCAGCATAACAGGGTAAGAACTAAGCCAGTGGTCAGTCAAAGCCATGTAAACTTTGAGAATAATCAAGGAAATTATTCCCATATGAGCAGTGATCAGCATAACTATGATACTCTTTCCCAGAATCCTATCCTGAACGGAAACCATGCTCTACTGCAGCCAAGGCCGCCCACAGAACCCAAACACTCTGCCAGGCAGCACTCAGGGCCAAATGCAACAACAGCACAGCAACCTGGTTATCCACAATCCCACTTTAGCCCAGGATATGACACCTCCGAAGCTAGCCCCAAAAAGCCTGCCAGTGTGGGTGACACAGGCACCAGTGCCATGTTCTACACAGGACAGATCCACATGTTTGACTCCAGCAGTCTGAATATGCATGGGACCACAGAAGCAGTGGACTGCGGTACAGAAAACATAGCAGTGGCTGCTGTCAGCTCCCCAGGAACCAATCAAGTCTCAAGCACGGTGGACTCTTCCAGTGGAGTAGAGCAGACCCAGATTGACTTTGATGCCATACTGGATGATGGGGACCACTCCAGTCTTTTGTCAGGAACGATTAGTCCAAGCATCCTGCGAAGCCTGTCTCAAAACTCCTCCCGCCTCACTACACCCCGGAACTCTGTGACATTGCCTCCAGTACCTGCAGGAATCGGCAACATGGCTATTGGAGATATGACCTCCATGTTGACTGCGCTAGCAGAAGAGAGTAAGTTTCTTAACATGATGTCTTAAAAGGTCCAAAAGGAAGTAGAACTAGTGACTGGTTGGTGACCTGTTGGCTTATCTGAATAAAGAATTAAGACTGTCTTAGCATTTGTTTTTTTTATACATGTCTGTATTATCTGTATTATCCTGTATAGCATTAGAAAAAATACTTAGTAGTTTCCCCTTTGCTAAAAACAAAGCCATATTTTGCCTTAGACCAATATATGTACTGTATATAAATACAGAAAATTTGATACACTTCAGTCCAGTATTTTTATATTCTCTTTTATGGCGGTGAATTGAGAGTAGCAACAAGTGCCTTGCTATGCAAATGCATATGCAGGAAAAAAATAATAAAAAAAACATCTTGCAGAATTACATTTGATTGTCTTGAACATACAAAGAAAGTTTGTACATTATGTAAATCACAAAGGTTTGACTTCATCTATGTGTCCATGAGACAAAAAATAAACTGAATGGTAGTAAAAAAATATATAATAATAGTGTAAAATGCAAAACACTTTTTACCTGTGCGACAAGGTCTTTCTTCAAATGGCAAAGAATAATGCTCCATAGAACTGAAATTATGCTATATTTTTAAAACAGTAAAGTTTTTGTGTGTGTGTGTCTGTTTGTTTTTGAGTATCATTGGCCAAGTCTTTATTCTCATTTCAAATAACAACACTGACATAACATACAGCACCCAAAGGAAGAAGAAACCTCTTACTCAGTCTTATGTTGTATTTAGATTTATTCAACCATATCATGCAAACCAGTCTGTTTGGACTTTGGACTCTGACCCTGATGTGGCATTTAAATGTTTCTCCTTTTTTTGTATGTGAACTTGTGTATGGAGATGGATCTGTAGATATCTTTTTGTACATTTTTATGAAATACAGTATTGTTTTTTTCTACTCTGGTGTTGTTTGAAGAGTTTTTGTTTTTGTTTCTGGGTGAAAGTTCTGTAATAACCCTAATGCCTGCTTTATGTCTGCATGTCTGCTTTATCTCAGTGAAGCTGGACGACAGTTCTCCAGTTGACTAGTTTGCATCTACACGAGCCTTTTTATAGTAAAAGTGTATATATGAAGTATATAGAGTAGAAGTATATACATTTCTAGTCCAAATTTGGACCTTTTAACAATAAACTATTATGGGAATTTAAATAATAATCAAGATATAAAATAACACATATAGAATTGTGATGGGAATGGGAAGTTTTAAATGAAAACCAAGTTAGGTTTTACTTTAACAGTATTTCTGATAAAGAATTGCTAGCTTCAGTGTGGCCCTTCACCCAATAAACCAATGTGGCAGAGGTTCTCCTATGTACTTGAATGTATACAGTGAAATACAAGAAAGTTTGATATTTTGTTTGTCCAGAATAATAGAACACAGTTGTGCGAGTAAAACTACCTTTATTTTTCTATTAATCATCTGCTACACTAACACATTTACCCCAGTGTTTCATTAATGCTTGGATACCATCACTGTGCATAAAGTCAATCTGTCAGTTGGTTTTACACCTTCATTCACGAGAAGTCCCAGTTTGAGTTAAACACCCCTCGTACATTTACAGCATTTGGTAGACGCCCTTATCCAGAGTGACTTACATTTTTTCTCATTATACATCTGAGCAGTTAAGGTTCCTTGCTCAAGGGCTCAAAAAGGGCAACTTGGTCATTGTGGGGTTTGAACCTGGTACCTTCCGAACTGTAGTCAGTACAGTGGAACCTTGGATTACGAGCATAATTCTTTCTGGAAGCGGGCTCGTATTTCAAAACACTTGTAAACCATAAGTTTCCCATAAGAAATAATAAAAACTTTAATTATTCGTTCCACAGCCCCCAAAAATAAATACATAAAAATAATTAATACAAACTGACAGATAAGTGTTTCCGTTTGTGCGCGCAGGTGCTGTGTGTGTGAAGCTAAAGTAAGGAGCCCCTTCCTTCTCCCCCTTCTAGTATTACACAGTTACCCTTCCTCCACTCTTTTCGCACACACAACGGAAACACTGTTTTATCGGAAAAAATAAACAAAAAATCTCTCCAATGACACTTGATTGAGCGACACACTAACAAAATCACTGCTGTAAAGTAAAAATAAAACAAATTAACCTGCACTTTAATCATGACAGAGCAGTGTTTCTGTGAAGAGCAGAGAGAAAGACTGTGTCGTTCATGAACGATTCGTTCTTTTTGAACAAATCATTAACGTGACTCAGAAAAACCTTAGTAGGTTATGTACAGGAAACAGAATTGAGCGATTCTTTCTCAATGACTCTTCTACTCTGTGTCGTTCGTTCTTTTGTCACGAGCAGGCTGATACGGAGAGAGAAAATGGTTCTTTAACCTCTCTATAAGACTTGCTTTTGCTTTACACACATGCATACAAACACAAAATAAAAGGTTTTACACACACACGTGGTCACAGTGTTATAGTAATCGGATGTTGGTTATACCAGTAAGAGACGCGCACTAAGGGGAGGCGATTACCCACAATTCCGCAGCACAAGAGAGAGAACCGTTGGCTCAGTTGTGATCACGTGACGTTCAGCGTCAAAACAAAAAGTGCATGCGTGATACATGATACTAGGTACTCGTAAACCAAGACTTGTTCGTTTTCCAAGTCGAAATTTATTATATAAAATCTTTGCTTATATTGCGGAACACTCGCAAACTGCGTTACTCGCAATCACTCGCAAGAGGTTTCACTGTACCAATTAAAAGTTTGGATGCACCTTGTAGTACAAAATAGCTAAGCAAAATAATAAAATATATAAAATAGTAAAATTAAATAATGAAAAACAACAGTTCATCAGAACTTTTAGACACGACAGTCAATCCAACTGGAAAATTATAAAAGCTTACCAAACGCTATTATGAAACTTATTCTCATGAGGACCTCTCAGGAAAGGAAGACCAAGACAACTAAGATTTTCTGCTACAAAAAAGTTCATTTAGAATTACTCAGATTAAAGTGTACATGAATCCTTTACAGAGCTCAAATAGGAAACACATCTCAACATCATCTGTTCAGCAATTATATAGTTCTACAAATTAAGAAAAGTCACTAAATTAGAAGGAGTGTTTACACTTTTGACTGGTAAAGTAAACCTGACAGTGTTTTATTTCGCTTTTTCTCAACTGTGTTACCATTTATAGCCACTTGCATATTTGCATCCCCCTTTCAATCATTTTTTAAGCCGCTGGTACCATCTCAGAGTTACACTCTCATTGCATTTTTCACACACACATAAATGAATACAAAGAGAGAGAGAGAGAGAGAGGGATGGAAAGCAGGCAATTGCATGCTGAGCAGCATGCTAAAGTTAGCCTCCATGTTTTCCAAAATGAGCAGTGGCAGACAGGCCCAAGAGAGGCGGCTGCTGAAAGCACATTAAACACACACTTGAAGGAGGAAGAGGTCCAGGGATGAGGCGTTTGGAGTGAGCTGCAGGAACAAATGGCTTTATTCTGACAGAGAATTCAGCCGAGGCCTCGTTTGATCTGGGGTTGATGATAGCTGAAATTTCTTATTCTCTCTGAGAAACAGTGGATAGGAAAAATAGCCTGAGGATGAAATAAAAAAAAAAAAAAGAAACGAGGAAAAAAATCTTAACAAGTCCTCATCTCAGAGATTAGACTGAAAGCGGAGTTGATAAGAAATGTCCAGCATTTTGATAAGAGAGGTGCCGAAGAAGAGTGAACACATTCACCTTTACCACCTGACCTACTTGTCATGAGATCATGAGACGCTTTTGTGGAGTAAGGGTCTTTTTAATTAATAAATGATAGTTTATGATGATTAGGTTAAAATTTACTGGTTAGTTCATCTATATGCCTAGGGATGCTAGGAGGGAGGGAGGACAGGAGGCATAGGCAAATCACTGACACGTGAAGTGAATAACACTGATTATCTCATTACATTGACATCTGTCAAGGAGTGGGATATATTAGGCAGCAAGTGAGCAGTCAGTTCTTAAGGTTTATGTGTTGGAAGCAGAAAAGAGGGAAAGCATAAGGATCAAAGCAACTTGACAAGGGCAAAATTGGGATGGCTAGACGGCTGGCTCAAGGCATCTCTAAAACAGAGTGTTCCCAGGATGCAATGGTTAGTACCTACCAAAAGTGGTCCAAGGAATAACAACTGACAATCAAGTGACAGGATCATATTCATCCCAGGTTTATAGATGTGCATGAGGGGTGAAGGCTAACTTCTATGTTCTGGTCACACAGAAAAGCGTCCGTAGTACAGATTGCTTAAAAAGTTAATGCTTGCTACGATAGAAAGGTTTCAACACACGGTGCACTGCAACTTGCTGTGTACTGTATGAAGATGCTTAGTGACAACCAGGTCAAAATACCCATGCCTACACATGTCCTCCAGCAAAAGTGTCTTTTACATCATGTGGCAAGTGCATGTTTGTAACTTAACTGGGGAAGAGGTAGAGCCATGATGCAGTTTGGGGAAAAGGCAAGGTACAGTAGTGAAGGAAGTGTGATGGTTTGTAAATTGTTCTAGTGGAAAACCCTAAGTCCTGGAATTCACGTAGATGCTACTTTGCCATGTAACACCTACCTTAAGATTGCTACAAACCAAGTACCTACCTTCATGGCAACATTATTCCCATAATGGCAGTGGCCTCTTTCAGTAGAATGATGTGCCCTGACACACTTCAACAATTATTCAGGAATTGGTGTAGGGATTGTCTTTAAGGTGTTGACTTGATCTTCACATTCCCCAATCACACCTGATCAAGCTTCCATGGGATGTGCTGGACACCTCACAACTTTGAACTTCAAGGATCTGCTGCTAGGATCTTGGTGTCAGAAACTACAGCACCACTTCAGAGGACTTGTGGAGTCCATGCCTCAGTGGGTTAAAAGGAGACCTACACAATATATAGGTGCAATTATGATAATGTTTTTCTTCTGTTAGCTAGACAGCAAATTTTACATTTGTTGTTATACTGTAAAAAAAGCAACAAAAAAAAGTAAATACAGTATATACAACTTATCTTCCTTAATACTGCTACTTTGTTTTCTATTTTGTAAATTTTGCTTGCTTTGGTACGGTACACTGCCTTGTTAACTCGACATCAATTGCTCTCAGCACTGGGTTGAAATGACTGTTTCCCAGATAAATAGGCATAAATATATGTTTGATACGGTATATTGGTACCTGTACAGTATAATATGCTTTACACTTTAAGCTGAGAACCACCGCGTCCTTGTGCAAAACTAAAGAAGCTAACCTTGATGCCAAATAACTTTTGACTGACTGAATAAATTTATGGAAAGGAAAATACTATAAAGGAAAAAACTATATTTTTTCCTTTGTACTACTGAAGTGTGAAGCAATTTCTGTGAAATTGTGAGATACACCACAGATCTTTTCAGCATGATGCAATGTAAAGTCTCTACAAGAAATAATTCTTAAATAATTAACCAATATGTAGGACATGATTTTTCAGTGACGTATCTTTTAAAGGTTAAAAGGCATACCAGATCATACTACTATTACGCATAATAAACATACTATTACATGATACTTAAATATATATATATATATATATATTGTGAATTTTCAAAATTTTACCTTTCCATGTGTTCTTCACATGATGCAACACCTCATTCTCGAAGCAGTTAAAAACCAAACTCGGAAGTAACTTTATATGGGACATGAGGGCTCTGTGTTTAGCGAGTGAGTGAAAGGGCTCGGCTGTACAGACCTGAGAGAGGTACAGACAGATAGAGACAGATGGAGGAGGCGATAGAGAAAAAGAGAGACTTGTGGGAGTTGATAATAGTGTGTGTTGAGAGCGGGGGGCTCGGGAGAGCGCTGGGCTAACGATGCTATAATGTAGTGCTGCTGTCCACATGAACAGCGCTGTGACTGATTGGGTGAGCAATGAGAGTAGGCCATGGAGCCACACACACATGCCTCCCAATCCATCAGTTAAGCATGTGGGGAGCCCCTCCCGGCATACAGCCAGCCTACAGACGGCTAATTAACACACACTAGACTGAGACAGGTTCACCCTCTGTTTGCACACACTTACATTCCATAGAAATGTTAGCACTCCATGCTGATGTGTAACTTTTATGTAACAGGGGTATCAATCAACTCTAAATAAACCCAGTCCCAAAGGGGAAAGCTTATTATTCTTTCACTTTTTGTATTCTTTTTTTACCTTTTACTTTTTTCTTCTTATTTAATTGATAGTTCCCGTATAAATGAATCAATCAGTCACAACATTGCAACAGCATTATGCCCAATATTGTTTAAGTTTTCCTTTTGCCACCTGGGCAGCTCCATTCTATCGGGACATGACTACACAAACCCTCTGGGGGTTTACTGCAGCGTCTGACAGTAGGACATTGGAAATGGATCCTTTGGGTGCGGTGGGTTGTTGGGTGGTGTTTGTCCGATGCATCCTAGGGTGTTCAGTCAGACTGGGATCTAGGAAGTTTGAAAGCTGGGCAGCATTAACTTTTTTCAGCAACTTGTGATGCATTGGATTTTCAGGTATGGGTGAGCCTTGGGTGCCCATGACCCTGTCACCTGTCAATGGTACATAAATGCTAATAAACTTTTAAATCCATAAAATGTTATTTGATTAGCCATAACACCTACTGCCTTATACTGTATTGGTCCCTCTTGTACCACCAAAACAGCACTGACCCATCAAGGAATAGACTTCACAAGACCTTTGAAAGTGTGCTGTGATATCTGGTACAAAGACATTAGCAGCACAATGTAGGACCTGGATCAGAATAGTTTATCCAGCACATTCTACTGTTACTTGATCTGAGGGTCTGAGATCTGAAGAATCTGCTGGCCAGATAAATGAACACCTTAAACTCATGTTCCTCAAAGTACTGTATTTCTGAACTATTATTACAGTGTGGAATGACACAATATTAGACAAAAAAATATATACTGTTGCAAAGAAAGGGTGTACTTGTTCTGCAATGACATTAAGGTGGGTGTTACATTTTCAACCATATGAATGCCAGGACCCAAGGCTTTACATTAAAATATTGTCCAGAACCTCATTTGCCTTCTTCAAATAGTGGAGTTGGAATTGAACCAGATGGGCTAGGAAATTAAACCAGATGGGCTAGCCTTTGCCCCCCACTCACATCTTGGGCACCAATGTCCAGTTCACCAGTTATCTTTCCTTGGACCACTTTTGGTATACCACTGCACACTGGAAACACCAATAAGACCTGTCATTTTGGGCATGCTTTGTCTTTGTTGTCTAGCCACCACAATTTGGCCTGCTCAAAAAAAGGCACAGACAATTAAACTTGAGCCAAAAGCTCAGATTTAAAACAATTCTAGCATTCTCTCAAGTCTTTCTTTGTACGCCCAACAACCAGATAACAAGGTAATCAGGGTTTTAATGTGTACAGATTTGTAAAGTATTAATTTGACCTACCCCATATATAATGTTGCAATATATTTAATATTATAAAGTTCGGTATGCATACAGTAATTTAAACCTCAGCCACTGCCGGTGCCAAACCCGGATAAAATGAAAGGGTTGCGTCAGGAAAAGCATCCGGTATAAAACCTGTGCCAAGCTTATATGTGCGGACCGGAGGGTCCGCTATGGCGACCCCTTGCCTGGAGCAGCCAAAGGACCGACAACAACATGCATACAGTAATTTGGCTATGCATTCAATACAGGTACATACAGGTATAAAATATACAGTTCTTCTATAAGTATATATTGTAATATAGTGTTGGCACAGTATACAAAATGTATATTCGAGGGAGGTTCCAATCAAACTGGAACTTTTGGAACTATGCCAATGTGCTATCCCAGCGTTTCACTAGTACTTTGATACCATCAAGGTAAAAAGTTTTCTCAGGAACCGGAGCCATGATCGGACTGCTTCATGTCATTGCTGAAACACTGGCCTCCCAGGAACTTCTTCGGTGAAAATCATTTAAAAACTGCATTTTCTATTGACTTGATGTTATTTTTTATAAATTTGTTTGTACATATGAACGACTTAAGTGTGACATGTGCATAAAAAGAAAAAAATCTGGTTACTTTTTCATACTTTTTCACAGGGCTGTGTAATATTATATGTCAGCAATGTGTAGTGTACAGTATATTTCTGTGGCGTTATGCCCCGAGAGGACAGAGCTGCCCAGATGTTTTGTTAGGGCTGATTGGTGTCTATGTATAGAGATTGGATATGTGTGTATGTATTATACTGTAGATTGCAATATAAAAATGATCAATAAAGTTGAGTATAACTTCACTTCACTTCAAGAATAACTATCAATAAAGTGAAGAAAAGTAGGAGATGGGCATGCTGTTTATGATGTCAAGCTGAAGACCAATACCACAACAATGAAAATTATCGCTGATCACCAGTCAGACAACAACAATTACAATTAAATGACAATTACAACGAAGAATTCCCAACTTAGTTCACTCCACTGAGTTCATTCCCGAATTTTTCTTGAATCCAGACGACTCTGCAGAACCCTGTAGCTGAGGCCATCCCCTGTGAGCAAGCCTGGCTGATATATTAGCATGGTTGCCTCGTTTGAAATACTCTGGATGAAAGAGTGATGCCTCTGAAAGAAGCCCGGGGCTGTGCACTCCAGCTACAGACGAAACCAAAGCACAGTAGTCCCAGTGTGTCTTCATCAGGCCAGAGTTGATCTGTCAGCATGAAAGAAAGAGATCCAGGCTGAAAAGTGTTTAATTACCTAAGAGTGAAATAGGGGCTTTAATCTCAGGCCATGACTGTTACAAGGAGCCCACCTCTGTCTGACCGCACTGAGGCAGTCCCAGCAGAAGCACTTAAGGGGTGAAGCTGAAAGATTTTGTCTTGTGGGTACGTGGTTTCCAAAAAAGAATCTGGTATAAATAAAAAATGAGAACAGCAAGAATGTTTTCAGCACAAGTTTGGCGAGATAGATACGCAGTTAATTTACACCTTGAGTGTATTTGGGAAATTATGGCTCCATTTTAAATTAAACGTATTTTGCCTTCTTTAAGTTATTCATCTCCAAGTATCAGCTTAATCATGATCAGGGTCACGGTGGAGCTAAAGCGTTTCCCAGGAGCTCTAGACTTAATGCAGGAATACAACCTAGACAGGATAGCAGTGCATTGCAGGGCATCTCAAACACACATACTGTACACACTCATTCACACCTAAGGGCATTTAAATTAGCTATTCCATCTACCAGAATGTTTGGGCGGTGGGAGGAAAAAAAAGGGACATTCAAAAGTCAGTACTATACCCAGAGCTCAGGATCGGACCCTGGACCCTGGAGCTGTATAGCAACAGCACTGTGCTGTACTCCTGTGCTGCCATGCCAGGCCCTAGTTTCTGGTTCAAAATATTCCAATGAAGTTAATAAACCGGGGGTACATATAGAAGTTTATGTTGTGGGACAATGTCCAGATACACCAGCTGATATAAAAAGTGCATGAATGTCCATCTTTTCTGATTAAACTGGCTTATAATAATATTGTAATTTCTTTTTTCAAACTTATCCTAGGTTGCATTAACAAGGGCTCTAAACTCTTTTTTTCCCCAAATTTCTTATTCCAATATTTTCAACTTTACCTACTCTACATATTCAAAATGACCTATTACAAATTTTTGAAGTTTTTAAGGATGCCTGTGTCAAATCCTTGGCGTCTCATGCCGAGACCATATCACTAACCAAGAAGACCATCGATGAAAATTTATGCACCCACTGTCTGAAATCATGACCAAGCGACGCCTCCGATTCACGGGTCATATCCAACACCTACCACTAAAACCAGCTTCCAAGGACAGCCATGAACTGGATTCTACATCGGGGGGAAGAGAAAGTCAGGGTCTCCCAAAGATCACACGGAAAAAGACCTTCATTGAAGACCTAATGTCCATGGCGTGGGAGGATCTAAGTGAGTCTAAGTATAAACTTTGAAATCTGGCAAAGATTTATTTTTTTCACATTATTTAATCATTTCACTGAGTAAACTTACCCCATTTGTTAAATTTGCCCTTACAGTATCAGTATTCATTTAACGCTTTTAAACTTGTCAGTGCTATGTTTTAAAGAGATGATAGAACCAGATTGTAGAACTAAAATTAGGAAAGAATTGCTTTAAGGGAAGAACTGCAGTAAAAGAAATGAGGAAGAACTCACAGAGAACAAGGAAACATGGAAGGATTTAAACTCAAACAACACTATTACTGATATAAAATTGCACAGTAAACGTAAATAACCACAAACACAATTGCAGGCTGATTTATCCACTGACAAATCTGTGGCAGGTGGAGTTACAGTATATGTAGGGTTTCGCAAAATCGCACAAAGGTCACATTGATATAACCGAAATAATTTGGATGGAAATAATTTGCAATTTGTGCTTTTGAACCCCCTTGTGTCAAAGAAAACATGTATAACATATTTGAACAGCTTGTACTACTTCTTGCTTCTTTTGAAAAACTTGTTTTTCTCAAACCTGCCAAAATGAAATTATCTCATTTTGTAGTCAAACTGGTTACATGTTTAAATTCATGTTTAATAAATTTCTTTATAAACCAGTAGATCTTACCCTGGAATGGCTATTTGCTGTTGTTATTGTTCGTTTACTTTATTTTTACTCTAATAACAAGGATTTTTATTTCAACCCTGCTAAACATTCTCTGTTTTCTTTGACAGAAAGCAACGGCACTGAATCTCCATCTTTTAAACAGCGAAATAGGGAGGAGACAAAATTAATGGAAGGAGCGAAGTTTCCAGAGTGTTCCAAGTGTTAGTTATCTCAGAATCACATGATGATTAGGTAATCTACCATTTTTGTTAGGGGAATAAATATTTTTGAGTGTTAGACCATAACAGCATGTTGCAGTGTTAAAATTGGAGAGTTCCTACACAAAGCATGTAAAGGTTGGGAGTTCCGAGCTGTCTGCTGTCTAGGTTCTTTATTAGCAGTTCTGTTAAAGTAACCTGGGCTGAAAAAACACAAATCTCACTCAAAACCAATGAATTACACTATATGGTTAAAAGTTTGTAGATCACACCCTTGTGAGCCTGTTGAACCTCCCATTCCGAATTTTGTTAGAATAACCTCCATTGTTCTGAGGTGGCTGTTCATAGAAGAGTGGAGGTCCATATTTTGAAGCATGGCTGTGGGGATTCGCCCATACATCCATTAGTGTGAATGAACCGGAACACTGATTGCACCCCAGCCCAACGCGAGGGGGCCTCGGGTGCAATCAGTGTTCCGGTTCATCCCAAAGTTGTTCAACAGGGTTGAGGTCAGCATACTGTGAAAGCCAGTCAATTCTTTCACTCCAATCTTGGTCACAGTGTCGTCATGGACCTCGTGTTTTGCATATGGGGATTGTCATGCTAGAGCAGGTTTGGGCTCAACCCTTTAGTTCTCGTAAAGGGAAATCTTAATGGTCCAGCATACAAAGACATTCTAAACACTTGTGTGCTTTCAGCTTTATGGTAACAGTGTATTCCATAAAAGGCTTTTTTTGTTTTTATGGTTTTTTTTTTTTTTTTTTTTTTACATAACTAAGGCTCAGGATTGTGTAGTACAGAGTGACGTATATATATATATATATATATATATATATATATATAATTAATTAATAATAATAATAATAATAATAATAATGTGCTTATTTTGAGAGTTCTATATTTTGATGCGATGTCATTCCCATATTCCAGTAGTAGTAAAATTTACATGTTATAAAAGTAATGATAACTTTCAATCCCCCTATTAACACAGTGGCAAGGCTTCTACATATATATTCGTCACTTGTCACTGACCTATGCTGTGTTGCGGCACACATCTGTGCCGGTTGAGTTTTAAGGGTTTTAAAGTAGGTACATGTATTGGTAGACAGCCAGTTTTTCAGAATATTTTAGCCATGTAGTGTGTGTTTCTGTTTCAGAAAAAAACCCTATACAGCATAAATTCACAAAATACAATATATGTCACTTGAACAAACAGCAATGTTTGGCATAAACTCTGGAGGTTTCTTCAGAGGTGTCCTTCTTGCATGCCACATGAGCAAACCAGAGAAGAGCTGAAACACAATCCCTTCCCAGACATGTGCGGACATGTCAACATTATTAACCCAAAAAGACTGGGACACGACATTCTCCTACACGCTGTCTCTCTGGTTACTGTCTGTTATTGCATGAGAGCATTTTAAAAGCTTCTTTTCCTAAATGTTTCTTCTGACTAAGCCTTTCAGACTCTCCTAAGCCATTTAATGGGATGTTTAAACGTAAGCCAGCGGCAAAAAAAAAAAGGTGGTGCAGCGTGATCTCTAAGTGTGGAGAAGGAAGAGCTTGAATACGTTTTGTGTGGTGGACTCTAAAGGGAGTCAAGAGCCCCCTGGGAGTGATTTATAAGACGTATTAATATCAAATATGTCTGTCCCACTGACTTCTGCCCCCTTCGTTATAATAATACCACTGCACAGCCAATCCAAGGGAGGAGTTGGTCCTTTTGTGAACGTCAGGGGTCACGAGTGTACTTCTGGTGAATATTAATACATCTCACTGAATAATTCTACAATGCCAAGAGATCAGAGAGGGTGAATGGGACCCTGCGGCAGGGTTACAAAGGCCCCTGGATAACCCACTTCAAGATCGAGAAATTTACCTGCAATACAATGTGAGGGGATAGAGAGAGAGAGAGAGAGAGAGAGAGCACGTCACATGATGTACTGCTTCTGCTGAGTTTGTGGATCTGTGTTTAGTGTAACGACAAAGTGGGAGCATGTAAGCAAGCAGGCAGAAGAAGAGACAGAGAGAAGGTGTGTAAACACTCGTTTTCACATAGGTGTGTGTTTGCAGCTCAGGCTCATATGGGACAGCTTTAGGAAGAAAGCTAACTCTGCGCTTGTGGGCCACTTTAAATTGACAGAAATGGAGTCCAGCTGCAGACAAACAACCCCAGCTGTATTTTCACTCTCTACCTCATTTTGAAACCTGCTGATGATGGTAGCCCCTATTCACCTGATCCTGCCCTGCTCCACCACCCAGAGCCCCCATGCAGGAAAAGCACCTTCATCTGAGCATGCTGCTGATCAGAATCAGACATTACGCCCCTCATTTCTACAGCATATCATCTTTTGCAAGTGCAGAGATTGCATATCTTCAATAGAGGTGACAAGAATTCTAGCAAGCAGGAAGTTTCTTTCTTTTTTTTTTTTTTTTTTTTTGTAACCTTGACATACCCTGGTATATGTCAGTGGCCAAGATGGATAATTTGTGTGCTAAGCAATAGTAAGTATGCAGCAAGGCTTATACTATGTACAGTGTATATACCGTCATGCTATATACATGCATGTATATACCACATACAGTGTATATATATATAATTTGCTTTGGCCATAATCCATTATGTCTAAATTTAACAAAAGCCACAGAATCCATATCATATCCCATTATTTTTGAGATTCATTCTTTGAAAATGAATCAAAAGTGACATTTCCTGTATTTACCTAACATGGGCTCTGCAATAAAGATCAGCTCGATGATCAGCTAAGTGTCAAACTGAAGAAAGCTACACAGTCATCTGAGAAGGAACCCACTGGAGCCTGTCAAAACACAGGAGGAGATGGAGTCTGTGAAAACAGAGGCCATGTTCTTCACAACAGAAACCGGAAGAGCCATTAAAGAGCATAGTGGCTTATTGTGAAAATGTACAAGCTGCTTATGTTCATGTGAGCAGAAGGGAGATATCATTCATTTATTATCTTTAGCCATATTTTTTTATTTACTGAATTTGTATTATTATCATAGATAGTAATTTTAAAACATTTCCCTGTCCCAATAAAAAAAGACCAGGGTGCTGCAAGGGTGTTCAAGCCAAACCAGGACTTGTGATAAAATTTCTCATGAACTGATTGACATTTACAGAAGACTTCAAGGATAGTACGGCAATGAGACTCTTAGCTGCAGTAAACCATTTGAATGGTGCAAATATTTTTTTAAAAGGCCATACATCCCATTCCCATCAACATTCTGCAAGAAAATCGAGGGAACTTGTGGAAGACATGCATCTGTCTGTAGGAACTGTACACACGACCAGTCACAACCACCACTTGCACATTAAAGGAACTCGGCTGAGAGTTATTGTAACTATTGTAGGGATTTCTGTTTGATTCACTAAAAAATTACAATCATAGTAGCTATATTAAAATTTAACAAACATATTATTGATACTAAATTGCATCCTTAAATGAGCACAAATAGAGCTGCAGGCTGATTTATCTAACTTGACAAAACTGTGGGAGATGGACTTCAGACAAAATTCACACAAATTATTATAAACAAATTATTTCAGTGTTTGTGCTTTTTAACACTCTGGCGACTCGATGAAAACATGCATAACATATTCTCTATCAGTTTGTAATTCATCTTGCTTCATATGAGAAAACCTCTTAAAACTGCAAAAATGGATATATCTCATTTTGCTGACAAACTGTTTAGTACACGGACGTCACTAGACAGTTTGGAGTTGACATCAATACCATTTCCAGGCAAGGCAACAGATTTTGAAACAGCTGGTTCCATTGCTTATCGTCCTAGGTCTGAAAGGCAAAGCATGAGAACGCCAAGACAAGACAGGCCAATTCAAATTGTCATTTAGAAATCCTACAGAAAATCCCGCCTGCATTGTCAAGAGGCTCATTTACTTAACGTTGTCAATATTGACTAAACATTAAAGTTGAACACACCGACTGTTCTGGTCACCTTCAGTTTTTTTATTTCGGGTACTGATGGACATACAGATTTCTTTATAAAATTAAGGTTTTGTATTTATTTAACAAAAATACCTTTTGTAACAAATGTATATGTGCAACTTTATCTATCTTTTTTGTCTATGAGTATATACTAGATAAATACCAAAATGCTATTCTCTAAGAGCCATTTTCTAATCAGATCCAGATACCAAACAGAACATGATGTAATCTGTTAATAAGTCCGGATCCATGTTAGCATTGGCCGCAGCAGGCTGCATCTTTAGCTGGGGTTACACGCTGGCTTGTGTGAAGCATCTCAACACTTACAGGTCCGTCAGTGTCAAGAAATAATTAAGCATAAATATTCATGTCTTGATTCTATGCAAAATAGCATCTGTTTCGGAATAGCATGCCATCTGTTTTTGGGACTTTAAGGGGCGAATGAGCTAAAGAGCCGTTGTGATGCACACTATCCATTTTGATCTAAAAAGATCATTTTTTGCATTGCTCTTAAAGATTTATGCTTTTATTAAGGTGATAAATGCTTCCTATGCTGATTCTGAAAACCTCATCAAGCAAACAGTTACGTTCATGCATTCATAGTTTATTCTGCCTCATTAATTCACCTGAGTGTGTTTAACATTACGTCTAGGGAAAATACTTCTCCTTATACAAACAATTCAATGTTCATAAGACCTAGTTTAAATGCTGATTAACATATAAACTGTCTAAAAAATATGAATCACTGTTGTAAGATAAGAATCCAAGATGGCTGCACTGTGCTGTATTTGAGTCACTACTGTATTAAAACATTAAAACCACCATCCTCAAGTTAAATCCTGCTCATCACACACATCACACTCTGTTCACTAATTGTCTCCCCAGCCATCCTCCATTTAATCTCTACATGTCTTTCCTGAATCTCCCGGCCCTGAAAAGATGAAACTTTGTGTTCTCTCAGTTAAATTCGGAGTTTCTCCACACCTCACCTAGCGATGATGGCTTTTAGCACTCGGAGGTGTAAAACACACACATTATAGGTGGGAACCCATTCTCAGCATCCCTCAGGATGGAACATGGTAGACAAAAAAAAAAAATCACCTCTGTAATCTACTGAAAAAAATGACTCCAAAATTTGTTCGCCGTTTCAGCACATTTAATTCAGCAAACAAGCTAATTCTTAAAACCATTACGAGATAACCAAGCTGTGTTAGGACAGAATTGATTTTCCTCAAATTATTTAAGAAAACCTCCAGGAAGCCATGGGAAATGGTTTGAATCCAGAGTATCTCATTGTGCACCATGAGACAGAAGAGACCGGGATTGTAGTAGATAAAAGACTTGGACACCATCAAAGCCATGGATGTTTTTTTCCATGTTTGTCTATCATTTAAATACTAAAATGCATGCAGTATACTTTAAACAGAAACCTTTTAAAAATAGCTAATATGTGGATAATACAACACTTTGGACTTGCTGTTATAGGAAAATAATCAATGACAGTCTGATCAGATGCAGTGCACCATTAAAAAATAGATTTGAATTGTTGATTATTTTTCAATGATATCACAAATTTTAACTGTCTTATTCAACAACAGCATGTCAATGAATGAAGCATCGTTCTTTTTCTGTTCATATTTGCATTTAATGCTGTGGTACCTCCATGAGGAAGTTTCTCTGGTTATCTTTGAATTTCAGTTTATGGGTCAAAAAAATCTTGATTTTGGCAGTTTTGGGAATTTTTTTAAATTAATTAATTTATTTTATTTCAGATTTTTTTTTTTTTACAAAAAAAAGTATTACAAGCAGTTAGAAAACATAATTGTTGTTTTTGAGTAACAGAGATGATAAAAAGCACAAGGACCACTTTTTCTTGGTTATATCTGTGTGAATTTTAGATGATTTTGCAAAATGTTCTACCCACCTTAGTTTTGTTCCAGGAAATAAATCAGCCTGAAGTTGTTTTTGTAACTATGCAGTTTAGGATTATTGATAGTGCTGGTTGAGTTTTAATTAAAAATAAAAAATAATCTAGCAAACTCATGCTTTGATTGTGCTCTTAGAGTCACTGGCAGAAAATTGGAACAAGGAAAAAGGTTTTACATTTTGTAACACACAAAACCTTCTTTAAAAGATAATGAAAACATAATTAATAATAATAATAATAATAATAATAATAATAATAATAATAATGAACCCTTTAGTTCACAATGCATCATCAGCCTCTTCCTCCGTTCCAAGTTTCACATTTTAATTTACTTCAGTTTTTAACACCAGTGCCTTATTGTAGTACAGGTATTAGTTGCATATGGTGCAATCAGGTATCAACTGATTGCATAAACATCTGTCGTCCAATAACCTTATAATAGAGTTCAGAAATCCTGATTAGAAAATTGAGCAACAAATGCAACAGCTTTCAATACACAACTTGTTAAACTTACTGTATTTCTTTTGTACACAGTGATCACATGTCTCTTGAGTGATAACGCTGATAATAAGATGACTTAGGAAACATCACCAGGTGTGCTGAATGGGAAGTGTCAAGATGGAAGGTGGAATTGAACTAAAGTTGAATGCTTGAGCTACTTTAAAGGGCAACTATTTTTACAATAATACATTAAATATAAGATGTGGGAGTGGTGGCTCAGGTTCCAGGTTGTTGATTTATCATAATGTTGAGATATTATAAACTTGCATAATCTGTTTCCTCTAACCAGTTTATGTTTTTCTTTATTTTTATATTTTAAAATTGTAATTAATTGTGATTATTCACAGACAACAACTTTTAATGACTTTTTTCATCAATTGACTGTTTCATCAATTTACTTATCAGTAAAGAGAAAACATGGGGAAATTATTTTGTGCAGTATTTTCACATGTTACAGATTTAATGGACAGAGTTAAAGCTAAAAAAAACAGTGGAGTATTCATTTAAGGCCTTTAATTGTTAAGCCAAACCTGACTATAAGACTTGGCAGTGTATTTGCTCAGCATGCATACATGAACGGACAAATTGAACAGTACAAAAGAGAGTTATATAAGGCAGATATATAGGGGTCAGGATCTGTGTTAAACTGCAAAAAAAAAAAAAGTGTGTGAGTTCATGTGTGTAAGGAAGCGTCTCCAGCAGGAGGCCCAGCTGAGAGAGGGCACAAATGGCAGTTCCCTGAGCTGGAGACCTGCCCACTCATACTTTCCCCCACTTCACACCTTATATCACCCCACATCTAGTAATCTGCTCTTCTCCTCTCTTTTCTCCCTTCCTCTCTCCTCCTGTCCTCTGGAGACTCATTAAAACTCCCAAAATCACACAGGTTTTAATATGGGATGCATTCCGTCACAAACACACACACACACACACATACACAAACACCTATTTTCCTGTCAGTTTTGAAACTCCTAACTTACACACATCTGCATTTCCATAAACTCACCAGCTGCAGTGATAACAAAAATACCAGTCATTCTATTGTACTGTATATCCAGACCTCTTCAGTACAGTCTTGAAAAATACAGTTTCTAGTCACCAGTGTTAGGTGTAACGCATTACAAAGTAACGCGTTATAGTACTTGGATTACTTTTTTTGATGTAACGAGTAATCTAACGCGTTAGAGCCGCCATTTAAGTACTCAGTTACTTGTGTGAAAGTCGTCCTACAAGCCCCGCCCCTGATAACCCGCCCCCCTCTGTTATTCCTGCTGTTACACCGCGATTTTCCTGCGATTTTGACAATGCGAGGACCGATGCGCAGAAAGATGGAAACCTAATAACAGTGCCAAAACTCGCAGTGAATCATGATGAACTGTACTTACAGCCACCGCGCGAAAGCGGTATTAGGGGTATTAGAAGTTAACAGATTATGGGCCAAACTTCACTGAGTGATAATGGTAGAATAATTATAAAGGTCTTGACTAAAACAACATGCATGAGGAATCACAAAGGAGGTTTTATTTTCTGCAATGGAAAAGTACTCAAACTAGTTACTTTTATCAGAAAGTAACTGTAATGTATCTGATTACTTTTTGAAGACAGTAACTTTGTAATGTAATTAGTTACTTTAAAAAGTAACATCCCACAACACTGCTAGTCACTGAGGCATTAAATACACACGCACAGGCGCAATCATGGTATATGCCTACTCACCAATCAGATCAACACGATTCTGGTAACTGGAAGGATCTATGTTGATTTGTAAATTGGCCAATTAAAAGTTGTGAGAAGTGAGCAAGTGCTGAAGAGGCGGCATTAGTGGAAGTTATGAAACTTAATTTGAGCAATACAGGGAAAAAACTGGGAAAAAAATAAATAAATAAATAATCACAAAAAAATTGTTGATCTTAACAATAACAGGAGCTCTAAAAATACTCAGAGGTTTATATTAAAGTGCATGTTTCAATATGTTATTACAGCAACACATTCACTTGAAATACAGATGCTCATGATAATCTAAGATTAATAATAAACAAACAGAAAAGTGATCCTATTTGACAAAGAAACTGGGTAATTATTACTATGATCAAATTTTGTTAAAGAGGCATTCGAGTCAAGCTGGGACTTCTGAATGTGCAGAATAACAGAACATGCTCATGAGAGTGAAAACTCAGTTTATTTCTTCATACAGTATAATCCCCTGCTACACTAATGCATTTATTCCAGTATTCCACTAGTGCTTGGTTACCATAAAGGTAGAAAGATTTCTCATTACGCCGGAGCCATGATCAGAACTCCTGTAGCAATCATGTGGAAATGGCTTTAAGTGAGGCCAGGACTGTATGGGCGTGTGGCAATAACTCCCAGCAGAGTTCCTGTTATGTGCAAGTGGTGTCCCACAGACAAATATGTCTCTCCTTTAAGCTGGTGACAAGTTACCTGTCGATTTTTTAAGGTTTATGAGTTCTACTGACTGAATGTTCATGGAAACAACCGCAGTAGCTCCAAATGTTTTATGTGTTTTACTAAGAGTCACATCATCGTAGTGTGCATAAAGTCTTCTGTAAATGTCAGTAAGGGTTTATGTAAGGGTTTATGCCTTAATTCATAAGAAATGTCATCACAAGTTTGACTTGAACATCCCTTGTGTAAGATGATGGTAATTTAACAATTTAAGTTTTTAAGATGTGAGAAAGTCTTTAACTTCTGCTTAACTTGATCTTGTAGAACTGATATAGTTTATCATGGATGTTCCCCAACATTAAAAGTGACTATAACTGCATTAAAAGTATATTACGAAGATAAAAATCTTCTTCTTTTAATAAAATCTAATAATACAAATCTAATTAAAAAAATATTTTATTCATTGAAAACTGTCATCTCATAAAAAAAATAAAATATTGTGACTTGTTTTTGTAGAAAAATAATCTTCTAAGGGGTCATCTAGTTTTTGTTCTTACATATGACCACATCCTTCCAAATCCCCCATCCTGGGTTACAGACCAGCAAACATTTAAACACTGTGTGATGTTTAACTGGAGGAGGATAATTTCATGTTTTCCAGTAGACGATTAAAAGAAGTGGAAAGCGACCAGCTCGCTGATACCATCTCAGTCATGCTGGTATGTCAAGAGAAATCTTCCCACACAAACCCCTTCACTCTCTCAAGGCAAACAGGCCCAGAGAATTCAAGAACACTCACTCACAAACGCCTGAACCCAAAACACAGGTGCCACCACTCTTTCATCTCCATGGCACTGAAGGTCAACAATGTAACGGTGGTTTGAACATAAATAATATATTTTACGTTTTCACAAAGCTGGTGAGTTTAAAGATTCTGCTCTGTTGTGGGCTGAAAGCGAGATATGTGGAAAGGTGGAGGGGGGGTGGGGGTGGGGTCAGGGAGAGAGAGAGTGAGAGAGAGAGAGAGAGAGAGAGGGAGAGAGAGAGAACTGCGCTTTGGGTCACAAGACCAAAGACTTTTCCTCTTCAGAATTTCAAAACAAAGCCATAAGAAGAACAAAGACCGTTGCTGCCTCCTGTGTCCGTATCTATGCTCGAGTTGTCTCTTTCTTCAACAGCACACAGATTGTTCATCCTTGAAGCTGACAGGAACTGAGAAAATACAATTCATAATGTGTGTCTACTTCTGTTACTCTCAAAATGGTGTCCATAGAAGTGCTTCCAGGATTTTGTGTCATAGCAGTGGAGTTCAGTATCAACTGCCATCAAATGCTCCAGACAAAAGTTTAGTTACTATAGTTATTACGTATAAAGAATTCTAATGGTTCCAACAAATATTCATTCATTTATTCATTTATTCATTTATTAATCTTCAGATACCTGCTTTATTCTGATTAGACTTTCCATAAAAGCAACTTTTTGGGCCAAGGCAGAGATACAGTGCATCAGAGAACACCATACACGTGCTTTCTCTCTCCCTCTCTCTGCCTCTCTCCTTCAAACACACATACCCAAACACACACACACATACACACACCTATGGGTAATTTAGTATAGCCAATCGACCTACCTGTATGTTTTTGGCTGAGGGGGAAACAAGAGACCCCATGCAAAAAACAAGCAGTAACCTGAGCTCAGGACTGAACTGAGGACCCTGGTGCTGTAAGATAGTCCAGTTTTTTAAAAACATCCTAAAAGTAAAAAAAAAAACATTTTAATTTGGTTGTTAAAAATGGTACTGTAATAGCTGCTCTATAATCCTTAATGGGATTTAATCATGGCATTCTACTTCAGAGAAGGTGCATGAAAAGAGCGCATGAAAGAATGTTTAATGTGATGCTCACGCTACCATTTATCAACAGTCTTTCTATCGCAATCCTTTTGGGAAACGTAGAGCTGTTCTGGAATAATTAGGCTATGGATGTCAGATTTATATATCCACTTTTTACTATAATTATATTCATGTCATGTTATAATGCTTTCATAAGATATTAAGCACACACTGGTATACTGTACCCCTTGAAAATGCATCTTTTAATGCACTATGAAACTTTAACATGGTGTATTAAAAGCAGTGTACATGACAGATTAAGATTTAATTATTTGTCACATGTACCTTACAGCACAGTGAAATGATTTTTTTGCATAGCCTAGTCAGGACGCTGGGGTCAGCCCAGATACGGTGCTTCTGGAGCACATAGGGTTAAGGGCCTTACTTAAGGGCTCAATAGTGGCAGCTTGGCAGTGCTGGGGCTTGAACCCCCAACCTTCCGATCAGGAACCCAGACCCTTAACTGATTGAGCCAGCAATGTCCCAGTATATACATATATTAAAACTGTGTCACAGGGGTATCTCTGGCCCCTTGGGGCATGCTTACCCAGGGCCTCAGGGGCTGTGCTGTTCTTTTGGTGCTGTGGGTTGGCCTCCTTGTGCTCTGCCTGCTGGGCCCCGTGTGTGGCGAGCTGTGGTGCACTGGGTGTTCTGGTGCCTTTCTATGATATGATTTGTGCTGCATTGGCTTTTCCGTAGGATTGGACTAACATTAGGTAAACATTTGGTGCCCATGATGTACATATAGTGTCAGTATACCAGAACATTTTTGGTATATTTATAGGTTATTATACTGTACATGCAGCCTCTCAACTCTAAACTACTCCTTCTGCCTTGGCAAATTTTATAATCTGTTAATGACTACTTTTTCTGTGGCCATTTTCTCATTTTCACCATTTTCATTTGGTCTGGCCAACCCTCCTACTGAGATCCACTTTAGGCTGCTAGATATCATTCTTAAAGTGCCTAAAGTTTTCAGACAGTTACTTTCTAGTGATAAATGGACACTGTGACGTAACCCGTGAGCTTCGCTAGTAATGTTACATTAGAACGAGACAACATCATGAAATCTGTGCATGTTTAGGATGGAGTTTTTCTCAGCCAGGCGGTGTTAGGCCTCAGTTATGCAGGACGGCCTGCGAGGGCTGTCACTGGCTAATCATCAGCAAGGATGATAGATGATGTTTATTTTGTGGTGATGGAACACAACCCCTGGCCGATGATAATTGTAATAAAAAGGACAGATCAAGCTGGCGGAGTTATTAAATTATCAGACCATAATTTGCATTAAAGTCCGAGGGGGGAGCCGTCTCGCAGCCGGCCGCGTGGCTCTGGCAGAGAAAACAACATTTCCATTCCGGTGTTGTCCTTGACTTCCAGAAGGTTCTTCTCTTTCTTCTTTTGCGCAGACTGTGTGTACTCCGGTACTGTGGAGGATATAGTGGGTTATTACAGATTGCTAAAATTGCCAAAGCTTTCTCTGCACACTTATGCATGCACACACATTGACATGCACACACACACACACACACACACACACACACACACACGTGTCCACATTTACTCCCCACACTTTAAGTTGTTTGACAAGGTAAAAGAGAGGCCCATAATCATAACCGAGTGCATAATAACAGCATGCGATCATTCTGTATACTTTTCATATTTAACTACAGACATCTCAGGTTTACAAATCTCCACTATATACACAACAAATGAAGTATCTGAAGGGCAGACAATACAAATGATTCAACAGCATCACAATTAAAGGGTTGCAAGAGATGCCGTGCCACATGAGCGGGCCGTTTCATGTCTGTCTCGCATTCACTTGTTCTCTTCCCGCAGGTCCAGGAGAGGCTCCGTGTTCATTAGCCAGCCAAGGACTCGGAAACATTTGCCTCGGTTGTCCTTTTCGAAGCGAGCGTTTGAAGGGCTCTCGCTGGGGAGAGAAGGCCCTGGTGCCGAGCCAGCTGCATGGGAATGGAGGAGTAAAAGAAGAGAGAAAGAGAGCGAGAGTGAGAGAGGAAGACAGAGAGGCTAATGGGGCTGCTCCTCTTTTAAGTGTGATCCACCAGAGGAATACATGGACATGCACAATCCCTGATGTGTGCTGAATCGTGCTGAACAGCCTGTTTATACTCTTCTTTTCTTGCACTCTGATAATCTCCCTTTTTTTCTCTTTTATTTTGTTTAAAGTCATAAAAATGCTTTAGCAGCTCGCATAAAAACAAAGCGAAATAATATAAAATATAAAAAGCAATAAAAAGATTTGTGGTGATTATAATGGTGACGACGATGATGATGATGATGATTGCATCTTTGAATTATCTCTGAGTAGTTAGCTAAGAATTATAAAACTATTATTAAATTATAGTAACTAGTAAATTAATCTGGGGTTAAATTAGATCCACCAGTAGATAATTCAGGATGACTGTCACTATTCAATATAACATTATTTTATTTGAATTATAATATAATTATATAATATATTAATTATCAAAACACAATTTACCCAATTTTGTGTTCTAAATCTGTGTTGAAATGAGCAAAGAAAATTACAAAACATAACACTGAGCGGTAAATCATCACTGGTGATAAATTATCGATTAACAAAATGTCACACATTGTACAGAATTATTTACAGCTACACTTGATCCGCAAAACAAATTATATTTCATCTATGTGTTATTCACGTCTGTTAAAGCAGCTATGAACAGGTTTTTTTCTTTACCAGCCTCTCTTTTTTCCTCTTTCTTAAAATTAATAAATCAGTGCAATGCAGCTTGTCATGTTACCAAGCAACTGGAAAGCACACACTCCTCTATTTTGAAGAATTTCCTCTGTCGGAAAACATACTGTTCCAAAACCCCTAAACTGGAGACTCCTTTAAAAATGCAGTGAGTGCTTTAATATAAACCTGTGATTCACCTTCAGCCTGGAACTATTGTTCTTCCTTTGTGACCGATCAGACTCAGGAATTCAACAGTGCTGTAACAAACTACACTATATGCAATACTTATTTGTGTTAAATCCAACAACACACTAATAACAGCAAAGAAGGCATTCTTAATTGTGCTCACAACTGTACTGTATGAGTTATCAAATTCAGATTAAAATCTGAGGATAAAAAATATAATCTAATCTAATACAATAAATTATGTTAACATGATTGTGAAGATTTGCTCCCTCACTCTCTCACACTCACTCTCTACACCACTTACCCTGCACAGGGGCCTGGAGCCTATCCCAGGGGACTGGGGCAGGAGGCGGGGTACACACTGGACGGGGTGCCAATCCATTGCAGGGCAGACACAATTACACATAATGAGGAATTTGGCAACCTACGAGTTTTTGGAATGTGGGAGGAAAGCGGAAAGCGTGAACACTCCATACACGCAGACCTGAGGCAAGAATCAAGCTCTCGACCCTGGAGGTGACATCATCATGCTGCTGTGAATATTCAAGTTCAGAAAAAAAAAACAATCTGGAAAAATATACACACAACATACATTTATACACTTTAAAAGACTTTATAAAGACTACTTGAACTCCCAGCTATCAAAGGGCATCTCTTAGGCCTGATGTTTAACGTTAACAATTAACGGTGTGCTACAATACATGATGCTAAATTATGATGCTTTAAGTAAATACTTTAACCTTTAAAAGCTTTCTAATAGAGAAACGTGTTGTAAGATTCTAAAAAAATATTAAATAATTTCAATATTCAACTTTTTTTCCCCTTAAGACTAAAGACTAAATAGCCCGTGTGTGTTTAAATAAATAAATGTAAAAAAACTGTAATAGAAACTTCTAATAGAATTTATCTAATAGAATCAAATGAAGCTCCTGCTCTTTTCAAGCATTCTAAACACTGATTCTTATGAAAAAATTTAAATTCAAAAATTGAAGGATTAAGTTCTTTAAAAAAAACTAGTCAAGACATACAGAGATAACAAGAGAATTGTAACAAATTTACCTTTTTTCCCTTTTTTAAATTCCTCTTAAACATGAAAGGCTTTTCCATTACATCCTGTGGCGATTTACAAGCTTTGAGCATTAAACGATGTTTATGGATGGCAAAACAAACAATAATAAACAAAAGAAATAACATGTAATTACCAGAGGTGGCAATTTCATCCAGATGTGAGTGGGCTTTGGCCTGGGACCTCGGCTGCATTAAATACTTTGCTTGATTAACAGCATGCACTCCCAACCGGTCCGGGCCTGTCCCTAATGATCCTGAGGTCAGAGGTCACCGGACTAAAAGCAGATCAGAGAGGCCGCGGGCCTCCAGTTCAGACACCGTCATAAATTCACCCGATGCAGAGGAAGCCATCTTTCACCCAGCTGTTAAATAATAACACAATCACGCTGTGCCACTCACATTCAATACAGACAAAGCATGCAGCGCTGCAGGAAACACAACGAGTGTCTCATGATTCAACTGCAGGCACACAAATCAGTTCCTGAAGCTTTTATTGAATTAATTAATAAAAGCTAGATTGAGTTCGGTTTGAGTAGTAATATCAAATTCAGGGAATGGGAAATTATAAGTGTACAGTATAGGGCATCGAATAATAATAAAAAAAGAAAACAGTGAAAATTTATATAATTAAATAGTTATTTTTACTTTTAAGAAAGCTGACAATCATTATTGTGTAAAGTTTTGAGCCACCCACCATTTCTTCATATTTGGCTTCCTAGGCAGTCTTTCTTATATTTATTGAGGAAGAGTTCCCCAGGCTACCAAAAGAGCTGTTTTGGTTCTTATTTATGGCAAGTTTGTGGCTCTAATATTCAGTCTATTCCCTGTACCTGACCAATTTCAAAGGAATGTTTTTGTTTGTTAAGCCACACATTGACCTATGGATCATTCAAGCATAATGACCACCTAACTTTGATCATGAACCAGTGAGAAACAGGTGCAAATGATGACAGATGATCAGGCCGGTGATTAGTATACTGCTGATGCTGAATGCTGAGTGGTTGGAACAGACAAGAGGGGAAATGAGGCTGCTGCTGAGGTTGTTACAGTAAACAGCCAATTTTTAAATTGTATCTTAAGGCAGTTTTTCCTATTGCAGTAAAAACATTTTTTTTTTTTTACATTTCTTTAATTTCATTTACATTATTTAATTAAACTTAACATAAAGAAATTCTTTTGTCCAGAATATTATTATATATAAATTAAATATAATCTTAATGAAATTATATTAATTTTATCAATATTATAATATTCCAGATTACTACTGAATACTGATTATCTTGCTTATAGCCCCTGATTCTAACGTTTTGTTACATTGTCTCCAAATTATTTCTCTTTATTAGCAGATGATAAATATGAATTTAAACAATTTCATCACTTTCATTTCATTCAAACACTCCTTAAGCTACACATATATGAAAATTTCATGATATAGTCAAACATGAGGTGAAGCCACTGTTAAAACCGTGAAGTTCATCATTTTACAACAACAGAAAATCCTGAAGTGATTTATTCCACTTATACCACAGCATCTGTCTAGCTTTAACGATTAGATTATTTATTAAAGAATGACACATTGCGCATTTTGTCCATTTATATTTTTGTTTTTGTTAGATGTCCAGGGAATAATTTTTCTTCTTGTTTTTATGTGGAATAAATCTCCTAACTGGCCTTTTTCTTTTTATCTTTGTCTAAAAAATTAAATAAAAAAATAAAAAAATACACTAATTGCTATCAGAAAGTCTTTACTGTATTTGCACATTGTTCAGTATCTTTTACTTCTGCTGCACTTTACTGTTAACATCCTATCTTTAACAGTTTATTCCCCAATCAGTCCTATTGCATACATTCTATATGTTTGTCTTTCTTCTTTATTTAATTTTACCAATTTTACTTTGGAGCACAGTTAGCACTGGGTTGGATGTTCGAATCGTGTCTCTGGTCTATGTGCATGGGGTTTGCTTGTTTTGTGGTTCATTTGTGGATTGCCTCAGGGAACTCCTGTTTCCTCTCACACTCCAAAAACATGCATTGTACGTTGATTGGTGTTTTCAAATCACCCCTAGTGTATGACTGTGTGTGAGTGAGCATTAAAGAATTGTCTACTAACAAAAAAAAAAAAAAGGAATCACCTTATAAACATTACAAACAGTTGAAATCAGTCTATATACAATGTCCACTATGCAATCACTGTTTAAGTTGTTACTATGGAAACATATTAATATAAACCTTACTTTTGAACTAATCTCTGACCAATAAGAGTCGAGGACTGAACAGCGCTGGGTTTTTTTAAATTGTGCAGCGCTGCAGGAATGCAACAGGCTCTGATTACAGCTGTCCCAGAACCTCACTAAGGAGCCTCAGAGTACTACTAAATAATCAGAACGAATACACCCTCTAGTGGAGTTGCTGGATTTGAAGCATGAGCATCTGGACGGCTTTTGCTCATTAATTTAGAAGTAAACAGCATTTTTGAGCCCATTCTCGATCGTTTAGAATGTGTTTAAAATGGGCAATGGTAATCAAAATGTCTTTTTAAAAGAATATAATTTTACACACACACACACACACACACACACACACACACACACACACACTCATAATTGGCTTATAGAATATTTAATCCTAATTATATATTATAATCCAATAAGGCTTATTATTAATCTTTTATTTCAGCGTTCATTTTAATAGCTGTTTCTTAATTATTTCTTAATAAATAAGAAAAGTAGAATTCAGAGGGAACTGTGATTTTGAACAATTTTACATGACACTTTTACTAGCAGTGTCAAAAGGTATTTGTTGATTACATCTGCCATAAAAAGAAGATTTAGATTAAACCCCCCCCAAAAAAAAATATTTAAACCCTCAGACTTTCATAGTGGTCCAGAGAGGAGGTCTGTAGTAAGCATTAAGCCTAAACAGGTGGATGAATAAAACCCATAAATACGTCAGGAAAAATATATGTATAAAGTACAGACCTGTAAGACAATCTTCTTTCAAGCCAAGTTTGTCTTAACATGCCTCACGGGTGATTGTAAAAACAAGGTCGCCTGCCAAGTGAAACTTAAAAGCGGCAGATAAAGTAGGGCTTCGGTTTAATATTACATTTGGTCCAGTGAGACGAGAACAGAACACAAACTGGGACAGTGACACAAGAACTGGTCTGTTTTAAATATCAGAGTGAGTCACTGGTCATATGGGCCTCGGCTTATATATGTAAATCCAATGCAGTATTCTGTTTCTGAACAAACAAGAAACAATTATATCACAGTTTATTCCAAAATGGTGAAGTCACTCTGATTTTTTTTTAGGGTAGATATCTAAAGGGCACTGAAGCATGAAAAGAAAAATATAAAGGACAAAATGTTATATAAATGACCATTTTTAAATAAAAAAAAGAATTATAATTAAATGTTTATAAACATATGAATGATGAATAAATCAATTTTAACATCAGGTTTAATCCAACTGTAAAATAATTATATGCTAAAACATTATAAAACTGATTCTTATCTGTATAATAAACATTATACTAACGCAAAATAGTATAATACATTTGTGCATAAAAACCTGTGTGTGTGTGTGTGTGTGTGTGTGTGTGTTATGAACAATATAACAGTTGGTGAAATAATATAACAGTTAGTGTAATAATATAACAGTTGGTGTAATAATATAACAGTTAGTGTAATAATATAACAGTTGGTGTAATAATATAACAGTTAGTGTAATAATATAACAGTTAGTGTAATAACCAAGTGTAATGTGAGACATGTAAAATGTAATATGTAAATGTAATGTTGCACATACTGTAAATGTGCAAATTGTTCTTAGACTGTATTTTAAGTCGCCACACCAATTATTAACTTTGTTGCATCAGTCACTGTTTACTGCTTTTATAGTACTGTATTTTTTTAAGTGTTGAAACTTTTTTTTAAGAAACCCTTGTTTTACAGCAGTTATTTGCGTGTGCTTAAGACTGAGATGTTTCTGCTGAAAAGCTATTTTGTGTTTGCCAACAAACATGACGCTGGGCATTATGACCAAACGACTCCACTTTGGTCTCATTTGTCCGTAGGACATTATTCCAGAACCAATGCTTTGTTCAGATGCATTTTTGCAAACCTCAGTCATGCCTCTGTGCTGTTTTTAGACAGAAGAAGCTTTCTCCAGGCAACACTTTCAAGCACTTGTACTTATTCAGTCCTCTTCTAATTGTGCTGTCATGAAATTTAACATTTAACATGTTCAGTTAGGCCTGTAAGGTCTAAGAAATTGCTTTTTTGTTTTTTTTTCAATTATTACTCTTGAGCATTGCACAGTCTGACCTTGGGGTGAATGTACTGGGACATCCTGTCCTGGGAAGACTGGCAACGGTCTTGAATGCTTTCCACTAGTTTGAAAATTGTTTTATAATGCATGCAGCAACAATTTCTTCTTTAAGACTATTGCTTATGTCTTTTCCTCTTTCGTGTTAACACACACCTGAATGATCTAGCCCAACAAACTAAAAATATCTGCCTTTGTAGAGGTCTGCACATCTACTAATGATCAATTAATCAAGGGCTCATTATTAGCAGCATGTGCCTGCATCTCACCCTATTAGATCATGTAGAAGCAGTAAAGGGTAATTATTGGCTTCATATTTGGTAAATAAATAATGGCACGAGTAGTATTTGCTTAATACTAAGACCTGCTGCAATCATATGACCTGTATTATTATTTTTTAATTGCTGCAGCAGAGGTAAGTTTTGGTCTTGCTTTCCCTGGATGGTCTTCATGCGAGCCAGTTTCATTATGGTGCTCGATGGGTTTTGGAAATGCACGTGACAATACTGTTCATGCAAGAACTATTCCAGAACAGCTGACCTTCATGTATTAAAGTAACAACTGACTGTTGTTGTTGTTGTTGTTGTTGTTACTTAATTACCTAATGCCATAGTTTAACATTTCCTACATTTTAAATAAAGGTTTCTAAATGACAATCTTAATATCTACATAAGATTATTTTTTTTTTTAACTTAAAGTCTCCTATTTCAAAATTGAGACAGTACAACTACAGGCTTCAACAAAACATCATGCACATTTTTTCACCTAGCAAGGAAAGAAGACAGTGTCATTGTAAATGCAAATTTTATAACATTGCTTTTAGGTACATACTGTATTTCCTGCTTATCAAGATTATTTGGAACAATAACTAAACTGGAATTGAAGCAGTGAACTAAACTGAACTGAGACAATGACACTTTGTGTGAGTCTGCTCTGCCTTGTGACTGGATCTGCAGCCCACATTCAGCTCAATTATGTCTTCATAATCAAAATGGATGATGTGACGGGCAGCTCGCCCCCCACAGTCCCCCCCAACACGAGACATTTTAATGTCAGTTTGACAGGCCTCACATGGGCCACGGGAGCTGAGAGTATGCATACTAATCAGGCCGATTAGGGCATGTTAAAACGCGGGCCAAGATGGAGAGGTGGATCTCTCAGACCTCCAGGTCTGCATCTCATCTCTCTCAGCACGATGTCTTCCTTCCTCTGCTGCAGAGAAACGGAACACCGTGCACATTCTGACCTCCTACACAGCCGGCGTCTGCCGCAGTCCGGTGTACCCAGCATGCCCTGGGCCTGCAGGACTCCCACGGGCCTGCGCCCGTTCCCCACCATCTGCTGTGATTTATAGAAAAGGCCCGATGATTTATGGTGCAGTCATCTCACAATGAAGTCGTTCTCTTTCACTGGCTCGACCTCCTCGACCCAGCCGCCACTCCTGGCCAGGTTTGGGAAATGCACGCTAATCATACGCTAAAAAGATGCTTAAACAGTCAGGCCTGGCCAAGGGAACCGAGGGCCTTTAATAAAATTAATTTTCAGCAGCAGGGTGAATATTGATGAGGATGCGGAGCCGGAGATGAGACGTGGCCACCGGAGAGAGAGATTGGGCCGTAATGAGAGGCGAGGACGGCCGACACACCTGCACTGGACTCCCATTAATACGTGGGAGAGTTTTTTTTTTAAAAATGAAACAAATAAATATCAGTGCCTGGGGAGAGATACTTACAGATTTAGGCCAACAAAGTTTATAGAGCTCACAGCTTTGGATGAACTTTCAATGAGCCAGGAAGTAAAAAAGTACCTCTAGGGTTAGGATTAATAAAGTGGTATAGTAATGGAACACAAAAGAACCAACCTGCCTTGGGGGAGAGAGAGAGAGAGAGAGAGTTTGTAATGGTATAATAGAACTAAAAATGCAAATAGCATTTTCCAACCAGGCTGTTGAATTCTTGTTTCTGATTTATTATAAGCCGCTAAATAAATTTCATATAACAGCAGCTCTTGTGTCATCTGCAAAGCAAATATCAGGTTTATCCTGATGTGGTTATTCTGACACAGGCATTGAGTAATAGCTCAATTAAAGAAACTAATATTAGCTCAATAATATGCATGTTATTTAGCAAAACAAATTTTAAAAAGTGTTTAGTTTATAGGTAGAATAAAAGAAAGGCTGTTTATGGCTATTATAATGTTTATAGTTAATGTTTATAGCTATTATAATGTAATTGACATGTTTTGTGCACAATCCTTATTACTTACAAATATAAGTACAAATGAAAAATGTCATACTTTAATAACAATTGAATACCAATTAGTAATTTTAAATATGAAGTCTATATACCTTTAAGAAAAGTAAAACACTTTGGGGCATGGTGTTGTTGGAAAATATGGAAAAATTTATAGAAATTATAACAATTCGCTTCAAACGACATTACACCCCAATGGTTTTACTTATTTTGATATAATAAAATGACATTACATAATAAGCAGGACAGCCTTCCATATACTTTGGTAAAATCAAGAATATTTATTAAACACCAAGTATTTATAGCATATATTTATAATCAAACACCCCGTATTTATAATTATTATTAAGCATATAAGAAACCATCATATAAGAAACCTTACAGTTGACTTCCTTGTAAAACTGCAAGGTTTTTGTAGTTATTTATTTGTTTGTTTGTTTGTTTGTTTGTTTGTTTGTTTGTTTATCATTAAGTTTTATGTGCATGTAATTTGTGATTTATGTATGTTGTTGTATCTTACTTATTAAGATGTTCAATGACACTATTTTGGCCTGGTCTTTCATGCAAAAGAGGATAAATTTCAATCTACCAGGTTAAATAAAACCGGTTTATTATCAAAATAATTATAATTAAAATATATAAACTAGTCACAACAAATATTAATTAGATTTGTTTTTTGCTTTACACTTTAGTGCACTTTATTTGAATGGTTTGATTATGATATACTGAAAGGCCATGCAAAAGGCCCAGGTTAAATTCCCAGGAAACGCCCTAATCCACTCACTGGATGCAGGGAATCCTTAGTCCCAAGACCGGATAGAATGGGAGGGTTGCATTATGTAGGGCCAAGTCATATGTGGATCAGATGGTCCTCCTTGGCAGCCCATTGATGAAAGCAACCAAAAGAACAAGAACAATATTTGTACTGTAGATATTATTCTGAAGAGCCTAAAAGAATAAATTTTCTTAAAGCCCCTACATGTACTGTCTCTAAAGTCCTCATAATTTCCCAGTTATTAAAAAAATCCCTGTGCTGTTTATAGTGCTTTGCATAAGTATTCACTCCTCCCTGAACATTTTTATATTTTATATTTCCATAATGCCATGAAATTAAGATTAAGATTATGATTCAATTATTTGTCACATATACCTTACAACAGAGTGATTTATTATTTTTTTTGTATATCCCAGTTAGGAAGCTGGAGACAAAGTGCAGGATCACACAGAACCTTGACCGTTTGAGCTACTGTACCACTGGAAACGGACTTAACTAGAATGAATGCAATGATTGCCAAGTTTTGTTGCTTATGTATTTTAAGTGTTCCTGATGCTGTTTGTCTTTGCATTCAGTTATTATCATTAATTATTATTACTATTATTATTATTAGTAGTAGTAGTAATAGTAGTAGTAGTAGTTGTAGTAGTAGTAGTAGTTGTAGTAGTAGTAGTAGTTGTAGTAGTAGTAGTAGTATAACAATTATTAATTATATTAACAATAATAATTAAATCAATAATTATAGGAATGGATTATTATTATTATTATTATTATTATTATTATTATTATTATAACAATTGTGATACACTTACATTTCACAAAGGTCGATTCCATTCAACTAATTATCTGACTTCTGGTGGGGAAAGTGTTATACCAGTATTGTGTTTGTTGAAATTCTTGACATCTAAATCCATTTCAGTTCTACATACAGTACATCATACATTAAATTCTTATGTATTATTACATAAGATAATACATAAGAATAATAAATTCATCATGAATTATCACTTCCTAAAAAAGCACTACTGTATGTCAATAAATACATGGACCTACTGTGTTTAAACTCTAAAACTGATTTTCAAACAGTCATTTTCAGGCATCAAATGATTGATGATCTAGAAGTAATTCTACAGTAAATTAATCGATGTGATGTAAATGTATCTGTCAGTAGAGACAGCTGGAGGAAAACACCCAGCGCTGTGGCTCATATCACTCTCAGCCACACAATCAACGTCCAGAAGAACGGCCGGAGAGCCATTTTCAGCTTCAGTGCTCATGCTTTTCTATCCCAATGACACACTGTGTGAAGAAGATGACACGCTCACTCCTGATAAGGAACAATGATGACTTGTATGGACATATGTATAAATACAGTCATTTATCCAATCACCACTCAAATCATCCTTTATTGCTCAATTATGGGGCCATAATTTTATTCATGAAATGCTGCGGGGTTAGAAGGCTTTCGACTGGCTTCTGAAATCCAAGGACGTAGAAAAGAGTTCGATATTAAACAAAAGAAAATAATTAAGTGCAAAAGCTGGGGGGCAAAACAGCTAGAGAACAATAGTAAAATTTTGTGTTCCAGTTTAATAGTACAATTTACATATTCCCATCCTTTAATTATGAAATGCACTGTCTTTCTTTCTGTCTGCTCATTAAACTGTTTAGCAAACACCAAATCCATGAGCATTAAGTAAACTACTTGTGGAGATACACTGCCTAGCGATTGGGATGATCATAACTGCAATTTTTAGATTGCTAAAAATTGGACTTGATAAAAATGAAAGAGTCATGTGGTCTGATGAGTCCAGATTGACCCTATTTCAGAGTGATGAGCGTGTCAGGGTAAGAAGGGAAGCGCATGAAGCGATGCAGCCATCATGCCTAGTGGCCACTGTACACGCCTCTGGAGGCAGGGTTATGAACTGAGGGTGCTTCAGTTGGTCAGGTCTATAGGTTCTGCAATAACCAGCTAATGACCTGAAAGTACTGAATGTCCAGATTGTAACATCTTCCCTGATGGCATGGACATATTCCAGGACTCAGGTTGTAAAAGAGTGCTTATGCAAGCATGAGGAATCATATTCACACAAGAACTGTCCACCACAGAGTCTTAATCTTAACCTCATTGGAAGTCTTTGAGATGTGCTGGAATTTTTTTTTTTTTTTTGATTCCTTCATCATCAATACTGTACGAGCTCTGTATAAGGTGCATAAGGTTGTGGAATCAATGCCACAGAAAATACACCATAAAAAAGCCAAAAGGGTCCAGCAAAAAAAAAAATGACTGTGTTAAGAGTGTTTTTTTTATTTTTTTATTTAGTTAGGCAGTGCACAATGATGTCCTGCAGAGACCCTCAGATCTCCTCAGAAAGCACTTATATAAAAAAAAAAAAATATATATATATATATATATATATATAATTGGTGCAGAAATTTGCCATGCTGCTTCACAACTCTTCTTGTTCTTGGGTTGATCCTGGGCTTGGGCACAATTTGGGTTTCCTTTAAATTATTTCTAAAAACATGATAGTACAGTATATGGACTGACTACTCTCCAGGCACCATGCACATCTTCTTGTTCAAACCTGGGGCAACTCTACTGCAGGTAATTCCCCTAAAGGCATGTTTTTGGAAAGTGAAAGTACATGCACGCGGACAAACAGAGAAGATGGGAAAGTCCGTACAGAAAATAACTCAAAGAACCAGGGACCCTGGAGCTGTGAGGAAGCAACTCCACGCACTGTATCACCATCCCAGTCAGTAGAAATGTAAACCTCCAACCGTGATCCATTACAATACATGCTGCTCATACATCTTTTGGTATGTATCAATTTTAGTCTAAATAGGGATTTAACAATATATTATACATATTCATATATGATTCTAAAGGCCTAGTCAAGATAGCTTGATATCCCCAGGCCTGATTTTAGACGGATTATTTTCTGCACTGGGCCTGTCTAGGCAAGACCTGTCTACTCTTAAGCCTACTCGCATTACACTGTAACGACGGGACTTTTACAGAATAAAAAAATTGGACCTTTTGGTCAAAATGCATAGCAGTAATCAATAATAAGCAGTTTATCAGCATTACGAGATTAACAGTTAATTCATGTATGCAGTCTAAATGCATCTATCTCAGGTAGTTTATTTCTGATTTATTTAAATAATGTTTTAGGATTTATTCTCAGTCAAGATAAACTGTATTATTATTATTATTATTATTATATTTATATTTTTGCATTAAATTTCTCCATGTAAATCATGTGCTTTATAACACAGTTGTATTACACTGAATTAATAAATTTCATGCACTCAATATTTCATGTATCTAGTAAATTGTGTAATACGTGTCAAGGTCGAGCGCGATTTAAAGAGCAGCACGTGGCTTCATTCTCAGCTCTCTACCTCCCCCTGCTGTTATTTTAAGGAACTGTATGGACATAATGTCAGTGCAAGTTTTTTTAATCACCTTGACTATTTTTAATCCAACCATAAATCATAAATGTATGTTTGATTGACATGCTGTCCAAGCTTTTAGACGTGAAAAGACATAGCTGCATTTCAGTTGGATCAGATGCTGCTGCTTTAGTGACTTGTCATGTCCTTCAAAAATCAAAGTGAAACACAGAGTTTTATATGTAATAAATATTGGGTTAAAAGACATATTTCTCCTGTAGCATACATTGTTTTCTACTGTTGCCTTGCACACCCCCCCGCGGCGTCTGTGTTAATGGAGTTTGCACATTCTCTCCGAGCTTTACAGGTTTCCTCTGGGTGCTCTGGTTTCCTCCGATAGTCCAAAGAAATGCAGATTAGGTTAATGATTGTTCCCAAGTTGCCTGTAGCATTTAAATGGGCGTGCAAGAGTGTATATGTGTGTGTGTGTGTGTGCCCTGCAATGGATTGGCACCCCATCTAGGGTGTACACTGCCTCGTGGGGATAGGCTCCAACCCATCACGACCATGTGCACATGATAAAGCAGTATAAAAATAAATGTCAGAGTAAGTAATCCCAGTAATAAAATATAAGGGAGAGTAAAAATCTTTAATTTTTTTTTTTTGTGAAGCTGCTTTGGGACAATGACCATTGTTAAAAGCGCTATATAAATAAAATTGAATTGAATTGAATTGAAGTAATCACAGTTTTTTAATCTCAAATCTGATTGGTCATAAGGTGTTGATTGATTTTTTTTTATCACAGCACAACATAACACGATGTTATTAACAGACAAAATCATACTGAAACTTACATGGTTAAGGTTTCTCTAAGAACATGTTTAACATGTAAAGAAGGACTCATCAGCGTCAGTGTTCTCTAAGCATTAATAATGTTTTAGGAGTAGGAGTTTTCTAACATGACAAGCTGCATTTTTCTCTTTTTTAAATCTCTATTAAAAAAGGAGGATATTGAGGTAATGACTGTTTATAGCTGCTCAAATGTAAATGAAAACAGGAACTGAACTGTCTTGGTGGTTTTACATTTCATGATGTTTAACTTCCCTAATAATTTTAATCGTTGGCAGTAGATGTGCAATTAAGAATTGTTTGGATGATAAGAATGTATTATTTTTCCTTCACAGCACACCCTGTCAAGTATTATCCTTTCCTTAATGTTTAATAGCAATTTTAGGATAATTTCACATTCCAATTCTGGTTAATAACTAAAAAATACTGTATATTCAGTGGTAATGGGATTAGGAATGAATTTCTAATCTCATGCAATGGGAGCAGAATCCAACTAGAAGTCGCTCTGCTTATTAAACTCATGCACCGTTTTGGTGGAAAAGGTCATTAAAAAAAAGTGCCATACGGCTTGTTTGAGCTCATTAATGAGAGAAGGAGAGAATGGAGAGAGCGTTAGTGAAGCCGGGTGATGTGATGAGCTCTCTCCTGCCTCAGGCTGTGATGTCAGTCAGAGGCTTAGAAGGTCTAAAACACTTCCTCCTCCATGTAACATTCCCTGATGAAATCACCTGCAAGCCAGCACACGAGTCCACTCAGAGCACTGACTGACAGATCAAATAAGAGACAGGTATAAAGAATGGAACAAAGCAGTGTAGAGTGCAAAAGCACAGCGGTATTAGACGACTTTGGAGTAAAGTAGGAAACAGTCTGAAGTAAGGTATTAATCTGCAGTTATCTTGGTCAAAATTTTGTATTTCAAAGATTCTAAAAAAAAGTCTGTGTACATTTTACAGTGATTAGTGCAGCTCTCTGTAGACACATGTAAGATTTTAATATTTTTTTTATTTATTTGCACACATTTAAATATAATTTAAGATTGTGTTCCAATCAACACATTATAGTATAGCAGAGTGCATGAACTTACAATTTGGTAAGATCTGTTATGCTGAATACTGTACAAAAAATGCAACCTATGCAGGCTGACATTATTTATCTAATGCATGAAAGTAGTGCCAACTTGTTTGTACGCTTGTTTGTCTAATTAAATCAGAAGATTTAAAAAATGCCATTCACTATAAAATTCCTATGATTGCTGCCATGAGATGGAAATCAAATCGAAAACTTTCATATTGGACTTTCATGTTGGTTCACAGAACTTGCCTTTTATCAGGTTTAATTACAAGGTGACATAATATGTTTTAATTTAAACACTAAATGTAATAGGAAAAAAATATTAGTGCAAGTACTCAGTAAAAGTATTAAATTAATCTATTGTTTCTAATGAACTAATCCTAAGGGTAAGGGTATGATGCAACACAGAGAGCCGAAAACCTACAATCAAAATATTCTAATGCATGGTTTTATAAAACAATATAATATAATTTAATGTTTACTTTTAAAATATATATATATGAAACTTATTTATTTGCAATACACATTTTTTTTCTGCCATGTAGTCTGTGAACAGAAAGCCTTAGTTTTGCAACATTTTACAATTTTCAATTAACAAATAGTGTTGATTGGAAGATTGGATATAAGATATACTGTAATGGTAGGTAGGTGTGTGATTGTGTAGGTGTGTGTGCATGCGTTGGCATTGTACATGGAACTGTGTACTACAATATACAACAAAATAACCAAAGATTAAGGTATTTTATGGACAGAACAATGGCATAAGTTTGATGGTTTTAATGACTTAATATATAAATTAGTTATTTCATTATGTTGATTTGTATTTTAACGTACACCATCATTAAACATTAACATTAAAATGTGAGCGGTAGCTCAGTGTGGTGTTAGACTACTGTACTAATCGGAATGTCCAGGTTCTAGCCCCAGCATACAACTTGAGCAAGGCCCTTAACCCTTAACTGCTCAGATGTATAAGATAAAATGTAAGTCGCCCTGGATAAGGGCGACTGCCGAATGCTGTAAATGTAAAATGCAGGTTGTGCTGCAGGGGTAACACTGGCCCCTCGGGGCAGACTTACTACTGGTATGTGGTGTCTGGCACCGGAATGTTAGTGGTACTGTAGATCCTTTGGGTGCTGTGGATTGCGGCGTGGGGCTCCGATGGATCAGACTTGTTTATTCAGCGCGCTGCATGGATGCTCAGTCAGATTGAGATTTGGGGAATTTGGAGGTTGGATCAAAAACCCTTTCCTTTCCAAGCCCCATAGGTAGCAGGCTGTGATGCACAATGTTCTGAAACCTTTCTATCACAGCCAGCATTACCCATGATGCCCATGATCCTGTCAACAGTGTACTGGTATAGAATTGCTAATTCATGTGGCAGTTGGGTCTGATCGTGCACACTGCTTAAAAAATTTTACATATACCGTACATCACTGTATATTTCAAGAAAGAGACAGAGCCTTAGGTGGAAAACTCAGGAGGTTTTGCTTTATCTAGAGCAAATGATGTTTACAGATTCTATCACAGGTGGAAGTTTAACAAAAAAAAAACAGGTCTCTATGTACAGTTGCTGGAAATCACACAAAATAAAACATAAATACAGATATGGATATTAAATAAGAGCAGCTAAACTAAAGGCATGCACAGTAAAGCGACAGGCGGCGGCTAATGTTTCAACTCGTCAGCAAAAGCACTGCACTGGCTGCCGTTGTAACAGTCCTTTGAAACAATGGAGTTTTCCTTTACACATACTGTACACACACACACACACTCACACACTGACAGACAGTGAGACATACAAACACACGCACACACAGATTTTAAAAAACACATTTGCAGCTTAAGTGAACAAAGTCAAATGTAACAGAAGAGGTGTTTTTTTCTTTAGTAGTAGTGAATAGTAAGGTAAGGGAACGTATAAAGCACTGAGCCCCTCTAGACATTTGAACCGAAGCCTGGGGTTCTAGCAAGTATCCATGTAAACATATCTGCAGTATACACACAACCAGGATTGTTAATCAGTCACCTACAGTACGACGCCGCTCACTGCACACATCATTACAGTACACCAGAAGAGATCAGATTTCGCAAGCGGCTGCTGAAACTCGCATGCTTTTGTGTGCATGCAGGAGGAGCTCTTCAGGATGGTCGATTAAAACTTTGCGAAAATGTTCAAACAGCACTGCACTTGTATAATATCTAAGGAAGTGGAAATATCAGAAATGAAGGCAAATTCTGCAGTCTCAGTTATTCCAATGATTATTATGCCATAAATATGCCATTATTTAGACAATGAGTCTAAATTATCACCAGAAAAAAATCTCCACTGATTAAAAACAAGCTTAATAAGTTTGAACTTAGATGTTAATTGGTAAAGCACTCAAGAAATAAATATTATTCTTTATTCCATAAAAACTAATATACTTATACATATTTTGGAGGAATTTGCCTTTACTCACCTGCATAGATATGTTTTTTTTTTGTTGTTGTTTTTTTTTTGCAGTGATGTTTTAACATTTTCTGACTTAACACTAATACACTGTACACTATTAGTATCTGTCCTGTGGTGTTAATTCTTTTGGTGTTAAGAGAAGTTCTTAAAGGTTTTTTTTTTCCAGGTAGCAACTCCATTAACTTTAAAATGAATACTCAACAGATCTCTGAGCACTGATTCATGAGCATACAGAAATTAATTTAAATATTAGCCTCGTTATTTAAACGTATACTCAGCGCCACTACAGTCGTTATAATATTAAAAGTGGACTGTGATATTTCACCATGATTTAAAAAAATATTAAATCAGAGCCTGATGGGGTTCTAGGTCACACTTCAGGAACCGATGCTTTACACAACTGTTTCTTAAAAATCACATCCAGCTGTTTAAACATACTACGAGACAATACCCCGGATGTCTGAACATCTTTTTTATTCGGGTTTCAGGCTGAAAAAAAGACAGAAAACCCATCCAGGTCAAATTGTTGTCCCCTTTTTTTTAATTCAGTGAGTTTTCTGGTCAGGCTCTTGCGGTCCAAACTAACGTGCCTATCAAAATTCAACGGCATTCAAGATCAGAGTAAAAATTAAAGAGCAAGGGTTCAATTAACAGCAGCTTTTTTTTGTAAGTTCCCACAACCAGAGAATTAAACAAGTGGCTTGACTAAAAGTAAATCCAATTTGGATCAAAATTATTGCTCTAAAATTTAGATTTGCACAACAGATATAACATCGGAGTGAATACATGCACAATTTCATAGCAGTGTTTTGGTCTGTAAATAGCCGAACGCACTGAGTCTACTCAGAATATTCACTGATGAAGAGGCTTGCTTCAAAATTGAGCAGAACTGAAATTCTTTTAACCAGCCTTTTCTTGGTCTTCAAATAAAATTTTAAATCCAAAGGCAAAAAAAAAAAAAAGAAAATCCTATATTATTCTAAGCAGGCTTCTTCCTGGAAGTCACCGAACAGTTCTTTTTTCTTTTTACAGAATCAACCAGGGATAAAGTTATCCTTCATCTTTTTTCTTCCTTCTAAATGGACAAAAGGACGATTACTGTACAAATACAATCTCTTGTAGTTCTTGCATATTTAGAATTAAATGCCACCCAAAAAGTGAATTTTCTGTAGGTCCGAATGATTGACATGCAACAGAATTTTCCAGCAATTTGAGGCAGCGGTGATAAAGATGTCTATTACTACACCTACTGTACATAGAAATGCATCTTCAATTAATCTAGTTCTTACATTTACTAAATATGTCCTTCACTGGAAAGTTGATTTAAGCTAACAATAATACAGCAGCTGACAGGGTGGTTTTCTTTAGCCAACCAGCGACAGGAAATAGGGAACTTATAGGAAGTTAAAGGAATACTCCAGAATCTTTCAACCTATTATCTGTACACAAGATCTGTAGGGTAGGTGTAATCACAGCAGATGCTTTAGTTTTATTTATTTTTACTTTTTTTTTTAAATGGGGGCCAAATACCGGATTTCCTTTACTGAGATTCCCTTTCAAATTCTAATAAAATTCTGAGAAGACATTTTCTCTGTAGGGGTCCAAACATCAAGTTTTCCCATAAAACTGTGTGTACTAAAAAAATAATTTGACTTACTGTATAATATACACCAATCAGCCAAAACATGAAAATCACAAAACATTAACACTGATAACCAACTACGTATAATCCAGCACCAACCGGTGACAGAATCAAGGGTACCCAAGGCTCACCCATGCCCACAGGGACCAAAGGTCAGACTGTCTGGTCCAATCCCATAGAAAACTCATTGCACTCTATGGCCATGATAGACAAGCACCAGAACGCCCAGTGCACAGCCCGCCGTACACAGGGCCCAGAAGTCACAAAGCCCAAGGCCATCAAACAAGCCTCCAAACTCTCCTCGTGATCTCATTCCGTGGAGAAACAAGTCTGATCAACAGAGGCCCCAACCCACAACCTGCAGCCGCCAAAGAATCTACTGCCAATGTCTTGGTACCAGACACCACAGCGCACCCCAAATGCCCTGCAGAGCCACGCACCACATGGGGAACCTACAAAATACTACTGTAGGTGTAATGTTTTGGCTGATGGGTGTCTAGGTCTAAGGGCAGATGTTGGTGCAATAAATTAATGTTTAAGATTATTAGGTCTATATAACAAGAATTAAAACTCGAATGAAAAATGAACAGTAATAAAAATGTTAACGAAAATACTCTCATGTACTGGTCCAACATTGATACTCTACATTCCAACATTGCATTAGTATATTTAAAAACTTCAGATACTGTACTTCACATACAATTTCGAGAATTCCCTAGTGTTACAGTAACTACAGAACATACCCAACAACTCTTCCATGACAAAAATCTGTCTGTCTCTGAAAAGGCTATTACTAAAAAGAAATTTTAATCAGAAAAACATAACTGACTCATAAATCTATAAAAGTGCTTTGCAGAAAAACTGCTGCCCCTAGACTTTCATTTTAAGAAAGTAGTATACTGTACGAATAGGTTTTCTGTCCTTTTCATGGTCATTACACATACTCTACAGATGTGCGACAGAGAGAATGCAAGAGTATTCCTTAAACAGAAACAGACTGCGCTATAAAAGAATACAGACAAACAGGTCCACTGGACTGAGGCACAACTGCTCTGGTTAATGCTTGATACATTACACTCACATTCAGGAGTACGGCAAGACAAGCGACCCATTTCAGTATCACATACTGGAACATGGACCCCATACCGAAGTCTCAACTCTAAACACAGGGCTAAATTAATCGAGACCTGCTGTTTCGGGTCTAATAAAAGATTCAAATAAAAACATTGTTCTTAAATGAAAAGAAGAACCCAGGTTATGTGTTTGGGTGTTCTGAAGAAACTGAATCGTTTCAGTGAAACTGGACTGGGCGTGAGGTTGCGATTGGTTCAAGAATGTGGTTGGTTGGTTTAGCTGTGGGAGGAGATGTCAGACGAGCTGCTGCTGTTGCTGTTGGTAGTTTGGGCTCGCTTGATGTAGAGGTTCAGCAGTTTCATCTGTCATAAGACAAGACGAAGATGGTATTAAAAATCTGCCACGATAATGCATTGAAACACTGAATTCAAACAGTACATAGTAAGAGATGAATTCATATTTTGTGATATTTTGCATATTATTCATGTGTAAAGATGGATTATACATGTAGGGAAGTATTGTGCAGATAACTACAACAGTTGTACAAGCAAGGTTTTTACAAACACTTTCCTGCAAAGAAATTAGAATTGTTAGGAAAATACATTTCCCTCTTTTGCGTAAACTGATGAAACATAAAATGCACAAGTCAATTTACAAATGGAAAACATATATACAGTAACTAAGAGGACACACATTGAAATAAACCAATACATGATCTAATAGTAGTTTTATGTATTGCTGATATAAGAAAATGTTTTGAATGAACAACATTGTCACTTTGCTGTAGCACCCAAATTTCCTCATGAGAATCAAATCATCCATCCATTCTCCATTCGTCCCTCCATCCATCCAATTACTAGTCCTAGGTATAATCATAACACTAATCACAACCATGCGATAGCCATGAGATACTAAATGCAATTCATAATATGTGCATGCAATATAATTAAGCAATATTACACAAAAGTGAGAGTGATGTTATACTGAATATCAGCATTGCTATAATGTGTTCATAGGCAGGAGCACAAGACTTTGAAACAATTCCCAAGGAGACAAAGGCTACATTTCATATTACAACCCAGACTGTCCGATTCAGATGTTTTTAGTTAGATGAGATTTGAGTTTCCTGACGTTTTACATTCTATGAGTCTAATGCGGAGGTCCTCTGAAATGACACACAGGCGACGAACAGTTGTTAGCACTGCTATGAAAAACCTGTGCTGTCTGTGTTCATTGACGTCTCACGCATGCGCGGAGGAAAAAGTCTCAAAAGTCTCATGAATTCATATCTGCCCGACTTATTCATTATGTATCTCACACAGTGTCTGCACATTTACCTTGCTGCCCGTCAGCTGGGCAAGATGAGGCTTCAACCCTTCTCCAATCACAGAATAAATCGCCACAAGGCAGAAGACACTGGCTTTCCGCACGCTGCTCTCGGTATTATCATAACCCTTAAATACAGATGCACAGAGTTCATAGTGACAAGTACAACAAACAGCACACAACAATCTCATTTGAAATTACATCACGTGATGCTGTCTATTAATGGCTGTGTCTTCCTACGTACAATATGTGGTTTGATTCCCTGGTGTAGCATTGCTTTCTATCTGTAACAGGGTTTAACAGTGTACCAGGTGTGTATTATGTCTTTTAAAGGAGCAGGTGTGTTTTTATATGCACGTCTGTGTGTACCTGCAGCAGACCGGGGATGATGTCAGGAAGCAGCTGATAAAGGGACTCTTCCGGGATGCGTTCAATGACCTTGGTTTGCATTTTAATGGCAGCCAGGTCGATGGGGTAGTCTGCAGTCTGTACAATGGGACACAGCACCTTTATGCACTGCTCCGGGTGAATGGAGGAAGCCAGGGTGGCGGCGGCCTCCTCTGCAGCACGCACCACCTAAAAAAAGAATTACAGAAGTGTACTTTCACTTTACACTGCAAGTGCAAGAATTTTATGTGTTTTAAGCAGGATTTTAAGAGTCCTTTATGTGACATCAGGGCAAAAATATATATATGAAAAAAACATCATGGGAGAAAAAATACATAAATGAAAACAATATTTCCCTGAAATTGATATTGATAGATTGAGTATATCTACATTGTAGGACGGGTCGTAGATAGACGTGCTCGACGATTTTCTTTTTTGTGTTTTGTATTTGAATTACAAAATAATTTGAGGTTAAGTAATCCCACCTTCTGCGTTATGATTAGTTACAAGAATTCAGTCTTTTCTATAATCAGTTAGTCTATTGAGAAAAGGCAGGAATTAAATTGTTGCTTTGAGTAAAATATTTTATATTATTATTTCATTATTGAATATAACTGTCAGTCTAAATCACATTTATGTATGAAAAGCGTTTAAACTTCAAGTCAAAGCTTCAAGCACAATACATAAGACTCTTAGCCACAGTTCAATTTGCAAACTTTTTAAAGAAGGCTTCACGACTAAATCCCAGCCAAAGTGGAGTCATTTCTATAAACATTCAGAGTGTGGAATGCTTAAAAATCGACATAACTTGTCACTAACTTGCAGAAGGAACACATCTGTCTGAGGGCACTGTACACACAATCATTGACGAAAAACACTTGTACGTTACAGGAAGTTGGCTGTAAGTTATCGCCACATCCCCCGTACAGTCCTGACCTCTCTCCAAAGTATTTCCACATGTTTGAGTCATTAAAGGAGTTCCTGAGATGCCAGAGTATTAGACGTGAATCAGGCAGGCAGCTCGATCATGGGTCAGGCATACTGAGAAAACTTTCTATCTTGGCGCACAAGTGAAACACTGGGATAAGTGCATTAGTGTTTGAGAAGATTATATAGAGAAATAAAGGGAGTTTTTACTCTCATAACTGTGTTCTGTTATTCTGCACAATCAGAAGTCTTGAATTGACTCGAACATGCATTATATAATTAAAAGGGCAGTGGTGGCTCAAACGGTTAAGACTGTGGGTTACTGATCGGAAGTTGCCACTGTGGAGCTCTTGAGTAAGGCCCCAAGTGCTGTCAACACAAGTGACAAATAATGTAATATTTATTTATTTTATTTGATTGATTCATAAATATAAATCACGATTATTAACATTATAAAAAAGAATGAATACAAAACTGTTAGCAAGTTTGTGGGAGTTTAAGTAATCCTGCATTATGATTGGTTACAAAAATTTAGAAACCTAGAGTATGACTTAAGGCAGGAATAAAGGTAAGACATAAATAATGTTTTTGAGAACAGTATAAAGTACTTGATATGAGTCTTTCATGGTTCTGTGGGAGAAAGAGAGAGAGAAAAAAAAACATTTTTATTTTTTTGACCCTACTTGTGACTGACCTCTTTGTGGGAGTCTTTGTGAGCCTCCAGTGTTTTCATAATAGTCAGTTCGGCATAGTTCCTGAACCGTGCAGGTTGACTTCGCAGGATCTCTTTCAGAACACGCAAAGCCAGCGCCCGAATGGTGTGCTGAGAAGGAAAACAGCAAAAACGGGTCATCAAACACAGATCTACACACTCCCACTGTTACTCCTGATCCAAAAGCCTTCGAAACTAGACCAGAATCTGTTTAAACTGAGTAATCTTACTGATTTATTGATCACCAAAACCAGGACAATTAAATGGTTTGACACTGATAACACAGATTTGTAGATCTGTTTTTATAAATGTTTGCCGTGACTGCTGATTGATACAGTGTTGGACTGGATACTATGTTTTTCTGTCAATATGGGGTGCTCTGTCGATTCCAGGTACTCCACACAGCACCCCATATTGACAGAAAAACATAGAAGTGTTGCCATTTTAGCAGATTTATTAAAAAAGAAAAACACTGTGGCTGAGCTCCAGAGATGCAGTCGGTAGATGAGAGAAAGTTGGAGAAAATCAACCATCACTGCAGCCCTCCACCAGTCGGGGCTTTATGGCAGAGTGGTCCGACGGAAGCCTTTCCTCATTGCAAGACACATTAAAACACCTGAAGGACTCCAAGATGGTGAGAAATAAGATTCTCTGGTCTGATGAGACCAAGATAAAACTTTTTGGCTTAAATTTTGGTATGTGTGAAGAAAACCAGGTACTGCTCATCACCTGGCCAATACAGTCCCAACAGTGAAGCATGGTGGTGGCAGCATCATGCTGTGGGGGTGTTTTTCAGCTGTAGGGACAGGACGACTGGTTGCAATCGAGGGAAGGATGAATGCGGCCAAGTACAGGGATATCCTGGACTAAAACCTTCTCCAGAGTGCTCAGGACTGTGCCGAAGGTTTACCTTCCAACGAGACAATGACCCTAAGCACACAGCTAAAGTAACGAAGGAGTGGCTTCACAACAACTCTGTGACTGTTTTTGAATGGCCCAGCCAGAGCTCTGACTTGAGCATCCCCGGAGAGACCTTAAAATGGCTGTCTACCAATGTCTACCATCCAACCTGACAGAACTAGAGAAGATCTGCAAGGAGGAATGGCAGAGGATCCCCAAATCCAGGTGTGAAAAACTTGTTGCATCTTTTCCCAAAGAGACTCATGGCTGTATTAGATCAAAAAGGTGCTTCTACTTAATACTGAGCAAAGGGTCTAAATACTTAGGACAATGTGATACTTCGGTTTTTCTTTTTAAAAAAATCTTCAAAAATGTCAACAATTCAGTGTTTTTTTGTCAATATGGGGTGCTTACATAAATGAGGGAAAAACGAACTTAAATGATTTTAGCAAATGGCAGCAATATAACAAAGAATGAAAAATTTAAGGGGGTCTGAATCCTTTCCACACCCACTGTATCTGAATAATCACTCATATAAGAACACCAGTGGTACAGTAGTATGCAGAGCTCCTATGCCAAATGTATAAATGATGGCAGCTCACACAGCCCCATTTGCATACCTTGCTCTTTCTACAGTACGAGTGCTAGAACACTGAGCAGATCACTCACGTCTTTGTCCGCCAGTGTCTCAAGCAGCAGCAGTAGCATAGTCTTAAAATGCTCTTCCCAAACGGCTACGCTGTCATCACGGGTCACCTTCAACAGCTCCAACAGGGCGGCCCGCCTCTCCTCCACACGCTCTGTGTGACTGGACAGCTCTTTTAGGAGGTCACCAACAAGCTCCAAGTGCTGAGCAGGGCCTGAGCGATAACCAGAGAAAGAAAAAAATATAAAACCACTCTCAGATAACTGCTTTGATTATTTAACACCTCTGGCAAGCAATCTAAAGGAAACAATCTATTACCTGCAGAATAACTTTTGGGAGCCATGATTTTGTTTTCACCAAACTCTTGACGCCGACCTAAAGAACAACCAAGAATTTTTTTTGGTAGGGTTACATTTTCAGTAACTGAAAATACTATAGCCATAAAGAGAAAAAAAGGAAGAAAGGCATTACCATCACGGAGCTGCTCCACATCATCATCGAACACTGCCTCCTTTAGAGCGGCTTTGTCATAAGTGCTAATGGAGTCGCTGTAGTTATAGGGATTGTACTCGCGTGTTCTCGGCCCCAGGAAAGAGCGAGGGGACGGTGTGTTCAGTAACGAGGTCTTATTGTCCAGAGCCATTCGTCCCCCCTCCATCACATCTGTACCTAGTCGGGGGTCTGCGGCAGGTGACGCTAAGGCACTCTGTGTGACACACAAATCATGAAACCAGATATATGAGATACTATTTTCGAAAGAAATTATAGATTTTATATGACATGAAAGTTTCACAGATGTCATTAAATATGAGGGGCGTTCATGTCAAACCAGTACTTAACTAGCAAAGTACAGTGATGAGACTCTCAGCCACAGTAAAACATTTGAATGGTGCAAACATTTAAAGAAGGCTGTACATTCACAAATGTCTGCGGTCATTTCTGTAAACATATAGCAAGTAGGATGCGTAACTCTTGAAGATCGACGGATAAATCGTCACCAGCACATCTGTGAGTGGGAACTGTTAACACAATCCTTCACAAACGCTGCTTTACTAGAACTTGGCTCACATCCCGTACAGCCTTGACCTCACTCCAAGCCATTTCCGAAAGTTGTTTAGGAGGCCAGCTTTTCAGACATGAAGCAGATTTTCAGCAGTTTCAGACATGGGGGTAAGTGCATTAGTGTTGCAGGGGAGTATATCGAAAAATTAAGTCTTATAACTCTGTTGTGTCCTTAAAAGTCCTGGTTTGATTTGAACACCCCATGAGTCTGACACATTAGTGTAGTAAGAGGTTAAATAGTAAAAAGCCTTGGCAAACCTCAGTTGCGTTTTGTGCACAGGGGTATGGTCATGCTGAAACCAACGTTTGGGCCTCTTAGTTCCAGTAATGGGAAATCTTTATAATATTCCATACAAAGTAATTTTATGTACTTTTATCCTTGGGTGCATAATTTTAGTAAAGGCTCAAATGCATATTATATCCAGGAATCCACATACTTTTGGTCATGTAGTGTACTGTATGTGATTTTTTTTTTCTTTCTTTCAGAATGATTAAGAAACTTGTATTTATTATGGAAGCAGAACTTAAGAGTGCAAAGTATCCAGTAAAATTTAGCCCAGTTTTTTTTTTTATTATAATGTAAAGTAAAACTCACAGCATCATCTTTCTTGGCGTCACGTTTGATTGGCTCGTAGCTGTCCTCCTGGCTGCGGAAGCTGAAGCTCTGAATGGCTTCAGTGACTCCTCGCAGAGAGCTGTAGAGCTCCTCCGAGTTCATGTTCTCTGTGTCGTATTCCAGCATGCTGCACACATATATATTTTTTTTTACATTGATGTAAAGTAACTGCTAGTAACACAATGGAGTGACAATAACAACACTACCCCTGCACACACATTAAGATAGTTACTAAATCATATGAGAAATATCCAGATCATTCTACTCCAAGGAATACACTACTCTTGGAAAAAATTTAATATAGTGTATGACAAAAAGAAAGGGCCAAAAATGTTTTACAAACATTTTGCTGCGCTTATGTTATTGTGGTCCTACAGTATCATTTTGACTGTATATTTTCTTGTCCCTGTACTGTATATCTACACTGATCTTATCATCAGTGCAAATCCCTCAAGCATAAATTATACATATTATACAACAATGTAATCTGATTAGACAAGGGGCACTCCATGAGTGCTGATAATAGATGGTAACAGCACTGGGACGTTTAACTATATGTATCACTCATCATTCAAACAATCATTAAATTACACTAGTTGCAGCATAGGTGAAAGTAGGTCGGTAGGATCAGCAGTACTTGACACATCTGATATCATCTTGAACAACACGCCTTAGTAATTGCTTTTAAGTCATTTAAAATTGCCTCTGAACTGTTTGTTTTGTTTACACCTGAGGCGAGCTATGCCGCACACCAACATCTAACAGAAGGTTAAATCCCAAATCCTTTCCGAACCCCTGTTTAAGAGCACTACTTGATGTGTGGAACAAGGGATCGTACATCCTTCATAGCCCACAAGCTTTCCATTAACCACTACTTGGTTTCCAACCCCAGAAACCCAGATTAAATGGATTTCCTAAAGTATAAATATAAAGTAATTCTTGTATCTTCTTTAGGATTTAAAAATACTTTTAGTTTCGCTGCATTCAAGCTAATTCTCCACTCAACAGTTAAAAAACAGTCTCAATCTCAGTTCTCTATACAGCTTTAGCTTTATCTGTCATCTCTATTAGACAGTAATTAAATGTGACTAGAAATGCACAGTTTAGTAAAACCATCTGCATATAAGACGTTCTGAATCGATTTAGCTCGCTTTGAGGAAACCCCTTGAGGACAGACTCTGTAAACATTAGACAAGTTGCTGAACATTTTGTTTAATGTGGTTTTGTAGTCTTGTCAACAGCTGTTAAATGATGCTTTAGTTTAATCTGCAGTCCTCATCCAGATGCAAAACTAAACAGAATGACAGAACAGAAACTCAAATAAAAAAAGGGTAAAATCCCCCCCCCCCCCCCCAAAAAAAAAGTTAAGTGTAGTATGATGGGGATTGATCAGACATCAAGAAACAAAAAAAACAAAACAGAAAGAAATGTAAGGTGAATAATACATTCGGAAAAAACTAAGAATGTTAAGTGCCTGGACATTGTGAAATATTCCTTCTCTAGGAACTCATAATAAATGCGATACAAGCGAACGGGTAATGAACAACAGCCTGTTTCTAAATGGGAAAGTGACTCCCCGTGACCTTTGACCCCACTCAGTGACCCCTAGACGGAAGGTCGTTACCTGAGCGAGGGGGCCCGGCGCCCAGGTCGGAGAGGGGGGGTACCAGGGCCAGAGGAAGGGGGAGTGAAGGGACACGGGGCCTTTGAAAGACCATTCGAACTCCAGCCCCATATACGACTGAGTCAGGAACAGGGGATGATGCAGGACGAAGGAAATAAACAAAGAGGAAGAGGAGAAAGAGAAGAAAGGAAAGGGAAAGTAGAGGAAACAGGCTTGCGTGTTAGAAGGTCAACTTATAATAAGAGGATTAGTATTGTTAAACAGTAGCAGGCATCCATAACCAAACATGGGATCGGCTCAATCATGTAGTGGCTTACATAAGTATTCACACCCCCCAAACTTTACCACATTTTGTAATGTTACAACCTGGAACTGAAACTTATCTATGAATAAATGTTAAGGCTCTACAGAGCATGGGTATTAATACATCTCAGGCAATGAGAAGGGGAGGTTTGAAGCTCTCTGGTCTGAGGAAAACCAAAATCAAAGTCTGGCTTTGTCAAAAAGCACTATGTTGGGTGAAAACCCATCACTCTGAATTCTCATAATGAAGTGTAGTCATGGTAGCTTCATGTTACATGTTTCATGTTACATGGTAGCTTCATGTTATCACTATTATCCGAGTCCACTTGCTTGCTTCTGTGACTAGTGCCCTCCATATCTGCTCACTCGCACTAATGGACAGACTCGTGTGTACTGTAAATTGTGTGTGGTTGTTGTGGTGCCATATTCATTCCATTTTCTAATAACTAATTTTATGACATATAGTCCCTTAAAATTCACCAGATTCTAACAGTACAAAATGTTTAGAAAAAAGGGGGTTAAAACTTGTGCAAAGGACAATATGTTACAGTTTTGGGAATATGTTTCAGAACCAAGCTGGGTAAAAATTGCATGCATATGACTGAAGGATTCTGCTTAGGCACAAAACATCTGATTTGGATTTCAGTTTTATTAAGTTTAAAGGTTTAATCTTATGTATATTGAAAAACCACAAAAATGATCCACATACTTCCAGAACGTTTTGTATTTTAATACCTGGGTGAGAGGCCTCCATGAGAGCAGTTTGTAGGGGATGTCAGGGGACTAGTACGGGAACCAGAGAGTCTTGAAGGTGTGCGGCTAACCGTGTTGCTCGGTGAACTCTAAGTAAAGACATAAATGTAAATTTAAAGTAATGAGAGAAATAAATGAGATTTGCAAATGATTTCTAATCTGCACTTCACTGTATAATGGGCTTTGGCATCTAATGTCGTGAAGGTTTTAATGACAATTTGTCCTTCCATCATCTCGGTATTAATTGTATGTTCAGTAGCAATGATATAACGTCAGTATACCGTGGCTGCAGCATTGCTGGAGTTCTTCAGGTGATTATGCAGGAGTTTGGTGGCTCCATCCTGAAAGGTTTTAGGCAGTGCTCCCAGCAACATTGTGAACTCTGGTGTGTTCAGCTCGAACAAGGAGATCAGCACAATCTGAGCAGCCTGCAATACAAGCAAAGTGCACAATGAGAAGAGGACTAAGAGAGACGTGAGCCATAGGAGAACGGGAAGTTGTTGTACAGCTGAGTAATCATGATACCTAAAGTGACGATATACAAATAGGAATGAGATTAGGTGGAAAAAACAATGTAAACTACCATATTAAAACAACTTGCACAAAAAACTTGAATCACTTGTTTCTGTATAGAAAAGTTGAGCTGGTCTCTTACAACATTGAGAATTTTTTAATCTGTTACACTTATATCAATATCAATTATTACTGTATATCAATGGCAAATTCTAATACAAAGTTCTTGATTCTGATTGGTCGGAAGATATAACAGCAATAGTCATTATCATTTACTTTTACATTTAGGCATTTGGCAGACGCTTTGATCCAGAGCGACTTACAAAAAGTGCTTTGAAGTTTCCGTCATTGGATCGATACTTACACTAAGTTACTATTTTACTAACCAAGTGCCATCAGTCAAACACAGTTGGGAAAAGGATTTTTCTACATAATTATTGTTTCTATAGTTAATAATAACAATAGAAAATACATCAAGTATCACACCATACTGTATAACAACATTGTACTTTAATCTTATGTAACATTGTATCTTTTTTTTAGTTCTCATACATCTTATACAAGTTATCAATTTACCTTTACATTAGTATAGCCTTCTGTCGCATAGATTATGTAACATCTTGTATTATTGTTCATATGTAATAAAAATATGTAACCACAGCCATTAAAGGAGAAAAAAGTGTTAAAAATATTGTGTTAGAAAGATCAGAAGAAATTGTTAGAGTCTGGATTTTCTGCAGAGGCATGCATGGTGTTTGAGCACATCATTCAAGTCCAAAGCCACAGAAACATTAGCTAGTAACAGGTTCCCAGCATTCCTAACCAGAGTAGGAATTAAACATCTTCAGATAGACATTTAAGAGATAATAAAGCTTTTATACATTCTTCCCACAGTCAATATGTTAAGAGTCCCAAATAAGAAGAGTTGAAGATTATCCAGAAGAACGGCTCCAGAGAGAGCACAAGCCAAGTGTGGTTTATGCGCCGGTCATGCAGGTTTAAAAGGGAAACTTTTACTACCTGCTTACATCTCTCCTCCAGGGTGCCCTCCACGGGGAGGGGGGTGAGTGAGCTGAGCCTCCCTGCCAGCTCCTCACTTACCCAGCTGTGCAGGGTCTGATACACACATACACACACAGTCAGAACAGCTGGGTACACATATTGTGCACTAACGCTCATGCGCTAATTGACGAGCCATACCACCTTTTGCGTACTATTTTTATTATCTTGGTTATAAAATATTATTTATAATATACGTTTTATGAAACAAAGTACTGTATGTTAATATATCAGTACGTGTATGAGCTCTAGTACAGATATTATTTGCTCTGTTTTTTTACAGGAGTGGGTTGGTTTTTTAAGAGCTACATAGGGGGATGTTTTATGTGATCTGGCAACTCTGGCGTCTATGCAAAAAGTCTGAGTGTGTGCATAATTTGCTCTGGAAGCATGCGTGTATATCAAAGCACTCATATATTAAAGCAAATTTCCCCATAAGAAATAATGGAAACTCTGATGATTTGTTCCACAACCCAAAAATATTCATATATGAAAATAATTCATACAAAAGATAAAGTAAAAATAAAACAAATGAACCTGCACTTTACCTTTGAAAAGAATCCAGACAGAGCAGTGTTTCCATTAGTGTGTGTTTGTGCGCACACACGCTTGTGTGTATTTGTAAAGCTGAAGTAAGATGAGAGAAGGAGGGAAGGGGCTACTGTGTAGGATGACTTTTACACACACACGCGTGCGTGCATACACAAAGACACACATACACATATACTGTACACAGACAATAACGAAAACTCTGCTCTGTTGGGAAACTAGATCTTTAACAAGGAACCTCTCTAATGACACTTGCTTTTGCTTTACAACAATGTTGTAATAAACAGTACACGCACACATCGATGTTGACTATATGACTGACGCAAGAGTCCAAGAAAAGTCAGGATTTTATTGTATTGTATTTTTTTTATTTAAAAGTTAAAAAAGCCCCTGAGAAACCCTGATATAAGTGATGGATCATTCTCAGCCCAGCAGTGACACTGACAGTGATGCCTGCTATGTGTCTGCTGTTATTAAAAAATAGATTAAAATCAGCCGTATTATGCACCCTAAAAGATGAGCTACACAGTGTGTATACAGTAAATATGTAACTGTACACAAGTGATTTTAAATTAGGTTTATAAAGTGCAAACAAGACGGACTCATTATCATTATGAAAAGCCTTCCAAACTCCACTGTAGACAAAGCATCACCCATCAAGGTATAAAAGATATGAGCTTCCATGCTGTCCAAGAATTCACATTTTCAATGATTGGGATGCCCAGTTGTCCAAAAAAGTGCATTTAAAATATGTTTTGTACATCTTTTTAAAAAAGTAATATTAAACTATTAAACTATTATACAAATATTGATGCTTCTTTTGCACATGTATTTTAGCGTATCTTCAAAATGTAACTGTAGCCTGAGTGTGTTAATTAACTAGAGTGTGGTTTGACAGATTGATTGTTGTTGTTAAGCGCTGTGGTAGTGAGGCATGGTTAAGCGTCAGCCCCAGATGGTGAGGAAAAAGGTTGAACTGGCAGGTAAAATGTGATGATTCCCACCTGTGTCTTATTACAGTACCTCCAAGCTACTTATCTGCATTTCTGTCTGCTTTCAGTGACTGCCATAATCGGAGAGGGAGAGAAAGAGAGATAGAGAAAGAGAGAGTGTGTAACGCATTATAGTACTTGGATTACTTTTTTGGTGTAACAAGTAGTCTAACGCGGTAGGTCCGCCATTTAAGTACTTAGTTATTTAGTTATATTTTCAAAAATGTGATCCGTTATTCAGACAATTTATGTAATTCGTGAGCCAGTCAGCAGTCATTCCCAATCGGTTATTGTGTGTGAAAGTCGTCATACAAGCCCCGTCCCCGATAACCCGCCCCCCCTGTTATTCCTGCTGTTATACCCTTATCTCGACTATGTGAGGACCGAAGCGTGGAAAGATGAAAACCTAATCACAGTGCCGAAACTCGCAGTGAATCATGATGAACCATACGTACGGCCACCGCGCGAAACCGCATAGCTGAGACAGGGGTTATTAGTAGTTAACAGATTATGGGCCAAACTTCGCTGAGTAATGATGGTAGAATAATTATAAAGGTCTTGACTAAAACAACATGCATGAGGAATCACAAAGGAGTTTTCATTTTCTGCAACGTAAAAGTACACTAATTACTAGTTACTTTTATCAGAAAGTAACGCTGTAATGTAACTGATTACCTTTTAATGGCAGTAAATTTGCATAATGTAATTAGTTACTTTAAAAAGTAACGTTCCCCAACACTGGCTATGTACTGTATTATAGTTCTCTTTGTGGAAAAAAAACAGGTCATTAATGAGTTAATTTCTGTGACATTTTCTGAGAACTGCAGACGTCTCTTTGACCCAAGGCCCAGCCGGATCCAGATGGCAAAACTGCGAGTTTGTTCAGCCTGAGTCTTCCTCTGTACATTTACTCACCAGGTTTTACAGCAATGCCAAAACCAGACACAGGAGGCAGGTGGAACTTTAGCAGAGCTCCTGGGACCTTCTTTCACTACATTCTCATGACTTCCATGTTTAAGCTCACGCTCCTTGGCATATGTTTTTGTCACTAGTGGTACTAGGACACAGGGGAGGAGTTCACGTCTTATCTGCTCTTTCTACCTGCGTTCTCTCTGTCTGCAGCACAGGCTCTAATAAAATATCTTAAAAGAGATGTCCTGGACATGTTTAAAAAAAAATTATAGCTGTGCAACCCCTTAGTTGTGAGAGGAAACATTATACATCACTACTGTACAAGAATAATAGCCAACCACATAAATACAACAATGTAAATATTATGACCAAAATAAACTTGCTAAAGCTTTTAGGTTAATAAACTTGATTATTGATAAAATCCACCTTTTTAAATAGATGCCATGAATTTTTCTTTATTATTAAAGGGCCTTAAAATTTCAACTGCAGCCCACAAATTATGTGTGTTAAAATGCAGAGACTAAAAGCTGCTTTATTATAACCAAGTTCAACTCCAATCCTTGTCTTCATGAAGCCACCCTGCAGACTACACATGGTGTCTGCTTACAACTGACGATTAGTGTGTGTAATTACAGCTGGGCGGCTGTGGTGCATCACAAGAGCTTTTGTGGTCGCTGTTAAAAAAAAAAAGTATAAGTGTTTTCTGAGAGATGAAGGAAAAACCCTCACTTTTCTGACATCTGAGCTCTTGGGTTCCGTCGTCCAGGTGATGATGCGGGAGACGGCTAGTCGCGTCTCACTGGAGTTCACAAAATCAGTGGGATCCATTTGTCTGGCCAGGGACTCGATATACTTCAGAATGGCCACCTTCACCTACACAACAGACACAACAGCGCAAAGCTGTTAGTAAGATACTTCCTTTTCTAAGGTACTGAACAATATGCTTTATGATTAAAATAGAGTGCAAGGTTATAGTTTCATACATGAGAATTTGATTTGTGAATGAATAATCTGATTTTCTGTTATTTATTTTCTGGACAATATTATCATTTACAGTATTGTGCAAAAGTCTTAAGCCACCCCAACTGTCTTATCTTTGGCATATTGGATGTATTAAATAAAGAAGGCAATGTTTTACTGTGACTGGCTGCAAAATATCCAAAGATACATTTTAAAAATATATTGTTTATGTAACAACCTTAGCAACAACCTCATTTCCCAGCTCGTCTGTTCCAACATCCGTCATATTAATAATGTTAATAATGTGCTAAAAAGGTCACACTAGAGCAAACAAGGTGCTGCATTATGACAGAATTCAATTATTGTTTTATGCTTGCGAGTGTTCATATATTGAGGATTTTACAATAGATTTAAAGATGGCTTATCCAATCAGATTTTAGTACTGATATTATAGAGTGCCAGCCCCAAGCCCAGATAAAATGGGAGGGTTGTGTCAGGAAGGGCATCCGGTGTAAAACCTGAGCCGTAGTTGTGTTTGTGCTGTTGTTCCGATCAGTTGGTTAGCTGTGGTGACCCTTCCATGGGAGTAACAACAATTATACCATATTATAACACAACAATTATTATATTATAATAAGGACTTTTGATTGTGCAGAATAACAGAACACAGTTATAAGAGTAAGAACTATCTGTGTTTCTTTATATGATCCTCTTCTACACTAATGCATGTATCCCAGCGTTTCATTGGTGCTTGGATACCATCAAGGTAAAAGTTTTCTAAAATGCTGGTCTCATATCTCCTTTAAAGGCCCAAACATGTGGAAATGGCTTGGATAGAGGCCAGGACTGTACAGGAAGGTGACAATAACTCCCAGCCGAGTTCTTGTACTGTGCAAGTGGTGTTCATGAATGATTGTGTGTACAGTTCCGGGAGACAGATGCATCTCTTCTGCAGTTTGGTGGCACGTTATCCATCAATAGCAATTTTCAACTATGAGGCGCCTGAGCCACTTTTTTTGTTTGTGAGTTTATTTTTAACTAAATAAAGTTAAGGTGTAGGAATGATTATATTTTGAGGAGAAAACGTAGTAAACCAACCTTAAGGTTTGGAGTTTGTGTCTGATCAACAATGAAGCGCATTAAGATGTTGAACTGCTGATCATACGGAAAAGAATCCCTGTAAAATAAAAAGAGAACACATTTACATGAAGGACACTTATTATAACGGGAATAAAAATAAGGCATGCAAATACAATAAATAAATAAATGTACAATCAAACTGTGCTTGTTTCATACCGGGTGACATCGAGAGCTTTCTGCACTTTGGCCTGCACCGAACCCAGCAAATCAGCGCCCATCTTCTTCAACAGCTGTGTGAGGAGCACAAAGAGCCAGTCCTGCAAATCCTCTCTGTGCAGCACGATGAAGTCCACAAGCGTTTCCAGGAACATGCTAAACACCTAACAGCATAACCATTTTAAGCATTTAGGACACACAATGTTTAATATAACGTATTTATGTATTTGCAATGACTTGAATAAACCCAGAAGGAAATCTCTTACTCTCTGATGCAGTAATCCACACCAAGGCAAGGCCGTGCAACAACATAAAAAAATGTTAGTATCACAAACCACACTACACAAATCACATTACAGGAGTTTTATACTCATGCCATTCACCAGGATTTATAAATGATGACTTAATTAAAGCGACTCACCTTGCTGTGAGGGTCGGCAAACATCCTAGTGAAAATCTCACACAGCCTCTTGAGCTCCACACGGCTGAAAGCCAAAAAAAGAGAGAGACATCCAAAATATTAATCATTCAGGGAGAATCGACATTCCATCATTGTACTGATGTACTGTTTCTTCATCTATATTATTTTGACAGCTTTACAAGACAGGAATGGACGCTGAATAGCTTTGTGTGTGACAAGTAAATTTTTTTAATCTCTCTCTCTCTCATTGTCTATATTGCTTTATCCTGCATACATGGTCACAAAGGCACCTGGCACTTATCCAGGAGACTTACGGCACAAGGCGAGGTACACCCTGGAAGGGGTGAGGGGAGCCAATCCATCGCAGGGCACACACATACACACATTCTCATGCACACACTACAGGCAATTTGGGAACGCCTAATCTGCATGTCTTTGGACTGTGGGAGAAAACCGGAGGAAACCCACCATGAAAACCGGAGGAAACCCACCAAGGGGTAAAAACACACAAACTCCATGGACACAGGCCTGAGGTGGAAATCAAACCCAGACCATGGAGCTGCAAGGATTTGAGACACCATAAAAACAAATAAATAAAAATAAAAATAAATGAGAATTTGGATTCATTAACCATTCAAATGCAGTTTTACTGCAGCTAAGAGTCTCATCACCGCACTATGATTTAGGTTTTCTGTAAATGTCGGTGTTACACCTTCATTCATGAGAAATTTTATCACAAGTTCTGGTTCTAGTTGAATGCCTCTAGTATCTAAAAAAAGAAATGTACCTTTTTTTTAATAGTATTATCAGAAACCAAATCTAAAATGAGTAAACATATCTTTCAGTTCTAATTTTAAGCCGGAGATAGTCATGTTTTATTAGTGGAAACTTCTGCCAATTTCAAGAATTCATTTCCAGAAAGACTGCTAATAGATTTTACGCACTCCTAGAGCACAATAGGGGGTCGACATAAATTAGTGTTTTACGTCCTACGTCCTGTGCCCTTTAATAAACTTGCTTTATGATTAAGTTTTCATGTGTCTCTTGTGTCTCTGTAGCTAGGAGTCTAAAACTTTCCTGTTCCAGCTAAGGCATACATTCTGGCACCTCTGTAGGTTTATTTGAAAGGAGGAAAATAAGCACATAATGGAAAAAGCTAATTAGATTCTAATTATGCTTGCATGTGTATAAAATATAGATCTGTATTGGGAGGGATTTGAGGCTATCACCTTGGAGTTTAATCTGTTTTAAATTCCACATGGGTGTAATGTGGATATTTCCTTTGAGGATATAAAGAAGCCTGTGAATGAGGTCATTATTTCAGTTACATGTGATACACATCTAATCTATCTACTGCTGTATTTGCAGCCTGAATTCTCGAAACTAAATTAAAACAAAACTCACCTGAGGGTTCTTTGGCTCTTCAGAAGGTTCTGGAGGCTAATCAGACCTTCTTTCCTCTCGGACCAGTTGGAACTGGCGCAGTGGTTTAGGATCTCGGCTACGTCCTCCGTCTGACGCATGTAGTGCGGCACTCCTCCGTTTCGCGAGCTATAGGAGAGCTCTGAACACGCGCTGGAGGCATCGCTGTTAGCATCGTCGTCCGAGTACATGCCTTGAGATTCGTACCAACGCCTTACAGGCCTCCGCTAATCATCAGATAAAACAAAAAGCACAGCAAGACTCAGGACTTATAATAATGCGGTTATATTTGGTGTTAGTGCTAGAGCACTAGGAATGCAGCTGTTTTTCTAAAGATCTATGCGGATAAGGGCATGCAGTGGGTCAGCAACTATCGTCATGAATCTCTGGAAGCTGCTACTATACTACATGACTTCAAACTATTTCAGTTCAAAGTAATATGTATATTATATTACTTATATAATATACATATACATATATTTAATATGTATATTACTTATATATGCATATATAAGTATACCACAGCAGCGTTGAGTTCTCGAATCTGACTGATTAGAGGATGGTGAGTATGTTATGTAATAAAACAGCGGTTTTACAGCGTGTATAACATAAAATAATAACAAAAGTTAACTTGTTTCCATGATGTTGAATAACACCAACTGTAACTATAGAAAAGATAAAAAGTCTTGCATGTCCTGCTAAAAAAACACTGCAAATTGCTGTGGTATAAGAAGAATAAAACATGCAATTGCTATACATGCTGTTATTGGAAAATAGTTAACCTCTGTAAAGTATTAGTAATTACGCCATCGCAGTGTTGATTACTTTCCTGTAACAGCATGCAGTAAAATATTTTTTTTAGCTGTCTTAGCAATGTCTATCTGTAATGGACTCTAGAAATTATGAAGATGAGATGAGGGGATGACACGAGTTAATTGCCGATTAAAACAAAACAAACCTTATTCCTGGAGTCTCCTAATAGCTGATGAGGTTTAAGACAGCCAGAGAGGGAAAAGCAAAGACAGTGACATGTCAGGATTTTTCGGTTCATAATTCCCACACACTTCTGGTGTTAACCGCTACAGGTCAGCCATTTAGCTACGTTACAAACAAAGCTAAGCAACAAATGCAATCTCACCAGAGCATCAGCCACAGCCGCCTCCACCTCCATGCCTGTGTTCAGGATGCGCATGGCATTGACTGAAGCAGAGATCCGTGCCTGATGGATCAGCCCGAAACGATCTGAGGATAGAGACAGCCAAAATTCTGTTTATTTATTCTTTAACATAATCTTTAAATGGGCAGTTTATAATTTTAGGGATCTGATCCAACTGGGATTTAAACCAGACCCATGGTGAACCCCTAACAAGACCCTCCCTCTAAAAAAACACAATCAAAACGCCCCCTCTTTTATGCTGCTTCAAATGATCTCGTTTCTCTAAAACTTTCAACCAGAAGCCTAAAATGATAAATGCCTACTTCGGAATTTTTTTTTTCTAAGGTAGCTTTATAATGTTATGCTAATTATTATAAAATTTGTAACACCTTTAAATCAATAATTTACATCGATTAACAGCAACATCAAATATCACACAAAACATAAAAAAACAACAGAAAAACACAAATATTAATCACCATACAAAATAAAAAAAAGATGTACTGTAACATAAAAATGGTACAATGATACAAATAAAAACATAAAGTCCAAGGCACAAAATACAAATGTAATGTTTTACACCAGAGTCAGCGTATCTACTTCTAATGATGTACAGTAATAGTAAGCTTTAAAGTAGAGCTTTGTAACAAAAACGTCAAAAGAGTTGTATAACAACATACAGTATTATAGCATTGATAACTGTACCATATTAATAGCTGTACAGTACAAAGAATATGGTCATGATCATATTTTGATGAACACCAATGCTTTTACCATGAATCTGGCAAATCTGCAAAAAGAATTTAGCACCACATTAATTAAAAACTAGTTATAAATCAATATCAATATCTTAAAAATCAATATCTTAGATGATTTTAATTGCATTTTTGTTTCAGTTTTGGAAAAAGTCAAAGAAAATTATTTAGAAAGATTTAAAAAGCCTCTACTTTAAACCTCTAAAAATGAGAAAATAAATTATACAACCAGTAACGATAAATAAAAATATATACCCAGTGACACATAAAATAATAATAATAATAATAAATCAATAACTAAATCAACTGAATTCCATAATGACAATAAGCAAACATTATAAAAAATATAAAAAGCATAAACGAAACAATACGCAAATCAACAGAGGAAAAAATCACAGACTTCACACCTCGCTCAAACTGCCAGCTATCATAAAACCATAATTAGGCAATTTATAAATTTGTAGAAGCGTGTAAGTCAAACCGGGACCTGTGATAAAATTTCTTGTGATTGAAGCTGTGAAATCAACTGTCATTTAAAGGAGACTTCAAACACATTACGGTGATGAGACTCTTAGCTGCAGTAAAACATTAAATGGTGCAAAGATTTAAAAAAAGTCTTTCCCGTGAACATTCAGTAAGTGAAACGCCTGATTCTTTAAAATCGATCGATATCTTGTCAACAACTTGCGGAAGAGGTGCATTAGACTAGTCTGATCATGAGTCTGGTGTACTGAAAAAACTTTCTACCTTGATGGTACCCAAGCACAAGTGAAACACTGAGATAAGTGCATTAGTGTAGCAGAAGATTATATAGAGAAATAAATGGAGTTTTTCCTAACTGTGTTCTGTTATTCTGCACAATCAGAAGTCTCGGATTGATTCGAACATGCGTTATATAATTAATAGGGCAGTGACGGCTCAAACGGTGGCTTAAGACTGTGGGTTACTGATCAGAAGGCACCGCCAAGTTGCCGCTGTTTTCTGTTATTCTGCACAATCAAAAGTCCTGGTTTGACTTGAACACCTTTTGTATTAATTTGACAAGGGCTTCAGGCTGAGGTGTAAGGTGTGAAATGTGTGAATGTGTGCTCTTTGGTTCCCCCGTGAGTTCGGCCATCATGCCAGTGGTCACCTGTTTGCAGGGCGTCGCCGCCTGTCAGGGCACTGGTGGAGCGTGACTGGCGCCGAGACACTAGACAAATACAGGCCAGATCACTTGGTGGTTTTAATTATACAAACACACATTACATTCTAGCGAAACAAGACTTAAGGGATGGAGTAAAACATTTCTATGAAGTTCAGCGTTTATTGTTATAGCATGCAGGTAAGTAAGAAGGTAAAGAGTTGACGGAGAACACGGGAAGCTAGAGCTGTTTGAAGGCCTTGCTTACTCACACACACAAACTTTTAGAAATGTTTTTGTCAATTAGTCCTGCCACTATTTATAGACTCTGCTCTGATTATGCATAAAAATGTTTTTATCTAGTTTAAAGTGAATATGCAATTTAACATGCAAATTCAATTATCATTATCATTACTTGTGTGTGCGCGTGTGTGACTCACCAAGGGGAGTAAAACTCCGTGCAGGACTTGTGTCTCTGCTGCTCTCCCTGCTTGTGTCACGACTGCAACCCTGACTCATACTGGGCCGTGGGATACGACTCCCCCGCACTACCAGCCCCCATACACACACACACACACACACACACATATATACACACACACATGTCCAAGCAGAGGGAAAGAGAGGAAAATAAGACAGATAAGACACAAGAAAAGGAAGTTAGAGGGAGGTTAAGTGGTTACAGACGAGAAAAGGAAGGAATGAATAGTAAAGCGGATGCAATGGATTTGTTTCTTGTATCTTCGGCTGTGATCATAAAGACACGCTTATACTCATCCCAGGACTCTTATTCCCACTCTGCTCATACTCAACAAACTTACACTGTTTATAAACACTTTGTTAGACCTGAACACTGTAATGATTTGTAATCACACTATAAAAGAGGAAGAGTTCAATTTTGCGTCAGCTTCTTCTCAAGGTTTCTTCCTCATTAGGTCTCGGGGAGTTTTTCCTTGCCATTGTCACCACTGGCTTGCTCGTTCCGCATGTTTATCTGTATCTGGATTTCTGTAAAGTACTGTAGCTCTATGACAGTGTATTATAAAACAAATGGTATAAAATTGATTTGAATTGATTTGAACAAAACAAATAGTTCCTCCAAAGCTGAAATATTTTTGAATTAGGCAACTTTTGGAACTGTTGATGTACAGTATTCAAGCTTATTCTGCCTTAAAATAAAATGCCTATACAGATAACACACCTTAAATAGGATTAAAAAAAATTCACATTTTTTATCAAATAAAAACAAAAAAGATTAGCTATAAATAATATACAGGATTTAGAGCGATAACAAGTAAGCAAAAAGAAGCACAGGCTTCACAATTTCAAGAAATCTGCTGTTACTTTTTTCAGTAATGTATTCAACAGGTACAAAAACAGATATAAAGTGCTGTTGTCAAAGGTCTATAGTGTAATAATGATGTGGTTTACACTTCTCCTGCTGAATGAATAGAATGAATTATTGAAATATCTCTACTGCTAAATCTTCCTCTTCTTAGCCTTTTGACTCTTTCGACCACAGAGAATCATCTGGCTTCACCTAAACCTATTCTCTGGGTCCTCTTCTCTCACACCAACTACCTTTTTACACTCTAGTTTGGTCTGGACCATTGGTCCCAAGTAGTCTTCTGGAAGAAAGTATTCACTACTGCCATTTCCATCCCTTTTTGCAAACTTTACCACCATCTGTCCTTCTGCGTTCCTGTCCTGAAGACCAAACCTGCCCATCACATTCTCATCACGTCTGTCTGGCCCTTCGCCATTAATCAGTTAAATATGAGAGGTCACTAAAAAGTATTGTACGACCTGTACTTGTGTGAGCTTTTATATCAATGCAGTAATAAACAAGGTCATTCAATATAAGTTTTCCTTATTACATCAACAATTATCTTCTATCCCTCTCGTACAGTTCAAGCCTAATTTTAATAATGGCATTCTCTTTGTTCACATCGATGTCATGGAGATAGTGTTGCCTCTGTAAGACCCCTGACATCCCTGGGTCATGTTTCAAAATCTTCGAGCTGAAACAGAATTTATTTTGCTATCAGTTTGAGCTTAGGCTGCTTTTATTTACACAAGCATTTAGTCCATTTGAATTGAACCCCGTTGTGTTTTCCATCTTTGTACCAGACTTACTATACTTAAGTCAAAGTTAAAAAGAATTGATCTGACAGAATTGTGGGATTTTCTTGATCTAGGTACTAATAAACTCTAGAGCATTTTACCTGCAGTAAGAACACAGTTCGACTCTGAATAGACCTGCTTACAGGACGTGAACAAACAAGGCATGGCTTTGGGTTGCATAATTTTTGAAAGCTGTTAAACTTAGTTGCAAGTCAACGACAAACTGAGGCAAAAAACAAAGCTGTATGACTGCAAAAAGTTACAATTTCTGGGATCAATCAATCAATCAATCAATCAATCAATCAAACAAACAAACGAAGGGTTTGACAGCAAAACAAAACAAATGGCATTTTCTGATGTTCAATCATTTGGGCGAAGCTTTGGACTATCACTAGCATCATGATCCATTTAAAAATTTATGAAAATAATACGTCTAAAAGAATATTAAGCAGCAAGATAATGCTACAACACTCAACACTGTCTTACAAGAGAGATGAGACAAACATGCTTTGTGTGTGGGAAGCTCTTACATTTGGCATATGTCTATTAATCCTGTCCAATCAGGATTTCTGAGTTTTATTGTATTGTATATTCCTTAAGGCACCACTGATGTATTTGGTTAGTTTTTGCCCAATCGGACCTTATCTGGGGCATCCCTGTACTATGGTACGGTGCTGTGAATCATACAAAATTCACACTGATACGACCAACACAATTTCGACATAAAATTGTGGCATTGTGTGTGCGGCATGGTGTTTCTCTCACCCTGGCCGGAGCGACCGGGACTGCTTTCTCGGCTGCAACCCTGACTTCGTGGTATCCTACTGCGTTTCTCTGCAGGGGTCACAGAAGACGTTTTGCCATAGGATTGACCAATAAGCTTTCCAGGGGAACTGGAACGACTCCCAGCTAAACACACACACACACACACACACACACACACACACACACACACACACACACACACACAGAGTTAGAAAGTGAAAGAGTATTCTTATCCATCTTATAGTAATATAGTATGACAACACACAAACAGTATAAAACGTTATGACATGCAGGAACACCATTACAAAGGAAGTCATAAAACATAAACAGAAATTAAACAAATTCAACAGTGATGTACATCAACATCACGATAAATGAAACTAAAAAGGGAGGAATTGTACATTTGGGTGGTTGGGGGGTGACATCATGCTGTAGTGGGCAGAAAGTTTGCTGTACCGTGGGTCTTAACACTGGCTTGGTTTGCTGATCTGGATCCTTATGTATGAGCAGCACGCAGGGCAGCGAAGGGCATCCAGTTACATAATGACAATGAAACTGTATTACCCAACATGCACTGGGCATGTCAATACATTTGCTTGTACCACAGCACTGGTAAATGCCTAATTTTTGTTGATTAGAAGCTCAGACAAAGGTGCAAAGCGAATATTAACGCGTTATTTTAAATACATTGCTTTTTTATAGTAAGAATTTTTAAAACTATTTTCTAGTGACACGATTTGTAACAATGGGGGTAAAACGGCAATATTACTTTTCCTGCCATGGTAAAATCTTCAAGAAAAGATGCTGGTAAAGGAACAGTTTATAGCTGCTATAACATAAACAGCTTCAACATCATAGGATGTTGCATAGCAATAAATGTGACGATTAATGCATAAAAGGTAAATGTTTATTCATTTTAAAAAATGCTGTGGTAGAAGAAGAATAAAATACTCTGTTATATGCTGTTACAGGAAAATAACCAACGTAACCGTAGCAACAGTAACTCTACTTTGTGCCATTGATTATTTTCCTAAGCAGCACATTCAATAGTGTTTTATTCCTTACATTAATCATCTTTGATTGTTGCCATGGGCAACAATCCCAAGCATGCTTCTGTTTTATGATGAAACAGAGAAAGAGCATCATATTTTTTTTAAGAATCTTAAATTATTCTGTATTTGTGGATAATGCATTTAAATTCATCCAGTAATTTAACCGTTACATGGCCTGTAAGGATTTTCTTATGACCACTAAAAACGAATAACAAATATGCAAAAATTCTTCAGGGAATGCGATATGAAAACTCACGTTGCGACTGCGACACCACTTTTGCTCGGCTCCGCCCCCTACTATCTGTAACAGAGACTCCGCCTCCGACGCTGCTGCCTGAACTCTGTCTCCGTGTACGCACCCGGCCTAGAGACATAAAAACAAAGCAGCAGTGGATAACATGCATAAATAAGACAAACAAGTTTAGATAACTTTTAGAAAAATGTGGGATTATAATAAAATGAAAAATGCACAGACGATGGAATCATCTTCTAGACAGAAATACACTCGTGCTTATAAAAACAGTTTCACAAGACACATAAGGCAACATGACTAAACTGAAAAAATGCTAAAAACTGATACACCACAAAACTTACCTCTTAAAAAAAAAAAAAAAGCCCTAAATTACCACTGTGCCACTTTTGCATACCTTTACACCATGCAGTTTTTAAAAAGATGTCAAAACTTTTGAAGTTTTGACATCTTTATAATTTAATCATTTAATAATAATTTAATTATATTTAATTCTAATTATTAATAATTTAATCATTATCCTACTATAATTAAATAACCTAATACTAAAATAAACTATCATTTCCTTTGTAATCAGACTACATGTCACCCATCCGGAGAATTAAGAAGCAGTGATGTTATAGCAGACGGTGTTTCCTCATACCACTAGGATATCTGGTCTGAAACAATTAATTCACATTTTTTTAAAGTTAATCTACTGAACATTTTAATTCTAAAGTTAAAGTACACAGTACTGAATTTGTTTTAAATAACCCAGTTTATATTCTCGCTGTGCTTGGTGGGTTTCCTCCGGGTACTCCGGTTTCCTCCCACAGTGAGAAAAGACATGCAATAACTCGTTTTCCAAATTTCCCATAGTGTGTGAATGACTGTGTGACTGACTGTGTGTGTGAACCAGCATACGATATGCTGGCAAATAATCGTATACCTACAAATAAATATACTATAAAGTATGTGGTACATGTAACTGAAGACATCAGGTTGAGCGTAATCCCAGGCTGGTAGATGTTTTCTCCCCAGTCATATTCTTCCTGCTTTTCTAACAATGGATTTAATGGTGCTCCATAGAATGTTCAAAGCTCAGGATGATTTTTGATAACTAAACTTTATCAAGACTGTAGCAGTTTTGATAGCACGGTTATCCGCCTATAAGCCTTCTTGGTCTTGGTTAGGTAAGTTCTCAAACAACCTCTGAGGCCTCAAGCGTATTTATACTGATATCCTGTGGCTTCTTAAATGCAGAGATTTTTTTAACAGAGCCGAGTATTCTTTCTGTAAACACTCATGCTTCATGCCCTAAAAAAGCTATCTGCTACAAAATCGAAAAAATGCACTTTACACTTTTAAATGATTAACCACTCCCGTTATAAAAATATAATAAAAAAAAATCTAAGACACTCCAGTAAAGTCAATTTGAAGATACCGGTCCGACATCATGCAGATGATCCATGCAGACTTATTAATCACAGCATATCAAACACAGCTTTTAAACAACATCTTATCAATCACTAAATATCAATTACCATTTATAAACCACATCTTATCATTTATAGCTTATCAATCACAGAGATGCCCAGGTCTAACAAACCTGATTCATCTGATTTTTAGCTTCAGGTACAAATAACAAGTGAATAAATCAGATGTGAATCAAATGAAATAACTGAGCTGGGCTTCCCTGAATCTTCAGTACACAGGGACTAGGACAGGATGAGAGACAGGGAGGACTAGACACAAACCCCAACTCTAAACACACACACACACACACACACACACACAGAAACCTTACCCTCCACATTACCAGGAGTTGCATCTTAGGTAAATAAAAGCAGGAGACCAAAAGAAAGGCAGAATATTTGTTTTAATTATTAGTGCTATTCATTGTTTTTTAAACTTCAATTATAGTTGCTATTAAATGATACATAAAAGAATACAAATCAAAAGTTAATGGTTGTATTTTAAGAGGAAAATATAAAGCAAAACACCCTAAAACCAGAAAAAAATTTGCACTTATCCTGCATTAAACCCAATCAATACAGGGCAAGCAGCACAAGTATGGACAAGAAACTAATTTTACACATTTTTCCACCAAAATCACTGCCACTGTGTCTACAATTTGTTCCTTTTTTGCATTTTCCAGATTAGTAGTTCAAAACCCAGTCCGCCCCAAACCACGGTTTGGATAATGTCATACAGACATACTTATGTAGTTTCTGAAACTCTATGACATGTACTGAGCTCCAATAAAAAACTAAAGAAGCAAGTGTTGGACACTAAACATGTCTTGGCTGATTGACTATGTTGAATACGTGGGATTGTGCCAACCTTTAGATTTGAGCCAATGAGCCAAATCAATAGGTTCATATTAGAGCAGAAGAGAAAAGTGCCCCCTAAAAATAAAATACTGCACTGCAATCATTTTTTTAAACCACAGAACCCACTTTAACTTCCTCTGTTAATGATGCAACCTTTCATTTTCCAAGTGCAGATGTAACGTTACCTAGCGAGGCGTAGGAGCCAGGTGGCAGTGCACCAGCAGAGCTAAACTGAGCAGCAGCGGGTACTTTGGGCATTCGGGACTTGGCGGTGGCAGCAGCGTTGACATCAACATCGCTGCGTGATCGCTGCAGCGAGACAGGTGTGGAGGAAACTTTAGCGCTCACCACTTTACCTGAGAGACAGAGCTACAGTTAGACACTAATAGTCATTACTATATGCAACTTAATAAAGGCCTAGGAAATACAATTCAGTCACATGAATAAAAACAAATGGCATAGACTTACTTCTGGTTACGCTGCTTACTACAGGTGCTTTAGCAGACTGCGGACGACTACAAGAAAGAGAAATAAAAAACAGAAAAGGGAAGCATTTAATTTCTTTAAGAAAAATCAAGTGCAGATAGCTAAGCTTGATCCTTGTCTTACTTGAGGCTCTCTTGAGAGCTGGAGGAGGAGCGATCGGATTGCGGGAGAGACATCACGCTGTCCGAGCTCTTCAGATGTGACTGCAGAGCTTTCTGATAGGTCTGCTCGAGGGCCTGAAACAGTTGCTCCGCCTCCTTACTGAAGTGGCCATGGAATCCCCAATAACACCTACATAATATGAGACCAGAATATTCGAATCAAGCTCATGATTTTCATACACAGACTCTAAGAGAAAAAGCCAAATGCACTTACTTTCTGGCGACGGATCTGGCTTCTGAGTCAGCATCGTGGACTCCTTTCTTAATGGTATCCATCAGAACAGCTACATGCCTGAAATGACACACCAGACATTCAGGGCTGAAGGAAGCTCTCGTGCAAGCAGATCCAAAATCAATATTTGGGTCTCTCTGCTCTCCTATAGAAACCACACATGCGCTTTTATTAACCACTCTCAATCATGATACAATCCTGTGCTCACAGGAAGTCTGACAGAAGCCCATGTGGCAACCACGACGAGACCACAAGGGATAATGATCAAGGACATGACCTCTGTGTGAGGATGTGTGTGCCAGTTAATATGTGGGGATCATCCTGAATAGGAAAGCGTTGTCACTGTAAGTTTAAATAAATTATGTTAAAAAAGGGCTTTATGAAAAATTAAACAGTCCTACCTGTCCAGGCAGCTCGTCTGCCACTCCTGGAGTAAAAGGTCTAAAAACTCATAACAGCGCCTGAGAAGGTATAAAAAGATTAGACTAGTCTGTCAACACGTTATCTATTCAGCACTAGAAAATGTCGATGGCCTTACCGCCGGACAGCCACGGATTTGGACGTGCAGTTGCTGGTAATGATGGGAATAAGCCGAGGATAGTGTGTGTGCTGTGGGAGACAAACACATTGATGGGTTTAAAACATAAAAATAAGCAAACAATGCACGTGTCAGGCAAGGGTATTATTTTCTATTTAAAATATAATACATTTAAAAGGGGGATTTAGTAAGATTTAAAGCAGCAGCTTGTAATTCGCCTGAGCAGCAAGTTGGAGATGCTATTAAAGTAATACAAGCCTTTCTTTTGCCTTAAATGACTCAACCCTCTGATTTAAAACTACGGATGACTCATGAGCTGTGTTTTAGGCTGCAATCCTTTTGTGGCCGTTAAAGTGCAAAGGTGAAAAAAATTACGCAGATCCATTGCATGGAAACAGTGTGAACCATATTTTTAGGTATCTTCAAAGAAACTATAATTATAAATGTTACTCCAGGGATTCAGTCTCACAAGCTTCTGGTGACAAATCCTGATCTATCAGATCCCCAGGCCATAATGTGGCCCTGACCTATCAGTTTCCACGGTCCATTATACTGTATAGCCCTAAGCTACCAGTTTTCCTTGTCCATTACTGTATATAGTCCTGATTTACCAAGTCTCCTTGTGCATTATATAGTCCTTATCCACCAGTTCTCCATCTATTATATAGCCCTGATCTACCATTTCTCCTGTCCATTGTATAGCTCTAACCTACAGTATTACGTCCCCTTGTACATTATTTAGCTCTGATCTACCAGTTCCCCTTGTCCATTATATAGCCCGAACCAACCAGTTCCCCCATCTGGGATGTAGACCTGACCTACCAGTTTCCTTTGCCCATTATAATGTCCTGACCTACCAGTTCCCCCATCAATTATATAGCCCTGATCACCCATGTCCCCTTGCCCACTATATAGTCCTGGTCTACCAGTCCTCCTTTCTATTACATAGCACTGATCTACCAGTTCCCCTGTCCATTATATACCCCTGATCCTGTTTCCCTTGCCCATTATATAGCTCTGATCTACCATTTCCCTTACCCATTAAATAGCCTTGATCTACCAGTTTACTTGCCCATTATATAGCTCTAATCTACCAACTCTTCTGTCCATTATAAAGATGCCTACCAGTTCCCCTGTCCGTTATAAAGCCCTGAGCTCCCATGTCCCCTTGCCCACTATAAAGTCTTGATCTACCACTTCTCCTGTCCATTATATAGCCCTGCTTTACCAATTCCCCAGTCTATTATAAAGCCTTGTCATACATTCTGACTGGTTTCAGTTTTCCGACATCCATTATATACCCCTGATCTACCAGTTCTCCCTGTCTATTATAAAAACCTGGCCTACCTGTACCCCCTGTGTATTACAAAACTCTGATCTACCTGTCCTCCGCAACCATTATAAAGCTCTGATCTACCATTTCATCTGTCTATCTGCTATTAATTCTCTATGAGCGGCAGTATTTAAGCAGAAGCATCAATGATGCTACAACACAAGGCCAGGGTGCTGGCATAGACATAACGCTCTGATCAATGTAATTGATTTTCTGTTGTTTCTGCACAAGACATGCAGCAAATCTGGTCTTTAACGACATGGGATGAGCCAGCATGACAGCAGACAACATCATAAATATGCACTCACTCGTATAATAAAGCGGATGGCTGCTATGCCAGATGTGGCCATCACTTTAGCGCTGTTAGGGACGAGATTGAGCAACGTGGGCATGATGGACTCAGCTCCATGGTCAAACTTATTACCTAGCAAAGATGACAGATGTCTAGAGAGAGAGAGAGAGAGAGAGAGAGACAGAGAACATCACTGTTCACTTTACATGCTTACCAAATGATGCAGATCAATTGATTATTGTGTGTATATTTTTCAGTGCACTTTAACTATGTTGAATGTAATGTAGCACATGAACCCTAAAAGCAACTCTAAAACCTGTTAAACACAAACCATAATGCAAATTTAATTATTTGATCTTTTCCATTACAGCCTTTTTAGAAGTGACATCTTTTTAACTAACAGCCATGCGAAGTGTCTGGTGAAGAAAAACTGGATGTACCCCAATGTGATGCAGGCTTCACGGACAACTTGGGAGCGCAGGTCTTTAGCAGAGAGCTTAAACGCTCCTTCCATCTGCCGCAGTTGTTGGAGGAACGTTTCATGATTGGTGGCGCCAGCGAGCAACAGCGAACGCATCTTCTTTAGCTATAAGAAATAAACAACTTTATTTGAATGCATGTACAAAATCTACTATTCAGAGCTTTAATTTAGTTAGTTCAGGAGAGGAAGAGGGTACTCGGGGTACACTCCTATTATTAAGTCAGATTTATTCAACCACTTTATTATTTATTTACCTTCCTGCTTTATTCCCTGACTTCCAGACTGCATTAATTACTTTTTCAGACTTACTTACTTACTTTACTTGCTTACAGATATTGTTAGTGTGCTGATTAATTGTCTTATTTTTACCCATACTTACTGGCTGACTGATTGCTGTTCACTCACTGACTCAGAGCAGAACAATATTCAGATTCAGATGCCTTAGGCACAAATGGATGCTGCCTGATTAATTTCAGAATCTACTACAGATTTAATTTAATAAATAATCTAGAATTCCAACCTTAACTTTAATTTTATTAACAAAAGTAGGAAATGGCTGGAAATCGCTCACCGCGACCACTCTGTGCTCCCAGTCTTGTTTTTCATCTGAGAGGATCTCTCTGATTTTATTCATGGAATCCTCAAGCTCTCTGCTGGAGTAAATCTGAAACAGGCACAAAGCACAATCCTCATGAACAGAGCCGGAACTGTCTGCTCTCCAACATGTACAGCCTCAGTGACCATTCGATTTCTGTTACAGCCGTGGAAAATGACAAGACCATCATACTTCACAAATCAGATGGAAAAAATATGAGTGTAGCCTTTTATTCATTACACATTTCTATCCTTAATTTTTTACCACAAAAACCCTAGTGTACGCATGGGCCAAAGAAAGAATGACCAATGGGGCATTTCCTTGAATGACTACTAGGAGCTGACACCGAAAGGAGTTCAATCCCCATAGACCCCTATGTTAAAATGTCCAACATTACAACAGAAACAAACATGTTTGTAAACTCTTTTGGCCTTCATAGCCTTCCTAGAGTTCCCATTCATGACAACTGTACAAGCGGAGAAGTCTTATAAAACTCTAGTTACAATTATAGTGAGCCATAAAATTATGAATAATTAAGTGTCTGTGCTTCAACCAACAGCCAAGCTCTGTTCGTTCTACTCATTGGTCCATTTAGGGATTAACCATATTTCAGGCGGAGTCAGCTCCTGCCACGATGGAGACGACCAGAGCTCCCACAATTTGCTAACAACTTCCAAAGTGCTCTTAAGAAAACCTATAGGTGACACCATGGAGTGTTTGTTCTGTTATATACAGTCTATTAGCGTATACCAGTGGATGAAGGCTTTAAGCCGACAGCACAAATGATACACAGCACAGATGGATGATGAACAGAATATTTTACCTTGAGCAATTTCTTTAAACACATTAAAGATCATCAGGAAGTAAAACGTTATTTAATAAATTGGCTCTCACCTGGATGGTGGGTACATCCTCAAAGGCACGGATGAAATCCTCCTCATCCACAACACCAGCACCTGACTCTTTTCCTGTGGAAAGAACACACAAAATACACAGATACATAATAAGTCGATTATATTAATTATTCAACGTCATTATTTACTATATAAAATTTCCAGTTATGATTCTTAAAAGAAACAGTGAAAGTTGTGGTATAATATATCTGTTAGGGGCGGGACTAACCTGTGCTCTTGGTGCTCGAGGCAGAGCTCGGCCTGCGCATGGATCCTGTCCTGCGGACAGACGTTGCTCCTTTAGAGGAAGCAGATGAACGTCCTCCATCCACAGAGTCATCATCATCTACGGTCTTATCTGGGGGGAAAATTTAGTGAAAATAATTCTTGATATCTCTCAGTGTAAATGCTTTCAAAATGCATTATTCTGTATAGGTTAAACGTAATTACAGATAATAAATCCACATATTTAATAGACACATACACATATAAATTAAGTGTGAGTGATTTAAAAGGTAAAGAACCTTATCATGGAGTTGTTTAGCCTAATCACTGTTTGGTGCCAGCATTAGGTTTAGCAACTCTGAACCAATAAACCTACAGAAATGGTAAGGCGTCCTTCCTATAGTCCTGAACTCACTTTAGCAGAAGAAGTGAAGATAGCAGTGCATGCGTGGCTCGCAGCTCAACTCAAAACATTTTTTAATAAGGGAATATGAAAGCTTGTTAATACAGTAAATAGACAAAGTGTATTAAAAAGCAAAGAGATGTTGTGGAAAATGATGCATTTTGTATCACCCTTGTATATGTAACAGTCGTCATTGCTGGCTAGTAGTAGTGTAATGTTATGTGATGCAATTTTGTTTTTAAAATACTCTTGATATGTCTAAGATCTTCTTGTTGTAATATGACATCATAGCTGGTCATAAGATCACATGATCTATATACTAGACTAGTGGATGTGAAGTCGTGAAAATGTTGTGAGAGATGGCCCAGTCATGATGTGATGTATGAGCTTGCCATGTGATGTGATGGTGTGATAAGATGATGTGATGCTCACCATAAGGTGATGTGATGTCAGTGTTAGACTAGTCATAATCTCATGACGTGATAAAGTGATTAAAGAGCACAAACAAATAAATGTGTGACGTGAGAGCTAGGTTAGCTTTAGGGTGATGTGATTTTTAGTGCATGGCTTGTCACTATGTGATGACGTGATGTGAGTACTGTACTACTCTCTCCTTAATGTGATGTTTTCCTTTCAAACGTGACCCAAATAAACACGCACATCAATTCAGATCACTTTTGCTATCCTAGGTTTAATCACACCAGAGGAAAGGGCAGTTTCAGAGGATGATAATAATAATACATATGGCTTTGTCGTTGTCTCTCGCTCACTACACCTTACTTTTAGTACTCGAACCATTTATAAACGCTTACATTTTTACAACACGAAGATACCGGAACGGATCAGGGTTAATACGTAGGTAACTATAATAACACCTTTAAACGTCAGGTCAATGCTAGGCTAAATGGAACGTGATAGCAATGCTAGGCTAGTCGTGGTTATGGGGTTCCTCTATGAAGGGCACTCTCACTGCTATTCAGCACAACCTTATATTGGAAGTGCCTACACATTTCCCCTTGAGTCGTACACGTGAGAGCTGCACTGAAGTGTGCCAGATCGGCAATCAATTTCAATGAATTATTAACACGCACACACACACACACACACACACACACACACACACAGCTTGAAGTCATCCTTCATCTTTCTCCTACATGCTTCTTGTGATAAACACCTCTTCCATGTGTACTTAATACTACATAGATTTATTATCATAAACATCGTATTTCAAACAAGGCAGTAAGATGAGCAGAATTGAGACACTGACAGATTCATCTTAAGATCAATGAACAGTATTAATTATCCACACCATACATTAAAACAAGACACAGATAGTGACAGATCCATGAAAAAATGCGACATCTGTTCTTAGTCCTTTCCACTGCCACCGCTTCATGACGCTCTCGCTCACTCTGCGTTAAAGATCAGCTACAGTTCACACCCTTCCGGCATTCACACCCAGTGCTGCTCTATCTGTTCCCGGCCCTGTATCTCCCTCTATCCCTCCCCTCTTTTCCTCCCTCCCTCGATGGAAAGAAAGAGAGATGCTTACAGGCGCAGATCCTCCGGCATACCAGCTTCCTCAACATGCCGTCACACTCTCTGGCTCAGCCTCATGCTGCCTGTGTCTCCACAGCCTACCCCTCCTCTCCTGCTCACTGTGTGCGTGTGTGTGCGTGCGAATCTAAGGATGCTCTTGCCGAGCGTGTGTTCGAACGTGTCGATAGGCAGTCACTGAACATGAACATCTCTGCATGATTCATTCAAGCACACTCCCTCCCCCTGCATGTGTGTGTGTGTGTAACACCAGGAACACCAGAAGGAAACATTTAGATGATGTGTCACTCTGTAAATGCACCTCCCAATTTTACGTGATGGGGGAAGGGGTGACATGGCTGGGGGAGGGGGCTAATAAACACACAAACACACACACCTATCACACACGTACAACCAGGCTGGGCTCAAAATTATGTACATGGTATTATGTATACTGCACCTGTATACTATATACTGTATGATATCTATCAAATATAAATGTACAAATTATATGTACAATAGTACAGTGTGCTAAATGCAAGGAAGAAAACATGACAGTGCATGTTGTAATAGAGAAAATATTGTTCACTAGCCTCAGAATATGTCTAAATATGATTCCACCAAGAAAGTGAATGGGTCGTTACTATAAAAATAATAACATATTAAAACAAATGGATTAATAATAGAGTTGGGAAAAAAACTTATTCAACTATGTATCGTGATTCTTTTGTGTGGCAATTCCTGTATCATCACACTGACATCAAAATCGAGTTTTTAATTCCTTTATTTATATATGTTTCTATTTGAGATCGTAAAATTTTGCAGTTTCTTTATAATCCTGCAGGTGGCGAGCTCTAAATTAGTTGCACAGCATAATATTGTTTGTAGTAATTGTGTATGTTTGTTTAAAATTAAAAACATCTGGAAAAAAATATTGAATCAGGACTTAAAATCGTGATACAGAATCGTACAATACAAATTTAATCATCACCTATGTATCGTGATAATATGGTGTAGGATGGCCCCCGGTGATTCCCATCCCTAATTAATATCAATCTTTCATTTAAATCACTAACTGGTCAGGAACTAGTACTCAGAGCTGCTGTTATAGACAATCAAGAGCACTGTGGTGGTAAATACAGTACTATATATGAACATACTCTATTAATATTTGAATGAAGAGTACATTTTAGCAAATGCAGCTCTCTCTTAAATTTACCTCAGATAACCTCAGCCACAGTTATCACAATCCCAAAATATTCCACCGTTGGTTGTTAAACCAAAAATAAAATACAAAGCAGAACATATTCTAAAGCGGGTCAAAAACTGTCCCAAAATGTCTTTATTTCAGAGCAGGAGTTTAGAAGGTAAATTAGCACGTACATTTAATTTCATGACTATCATTTTAGTTGTTCTTTTATTATGTAAGCTGCTACAGAGAGTTAAGAGCCTTAGAAGAAATAATATAAATGTAATATTCATTATACAGTATATTAATGCTAAAGTCTGACACAGCCACAACTAAGATAACTATGAATAAAATGCTATGCTAGTAGAGTAGCAAGCTATTGAGCCATTGCTAACAGTTTTCTATTAGTCTTTGCTTGTTTAGTCAGATTAAAAAAAAAAAAAAAAAAAAATTAAGAGACATTTTAGGCTATCTGAACCATTTTACCTTCATATGATTTAATTAATTTTTTAATAATTCCTGGTATTTTAGCACTTTTAAATGTGTTCAAATGAAAATCTGGAAGAAACACGCTTCTGTATTTTTAAACTTTTACACTATCAGTTCTGTGTCTTGCCAACAGTAAAGCATCCTGAGACCATTCATGTGTGGGGTCGCTTCTCACCCAATGGAGTGAGCTTACTCACAATTTCGCCTAAGAACACAACCATGAGTAGAGAATGGTAATTAAACTTCAACCAACCATCTAAGAACAGTTTGGTGATGAACAATGCCTCTTCCAGCATGATGGAGCACCTTGCCATAAGGCAAAAGTGACTCGAGGAACAAAACATAGAAATTTTTGGGTCCATGGCCAGGAAATTACCTAGACCTTAATCCCATTGAGAACTTGTAAATGGCCAAACAAAAACCCACAAATTCTGACAAACTTCAAGCATTGATTATGCAAGAATGGTCTGCCATCAGTCTGGATGTGGCCCAGAAGTTGATTGACAGCATGCCAGGGCAAATTGCAGAGGTCTTACAAAAGAAAGGTCAACACTGCAAATATTTTTACTCTTCGCATGAACTTAATTTAATTGTCAACAAAAGCCACACTTAATGAAATGCTTGTGATTATTATTTAGTATACCATAGTAACATCTGCCAAAAGATCTAAAAATACTGAAGTAGCAGATTTTGTGAAAATTTATATTTATGTAATTCTCAAAACTTCTGGCCATGGCTGTAAACAGAGGGTTAAATTAGCATGTTTAGGGATTAAACACTCTTGCAGATCACCTACTGTTTTCCTAAAATGTCACTGGCTAATTGAAGATCAGACCATCTGCCCCTCTAAAGTTCTCCCTCACTGTAATAACACATGGCAGATAAATCTGCACCAGAAGCATCCAGACACAGGCAGTGGACCTATTCTGATGCATCACCGGAGAAAGTGAGTCACTGAACGGACACTGCTATTGAAACACGGCGTGCTGATGGAGCAAACTGGGTTAGCTAAGTGATATTACAGCTTGGGGTGGGGGGCTAAAGAGCTACATTTAATTGTGATAAAACAGACATTACGTTGTCTTTTTTAAAGATACTATTACTATGAGTACATACATGATAAAGAATATTATATACCTTATACATTATAAATACATTAAATACGGCATTGACATCGGTACCAGAGGGGTTGGGGTTTTCTGAAACTCCTGATCTACTGGGCTGTTTACACACAACCATCTCTAGCGTTTAGAGAGAGGGTTAAAAAAGAAAACTTCAGGTTCTGGTCTGATGAGTCTTGATTTCTGCTGTGACATTCGTAGAATTTGGCACAAACAACTTGAAAGCATGAATCCATCCTGTCTTCTACTGTATCTAACAGACTGGTGGTGGTGGTGGTGGTCTAATGGTATTTTCTTGGCACACTTTGGGCCCCTAAATACCATTTGAGCATCGTTTAAATGACACTCCCTACCTGTGTATTGAGTGTTTACTAATAAATAAAATGCTTTATGATGATGAAATGGCATATGAGCCGCTACACTGTTCTTAAATGAAATCTAAATAAATATAGGAAAAAAAAAGCATTTCCAATCTTTGCCTTCAATCCTCCCATGTGACAGAGGACAGATGCGTAAGACTTGGCCAAGATCAAATCAGAGAAAAAAAATGGGAGAAATTCCAAGAAAAAATGTACCGATTATATTTTTTACAAGACGACAGATGTAAATCGAGTTGTTTATGTCAAAAACCTAATGACGTTATTTGCTACCATTATTCATATGCACAAGCACATAATCAGCAAAATGTGAGGAAAACAAGAAACATCCTACTGATTCATCTATAATAACTACTCAAGACAACAACATAAAACACAAAACTACACAATACAACACTTTTGATGTTTGGCGTATCCTGATGTCTTTTTTTTTCAAAAATGGGCCACCAAAACAATAAGGCCACATTAAACTATTAACTTATAGTAATAAATAATAATTAGATAAAAAAAAAAGTAAGGAAAGCTTCATTTTGTTTTTGAAATATTGTAACAGTGCAAGGATATTAAAGTTAGTCGATATAAGTTATGATAACTACAATACGTTTAGAATAATAAGCCATACGGGTATTACGATATTATATCATGGGATAAAGACATCCTGAGTGATAAAGTCATTGCGAGAATTCCTAGCTTTTAATAAAAAAGCTTTTTAGGAGGCCAATATTAAATTCATGTATAAAAACTACGCTTAAGTAAAACTTTTAATTAGTCACAAACCTTTGTCCTTCTAGAAGTGAACATCATACAAGAACCACCATTTAATGTAAGTAACCTTATAATATTTCTCCACAAGGTGGCAGCGTTCTCTATTTTTAAAGCATCACACTGTCTCGGGTTCCCAACCCTGGTCATGGAGGACCTTCTGTCCTGCACATGTTTCATGTTTTCTCTGGCCTATCACCCCCCGCTTAGTTTCAGAAAAGGCTGTTAGTTAGCTGATTAGTTAAATCAAGTATGCTAAGAGCAGTCTTTGAGTGCGAAAGCATGTAGCGAAATCCTAAATTAAAGTGGATTAGGTATTATTGCTGAGGCTGGATGTTATACATCATTAGTAAAGTAGTTTGTAAAATATGCATACACATTTAAGCTTAATTTAAAGAGAAATGTCAGTGTCTATCTGGCCAAAACATACAGACAGCCAGCCTTGCCGCACACTAACTCTTTGTGACAGTTGACTGCTCACGCCATAACTCAGAAAATGAGTTCAAAACAGCCAAGACACATACCAAACACTGAACCTAGTAATCAACACATTCCACACAGACTTTTAAAATGCTGAGTTTGGACATAAGAGTTATGAAGTGAGATGGAAATTATATGCTTGCTTTGACACATGGCTCAAAGTCGACTAAAAATGCAGAGATGCACTATAAAACTGAAATGTTACAGTGTGATGCCTCAGTTCACATTTTATCCAAGATGAAATGCACTAATCCTTAGAAAGAGGAGAGGGAAGAAAAAGCTGGAACGCAGGAGGTTTAGAACTTGGATCATTACCGCAGACCAACTTGACATCAATTGGAGCAACAAAAGCTGCACAATGTTGCACAATGTGTCCAAATCATGTTTTTTTTAAAACTCTCTTGAATAAAACTAACTTTGCAAAATAAAGGACTCGATCACATGTAAACAGTGTCCTACTTTGGGGTTATTACAGCTCAACTTGTGTTAGGTCAACACTCATAGGAGTAGGATTTAACTAGGTCAGGATGTGTCCTTTAGCCATCCTTTAAAATATGGCCTAAATTTACTCCTCCACCATAATATATGTCTCCAGTCAGGCTGTTTCAGGAACCTCCTTATTAGGCCTCTCAGGTCAATGTGCTCCCTAATACTCAGACACCACAGATGGCTTCCTACTGTAAATAACATTCCTAACCACAGGGCTGGAGTCATTCATAAAGTCTACAGCAGTACTTATCGCTATGAGAATGAGGAAATGTGCATGAAGTGCTCAGCTGGTCGAGGGAATTTATTCTTTTGAACCAAACATAGAACATTTAAGCTCTTACACTCAGGACCAGAGCCACAGGGAGGACTAAGAATGAAAGAAACAGTAAGATACTGTATGTAAAGTGACTCTACAGTATGTAGATTGCAGTCCATGACATGCATTATAAATCATTTCCTTTATACAAAATAAAGTCTTGATTTTAAGTAAATAAACAATCTCCACATGTTTTTTTTTTTTTTTTCGTTTTTTTTTTTTTATTGTTAGTTGTACCCTGCTTTTTATAAATGCACACCATGAATGTGTAACTGCAGTTGCCAAGACACAGAAACCTCAGAAACCTCAGACATGGACACCCTGGACAGAACTGCAGTGTGGGTATTCCAGCTTTGGCTCAGACAGAAAGAAAAAAAGGAAACACAGGACGCTTCTGTTCAGGGCAAACCGATACACTGTTTAGAACAGCAACAATGAACAAAGAGCCCTCCTGAGATTCATCACATCTGAAACGTGACAATGACACTGTGTTCATCACAAGAAACCACAGCATTTCTGTAACAAAAGATGAGAACATTTTCCCTCTCACCATCAGAATACTAGCACTATATCTAACTATTACTTCTTGCTTTTAAAGCATTCCAACAGCTCATAATTAACCGTTCATTACGAAGTAAGTAAGCCCTGAGCCTAATTATTATTATTATTATTGTGTAATATACAACGTTTAGTTCCAACAAAGTAATCTGAGTGGTGATAACAGAGCAAAACAACAAGGGGACATTTAACTATACAGTATGTACACAACACTTAGTTCTGACCGGGTGTTCAATTGGAGGTGAGGCGTCCCACGAGTGGTGAAAATAACCGGGAAGACCGCTGGGACATTTAAACACTACGAAAACCCACCTGATTAGCTTATGTCATTTTAAACAACACTTTGTTTAGCGGAATAAGAGAAAATATGTAGGAAATCTCACAAGTTTCTCACTACTGTCCACCATCTCATGGTGCTCCACCAGTCATGAAAAAAAATGTATTGGCAGAGAAAAATAACTGGTTAAATAAGCAAACAAATCTGATGATAATAAATGTCATATGGGGAAGTTTTGCCTAAAAGCAGTAAGGTTATGATGTTGTACTTAATATTAGCACAGGGTGGTGTAGTGGTTAGTACTGTTGCCTTGCACCTCCAGGGTTCAATTCCCAGCCAATCTCGATTCCCGTCCCGTGCTTGATGGGTTTCCTCCGGGTACTCTGGTTTCCTCCCACAGTCCAAGATATGCAGGTTAGGCTAATTGGCGTTCCCAAATTGCCCGTAGTGTTTGAGTGTGTGTATGTGTGTGTGCCCTGCGATGGATTGGCACCCTGTCCAGGGTGTACCCTGCCTTGTGCCCTAAGCCTCCTGGGATAGGCTCCAGGTCCCCATGACCCTGAATACAGGATAAAGCGGTATAGAAGGTGAGTGAGTGAGGGATGCCTACAGCTGCATCTCAGCCGTGCTGATATTCAGTACAACAGCGCATCCTCTTATGTCATATTGCATAATTTAATCCTTGGATTACCCTTTGACCTTGCTGAACTGCCCCATTCCTTCTGTAACTGTTAAAGAACCAAGAATGGCTCTATTATCCTTCAGACAATGGAAAGAGATGGAAGATGAAAAACCTGTAAAGACACGAAAGGATTTGATATGTTTGGCCAATATAAAACACTATAAAAAACGCTGCACACATCTAAATGTGCTGGTTTATGGGGCACTGCATAATGATATCTTGGCAACCGAAAATATCTTGAAGATATTTTTTGCAGAGGGGAGCTGATGTGGTTCGAGAAGAAAAGAGCTCAGGCCTGGCACGCAGCCACACGGTCCCAAGTGAGGGTGGAAATCCAGCTTGATCAGGACAATAGGGCGCTGAGCTCTGCATGCTGCAAATATTTCTCTCTGTAAATGTAACACTTACACAATCGGCTCTGAGAGATGCACGATTTTTTCTCATAAGTTTAAAAAAAATCAGTGTTAATGTCAGGTACAAGATGAAGAAACACATTCTTAAAAAAAAGGACGTTCTTATTTTGGAAAGTAGTGTCACTGTGCGTGAGCTCAGCACAATAAAAGAACGAGACATACCCAGCGGGTCCTACACACATTCTTTAACATGCACTCAAACACACACACACACAAACATAAGCATGCGAAGATGCTGATAACACAACCATCAAACCCAGTAATACCTTTAATGTTCTTCTACAAGGCAGCCATTTATACACACATACACAAACAACTGCGCACGGATGCATTCACAAACAATCAATAGATTTCTCTATTCTATGCATACATGTCATAAAGCTGTGATTTCAGTAACATCACAAAAAACATTTAAATTATTTTTTAAAATATGTACACACAGTAAACCGACTCCAAACGACTGGTTTAAATGACTTCTCTGACCAGTTCTAAACTCTGTGGCCTGTCGTTTCATCAGCATCACAGCCACAAGTCTACTTCCTATGTGCAATTAGTTCCCATTTACTGTATGACATGCAAAAACAGGAAAACTGAAACCTTCGATTCATCATATCCTGTCTTTTACAACCTCTCGTTAAGCTTGACTAGAGCAGAAATAAAGCTCATAAAGCTCCCAACTTACAGCTGAATTAGTTCGGTTCTCTTTATTTGTTCGATGCCTAAAAATGAAAGCAAAACCATTTTTATTCTGTCATATACAAACTTTAAGACGGAAATTGTTGAAGATTCAAACTAAAAGTGCTGGCTGTACTACACAACAAACTAAAAAACCTGCAAGGACTTTTTTTTTTATAATAAGGGGCATTCATTAAAATGAGCGAACTTACTTACTTACTAATACTGTTCTGCTCTTTTTTGCGTTTATCGTCATGACAACCATTTTTGGATTGCTTGTGCGCTGCAATATCGATTACTTAAATATAGCTGTGTTTAAAATGAGATGATGTTTTGGGAAGTGTGATATAATTTCCAAGGCAGATTAGTTTAAAAGGGACACTCTTGAGAAAACCAGGAGAAGTGGTAACACTAGCTACAGTACAGTAAACACTATCAATAAACTTGTTGCCTGGTACTGTATATGCAGAAATAAAATACCATCCCTAATTATTCATACTCTTAAAAAATGCCATCAACAGTATATTAACAAGCTTGGAGCATTAAAGTAAGCATGCAATGAAACTGTCCCACTAGGCACTTCAGTTCTGCAAGCAGTAAACAAGTGCTTTAATTTAATTCATCTAGGAATCAATTTCGATAAGCGAACTTACTGAGAAAATACTGTTCTTCCTTTTTTAGGTCTGCCATCCCGATGCTTTTAATTAAGGACACCATGTCCATCATCTTAAAGATAAAACTCTTTAAACTAATAGTGCCACGTAGCAGTAACCAACTTACAGAAAGTTAAATAAAATATTTCATTTTGGCCTAAATTGCTTAAAAGTTCACCATGGATCATTCATTACAATATCATAACGATACCTAGGTGGTGATTCGATTTGTATTGCGATTATGTAAGCATCTCAATTTTATTTCAAAAAATTTCGATCATTTTTTCAATTTTGTTACAGTTTTAAAAACCTAGAACCATAGCTATAAAGCTTTACACATTTAAACAATAGAGTATAACACTGAATTGAAAATTAAATTCTACAAACAAGTTACATTTTCACTAAGTAGCACTTAACTCTAGTATGTAATGAGCCATAATTGTTATTTTTAAACAAACTTGGCAAATAATTTGCGGCCACCATACATGATGCTGTGCTGCCTGTAGAACGTGTAAGAGCTTAGAGCGCACCACCTGTAGGATTATAGAGGAACTGGAATGTTTCAACACCTTATATGCCTCTCTCTATATAAAAATTAATGACAAATTAATAAAAAATCGAATTAATTAGTCAGTGTCTCAATACATGAAATTCCTCCATCTCTGTTGCTTAATATTAAGAACAATGCTCGATTTTTTTTATCATTGTTCTTATTCGTATTATATGTATGCATTCGTACCCAGTTTAAAATAATGAAAAAATAAATAAACATAGTGTTTCACTATTTCTTTTACTATTAATAACAATAACCAGAAGACAGACATGTGTTTCTCACTGATTACTTCTGCAGAAAGACTAGGTCACGTTGCTCAAATTGCACAGTTTAAAACATTTAAGTCTTTAGCATGAATAGTTAATCCTGTGTGAGAAATATGAGAACTGACACAGTGCAAGATGTCACTCCAGATGAATGTAGCCCAATAAAATAAACCAAATCGTGCAGCAACTTGCATGGAGCCACAGGACGGAAGAGGGATAATGAAGGTCTATAAAAGAGCACCTGCTTCACTTTTAACGAAAAGGACGTTAGCTGTCAAACGCCACAGTCAACCTTACGTAAACACTGTGTTCAACTCACAGCATGCATCCACACACGGCGTGTGCATGAAATCTTAATCACCTGCCCGAGTCTATTAATATTCTCTAGAAGAAATGTCCTAAAACTGGCTGCTTGCTGAGCTCTTACCTTCCCCAGACGTCATGGCCAGTGTGCTGATGGTCGACGCAGTATTGTTAGTGTGTGTACATAAGTGCGAGCGTTTGCTCTCCTTTGCTCTGCATAGCTTCACTCTCCTGTCTTTACTGCTCCCTCCCTGCCTTCCTCCCTCTCTCCCTCTCCTCCCCTCTCTGTGTGATCTTGTGACTGCAGATACAAAGTGGCACCGTTCTCAAAAAAACGAGAAAAAAAAGAAGAAAAAAAAAAGCTGCAGCTGCTTGTTTAAACCTTCTTGTCTACTTTGCCGCAGTTCCTAATCCGATCTATTATTTCTCCTTCTCCATTTTAAATGCTCTCTGCTTGGCCTCCTTCAGAAAGGGGACTTTTCCATTCCAGTTAACCGGACGGGTACCCTGACGTGTGCTAACCTTTAAACAACACAAAGAAACACTGAGTCGCTTCCACCTCCTCCTTCAAACACTCAGCAGAATGAAGGATGCTTTAGAGCTCTTAGCCACTGCACTAGTTAACATTTAAGGCCTGGGGGTGTAAATACTTATGGTTCAGTAAAGAAAGTTTACAGTATGAGTGCTTGAAATAAAATCTGTGTATCTTTCAATCTGCTGAAAGCCATGTGGCCGATGTATCTGCCTGTCCCAATGAAGGAGGCGTGGCCGATCTGCCTGGCACTCCATCAACGTGAATAAGCAAAGGGGGTGTTTCAAGTTTCATGACAGTCAGGAGTAGTTCAGTGGTTGAGGCACTGGACTACAGTTCAAAATGTCCCAGGTTCAAACCCCACAACCAACAAGTTGCCACCGGTGGGCCCTCAAGCCTCAAGTGCTCAGATATGTAATGGGATAAAAATGTATGCCGCTCTGGATGAGGGTGTCTGTATTGTCCTTAATTACTGGTGATAATGTGTTATGAATATATTCAGAGGTCAAAATATACTGTAAAATTGCAGCACAAGCCTGACATGCGCGAGGACTTTACAAATCAGTTAGTCAGTTCCGACCTCTGCACCTCTTCATACCATTTTGTTTATTTCTCTTAGGACTACTACTGTATGCTGTTACTGTATGTATCATCCAATCCAAAGATCCAAAGAAATCCACCAGAAGACAAACCAGAAACAAGCCAACGAGATTAAGCTATGACATATACAGTATATACTATATACTGTCCTATAGTTCTGTGCAAAAGGCTTAGGAATGCATTGAACACATGCATAACAGATCTGTGCATACACAGCACCGGTACAGTATATTCATGTGCTTATATGAAATCCTTGCCGGTGTGTGTTAATGGGAAGACTTCAGACATTGAACTGTGTCTTTGGGTTTTTGGATATGTCAGAAAGAACCAAAGTTAAGAATGACTTTACAACTCCCAAAATTAGCATGTTGTTATTATTATTATTATTATTATTATTATTATTTATTAGATTTTTTTTTGGTCATAGAAACAACCGAAAAACAACAATAAAAACACGTGATCATGTGTATCTGTGCTATTTTACTGCCTTTATGACCCATTTTTACAATTTTTTGCTCAGTCATGTTTGTATAGTTGGTTAAAATGAAATAAAGTTCATCATGTTGCCTAGATTGCGCTGAAAAAAAGGATACGGCACTCTGTGCTGCACAATCTTGAACCTTATATATGATTTTTTTTTTTTTTACGAGCTACAGAAACAATTTTATTGGAGTGACGAGCCTTCTGAGGACACCTACTTCTTTTTTTACTTATACAAACTTTTTATTAGTTTGTCTGAAAAGGGCTCTTTTACAGGTTTCTTTTCTGACCAACAGATATTTTCCTGCTGGAATACTAATGTTTGTAAAATTAGAAATGTTTTTTATACTTACTTAATAATTAAGTCATAAAATTTACATTCTAGGATGTCTACATACACACACACACACACATAATGTATAACAAACACACAGTATAACAAATGTGCGTTAAAAAATTAAACAGGGTGCTTAAGCGTTTTGCCAGAAACAAATGCATACACACATGGGCTGATGTGTAATCACTCACCTGCAGACAGCACCATATTCCCTGATCGCTGTACTTCGTCAAATCTGCTAAAAATTACATTCAACCTAAACAAGAAAAAAAACAACAGAACAATGTTGCAGCTGCAGCAGTGTTGTGTACAGTCCAATGTGATCACACTGCCGTATGTTTGTAAGTGAGAACTTCCGTCACATGCCGGGACACCAAAAAGGGAACTTCTCAATAGGTCTAAAATAGAACTGCTACATTTGATATGGCAACAAGGTTTTGTTTAAATAATGATGCTAAAAATTTCTTTAAAAGGTCATACCGTGATTGTGGCAAGCCTTTTTTCCCAAGATCCATTCGAACTCTCTCTCCGACATGTCTGTAAATCTCTACAAGACAGGTCATAGCTCCATCTCGAACCTAGAGGACATAAATGCACCTTGAATTTCAATAAGTAACGAATTATGACTAAAATGAAGGGAAAACCTTAACTAGGATTATTTCAAATACTTATGATCTGTTGGATGCCACTGTACAGTGTTACTGTGAGAAGTTTGTGGTTGTGTGTGTCACTCTGACATCGCTAGTGAAGTTGCAATGGATCTTATTAGGCGAAAAGATTTTTTACCAAGTTTTTAATATTTAAAAAACAATCCAAAGAACAAGACCTTCTTTTCCCAAGAAATCTTCAACTTCACTTAATGGGAACTTTAACAACAAACATGGCACTCAAATTGTAGAATCTGTCGTGCAGTCTGGCTCTAGTGCACCAGGCTCCCCTGACCATGGTCTGAATGCGGAAGAAAAGATAACACTCGAAATAATCCAACGAGCTGCCACTTTAATGTGAATATGGAATTATTTCCTCTTTCCACTTCCCTCTTTTGTGCTCTTGACCCTCAATACAGTATATACGTACTGTATATATATAAAGCTCAATATATTATTAAAAAATCCTTCTCTCCATGCATCCATCCATCCATCCATTTATCCATTCATCTATTATTGGGTCGTGGTGGCCATGGAGCGATGCCCTCCTGCACAAGTGCCCAAGGCGCTGCAGATCACAATAATACACACTCACACATCAAATCATACGCTACGAGCAACTTGGACATCCCAGTCACCTTATACCGCATGTCTTTGGACTGTGAGAGGAAACAGCATTACTCAGAGAAAACCCACCAAGCATTTGTATAATGAATGTCTATATAATATAATACATACAGTATAATAATATGTAATAAATAAATACAAAATAAAATTTAATTGAACTGAATTTGTATACTCCATATACACACACACAACTTGAGGAGATATTCAAACCCTGGAGATGCGAAGAAACACTGTTACAAAAATACATAAACACTGTGACCCAATAGGGTGACCCAATAGGATTAAAATATGTATACTGTATATCAAACTGTCGAATCTAATATGTTACAAATTATGGCAATGAAAATAATAATTAAAAGGTGATCATATTATAGGCTGTTTTGTTTATTTTTTTCTCATAAAAAAAATCCAGTATTAGCTAGAGATGCACCGACTGATCCCAACAGCCTTGAATACAACCAAAGCTGTGCCAATCTCTCTCGCTCTCTCTCTGACACACACACACACACAAACACGCTCTCCAGAACAGCATGACATTGGGGAGTGCTCTGGCATTCACATTGTAACCTGGAGATCATGAGTTTGAATCCCACTAGAGCCGTCTGTAACCGGGCACTTTCACGTCACTTGAAGGAGCACTAGCCAAACATGTTATTCCCGCCCCTAACCAAACCAACCGTGTGTGTGTAAAGGTCATGTTTTGGAGAAGGCATGTGATAAGGTTCACCCTCCCTGTTGATTTTTTTCATTGGCAGGGGGCTTTTATTTGGATAAAAAGGCTCTGATCAGTAACCTAGAGAAAGTTTTGTAAATACTGAAGTGACTTGATAGACCAGGGTTAATTATATACATATAAAAAATACTTTTAATTAAACAAAAGTGTACAAGGTTACAAAAATGCTTATGTATGCTGTCTGCTTGTATGTATGCTTATTGTTTTATAATAGATTATAAAAAATACGAATCAGCCAAAGTTGGTACCGGCAGGTCATACCTTAAAAAAATCAGAAGTTGGTATTAGCTAAGAACATTGCATTTTTTTTACATATATCTTTTTTCTGTCTCCTTTAATTATATCAATTTGATAAAATAGCTGAATTGGTATTTGTGATTTTATTGGAATAAGCAATTAAAGCTTAATAATAAAAAAATGTAGCAAACAAAAAACTAATATTAAGTTTTTGAAGATGTTGGTCCTTCATGGCAGACTCTACTGTACACCCACTGATATACACCAACATACTGTAAACTGCTTTTTATGTAGTATATTATTTGGCCACTAGATGGCGAACAAAACCATGTTTTTATAACAAACCTCGTGAAACTGTTTTTTAACTAGAAACAAAAGAGCACCCTGTACTCACCTGACTTGTAGGGTCTCCTAACAGACTGCATATATGAGGCACAATCTTGCTCAGAGTTAAACCCTGGGCTCCATATCTTTTAAAAAATATATAAGGTAATGTAAATAATCATTTTCATTATTTACACTTATTAATTCACATAAATGATAAAAAGCCATACACACATATTTAGTGTGGAAACAAGGCAAAAACAGACAGCCTCTCTGGTCCTGTTGTTCTTGTGTTTGAATCCTCCCAACATTCGGTCCCATACGTACTGCAAACACAAGTTCACATGATTTAAAGCATAAAACACTGTTTGCACAAAAGACTGTGTAACATGAATTTACTACTAAAAGGGGTTCATACCTGTGGATTGGCAGCTTGATCCATTATTTTTAACAGCAGTGTCTGGGCTTGGTCTCTTACTTGGTCTTTGGCATCACCTAAACGGTCTGTTAAACTAGGCAGGACTGAAGACAAAAGGACAAAGACAGAAAACTTACTCCTCTTTTTATAAACATGAATATGACACAATAAACATGAATATTGGATCAGGCTAAGAATAGAACATTTAGTATAAAACTGTCCATTCTATAAGTGCAAGAGGAATATATAGTGAAATAAGAGGGGAATTGTGCAGTTTAAACATTAATCAACCTTTGTTACCTGTACCAATTTGGGGTTTAAAGCGATTTTGCAATCTGGTCACTAAAGCAGACACAATGTCCATTCCCAGAAGAGCCACCTAAAAGAGAAAGGCATAAAAATGTAAAAGGTTATAAATACATAAAAATAAGAAGGTTTTAAAAAATATATATTTTTTTAAATAAAATAAATAACCAAATTATGATTATTTTTTTTTAAATCAAATACGCAGTTAATTAAATTATTTTGTAAGCATTTGGCTTGTATTAGCATTCAGCTGTATAACCCCGCCCATTTGAGATCGGATTGGTGGTATGCAAATTAGCACAGCAAAGCCTTATGGGTAGTGTAAAAGTCGCTGTTTTACTCTCTTAAATTTTATAAATCGACGTGGAGATTCAAAAATAGTCAATGGGAAATGTAAATATTGTGATATATAGTATAGGATTACGAAAAAGAGTTAATCGAATGGGACCTAAATATACCTTCCATAAAGGAAATGTCGAGGTAAATGATAAGCCCTGTATTCTGCGCGCGCCTCTTTAACCTTCCTTGTCTTGGGGTGGCTTGGGCTGTTCAATGAACGTCTAGTGAGAACATCCCTGCTAACACCTAACCAACACAACCAGCATCACCTGAGCAGTTTCTGCTCAGGCTATGGTGCAATTTTTGGAACCCATTACATTCTGGTGAAAAAAAAAACAAGCAGGAAGTATGTGCCCGAACAGCGGCCTCTAGTGGATCATTCAGTATATAGGATTACTATATGTAATGACATTAAAAAATGACTTATTTTGTTTTTTTTTAACTAATATATTCGATTCAGATAGAATTAAATAATTTGTTTAGTAAGTGAGTATTAGTTATAAAATATAGTTAATATTTTAAGTATAACAATTTGATTTAATTGTTATAAAATCATGATCTATTTGTTCAACTTAACCCAAAAACACTGAGCACAAGGAAAAAAAAACTCAATTATGTAAGAGCTCCATTTACAATCATTTGGGTACATTATAAAACATAAGGAAAAAGTACACTGGGGAAACAGTTAATTACCATTTCGAATTTGTGAATAAACCTCAGCATTTTTAGCCACTAATGGTAATGACACATTATGGCAGGAGAACAACTATTTGTTCTTGTTGAGTCTTATGTTAAAAAAATATATTTATTTAAGAAACCATATCAGAAAGCAGGGCATGGTGGCTCAGGTAGGAGGTTCAAGCCCTGCTGTCAGGGCAGCCTCAAACAGACTATCGTTTCCCAGCTTTAATCCAATTCAATTAAATTTTATTTATATAGCACTTTTAACAATGGTCATTGTCTCAAAGCAGCTTTACAAAAATGAAAGACTTTAAAAAAAAAAAAAAATTCAGCTCAGTGGGTAAGGTGTTGGACTGCTAATGGGAAGGACCCAGGTTCAAACCCCTGCCCCACCATGTTGCCCCTGTTGGGTGCTTAGCAAGGCCCTAAACAACTCAAGTGTTTAAGCTAAAAAAATTAAAGATGCTGTGTCTGCAGTATGTGTCTATCTAACCTAACCCAGAAACAATTAAACTGTTACAGTAAATTAAGCAAAACCTTCTGACCAATCAGATTTGAGAAATTATTGATTCCACTGTGGTTCACACACGCAGACACAGACGAGCCAGTAGTTCTTGTAAGACAAGAGCTTGCTGCAGTTTAATGTTTCCTGGTGTGGATTTCCTGCCTGAGGGAACTACAGGTTTCTGGACTACATCTGTGGATTGCACGTCTATGAATGACTGAGAAGAGACACTGGAAATCAGGCATTTCAACTCCACTGTCTTGCTTATTCAACTTACCTAATGCACAGCATCGAGTTAGTCACATATTTAAGGTACAAGTACTTAGCATCATGATAGTATTCTACAGCATCACACCACTTTTATTTTTTGTTTTTATACCTTGGTAGGAACCAAATATTGTCAGATGCATAGGAATATCTAAAAGTTTTGAACTTTTAAAGATCCAGAGTGATTCCTTTTGTTTCCTGATGTTAAGGTAAGGGTTTGCTTGAGGTGTGTGTACATGTGTGTGTGAGAATAAGCTGTGGCAGAGCTGCAGAGGGACTCCTGGCCTCATTTCTACGTGTGCTATGGTTACACTTGGTGGAAATGACTGGGTTTCCAGGCCAGCTGTGGAAGAAGAGTTCTGATTGGTCTGGTCGGCTCAGGCGTCATGAGAACATTCTAGTAAATCAGGACTAAATAGGTCAAACGGTGAAGTGATGACAACCTGCCTGCTCACTTTTCACCACACAATATCATTCTTGGGTTTGTGATTTTAGTAAGTATGCGGAGGATTACGAGTTAAATCTGCAGAGCCTTGTCGCGCCGTACGGTCTGGTAGAAAAGCTCACTTAGAGTCTTTAGTTGTCTTCACAGGATTTTTTTCTAGGCCGCACACTGAATGTTTATTTAACAGAGGCATGAAGATGAACATGTGATTGTGAAAGAGTACAAAGAAGACAGTAGTGCTGCAGCTCTTCAGGTCTTTCACGCCTTCAGTCTGGCTGAACTGCATTCATTATGCGGGCTTCCCCCTGCAAAACCCTACTGCAGTACACACAAGAGCTGCAGCAAGAGCACTCACTCACTCACACACACACACACACACACACAATACGTCTGCACATGCTATACACCAGCATCAATGTTTCTGAAAAGCAATTTGGAATAAACTCAAGGCACAAAGTACAAAGTAATCACATCATTAAAATTCTTAGATCTTTTAGATCACACGTGTAAAAAAAAAAAAAAAAAAAACTTCAAAGAAATCATTTGTGACTAAGGTTTAATCTGTTACAGTAACAGTGATATACCATGAAAAGCTCCAGTGATTATAATGGAAAAATATTTCAAGCTCTATTATCATTATATTTTTGAATAAAAAAAAAAAACGTACTGGACTGCGTCTGTTTTAAGGCAGAAAAAATGAGTGAGTCATGGTAACGGGGATTGAGATGGCGCTTCTTTCATTATCATGCTGTCAAAACTAATCCTCACGATATATAAATGCATCCTTTATTATTTGCCCTCTTTTCTCCCCAGTTTGGTTGCCTGCCAAATCCCACACACCAGCCAAGTGTCCCTGTTATATAACAGCTACCAACCACAGCTTACATGAATTTCTCTGAGATAAGCACATCTTTTTCATCACAGGGCAGCAGGATGTACTGTGAGGTAAGCACTATCTGCCCACTTCCACAAACATGAGCTTACAGATGCCCATGATTGGCTAGTATCACTGCGACTGACACAAAGGAAAATAAGAATGGGACAGTATGTCATCTCTCCCATCTACTGTATATTTCGTTCTCCAGGCCTAGAACGAATCCCAGCTTGCAATCTCCTGACGATCGAGGGAATGCTTTTCGGTTGCATCACTCAGGAGTCTAACAGAAAGCCTACAAAAACAAATTATTTATTAGTCTCAGTGCATAACATGTGGCTCAGCTGCTGCACATGTGGCTGTGGTTTCCGAAATCCTTGAGTCTGTTTCAATTTACATGGTTTTCATTGTTTGCTTTAGCGCCAAGGAACAAAAATGCATCTTCCCATAGACGAAGCTGTTACATTTATTTTAGTAACATTAAGTAATGGTAAGGCTTTTTCATTTCCACTGCATAGAATCAAATAAACTTTAGCACCTTAATAAAATTGTATAAGATTTACAAACTGTGGCATTAAGATGATCAGAAATGGCCTAACAATGTTAACAAAAAGATATTCCTCGGTTAAGCCTTTATTTGTCTCACATACATTACTGCAGAGTGAAATTCTTTTCCTCACACATCCCAGCTGGTTAGGAGGCTGGGGTCAGAGTGCAGGGTCAGCCATGATACCTCAACCCCTACTTAACAAGGTTAAGGGCCTTGCTCCAGGGCCCAACAGCAGCAACTTGGTGGAGCTGGGGCTTGAACTGCCGACCTTCCAATTGGTAACTCAGAACCTTAACATACTGAGCTACCACTGCCTCAGGGCAAGTTTAATAATTAGTAATGACATCATGAATATCATATGTACTTAGGGAAATAAAAACAAACACAACACAAGCAGACACGCACAGAGCTTAGGGCATTATATTCTGCACTGTACTGTACATGTGGCCTTCACACACCCACACACACCTATACACACCCAATATCAATTACAAAGTCACTTTGTCTGGGAAGGAACTTTTGTACTTTCACACTTATTCTCAGGAAGATAACTTTAGGGTTGCAACTAACGAATATTTTGATAATCAATTCATCTATTAATTATTAAAAGGATTAATCTGATTACTACCATCACAATTACTCAATAGCTCTTATTTAGTATTCAGCTTTTAAATCTAACATGAGATTGTTTTGTGCATATGGTAACTATCATTCGATTAAAAATTATGTTTTAAAGGAACTTTCCTGAGGAAACAAAATCTAAAACCAAAGAAAAGCAAAGTTGAGGCAATAACATATAATTGTTAATTACACCTTAAAGATGGCGGATGGTAATTATGAAAGTTAAGTTGAACAAAAATTGCGCTAAAACCTGTGCTGAATGGCACATCAGGCGAAGTGAAGGGGCAGAGATTGAGGTAAGTGAGAATAGGACACACACTTGATGATAATAATGCTAATTAGTGTCTGTGTGTGAAAGAGAGAGAGAGAATGCACTTTTACATCTCAAAAGCCAGCTATTGTGTGTGTGTGTGTGTGCGTGAACTTAACTTAGAAAGGTTGATTGTGAAAAACTGGAAATAAACCCCCGACACCAACACACAGTCACTAATTATCCACATTCTCTCCAGGATCATGAATCCTTTCCCACTAGCCTGACTCTCGTGTCCTTCACAAAGCGGCCCTACCCCCGCCAGCGTCTTTCCCTCTAATTCTAGTGGCTGTTTTGTTCGAGCAAAGAATGAAATGTTCCCACACTCAGAAGATTTTTCCTCATGAGGGTGTTTGCCATTGCGCTATTACTCACTTTACTCCACTAAGCCAAACACATACACGTCAAGCGTTCACTGTTCATGTGAAAATCAAGCGCGCTGATGTCATCAACAAATCGACAATAAAATTTGTTTCAACTAATTTGATCATCGATTTTAGTCAATAATGTCGACTGTTCGTTGCACCCCTAATTAACATACAGGTACGTTAGTGGCTGGAGGTTCATCCTGTCGTAAGGTTGTGTGTGTCTGACCAGTTGTTATTCATACATTTCAAAGAGGCTCAGAGGGTATAAAAAATCTGCTTTGCACAATACGGATACATGCTTTTTTACCACCATTTTACCATGCTAGGCTACAGTATAAATAAAATTTAGGTTAGAAAATTTGGTAGAGGACATTGAGTTCGGTGAATGGTTGGATCTGAGTGAACACAGTCTAGTTATTCAGTTATTCAGTTATTCATTTTCTCCATTACTTTGGTTAATTCAAATTAATGGAACAGGTAACAAATCACAGAGGAGGTAGCATCACGGAGGCAAAATATTCAAATATCACTTAAGCGATATGGTTTGAAAAGTCAGATGAACATGTTTCATCCTAAGCGATAATTCATTTCCGACATCAACTCATTCCACAGATGAGACTGGACGCTGCTATGTTCGGGTTTTGGCAGCATCATGCTAGGCAGCTAACTTGGATTTGTGACATATGGTTTCTTCCTCAAACTAAACAGACAGTGATTTAGATTTAATGAACAAATATGGGTGTAAACGATGGTGTAATGGTAAGGAATGTGGCCTCACACCTCTAAGGTCGGGGGTTCTAGTCCCACCTTAGGTCTGTGTGCGTAGAGTTTGCATGTTCTCCCTGTGATTGGTGAGTTTCCTCGCAAAAACATGCAGTTTAGGCTAATTTGTGCTCCAAAATTGTGTATGGTGTGCATGTATGCACTGAAATGGACTGACACCTTGTCCATGGTGTACCCAGCCTCATGATGTCCCTATCTCTTACATCTCTCTTTGTTCTATGCTATATGTCCACAAAGCAACCCCCTTAGTGCACTTCCTCATTTCTTATATTCCTGAATATACTTCAGAAGGCTTACTTTTAAATATGAATATATTTAAAAGAATATGCTAATGTGCTTCCTATCGTACATTCACCATATGACTAATTCTCTTCATTCTACCCAGAGCATGATAATTACCTTTGTACCTTCTTAACAGAAGTATCACAAGGCATGTAGCTGAAAAACTCTGTCTGTCCTGTGAATAGACTAGAGAGTGCATTCAGACATATCATGTGTGTATGTTTGTCCCTCTCTCAGTTCGGGGGCCAGCTAGAAAGATTATCAAGGCGCGGAGGACACATCAAGCAACAATTCTTCCTCTAATTAATTGTACACGTGACACTATCCCTTATTAAAACTATATACTGTTGTTTGTACTATGTGATTGGGTATTGTTCAACTATTGTTCGTACTATGTGATCATGTTGCATGTGCATTCCTTATGTGTTGAGGAACTTATAGCCAGTTTGCTATGGTTTACAAGTTTGTACAAGTTAAAAAGAAATCTTATGTTTTTTTTTCCTTTTCACTGTATCAGAAAAACAGACCGAACTGAGACTTTTGTGTACCGTTACACCCCTGGTGTTTACTAAAGCAGGACTGGGTGTTAATGCCTTCATTTAAACACTTAGGAAAAACATACTGTAAATGCATGAGAGAGACAACACAAGCTGTGTTATATGACAGCAAAAGACATTTCTGCCGTTAAGGCACTAACACAGTGGGCTTTAGGATGTCATCATGGACTCCGATGGAATTAATCAGCACCAAATGATTGAGCCGTGAAATACACATCACTGCATGTCTCCTACCAGCAAATAAGTGATACTGTGTCTCTCTTTGGTGATTTGCACCCACAGGTTATTACATCAGGGTTGCCAGATGTCTGTGACGCAAATGGTATTTAAATGCTTGGTCTGAAAACGGAAGGAAATGTTGCTTAAATTACTCTTTAATGTATGCTCAAAACCTCATAAAATGAAATCTAATAAAAAATCTATAGCCAATAAAATCTCCCAAATTTGGGTAATATTCTATTTATTGAATTAGATTATTTAAATACAGTGTATTAACACAGAAAATGTCATTAGTCAAAATGAACACAGAAGGCACAACACCATGGCTATATTTTTACTTAATTAAAATGTATTAGACCCTTGCTTACAAAGGTCCCGATAAGCAACTAGCATGGATGACCGAATAGTGGCACTAGGTAGTGTTTAATGTTTAAACAAAACAAAAAAAAAGCAAAATTAGTTTATGGATATAAATTAACGATGCACCAATCAATTTGCCAGTGACCGCAAAAGTGACCGATCATTCTCAGATATATTCAGTTCTGTGCCAGTCAAATTAACACACATGGGCTCCCAAGTGGCACAAGAGAAATGAGTCCGGCTTATCACCCGGAGATTATGACTCTGAACCCTGGCTGAGTCTAGGGAACGGACTGGTCATGCTCTCATGGAGAGGGGATTACTTAGGAAAAATGAAAATCTATGAAACTCTCTCCACTTTCTGACCCTTAAGCTAGTAGACTAGCTGCTTTCGGCAAAATAACAGATTGTTAGCAAACACCTTGCTGATTCATGTTTGGAAAGGTGGAGTTCATTACTATTTTTAAATCATACATTTATCAGCTGTGCTACCATATCCTTTCCAAATTCTGCTTTTGGTCTGCTGAAAAACTTTGCTTTATTCTATGACTATGTACTGGGTGCTGGTGGCTCAACAGTATGCTTTTCACCTGCCGTATAGAAGGACTGGGTTTGAATCACAGTTACTGGATGTAGGGCATCCTTAGTTTGCAGCAAGGTGAGACGGAATGAGAGATTTGCACCCAGCATAAAAGCTGCACACCATATTATACGGTTTAAATTTGCATGCTGAAACATAATTGGCTCTCACATTTTATGATGTAATGATGTTTAATACATAGCAGTGATTCTCAGGATGCACAGCTAAATGAACCATATACAAATTAATCATAGGTCTCACCAGTCACCACCGAATATATGATCACAATACCTAGATTTAAATTGCAATTCTAACTAACTAACTTCAAATACAAAAGTTTAACATTCTATATAAAATGTAAAAAACTTATCTAATTACTTACTCCTACCACATGGGATGAAAAAGTGTAAATATTTCAGTGTAACGCCTGGAAGATTATAAACAACGGCAACATTTTACCTTCTCAAATGCCTCCAGAGTCTCAAAACTTATCTTAAGTGTGTGCGGGTGTATGTGGGTTCACTGGCAGGCACAAAGGGCTTTGACTAATTTGTGCTCAATGTGTTTTAAGATTAGTCTAAGAGTGTGTAATGAGTGGGTTTGAGAATAATTCACTTGCAGAGTTTGTAGAGAAAGCCAGATTGGGGGCTGTTATGGTGTGCGATTTTTGATAATGCAACACCATAAAAATGTGTTTCTACTGTGCCACTCTGAAGCTTTCGTGCTCAGTACATAATTAGTTATATCTAAGGGCTGATTAGCTGATCACTGGTCATCACAAATTAAACTAAAAGCCTGCCAATTCTGGTCACTAGCTATTGTCACACGAAAGAACTGCAGTTCACAAATGAATCAAATCTCTAATGAAAAAATATATAGTTTACAAAGAACTGGCAGCTGTGTAATATTTTTTTCCCTAAATGTGGTTCGAACATGTGTGACAGGTTTACAGACTTACAGAGAGTGTTATTGAGCGTAAGTGAGTTAGGTAAACCTATCCTGGGATGTCTGGCCAGTGCTGTTATTAGCTCATGGTGGTCCTGCTGTTGGTCTGTTCCCCACTTAGAGAGCAGCTGATCGATATGTGAGGTGATTTCTCCCTCTATACTGTAGCTATAGATCAGAACACAATACAGAGAAAATTACGAGCTTGGTGGCAATAAATCTCAAGACTGACGTAGGTCCTGGGGCAAGGTCGTTCACCCTCATCCAGCTCCGGGATACAAATTCAAAATTCAAATTCAAATTTAAATTCAAATTTTATTTGTCACATACACAGTCATACACAGTACGAAATGTAGTGAAATGCTTATACGACCGCCAGTGACCTTAAAAGAGAATTAAAGCTTATAATAAGAAATACATTAGAAAAATTTAACTGAACTAGGATGAAAAAAAGAACTAAAAATAGAAATATGCTGTACATAAAAATAGAAATATACTGTACAAGAACATTTAAGAAATTTTGATATTTTTGGAAGAAAGATGGTGTGCAAATATGAATAAAAAAAGTTGTCTTTGTGCAATGGTTATTAAAGTGTCTTTGTGCAATGGTCCAGAATGTAAACGTAAACATGTAGTGTAGATGTGAAGGTAGATGTGCCTGGATTTGTCCATAGTGTCCATGGGTGTAAAAAGATTAATTGATTGATTGTAAAAAGATTGTGTTAGTTAGTTCTACATAGTGGCCCCACGATCTTTAAACAAATCTCTAAGTCAAAACATTTCTCACCTGTAAAGGAGTGCTAGAAATTTAATGGGAATGTTAATGTCTTTCAACCTTTAGGAATGTCTCATGCACATGAAGTCTGCACCATCTCACAGAACAGCAGGCTGGGCCCAGCAGACTGAGTACAAACCCAGCGATGTCTCAGACTATCATGTTACCTACAGGCCAGAGCAGAGAAGTACAGTAGCAGAGTGAGATAATTTCATTACTGCACTTAGGAATGATTTGCAAGCATCTGCCTTTTGATGTTAAAACCAGTTAACAGTTGTGAAGAGGGTAGTGCTGCCAATTCAATAGGCGCTGGTTTAAACAGTTTCAGTGCTTCACAATTTATTGTATAAAAAATTAACATCACAATATTTCACCGTGTGACTATTTGATCGCAAAAGACTGTGATTTTTTTTTACAGAAAATATACATACAGTCAGTAATTTATATAGAGTTTGTCAATAATTTAAGTTTTTCTTAATACTTTTGGGGTGAAAAATAAATGTTGGCAAAATAAGATAATTTGTGCAATAATGTGCTTTTAGCAAAGATAAATATGTTTGAATACATAATTACATTAAATAATTAAATATCGTTGTTTAAATTTCAGTCACAGTATGTTATTTGATTTTTTTAACTGCGATTTGATTTTCTTTTGTTTGTTTTTTGTTTTTAATATACTGTATCATCAAATCATGCAGCCCTCATCAGTGTCAAGATTCTAAAGCTTGTTGCAAGAAACCTTTGGAGCATCTGAGATGGATGTAGTGTACTGTATATTTCCACCTTATATCCAGTGTTTCCAGGATAGTTTTTGGCCAAAGATAAAGCACCTACTGAACATGAAATCATAACTAAATACAATTTATATTATTCTTTGTATTGTGGATATTTTCAGGTGTCAGTACTTTGACACATATATTTTAACTCACTGCAACTTGAACATGATTGAAATGAAATTCATTTCTTTACCTATTAAATATATTTTTGATTTATAGGAATATTATATTATTATAGGAATATTATAATATTAATATTACACAGATTGGGTTTTAAAGTATCATGATACATTACTGATATGACAGCGTCTGTATATTCAACACATAAAGGTCTGAATTTTATCTCAATGCTTTGAGAACAATTGCAGCAGGCTCCGAGTCAGCTCGGCTGGGATCATCATTTACACCATTCAAATGTTTTATTGCAGGTCAGTCTCATCAGTGTACTGAGCGTCAAGGCCTCTGGAAATGTCAATCCGTTTAACGCCTTTATTCAGGAAAGATTTTATTGTTTAATTAGGCCTTTGATACTAAACAGTTATCACCAAAAATTTTCAAACCCATTTTTTTTGGGAGAAGTCATCAAAAAATATTGAAACTAAATTTGGGATTATGTCAACACTATTCTGAGCTGTATTACATACTTTACACGTTAGCAAAGTTTTAAAATTAAGGTTTAAAGTATAACCAGTAATTAAGGTGTAACTGCTGTTGTAATTTTTTAGTGGAGATGCGTATCACATTAACAAGGCGGTAAAATAAAATAAAAAAACACTGGCATGCAGAAAAGATCTAGGAAAATCTGCCGCCAACGTAATAGACTATATTTATAAAATTCCATAAGTGTTTAACCTGCTTCCCTGCCCTCTTAGTCCTAATTCATTTACATTTCTATCTGCACCGTCGGCACACACATACACACACGGTCTGATTTGTTTTTTTCCATTATATCTCATGAGGTTCATTTAAGGCACTTTCATGTTTTATTCATCAATGTCAGAGTCATATCTCTGCTAACCAAAGTGGTTCATTTGACTCAACTGAGCAGTAAAAACAAGCAAAGCTTTCTGAACCACTAAGTATTATGTTTAATATACCTAGCAGTTGGCAACAAAACCTGCAGCAATAACAGGTTAGACGTTCAACCTGAATCAAGAATCCAGATACTGAAAAGACTGGACATGCCTGAGTCTATGAGTGTAAAGAAACCAGACAAATAACAGAAACAAACTGAAAGAGGGGATCGCTGCTTTTATACCTCACGAAGCATGTTGTCTCAGACAGTGGTTTAGCTTCCAGTTTCATTTCACATTAACCGTTTATTATGATAATATCATAAATACAATATTGTGTAAGGTGATGTTGATCATGATAAACACCATATTGTAGTTATGATATCATGTGCCTGTTTGCATGCTGGGAACACCCTGAAATTGGCAAGATGTTAGATAGATAACGGGGCAATCACCCTTTTTTAATGTGGGCTCAACTTGGGAAAGAACATGTAAAAAACATCTGAAAACAGGTTTTAGTTAGTGATAATCTCCTTGATTATGTTTGCATCGCTTTTCAGTTATGTCCTAGACATAAAGAGTGTCACTGTTGTGTGATGATAGAAACACAATTTAACTTTTATCAATCATAATTAACATGAATGGGATAGAGACAGACATCAATAACTTCTAAACAAAGAAGAATAATATAATCTTAAAAGTAACGGAAACTGTTAAAAAATATATAAAACTTACATACATCAATTAGGTCTCACGCTATGTATTACATGGTCTCCTCATACCAACAATATCATAATCATGATAAATCAAACGGATCTGAAACCTTATACATTTCTGTGGAAGTTGCACAAACATATGCCTAATACAAAGTTATATTTGTGACTCATACCTAAGCGTAAAAATACGCTCTTGCCATAGCAGTCCTGTGCCTGCGCTGATTGGTTGTGCATAACATACAGTACTGTGCAAAATTCTTAAGCCATGCTTAATTTCTTAGATTAAATGTAATTAAATGATGTAAATGCTGCTCAAAAACTACTTCAAAATTACCTAATTTCCATTTTTTATCTGTTCCAACCACTCAGCATTTAGTATTAGCAGTATACTAATCATGGCTAGATGATGGTATTATGTTTCGGGCAATATATAATCCATAAGCCATAATAATTGTAATGTATTTTTTTATTATTACCTATTTATTTCGTAAATTACTGTAAATGCATTCTGGATTGTCTTCACATATTCCATCAAACCAATACCAGAAAAAGAAAATAAAGGAATAAAGGTATTATTAAGTCTTAAAACCAAATTTTATTATATATATATATTCCTAAACTCAGAGTGGTGTCTGTTTCACTGGTCTTTTTGTATCTTTCAGCAGATTCTCCCACCTGTCAAAAACATGCTAGCAAGTGGACTTGCTACTCTCACTTCCCCTGAAGTGAATGAGTGTGTGTACATGGTGCTCTGAGATGGTCTGACGTCCCGCCAAAAGTTCTTTTCTGCCTTGAGCCCGGTGATCATGGGATGGGCTCTGAGTACATTACAAGCTTGATGAGGACATAAAGCAGTTACTCAATGTGAATGCATGAATGAATGAAAGTTTCATTCAATAACAGGTGGTGTTTACAAAGTCTCCAATACCAATACACTGCATCCTAACCTTTTTTATGTTAAATGCTTATTCACAAGCTTAAACATAATGCAGATTGATATATAGAACATCTTAATCACCTGTTTGTGGAAAAAGCCACACTACGCCGTTTATTTGCGGCACAGAGATAGTCTCACCTCTCCATTCGCTCGTATTGGTTTGTCATTTCAGTGGCAAATTCAGCACTGAGCTGTTTGTACATGCAATGCTGACCACCCTGTTTCAAGGTCATCGTGTCTACAGTATCTGAAGTCCTGAATCCCTGAAGGCTGCTACTTAAAAATGCTAATGTGACATGAGTGAATGTCGACCGACTCGTAAAACAATCAATGAATATTTCATTACCCAATAGTGTGCATACAGAAAGTACTTCAAAATAGATTGTAGGCACTTCTGAACAATAAAGACAGCTGTACGAGACACATGTGCAAGACTCAACATGGCTGTTACAATACAATCGAACAGTCAGTTTTTCAACTGTACCCTGGTGACTTTGTTCACAGTTATTTCTTTCAGGTTAACATTTTTTTGCTGTTGTGAATAAGGCCTTGTCATGGAAAAAAATATATTTATATTCAACCGTCACATACGCGAGAGGTAACAACCAATATCATAAATCCTATTTATTAGTTTAGATTTTTTGCTGTTAAACTGCTCATTACACCTGAATGTATTAGCCTTCTGTGAACTGTATACACAATCATTCACAAACATCACTTTACACATTACAGGAACTCTTCTGCTCTTCTTTTCTGTACAGTGCTGACCATGCTCCAAGCCCAATAAAAGGTGTTCCTGGGAGGCCATTGTGAGATAGGTAGCCAAATCATGGCTCCAGTGTACTGAGAAAAACTTTCTATCTTGATGGTATCCAAGCACTATTAAAATGTTGGGATAAGTACATCATTGGGGGAGATAATTATATGGAGAAATAAAAATGGTTTTCACTCAAAGAAAACTGTTATTCTGCACATGCAAAGATCCCGGTTTGACTTGAACAACCTTTTTAAAATGTATTTATTTTTCCTGTTTTTATTGTAAGTTAGTACACAGTTCATACAACAGCAGGGACTGTCTTGTCTCCTGGAGTTCCCTCAACATGAAATGTAGGTATAAACCTATATAAAGCATTATTAGCAACAACTTCTCATGACTTCGGGTATGTCTCACTGCCCACTCACGATTTTTTTTGCCTCAAATGTTTTATCCCTTACCTGACTAATATAGTAAAAACAGCCAGTGTTAGTGGATTTATGGCCCCTGGCATGAGTGTTACTAAATAATTAAGTACATGGAAAAAACTCTGTTGTAGAAATAACCCCGACAATCTCACATTTCTCAGGTTTTTATTCATGCATAACGAAAGAGTATGTATATCTAGTATTCATGCACGATGCAGAAGGATGTGACTGCAGAGCAAGATAAAGAGGTGCGCGCGCACACACACACAGAAACACTGCTATAGTTTATCTGCAGAGTCATCATGAGGTCAGTGTTGTTCAGATGACACAGCTGTAAGCCTAACCCTGCACAGTGACGTGATCCAACAAAGCAGCCGAGAGTCTTTCATTTTCAACAAGCAACGCATGGGAGTTAGGGACAGTATTAGATTTCTTTTTTATCTTTCAAGTGTGAAACATTACCTGTGTTTTATGGTTGCACACATTCATTCCTACATACCATAAAACCGCACCAGTGTTTCAGGTTCTAGTTCAGTATCTCATGGTCCTTAAGTCTGTAAAATGGCTTTATATATTGCTTGTATATTGTATATTAGGAAAGGAAATGAACAGTGACCACCCGATACAATATTATCACAATATCTAAGTGCCGATTGAATTTGTATTGCAATTCTGTAAGTATCATGACTGTATAAATATCCCAGTTCGATATAAAATTTTCTAAGCTTAAATGAATTGCTCATTCCACACTATATGCTCTATATTGCCCACCAAAGTAAGTATGAATAGAGCACACAACCTGTAGGATTATACGTCTTACCACCTCAAATGCAATTATAGATAAATTTAAAAAAATTATTAGAAAAATTAATTTTGGAGTCAGTGTTCCAATAAAAGGGTCAATTTTTCCTATCTCTATTGTAAATATTGTTTTAAGGTCATCCTAACACTAGAAGGAGATGTCCTTGTAGTGTGAATGCATCTGATTTGTGATCAACTTTGGGTTTTTATATGCATTCTTGAACTACACTACATGACCAAAGGTTTGTGGACACCTGCCCATCACATTTAGGTTTATCACGTTTCCCCTTTGCTCCAGGACTTCCACTCGCCTGGGAAGGCTTTCAACCCAATTTAAAGAAATCAGAGAATGTTGAGTGAGGAGGTCACGCATGTAATCAGACGTGCAGACCAAATGTGTTCAGTGGGACTGTGGTCAGGCTTCCACTACAACCTTCGCAAGCTATCTTCTCATGAACGGGTGCCCTGTCATGCTGTAAAAAAAATTAGGGTTCTTAGTTCCAGTGCAGGGAAATTTCAATACTACAGTAAAGAAGACATTCTAAACCGCGAAAGAGTGCATTAAAGGATGTGGAAGGGATGTCCAAAAACCTTTGATCATTGGTGAAACCATGGCAATTGGCGAAAAATAAACTCCCACATGCAACGGGTGTAAAGTGATTCAACCAACGTGAGATGAAAAATCTGACACACACTGTATTTTCATACACATACAGTCTGTACATCAGTGAATAGTCTACAGTGAGACTAGTGCAAGTCTTTCCCAAGAAGTCGAACAGGTTTTGGCTTGTGCGACAATGCTCAAGTTTACCTAAGGTTGAAGCTATTCCGGTTGTTAATCCACTTTACATGCAAACTAATCTTGACAAAAGTGACACAAAAGAATAGTGAACTAATCATTTAAAACCTCATCATGAAAGCAGCACAATGGCAAGCACAAAACACCAGTGAACAGGATGGAGGCCGAGTAAACCCCTCTCTGGTCTGTGATCTCTGAGGCGAACTACAAATTGTAAAGATTTATATATAATAGGGAAAAAAAAAATCATAAAGCACAGAATCCTAAATGTAATTCGCAGGCAGTATTTCTCCGTCCTTGAATACTTTCCACTGTAGTTAGAATATTCAGTGCAGCCTCTTTCCATGACACATTTTGAGGTCATACAGTTTACAGCTAAAAGCAGGTTATATCATTTCAGCATGTAAAAGCTAGAGTACTGGATGTGTGTGTGTGTGTGTGTGTGTGTGTGTGTGTGTGTGTTTTAAACCTAGACACAATATATTTATTCATCTGCACTAAAAAAAAAATATTTTACGCTTTTAAATGATAAATTAAGTGTGTGCAATTTGTGTATATGAAATCTTAAGAGTGTAGCACTGTTAGCATTCACATATAACAGATACATATCAGGAGAAAATGGCATTTTTGCCTCATTTGATGAAAATATAATTATAGCACCTGAACTTCTTTTCTCTCATCAAAAATACCAGGACCAACAAGTAAAGATAACTACATGATTATATATTTATTTTCCCTATACCAAATAAATAGCTAGTTAGCTAACTGTTAGAATGTGTCATTGGAAAATATGAGCGTAAATTCTGGTTGTCATCTAAAAGCCCTTGTTTTATAAATTATTCAAAACACATTACAATTTACCTTAAATCAAAACCCTTAAATACCTTAAATAGATACCTTGTCAATAATAAATACTCAACTAACAAGAATCTATTAGTTCTACTGTTCAAAGAAAGCACTACTCATTGGCTATTTTAGTACAGACGCAACATTCATCGATTGTAGACTGGATTTAAGACGCACTATGTGAAATATTATTGTGCACTTTATTGTTTATAATATGTGCACCAGGGACTCTGAATAGAATTAGAAAACGTCTGTAAACCGATGCAGACTATGTGGTAAGATGGGAATTCAGTTGCATACCATTGTACTAGGACTGCACGGTTTTTATGCGACTAATTGTAGAGTACTATTTTGTATGATCTAACTGTAGATGTAACAGCAGCAGTCTCTCTAACTTCATTTAAAAACCGAGTCTTCAAAAATTCACACCGCTTGAAGTCTCCATAAATTCACCACACACAGCATGAACTTTAAGTGCACCCTCTGGTGGTTTAAATATTAATAGGTATGCAGACTACGGAAAAATATTATGCAAAATATTTTCAGATTATTTTTCTAATCGTTATATTCTTAGTGGCAACCTTTTTTTACTCAGTTTTTTTTCAGAAACTCATAATAAACACTTTCTAAGACTATTAAGGAAAGAATAAAACATGAGATATTATTCTTAAAATCAACCGAATGGTGATAGAGCCTGATGCATCATGCATATAAACATAAATGAATTAAAGTAACACTTCAAGTAATACTTCTTTTTAACAGCAGAATGGGCCTGGAGCTTATGAGACAGTACAAGTCTCCCATTCTGTGCAAGTATGTAATTGGACTCCATTTTCCTGTTCTAGAAATGAAAGTAGGTGCTCTTATCGCCTAAATCAATATCCATTTTCATCTTAACCATGTGCTGCATTCCTGCTGAGGTGTGATACCCAAATACAGTGCACAACTTAGCCGAGTCTACCTACATATACAATCATCTACTGTATATGAAGCATGAATCTTTTATCATCAAGCGATGATGACAATTTTAAATAAAGCGAAAAGGTTTTATTCACCTTGAAGTTGCTCGAGTTGACCCATGTTGTAGCCAGGCCGTCCACCATCCTGTCGAGCATGGTCTGATCATTCTCCAAATCATGTGACTTCTGCCTATCCAGAATGTAGTCTATGATCTCCTGTCCAACCTGGAGTCGCCGTCCCAAGTCTTTCTGCATGACCAGTCCCACAATATATTCCATATTGGCCTCCATGTTTCCTTAAGGTCAAACCAGTTATAGACCAGGACTAGCATAAAAAAAGGCAACAAGAATAATGATGTGCAAAAACAGCACTTTATTGCAAAAAGGTTCTCTTTTTATTTACAGGCCAGAAGCACGTGGGCACCATATGTGAGTTCAGCGTGATTACAGCAAATACTTCAAACACTGGTAATGGAAAGAGTTCGGGGATTCATCTGTGATAGAGAACGAACATGACGTCGGTTCCCACATTATCCTGCAGATCGATTTACAGTCCTAAGGAAAAAAATGGAAAAATACAAAATGTTTTAGAGTATATAAAGCAAATATATAAATGTATTTCCTTCTAACACATTTCTATGTACATTATAGTGACAAAAAGTTAAAATATGATGAACAAATAGTATTAATATACAGTAAAATAAAATAGTGTTATATTATAGACACAAAGGTACAATTAAAGATACAACAAAAAAAACATTATTAATATTGTTGCACAAAAATCATCTAAAAATCTGGACTTTATGTAAGGTATATCAATGATTTAAGTTATTTGATTATTTATAAAAAAAATACTTTTAAGATAAAAAAATGTAAATATAACCAAACATCCTCTTTTTATTATTTGATGTTAGCCTGGATAAATACACATGAATACAAAATGGTACATTTAATAGTAACATAGCACAGTTTAAATCGCAATATGTGTCAAAATCATCACAAATTTTTTCAGCAATGTGATTTTTTGGACCAAATATGCAGGACATATAACATTGAGGTAATATGATTCCAGAAGTTGATTATTTTTCATTGTTCCTTTATTTCCCTGCAACAATATGAACTGAACAGTTGTGTCTTATTCCTTTCTTATAATAATAAACATTAGCTCAGGAATCTTACAGACATCTTAACAACTATGCATGTGGTAAAAATATTAACATCAAATATCTGGGAACCTGACAAGTCTGTGCTTGTGATTCAGGATCTGGACACAACTGTGTAAAGGAGAAAGAAACAGCTCAAGCTTCAATTAGGAATTTGGTCAAGTAAGTTTAAACACAGGGCTGTAGAATAAACTGATTACATTTATCTTCTTCATAACACAAGAATGCATGTGCACAGTGAATGTATCTATTTAAACACCTTTAATCAATACCTTATAACTACTAGCTAAACAAACTGGACTAATAAAATCTCTCAATATTTACACAGAAGTGAAAGCGGATTATTTGCATTTATGCAATTAATGAATTACCTTTGCTAAATTAATCTTTATTAGAGATGGTCACCAGGCATATAATTTAAAATGCAATTCATAATTGTTTTGTATTGGTGCACAATCCCAATAAATTCAGCTCATGCATCCATCATACGTTTATGTAATTGGGTTTACTTATAAAATCCATTACTAGCTGTGATCGCTCTAAATGTACTGGCATTAACTAATACTCAGTAAAAACTGCCTCTTTGTAGCAGACAGTGTAATATTAAGAAGTTATATAGTTAGATGCAAAGGACTGCTAGCTAACTTGCTAGCTAGCTGCAGAAATACTACTTTCATTGGTTAGCTCTGTTTCAGCTAACTTGAAAAAAAAAAGCATTTCTGACAGTTAACAGAGCAAATCGGGTTTTCTTAGAACAATCAATCACACGTACCAAAAACAGCGATACAGGCTGTACTCAGACATACCTGCCATGTCAGTCCTCTGCACTGAGCATCACTGAGATTGTTGATTATCAGATATTTCTGCAGCAAGCGGCGCTGATCATCTCCGCCCCGAAGCGCCCGTTTGGAATAAAGACTAAGCTGCGCATGCGCCAGTAGTAGCGCTGTTGCACGCGTTATTTTTTTTTCCAGCAGAATTGGAGCAAATCCCGCCTTCTGTACAACGATTGGCTGAAACGCAACACAAACATTTTTGCCGATTAGACACGTCCCCGCTTCCGTGAATACGAACAAGCCAATCCAAGCGAACAAGGCGGAACCCTTAAGACTGCACTGACGCATGAGACAGCGCCATCTACAGATCAACAGCCAGAAAGTCTTTCAGCAAATGTATGTACAGGTATACTGTACTGTAAATTCAAAGCTGGGAATGGTGCAAAAATTAGACATCCAAAGAAAAAATATAGTTGCAAGCAACGATGATCACGCCCAAGCACCTGCGCCATTGCCATCCGTGTGCTTTTTGATCATGTTTAGACCTCCAAAAAGCCCCGGATGCTGGGAAAAAAAAGCATCACACTATCACTCAATATGATGTCACTCAGGCAGTAAATAGCCAATTTGTGGCATAGTTTTAAGGTATTGTCATGGCTGAACTTAAAATTCCTTCACATTTTTGCATCATATTTGCATGGTTAGATGAGTTATGCAGCAAAATCTTGTGTGAAGGCCCGTGCCACGCCCAGACACCCAGGCGTTCTAATGGCAGCTAATTTCAACCTGTGTGGTAAATTTCATGGCTTTTTGAGCATGTTAAGGCCCCTAATAAGCCCGGATGCTGGGGGAAAAAATGTGATATGTGAGTGAGTTTGAGTCATTATATAATAGTTAACATGTTTTATACTGCATACTATTTATGCAGTATATAACATAATAATGTTGTTGTTAAAGTAATAATTTAGTATTATCAACAAGATTATCACAGCTATCACGCATTCAGTATTTTTAAAAGGTAGAATTCCATTGCAATGTAATTTATTCATTTATTTTCTATAACGATTATCCTTCAGGGTTAGAGGGGAAACTTTGGGCACACCCTCGACAGGGTGCCAATCCATCGCAGGGACACGCACACACTATGCCAGTTTGGGAATGGCAGTTGCCAATCCTAATCCTAATTATCCTAAGAATCCTAGCCTAATCTGTATGTCTTTGGACTGATAGAGAAAAAGGCTGCAGTACTGCAGACTTATTAATTCTGTTGTTAATGCCATTAATTAATGCCTTATTTTTTGAAGTAAAAGCTATTTAGCAGGACATTTTGAACAACATTTATTATTATATAATGGGTATATGTGTAATTTCAGTGCCATTTCAGCTATCATAACACAAGTAATAACACATATGTTAATCACATGATTCTAAATATATTATACAAATAGAAATTCTGAAGCTATTAGCAATTTTCACCCTTATCAATTTCATACTTGTAAGTTGAGAACTGTGGTTATCACAACTGCAGTTGTGCATCAGCTCGCAATATTTCTGCTGATATAATAGACATTGAGTGAGTAAGTGAGTGTTATATTTCTGGCAGGAAAATTTTTCTTCCATTCTCGATCAGTGAACTCTGTGAGAACCATTCTCTCCAGTCTTTTCTCCTGAATCTTATCCTCTGAAGGGGCACTGATGAGTACGCCACTTTACACGTAGTAAAGCATCTAACCAGTCAGAGATGAAAGTAAATTGTTGTACCCAATAATAAGGTTTAATTTATTGGAAAAGACGGGAAGCCTATCCTGACCTCAAAGTTGAAAAATAAACTTCATGATGTAAGTTGTTACATGTTGCTATTAAACAAAATGACATAAGACTTTTAAATTAGCGTAGTGTGTACAATTCATTTTTCAATTAAATTCTTGAAAAGTTAAATAAGCTAAATTAATTTTACAGGACATGTCTGCATTGTGAGATCACTCTGAAACTCTTTTTAGACCAAAACATTTTTTTCTTGATTCTTTGCAAAAATAAAAAGATTTTTTAGGAGTAATAATCAAATGGGCGAGGGATATCTAAGACGTTTTTGACTTTGTAAGGACATTCTCATAGCTGATCCTCATGAAAACCAATTTTTAATGAAAATACAGTACAAAATTTTTATAATAAAAAAATGCAAAAAAAAACAAAAAAACTTTCCTCGTTCTTTGGTTTACACTTGGGTAAAATGTTGATGTGGGTGTGCATTAACTAGCTGGATTTTGTCAGTGGAAGAACTCAGCCACTAAAGTTGCACAAGGCATTGTAGTCTTAGTGTCTGTCCCAAGCCCAAATAAATAAGTATTGCGTCAGGAAGAGCATCCATAAAACGTGCTGAATTAATGTGCAGATCATGAATAAGATTTCCATACTGGAACAAGTATCAAGGCCCGGGTTAACAACAACCGCCTCAGGTATTGTTGTGCAGCAGGATACGTGTAAAAAAATGGGCTATTAAAACCGTAAAGCTTAAGAGTGTCTCCAAAAAAGAAAAATTGGTGATTGCAGTTGGCATTAATGGGCATGTTGGAAAAGTGAACAGAGGTGATGAGGAGGTGAAGTGGAGGTATGGCTTGGTGGTGACATAAGGAAATACAGACAAGTAAAGACAAAGATGCTGGCAAAAAATGAATTGAGATAGTAGGAGAGTTATATAGACACGAGTATAAAGAGATGCAATATAAGGTGAAGAGGCCAAAGGCTAAGGAATATAGTAAGTTGTATGAGAAGATAATCTCAAAGGAAGTGGAAAAGTATTTATAATCACTGGCCAAACAGAGAGACCAAGTGGGGAAGGATGTACTACCAGTTAGGCTGGTAAAAGATGAAGATGGAAATTTACTGACAAGCGAAGAGAGTGGAGGTTGCTTTAAGAAAGTGGAGGAAGTATTTTTTATTAGCAATGATAGATAGAAAAGATGTGAGAGAGAAAATTGTATGAGGTGGAGGTAGTGAAGCAGGTAGTAAATGGAATTAGTAAGAATCAAGTGAGGACAGCTATGAAGAGGATAAATACTGGAAATTCCAGTGGAGGCATGGAAGTGTTTAGGAGAGATGGCGGTGGAGTTGCTTAATAGATTATTTAACAAAATCTTACAAAGTAAAAGGATGCCTGATGAGTGGAGAAGAAGAATTTTAGCTTTACACCAAACATGGCATGTTTGCTTTGAGAATGTTGATTTAGAAGTATAACGAAGGTCAAAAAGAGTTGCATTGCGTATTTGTATATCTAGAGAAAAAGTATGACATTGTGCCCAAAGATCAACTGTGGTATTGCATGAGGAAATCAGGAGTGGCAAAGAAATATGTGAAGGTGATGCAAGATGTTGAAGATACAATCAGTGGTTTATGGTGGAGCTGGGACCGCACCAGGGATCGTCTCTTAGCCCCTTCCCATTTGCATTAGTAAAGGACAGGTTGCTGGATGAGGTTAGACAAGAGTCCCAATGGACTTTGATGTTTGCAGATGATGTTATGATTGGTAGCAAGAGTAAGGAGCAGGTTGAGTGACTCTAGAAAGGTGGAGTCATCGCAACACAGCCGCCGAAAGGGAAAAGGCCTCTGCCTCAACTTAAGGTGACTTAAAAGCTTTTCCCAGTAAGGAATGCTGCCAAAATGTTGGACTGTCATGCTTGACTCTCGCCTGAGGCTGTGCCAAAAGAAGGCTGGACGGTGCTGGCTTTCCGTGAATGTGCTGTCAAGGATCCTGAGAGCACCTCTGTCTCTAAGAGCTCTTTTTTTTTTAATTCTGGTGCCGCTTTTGCTCACCAGCCAAATGCTTACCTGCCAGCTGGGCACTGTCTCCAGACCTGCATGTGCACATCGAGGCGAGGCAACAGTGCTAACCACTATGGCATCTTTAAAATTTTATCATAACAAATTATCAAAGGTGCAAGCAAATGTGTGTGTGTGTGTGTGTGTGTGTGTGTGTGTGTGTGTGTGTGTGTAGGTCTATACATGTTAATGGTGCTTTGTGGTGTACTGGCATCTCAGCCACAGTGCATTCCTACAATGTGCCCAGTGTTTCCAGGGTGGTGATGTGTGGTGTCCTGGCTTACCATCCAGGGAGTTTGCCTACCCCAGGTATAAGAAGTTGGTTTTAAAGTTAGCACATGAAGTTTGTCCTTTCCAAGCTGGATCAGCATTTACGTAATGTGTCATAGCGATCAGTCGATTAGTGTGTCAAAGCAAAAGGTACTGTACATTTTTAACATTTAAGTCAGCTCGTCAAAAGACATCAGACATTAATTCCTACCACACCATTTACTTTGTTGATTAGGTAAGTAGACTATAGCATTAGGAAAGGGCTAACCATAATGAATTTAAATGAGATATTTTGGCTTGTGTTGTTCCTAGTAGGCACTGGAGCCAATACATTATGAATAAACAAATGTGTGGTCTTCCACTGGACAAGACACAAAAGTCAAAATACAGTCACAGACAAGTATACCATTGTAAGGTTATCCCATCACCAAAAAGTTGCCTTACCTCAGTTAACATATCTAATTGAACTAAACAACAGATAAATAATAAGTTATTCATCGCCTAATTCCGTTGAATTTATCAACTTTTATCTTGGTATGTTAGAATGTTCTACTCAGGTTAAGAACCTTGGTGTTATCTTGGACAATACACTTTCTTTCAATGCTCATATAAATAATATGTCCTGCACAGTCTTTTTTCAGATTTTGATTAATGCATTTGTGACGTCTTGCATTGGCTATTCTAATTCCTTCTTGTCTGGCATCTCAAAGAAATCGATTACAAATTGTACAGAATTCATCAGTCAGGGTAATTAGGTGATCTAAATGATCAGATCAATGGCTTTCCTAATCAGTTAAAAATAATACTCTTAACATTTAAGGCCCTTCATAATCTTGCCCTAACGTTTTTTTTTAAATCAGATTTAATTCAGATCTACACCCCTGCTCACTCTCTGATTTCCTGTTTAGCTGGGCTGCTTTCAGTTCCAGACTTTTAACTTAACACAAAAGCTGCTCCATTCTCCAATATTGCACCAATTTAAGTTGCTACCTTCTGACTTTCATTTGTCATTTCTTTCTCAGCGTTTTAGTTCAAATAGCCGATTGGCCCATTTAGTCCATATTGTATTGACTAGTGAGTTTTTTCTATGACTTTGCAAGTTGTGATTCATTGTTATGGTTTTAAATGTGTTTTTTTTTTTTTTTTTTATTCTATTTTGATTATGTATTTATTTTAGTTTTTATGATCTTTGTGGATTTTAATTTTTTTCTTGTTTTATTGTTTTAACTTTCATTGTTGATGTTGTTGTGAAGTGTCCTTGGGTGAATATTATATATTATTATTATTATTATCATCATTACAGGCGGAACAATGGCGTTATGGGTCTGTGTGCATGGAGTTTGCATGTTCCCCGTGCTTGGTGGGTTGCCTCCGGGTATCCTGTTTCCCCCACAGTACAAAGACATGCAGATTAGGTTAATTGGTGTTTCCAAAGTGCTTGTAGTATGTGTGGCTGTGTGTGAGTACTCTGCAATGGATTGGCACCCTGTACAGGGTGTACCTGGCCTTGCACCGTAAGTCTCCTGGGATAGGTTCCAGGTCCTGCCGGCCCTGTACAGGATAAAGTGCTATAGATTAATTAATAAGTTACAGTAAAACCTCTGATTACGAGTAAGACGGTTTACGAGTGTTCCACAAGACCAGCAAAGATTTTTAATACATTTTGACTTTGAAAACGAGTGTGGTCTTGGTTTACGAGCACCAAGTATCATGTATCACGCATGCGCTTCTTGTTTTGACGCCGAGTGTCACGTGATCACAACTGAGCCAACAATTTTTCTCTCTCTTGAGCTGCGGAATTGTAGGTAATCATCTCCCCTGCTGGGTCTTAGTGCTCGTCTCTTACTGGTATAATTAACATCCATGCACGCGTTTACTGTTTACCTCAACCCTGTGACCACGTGTGTGTGTGTGTGAAACATATTTTATTTTGTGTTTGTAAGCACATGTGTACAGCGTATGTGTACTGTTTCTTATAATACACGTGTGCGCGTGTAAAGCAAAGAAAATCTCATTAGAAATCTCATTTTTTTCTCTCTACCTCTCCGTTTCAGCCTGTGTGAGCTTATGTGTTACAAACAGAGGGTGCTTCACACACACACAAACACACACTCGTGCGCAAGAGAGAGTGTGTGTGACCCCGTGCCGGCGTGAGAAAGAGAGAGTGAAAATTTCCAGACTGGTTGAAATCTGCTGCCATTAGGATGCCTGAGAGTCATGTGATTCAGGGCCCTTAGGGGCTCCCACACGAGTGCTGCATAGCTCAAACACACTTGCACGTATGCACATAAAACTCGGTACATATTTAGAACTCATCGAGCCAAACAACTTTTGCACTGCATGTCCTTGCCTCAACTCAACAGGAAGTCAGGTATTTTGGGTCATTTGCCAAAACGCACCCAGTGGATTTTGATATACTCCTCCTAGGGAATTTATACAATGTGATCTAACGACATTGAGGATGCAAAATTGTAGAGGGATTTTGGAGGGAAACTTACACTTAAAAATGGTTAATAATTTTCTGTGTAGCCATATGTTGGGTGACATTATATTCAGTGACATCACGTTCTGTGACATCACGTTTAGTGACATCACATTGAGTAACATCATAGTGTGATGCTTATTTTCCAGCATCTGCGGCCTATTTCACGTACACATCACAAGAGTTAACACTCACACACACGCGCGCACAGACTCATACGCACAAACACACACATACACACTCACATCTCTCTCTTACACACAGACACACACCACGCATGCGTGCATAAACGCACTCATATATCACAAATGTTAAAACACACACACATACACATCACAAATGCTAACACTCTCTCTCTCACACTTACACACACACACACTCATACACACATACTGTACACACAAAAACGCAACACATCACAAATATTTAATGTCCAAGCTGGCTTTAGCCTTATTATGTTATGATGTGTAAAGTGTACAAGTTGGCTTTTTGGATTTTTAGAGGTCTTAACATGCTCAAAAGACAAACAGATTGTCTGGTGCGTCCGGGTGGCAATGGCGCAGGGTGCTTGGGCCCGCTCATCGTTGCTTGCAACTATATTTATTATAACTATTATGGTCTGCCAGAAAGTGCTGTGCAGTCCAAGGAGTTTTCTGGAACATGGTTAGATTTAGAAAGTTTAAATGATTTCAGTATGCATTATAATTCTTTTGGCTAGTGTCATCAACCATACTGTAAAAACAAAACATGCTTGTTTTACTTGCAGTCATACATTCCAATGACACCATGTAAAGAAATGTGCATAAATGTCTACCATTCCAGTCCACTGCTCACATGATCTATACATTTTTATTCCATCTACCCATAAAAAACCTGTACCAAAATGTCATACACTACATCTACAGTGGTGTGAAAAATTATTTGCCCCCTTCCTGATTTCTTATTCTTTTGCATGTTTGTCACACTTAAATGTTTCTGCTCATCAAAAACCGTTAACTATTAGTCAAAGATAACATAATTGAACACAAAATGCAGTTTTTAAATGAAGGTTTATGTTATTAAGGGAGAAAAAAAAAACTCCAAATCTACATGGCTCTGTGTGAAAAAGTGATTGCCCCCCTTGTTAAAAAATAATTTAACTGTGGTTTATCACACCTGAGTTCAATTTTTGTAGTCACCCCCAGGCCTGATTACTGCCACACCTGTTTCAATCACTTAAAATAGGAGCTACCTGACACAGAGAAGTAGACCAAAAGCACCTCAAAAGCTAGACATCATGCCAAGATCCAAAGAAATTCAGGAACAAATGAGAACTAAAGTAATTGAGATCTATTAGTCTGGTAAAGGTTATAAAGCCATTTCTAAAGCTTTGGGACTCCAGCGAACCACAGTGAGAGCCATTATCCACAAATGGCAAAAACATGGAACAGTGGTGAACCTTCCCAGGAGTGGCCGGCCGACCAAAATTACCCCAAGAGCGCAGAGACAACTCATCCGAGAGGTCACAAAAGACCCCAGGACAACATCTAAAGAACTGCAGGCCTCACTTGCCTCAATTAAGGTCAGTGTTCACGACTCCACCATAAGAAAGAGACTGGGCAAAAACAGCCTGCATGGCAGATTTCCAAGGCGCAAACCACTTTTAAGCAAAAAGAACATTAAGGCTCGTCTCAATTTTGCTAAAAAACATCTCAATGATTGCCAAGACTTTTGGGAAAATACCTTGTGGACCGACGAGACAAAAGTTCAACTTTTTGGAAGGTACGTGTCCCGTTACATCTGGCATAAAAGTAACACAGTATTTCAGGAAAAGAACATCATACCAACAGTAAAATATGGTAGTGGTAGTGTGATGGTCTGGGGTTGTTTTGCTGCTTCAGGACCTGGAAGGCTTGCTGTGATAGATGGAACCATGAATTCTACTGTCTACCAAAAAATCCTGAAGGAGAATGTCCGGCCATCTGTTCGTCAACTCAAGCTGAAGCGATCTTGGGTGCTGCAGCAGGACAATGACCCAAAACACACCAGCAAATCCACCTCTGAATGGCTGAAGAAAAACAAAATGAAGACTTTGGAGTGGCCTAGTCAAAGTCCTGACCTGAATCCTATTGAGATGTTGTGGCATGACCTTAAAAAGGCGGTTCATGCTAGAAAACCCTCAAATAAAGCTGAATTACAACAATTCTGCAAAGATGAGTGGGCCAAAATTCCTCCAGAGCGCTGTAAAAGACTCGTTGCAAGTTATCGCAAACGCTTGATTGCAGTTATTGCTGCTAAGGGTGGCCCAACCTGTTATTATGTTCAGGGGGCAATTACTTTTTCACACAGGGCCATAAATAAAAAAAATCATCATTTAAAAACTGCATTTTGTGTTTACTTGTGTTATCTTTGACTAATAGTTAAATGTGTTTGATGATCAGAAACATTTTGTGTGACAAACATGCAAAAGAATAAGAAATCAGGAAGGGTCCAAAACAGTTTTTCACACCACTGTATATACAGTGCATCCGAAAAGTATTCACAGTGCATCACTTTTTTTTTCCACATTTTGTTATGTCACAGCCTTATTGTAAAAAGGATTAAATAATTTTTTTTCCTCAGAATTCTACACACAACACCCCATAATGACAACATGAAAAAAGGTTACTTGAGATTTTTGCTAATTTTTTTTTTTTTTTTTGAGAAAGCACATGAACATAAGTATTCACAGCCTTTGCCATAAAGCTCAAAATTGAGCTCAGACGCATCCTGTTTCCCCTAATCATCCTTGAGATGTTTCTGCAGCTCAATTGAAGTCCACCTGTGGTAAATTTAATTGATTGGACATGATTTGGAAAGGCACACACCTGTTTATATAAGGTCCCACATGTCAGAGCACCAAGACAGAGGAGAACCTTCCAGAAGGACAACCATCTCTGCAGCAATCCATCAATCAGGGCTATATGGTAGAGTGGCCAGATGGAAGCCACTCCTTAGTAAAAGGCACATGGCAGCCCGCCTGGAATTTGCCAAAAGGCACCTAAAAGATGCCATCCAAAGTTACAGTGTGATCTAAATTCTTGCCTCTAGCTACATGCGGTCCTATGACTAAAACTTCTGTCTTATCAGGATTAAGCAAAAGGAAATTAATTAACATCTATTTGATCGGTCAAATAGAATCTGAGCCAGGAGATTCCTTAATTCCTACCACATAACACCTTTATATAATAATCATTATAACAGAGTTGTGCCAAGCAGAGCACACAACGAATAAAATATATTTCAATACTTAACATAAAATGATAAAATAAAGGTTACATTTTTTAAATGTTCTGGTGCCTAAATTGTCCTCTAAATGTGGAATGTCTCGTATACTCTGTATTTACAGATTTAGCATTCCCACTATCATTGCTGCTAGCATTTCCATTATCATGATTATCATCGTCGCCGAGACGTCCGTGCCCGATGTTAGAACGACGTTTAGCCTACGTATTTAAGACGTAAATGTATTAAAACGACCCTGATCCGGGGGGGGCTTTATAAGCGCTTTCTATTCAAGACTACCTGTTGTGCAGGTGTGAACATGTTACACCAGTTCATTTGTAACTGCAATGCAAGCAAAAATGGACGGCCCACTTGTGATTTGCACAAAAGAAGAGGAGCATGCAAAGATTCATTTTTTGTTGTCTGGTGCCGTTAGTTATCAAAGACTTTGGGCACAGGAGGGAGAAAGTATTTTGTCACAAAGAAGTATGTTTGAATTGGTATAAAAGTTCAAGGAAGGTCGCAAAAGTGTTAGTCATCAAGAAGGAGCCGGACACCCGTCCACATCCTTGTCATCACTACGACCCTGAGAGTATGGAACTGGCAAAGTATGGAATAGAAACATTCTTAATTCAAGAGAAAGTTTTTTCAAATTGATGCTTACAGTTTTCTGGGATTCTCATGGGCCAGTATTAGAACATTATCAGGAAAAGGTTCAAGAATCAACAGTGCTCATCACAGTTAAATGTTTATTGAAGATAAGAAGCCTAAACTTGGTTAAATGCAGAGGACTGCTATCCAATGGCAATGTGATCTTGTATGCCAATGCATATTTGCATACTTCGGGCCACACCGAAATTTAGTTTTTGAAGTTAAAGCATTCTCCCTATAGACCCGATCTTGCTTTTTCCCCTGAAAGCTAGGAGTACGAAGATTCACTTCTGATGAAGAAGTGAAAACAGCAGTGCATTCATGGCTTGCAGCTCAGCCTATACCATTTTAATTCGGGGAATACGAAAGCTTGTTGACAGATGGATAACTAATACTGTAAGTAGCTACTCCCCATGTCAGAAGACATATTCTGTGGTTGTGGCAAAGACTAAGAAAGCTAAGGAGATTGCTGAAACTAATAAAATAGGCCTAAAAACTGTAAAACACATTGTTAAAACTTGGAAGGGTAGTGTTGAACCATTGTGACAAAAAAATGTGGGCGCTAAAATGAATGAATGAGCATTTTGGGAGATCACATAAAGGTTTAGTGAAATCAAATCATAAAAAAAACTTTTAAACTTATGGCTATGTTTAATAGTGAAAGTGAGAGCATTTCCATTTGCACAGTGTGTAGAGAACACAAGGGATTGAAACTAAACAGCTAGCCTTAGTAAAACCATATATCAGTAAGGCTGGGTGGACTGTGGATCATTGGAAAAAGGTCATGTGCTCTGATGAGTCCTGATTTACCCTGTTCCAGAGTGGAGAGAAGAGGCAGATAAAGAGATGTGATAGAGAAGGCCATGGAGTTTTTGGAGAGAAATTCATACACCTCTGGACTGAAATAAATGTTGTGACATTTCATAACCTTACTGAAACAATGTCATGAATGTCCTAATCAAAGCAAAATGTGGTTCAATGAAATATTAGTGTGTGATTTGTTTTTGGCTGGGCAGTGTATTTTCTTGCAAAAAAATATACATAATATAGTTGTAAAAAGAATATGGACATACGGCCATCACACTTATACTATACATTATGTGGGTTTTCTCCCAGTTGTATACACATGGATGTCCACAATGTTTGTATGCTATAACGTGTGTGATTTTTTTATCACTTGTACGAAGGGGCCCAAACCTCTTTCAGCATGATAATCCCTCATGCATAACCTGAGGTTTCTAAAGACATGGTTTGCCAATGTTGGTGGAAAAAAAACTTAAATGCCCTTACAGCAGCCTGACCTTAACCACAGTGAACACCTTTGGGATGAATAGGAATGCAGACTTGTGGCTGAATTAACACAATTCTCCACAACCACATTGCAAAATGTACAGTATTGGAAAGCCGTCCCAGAAGAATGAAAATGGCTGACCATACCTCCTTCTCTGTAATTTGTCCACAATGTATTTTTATTAATTTTTTTTAATTAGCTATTAACAAATGACTACCACACACATATATATAGACGTTTATGTAGCAGTGTGGACAAAACAAACAAATCCTGAATTTGAAGTACAGATGCCCTGGGTAAAATATGACTCTAGCAAAAGCGGGAAAAGTTCTCTATTTTACATTTCCACTTGAATAAAAGTACAAAAGTACTCACCTTCAAATGTACTGAAGTACTGAGGTATTAAAATTAAGATTACTCAGAGTGACATAATCAGATAATATTTTAATTGAGTCTGACAATTGCAATTGAGTCTGACACTGAAACATTATTATGAACATAAGTGAGTTATTTCTGTTAGGGAGATATGAATGACTGAAATAACAGGATTTGTGGGGAAAAAAAATAAAAATAAAATATACTGTAAATCGCCCAACCACACACCCAGAACACAATCAAAAACAGGCCCAATACCCTCCAGCTACGACGGATGTGTGTGTATCAAACAGGTCATACACATATTACTGTACTATGCCCAACCTAGTTCAAATATTCAATCAGGCAATACCATTAAATTCGTAAAAAAAAAAAAAAAAAGAAGAACCAGTTTCCATTTGTAAAAGAATGTCTCAGTAAAACCTATTAGCATATATTTTATCTTTTTCAGTTTAATAAAAAGTAATTAGTCTTTTATTTACTTAGAAATGGAGGGACATGTACTGTAATGGACTTAAATGTAAAGATATGGAACCTCTGGCCAACACAGAAGAGAACCCTAGAACATCAGCAAAACCCAATGAAACTGGATCAGGAACTTATGCATATATAGCAATTAATGAACATGGTTGCAACTGCCAGGCATGATGCTGAAAAAAAAAAACCTGTCCAGAACTCCTGTAAATTTGGGCACAAAAGAAAAAAAAACATGTGACTTAAATGACAAAGAGAGCACTGTCACATCCGTTCTCAGCATCAGGATAGATTTTCAGGCAGCCTTGCTTTAAAAAAATGGACTCAAAACAGGGCTACCATGCTTAAGCTAGAAAAAGGACATATGCCAAACATTTAACCAAATATCCCAGACATCAGTTTCCCTCTCTTTGTTGAATGTTAATCAATGTTTCGCGTATTTGGTGTATTAGAGATTAAATGAGATACTGGATTATTTGATAGTTAATCAACACAACACGGATGGTTTAAAGGCAATTTGCAATCACTTAAAAGTCATTACTAAGATGACAAAGTTTTGACAAAGTTTAAGAGGACATAACGTTAGCAGATGCGTTTTAATGCTGTAAGTGCCACCATGGTTGGTTTTGAATGTGGGTTTTGGCATGCAGCTGCTTGCCCCTCTTTCCAGTACACTTACGATGAAAGTTTTAGTAACCATACCATGGTAACCATACCAGCCTACTTTTATCCATGTGTCTATCTATAATACATACTGTAGATGTAATCTAGGCATAAATCTCCCTTTCTCAACATTAGTCCCAAGTCCAAACCACAAAATACTGAAATCAGGACAAATGCAAATCACTTTAATTGTTTATATTTACAATATTGATGAATTTGATTTTATGTGCGAGGTACTTTACCCTAGAAAAAAGTGCCACAATGCATGGTGTTGTTCTTATAATCATCTTGAAATTATAATGTGTGTGCAGGGTGGCAAGCAGGTTGACGTATTCCACACCCAGTTATTTTCCTATGGTCGATGAATAAAAAAGTACCATGGGGTTAAGACTTCTTTAGAAGTCTTCTAAAGAAGTCCATTTGCATCAGTACTGCCAACATGTCAAAGTCCTTGGTTTGTTGTGTGATTTGAGTGCCCCATCTGAAACCAAATCCTGGCTGTGGGTGACTCAATGGCGCTGTTCTGGCTGGTATGCAGAGCCAATTACAACTACAGGGGCCAGCACTGGATTTTTTGAGATGCCTCCCTCCTTCTGCATCCCGCTCTTCCTCCTGGCAGCCAGCAGGGCCACTAACATGTTCTTCACCATTGTGGATATGGATCACTATCTGAATAATTGTGAGCCTACACCGGACAAATCTAATGAATCTGAACTACGCCATGTGGGTCACTTCAGGCCTATGGGCAATTATTACAGCTATGACAGGACACTTGCTGGGCTCGCTACACTTTTTTGAAAGCCACCGCCATGGTCTTACTCATCAGCCTCTTCCCAACCACAAGATTGGATCCTGAAGATCTGGTTCAACTGTTGGTGACACAGTAGTGAGGTACATAGTGAGGCGAATCTGCACACAGTGAGCCAAATCTGCCATTTTATAATTCAGTTCAGTGGGCTAAACCCTCTGGTTTGCTGCTTTTGCTGCATTCAGTTGGATCATGCAGCCTTTTTAATCTTTACGAAACTCAAAAAGTACAAAGAAGTGTATAAAGTATATTTAAACAGAATATGTTAAAATGCTGTTACCTGATAAATCAATTTATGATATGTATATGCCAGCTTTGAAACGGGTTGTAATCCTGTACAATTTTCCATTTTCAGTGGAACAAGTTTTAAAAACTTGTCATTTTTGCAAACCTTACTATTTGACCTAAATATTATAATTTAACTATTCATTTAAAAATAGTGTCTTTCTCTTCAAAAAAAGATGTTTGTTCCAGAGTAAGAAACTGTGATGTGACTTAGCACCCCAATTTTATATGTAATTTATTTATTTTAAACTCCTTGTTTTAACATGCCATATGCAGAGCATTGCCAAAAAGAGTTGTCAAAGTTTAGAAAGGTTCAAATTTAGAAAGCGTCAAATTATTGGCCTGCATTACATTGTTCTGGAGGCAAATGCTTAAGGTGCTTATTTCCCATAAGAAATAATGCAGAAAATCTGTTCTAGCCACCCAAAAATATTAAGTCCAATATTTCCTATATTGACTATAATCATATTTTTGCATATAGAAACAATCAAAGCATTTATGAAAGGTATGTAAATGAAATAAATACATAGACATTAAACCTATCATAACCTCAATTTATGATTCCTCTTGGCACCAGCTGATTTTTAGTATATACTGTTTATATACAGTAACAACCTCATCAGCAAACTCATTTCCCCTCCCGTCTGTTCCAATCACTCAGCATTCAGCATCACCAGTATACTATTCAGCGGCCTGATCATCTATCATCTGCACCTGTCATTTCTATCTGGTTCATGCCAAGTTAGATGTTTTTATGCTTGAATTATTCATGTCATTGTGTGGCCTAACAAACAAAAAACATTCCTCTTAACTTGGTCAGGTAAAGGGACTGGAGTAAAAAAAAGCCAAAAATTAAAGCCAAAACAGCCCTTCAGTTAGCCTGGAGAACTATTCCTCAAGACTACATAAAAAAGAAGAAATTCTCGCTCTTTGAAAGCAGCATATAAAGAAATGAGGGCTGGCTCATGACTTTTCCACAGTCCAATCCTGTCTACTGGATTTCAGGTTATCTGGCCTGTTTATTAACATTGTATTTGTCTCAGTCCTCTATATATAGAGGGGCAAAAAAGCCACCAAATGTGCAAGTTCTCCCACTTAAAAAGATGAGAGAGGCCTGATATTTTTATCATAGGTATACCTCAACTATGAGGGACAAAATAAGAAAAAAAATCTAGAAAATCACATTGTAGGATTTTTAATGAATTAATTGGTAAATTCCTCTGTGAAATAAGTATTTGGTCACCTACAAACAAGCAAGATTTCTGACTCTCACAGACCTGTAACTTCATCTTTAAGAGGCTCCTCTGTCCTCCACTCGTTACCTGTGTTAATAGCTTCTGTTTGAACTCGTTATCAGTATAAAAGACACCTGTCCACAACCTCAAACAGTCATACTCCAAACTCCACTATGGCCAAGACCAAATATCTGTCAAAGGACACCAGAAACAAAATTTTAGACCTGCACCAGGCTGGAAAGACTAAATCTGCAATAGGTAAGCAGCTTGGTGTGAAGAAATCAACTGTGGGAGCAATTATTAAAAAATGGAAGACATACAAGACCACTAATAATCTCCCTCGATCTGGGGCTCCACGCAAGATCTCACCCTGGGGTCAAAATGATCACAAGAACTGTGTGCAAAAATCTCAGAACCACACGGGGGGAACTAGTGAATGACCTGCAGAGAGCTGGGACCAAAGTAACAAAGGCCATCAGTAACACCCTGCTCTGCCAGGGACTCAAATACTGCAGTGCCAGACATGTCCCCCTGCTTAAAACAGAACATGTCCAGGCCCATCTGATGTTTGCTAAAGAGAGCATTTGGATGATCTAGAAGAGGATTGGGAGAATGTCATATGGTCAGATGAAACCAAAATAGAACTTTTTGGTAAAAACTCAACTTGTCGTGTTTGGAGGAGAAATAATGCTGAGTTGCATCCAAAGAACACCATACCTACTGTACTGTGAAGCATAGGGGTGGAAACATCATACTTTGGGGCTGTTTTTCTGCAAAGGGACCAGGACGACTGAGTCGTATAAAGGAAAGAATAAATGGGGCCATGTATTGTGAAACTTTGAGTGAAAACCTCCTTCCATCAGCTAGGGCATTGATTGAGTCTTTCAGCATGACAGTGATCTCAAACACACCGCCCAGGCAACAAAGGAGTGGCTTTGTAAGAAGCATTTTAAGGTCCTGGAGTGGCCTAGCCAGTCTCCAGATCTCAACCCCATAGAAAATCTTTGAAGGGAGTCGTCGTGTTTCCCCACGAATGTTGGGGGCGACAACCCCCAAAACATCACTGCTCTAGAGGAGATTTGCATGATGGAATTGGCCAAAATTGAGATGAAATTGAGGCCAAATACTTATTTCCCACCATAATTTGCAAAAGATTTACCCACTGTAGCTCTGTAAATTTGCACCTGTCTACCTGCTTACGCTCCAAGTAGTAATCCATTTGTGTTGCCGCCTTCTTCTGCATCTGTATTTATCGACCGCAATGGATCACTCCGAAAAATCTACAACCTTACCACAGCCTGATCATCCTTCCCAAGTCCCACCTGTATACATTGCCTGGGTCCTTGTGCCAACAAAAGGTTTTCAGACCCTTTGCATTTCTCTATATTTTTTCTGTTTTACACTAATCTTAAAATTAAATCAAATCTTTTTACTCACTCATTATTCTACAAAATATTGCATAATGACAAAGTAAAAACAGGTGTTTGTTAATTTATTAGTTTTTTGGCATGGTTCCCTCTGTCTTTAAGCTCTTCCTCATTCCTAACATGGTAATACTTCCTGTGGTTCACTGGATGTCTATAAGAAATATAAAAAAAAATATTTTGTTTCTATGATAATCTTTTTACCTATTGCACATAAATTTACCATATACAGCATGTTTACACAGTCCACTGAGTTTTTTATAATAGGACATATTGCCACTCATTAGGGAGACAAAGATGGTGGCTGCATCTCAAATACCGCATGTTTTCTATGCAAGATCACGTAAAGGGTCCCTGCCATGACGTTAGTCTTTGACTGTGTTTGCATATAATTTGTTGTGCTAGTAGAAAAATATTTTAATATGATTTTTTTAATATGAGTTTGCAAATGAGAACACAGACTACATCATGTTTATTGAAGCATGTGGCAGTTATATGACTTTATAGCCCAAAGGAAGAGGAAGTCATTATAGTCTGTCCTCTTTTCTCAAACTGAGCAAATATCTTCTCACAGTCCATTCAGTGTGTGGGCTAAAAAAAAGAAAAACTATCCCACTATCCAGAGACAAATCTAACTTAAGCTAACATGATTGACTCCATGTATTGCCAAGAAGGAGAGATGGTTAAGAAACTGCCAAAGAGAGAAAAGTCTGAAAAGAAATAATGAAAAAAAATGTGTTATACAGGTGCTACTAGCAGGCAAGCAGGCACCTGTGTCACATTTGTGTGTCAGGTCATGTTAAATTATTCACCCACCAACATTCAGCTTACTTGCTCATCATGATATGCTGTTGTTGTGATGTTATTGTTAGCTAGTAGCCTGAAAATTATAAGGATTGCTGCCTGGAGCTAGTACACTGCCTCTAGGGAAGCATCTGATCCTCTCACATCTTCACACGCAGCAGCTGTAGCTATTTGCTAACCCATAATCTACCTAACATTATGTGGTGTGGTTTTGTTTACGCTATATTGTGGTATTTTTGCGAAGGGTTTTGTAGACAGAAAGACCTAAATATACATGCTAGCAAATATACATGCTAGCAAAATGGGAATGTTTAGATTGATGCATAATTTTAAATGCTATACATAATTTTTGCTAGTTTTTATTTCATTGTGTTATGACCTGTGTTTCAGTGTTTGCATGTTGTTCATATACAAATATTGTATATAAATATTGGCCAACTAGCCCAGTTGTTTGGCCCATTTCCTTGGCAAATGTGCGTCCACAAATTTGGGGGCAAAACATCCAAAGGAACAATGAAGGATGCAGGGTATTTGTTTGGGCATGGATTGAAATACCAATGTGTTTTCTCTAGTATTACCCTTCCTTTAACGGGGTGTTTCACGGAGAAGATGTTTCACGGAGACGATCATGGGCATCACTTTTTCAGTTATCAAGGGTTTAAAGCAGGCATGTTGACTTTCACCACTGTGCATGAAAAAGAACTAATGAGCCTTCATGAGGATTTCAGTTTTCCACATCTTTAAATCAGGAGCTATGGCCAATAAAGCATGAAACCCTGAAACATTTAAGTTGCACTAATCATTTGTAGAAATACACATTACACACATGATTAAAATATCTGAATATTTTGTGGAAATATTTTAAAAGACCAAAAAGCTGTCGGTTTAAAAAGATAATTTGTGTGCAATTGAACCTATCTATTGTAGCCACGGTAAAAAAAAAAAAAAAAAAAAAAGTTGCAACCGACAGCCACAAGAGGGCGCCAAACCTCAGAGAAAAGGCAGTGGAAGAAAAACTAAATAGGCCCCAAAGGGAACTGTATACGGCACGCTAGGCTATATGAGAAAGGAAGCTAATTAAAATTCATAAGTAAATGCCCACTTATCTAAAGAAATATCGTTTATTAATAATTTTAGAAGTTTAATGCAAAACCTATATAGGAAGATCACAGTAACAGGTAAATGTCCATATGTGTAGCATTTGAGGAGTTTGTCCCAGAAACAAAGGGTTAATTTACCGCATATATTAAAGCTGGAAGAACTAGTTAAGTGCTTAAAGACTAATTATGTGTGTGCAAGGTTTGCTTGTTTAAAGCATAAAGAGAACTGTTAAGCACTTGCTGATTTTTAAAGAAAAAGAAGTATGTGATATGAAAGAGGATGACTTAAAGTCATATAAAGAGCATGCTTACAACGGAATGAATGAGTATCATAAGCCAAAAGGCAGTTCCAGAGAAAGTTTAAAGAGTCTTTGACTGGGACCTATAATAAGCCTAGCTTGGGAGCTGGACCAGATAGGAACTCGAAACACTTAAAGCTAAAGTGTGGAGTAAGCACGGTGTCAGTGATTCTAGGGTGTGGAGCAAGCAAGACAGCCTTAAAGCCAGGCAAAATGAGGGGGTCATGCAGGGAGAACTGCCATCAATCCAAATCCATTTGTCCCTGTGCACAGTGAAGGGTTTGGAGTATTTTGAAGACCTTATTGGCTCCTGTGTTCCATGACAACTACTTCCCTTCTTTCACAGTGAATTAAGAGGATTATGATAGCGCTAAAGCCCTAGGTGAATTTTTTGTGATATCAATTAATTTAGCATGATAATTCAATTTAATTACATTTTATTTGTATAGCAATTGAAATTGTCGCAAAGCAGCTTTATACAATCAAAAGAATTATTTAAGTTTGTATAAAATGTGAATGTGTATAAATCAAAATGTTAAGACCATCCCTGATAAGCAAGCCGAGGATGACGGCAACAGGAAAAACTCCCTGAGATGGTAATAGGAAGAAACCTTGAGAGGAACCAGACTCAACAGGAAACCCATCCCCATTTAGGTGAAATGGTTATCAGGGATTAATCTGCATCACACTGTATGAGACTGGAAGTTCAGTATAACAGGAGATGTGTTTAAGTTAAAATCCAATTCGTTATTGGAGGCTCAGGTAGACTGTAGGAAACTCCAGTTTCTCCAGTATCGAGCAACTGAAGTCACAAGTCCTCAGAGAACAGCTGTCTGCATCAGCCGAGGACAGGAGCATCTTTGTGGAAAACCGTCCCCAGTCACCACACGCATCCCGTGCAGACCACACGGAGCATCTATGCGACAAGATCTATAACCAGAAGCAGGACACCAGGACTAGTCAGACAGGTCCAGGGGGCAGAGGGGTCTGGATCACTGGCAGCTCAGGAATGACATGAGGTGAATCCCAATTCTACCCCTTACCCCTACACTTAGCCCTACCCCTCCGTTTGGCGCGTTCACGTGAAGGGGTAGGGGTGTCTCATTTCTCCTTTGGTTGGAGGGGTAGGGCTAAGGGGAAGGGCCAGATAGCCCTCGAAACGAAGATTTTTCGGGACCACACTTCAAACGAAGGGCTAACGAAATTTTCAAGATGGCCGCTCACTCGAGCAAGCAGACCCGTAAATTTAACGATTTTTTGCCATTAATAAGGATTTTTATGACAAGTTTTTATTATATGTATATTAATTTTAGTCTTGTGTTTGTGTTTATGGTGATGTTTTGTAAAAAAACGTTTGCAAAAAAACCGCTAAAGTTTGCTAGCGGATAGCGCCGATTGCGCAATATTACAAAAATATATTTTTATGTCATATACACTTTACTACATGCTACAAACAAATATGAAGGTTCAGTAGCACGGCAGTTTGCCGAGCTTTTGATAACGCATTGTTTGTTTTGCTTACGGCCATACTGTATGTGTACATGTAAATGAACGGATACGTATGATGACGTATAACAGTGTTGTAGTGGTGTCCCATTTCTTAGGGGAAATATTTTAACCCTTCCCCTTTCCACTTCGTTTTAAGGGACAAGGGGAAGGGGCGAGGGGTAGGGGAAGGGGTAGGGGAAGGGGTAAGGGGTAGAATTGGGATTGGGCTGTACTGTATAGCTCGACAGAGAGACAGGTAGAAGGAAAGAGAGAGAGAAGAGAGAGAGAGGAGGAAAGAGCAAAAGAGAAGGAGATGGTGAAAATCAAACAATGTATAATGTGAATGTATATTTAGTGCAGAGTGCAAGCAGGGACTCCGGCAGGACTAACTATGACAGCATAACTAAAAGGGAGATAAGAATTGTTATTTTAAAAAATGCAAAATTGATCCATTTTCTCTAGTGGACTTTTAGAACCCATCACATGTACTTAAATTATGGCACTGTAGAAGCCATTATTAAATGGGACTAATAAAGTTATTGAAATGTAATTGCAATAAAAAGAGGTGGAAAAGGGTGGAACAAGGACGTGGGTTTCCTTTTGGTTCTTAAGTTTCCTCTCATTTCCTAAACATGACTGTGGGCATATTCGTGACTCTAAATTGTTCTTCTGTAGTACTGTATATACTGTGTATGTACTGTATGTATGTACTGAATTTACTGTATGTACACAGTATGTGTGTGCATGTTACATTGTTACATTATGTTAGACAGAATTTCCACCTCTTACCCGATGTTTCCAGGCTTTGGATCCACCACAATCCCCACCAGTACAATGTGGTTAATAAATATTACTAAATAAATAAGGATAGAAAATTTAAGAGGGTAGTTTTGAAGATTTTGGATGGGTGGATTTAAGATTTTGCTAACCCATATTTGACTCTTAGTGACAGCTTGCAGTAAAAAGCACCTCTATTATTTAAGATTCTCGGAAGACATTAAAATTAAGTAAGTAGACCATAGCGGTAAGGAAGGTACTCACCACAATAAATTATGAATAATTCAAATAAAAACCTGGAAGATCTTAGGCTTGAGTTGTCACTTATAAGCAGTGGGGTTATTCATTTATTAATATGCAAAGATGCCCAGATGTTATTCCACTGGATAAGACATGAGTGTCAAATTGCAGAGTTATGCACCTACCTCTATCATCAACAAATAAAATGATCAACCATGTGTATTATTATATATGTATTTACCAGGCTAAGTAGAGGTAAACTTTGTTTTATAATGTTGTGTGGCAGAATTGTAGCAGATAATATAGACCTACACACCTCAGAATTCATTTTGCTGCCTTTGTCAGCAGTCATATGAAAAAAAAAGAAAAGAAATTGGTTTCACTTGTAGCTGAATGCCATAAAATGCCTGCCCATGCCATAAAGTGAGGTGGTTGACCAAGTTTTGAACTTGATTTGTCCAAAGAACCTAGAGTGACCCACAGTTCAGTTAATTTTATTAAATCTCAACTGCCTTTGCTCATTTCGTAGAAATGCTCTATAAGAAAATAAGAATGTACTGTACTCATGAGTTAAACATTTGATAAAATGTTACACATAAATTTTACACAATTAACAATGTGTGCTATGCTGGGAAGTGTGATACACAAAGAAATGTTTGGAATATTTTTCAGAACCAATCACTAACTTAAACCTATCCTTACGTTGGTCCCAGGCTTGTTTTAAAAACTCCTTGGTCTTTGTTATGCTGTTTCTCCTTTAGGTATGTTCTCTAAGCTTGACATCTCTGAGCTAACTTGTTGACGATAAGTTTCAGGCAGATGTTTAAATACAGTCAACATAAGTGCCATGGCAAAATCAGTGGTTTTTTTGAACTGTTTGGTTTCTGGGGAAGATTGATTGTAGAACGTTTGTCTTTAATAGATAAAATCCCAAGAAAATAATGCATAATGTTTAATTAGTTTAATTTGTATGTAAAAACATACACTGTTTTTTTATGATATTGAAACAGGGACAAAAATATACATACAACCAGAAGTTCTCACAACTTCTTATTAGAGACTTCTATCCCTTTTATAGGAAATTTTTACACACGTGTGTGTTGTTTATTGTGTCATATGAAGACCCATATAAAGGTCTAAAAATAAGGTGGACTTTGCATAATGTCTGCTGCATAATGTCTGCTGCTACAATATTTCTTTGCAGCTCCTTTGGAATCTCCAGGTTCTGCTGGGGAAATAATGGAGGCAGACCTCTGAGCAGCTGTTTACTTGTATAACTAACACTGTGGTTGAAAAAATGAATAATTTATCTCAAAAACAGTAGAATTATATAAAATGTAATTGTAAGTGGCATCTGATTAGCACCTCACTGGCAGAGGAGAGCGGCGGGGTTGGCTGGGTCTGGGGCATGGGAGGAATAAAGCACATTGATTTTAAATAAAAGAATTACTAAAGATGTGAATAAATGTATGTATGTATGTATGTCTCTTTTTATTTTATGAAAAGTCTCTTTTTATTTTATTATTTTTTATTATTTGTTACATTTAAATGATTCAGATCATCAAACAAACTTTAATATTACACAAAGGTAACCCGAGTAATTAAAAAAGGGCAAAAAAAAAAACTGTCCATACCTACCTGGCCATATGTGAAAAAGTAATTGCACTCTAAACCTAATAACCCTTGGTGGCAACAACTGCAATCAAGCATTTGCAATAACTGGCTATGAGTTCTTCACATCGCTGTGGAGGAGTTTCGCCCAACTCTTCTGTGCAATTTTTTTTTTTTAATCAGCCACATTGGTGGGTTTAACCGTTAAAAGTCATTCAGATTTGCCATGCCAAAACCTTACCTTTTTTTTGAGGCATTGAGAGGTGGACTTGCTGGTGTGATTCGGATCATTGCCTCACTGCATAACCCAAGTGCACTTACGAATTATGGACAGAGTCATGGTTCCATCAATTATGGCAAGTCGTCCAGGTCCTGAAGCTGCGAAGCAGTCCCAGACCATCACACTATTACCACTATATTTGACTATTTGATGTATGATGTTCTTTTTATGAAACGGCAAATGTAATGTAAATGTTTTTTTTGTAGGGCAAATGTGAGATGAGCCTTTGTGTTTTTTTTTGGTCAGCAGTGGCTTTCACCTTGGTACTCCCCAAGTGCATGTCATTTTCGCTTAGTCTTTCTTATTCTTGAATTATGAACATTGACCTACAGTAGCACTTTTAACTAGTGATGCACAGAAATGAAAATTCTGGGCCGAAACCGAAATTTAGGATACACTTGGCCAACAACCGAAAAAGAAACCGAAAATGGCTTCTTTTCCACGCAAACAATAGAAAGCGGTCTTGGTTTAAGCGCCAGTAGTCAGGATTGTTGCTTCTGGCAATGTGTAGTTTATCTAGATAAGTCTCAGCTGTGCTTGTTCGAACCCCGCTGTAATCAAAATGACAGATTGTCCCTAATGAGTAAGCCGAGGGGTACAAGGAAAAACTGGTATGTTTTGATTCTGTCTTCCCCACTCTCAGGGATCACTCAAGTTTGTTGACAGTGAAATAACTAGTTGCTTTATATGCCCGAGAGCTTTCATGTCATAGCTAGTCCTGCCGGAGTCCCTGTTAGCATGCTACACTAAATATACATTCACCTTATATACTATGTGACTGTGACCATACCTATCTGTTCTCTCTCTTTCTCTTCTTCTACCTCCCCCTGTTTCTCTCTGTCGAGCAGAACACATGCCACTCCTGAGCTTCCAGTCCAGACCCCCTTTGCCCTCTGGACCTTTATGACTAATCCTGATGCCCTGCTTCTGGTTGGCGATTTCATCACATATAGGCCTGTGTGGTCTGCATAGGGTGCGTGTGGTGACTGGGGACGGTTCCACTTTCCACTTCACATCTATGAGGATGGTCATGGCCTTGCAGACAGCTGTTTTAGAGGACTTGTAACTGCAGTCGCTCAATAGTTCAGCACTGGAATTTTCTACAATCTGTTATTTAAAGTGCCTCCAATAGCAAATTTAATTCCATATTAACTTAAAAACCTGTTATACTGAACTTCCAGCTGCCTAATACACAGTATGACTGCAAAACAGTTCCTGCTATTCGTTTTCACCTAAATGAGGATGGGTTCCCTGTTGAGTCTGGCCCTTCTCAAGCTTTCCTATTGCCATCTTAGGGAGTTCTCCATAATACTCTCCATTTGCTCCTTTACCTAAGGCAAATCTATTTACAAAAATGCTTGGCTAAATAAATCGATTTTTGGCCTAGACTTAAACAAAGACTGTTAATTTAGTTAATTTAAATTAATTATTGAAAGGCTATTTCATAACTTTGGGGCTTTGTAAGAAAAAGCTCTGACCCCTGCTGTCGGTTTCATAATATGTGGTACTGACAAGCAGCCTGCATCTTTGCTTGCTGTAGTGGATCGTAAGACACTAGCAGTTCGCTCAGGTACTACATTTAATGCTTTATAGGTCAAAAGTAGTTTTAAATCTTTTTATTTAAAATGGGGCCAGGGGTATCTCAGTGGTTAAGGCATTGGATTACGGTTCGGAAGATCCCAGGTTCAAACCCCACAACGACCAAGTTGCCACTGTTGGGCCCTTGAGCAAAAAAAGCCTAAACTGCTTAGATGTGTAATGAGATAAAAATGTAGGTCGCTCTGGATAAGAGCGTCTGCCAAATGCCTAAATGTAAATTAATATGAAATTTCACTTGGAGCCAATGCAGTGTAGATAGGATAGGGGTGATGTGCTCATGGCTTTGGTTCTAGCGAGGACTCTTGCTGCTGCATTCTGGGGCAAATATTTTTTATAGCAATGTATGTATGAATGAATAAATTAATGAATATACAGGATGATCTACGGTATATCTATCATTTATTGCCTTTCCACGAAATTAACTTTTTGGCTGTTAAGGGAATTTGGTTTCATGCAAAAGTATAATTAATTTACCATATGCTATGGTAAGTTGGAACTTGACAATTTACAAAATCACATGCAAATATTTTAAATGTTGTTAAAGTTAGTCAAGTATTTACTGTTTATACTTACTCTTTGTTTTACCAATGGTATTTTATCCCAAGGGGGCAGGGGTAGCTTTGTGGTTAAGGTGCTGGACTGCTGACCAGGTGGTTCCTGGTTTAAACAGTGACACCACTGGGCTGCCACTGTTGGACCCTTAAGCAAGGTCCTTTACCTGACCCCATAAGTTATTGCCACATAAATGACTGATACATCTTCAGGGTGGGGTTTATCCATCGCTTAATGTGCCAGACAGCATGTAGACGGACCCTTTTACCTTTTTACCACTTTACCCCAAGGAAGAGTGTTGCCATGCCACAGTGCATTGTGTCTTTTCATAATCATTTTTACATTATAATATGGGTGGTGGGTGGTCAGTAGTTTGACGTTTTATTCACCTAGTTATTTGCCTATGGCTGTAGAATAAAAAAGCAGTGTGGAGTAAAGAGTTCCTAAGTCCCTTTGTATCAGCACTGCCAACATGTCCAACTCCTCAGCTTGTTGTGCTTTTCAGTCCCCCATCTTAATCCAATTTATACCCCCTGTACTTATTTTGCAGTTCACTTTTGGCCTCACATTGAACATTCTGGCCCTCAGCATGTTCATTTTTCATGTGGAGAGCTGGAAGCCGAACTCTATCTACCTAGCTAACCTGGCTATGGCCGACTTAGTGGAGGTTATCTGCCTGTTCTTCAGAGCCGACTACTACATCAGGGGCCAGAACTGGATATTCGGTGATGTCCCCTGCCGCATGATGCTCTTCCTCGTATCGGCCAACAGGGCTGCTGGCATCTTCTTCCTCACTGCTGTGGCTGTGGACCGCTACCTGAAGATCGTGCACCCACTACATCGTCTAAATAGGATGAACCTGAGTTACTCAGTGTGGGTCTCTGCAGGTCTATGGGCTATGGTCATAGTTTTCACCGGTCAGTTGCTGGGCTCGCCGCACTTTTTTAGTTTCGGCAACCACACCCAGTGTGAGAGCTTCAACATATGCTTGAACGTCAGTCCACTTTCCATCTGGCAAAATGCCTTCTATGTGATCCAGTTCTGTGTGCCAGGTAGCATCATCATTTTCTGCACAGTCTGCATTACATGGCAGCTGAAAATGAAAACAATGGACTCCACGGGAAAAATCAAGAAAGCCGTCCAGTTCATTGTCATTGTTGCCATGGTTTTTCTTATCTGCTTCTTCCCAAGCACTGCCATACGGGTCGCTATTTGGATCCTGCAGATCTGGTACAATGAATGTTCACACTTCAGTGGGGCAAATCTGGCGTTTTTTATTACAGTCTGTTTCACCTATTTGAATTGTGTGCTAAACCCTCTGGTTTACTACTTTTCTACTCCAGCATTCAGTGGTGTCATGCAAAAATGTTTTAGGAGGCTTATGGGGAAAAAAGAAGAGGAAGCCCATGGGAACAGCACTCGGGTTACAACAGAAAGCGAATAAAGATAGATTTAAGCATAATATGTGAAAAGTTCTGTTATCCTCTAGATGCAATATCTTATAGTGAAAATTGAAGTTATTATGATACGTATGTACCAGCTTTACATTGCTTTTCCAGGATTTTTGCCTAAATAAAAAAAAAAAACAGTAAACAAGAGCTCAAGAATTTTTGGTGGGGCAGAACAAATGGTAGATTTAAAACTCTATAAAAGATTATATTAATACTATAAGGAAACATCTGAGTTTATAATTATCTGATACCTACATTTATATTGACTTGCAAACTGTGACTGTATGCCAATGTGCAGTCACAGTTTGTGCCAAAGCTTCAATGTAATAGTTTACATATCTGGTCATTTTACGTAAATCTTATTTACGAACAAAATATTGTTACTGCAACATGAACTCGTAAATACTGTGGTGATTTTTCCTTTTAGGCAAAGTGTTCATTTCAGAATAAGAAGCCATGAGATGACCTACCACCACTTGCGGAAATGTGGATAATTTTTTACCTATAAATGACAAATATATAAAATTTTATTAACTATGTCTGAGCTTGTAATTGAAAAAATTATTGACCTTAATACTTTTAAAATAACATACCCAATATTTTAAATTCACTACATTATTTGGAATTAAATACATTTTTATTTATTTGTAATTATGGGAAACCTGTTAAAATTTACATTAAAAAATAAGTATTACATAATTTATTGTGGGTACTTGGTATAATATTGCACTTTTATTATGGAAGATATAAAAATTAATGTTGGCAAATTTATGCAAAGTGTGTAAAAATCATGTGATCACCTCCTTACAAACTGCTATATGTGGACTCTAATCATCTGACTAAGTACACCCTTTGATCATGTTTGTGAAGATTTTGTCATATATATTGTCTCAACTAAATAACTATTTTAATTATCATTTAAAGCATTTAACCATTAAAATGATTATACATTTATTTTGATTCTTAAATAAGCTATATAAATCTTTATATCAAAGGATTTGAATGTTCAAAATTTTCAATATTTCATATTTAAAATTCAGTAATATTTTTTTTGTTTTTGTTTAAATGTAAACAATGTTGTAATGTGGACTGTGTTAACTGCTTTATACAAAAGGTCACATTTTCCCCATGTCTACTCTCTTCTACTAAAGCAAATGTGTTAGACAACACTTTTTGGATTTGATCTAAAAATGGATCATACGGTTTTTCACAAACTTGTGGAGTCCATGCCAGACCAAATGCAACCTGTCCCTTAAGAAAAAGTGTAACAAATCACAAACTACAAACCTCTGAAACTGATGAACAGTAAATGTTTCAAAGCTTCTACTTTTCACTAAAATTGTTGTTGAAATAATTTGTAAATAAAATCATCAACAAATAAAATTATTAGCCACATGTATTCATTTATTTAACAGGAACAGTAGAAGGGAAACCTTTTTATAGAATGTCTTGACCGGAGCTGAGCAGACATTGTAATCTTACACACTTCAGAATTCATCCTGCTGCATTTGCCAGCAGTCACATCATCACAAAGACAAAGGAACCAGTCAAATTGACGTACAGACCAATGCCTTAAGAAGAAGTGGTTGACCTCTGTAGGCATTTTTATTTCTGATGGTAGAGCTTTTTATAGCTACTGTTTATACCTTTAACAATCTTCTTTTGAAAATCTTCCAATATACTACTTGCTCAATTTTAACAAACACCAGCTCTAGGTATTAACTAGAAAATGTAAAACTGAATATTATTACTGGAATAGTTCATTTTTTAATTTTTTTTAAAGTATCTCTATTTGCATGCATTTATAAGTAGGGCTGAGAGTTCTGCCATACAGAAAGACAGCCAGACATGTACAAACTTATATAATAATATCACTGACTACATTAAGGCTGATCAGCTTTTTTTTTTAGTGTTAGTCTTTTAACTATTTCTCAAAACTCCTTCTAAAAGTGTAGCATGTAGTATAGGACAGGTGTACAAGTCCATTCCCAGAATTATCACCCCATTATGAAAAATCGCCAGGTATTCTGCACACAACCATTAAACTTGTATCGGGTGGCTGAAATACTGGAAAATACTGATATGGTTTTATCCTGTATTCAAACTCACTCATTGTTAAGATGGCAGATGAGGAACCTTTCGCTGCACAATAGATTGCATTTCCAAAGCAGACCACAAGATAGCAGACATTACCACAACATACATATTTTTTAAAACATATTTGACAGACATAACGGCAGCATGTGGAAGATCACGCTGACACACAAGGAAACTTGACATTACAGTATACTTTTATTAATGTTCTGGGAGGTGCAGAGGAGTGAGAAGCTAAATGAAAATACTTTCCACAGCTGCAGTGGGGACATATTCAGCTTTTTAATGACCGATGAACTGTGCATTCTGATTATAATAATAAAAAGTGTTATTTAAAAAATCTGAGGTCTGCCTGTTTTTCTGACAGGTAACTTTATGCTCAAGGGTGGGTTTCCCAAAGAATTTATTTATTTGTGCAGAGTTTTTGCTGTTGAGTTGAGCCCATGACATTCAATGTGAAAGTTGTTCAGCTCAATGAGCTCTAAATATACTGGGTTTTGCATGCATATGTCCAAGTGTGTATAAGCTATGCTGCAAAATCTCATGTAAGGGCCATGCCTGGGGCCCAGACTCTCAGCCATCCTAATGGCAGCAGATTCCAACCTGTCTGCCAATTTTCATGAGTTTCTGAGCATGTTAAGGCCCCAAAAACCACGAATGTTGGGGGGAAAAATCCTTAGCAGACCAACAAGACACTATGACGACATGATGCTGATGTCATAGTACGTATGTCCTAATAATAACAAGAAGGCCATCCCACATTAGGATGACATAGAGATGATGTCATAGTGCTTGGGCCCTACAAACTAAATTATCTAAGAGCTCTATTCACAATCCTCATGATTTTGAGCTGTCTAAAAAAGAACAACATTTGGGTACATAGAGATCATTGTATATTATAAAACATAAGGAAAAAATACACTGAGAATTTTTAATTTGTCACCATTTTTAACCATTAACAACCAGCCCCTGTCAGGGTAGAAATAAATGAGAGGGTTGTGGCAGGAAGGACATTCAGTGTAAAAATCTGTGCCAAGTTGTGTGGGTACTGGAGGGTCCGTTGTGGCGACCACTTGACAGGAGCAGCCGAAAGATTTGATACCAGAATGATCACTTTGCCATGGTGGGAAAACATACTGACTTACAAAGCATTAACATTACAGACTCTTCCATAAATGTCAAATAATTGTTTCCATTACAATATTAACAATAATATGTTTTTCACTAATAAAAAAAGTGTACACCTGTCAAAGTCCAAAGACTTATTATTTTAGGTGAATTAGTGTTTTCAAATTGCCCGAAGTGTGTGATCAAGTGTGTGTGTGTGTGTGTGTGTGTGTGTGTACAAGTTTGTGCCCTGCGATGAAATGGCACTCCATCTTGGGTGAACCCTACCTTGTGACCTTTTGGGCTCTAAGTGGTAAAGAAATGACTGAGTGAATTAATATTTTGTTTAATATATTAAGCTGAGTTCATTTAGAAACTTATCCTTTACAGAATGACAGGAATAACCTCTGGAGGGAGCTCTTTGACCATAAATCCATGTGTTTCTGTTTTGTGTCTGTCACAGACTTCATTTAACAGTTTTCATCTAAACCAGTTGAGTTGTCTGATTAGTTTTTCTATGTATAGTCATTTATTTGAGTTAGTCTGCATCTTGCACATGTTTAAGTTGCTGTTTAAGTCACTCAGGTCAGTGAGTAAGATGTTTGACTGCTGACTGGAAGTTCCCAGGTTCAAACCACTGATGAACCAAGCATGAAGTCAAAGAAATTGTCTGTAGACCTCAGAGACAGGATTGTCTCGAGGCACAAATCTGGGGAAAGTTACAGAATTTTTTTTGCTGCCTTAAAGGTCCCAATAAGCACAGTGGCCTCCATCATTATCACTTGTGCTAGATGGGCGCGTCACTGCCAAGGACTATCGAACTATTCCAGAGGACCATGTGCACCCAATGGTTCAAAATTTTATCCTGAAGGCATCGGGATGATAATACACCAATACACATACTGTAGCAAGACTGGTGACAAAGTGGTTTGATGAACATGAAAGTCAAGTTGAACATCTCTTATGGCTTGCACAGTCACCAAATCTAAATATTATTAATCCACTTTGGAGTGTTTTGGAGGAGCGACTCAGAAAACGTTATTCTCCACCAGCATCATGTAGTGGCCAATATTCTGCAAGAAGAATGGCTTAAAATCCCTCTGGCCACAGTGCACGACTTGTATCTGTCATTTCCAAGACGAAATTGATGCTGAATTGGCCGCAAAAGGAGGCCCTACACCGTACTAATGAATTATTGTGGTCTAAAACCAAGCGTTTCAGTTTTATTGTCCAGCCCCAGTGTATATATATATATGAAGCTTATAGGGCAATAAACCCTATAATACAAACAAACAAACTAGCAAATAAAAAATACTTTGTCTTTCTGTGGTGCTCTTCCCCTACAGGTTATTACATCAGGGTTGCCAGATGTCTGTGACCAAATGGTGTTTAAGTGCTTGGTCTGAAAATGAAAGAAAATGTTGCCTTTATAAATGTTGCCTTTATTAAGTTATTCTTTAATGTATGCTCAAAACTTTATATGATGGAATTTAATAAAAACTGCCAATAGCCAATAAAATCTCCCAAATTTGGGTAATATGATATTTATTGAATCATATTATTATGTGTATTAACTCAAAAAATGTCATTAGTCAACAGAAAGAGACACAGGACCATGGCTATATTTTTACTTAATTAAAATGTATTAGGCCCTTGCTTTCAAAGGTCCCGAAAAGCAACTAAAATGGATGACTGAATGATGGAACCATTTATTGTTTAAAAAAAAAAAAAAAAAAGCAAACAATTATATATATATTAATAAATTATATAAATAAATTAATGATGCATCAATCAATTTGACTGCAACAGTGACTGATTATTCTCAGATATATCTGGTTCTGTGCCAGTCAAATTTACACACATGGGCTCCCAGGAGATTATGACTCTAAACCCAGGCTCAGTCTAGGGAACAGACTGGTCATGCTTTGATGGAGAAGGGATTACTTAGTAAAATGAAAAATCTATGAAACTGTCTCTACTTTCTGATCCTATAACTAGTAGATTAGCTGCTTTCATCCAAAATGTATGTACAGTAGCTGGACAAGACTGGTAGTAAAAGCCTTGCTGATTCATGTTTGGAAAGGTGGAGTGCATTACTGTTTTTAAATCACACATTTATCTGCTGTGCTACCATATTCTTTCCAAATTCTCCTTTTGGTCTGCTGAAATACTTGCTTTATTCTATGACTATTTAGTGGGTGCTGGTGGTTTAACAGTAGGCTTTTTACCTGCTGTACAGAAGGACCAGTTTTGACTCCCAGTTACTGGATGTAGGGCATCCTTAGTTTGCCCCAAGGTGAGACAGAATTTAAGGTTTGCGTCCAGCATAAAAGCTGCAAACCATATCCCACTGTTTAAATTTGCATAATGGAACATAATTGGCTCTCACGTTCTATGATGTAATGATGTTCAGTGTATACAGTAGCAGTGATTCTGAGGATACACAGCTAAATGAACCATATGCAAATTAAGGATAGGTCTCACCAGTCACCACCCAATATGATATGACCACAATACCTAGGTGCCGATTAGATTTTAATTGCGATTCTATAAGTATCACGATTTTTTCAAAAATTTATCTTCAATTTTCAGTTCAATTCAATTCAATTCAATTTTATAGTGCTTTTAACAATGGTCATTGTCTCAAAGCAGCTTCACAAAAATGAAAGAATTTCAACATTTATATGATACAAACTAACTTTAAATGCGTTTAACATGAGTTTAACATTAACTGTTACGCCCCGGTCTAGGTCGGGCCGTAACAGGAGTGAAAAGAAAAAAAAAGGGGGTGAGACCAAGAGTGCGTTTGCTTAGTGTTTATTTTACAACAAGGTGAAATAAGCAAATTCCCAAAATGTGGCTGTAAGCTTTAGAAGCCGACAAGGCCAAAACAATAAACAAAATTCCCTCTACCTAGTACGAAAGTGAAACAACTAACCTTCACCAAAAACAAAGAAACGGAAATACAAAGTTCTTCCCTTACTCCCTAACTAACCACAAACCAAGAAAAAAACAAGGGGCAAACAAAATGGCATCGGCTCCTTACTAAGCCACTCAATAAAGAATTAAGTACAAATATATACAAAAGTATTTACAAACTAAACAAACAAAACAAAGAGGGCAAACACAAAAGCGTAGTCAAAAACAAGCAAAAGGGTCATACACGGAATAGGCGAACTAAAACCAAGCAACTATCAAAAGGGGAAAGTCTAAGAGTAGTCAAAACGTAGCAAAGGGGTCATACACAGAATAACATTCAGAATAAAGTATTGAATAAACAGTAAGCAAAAACAAGGTCTGAAGCATGGTGGTCTGAAGGCCTTAAGTAGGCCTCTGGGTTGCCTGTAGGACCAATCATCTGGGAGGAGGCGGGACCAACAAAAGACAGGCCAATAGACTTCTGGCAATGGCAGAAGTGGGCGGCATCTGCAAAAACAAGGAAGAGACCCCAATTCCACCACCAGCAGAGACAAAGCAAGCATAACCAAACACACAAAAACAAATCCAATATCGTAGATTTTAATTGCGATTCTATAAGTATCACGATTTTTTCAAAAATTTATCTTCAATTTTCAGTTCAATTCAATTCAATTTTATAGTGCTTTTAACAATGGTCATTGTCTCAAAGCAGCTTCACAAAAATGAAAGAATTTCAACATTTATATGATACAAACTAACTTTAAATGCGTTTAACATGAGTTTAACATTAACATAAATTTAAATAAGTTTAGCTAATTACTCACTCATGGTTGTGAAAATGTGTAAATATTTTAGTGTACCACCAGTGTACCAGTGGATTCTAAAAAAAAAATAAAAAACAGCAACATTTTACCTTCTCAAATACCTCCAAAGTCTCAAAACTCACCTTGAAAGAGTGTGTGTCGGTTTATCAGCTGCAAGTATGGGGTTGCATGCAGCTTCTTATGCAGGCATGTGGGGCTTTGACTAATTTCAGCACAAGGAGACTGGTGTAAGACTGTATAATGAGTGGGTTTGAGACTAATTCACTCACAGAGTTTGGAGAAAAAGGCAGATTGGAGGTGTGCACTTTTTGATAATGTAATGCCATAAAAATGCCTTTTTGTTGTGGCACTCGGAAGCTCCTGCGCTCAGTACAGATTCAGTTATATCTGAGGCTGATCGGCTGATCACTGGTCATGGCCAGTCAAACTGAAAACCACCTTTTTTGGGTCACTGGCCTATCGACTAATTCATCTCCTTTAAAAAAAAACAAAAAACAACCCAGATTCTCCTGCCTGCGCCACCACTCGCTGCTTTCTCATATGGTTTCTCAAAGAAAAAATCTTCTTTTTTCCTCCATAAGAAGCTGGTGAGGGAACAGCTGCTATAACAAAAGGCTCAACAGGAACAAAGAGTTGTCCTCCCGCCTTAACATGTCATTACTATTAGTGGACATTAATTCAAAAATTAGAAATTCCTAGTGTATTTTTTCCTTATATTTTATAATGTACCTCAAAAGTTGTCATTTTTTGGACAGCTCAAAATCATGAGGATTGTGAATGAAACTCTTAAATAATTTACTTTTTAGGGCCCAAACACTATGACATCAGCTCTATGTTAATAAGCTGTGTGCTGGCATAGATTAATATACAGTAAATTTCTATGTTGAAAAACAAGTAGGAAATTAACAAAATTATACAACAACAAGTTAACAGCCACCCAATGGTACATTGTCCTGGTCACAACCTGTGTTTACAAAAGCAGAATCTTTTCCAGTGAGACACTAGGTGTTTTTACTTGAATCATAAAATTCCACTTATAATGAGAATAATAGCAAAATCAGAATACAAATGCATCATATAAGAACATCAATAATTAACACACATCAACACCTGTTCCTGATCCACCTCATGCGCTAAGTCTTCTGGGATAGGCTCCAGTGGCTCATACAGATGGGCACATCCTCTTTACATGTAGTAAAGCATCTAACCAGTCATAGATTAAAGTAAATTGTTTTATAAAAAGTAAAATTGTTTAATAATTTTACAACAATTTAGGGGCAATTTATTGGAAAAGACAGGAAGCCTATCCTAACCTCAAAGTTGGAGAAGAAACTTCTACAAATTATTTATACTTCATGATGTAAGTTGGCTGTTTAACTAAATGGATAGGATAAACCACGACCGCCTCAAATATTGTTGGTCAGCCTCTGTGAAAATTGGGCTACTGTGTGAAACTGTTGAAGTTGAAGGGGTAATAATGCCCTCATTGCATACACTCCACACGTAGGATGCGATGTAAGGGGGAAAGAAGATCTCTGGAGTGGAATGGGGGGCCTGAGATTCATCAATAAATGTCGTAAAGTTCCGTGATGCTGCTTCCAAGCTGAAACATGTTTACACCAGAGAATTTCCTAACTTTTATACAGATTCAGACAAATTGAATTAAAGAATACACCCTTAGGACCCTAAACCACAAACACACACACACGCAAACAAAAAACACGTTTTACGCTGAGTTTAACAAAGCAGAGAGGCACATACATACATAACATAATATGTGCATTCACACCTCTCACCGTTTTTTGTCTTGTAAATGTGTTCTTTGCAGGTTGCGAGGGGGGTACACACATATACACATACCATTTTAAAGAATAAAAAAAATAAAAGCAAGTTCACAAGCAAATCTCGATATTTCTCTAATGTGTCTTTAAGAAGAGAATCCATCCATTCTGTGGTGTTTGTGTCTAGGTGTGCCAGGTGTGTATCTCGGAACTGCTACTGTAACCTTAGTTCCTACAAACAATATACTTTGGATTATTTTAAGTTTACTGCATTGATTTGTTATTTATTACAGGTATTGCATATCATGGTATTCATTTATTTATGTGTTTTAATTTAGAAATTTATATTATTTTATTATTATTTACAGTGCATTATTAGCTATTATTTTGTCTATATCTCTGCATGTGTAATATTTAATTTATTGATTATGTTACTTATGATAAGAGGAACTAACAAGTTACCTGTCCTGGGTTCCCAGGGGGACAGGTGAGAGAGTGACACGGTGAGAAGCACATGAGAGAAGTTCATATACTGTTGTGCTGTTTGGCTTAATAAACTAAGTCCGCTTTTTACCCACAGCCAGATAGAGACTGGAGAATAGTCAGTCAAATCAAGAAAGGAGGGTTACACTACTAATACAATTTTTACTGTATTTATTAGTCTCCATATTTTTTTAGTATGCCTTTTTCTCACATCATGTTTTCACAATGCCTATCCTGTCATTTCTTTTACTGTATTTCTTAATTTTGTAACATTCTTACAAGGTTTATCTCCTTAAATAAAAGAAATGGTTTTATTCTTGTTCTTTTGACTTAGCTAAGTAAAACTCCTCTCGCTGTGACATACCAGTAACTATCCAAATAAATCACATGCATAATTTGTTAAATAGACAATTTACAGTTTTACAGTATTGGCTGGGGGAAAAATAATGAATAAAAAAAGGTCTTATAATCATATGAGTTTTAATGGTGGGGGCAGCATTTTTATATATAATATTGTTAGTCACAATATTTGCTCCACCTATTCTTTCATACGTTTAATTTTTTTTTTTTTTTAAACTGAATCCAATCTCTGTTTACTTTAAAACTGTCTGTAACGTCACATGGTGATTTATGGATTAATGCGTTCTTAAGAACAAACGCCATCTAATGGTGACACCCTGCAAATAAATAAATGGGGACTTAATGGGCGTGTTTACTGTGACACACCCAAATATGTCTAAATATAGACACACCTTCCTGGGAATAGGAGAAGGAGTATGGAGGCGGATCGGTCTCATAAATAATTCACAAAAGACATGATGTTCACGTGCGTAACCCAATTCACATGCGTAAAACCCAATTCACGTGCACAAAAAAATATTCACAAAAAAACACATTCACGTGCATAAAAAAACATATACATATTCATAATATACAATTCACATATGTGTAAAATTTTTTTAATGTTTAAAATTTACGAGTGCATCATGGGCCGTGCATGTGAAAATCGATTTACGTGTGTGAACATCGCTGTATTTGTGTGTGTGTGTCTTTGAGACTTTGCTGGCACGTTGGAGCGTCATTCGTGCTCTTTAGCCAGTCAGATGCGACCTTACTATTCATCCAATCACAACCCTGCAGGAGCGTTCGAGTAGCTCAGCTTTGCACACCTTTTGTGCAGAGTTAATTACAACGAAAATCATGTTTTACCGACTCAAACCAAGAACAGGATGCACGTCTTAGTTATTACTATATTTCATAATGTTTAATTTATGAGCTTCGCCGAAAATAACACAGTTAACCACTTTATAATCTTTATAAACACTTCACCCTCATTACATTTTTGTCAATCAAGACAGTCACAGTTATTCATTTGGAGAATAGATGTTTCTGTGGGTCACAGGGTTTTCTGTTATATCTGAATGCCACCAGATTTGCTTTTTTCATTAACAGCTCAAATGTGTATAACATAATGGATTAAAGCTGCATGATTGCAAATTTGCTTTGGTGCGTCACTGAGCCAGAGAGCAGTTGTCATTTATAGGTTTTATTAAACAGTTTCACAAACTCTTCAGTCACCATTTTTTCTTAAAATATGATTTCCTTACAATAATTCAAATTATCAGAGGTACTGGGATAAAATTTTTTATTTCTAAGTTAAACACTAATGTCTATACAAACCAAAATAAAGTTTTTGAAAATTTTAAACATTTAAAAAGTAACTTTAGCTTTAAACAAAGGTCGTATCAATTGTACAGTATCAGCAGCTAACTACTAACTCTTGTTTTTCTTGTTGTTACAGAATTCCCTAATTCCATATGTGGTATTTTATAGTTTTGAAATCCCTAGTATTGGTGTAGAATGTAGAAAATAAATCACTAGACAAAAACAAAGAAATTTGCCAGCTGCTATGTAATGCTGCTGATACAATTGATACAACCTTTATTTATGCGCACAAACAAACACCTATCTGTACTGTGCAAAAGTCTTGGGCCACCCCTCATTTCTTCATTTTCATTTCTTCATTTTTTCTTCTTCCAAAGAATTCTTTCATTCTTAATGTTGTCTTGAGAAATAGCTCTTCAGGCCTCTTGAAGGACTTATGCAGATAATACTGAGTGGTCGGAAGAAATAAGAGAGGAAATAAGGCTGCTGCCGAAATTGTTTATGTTGTTCTTACAGACACAACCAATTTTTAAATTGTATCTTTAGGCACTTTTCAGCCTGTCACGGCAAAATATTTGTTTACATTTTATTCAATTTACTCACTCACTCATTCAAATACCACTGTTGTACAACGTCACTGGAGGCCTGGCATCTATCCTAGGGGACTCAGAACCCAGGGTACACCTGCATTGTCCATCACAGGGCACACACACGCACTTACTTACACACTTCTGACAATTTGGAAATACTAAGTACAGCGGAACCTTGGATTGAGAGTAACACAGTTAACAGGCGTTCTGCAAGACGAGCAAAAAATGTTATACATTTTGTCTTGGTAAACAAGTGAATCTTGATTTACGAGTATCAAATATCATTTGGTATTTGGAGTATCATGTGGCATACGTGCGCTTCTTGTTTTGACACAGAGAGTAACATGATCACAACTGTTATTGTGACTGTTATTGACTAATCAACGTTTTTTCTCTAAAGCATCTTTTATTTGGCGAGATAAAGCGAGATACTTTTATTTGTATTATTATTTTCATATGAATATTTTTCGTGGATTGCGGGTTGTGGAATGAATATTCTAAGTTTCCATTATTTCCTATGGGGGAAATTCGCTTTGATATACAAGTGTTTTTCACGCTTCTGGAACGAATTGTGCTTATGCTTGCTTAATCTGCAAGTTTTTGGACTATGGGAGGAGTCCAAATAGTGTAACCACTAAGGCATTATTAAGTGTGTAGTGAGTGCATATTATATATATAATAAAAAAACTAATTGCCTAAGGTGCTCTGTAGGTGTACGCAGGTTAATGGTGCTTTGTGGTGTACTGGCATCCCAGCCAGGGTGTATTCCTACCTCCTGCCCAGTGTTAACAGGATGGTGATGTGTGGTGTCCTGGCTTACCATCAGGGGAATATGCTTACCACAGATAGAACAAGTTAGTTAACACATGAAGTTTGCGCTTTTCAAGCTGGATCAGCATTAAAATAATGTGTCGTAGCGATTAGTCAATTAGTGTGTCAAAGCGAAAGGTACATTTTTAACATTTAAGTAAGCTCCTCAGAAGACATCAGACATTAATTCCAACCACACCATTTACTTTGTTGATTAGGTAAGTAGACCATAGCATTAGGAAGGGGCTAACCATAATGAATTTAAATGAAAAATTTTGGCTTGTGTTGTTCCTAGTAGGCACTGGAGCCAATACATTATGAATAAACAAATTTGTGGTCCTCGAGTGGACACAAGAGTCACAACAGCAGTCACGGACAAGCATACCATTGCAAAGGAATCCCATTAAAGAGTTGCCTTACCTCAGTTAACATACCTAATTTAACTAAACATCAGATAAATATTAAGTTCTTCATTGCCTAATTCCGTTGGATTTAAGTCAGGTTATAACACTAATGCTGTATTTATACTCTTATCATTGATGGCTATCCAGTACGTTAGAATGTTCTATTCAGTTTAAGAACCTTAGTGTTACCTTGGACAATACTCTCCTTTAGTGCTTATATAAATAATATGTCCTGCACAGTTCTTTTCCATCTGCGCAATAATCCCAAGCTACCTCTTCTCTCTCTCTTACTGTGCAGAGATTTTGGTCAATGCATTTGTGATGTCTCGAATTGGCTATTGTAATTCCTTCTTGTCTGGCATCTCAAAGAAATCGAATACAAATTGGACAGAATTCATTAATCAATCTAAATGATCAGATCTGCAATCAGTTAAAAATATTGCAAACACATTGTCAACATGATCTGTTACCATTAAAGGCTCTTCATAATCTTGCCCTAATGTATTTATCAAATTTAAGTCAGATTTACACCCTTGCTCACTCCCTGATTTCCTGTTTAGGTGGTCTGCTTTCAGTTCAGGACATAACACAAAAAGTGCTAGAGCATTCTTCAATATTGCACTAATTTAAGTTGCTACCTTCCGGCTTTCATCAATGTTACCTAGTCTCAGAGTTCAAGTTAGTTATTTACTTACCTCCTGGCCTATTTGCATCAATAGTTCATATTGTATTGACTGCTAGAAGTTGTTTTTTGTTTCTCTGACTTTGCAAGTTGTCATACATTTTTATGGTTTTAAATGGTTTATGTATTGATTTTTGTTTTTTATGATCTTTGTAGATTTTTTATTTTATTCTTGGCTTATATATTAACCTTCATTGTTGGTTTAAAGTGTCCTTGGGTGGATTTAAATTATTATTACAGGCAGCATGGTGGCATATTCCCCGTGATTGGTGGGTGGCCACCAAGTACTCTGGTATCCTCCCACATTACAAAGACATGCAGATTAGGTTAATTTGAGTTCCCAACCCAAAGTGTTTGTACTGTGAGGTGTGTGTGAGTGCTCTGCAATGGATTAGCACCCTGTCCAGTGTATACCCAGCCTTTTACCATAAGGCTCCTGGGATATAATTCTTTTTTGCTAGTGTTATCAAACATACTGTAAAAACTAAAACATGATGGTTTTACTTTTATACATTTTCTACAACAATCTAACAATTGTTCATTACCTGTAAATCCTCTTTTGCAAAATATTTCGTAACGTATTTGCACAAAACTATTTTTATCTTTGCTGCTACTTACAAGGAATGTTTATTGTTTCTTCTCCCACTACCTTAACTCATTACCTCATTACCACGAAGTATTAAAATGTGTCATGTTGTCGGGTCGTCACTTTGATGCTCTTGTTTGCACTGTCAATCTGTCTTGTCTCAGCTAGTCAGCTCTTAGTTATGTTTGTTTATTTATGTTGCACTGTATGTAGCACTTTGGTGCTGGAGGAAATTTGTTTCGTTTCACTGCGTACTTAACTGTATATGGTTAAAATGACAATAAAAGCCTACTTGAGCATTTCACAACAAAACCATATTAAAAAAATGTGTATAAATGCCTACCATTCCAGTCCATTCCTTACATGATGTTTTCCTCTTTATTCCCTCTACCCAGGAAAATCTGTACCAGAATTTCATCAGCACTATCTATCTATCTATCTATCTATCTATCTATCTATCTATCTATCTATCTATCTACAGTACTGTGCAAAAATCTTAGGCACCATATTATATCCTGTGCCAATTTTGTTATACATGTTTATCATGTAAAAAACTTAAAAATTAAAAAAACATTACAGGAAAATATATGCATGGCTGTAAAGAAAAAATATATAGTACAAGGCAGACCAGTTTTCAGATGAAAACAAAAAACCTAATGTTTGAGTATTGCATAAAAATAGAAAGAAGCAAGTGTGACAAAGTTACCAGAAGAACTCATATTCTCCAGCATGCTCATTAAAAACTAACAACTATTTTACTTATAGTACTGTCCAAAAGTCTTGGTACATAGAAAAATATAGCATAAGCAAAAATCGTTTGGAAAACATTTCTGCATAAAAGAAACTTCTATAAATAGCAATAAAATAAACAGTCAATATTTGGAGTGAAAACTCATTGCTAGTTATATGCAGTAGCATTAGAATTTTTTATTATTTGAACAAAGGGGCCCAAACCTCTTTCAGCATGATAATCCCTTATGCATAACCTGAGGTTCCTAAAGACATGGTGTGCCAAGGTTGGTGGAAAAAAACTTCACAGCAGCCTGACCTCAACCACAGTGAAGAACTTTGGGTGGAATAGGAATGCAGACTCGTGGCTGTATTAACACAAATCCCCACAACCACATGGCAAAATGTATTGGAAAGCCATTCCAGAAGAATGAAAATGGCTGACCATACCGCCTTCTCTGTAACTTGTCCATCCACCACGCAGGTGAGTTATTTCTATTTAGGGAGATCTGAATGGCTGTGAAATTTTTTTATATGTTGTGAAACGGATTTGGGAAAAGAAAATCTTACATTTCATTTTTTTTTCTTTTTGTAAAATACTTTTATTGACTAATCAACATATACAAAATCGTCCAAAACACAAACAAAAACACACATACACAAATGCCACACCCTCCGGCTCAGACGGATATTTAGCATATATAGCAATTAATAAACATAGTTGCAACTCCAAATATGCCAGGCATGATACTGAAAAAACCCTGTCCAGAAACCCTGTAAATTTGGGCACGAAAAGAACATGTGACTTAAATGACAGAGAGAGGACTGTCACATTTGTCCTCAGCATCAGCATAGATTTCAGGCAGCATTGTTTTGGGCTCAGAACAGGGATACTATGCTTTAGCTAGAAAAAGGACATACTATATGTCAAACATTTAACCAAATATCCCAGTTTATCTCTCTTTGATGAATGTTAATTAATGCCTTATGTATTTGGTGTAAACTGGATTTTGTGATAGTCAGAGGTTATGACCACAGCTGGTGGGAACTGAATTTGGATATAGTACTCACAAACTGAAACACCTGTCCATGTGCTAACTGCTTTGGCATAAACAGGTGTTGAAGTGGAGTGAAGTTAGAGGTTTGGTCATTTTTCTAGATGCTCAGTATTTTCTATGTAAGGAACAACACATGTTGCATAATGTAGCGAAGTAAGAGTGTGATATTTTTCTATGAAATGCAGTGGATTAAAGGTTATGAAAAAAATGTAATACTTTAGTAAAGTACAAATCAGTACAAGTGTTTACAAATTATTATAAGTACTGCAACAAATACAAATCCTTGTCGTAATATGTAGCCACATGGAAAGGAGAATAGCCTCAGCTAACTAATTGTTCTGCAGTTAAATTCTAAATATCCTAAAATGGAAAGATACAGTATGTGGGTTATGAAATCCCTTGTTCCACACATCAAGTTTTTCCGTTTAAGCTTGCACTCACATTAACTAGCAGTAATGTAAGATTGAAACACAACATGGATGGTTCATAGGCAATTCGCAATGACTTGAAATTCATTACTAAGACAACAACGTTTTAACAAAGTATAGGAGGACATAATGTTAGCAGATGCATTTTCATGCTGAAAGTGCTACCATAATTGATTTTGAATGCGGGTTTTGGCAGGCAGCTGCTCTCCCCACTTTCCAGTACACTTCCAATAAAAGTTTTTGTGGTACACAGTACTGAACCATACAGTACCAGCCTCCTTTTATCTATGTGTCCATTTCTGATACATAGATGTAATGTAGGCATGAATCTCCCTCCTCAACATTAGTCCTAACTCCAAACCACAAAATTCTGAAATCAGGACAAATCACTTTAATTGTTCATATGTAAAATATTGATCACTTTGGTTTTATGTATGAGGTACTTTACCCCAAGAAAGAGTGCCACAATGCATGGTGTTGTCCTCATAATCATCTAGAAATTATAATGTGTGTGCAGGGTGGCAAGCAGTTTGACGTATTACACACCCAGTTATTTGACTATGGTCGATGAATAAAAAAGTAGCATGGGGTTAAGACTTTCTTGTCCATTTGCATCAGTACTGCCAACATGTTAAAGTCCTTGGTTTGTTGTGCGTTTTGAGTGCCCCATCTAAAACCAGGCTGTGGGTGACTTAATGGTGCCAATTACAACTACAGGGGCCAGGACAGAATTTTCTGAAATGACTTCTTCTGCATCCTGCTTTTCCTCCTGGCAGCCAGCAGGGCCTCTAGAATTTTTTTCTTCATCATTGTGGATATGGATCGCTATCTGAAGAATTGTGAGCCTACTACACTGCATAAATCTAACGAATCTGAACTACACCATGTGGGTCACTTCAGGCCTATGGGCAATTATTACAGCTATGACAGGACACTTCATGGGCTTGCTACATTTTTTTGAAAGTCACCGCCATCAGTCTCTTCCCATCCACAAGTTTGGATCCTGAAGATTTGGTTCAACTTTTGGTCACACAGTAGTGAGGTACATAGTGGGGCAAATCTGCAGACAGTGAGACAAATCTGCCATTTTATAATTCAGTTAGCTCCACCTATTTCAAGGTACTAAACCCTCTGGTTTGTTGCTTTTACAGTACTGCATTCAGTGGGATCATATAGCCTTTCTAATCTTTATGAGACTTAAAAGGGCAAAAGGTGAGCAGCAGTGTGGCTATAGTAAAAAATGAATGAAGTATATTTAAGCAGAAGATGTTAAAATTATGTTATCTTATGGATCAATTTATGATGTGTATATGCCAGCTTTTAACAATTCAGTCTCAAAGACAAAAAAAAAAACTTACCAAGTGTTATAATTCTGTACTATTTACCATTTTCAGTGAGACAAAACAAATTTTGCAGTTTGTAAAACCTGTCATTTTTGCAAATCTTCTTATTGACCTAAATATTATTATTACAACATGAATTAGAAAATAGTGACTTTCACTTTAAAGAAAGGTGTTTGTGCCACATACACTGCCTGGCCAAAAAGAGTTGTCATTCTAGAAAGTGTCAAATCACTGGTCTGCATCAAGTAAAGAAAACGATACTATACAGTGGAAGTTTCACATACGAATTTTCTTCCTTCGTGAGGCAAGTGCTTAAGGCAAAATTTTTTATTGCGATACAAATTTCCCTTAAGAAATAATAGAATTGCTAAAATGATAATCCGATCCAGCCACCCAAAATAACCAATTTCCAGCCACCAATACTATTAATTTTCTACAATTTAATCATATTTATGCATATAAAAACAATCAAAACATGTAGAAAAGAAATGTAAATGAAGTAAACTATGAAATAAATAGACATTTAACCTCACATAACCTAAATTTTTTCTGATGCTTTTTAGCAATGATTTCTTTTTTAATTTCCATTGAAAGTGGCTCCGTTTGGTCTTGTTACCGTCCCTGATAACTTTCTTTGGATCCAATGTGGTACGTCTTTACTAAATCTTGCACAAAATGCAAAAAAAAAAAAAAAAAAAAAAAAACCCTCACGGAAAAAAATCATAAAATTCGTAAAATCTTTTTGCTTGACTTTCTAATGACACAAACTATTTTTGTGCGGTTCCCAGACATGCATGCAATTTAAGAGTGTTTGATTCGGGTTTTTTGCTCATATGCTAAAAAAAATGCTTTGAATGCCGATGCAAATTCATTGTAAAATTTAAATTCTTAAGGTAAAAATAAGGAAGAGCATTTGTATGCAGAGGTTCCACTGCAATTTGGTTGAGAACCCATTATTATAACATGAAAGGACAGTGCTAAACTGGCAACTTCACAGAATTAATTTGGTCAGAAAAAAACATTAATGACCATGATTGGAGATCATTTGAACACTTAATGACATTACATTTGGTATGAATGAAATTATTTAGAAAGTTTTAAAATAAACTTTTTTAATTAACATTAAAAATTACAATATTTTTTTTATTTAAATTGACAGTTTACATACAGTAACAACCTAAGCAGCAACCTTATTTCCCCTCCCGTCTGTTTCAATCACTCATCATTCAGCAGTATACTAATCACCAGCCTGATCATCTGTCATCATCTGCACCTGTTTCTCTCTGGTTCATGCAAAGTTTGACGTTTTAATGTTTGAATAATATATAGTTCACTGTGTGGCCTAACGATCAAAATACATTCCTCTGAAACTAGTCAGGTACATGGACTGTAGTGAAAATAAAAGACAGAAACTTGCCAAAAATGAAAGCCTAACAGCCCTTCAGGAGAGCTATTCCTCAAGACTAAAAGAAAAATTCTCGCTCTTTGAAAGCAGCATATGAAAAAATAAGGACTGGCTCAGGACTTTTGCACATTACTTTTGACCTGAAATGTCGACGTGATTTCAGGTTATCTGGCCTGTTTATTAACATTGTATTTGTCTCAGTCTCCTACATACAGTGGGGCAAAAAGTATTTAGTCAGCCACCAATTGTGCAAGTTTTCTAACATTAAAAGCTGAGAGAGGCCTGGAATTTTCATCATGGGTATACCTTAACTATGAGAGACAAAATAAGAAAAAAAATATATATAGAGAAAATCACATTGTAGGATTTTTTTAATGAATTAATTGGTAAATTCCTCTGTAAAAGAAGTATTTGGTCACCTACAAACAAGCAAGATTTCTGGCTCTCGCAGACCTGTAACTTCTTCTTTAAGAGGCTCCTCTGTCCTCCACTTGTTACCTGTATTAATGGCTTTTGTTTGAACTTGTTATCAGTATAAAAGACACCTGATTCATGTACATGGACTGTAGTGAAAATGAAAGCCAAAACAGCACTTCAGGAAGCCTGGAGAACTATTCCTCAAGACTACATAAAAAAAAGAAGGAATTCTCGCTCTTTGGTAGCAGCATATGAAGAAATGAGAGCTGGCTCATGACTTTTGCACAGTACAGTCTACAGTTCTGTGCCGTACACTGTCATCATGCATATGCGCCAACTAGTCACACATCTGTGTTACTGCCTTCTACTCTATCTGTATTCATCTACAGCAATAGATTATTCCGAAAATCTACAGCCTTACATAGTCTGATCAAAACAAAAGTTTTCAGACCCTATGCATGTCTCCATATTTTGTTCTGTTTACACTTATTTTAAAATTGAATCAAATTCCTTTACCCCCTTAATATTCTAATTTTTTTTAATAATGATAAGGTTTGGTGTGATTTGTTCATTTATACTAAAAAATAAATAAATAAAAACTAAAATATCCCATTTTAAATAAGTATTTAGACCCATCACCCAGCACCTGTTAGTGTTTTCTGATATTTTGCTTTGACTATATTAACTTTTATATGGTTCCCCCTCTCTTCAAGCTCTTTCTCATTCCTAATATGGCAATCCTTCATGTGGTTCACTGGATAGCTATAAAAATATGAAAATTTATTTTGTTCCTATCATAATCTTCTAACCCGATGCACATATTACCATGCACAGCATGTTTACACAGGCCATTGAGTTTTAGGAAAACATGCATTGCCACTCACTTGGGAAACGAAGATGGCAGCTGCAAGATCGCATTGTAAATTTACACCGACTCAAATACCACATGCTCATGTAAAGGGTCCCTGCCATGACATTAGTCTTCGACTGTGTTTGGGTATAATTTGTTGTGCTAGTGTAAAATTATTTTAATGCCATTGTCCTTTTTCTGTATTTTTTAGTTTACAAATGAGAACACAGACAACATTCTGTTTATTGAAGCATTATATGTCAATTATATGATTCTACTTTATAGCCTAGAGCGAGAGGATGTGAATCAAGTCCAAAACACCTTTTGTCAAACTGTGCAAATATATCCTTACAGTCTTCTATCTGTCCATTCTGTGTGTGGGCTTAAAAAATATCTAGTGTTCATATACAGCCTTTCCTCTGTAAATGGCAACATGTGTTTGTGTGGTATGGCAGCCTTCATAGGGTATAGGAAGTAAAAGTGGATATAAATCTAACCCAAGCTAACATAATTGACTCTGTGTATTGCCAAGAAGGAGAAAGAGAAACAGCCAAAAGAGGAGAAAATCTACACAGGGATGATAAAAAAAACAGGTTATACAGGTGAGTTCTTGAAGAAATGAAAGGCATGAAAACTGATGCAAAGTTTGTTCTGTTCCCTCTTGACAGGTGGGTAACGTTAGTATTGGTGTTTCAAACATACAAAAGGTAACTTTTTAAATTTTATTTGTTAGAACTATTGGTAGCTAATCCCAACTGGGATTATCAGGCACCTGTGTCAGGTCATGTTAAACTATTTACCCACCACCATTCAAATTCAAATTTTAATTGTCACATACACAGTCATACACAGTACAATATGCAGTGAAATGCTTGTACGACCGCCGGTGTCCTAAAAAAGAAAATGAAAACTATATATAAGGAATAAATATTAATAAAAAGAAATACAAAAGGAAATAAATGTAACTAGTAAAATAAACAAACTGTACAAATAAGGTTATAATAAAAAATATATATATATATATATATATATATTAAAATGTTTTAAAGTGGCAATGGCTGTGCAAATATACATGAAAAGTGACTTATGAAAATGACTTATGAAAGTGTCATTTACTAGCTTCGTTTCGCGCCGACAAAAAATGCAGCTCTGTGCGGTAAGACTCGCGGTGATGGCTTGTGTGTTTACATCAACACAAAATGGTGCAAGAATTCTGTGCTAGTTTCTAGTTATTGCTCATCGCTAGTGGAGTTTGTGACTGTTAGATGCAGACCTTTTTATTTACCACAAGAATTCACCACTGTTTTCATTATCGAAGTATACATTCCACCTAGCGCTAATGCTAAGAAAGCGCTATGGGAACTGTATACAAAGATCAGTGAAATACATCCGGATGGACCCAAGAAGTCTACTGAGACGCACCTGCAGGTTATAAATGGGAATAAACCGGAAACATTCCTTCTTTTGTCTTCACCGACATGTACAAGCAAAGCATATCAAAAGCAAAGAAAAGTGTTAACTCACTTATAAAATGGCCAAATTTAAAACGAGATGTTCCCCTCCTTGCGAAAATTTCCTTTCGAAGGGCGATCTCAACACTTTTTGCTTTGAGTGTTTGGGCGAAAAGCACGCACTCCGTGGGCTTCACGGAGACTGCAAACATTGTGATGATCTCCCCATGAAGGTGCTCCGCTCGCGCATCGCGTTCTTTAGGGAACCACGAGCCGCGCTGCACTCCTGGGGGACACAAGCCGATCTGGCCGAGGTGCGCGAGAAATCTCCCCTCATTTCTCTCGCCCTCTCTTCCGATCGGGAAGTCTCTCCTTCCACTTCACAAGTACGCTCCTGCTTCTGTAGAAATAGAAGTAGCTACCCCAGGACGCTCCTCTAAGGAGGATAGAAAATATGAGGAGCTGCTTGAAGTCATAATGCATGCAGTCGAATGGCTGCACATTGATTGGATTGGCCGCAAGAGCAAGCCTTCCCCAAACATTTTAAATTAAACAACAGATTCCTGTCAAGTGGCCAGGAAATAGAGCCAAAACGTCGCTCTCTACCCCTTTTTTGGCAACCTCCATAACGAATTAACTCGTTCTTGGAGGAAGCCTTATTCTTCCCGTATTTTTGTACCATCAACTTCGTTTTATGCAAATATCGTTGATGCAAAACCGTGAGGTTATATGATGATGCCTCAAATAGAAGAGACGCTCGTGGGCTATCTTTCTCCTGGAACATCATCCTCACAGAAAAACACTTCCCTCCAAGCCGTGTAGAACTTCTTCTACCCTGGCACTTCTTTGCACACCATGGCGGTTTTGCAGGCGTATCAGGCTGATCTGCTAATGGATTTGAGCATGAGCAGTACCGTGAATGAGATAGCATTCACAGACTTACGCCGGGCTACTGACTTGTCCCTTGGCACGACCAAGCAGACGGCCCATGCTATCGGCCATTCTATGGCTTCCCTGGTGTCCGCAGAGAGGCATCTGTGGTTAAACTTGACAGGCATCAAGGATAAGGATCGAACATTCTTCCTTGATGCCCCAGTCTCACCTTCCGGCCTGTTCAGCGATGCTGTTAATTCCGTTGCCACTAGGTTTCGGGAAGCTAGGCTATATGAACAGGCTTTCGGGAAATTTCTCCCACGAAGAGTCGAGTCTGTCGGCCACCCAGTCTCGACCAGATCTGATTCTCGCCAGACGAGAGGTGCAGAAGAAAAGCGTCAGCAGCTAGGCAACCCCTCGTAAGGACTGCCTTACGCACTCGCCGCCACTCACAAGTCGACTTAAAGAGATGAGACCGCCGCACTTCTTTTCGAAGAAGTCCTGAAGCTTAGCCGCCAGGACTGCCAGGATCTCCCTGGGTGTTAAAGACTGTAGAAAAAGGCTACAGGATTCAGTTCTCACATTACCCGCTGCGTTTCACTGGCGTGGTCTCCACTTCCGTGAGACCGGAAAGGGTGCAGCTGCTGACAGAAGTTGCTGGGAATAGGGGTCATAGAACATGTTCCCCTACCAGACAGAGAGTCAGGCTACTACAGTCGGTATTTCTCGGTTCCCAAGAGGAACGGAGGCTCCGTCCATTTTTTAGATTCTTGTGGGCTCTACAAAGTTGTCCTCGGGCTTGTGCCCTAGTACTCTCAGGACGTAAGTAGCTGCTAGTTCAGCCTGTCACATTCTGATTGATGGGGTTACTGTGGGAAAACACCCTTTAGTTGCCCGTTTCATTCGTGGAGGTAAACGGTTGAGGCCACCCACTAGAGCCATGGTCCCTTCATGGGATTTATCTATCGTGCTTGAAGGTCTAATTGACACCCCTTTCGAACCACTAGAGTCAGCGCCTGTCAGGTGTCTGACCCTTAAGATGTTTTTTTTATGGCCATTACCTCTCTTAAGAGGATTGGAGATCTGCACGCCTTGTCAGTCCCCCCTATCTGCCTAGACTTTGCCCCTGGGCTAGTCAAGGCCATTTTGCATCCTCACCGAATTATCTTCCCGAAAGTTCCATTCTCAACCATGAACCCTGTTGTTCTGAAGCTTTCTGTTCTTCGCCTTTTACAGCTTCGGAGCAGGAGAGACTTACTTACTGTGTCCAGTACATGCTCTTCAAATTAACGTCCAAACAAAATCGATATGAGGAATGTTTCCAGTTTACTCCTATTTATAACCTGCAGGTGCGTCTCATCAAATGACATCACCTGACCGAGGTTATATAAGCCAAAATTTGGCGTGTTTGATACACACATGCTTCACAACCGGCAACACGAAAAGATGTTCCCATAGCGTTTTCACGCAGCATCTCGTTCCCGCCTTTTCAGGGAACAGGGTTACAGCAAAGTAACCCGAGACGTTGCATCCAAAGAACCCCATACCTACTGTAAAGCATGGAGGTGGAAACATCATGCTATCGGGCTGTTTTTCTTCAAAGGGACCAGGACAACTGATTTGTGTAAAGGAAAGAATGAATGGGGCCATGTTTCGTGAGATTTTAAGTGAAAACCTCCTTAAATCAGCAAGGGCATTGAAGATGAAATGTGGCTGGGTCTTTTAGCATGACAATGATCCCAAACACACCGTCTGGGCAACAAAGAAGTGGCTTTGAGAGAAGCATAGGGTATATAACAAAGTATTGAGATAAAATTTTGTTGTTGACCAAAAACTTATTTTTCCATAATAAAATTCCATAATTTGCAAAAAATCCTACAATGTAATGTTTGATAAAAAATTACAGGCCTCTCAATTTTTTTTTAAGTGGGAGAACTTGCACAATTGGTGGCTGACTAAATACTTTTTTGCCCCACTGTACTGTATGTTCAACACTCAACAATACTTTATCAGTATTTGACATGTTTGCACTTAAGCAACCCTGAGATCTGCTAGTATATTGCTGCTGTATCAAAGCCAAATCTACAACAAATTTAAATCTGCCACGACTTCCAAAAAACCTGCAGCGAAAACCAAAATCAAGTAAGTGGAAGAACAAATCTCATCACTTCCTTATATAACGCTGGGGCTAATAGGATTTGTAATTCCCCAAAACGCATGTCATTACCTATTGCACACAGGATAAAACTCTTTGAATGTTGTGTGGAAATATTATAAAAAAGTGAAAAGCTGTTGTTTTAAAAAGATGACCGTTTGTGTGCACCAAACTACTGTGCCGCCACTGTTGCAATCAAAAGTCACAAGAGGACTCCAAATCTAAGGCAAAACACAGTGGAAGAAAAACTGAATGGGCTCCAAAAGGAACTATAGGAAAAATTCTTAAGTAGCATTAGGTAAATGCCCAATTATCCAAAGAATTATCATTGCAAAGTTCTTTGATAATTTGAGAAAGTTTGGTGCAAAAAAAAGCTATAGAGAAAGACCAGAGAAACAGATGTACAGTGGAACCTTGGATTATAAGCATAATTCGTTTTAAAAGTAGACTTGTATTCCAAAAACACTCATAAATAAAAATTTCCCATAAGAAATAATGGAAACTCAAATTATTCATTTCACAGCCCAAAAAAATAAATACATAAAAATAATGAAAGTATAAAGTAAAAAATATAAAGTAAAAAAAAACCCTGCACTTTACCTTTAAAAAAAAAAGTTAAAATAAATACCGACTGATAAGTGTTTCCATTTATGCGCGTAGGCAGTGTGTGTGTGTGTGTGTGTGTGTGTGTGTGAATGCGTGTTTTTTTGTATGTGTGTCAAGCTAACATAAGACAAGACTTTTACCTTCAGTCCCTCCTGTCTCCCCCTTCTCATCTTACACAGTAAACCTTTTTCCTCTTTTATTTGAATTTCACACAAACACACACACACACACATTAACAGAGACTTTTTGTCTAAAAAATTAGCAAGAACCATTGCTAATGACACTCATGTGAGCGCATACTAATGGAATCACTGCTGTAAAGTAAAACTAAAACAAATGAACCTGCACTTTACCTTTAAAAAGAATCGCGGCAGAGCAGTGTTTTTGTGTAGAGCAATGTGTGTGAGAAGCAGAGAGGGGGTGTGGGGAGTTGTAAAGGCGAAAGAGAGCGTGTGTGGTATGTGTATGTGTGTGTGTGAGAAGTGGAACGGTGTCAAATACATGTGATACATGATACTCGGTACTCGTAAACCAAGACTTGCTTGTTTTGCAAGTCAAAATTTATTTAAAATCTTTGCTTGCCCTGCGGAACACTCGCAAACCGCGTTACTCACAATCCGAGGTTTCACTGTATGTCCATTTGTGTCGTTTTTGAGGACTTTATTCCAGAAACAAAGGATTGATTTAAAAGGTTACAGTGGTAATAATGAAGATGATGTTGTGCATCCAAGTGATAACATCTCAGAGGTGATCAGTCACATACACCAAAGCCAGGTGAACTAGTTAAGTGCAGAAGAACTAGCTAAGTTTCTAATGCAAGTCTTGCTTGTTTGAATCATAAGGAGCTGTTAAGCACTTGCTGATTTTTAAAGAAAAACAAGTAATATGCAATACATATTTACATATTTACATATCTAAAACCATTGCACATGTCACTTTCATACAGTAAGTCACTTTATACTTTATACAATACATGTTTATATAAATCTGCCATTTTGCACATGACATTTTGCCACTTTAAAACATTTTAATGCCACTTTAAAACATTTTAAAATTTTTATATATATATTCCCCCCCATATTCCTATATTTCTATATTTTGTAATATTTTTATTATGCCCTTATTTGTACAGTTTGTTTATTTTACTAGTTACATTTATTTTCTTTTGTATTTCATTTCTTTTTATCAATATTTATTCCTTATATATAGTTTTTATTTTATTTTTAAGGTCACCGGCGGTCGTACAAGCATTTCACTGCATATCGTACTGTGTATGACTGTGTATGTGACAAATAAAATTTGAATTTGTATTTAAAGTGATATGAAAGCGCCTGAATTAAAGTCATATAAAGAGCAGTTGGAGCTCGGAGTCAAAATTGCTACACCAGAAGCATGGATAAACATTTACGCAGATTCTGCATATGCTTACAGTGGAATGAGTATCATGAGCCAAAAGGCAGTTCCAGAGCAAGTTTAAAGGGCCCTTGTAATGTTAAAAACAAAAAGGCTGCTAATGTTCTTTACAGAATGTACCTACATTTAAACATTTGGCAGGCACTCTTATTCAGAGCAACTTACATAAGTGCTTTAAGATTTAAATCAATAAATATATTCTTACACTGGATCACTATGTTAGTAACTAAAAGTACCATTAGTCAAACACTATTAGGAACAAGATTTAGTTTGTTTTGTTTTAGGGCCAGCAGTAATAAATAATAAATAGTTAACATTAGGGTTACCCTACCCAAGAAACAGAAAGGTCTTTGGACATCGCTTAAAGTCTTGCCTTCATCATGGCTTGGACTGGGACCTGTGACTAGGCCTAGTTTGGGAGCTAGACCAGAGCTCAGCAGTAATTCAAAAAACTCAAAGCTAAGATGTGGAGTAAGCACAATTGCAGTGACTTTAGAAATCACCAAAATCACATTGTCCCTGTCCACAGTGAAGGGTTTGGAAGATTCTTGAGGGTCCCTTTTTTCACAGTGAAGTAAGGGGATTATGACAGCGCTAAAGCCCTAGGTGAATCATCTTCTAAAAACATGACTATGTATGTATGTACTGAATGTACTGTATGTGTGTGCATGTTACTTTGTGTTAGATAGATTTACCACCTCTTGCCCAATATTTCCAGACTTCCACCACAATCCTCACCAGTTCAATGTGGTTAATAAGGATTACTGAATAAATGAGGTAGAAAATTTAAGACGGTGTTTTTAAAGATTTTGGATGGCTGGAATTTGCATTTTCTGCCCCATACTTGATCCTTAATAATAGCTTGCAGTAAAAATTCACCTCTATCATTTGAGATTCTCGGAAGACACTAAACATCATTTCCAACCAAATAATTTCCTTTGCTAATTAGTTAAGTAGACCATAGAGGTAAGGAAGGTGCTCACCACACTAAATTATGAATAATTCAAATAAAAACCTGAAAGAATTTAGGCTTGAGTTGTCATTTATAAGCAGTGGGATTATTCATTTATTAATATGCAAATATGCCCTGATCTTATGCCACTGGATAAGACATGAGTGTCAAATTGCAGAGTTGTGCACCTACCTCTATTATTAACAAATAAAAAGATCAGCCACTTGTATTATTGTGTATGAATTTAACAGGATCAGTAGCGGTAAACTTTTTAATATAATGTTGTGTGACTGAATATGAACAGATAATATAGCCCTACGCACATCAGAATTCATTTTGCTGCCTTTGTCAGCAGTCATATGAAAAAATAAATTGGTTTCGCTTCCAGTGCAACCTGCCCATGCTATAAAATGAGGTGGTTGACCAAGTTTTGAACATGGTTTGTCCAAAGAAGCTGGAGTGACCCACAGCTCAGTTGATTTTATTAAATCCAAACTGTTTCTGTTCATGAAGTAGAAATGCTCTTTGAAGTAGAAGTACTCATGAGTTAAACCTAAAAATTTGCCAGGTGCAAGAATGTAGAGGCAGAGTCCTGAGTGTGAGCAGCTGTTCACTTGTATAACCAACGCTGTGGTTAAAAAAAACTAATAATTCATCTAAAAAAATCAGTATCATATGAAATGTGATTTTAAGTGTCATCTTATTAGCACCTCACTGGCAGAGGAGAGCTGCTTGGTTGGCTGGGTTTGGGCATGGGAGGAATAAAACACATTGCTTATTCCAAATAAAAGAATCACTAAATGAGTGAATACAGTACATGTATATATGTATGTATTTATGTATGTACGGTGCCTCTTTATTTTTGGCTATTTGTCACACTTAAATAATTCAGGTTATCAAACACAGTTATTATTGTATATGACACAAGGATAACCAAAGAAGAAAAAAAAGCCAAAAACTTACCTAAACTACCTGGCTATATAAACCTTATAAACATAATAAATGGTTGTGCTACCCTTAGTAACAATACCTGTAATCAAGCATTTGCAGTCATTGGACAAAGAGTTGGCTACCCCTGGCCCTAGTATATAAGGTGAATGTATATTTAGTGCAGCATGCAAGCAGGGACTACGGCAGGACTAGCTATGCCAGCAAAACTGAAGGGGAGAGCCAGAAGGAAACGCAGACATGAAGCTCCAAGGGATGTAAAGTAACCAGTTACTCCACTATCAACAAACCTGAGTGATCAATAAGAGTGGAGAAGAGAACATACCAGTTCACCATAATACTCTACATCGGCCCCTTTACCTAGAGCAAATCTATTCACAAAACTGCTTGGCTAAATAAATAGGGTTTTAGCCTAGACCTAAACACAGAGACTGTGTCAAATATTAATTAGGAGGCTATTCCATAACTTTGGGGCTTTGTAAGAAAAAGCTACACCTCCTACTGTAGTTTTCATAATATGTGGTATTGACAAACAGCCTGCATCCATTGAGCGCTGTAGGCATGGCAGATCATACAACACTAACAGTTCGCTCAGGTATTGCGACGCAAGACCATTTAATGCTTTATACATCAAAAGTAGTATTTTAAAATCTATGCGAAATTTTACTTGGAGCCAATGCAGTGTGGATAGAATAGGGATGATCTTTGGTTGTAGTGAAGACTTTCGTTGCTGCATTCTGGGCAAGTGAGGCCTACAGTCCTTAAATGTTGTTCTGGGTTCTTTTACAGTATGAGCTGCTTGATGAACTCGTAGTAATTTTGGTAAATTACGGTTCATTCATGATTCAAAAAGGGGGCATTTACCTTTTTAACCTAGGGTCAGACGGGTTTGGACAGCTTGTTCCCTTAATAAATGAAGTCATCATTTAAAAACTGCATTTTGTAATTACTCTGGTTATATTAGTATAATATTGAGAGTCTGCAGTCACAAGTCCTCTGAAAACAGCTGTCTGCAAGGACAGGACCATCTTCACGGTAAAGTGGAACCGTCCCCAGTCACCACACACACCCCAAGCAGACCACACAGGCCTATATGTGATGAAATCGCCAACCAGAAGCAGGGCACCAAGAAGAGTCAAACAGGACCAAAGAGCAAAGGGGTCTGGACTGGCATCTAAGGAGTGTCATTGTGTTCTGCTCGACAGAGAAAAACAAGGAGAGGGAGAAAGAGAAGAAGAGAAAGAGAGAGAACAGTTAGGTATGGTCACAGTTACATAATGTAGTATATAAGGTACTGTAGTGTATAAGGTGTAGTATACAGTATAAGGCTCTTCTGTGGAAATCGTCACGAGCACAAAACTCCTGGGTGTCCACCTAGAGGAGAACCTCACTTAGTCCCTCAACACCAGCTCTCTGCACAAGAAAGCCCAGCACCATTTTTTCTTCCTGAGAAGGCCCAATTTCCACCACCAAGCCTCATCACCTTCTATAGAGGAACTATCAAGCGCATCCTGGACCAAGACCACAAGACCCTACAGCAAATAGTGAGGACAGCTGAGAAGATAATCGGGGTCTCTCTCCCCTCTATCGAAAACAACTACACCACACGCTGCATCCGCAAAGCCACCAGCATTGTGGCTGACTGAACACACCCCTCACACTTACTCTTCACCCTCCTGCCATCTGGAAAAAGGTACTGAGGCAACCGGGCGATCACATCCAGACATTTGTGAACTTTGTTGTCTTTGTCTTTTCTGTATAGGACTTTAGATAGAATAGTTTCTGTTAATTTATAATGTTAATCTGGTTTGTCTCTTCTTAGTTAATTAGCTAGTCAGTTTTGTTAATTGATGTTGTAACTATATGTTGTATGTAGCACCTTGGTCCTGGAGGAATGTTGTTTCGTTTCATCATGTACTAAACTGTATATGGTTAAAATGACAAAAAATGCCTACTTGACTTGACTTGATATAAAAATATCTCAATCATTTAAGTGACATAAATATACATCAAAATTCAGGAAGGGGCAAATACTTTTTCGTAGCAATTTATTTATACATACTGCAATGTATGTATTAATGAATGAATAAATTAATATAGGCTTATAGAATGGTCTACAGTATATCTATCATTTATTGTCATCCCAAGAAATTTACTTCTTTTTTTTTTTTTTTAGAATTTGTTTATGGTTTCATGCATACAGTTATATTTACTGTAATTTACCATAAGCTAATTACCTATTTTAGTTGAAACTTGACAATTTACAAATTCACATGCACATATTTCTTTTATTTTGTCACAGTTGAAGTTAATTAGGTATTTATAGTTTATCCTTACTCTGTGTTTTACTAATGGTACTTTACCCCAAGGGGGCAGGGGTAGCTTTGTGGTTAAGGTGCTGGACTGCTAATCAAGAGGTCCCTGGTTAGAGCAGTGACACCACTGGGCTGCCACTGTGGGACCCTTAAGGTTCTTCACCCGACCCCATAAGTAACTGCCACAGAAACGACAGATCCCTGGGTTGGGGTTTATCCACCGCCCAATGTGCCAGACAGCATGTGGACGGATACTTTCACCTTTTCACCCCTTTACACCAAGGAAGAGTGTTGCCATGCCACAGCGCATTGTGTCTTTTCATAATCATTTTTATATTATAATATGGGTGGTGGGTGGTCAGTAGTTTGACGTTTTGTTCACCTAGTTATTTGCCTATGGCTGTAGAATAAAAAAGCAGTGTGGAGTAAAGAGTTCCTAAGTCTCTTTGTAGCAGCACTGCCAACATGTCCAACTCCTCATCTTGTTGCGTCTTTGAGTCCCCTATCTTAGTCCAAGTCGTACCTCCTGTACTTATTTTAGAGGTCACTTTTGGCCTGACAGGGAACGTTCTGGCCCTCAGCATGTTCATTTTTCATGTGGAAAGCTGGAAGCCGAACTCCATCTACCTAGCTAACCTGGCTATGGCCGACTTAGTGGAGGTTATCTGCCTGATCTTCAGAGCCGACTACTTCATCAGGGGCCAGAACTGGATATTCGGTGATGTCCCCTGCCGCATGTTGCTCTTCCTCGTATCGGCCAACAGGGCAGCCGGCATCTTCTTCCTCACTGCCGTGGCTGTGGACCGCTACCTGAAGATCGTGCACCCACTACATCGTCTAAATAGGATGAACCTGAGTTACTCAGTGTGGGTCTCTGCAGGTTTATGGGCTTTGGTAATAGTTTTTACCGGTCAGTTGCTGGGGTCGCCGCACTTTTTTAGTATCAACAACCACACCCAGTGTGAGCCCTTCAACGTATGCTTGAACGTCAGTCCACTTTCCATCTGGCAAAATGCCTTCTATGTGATCCAGTTCTGTGTGCCAGGTAGCATCATCATTTTCTGCACAATCTGCATTATATGGCAGCTGAAAACAAAAACAATGGACTCCACAGGCAAGATCAAAAAAGCCGTCCAGTTCATTGTCATCGTTGCCATGGTTTTCCTCATCTGCTTCTTCCCAAGCACTGCCATACGCGTCGCTATTTGGATCCTGCAGATCTGGTACAATGAGTGTCCACATTTCAGTACGGCCAATATGGCTTTTTTAATTACAGTCTGCTTCACCTATTTGAATTGTGTGCTAAACCCTGTGGTTTACTATTTTTCCACTCCAGCATTCAGTGGTGTCATACAAAAATATTTTAGGAGGCTTATGGGGAAAAACGTAGAGGAAGCCCATGGGAACAGCACTGGGGTTACAGCAGAAAGTGAATAAAGATAGATTTAAGCAGAATATATGAAAAGTTCTGTTATCCTTTAGGTGCATTTTCTTATAGTAAAAATTTTAATCATTATGATGTATATCTGAATTTTCTTATAGTGTAAATTCTAATTATTATGATGTGTATGTGCCAGCTTTTATTAGTTAAGGTTGCGTAAATGAAAAAAAAAAAAAAAAACAGGAAGCAAGAGCTTATTTATCCTTTCTGGTGGGGCAGAACAATGGTAGATTTAATAGCTCTATAAAAGGCTATATTAATACTTCAGTTCATAATCATCTGATACCTGAATTCATATTGACTTGCAAAGTGTGACTGCATGCCAATCTTAGCTTCTTAAGTCAAATATTATAATGAACACTAATCATGTGACGAAGTACACCTTTCTGCATTTGTAATGCATTTATTTTGGGGGTTTATATGTTATATATACTGTATTGCATTTAACCATTGAAATGATGATAACTTATTTGTGATTCTTTGAGGTAAAATATAAGCTGAATAAATCTTTATATTAAAGGATTTGAATGTTTAATATTTTAAATATTTCATATTCATATTTAAAATTCTTTACTATTTTTAGGTTTTTGTTTAAATGTACGCAATATTGTGATATTGACTGTGTTAACTGCTTTATACAAAAGGTCAAAAAAAATTGTCTACTCTCTTCTACTGAAGCAAACACTTTTTCAGTAAATATAATTTGTAAATGAACCCATCAACAAATAAAATTATTAGTCACATATATTATTGTTCATTTATTTAACAGGGACAGAAGAAGATAAACTTTGTTATACAATAACTTGACTGGAGCTGAGCAGATAATGTAATCCTACACACTTCAGAATTTATCCTGCTCCCTTTGTCAGCACAAAGGGACAAATCTTGGGATTCCCAACTTGGGACAGCTCTTTCATTAAAACTCATTTGGGGTTTACAAGTTGGGCATTTATGGGTGTACAAGTCTGTTATTGTTTGTTATTGTTCATTGTTTACGGAATGTGCTTTATTATCTTATAATTTGTTAACTGTCCTGTTCACAAACTTCAGTGGGTCTAGCAGTATCCTATAACAGAGTGGGCATTAATCAGGGTATATGATTTTTTTTTTCAGCCTTTGCACTCATGACATTTCTCTAGTACACTCCATCACAGAACTGGTTACAATTGACTGGGAGAACTCCCACAAAATGGAGTCATACTTTGATTTATTACAGAGGGACCACATGTGCTAGAGTTGTTTCTTGGATTTTTAATATGTGTATTTAAAAAAAAAATTGAATGCAGGCGGTCCATTTTTAGTGTGTGTCCTCTAAAGAAAATGTTGACCAAAGAATGATTTATTATAGTCTATAAAATAATTTACACACTCAGTCACTGCAGGGCTGCAAGAATCTTGAAAAGAAGTAAGTTCCAACCTCGACCTCTGCACCTTTTCATACCATTTTGTGTAATTATCTTAGGACTATTTACAGCATGCTGTTGCACATGGTCCAATCCAAAGACAAACTGCAAAGAAACCAGAGAGATAAAATAAACATTTAAAAGCAGTAAATAGTTTTTAATGAAACAATGTAATTTATTACATTGGTTGGTGTGCTGGCCCTTTGCTTGAAATTTTATCTCAGAAACCATTTTTGCAGTTTCATAAGGCACATAGCGGATTAGTTTTACCATCCTGCAGAACCAGCCATTGTCCTTCTGAGTACTCTTTATTTTTCTTTTTTTTTGTTGTTGTTGTTTTTTTGGAGGGGGCTGAAAAGTGGTCTTTTATATAGTAAGTAGCTTTATTATCTGGCCTACAGATATTTTCCTGTAGGATTAATATTTTTTGCTGAAATACTAATGTTTAAAAATCTGAAATGTTTGTTATACCACATTTTGGGGTCATAAGATAAACATGTATAACAAAGTTTTTACAAAAACAACAACAAAAAACAAACAGATTTTGCGCAATACTGAACGTCAGTGAACATTCTTAAATGTACAGCACTCTATGCAACACTCTGGTTTGATTAAAAGCATTGCTCAGTTATGTCCTATAAAGCACAAAACATATGCAGACAGACAGATAATCACTCACCTGCAGACAGCACCTTTTTACCTGTACCTTGGGTAGGTTGAATGTAATTTTCAGCAGATCTGACAAATAAATAATAATAAAAAAAACAGAGCAATATTCCAGCTGAAAAAGTGTTGCATACAGTACAACATGATCCCACTGCTGGCCACAGTACATTTGGTATGGCAACAATATTTTAAAAATAATTCTACTACAAATTCCTTTATTTCCATATTATGATTGTAGCAAGCCCGTTTTCCCCCCAATATTTATTTGCACCCTCTCTTATAATGTCTGTGAATTTCCACAGACAGGTCATAGCAGGCAATTTTCTGTGTTTCTGTGAGAATTTTGTGGTTGTGTCTGCTCTGAGGTCCACGGAGGGTATTGATAGTGCAGTTACAATGGATTTTATTAGGCAAAAAAAAAAACTTTATCCTTCAATAAATATGGCAAACGTAGTACAATCTGGCTCTAGTGCACAAGGCTCCCCTGATTATGGTCTGGATGTGGAAGAAAAGATAACACTACTATTATTTCTTACTCAAAATAATTTAAATGTGAATATTGAATTAGTTTCTATTTAAACTTCCCTTTTTTGGGCTCCTAACCCTCAATATATGTAAACTTTAATATATTTATTAAAAATGTTATTGAAAATTTCATTCAACCACCCAAATACCACCTATTATCTATTATAGTGTCATGACGGCCTAAAACCTGGGACAGGAAACACAAGGGCACAAGGCAAGTTACATAATGGAAGGGGTGCCAATGCAGTCAAGATCACAAAAATGCAAATCATTTCGAAATTATGGGCACCCTATACCGCATTTGGACTGTAGGAGAAAACATCACCCGAAGTGGCTCTAGCCATCATGTGAGTCCCTTACCTAACTGTGTGTGTAAATCTCATGTTTTGGAGAAACACCGGGATTTGCCTTTCCTGTTGAGTTTTCATTGTCAGTTGGATTTTATTTGTATAAAAAGTCTCTGATCAGTAATCTGGAAATGTTTTTGTTTTGTTTTTAACACAAAAGGTTTTTAACACATGTTAATTTATATACATATCATTAAAGTCTTTATTGTTGTTGTTAGACTTTTGGCTGCTCATGACAAGCTGCACACAACTTGGCACAGGTTTTACACCAGATTCCATTCCTAGCAAAGCCCTCTGTTTCAGGCGACTGTTTAAAAACTGTTCAACCGTCATGCCATTGGGTAATAATAATAATAATAATAAATAAATAAATAAATAAATAATTTTATTTTAATCGACTGTCTCATTTCATTATATTAGTTTTTTAAATAGCTGAATTGGTATTTGTGATTTTGTAGAAAAAATGTAGCAAACAAAAACCCTAATATTTAATTTTTTTATGAGGTGCTGTAGTGGTTAGCACTGTCGCCTTGCACCTCCAGGGTCCGCCTTGCACCTCCAGGGTCCGGGTTCGATTCCTGGCCAGACTCGATTCCCATCTCTGTGTGCATGGAGTTTGCATGTTCTCCCTGTGCTTGGTGGGTTTCCTCCGGGTACTCTGGTTTCCTCCCACCCTCCCAAAATATGCAGGTTAGGCTAATTGTCGTTCCCAAATTGCCCGTAGTGTGTAAGTGGGTGTGTGAGTGTGTGTATGTGTGTGCCCTGCGATAGATTGGCACCCTGTCCAGGGTGTACCCTACCTCGTGCCCTAAGCCTCCAGGTCCCCGCGACGGGTATTGAAGATAAGTAAATGAGTGGTCTTTTATTTCAGCTTATACTGTATACAAACCAATATACACAAACATACTGATTTTATGTAGTATTTTATTCGGCCACTAGATGGCGACCAAAACCATGGTTTCGTAACAAATCTCGTGAAATTGTATTTAAAACTACAAACGGAAGACACCATCTATTTACCTGACTTGTAAGGTCTCCTAATAAACTGCACAAAGTGATATGTACATATTTAGTGTGGAAATAAAGTAAACACAGGCAGACTCTATGGTCCTGTTGTTATTGTGTCCCATATGTACTGTAACCACAAGTTCGCATGGAAAAAAAGGACAAAGACGGAAAATGACATAAATTATGTTTATATAAATCAGGCTAGGAATAGGTCATTTAGTGAAAACTGTCCATTCTATTAGTTCAAAATAAATTTTAGATATAGTGAAAAAGGCATCTGTGGTAAAATCTGTGTAGTTTAAAACTTTGACCAAAATTTTTACCTGTACCAATTTGGGGTTTGAAGCAATTTTGTACTCTGATCAAAGCAGACAAAATGTTCATTCCCCAAAATAACGCCCAATTATGAAAATTGCCGGGTATTCTGTGCAAATTTAAATTATATCAAGCGGCTGAACGCGGGCAGAGCTGCAATTGGTCAAGTTTAAGTGAACTCTATATATTTGCAAGTCAATAGAGCTATCTACTGTATGTATGTTTGTCCCTTATAGGCTCTTCCATGCTTTGAGGAAACTGGACCAAACTTGGCACATATATTTGTTATCCCCTAGTCAAAATACTTGTGTTGTCATATTCCCTACTACTCGCTTGGATTAAATAATAATAATAATAAAAAAGATACTGGTATGGGGTACATCCTGTATTACACACTCATTTCCCAGATGAGGAACCTTGCACTGCACAATAGACTGTGTTTCCAAAGGATACTACAAGATAGCAGACCTTACCTGAACATACTTATAGTAAATGGCATACTTGACAGACTTTATGACAGCGTGTAAAATATCACTACTCATTTTAACCTGACAGACAAGGAAACTTAACTTTAAAGTACTTTGTAAATTCAAATTAAAATTTTATTTGTCACATACACAGTCATACACAGTATAAAATGTAGTGAAATGCTTAAATGTTCCGGGAGTAGCCAATGGGCGAAAAGCAAAAATAAAATCGCCTCCCAGAGCTGCAGTGGAAACATAATAAGTTTTTCTGTGACTGTTGAACTCTGCATTCCGATTGCAAGATCAAAGTGTTATTTAAGTGTTTACTGTAGCCTTTCTACCACGAGGTTTCAACTATGATACTGTAGACCCAGGCAACGGGCCTTTTTTCATAGAAAGACAGACACACACACACACCAAGAAAGTCACTAAGTTGGCAACACTGAATACAAATTCATTTATGGTTATGAATCCTTCTGAATCACTCATTGAATGAATCCGAGTCACTTGAATCAGTAGGGATTCTGACCGCTTTTGCCATTACATTCCACTAGAGGGCATAATATACCACTCATCCAATTTGTAGAATGCACCAAATCCTTTAACTCATGAATTTCTCTCTCTCTCTCTCACACACACACACACTAACTTCCGCTGATCCATCTGTTTTACTACCTGCTACAAGTCCGTTGGATTGGCAGAATTCCATGGTTTAGATACATCAGCTAGGACACCTGTAGTACCTGTATAGTATTTTCAGTTTCTTTTGTTCCTGACCATAATATATAAAGTGTATAAAAAACACAAATAATATTTTATATCTTCATTAATATGTCCATGAAATTACTATGAACTTGATAATGCAACAATGCAACTACTACATAGCTATGTACTCATATCTAAGTTAGACGTTAGTTTATGTCTAATTTCCTGCATAATATATCTCTGACTGCTCTTATTTATATTCATGTTTACACCCTCATATTTATATTACTATGCTATCTCTGTGGCTTAAACAGGACCTGGGTCCTAATTTCGTACCAGAACATGGAAGTGTGCTGGTATGACAATAAAGCTCCTTGAATCCTTGAATCCTTAAAACCACAAACCCTTGCATCCAATACATTTAACACAATAAAGACACACTTAAATGATTAACGATTGTAATGCTTAACAGTATCAGATCTAATGGAAGGAGGGTGGTTAAATTACCCAGATATTGTAGTTAAGTGCAAATTAACTCATAACTGGGAAAAACATCAGAAACTCTCAAATAACATCAGCATAGTAACCATTTTTAATTTTTCATAAAGAACAGGCTATTGTGCTAACTATGAAGCACCTATACTCCTTGTGTGCTTAGGCTTGCTGACCAAAGGACACGCCATTAGTTTAATAAAAGTAACTACTCTAAACACATAAAATATGTTAATATCATGTTGAATCATTTAAACGGAAGTGTGTTTTGTGCATAAATTTAAGGCATTGCTACGGCTAACCTGTTTAAGATATCAAAAAAATCCCTTTGCAATTTTGCATCCTCACTGTCTGTTTGCTGGCAATTGTATAAATCCCCTGGAAGGAGTATATCAAATAATTGGCCCACAAAAAGCCTCTTTTAGTAGAGGGAGCCTAGCACAAAGAATAGTTTCTTTCGCATTGGCTGGAAGACCAGCATCTCTTAATTGGGCCCCCTCAGGGGCCAAACGTGAAGGTTTCAGAGAAGCAAAAGTATGTGATGTGATTCAGAGCCATTGAAGAAATCTTGTTCCCTGTGCCCGAGCCCGGAAATTGCCCCTGACCGGAATTGCTCATGATGAGCCGTTGAGGATGGATATTAGATCTGAGAACCATATTCTGGTCGGCCAATGAGGCGCTATCAATAAGAGGCAATGTCCCTGTTGACAGACCTTCGCTAGGACTCCGGGGAACAGAGCTATCGGAGGATTTAGTGAGTAGTAAAGCGGACATTGTGTCGTGACCTGTGAAGCAAAGAGGTCCACCTCTGCTACCTAAAATCTCTCCCAGATTTTAATGACCACCTTCGGGGTGGGGTTTCCATTCCCCATGTGTCACAGCTTGTCTGGCCAGCAAGTCTGCTTCCATATTCATAGGCGGAATGTAAATCGGCCCTAGGGTGTTGAAATTAATTTAATTTCCTAATAGTAGGCTATCTGATAGTGTTAACTGCGAATGTCCTGATTCGTGAATATGCCAACATATCTTATTTAAAACGTAAAAATGTGCCGACATCATTAGAAAACATAAATAAACAATATATATATATATATATATATATATATATATATATATATATATATATATATATAAAGTAAATATTATTTTATGAACACAAAGTTCTTCTGGCTTTTTATAATAATCATCATATTTGCTGTTTGTGTCCAGCATTGAATAATTATTTCATCCATTATTTAACCACGGCTGAAAATAATAGCTGGAATGCGATGTGATTGTGAATTCATGACTGAAATAAAGCTGTTTGTCTTTTATAAAGTACTTTCACTTTACAAAAGGCAGCGTTTTATCAAAAGCCCACTAAACATTGGACGTCGGATAGACGTGCAGATCACGTCTATATTGGGTCTGTCGGTCCATGACCAGTTCTGGACATTTATTCGACGTCCAAACTAGGTCCACTATTTGGACGTCCAACCATGACCCAACTTGGACGTTGTTTTGACGTCATTTTGACGACCCAATCTGGCTTTTTTTTTTTAATGTCATTTTGACGTCCAAACTAGGTCCACTATTTGGACGTCCAACCATGACCCAACCTGGACGTCATTTTGACGACCTAATCTGGCTTATTTTTTTTGGAAATTTTGCAAACGATTCCGAGGAATTGAAACACTGGGAACCGGTTCTCGACAAGAACCGGTTTTCGATTTCCATTCCTAATGATGGGGCCTGAAACCTGACTGAAATTCTTCAAGGATGTTGTTTTCCTGCAAGAATGTGCATATTTGAGCTGATACTACTTTTTCTAATATTTTTGATATAAAGGGGAGGTTTGAAATCGTAATTTGTTATTTCATTTGCGTCCAAATTAGATTTTTTAAGAAGCGGCTTGATAACTGCCAACTTGAAAGGTTTAGGGACGTGACCTAGACATAATGAGGAATTAATAATGTTTCTGGTTGGGATTGGGTCTAACAGGCACGTTGTTGAATTAGCTGAGGTGATAAGTTTATAAAGCTCTCCCTGTCCTAAACCTGTAAAGCACTGAAAAACTAAATGTGAAACTTTAGGCTGAACTAGATCATGAGATGCTATTAGAGGTTGAACCTCCGTTATTTTCTTCCTGATGCTATCTATTTTTTTTATTAAAGAAGTCCATAAAGTCTTCACTACTAAAATGTTGTGGAGTACTCTCTGCAGGCTTAGGTTTTGTTAAGCGAGCCACTGTACTAAATAAGAACTTGGGATTGTTTTGGTTTTTTGCTATCAGTTGGCTAAGATGCTCGGTCCTAGCAGTTTTTAGAGCCTGTCTATGGCTGCAAATACTGTCTTTAAACGCAATTCGAAAAACTTCTAATATAGTTTTTCTCCATTTTTTTTTCTCGAGGTTACGGGTTGCAAGGGATATAACCATGGGATATAATTAAATCTAGCGTATGATTACAGCGGTGAGTTGCTCCATTTATATTTTGTTTAACCCCAAAGGAATTTTGTAAGTCCATAAATGCGAGGGCTAAAGTGTCGTTAGCATCATCTACATGAATGTTAAAGTCTCCTACTATCAACACTTTGTCAGAGTTAACCAATAGGTCTGTTAGCAGATGTCCAAATTTATTAAGAAAATCGACATATGGCCCTGGTGGTCTGTACACGGTGGCCATTGTAAAATATAGCGCGGGTTTATTATGTATTTCATTAAGTGCAACATTAATGATGAGCACTTCAAATGAGTTAAACCTGGGCCTTATTTTCAGAGTAGCAGTAAGTACATCATTGTAGATAGTGGCGACACCACCACCGCGACCAGTTAGACGTGGCTCGTGCTTATAAAAATATCCTGATGGAGTAGACTAAGACCAATATATTCATTTGGTTTAAGCCAGGTTTCGGTGAGGCAGAAGGCATCAAGGCAATAATCTGATATCATTTCATTAACAATAAGTGCTTTAGGTGCAAGGAATCTAATGTTGAGAAGTCCAAACTTTAGAGGTAGATTTGGATTACTTATTTGTCCTTTTTCAGGTATTATGGTTACCAGATTGTTTCGGCTGGATTTAACGAATTTATTCTTTTTTTTTCACTATTCGGGGAACAGACACAATTTCTATAGGACAAGCTATGTGTGTGAGTCTATTAGTATGGCGAGTTGTATTGTGGCTAATATCTAAAGAATCTAAGGTATAACTTACCGCCAGCCAGATGGTTCATAGTGTCCTGGAGATGTTGTCAGAGAGGACTGCTGCTCCAGCTCTGCTAGGGTGCAGGCCATCTGTGCGGTAGAGCCTAGGAGGCTCCCAGAAAACATTTCAGTTATTAACAAAGGGTAATCTCTGTTGTTGACACCAAGATTGTAACCATTCATTAAAGGCAAATAATCTACTGAACCTTTCGATTCCTCGCTGAAATGACGGAAGTGGTCCAGATACGACGATCTTTGTCGTGGGTGATGTGCTGCGGACCTTCTCGACCAGGCTCCTGAAGTCCTTCTTAAGGATCTCTGTTTGCCTCAGCCTGGTGTCGTTCGTGCCAGCATGAAGAACCACAGCTCGAATGTTCTTCCTCAGGGCCGCAGGCACCTGTGAAGCAACATCAAGAACACGTGCACTAGGTAAACAGCAAGTGTATGCCTTACCTTTAGCCATGGTAGCACGCACGTGCCGGACGATGGAGTCTCCGATGACCAGCGCGTCGTGTGCCGTCTCAAGGAGAGGAGCGAAGCGGTTTCGGGTCGAGATTTCGAAGACTGGTGGTGGCGGAGGAGGTGAGGTCCTCGCCCGGGGCTTGGCGCAGAGACACAACCGACATGGTGTATAGAAACGGAAATAACTGGTGTGAAAGAGCGTAAACAAACCTGTAATAGCCGGGCTAACGGGCTAGCGATGCTAATGCCGGTTAAAAGCGGTGTGCTGGAAAACAATTAAAACTTAACGAAATAACACGCGTTTCGAGTGAATATATTATAAGATAGTATAAAATACTTATCTGTTATATGTTCACTCTTCGTAAGGGGACGAAAAAGTTTAAAAATTGATCAGTTTAGCAGAGCTCGGAAAAAAGCAGCGTCTCCCTCAGTCTCAACATTACCATTTTTATTACCATTTATATCTAACTCCATTCCAACAACAACTGCACACCACAACTTCTTTTTGACTACTGGGAACATGTGCAGCTGAACTTAGCCTCCTTGACAAATGCACATACACATTCAAGATCCACGAGTTTCAGTACTGTACATTTTGCGCATACCATATACATCTAGGAAAAATACAATATAGCTCACCATCCAAATAACACAATTCCTACAGTAAAACATAGAGGTGGTAATAACCTGTTATGGTGGTGTTTCTCTGCAGCAGGGACTCGAGCACTTGTCAGCACAAGAGAAAAATACCATCAAATTCTTAAGGAAAATCTGTTGTTTTCCTCCAGAAAGTTGCCAATAGTAAGAAGGCAATATCCCTTGGGATAAATATTTATCTTATCTTCTCTTTCAACATGACAATGACCCAAAACACACTTTTTATTCTCAATATTAAATACCCCATTGACAGTCATCCCTCAGCTGTACTCGTCAAAGAAAACACTACTTATTGGCTATTTTAGTGTAGTGTGTCACTTTGCAACTCCAGGCTCTGAGTTCGATTCCCGACTTAAGTCTGTTTATTCTCAGCAAAGAGAGCACATTTAAACGGTGCAACGTCCTGGACATTAAAAGAACCAGTCATTAACATGTCAGTCATAGAGGGACTCGGAGACAGACAGGAAAGATGAAATACATTTGCATTCTCCTGATTAAACAAAAGGATTCTAGCAGACAAGAGCCATTTTAATGTATAAAAATATTAAGAATCTTCTTATTAGATTACAGTGTCTTACAATATTATAAAACCTTACACAAACGTTTTCTTCATGGAGGCCCTTGTTGCAGGGGCAGGGGGGTTACAGTGTAAGACAACTTTCAGACGCTTGTGCAAGCACACACACACACACTACCGGAATCACTCCTCTAAACAGATTCATTTCCCGCACTGCTACAGCCTTTTTTATTTTTTGTTTTGGTCATGGAGGCCACAGTTACTAAAGAACAGTCACTACACTTGGGTGACGCACACACACAGACAGATGATTACCCACAATCTAACAGCGCAAAAGAGAGATGAACTGGTACATTTAATAGTTATGTATTGCAGTTTGAATAGCAATCTGTGTGCAAAAATCTTTTTTTTTTTTACCAATATATGTGCAGCTCTACAGAACATAACATTTCACTATACACAACTATTTCACTGTTTTTTATTTTCTTGCAACAATAAAAACTGTTGTGTCTTTTTCCTTAATTAAAACTAAGCAAAATTAATTTTAGTTATTTATTGTTATCGAAAACATAATTACATTTTATTTTATTTATCCTTTATTTTACCAGGAATGTCCCATTGAGATACATAATCTTTTCTTGCAGGGAGTCCTGGCCAAGGTGGCAGCAACAAAGTTTAAAAGTTTCAACATACCTGTATATACACATAGAACATACAATGTTAACACATATACACATACGGTTGTGGTAGAATGAATAAAGCTCTTCCTACCTGTTTCTGGTTGGTCGGGTTTTGGTTGATTGTCCTATCCTGGGTTAGTCACTACTACTTAAGCTGGTTGGTGAGGTGGCTCGGGGTTATGGGTTCCAGCCCCCTAGCTTCCGTGGCGTGTCGTCATATCCGACACGGAACCTGGAAGTCCTGAGGTGATTGTGCTGCAGTCTAGCCAGCCTGCTTTTGAGTCAGCGGACGTGGGTGTTCATCTGGCGTTGTGAATGTGACGGTTCCTCCCAATAAACTGGCCGTCTCCCTGTAAAACTGCCGGAGCTCTCAGCTTCCCGGATCATGTCTTAAATGCCCTCCTGGTGAGATTCGGTATCACATTGCCGACGGAGGTGGCGCGAGGTGTGCTAGCTTCCTGTAGTGGTGCGATGTGAAGAGCATTCCTGGTGGGCGCTGCTGTTTTGTCGCTGGATTTGTTTTCTGCAGCGTATTATATGGTTTACATTGTACTAGCCGTGTTGCTAACCCTGCTTGCCGTGTTGCTGCGGGAAGACGGCGATTGCGATTATTTTTTATTATTTATTTATTTTTTTTTCTTTTTCTTGTTTTGTGAATGAATGTGAGTGTGTATTTGGTTGTAAATCACTGTGCGTGTGTGCGCGCGCTTTCTTTTTTTTCCTTGTTTTGTGAATGAATGTGAGTGTGTATTTGGTTGTAAATCACTGTGCGTGTGTGCGCGCGCTTTCTTTTTTTTCCTTGTTTTGTGAATGAATGTGAGTGTGTGTTTGGTTGTAAATCACTGTGCGTGTGTGCGCGCGCTTTCTTTTTTTTCTTGTTTTGTGAATGAATGTGAGTGTGCCGTTGGTTGTAAATCACTGTGCGTGTGTGCGCGCGCTTTCTCTTTTTTTCCCTTGTTTGTGAATGAATGTAAGTGTGTATTGGGTGGATGTGTGTGTAAAGAAGGAAACGTATGTCGAATAAGACCGTGGGGAAACCTTATTGGCCTTTCGCCAGGGAGATTTTCTCGCGGGTCGTCGTATGTCGTATTTTTTTGTTTCATTTAGATAAATGTATTGTAATTTTGGGCCAGCTGTAAGGGTGGACAACCTTTGTCCATTGTGTGTGACTGTATTTGCCTAGTACTTTCATCAGATCCTTTTTTTGTACAGGAGCCGGGTGCTTATGGCAGCGGTGGGATTCTAGTTTTTTCTACTCTGAGTGGTTGGAATACGAGCACGTGTGGGTGTGGTGAGTCACTGGTGTGATTGCAAGTTGCTGTGCTGTGTAGGCCGATTGTGCCCTTAGGCCCCGCCGCCCGGCCTCGGTTCCTGAACTGAGGCTCTGGATATTCAAGTTGTCCATGAGTGCATTGTATGTGAACTACTGGTCCCAGTCATTTTATGTTATTGATTTCTTTTTGTTTATTTGTTATAATTAAGTTGTTTAAACTAGTACGTGTAATAAATGGTAATACTTTTGGATATCCTCGTCTCCTGCTTTCTCCCGTGAACTGACCTGTGTGCCTTTAGACGAAACTTACTTAATTAGGGTCCCTGGCCTTTATCCAGGGTGGCGTAATCGGAATTATAATTCTAATAAACCTTTTCTTGCCTCTGCGCTCTGCCACATTCTGGCGTAATCGGCAGGATCACGGTAACTAGGCGGAGACAGGGTTATCCAGATTTCATTGCTTATTTTGTTTTTTTTGTAATTTATTTTTGGGTTTTTTTTTTTTAGAGTTGCGGCAGAACAGCAGCGTCAGTCCGGACTGCGGTGAAACCATCCTCTATTTCTTCGGGTATCCGGCCGGGGGCTATTGGGTGGTAAGTGGTAATTTAGACATGGAGGAAGAACTTCGCGAACTAAGGGAACTTGTGGCCCAGTTGAAGGCCGACAATGAGAGGCTGCGTCAAGAGCGTCTCCTTGTGCTGCCTGGCCCTAGTGCGGCATCGGGGGAGGCGACCGAGGTCGCGGCTGTTATACCTCCTCCAGTTGTGGGTGCTAGCCAGACGGAGAGGTTGGTATTCGTACCTAGGGACCGTAAATGTCCTAAGTTTAGTGGCAAGTTGGGGCTTAGCATCGATGAATGGATTGAGGAGGTGCAGGCATGTATTAGAGTTCGCCATTTGTCGGTTGAGGACCAGGCGTTATTCTTGTTTGACCATCTAGAGGGGGAGGCACGGGAGGAGATCAGGTATCGCCCAGATGGTGAACGGGGGGATCCAACTAAGATTTTTCTTGCACTGCGTGAAGTTTTTGGTTGTTCGCAGTCTCATGTAGCATTACAGGAAGCCTTTTTCTCCCGTAGACAATTGGAGGGGGAGGGTTTATTAGAGTTCTCCCTTGCCTTGATGGGTCTCATGGAGAAAGTTAAACAGCAGTTTCCTGGGACTGCCCCAAACGCCCCGGTTTTGTTGCGCGATCAGTTCGTGGAATATGTGATGGATAGTGCACTGCGGCGGGAGCTTAAGCAATTAGTTCGCCGCCAGCCACATGCCACCTTGTTAGATGTGCGTAGCGAGGCAATTAGGTGGGAACAGGAGGGCATGCCGGGGGGTGCGAGAGCTCGTAGTCAGTCAGTTCCAGCAGCGTATGGGATTCAGTATGGGGTCCAGGGGGAACAGCATTCACATGCGAGTGAATCTTCGTCTTCTGAGCTGAGAGAATTACGGGAGATGTTAAAGGTTCAGCAGCAGCAGTTGAACCAGTTGAGTCAAAGTGTTGCTCGGTTTCAGGAGGTGCGTCCGCAAAGTCGTTCTTCACGGTATGGGCCGGTGGTTTGTTGGCGGTGCCATCGACCGGGCCATGTTGCCAGGGAGTGTAATGTTCCATCACAGGGCCCATTATCCTCTGCGCCCACGGGGTCATCACTGGCGGAGGGGCAGCGTAGCTCAAGCCAGCCTTCGGGAAACTAGTACCCACCGAGCTTTTGAGCCGTAGCTCGGGCGGGGAAATTGGGGGCTCGGATGAGGTAATTGGTGGTTGTTCATTGTCCCGTTTAATGTCAGGCTGTCCACAGTTGACGGTCACTATTGGGGGCATTTCGGTCGCTTGTTTAATTGATACCGGTTCTATGGGGTCCACCATCACAGAGAGCTGCTTTTTGGAGAATTTTAAACCTTGGGGTCCGGAGCGCTTAAAATCGTGCCAATGGCTCCAGTTACGTGCGGCTAATGGGCTTGCCATTCCCTATATTGGCTATATGGAGTTGGATGTGGAGTTGTGTGGCAAAATAGTGTCAGGTTGCGGAATACTGGTGGTTAGGGACCCGCCCGGAAACATGTGTGTCCAGGTTCCGGGGGTGCTGGGGATGAATGTGTTGAGCCGGTGTTACCGGGATCTTTTTAGCCAACACGGCTCAGCCTTGTTTGACTCTCCACCTGTGGTAGCGGTTCCGGGTTTTGTGATGCAAGCTTTGCAGCATTGTCATGGGGTTGACCCTGAGTCCATGGTTGGACAGGTTGGTAATGCACGAGTGCGTGGGCGCCATTCGTGCCGTGTTCCGGGTGGCACTATGAAGATTGTTACCGCTACGTGTTCAGAACAGGATTCTGGGGGCACCATGTTGTTTGAGCCCTTGGAGTCAGGACTACCGGCCGGCTTGTTGGCTTCGCCTTCCCTGGTGCTGGTGGTGCGAGGTACCGCCTATATCCCAGTTGTAAATGTGGGGGTATTGGACGTAGCATTGTACCCAAGGACCCTATTAGGTAGTCTGCAGGGGGTGTACGTTGCAAGTCTACCACCGGGGGTGACTGAGGTTAAGGACGTGGTCGCTAGTGTGTGCTCCCAGGGCGGTGCAGTGGAACCATCGCTGCAGGAACAGATTGAATCAGTTGATTTATCTGCCTTGGCATCAGGAGAGCAAGATGAGGTTAGGGCCCTGTTGCGGAGTTATCAGTCCGTGTTTTCGGCGCATGATAATGATTTAGGGTGTACGAGTCTGATCTCGCATGATATTCCCCTGATAGATGATGTCCCAGTTCGGCAGCGGTATAGGCGTTTGCCCCCCTCCGAGTATGATGTGGTGAAGACCCACATTAACCAGCTGCTTGAGGGTCAGATAATTAGGGAGAGTTGTAGTCCTTATGCGTCTCCGATTGTGTTGGTGCGCAAGAAAGATGGTAGTCTACGCATGTGTGTGGACTACCGGCAGTTGAATCTAAAGACCAGAAAGGATGCCTTTCCATTACCTCGTATAGAGGAAACGCTGGACGCCTTGACCGGGGCCCGCTGGTTTTCCACGTTGGATTTGGCCAGCGGGTATAATCAAGTCCCGGTGACCGAGGGGGATCGGTCCAAAACTGCTTTTTGTACACCGTTCGGGTTATTCGAGTGGAATAGAATGCCGTTTGGGCTTTGTAATGCTCCCAGTACTTTCCAACGGTTGATGGAAAGATTGTTTGGTGATCAGCGACATCAATCATTGCTTCTGTATCTGGATGATATTGTGGTCTTTTCCTCTTCAGTGGCTCAGCATGTGGAACGGTTGGAATTGGTTTTCGGTCGGTTAAAGGGCGAAGGTCTCAAGGCAAAGTTGGGGAAGTGTGCGTTCTTCAAACAGCAGGTACGGTATTTGGGCCATGTGGTGTCTTCTCGTGGTGTGGCTACTGATCCAAGTAAAGTGGAAGTGGTGGCAAATTGGAGCCGCCCCAGTACCGTAACGGAGCTTCGTTCCTTTTTAGGTTTCGCCAGTTATCGCCGCTTCGTGGAGGGGTTTGCACAGTTGGCATCCCCTCTGCATAAGCTGGTTGCCGTGTTTGTGGGGGGTAGGCATAAGAAACCGGTAGGTCTAAGCTTCGTCGGTGCCTGGACTGACCAATGCCAGATGAGTTTTGATGCTCTGAAGGAGAAGCTCACCACTTCCCCTATCCTTGCATATGCAGACTTTTCTTTGCCCTTCATCCTTGAGGTGGATGCTAGTCACCGGGGTTTGGGGGCCGTCCTGTCTCAGGAACAGGAAGGGAAGGTCCGGCCTGTTGCTTATGCCAGCCGTAGCCTGCGACCCACTGAGCGTAATCCGGCCAACTATAGCTCAATGAGGCTGGAGTTTTTGGCGCTCAAGTGGGCCATGACCGAGAAATTTCGGGAATATCTGCTAGGGCATAAATGTGTTGTCTTTACTGATAACAACCCTTTGAGTCATTTGTCTTCGGCCAAGCTGGGGGCCACTGAGCAGCGTTGGGCCGCCCAGCTTGCAGCCTTTGACTTTGAGATTCGGTATAGGTCAGGTAAGAGCAATGGTAATGCTGATGCCCTTTCGAGACAGCCTCCGGCCAATAGTCAGGGCTTAGAGCCGCTGTTACCAACTACCACGGTGCCGGTATCGGTACGACAGGCAGCCCAAGTAAAGCCGGTATATCCGGCTACCCAGGCTGCACATCAGGTTTTCCCTAGTCTGTCTGCAGGAGAGTTGAGGGCATTACAAGAGTCCGATCCGGATATTGGTCCCATTTTGGGGTTTTGGCAGTGTCAACACCTCCCCAGTTTTGAAGAACGCAAATTACTGTCTAAAGGTAGTTTGGCCGTGTTGCGTCAATGGGACCGTTTGGTAGAACAGGAGGGGGTGTTGTACCGTCGAATCTTCCGTCCAGATGGAAGAGAGGAAGTTTTGCAAGTTCTTTTGCCGGTTGGGTTGAGGGAAGGTATCTTGAGATGGTTGCATCAGGAGCATGGCCATCAGGGCATTGAACGTACAACAGAGCTGGTTCGTCAGCGGTGCTATTGGCCTGGTATGTCCAGAGAGGTCGCTCGTTGGTGTAAAGAGTGTGATCGATGTCAGTTGGCCAAGGGTGGACAGCCAGTGGCGTCTAGTTTTATGGGTCACCTGCTCGCTGCTACGCCCAACGAGATCTTGGCAGTTGATTTTACTGTGTTGGAACCATCCAGTTCGGGTGTTGAGAACGTGCTGGTGATGACCGATGTCTTCACAAAGTACACCCTGGCAGTTCCCACACGAGATCAGCGGGCAGAAACGGTGGCACAAGTGCTCGTGGCAGAGTGGTTCTGTAAGTTTGGGGTCCCTGGCCGGATACATGCCGATCAGGGCCGCAACTTTGAGTCTTCCCTGATACGGCAGCTGTGTATGCTATATAATGTGGAGAAGTCTCGAACCACACCTTATCACCCTGCGGGGAATGGACAATGTGAGAGGTTTAATCGAACTTTGCACGATTTGTTGCGGACTCTGCCTCCCTCTAGTAAGCGTGATTGGGCTTCATGTTTGCCGCAAGTAGTGTTTTGTTACAATACCACCCCTCATCAATCAACAGGTGAGTCCCCGTATTATTTAATGTTTGGTCAGGAACCTCGTCTACCAGTTGACTTCCTGTTAGGGAGGGTAGAAGGAACTGGGGGTGGACATGTACACCAGTGGGTCGTCGAGCATCAAACTCGGTTGCAGGTGGCTTTTGAAGGGGCCCGGGAACATCTGCGGGCCGCCGCGGAACGACGTAAGGCCCAATATGACTCTCATGTACGTTACACCCCATTGTCCGAGGGTCAGCTTGTCTACCTTCGTAATGTTGGGGTGAGGGGTCGCTCAAAAATTCAGGACCTGTGGAGCCCAGTGGTGTATCAGGTGGTACGGGCCCCTAAACAAGGTGGTTCAGTTTATTCGATTGCCCCTGTGGATGACTTGAGCAAAGTAAGGCAAGTACATTGTTCACTGCTGAAGGTTCGAACCCAGAAGGACTCTCCTGCTTTAGTGTCCCTTCCTAGTCCAGTCGCAGAATTTGCGTCGCCGGTGGGGGAGCAGGCTTCGGAGGGGTCCGAGCAGGGGGACTTGTGGGTATTGGTCTCCGCGACACCTCCGGTTGTTAGTGTGGGAAATATGGCGGACCCCAAGCCTGTGGAGCCCGTAGCTAATAGTGCGACCGATGCCCCGGCGTGTGTTGGTCAGCCCCTCGAAGGTGAGTTAATACCAGGGTTGGTAGGGTTGTCCAATTTAGTGCCACGACGGTCTAGGCGAGCTAACGCAGGGAGACATTCTAACTTGCATCATCTCCCACGATCTGCAGGCATGTTGGGACCTGATGGAGTATTGCCTGCGGGGACATCTTCGACCATTTCGGCATGGTTCCGACCTTGGAGTTGAGAGATTGTTTTGTCCATCGTCGGGGCGACGATGCAGCCGTGGGGGGTAGGTTGTGGTAGAATGAATAAAGCTCTTCCTACCTGTTTCTGGTTGGTCGGGTTTTGGTTGATTGTCCTATCCTGGGTTAGTCACTACTACTTAAGCTGGTTGGTGAGGTGGCTCGGGGTTATGGGTTCCAGCCCCCTAGCTTCCGTGGCGTGTCGTCATATCCGACACGGAACCTGGAAGTCCTGAGGTGATTGTGCTGCAGTCTAGTCAGCCTGCTTTTGAGTCAGCGGACGTGGGTGTTCATCTGGCGTTGTGAATGTGACGGTTCCTCCCAATAAACTGGCCGTCTCCCTGTAAAACTGCCGGAGCTCTCAGCTTCCCGGATCATGTCTTAAATGCCCTCCTGGTGAGATTCGGTATCACATTGCCGACGGAGGTGGCGCGAGGTGTGCTAGCTTCCTGTAGTGGTGCGATGTGAAGAGCATTCCTGGTGGGCGCTGCTGTTTTGTCGCTGGATTTGTTTTCTGCAGCGTATTATATGGTTTACATTGTACTAGCCGTGTTGCTAACCCTGCTTGCCGTGTTGCTGCGGGAAGACGGCGATTGCGATTATTTTTTATTATTTATTTATTTTTTTTTCTTTTTCTTGTTTTGTGAATGAATGTGAGTGTGCCGTTGGTTGTAAATCACTGTGCGTGTGTGCGCGCTTTCTTTTTTTTCTTGTTTTGTGAATGAATGTGAGTGTGCCGTTGGTTGTAAATCACTGTGCGTGTGTGCGCGCGCTTTCTCTTTTTTTCCCTTGTTTGTGAATGAATGTAAGTGTGTATTGGGTGGATGTGTGTGTAAAGAAGGAAACGTATGTCGAATAAGACCGTGGGGAAACCTTATTGGCCTTTCGCCAGGGAGATTTTCTCGCGGGTCGTCGTATGTGAATTTATTTTATTTATTTTTTTGTTTCATTTAGATAAATGTATTGTAATTTTGGGCCAGCTGTAAGGGTGGACAACCTTTGTCCATTGTGTGTGACTGTATTTGCCTAGTACTTTCATCAGATCCTTTTTTTGTACAGGAGCCGGGTGCTTATGGCAGCGGTGGGATTCTAGTTTTTTCTACTCTGAGTGGTTGGAATACGAGCACGTGTGGGTGTGGTGAGTCACTGGTGTGATTGCAAGTTGCTGTGCTGTGTAGGCCGATTGTGCCCTTAGGCCCCGCCGCCCGGCCTCGGTTCCTGAACTGAGGCTCTGGATATTCAAGTTGTCCATGAGTGCATTGTATGTGAACTACTGGTCCCAGTCATTTTATGTTATTGATTTCTTTTTGTTTATTTGTTATAATTAAGTTGTTTAAACTAGAACGTGTAATAAATGGTAATACTTTTGGATATCCTCGTCTCCTGCTTTCTCCCGTGAACTGACCTGTGTGCCTTTAGACGAAACTTACTTAATTAGGGTCCCTGGCCTTTATCCAGGGTGGCGTAATCGGAATTATAATTCTAATAAACCTTTTCTTGCCTCTGCGCTCTGCCACACAGACATTCCAAAAATGCAATGACATAAACAAACACGGACTGAAAGACAAGCAGATGTCAAAATGTCAAAAAGAGACAGTGAGAAAAGAGAGGAGAGAATAAATAATTCAAAATATACTGTATGTATATGGACTAAAACATTATGAAAAACAATGACATTGTTGTATAAGAACTGAGTTTAAAAGATTTTTGAAAACATTTAGAAAGAGAAGGAAGTCTAAATTTAGGATATTTTGTAATGAATTCCACTCATGTGGTGCATATGAAAGAAGAAAACGCAGTTTTGTCTAACTCTGCCTGTGTTAGAGGAGAATGAAGGAGTTTTACTGATGAACGTGTACTGTAAGTGTTAGTGCAAAGTGTCAGTAGATTACATATGTACTAAGGTAGTTTACCCATTAAAGCCTTTGCAATAAATAGCAGGCATTTCCTTCTAAGGTGCAATGATGTCCATTGCACCATGTCATATAGATTACAGTGATGTGTTCTTGCTGCAGCACCAGTTACAAATCTCAAAGCAGAATGATAGACAACGTCCAGCTTTTTTAGATGGAATGAAGATGCATGCATATATACGTATAATGTCACCATAATCTAATACTGATAGGAAAGTGCTCAGTACTAATTGCTTTCTGGCAGTGAAGGGAGAGCATTTTTTAAACAGTAATAAAAACCTGATGCAGTCGTATAGAGTAAACAGTAATAAAAACCTGATGCAGTCGTATTGTGTCGTCAGCATATAAATGGTTATTTTCTGGGTCTAAACTAGGGCTGCAACTAACGATTATTTTAATAATCGATTATGTTTTCGATTAATCGGATAAAACCTAACCGCTTCTTTAATTTTATATTTTGCTTATAACTATAAAAAAAAACTATAAATCAGGGTATTATTTATGTATAAAAATAAACTTTTAAAAATGCAAAAGCCACATATAGAGTTTAATAATCTTTAATTTTGACATTTTAAACCTTAAATGAAATGTAGTATATAATATATACAGTACAGTGTGTGTGTGTGTGTGTATATATATATATACACTGATATATTCAGTTGATAAGATATAAACAGCTAAAATAATGTAGTTTTGTATAATAAAATGATGTATGCATAAGTAAAACCACAGTAAATTACAAGTTAACTTTGTAGTGGACTATAAAAAAAACTGTAGAAATGCAAAAAGCTAATAGTCACAAATATACTGTTATTTGCATTCGCTGAAAACCACAACAATCACTAAATGTAATATTCTACTGTTATTCGCACTGTGTAAATAAAGCTAATCTAAAATAGCGCCATTTAACTAATCACTATTGCTCATGAGGTAATTGGCCAATGTGAATGTAGCGAGTAGCCTGTGAACAGATCTAGCGCGACTGTCCCGAAGTTAGCAAACAGTTTAAACAAAAGCACGTAAACTATACAACTTTACACGATGAAGAGATACAGTTTTTACTGACCCTTCTGACGTTTCGCCATCCATAACACCAACATGTTTTCTTTTTAAGTGTTCGTGCATGACATGCCATGAAAGCTCGGTCTTGCATAGCGTGCAGGTTACCGTCTTCTTAGAGGCGTTTAATGTAAATTGCTATCAAATTTTGGAGGACTCGGGGCGCGCGCTTTTTCCTGCAGACGCTTCTGTAACCTCCATTGCGCGAGCGGCTGTGTATCTGTGTGTATTTGTCCATCTTGTGGTCGCGTGCCTCAGTGACGTGAGCAGCCCAACTAATCAATAACGGCATTCGTTGACAACGAATTTCATTATCGATAATTATCGATTTTATCGATTAGTTGTTGTAGCCCTAGTCTAAACCCATGCACATATTATTTATGTAAATGGAAAATAAAACAGGCCCTAAAATTACACCTTGGGGCACTCCAGTTTTTACTGTAAGTAACATGGATCTAAAATCTTCCATAACTACACACTGAGTTCTCCCAATTAAATAATTGAAGAATCAGTCTAGAACAGTGCTACCAACGCCTATAGCCTGTAATCTTTGTAAAAGAAGACCATGGTCAACAGTATCAAATGCTTTTGTTAAATCTATAAATAGTGCAGCACATGATTTTTTTGTTGTCCAAGGCAGTGATTATATCATTTGTGACAGAAGTTACTGCAGTTATTGTACTATGACCTTGTCTAAACCAGACTGACTAGGGGATAAAATATTATTTCAAGACAAAAAGTTTTTAAGTTGTTCATTAATAATTGATTCAAACAATTTGGCTGTAACAGACAAACTGGAAATAGACCAATAATTGTCTAAACAGGAAGAGTTGCCTCCTTTTATTAATGGGAAGACAAATGCTGACTTCAAGGAGCTAGGAATTACCCTACTGCATAAACTAAAATTAAAAATAGAGGCAATGGGCCTAGCAATCAAATCTGCAGCTGTCTTTAAAAAATAAGGTGCAATTTGGTCTGGCCCAGCAGACTTTTTACAATCTAGATTTCAAAAGGCCTTATGGACCTGTGTGGCAGAGATAGAGGAGAAATTAAAGGTCACAGAACTACTGGCAGTGGTAGCTGGGCAATCTCCAAAGATCCCAGTTAGACTAGTCTGAGTATGTAAGTCAGCATCAATGAAGTGCTTATTAAAAGCCTCTACAATGTTTTATTTGTTCCTAATATCATTTTGATTAATTGTAAGAAACTCGGGAAGAGTGGAAGGTACCATGTCTCCAGCCATTGATTTAATTAATTTCCAATTTTTTTTAGGATCATTTAAATTTGTATCTATTAAGTGAAGTTAATATTCACTTTTTGTATTTTTTATCAGTTTAGTGCACTTATTTCTCAATGCTCTACATGGCCTAGTTTATGTCATATAACAAAAAATTATTAGTCAGGAACTTTATACAACAGTAACAGTACACAAGTCGATTTAATAATTTAGGTCGATTAAGTTGTTGTTTAGTTAGTAGATTTTAGGTAATACTGTTCCCTTTCAAAAGCTACACTCGATGCTGCGTGAAAACGCTATGGGAACATCTTTCTGTGTTGCCGGTTGTGAAGCATGTGTGTATCAGACGCCATCTGATGAAGCGCACCTGCAGGTTACAAATAGGAGTGAACCGGAAACATTCCTCAGATCTTTTTGTCTTCAAGGACCGTATTGTGATATTGCGTGTGATGTGTGCAAGCAAATTTAAAAGTATTAACTCACCGAGATGGTGGAGCTTGTTTGGAGATCCGTGCCTCCGCTCTTTTGTAGCGCAATTTCCACACCGTTGCTTCAGCGCATTCCTGGGTTGAACAGTGCAATCCGGCAGGCGTGCATGAGACGGAAATCCCCCTTTCTCTCGCGCCCTCGCCGGATCAGAAAGTTTTCCGTCCACTTCTCAAGCGCACTCCAGCGCTTCTTGTGAATGGATAGGAAAGACTTACTCTCGCTTCCGCAGGTAAGTAACGCATGCGATTGAGCGATCGCGTTTCGTATTTAACCGCGGAAGCAGGATTTCCCCAAGCGTTTAAAAAAAAAAAAAAAAGGACGCCAGGTTTCTGTCGGGTGGCCGGGGGGAGGAGCCTCGGATAAACGGCGCTCTCTCTCTTCCTTCTTTCTTGGCAGCCTTCATGACGAGTTAACTCTTTCATGGAATAGCCTTATTCATCCCGCGTTTTCGTGTTTCGAGTGTTGTTGATGCGAAGTCGTGGTTATATGATGATGTCCCAGTTAGAAAAGACGCTTGGGCTATCTCTCTCCTGGGACATTATCCTCCCTGAAAAGAAGCATACACTTCCCACCAAGCCATGTAGACTGACATCTTCCCTGGTGGGGAAGAGCTTCAGCTTCAGATCTAGGTTTTGCAGGCTTACCAGGCTAACCTGCTGAAAGACTTGAGCACTGGGCTCTACAACGTCGTTCCTGGAATTACGCTGAGCCACAGACCTGTCTCTTCGTGCAACAAAGCAGACGGTCCGTGCTATCGGCTGTTTATGGCTGCAATGGTGTTCCGCAGAGTTACCTGTGGCTAAATCTCATAGGAGAATCAAGGATAAGGATCGTGCATTCCTCCTTGATGCCCCATCTCGCCCTCGGGCCCGTTTGGCGACGCTGTTAACGTCACCACTAGGTTCGGGAGGCGAAGTCATATGAACAAGCTTTCGGGAAAGTCCTTCCCCGCCATGCTCAAGGGTCGGAACTGTCGGCCACCCAGCTCCGACTGGGTCTGACTCTCGCGAGGCACCAAGTGCAGGAATAGAGCTTTATGAGCCGGGCACCCCCTCATAAGACTGGGGTGTGGCACCCCATGCTTTGCGATCAGCCTCGAAGAAGTCGGAACTACGTATTGTCTCCTTCACAAAGAAGAAGTCCTGAGGTCGTCCAGGAGTGTGGGGCTGCCCCCGCCCTGTTTAATGACAGACGCTTCCCTGGGGTGCAGTCTTAGATGGCCGTCCAGCCCAAGGGAGCTGGAGAGGCTATCTTCTCGCGTGGCACAATAATTGCCCCGAACTGATGGCTTTATTTTGGCCCTTAAACACCTCCTCCAGCAGTTAAGAGGCTACCATGCCCTAGTGTGAGTGGACGACACTAGGGTAGTCTCGTACATCATTGCCAGGGCGAACTGTGCTCGCGCTGCTTGAATAAGCTAGCGCACCAGGTTCTGCTTTGGGCACAGGGCGAGTCCCTGTCCCTCAGGGCGATGTACATTCTGGCTCATAATCACCAGAGCGGACTGTGCTGTGCCGCTTCAGTAAGCTAGCGCACCAGGTTCTGCTTTGGGAATAGGATGAGTTTCTGTCCCTCAAGGCGATTTACACTCCAGGGCACATGGAGTTGGAGCCCTGGACACTTTAGCCACTAGGAGAACTTATGCCTTTAAGGAGAGGGTATTTAAAACCAGGGCGAACTGTGCTCGCGCTGCTTGAATAAGCTAGCGCACCAGGTTCTGCTTTGGGCACAGGGCGAGTCCCTGTCCCTCAGGGCGATGTACATTCTGGCTCATAATCGCCAGAGCGGACTGTGCTGTGCCGCTTCAGTAAGCTAGCGCACCAGGTTCTGCTTTGGGAATAGGATGAGTTTCTGTCCCTCAAGGCGATTTACACTCCAGGGCACATGGAGTTGGAGCCCTGGACACTTTAGCCACTAGGAGAACTTATGCCTTCAAGGAGAGGGTATTTAAAAGTGGTGCATGGCGAAACCTGTAGACCCAGTCCATTGCCGAATTGTTTCAGTGCTGGAGTTCTGCAAGAAGTTTCCTCGGGCTTATGCCCTAGTCCCCTTAGAATGTACATAGCCGCTATTTCGGCTTGTCGTGTACTGTCTGATGGGGTCTCGAACTATTTTCATTCTTGACCATGCACCCAGTTTTCCTCGAAGCCTTCTGTCCTCCGACTTTTACAGCTCCGGAGCAGGATAGGTTTCACTCACTGACTTCAGTATGCACTCCTCAGATTTTTGATGCTATTGCCCTAGCCTACGAGGCGCGTGGTCACACTTCGCCCCAAGGAATCAGGGCTCACCTGACCAGGGGAATTGCCTCATCTATTGCGCTGGTAAGAGGTGTTCCCCTGCAGCAAGTGTGTGATGCGGCAGGTTGGTCTTCTCCGCACACATTTGTAAGATTCTATAGTGTGGATGTTCATGCTATTCCAGGCTCATGGGCCCTCGAGTCAGCCTCCCAGAGATAGTTCTGAGACCTCCTCGGCCTTTGTGCGCACACGCTACACAACCTTGGGGGCCAGACACTTGCAGTGCAGCGGCGTTGGCATTCTAGTTCCCATAGCGTTTTCGCGTAGCCTTTGAAAGGGAACGTCTCGGGGTACTTTGCTGTAATCCTGTTCCCTAAAAAAGGCGGGGACGAGATGCTGCGCTCCAATGCCGCACTGCCTGCGTGACTGGACGTCCTTTCAGACAAAATTGATCTGAGGAATGTTTTCGGTTCACTCCTATTTATAACCTGCAGGTGCGCTTCATCAGATGACGTCACCTGACCGAGATTATATAAGACAAAATTTGGCGCGTTTGATACACACATGCTTCACAACCGGCAACACAGAAAGATGTTCCAATAGCGTTTTCACGCAGCATCTCATTCCCGTCTTTTCAGGGAACAGGGTTACAGCAAAGTAACCCGAGACGTTTAGCTAAACAAATTCATTGTGCACATGCATGCTTGTGTTATGAAAAATATGTAATAATTTTATTCTACAGCTTTGTACTTACTGTAAACTTATTTGATCAAATTTCTAACTTAAGCTTAAGACTGACTCCCAGTAAAATTTTGTATTGATTTAAAAATACTACTTTTCACCTACAGAGCACTAAATGGTCTTGCACCACAGTACTTGAGTGAACTGCTTGTGTTTAATGATCTGCCACACCTACCACAGCCTGCTTGTCAGTATTGCATATTAAATGCAGCCTGCTTGTCAGTACTGCCTATTATGAATGCTACGGCAGGGGGCAAAGTTTTTTATTTTTTTAAGTTATGGAATAGCCTTTAAATTAATGTCAGGGACACAGTTTAAATCTAGGCTGAAAACCAATGTAATTTATTTAATCAGCCATTTTGTGAATGGATTTGAATGCTGTCTTCCTTACTCTCATGGATCACTCAGGTTTATTGTAAGAGAAGTGACTGGTTGCTTAAAATCTCAGGGAGCCCTCATGTCTATTTTTCCTTCTGGCTCTCCCTTTTAGTTAATCTATCATAGCTAGTCCTGCTAGAGTCCCTGCTTGAACTTTGCACCAAATATATAATCACCCTATACAATACATGTTTCATTTGATAATGGCAAAGTTGGAAATTGGAAATTAGACTCTTTTCATCATTGCCAATAATAAGAAAACATTTATATCTCCAGAAATGTATTTATTAATTTTAATTGTAATTGTTTAATTGCTAAAATGATTACAAACTAAGAAAATATATGTCCACATAAATACCACTTTTTCTCTTAGACTTTTATGTAAGGTGGTTTTGCATTTTCCCCATTATCATTCACCTTAGTACTTTCACCATTATCTTGGTCACTGTATCGCAGCTGTTTTTTATCATCATCCTCATCAACATTACTGCATCTTTGAAGAACTGTGACTCTAGTCTGTGTAAATACATAAATAATTTGAGTATTATACATTAAAATGTATTTTGTTGTAATTTTCAACCAGCAAAATGATGAGAAAAATTATTATTCACATTTGGCTTAACTAAGTTCAATAACAGTTCCAGTTTTACAGCACGCATAATTTTTTCAGATGAAACAAAGTTAAAACAGCAATTCAAACAGTAAATAATCTAGCAAAATTGTCAAATAATATGTTTCATATGCCGACTACCTTAGTACATGTATTCAACATGCATGCTTTTCATGTTACCACCACAGATTCTCAACATACTTTTATCTTACTCAAGGGTATTTACATCTTATTTGGAAAAATATTAACCCACCTGTAGTTACTGTAGGAGTACAGAGGCACAAAACTTTAGCTTGTGTTTAGCTTGGCTTCAGGACTTAATCAGCAGCACCTGGCCTCTGTGGGGTTTTAGGTTCCTCCCTAGCGATAATCACCATCTAGTGACCTGTTTGATAGTGTTCACAGTTGAGCACAAAGCACAATAAATTTATTATTTAAAAAACATTCACTGAGTTAAATATATTGTTCTTTCAATGTTACTTATGTATTAGATTGGTAACCAACCCTCATATGAGCTCCTGACGTGATGGCATCATTAAGAGAGCCAGCTGCGCAAAGCTAAAGCAATATAATTTAATTTCCAGTTTTCAACCTTTTTATTATTTATTATCTTGGGCCAACGGACAATGACATTGGGCCAACCACTGATGTCAAACCCGGGCCGACGTTGGAGCACTGACAAAAAGTTACCAAAAATTTAGCCGACATTGGGCCAATGAAGTAGTGCTACTGTATTTGGGATGCTGCCAGTGACCCAGGCCCCCTCTGCCCTCTAGACCATTTTGTACTCATCCTGGTGCCCCGCTGCTGGTTGGAGATCTCATCACTTTTAAGTTTCAAGTTTCATTGTCATATTCAAAGAAACATTCTTCCTTTGCTGTCTTCCAATGAATAAATAAATAAAATAAATATAAATAAATATAACTATAAAAATAGGTATAAAAAGGATATATATTAAACATGATTGTGCAAATGATTGTTTTTGATTACTAGTGTGCAGATGATTGTGCAAAGTCTGCAATGAATGTCCTAAGATCTGTGTCAGTAGTCAGAAACAGTTAGAAGTCTGATCGCAGTGGAAAAGCCTGGAAGTCCTGCATCTCACACTTCTGTATCTCCGGCCTCAGGGAAGAGGTGAGCACAGTCTGTGCTGGGGATGGGTGGGGTCCTTTAGAATGGAGGCAGTTCTCCTGCAAACACTGCGATGGTAAATGCTCTGCAGGGATGGCAGCAAAGTCTTCACCACTCTCTGCAGGCGTTTGTGGTCCATAACAGTAGTACTGCCGTACCACACAGTGATGAAGTTGGTCAAGATGCTCTTGATTGTGCAGCTTTAGAAGTTTAAGAGGACCTTGGGAAACATATCAAACTTCCTTAGCCTCCCAGGTACAGTATTTAAAGCTGCTCACCCACTCCACATCGAGTTCCCGGATGAACAGTGGTCGATGAAGTCCTTTCTCCTTCCTCATGTCCACTTAGTCTTGTCCATGTTGAGGGAGGGGTTATCCTCACACCATGTTACCAGATTGGCCACCTCCATCCTATAAGCTGCTTCGTTCCCATCAGTGAGTCCTATCACTGCGGTGTCATCTGCAAACTTCAGGATGATGTGGTGTAGAGAATAGGGCTAAGGACATATCCCTGTGGAGTGCCTGTGTTCGTGATGATGCTGGCTGAGGTCCGATTTCCAATCCTGACAGACTGGGGCCTGCCAGACAGAAAGTCTAGAAACTAGTCACAGAGTGTAGGGTACAGACCATGTGTAGACAGTTTGTGGGTAAGTTTGTTGGGGATGACTGTGTTAAAAGCAGTACACTGTAGTTCTAGGCCCATGTTGTCTCCTTGGAATGCGTATGGTGCTTTGAGACAGTTCCACTTTACCATAATGATGGTTTTGGACTTGACTGATGCAGAAACCTGTTCTCCAAAAACTTGTGACTGCAGACACTTAATAGTTCAGGACTAAAAACCCTGAAGTTTTATATATGTAGCCTTTAATAATGAAAGTGGACTCCATACAAATTTACTGTATTTCCTTTTATACTGAACTTCCAGCCGCCTAACACAGTATGAGAAAAAAAAAAAAAACTCCTTTCTATCTGTTATCATCCAAATAAGCATGGGTTCCCTAGTGAGTTTGGTTGTTCTCAAGGTTTCTCCATTTTGCCATCTCATGGAGTTTATCCTTGCCACCTTCGCCCTCAGCTTGCTCATAAGGGACAATCTGATAATTTTTACATATATATATATATATATATATATATATATATATATATATATATATAGAGAGAGAGAGAGAGAGAGATAGATAGATAGATAGATAGATAGATAAATAAATACAGCTATAGATATATATTTTTTCTCACACATTTTATACTCATTAACCTAATTTAGTTTTGATTCTGTAAATCTGCTTTGCAACAATGACCATTATTAAAATCGCTACATAAATAAAAAAAATAATAATTAAAATTAAATTGATTTGAATAATGCATCAAGTAACCACATAAATCTAACTGTCTGACCTGATCCAGCCTGATCAGAATAAATCAACTCGAATGTGAGGGGTGGTGTAAATCTTTAATAATCTGTTCAGTGTGTAAATATATGCGATGTAAATACTGTACTTGATCAAATCAATCTCTCTTGTTGAAATAAATACTGTACATTTTTCCTGTGTAGGATTGCCCCACGTGAGGGTAATATTAGGTGACATGACCTTTTTTTAATCAGTAAACTCTCTCCAGTCATTATTTCTGACTCTGGGTCTGGTGGAGGAAGGGGCACTGATGGGCTCGCCATTTGACATGTAGTAAAGCATCTAACCAGTCACAGATAAAATTGTTGTAACCAATGTACAGTTTCTTGGAAAAGATGAGAAGTCTATCCTAACCTCAATGTAAAAATGGCCTGTAAAACATGTGTTCACATTATAGTAATTTACTCATGCACTCATTCATATAACACTTATGCTGCACAGGGTCACAGGGGGCCTGGAGCCTATCCCGAGATAGGGCGGGAAAAGGCATGTATGTGTGTGTTAATGGTTTGTGGTGTACTAGCATCTCAATACACCTGCAAGGGTGTATTCCTACCCCATGCCCAGTGTTTTCAGGATGGTCTTGTGTGATATACTGGCTAACCATCCAGAGGGTATGCCTACCCTAGGTAAGAAGTTGGTTTTATAGATAACGCATAAAGTTAGCCAAGCTTGAACAGCATTTAATTAATATTGTGTATCATAGTGAAAGGTATCATTTTAAAGTCAGCTCCTCAGAAGACATTGGTCCTAGCCACACAATTTACTTTGCTGATTATGTAAGTAGACCATAGCATTAGGAAGGGGCAAACCATAATGAATTTAAATAAAATATTTTGGCTTGTGTTGTTCCTAGTAGGCATTGGCGCTAATACATTATGAATAAACAAACTTGTGGTCTTCCACTAGACAAGACACGAGAGTCATTGTCATAGACAGTAGTCATAGACTGCTGTCTATGACTGCTGTACTATACCATTGCAAAGTTATCGTTTCACTGCAGAGTTGCCCCACCTCAGTAAACATATCTAATTCAACTAAACAACAGATAAATATTACGCTCTTTATTGCCCAATTCAGCTAAATTTATGTCAGGTTACCACATTGATGCTGAATGTATACTCTTACCATTGATAGCTATCCAGTATAATAAAATGTTTTACTCAGGTTATGAACCTTGGTGTTATCTTAGACGGTACTCTCTTTCAGTGCTTATATAAATATGTCCTTCTTGGCTTTTTTTCATGTGCGCAATATTGCCAGATTACTCTTTTCTCTTCTACAGTTGAGAGATTTTGCTCAATGCATTTAAACATCTCACATTGACTATTCTGATTCATTATTGTCTGGCATCTCAAAGAAACATCTGCATCAATTACAAATTCTACAAGATTCGAGATTCTTTGCTGTCACTGTACAAAGTTAAGTGAAATTAAAGCAGTACTTTTAGTTTAAAAATATATAAATATATATTTATAAGTACTGTAAGTTCAACAACCTAAGTATAGTATTGCACAGGTCTTTCACAATAGATAATATAAATAAGTTATTGCACAGGTCTTTCACAGCACGTTGTATAAATAAGTCACAATAGTCACGCACAGGGATTTGCATATAATGAGAGGGTATGAATGTGTAATAGAATGTAAACATGTTGAAAAATATAAAATGCAAAGTGCTACATACTGAGAATAGAATGTAAACATTTAGTGAATAGACACATACTACGGTATACAGAGATTGTAAACCTGTAGACTTGGATATAAAATGCCGGATCAGATTAAAGCAATCCTTGCAGCATTTAATTCCCATATGGTGATGAAATAGAAGCTGTTCTTCACTCTGTTGGCTTGTGAAGTGATGGACCAAAATCATTTGCCAGAGGGCAGCAGTTTTTTTTTTAAGTGACATTGAGGGTGAAAAGGGCCTTTAAGGATGTTTGCAGCCCTTTTAAGGCAAAAAAATATTTTAAAAAAGAATAAAAATTTTTTTTTTTTTGCTCATATCATCAAACATACTATAAAAAACTAAAGACTATGCCAGTTTCATTTAAAATCAAACGATCCATGTGAAGAAATGTGCATAAATGCCCACCTTTCCAGTCCATTTCTCATGATGATTTATTTATCTTTAATTAATTACAAAAACCCTGTACCAGAATCTTTAATTAATTACAAAATCCCTGTACCAGAATTTCATACACTTTTGAGCCAACCTTTCGGCACTATCTATATTTACATAGAATCTATATGGTATGATCTATGATGGAAACTTCAAAGCACCATCTCCTCTAAAAAGGGAGTCCTGAGGCAGGACCATGGCCGTGTCTCCCCCCGGGGAGGGGCATGTAAAAATTTTAATAAGGAATATAGACTCCTTCCTGGCACACTCAGAAGGCCGTGGTTCAATCTCCGCCACCACAGGTGTTTCGGGGATCAGCGGTCTCCAACGAAATTTTAGGTGTTCGGTTCCTTCCTGCCATGTTTCAGGATGCCAAACATCTAAACCCCCAAATAGATGACTCTGTTTCTGACCCTGAAAAACTCACCCCAGCAGCTGAGAGGCTTCCATGTCCTAGTGCGGGTGGACAACACTACAGTAGTCTCATAAATAATCGCCTGGGCAGACTGTGCTCGCGCTGCTGGGAAAAGCTAGCGCACCAGATTTTGCTTTGGGGCACAGGACAAGTACCTGTCCCTCAGGACGATTTACATTCCAGGGCATATAAATATGGGAGCAGACTAGCTGTCCAGACAGGCTGTGACACACGGTGTTTGGAAACCCCACCCCAAAGCTCCTCTGGGTCTGAACGCGATGGCCCATACATGGCCCAGACTGCGTCTTATGCATTTCCTCCCGTAGCTCTGCTCTCGGGAGTCCTGACGAAGGTCCTTTAACAAAGCTTGTGCCTTGTATTGATAGCGCCCTATTGGCCGATCAGTGTGTGGTGTTCAGATCTTATATCTCTCCTGTGAGGGGGGAGCTTCTGTCTCCCCCCTCACAGGACGACATTCCATCCCTGGCCCGAGCTCTTCTACCGTCACGTCTGGCTGACTGGCAGGACTGAAGGGGACCAGTGAAGAGAGGCTGTTCTTTCAGCCAGTGTAATTGAAACTTTACTAAATGCTAGGACTCCCTCTACTAGAAGAACTTATGCCCTCAAATGGGGTGTATTGAAAATTGGTGCATAGTAAAATATGTAGACCCATCGACTGCCAAATTGTTTCAGTGCTGAAGTTTCTACAATAAAATTTACCTCGGGCTTATGCCCTAGTATTCTCAGAACGTACATAGCTGCTATTTCGGCTTGTCATGTCCTGACTGATGAGGTTTCTGTCGAGAGCACCCTTTAGTTGCCCGCTTATTAGTGAAACTAAACAATTGAGGCCGCCCACTAGAGCGACAGTCCCTTCCCTCCCTAGGGATCTAGCTATTGTTCCGAAAGGGTTGGTTGACACCCCTTTTGAACCACTAGAGTCAGCGCCCGTGAGGCTTCTGACTTCTAAGATAATTTTTCTTATGGCTGTTACTTCTCTGAAGAGAATTGGAGATTTGCAGGCTTTGTCAGCCTCCCCATCTCGCTTAGACTTTGCCCCTGGGCTGGTCAAAGCTATTCCGCATCCTCACCCCAACCATATTCCGAAGATTTCAATCTCGACTATGCACCCAGTTGTTCTCAAAGCCTCTGTCCTCCACCATTTACAGCTCAGAAGCAGGAAAGACTTCACTTACTGTCTCCAGTTTGTGCTCTTCAGATTTACAGCACATTCACCGCACTAGCCAGAGCGGTAAAATTAGAGCAGGTTTTTATTTGTCATGGGGGGCCGCAGCCGAAGAGTGGCCGCCACTAGACAAATGCTGTCACATTGGGTGAAAGATGCTATTGCCCTAGCCTATGATGCGCGAGGCAGACTTCGCCTGTAGTAATTAGGGCCCATTCGACCAGGGGGCTTGCCTCATCAATTGCTCTGGCAAGAGGCATCCTTTTGCAGCATGTGTGTGATGCGGCAGGTTGGTCCTCTCCGCACACATTTGTCAGATTTTATAGTTGGATGTCCATGCAAGTCCAGCATCCCAGTATGATGTCTGAGACCCCTTTGGGGGACTGTGCACGCTCTACACAACCCTGGGGTCTAGACACTTGCAGTAAGTCGGCGTTGGTATTCTCGTTCCCATAGCGCTTTCACGCAGCATCGATGTGTAGCTTTTGAAAGGGAATGTCTTGGGTTACTTTGCTGTAACCCTGTTCCCTGAAAAAGCGGGAACGAGATGCTGTGCTCCAATGCCGCACTGTATGTGAGACTGGACGTCCTTTTAGACAAAATTGACCTGAAGATGTTTCTGGTTCATGCCTATTTATAACCTCCAGGTGCACCTAATCAAATGACGTCACCTGACCGAGGTTATATATGCCAAAATCTTTGCTGTGTTTGACACACATGCTTCAACAACCGGTCGCGCGTAGAGAGTTCCCATAGTGTTTTCACGCAGCATCTCGTTCACGCTTTTTCAGGGAACAGGGTTACAGCAAAGTAACCCGAGACGAATTGCTGAGACTGCTAAAATAGAACTAAGAACTGTAAAATGCATTATTAAATCTAATCTTAGTGAAAACAGTGATAATCATAAAAAAAACATTCAAACTCATGGCTATGTTTAACATTGAAAGTGAGAAAATTTCTATATGCACAATGCAAAGAGAGATTAAGTTTTAAAGAGGTTAATCAGTAAAGAAATATTCGAATTGCTTGGTGATCATGCCTTTAACCTATCGTACAAGCCTGTGCTTGTAGGAATATTCCCTGGGCTCTTCCTGGGAACATAAGACATAAATTACAGACTTTAACACATTGAGAATCTTTGGAAGAGATCCAACTTTCCCATTATCAGTACAAGATCTTGGAAAAAAAATTATTACTGTACAACTCTGGACTGCAATAACTGTTATCTTTGAGCTTTAATTGCATGAGCTTATTTTAAAAATGACATGGCTGTAACCAAAGCAAAGTGTGATCCAACAGAATAGTGTGTGTGACACTACTGATTGTTGTATTATTTTGTACATCAATATAATCAAAGGTACATGGTACATCTGACCATCACACTTTATATGTGGGCCTTCTCTCAGTTGTAAACACACAGTTGTCTACAATGTGTTTGTATGCTGTAGCATTAGGATTTCTTATCACCTGAATGAAGGTGCCCAAACCTGTTCCAGCATGATAATACCTCGTGCATAACCCCAAGGTTCATAAAGACATGGTTTGCCAAAGTTGGTGGAAAAACTTGAATGCCCTCACAGCATCCTGACCTCAACCACAGTGAACACCTTTAAAATGAATAGAAATGCAGACTTGTGGCTGAATTAACACAAATCCCCACAGCCACACTGCAAAATGTATTGGAAAGCCTTCCCAGAAGAATTGAAATGTCTGACCATACCTCCTTCTCTGTGTTTTTCCACAATGTATTTAGTTTTTCTTTTTAGTAAGCCATTAACAAATGACTAAGATATGCATATAAAGTAATTCATGTTTATGTAGCACAGTGGACAAAACCTTTGTAAAAATTGAGATCTGTTGCTTAAAATATGACTCCTGTAACAGCAGAAGTCCCCCATTTAAATTCCCACTTAAGTAAATGTACAAAAGTACTTACCTTCAAATGTATTGAAGTATGTCACTCTCTAAGATCTGTAATTGAGTCTGAGAACATTTAAACATAACCAAAATAATTTATCAGAAATCAGTTCACTACTGTACTGCGAGCCACTGAAGATAACCTAGGACTGGGGAGATTTGTTTTCTTTCACATCTAGAATTTAGAAGCCAAGTTTTTGGACCAGCTGTGGTCAATGTAATGCTGCCTGAGCAACCCCAAAATACAAAACATTACAATAATCGAGTCGAGTGGTGATAAAGGCATGGATGGCTATTTAAAAATTTGCCAGTTGCCTCAATTGAAAGAAACTGCTCTGAACCACAGCACTGATCTGCTTATCAAATTTAAAACTGTGGTCGATTAAAACACCTAAATTTGACGCTGTGGGTTTAACATACTGCTAACTGTCTTTTTATCATTAAAATGAATTTTAAAAAATCATGTTCTACCATGCCCTTATGTTATCTAGACTTGTTAACACAACCCCTTATTGAGTAACATTTTTTCTGTTTGAACGGGATGTAGCTCTGACTATCATCTACGTAGCAGTAAAAGGTATTGCCATGTTTTCTCAGGATATACTGTAGGAAGCGGCAACAAGTACAATAAAAGGAGAAGGGGGCCAAGGATAGAACCCTGTTGGACCCCTTAAGTCAGATATGCAGATAAGGACTCAAAATCTCCAAGGATAACAGAAAATGGACCTAAACCAGCTGTCCCCCTAATTCCCACCCAGTGTTCTATGACAGACACATATCATGGTCTACTGTATCCAAGGAAAGTTCAAAGATGTTCAATCAAGGAGCAGAGTCACCAGAATTAGTAATATGGTAGATGTCATTTAAGACCCTTAACAGAGCTGTTTCAGTACAGTAAAATGAGCCTTAAAACCAGACTGGAAGAATCTGTCAAAGGGCAAAGAATTCCATGCTCACAAAGATACCTTGTTAGTTGTGTATATAATACCTTCTCCAGAATCTTAAAGAAAAAATGGTAGCTTTCAAATTGGTCTGTAATTAAAAAACTTGATTAAGGATCAAGATTAGGTTTCTGTAACAAAGGCTGCATACTGTAATTACATGTTTAAAATTACTGGGTACCACACCAGATCCCAAGCTACTATTTATGATACTATAGATATAAACTATAAGACCTAGAATGGGAGCCAGCTCTTTATGTAGGATATGAGTAACACAATCATCAGGGGAAGCTGCAGGCTTCATAAGACCAATAATCTTTGTCTGAAAGGCAAGCAAAAAAACTGTTAAAAACAGCAGAGCTAGAGACAGAAATAGAGATGGATGGGTCACATGCTAGAGATGTGAGACCATTAAAAATTGCATTAATTGAACCTAATGAAAGACAAAGGCTTGTGACATTTAGCTAAAATTAACTTGTGCTCATGAAATGTTTGTTTTTTGCATCTTTTTACAGTTTTCTGATAGAAACTATGACTATCTCTTAACACAACTAAAGACACTTGCAATTTGTCCTTTTTTTTCATTTGCGTTCCATTTTGCAACACTCGCGTCTGACAGCAAGTTTTATCATTTAACCAAGGTTCAGATTTACCATTGGGGTGCCTGATTTTTAAAAGCTGGCCCAAAATCCAAGACAGCTTTACAGGTGGAATGAAACCAGGAGGCAAGTGTGTCAGTGTTAAAGCCAGCAACAGAAGCATACTCCGAGATGTCATCATCACAGCTCTTGTTAAGCGCATCAAAGAACTGAGCAGCTGTGGAGGAGTTAAACACGTGTCATACACACACGCAGGATTTAACAACATTATCAGGTGAAGCAGAGTCGAACTAAACAGACATACTGTATGATACTAAAATACAACATCACAGAATTCAATATTAAAAATAGATAACGCATGAGATAAAACAAGATCAAGTGTGTGCCCCTGCTACTGTGTGGGGCCAGACACTGACTGCACAAAACTAAAAGAATTGATTAAACGTAAAATATCTTTGGCCAGTGGCTTTTCAGAGCAACAAACATGAACATTAAAATCACCCACAATAAGGACACAATCATATTTATGCCTTATTTTGGCCTAAAAGTATAAAAAGTTAATAAAAAAAAAACCTTGTTATACTTAGGTGGACAATAAATATTAATATTCCATATAACACTGTGTAAGAGGCGCCAAGCTTAAATAAGTTCAGTTCATAGCTAAAAAAGGACGATTATGACAGCTGTTTACAATAGACAACAATCACGATTCCTACTCCTCAATGTACTAGGGGACTTAAGATCAGGGACGGATTATGGACCGGGCCAGCGGGGCCCTTGGGGTGCAGGGGGCCTGTGGGGCCCCTAGCCCAAAACAATTTGCAACATTTATCAACAATGTATTTTCGTTTGTCTTTTTTAGAGGGCCTACATTCTTTGATCCTCTGTCTACAAGGGCCCCTGACCCTATAGGGAGGGTAGGCCCTAGGGAGGAGGGTAGAGGGTCATCTGATTTCAAGAGCCCCTACCATGGGGACCCTGGCTTCTGGGAGGAGGGGAGGGGGGCATGTTAACAGCCTTACAGAAGGCCCTCTGACTAGGGAGCGGTAGCATGGTGGAATGGAGGCGGTTAACCTGCCCGCTGAGTGGCCCCCAGACCAGTGTTGCAGTGTAATAGTTTGACCAGTGTAATCACTCCCAGGGCTGTAGTGGAGGCTAAACGTAAGTAAACACAGTTTACCCACCTCTGAAATTTCAGAATTAGAGTTTATCCACTTCTCAATTGATCTAAATGCACATCATAGTATAGTTTATGCACAAAATGTGATCACAGAATTCGTAGTTCACCCACCTCTTATTTTACCACTACATCCCTGATCACTCCGTTCTGTACGGGGATATGGTACACAGGTGGATTCTGGCATGGTTCAGCTGGACACGGTACACATGTAGTCTTCATATTTCTTGTTGGGTCTATTTGTTGCACCTTATACCATCGTCAGACTTATACATGTCAAATTATACATATACAACAGATTATAAATATACAACGCCCGACCACCTTTCAACTACATGAGCGCACTTCTCCACAACATTCTGACAACCCACATGTAAACCTGCTGTTTATCTATTCAATTCAATTTTATTTATATAGCGCTTTTAACAATGGTCATTGTCTCAAACCAGCTTCACAAAAATGAAAGAAATTCATTAAAAAATAATTATAAAAAAAATAATATTAATAATAAATTGTGTGTGAGAAAAATGTGTCTAGATAATAATGAGATAAATGAATAAAATGTCTCTGATGAGCAAGCCAAGGGTGACGGCGACAGTGGCAAGAAAAACTTACTTTTTGTAAGTCGCTCTGGATAAGAGCGTCTGCCAAATGCCTAAATGTAAATGTAAAGAAAAAACTCCCTGAGATGGCAATAGAGAGAAACCTTGAAAGGAACCAAACTTAACAGGGAACCCATCCTCATTTGGGAGATAACAGATAGAGATGATATAACATCATGTGTGTTATGCAGTTTGGACTAACTGAAGCTTGTTTATTGAGGATGCAGGACAATCACCTAGTAATGCATTACAATAGTCCAGTCTGGAGGTCATGAATGCATGAACTAGCTTTTCTGCATCAGATACGAATAAGATGCTCCTAAGTTTGGCGATATTTCTAAGATGGGAAAAGGCTGTTTTTGTGACATTGGAAATATGTCTAATATTACACCCAGGTCTTTTACTGTCGAGCTGGTAGTAACAGTACATCCTCCTAAACGCAGGCTGAATTGTGAAAGCTGTTGTGTGCTGATTTTTGGGCCGATGAGTAATATCTCTGTCTTGTCTGAGTTTAGTAAAAGAAAGTTATTGGTCATCCAATCTTTTATGTCCTGGACACACTCGGTTAATCTAGACAACTTAGGTATTTCGTCTGGTTTTGTTGAGATATATAATTGTGTATCATCAGCATAACAATGAAAACTAATCCCATGTCTTCTAATGATGTTACCCAAGGGAAGCATGTATATTGAGAACAGAAGAGGTCCTAAAACTGACCCTTGTGGGACCCCATATTTCACTGGCATTACACCAGACAGTTCTCCATTTAGATCTACAAAATGGTATCGATCAGACAGGTATGATCTAAACCATTTTAATGCCTGTCCCTGAATACCTATGAGATTTTGTAAGCGATCTATGAGAATATTATGATCTATAGTGTCAAATGCAGCACTAAGATCAAGCAAGACTAGTATTGAGATGCAGCCTTGGTCCGAAGCTAAAAACAAGTCGTTTGTAATCTTAACTAGTGCAGTTTCTGTACTATGATGGGGCCTGAAACCTGACTGAAATTCTTCAAGGATGTTGTTTTCCTGCAAGAATGTGCATATTTGAGCTGATACTATTTTTTCTAATATTTTTGATATAAAGGGGAGGTTTGAAATCGGTCTATAATTTGTTATTTCATTCGCGTCCAAATTAGATTTTTTTAAAAAGCGGCTTAATAACTGCCAACTTGAAAGGTTTAGGGACGTGACCTAGATATAATGAGGAATTAATAATGTTTAAAAGTGGCTCTCCAACTGTATGCATCACTTCTTTTAAAAATCTGGTTGGGATTGGGTCTAACAGGCACGTTGTTGATTTAGCTGAGGTGATAAGTTTATAAAGCTCTTCCTGTCCTATACCTGTAAAGCACTGAAAAACTAAATGTGAAACTTTAGGCTGAACTAGATCATGAGATGCTATTAGAGGTTGAACCTCCGTTATTTTCTTCCTGATGCTATCGATTTTTTCATTAAGGAAGTCCATAAAGTCTTTACTATTAAAATGTTGTGGATTACTTTCTGCAGGCATCTTAGGTTTTGTTAGGCGAGCCACTGTACTAAATAAGAACTTGGGATTGTTTTGGTTTCTTGCTTTTAGTTGGCTAAGATGCTCAGTCCTAGCAGTTTTTAGAGCCTGTCTATAGCTGCAAATACTGTCTTTAAACTCAATTCGAAAAATTTCTAATTTAGTTTTTATCTATTTTCGCTCAAGGTTACGGGTTGCTCTCTTTAGGGCGCGAGTATGACTATTGTACCAAGGTGCAAGTGTTTTATCTCTAACTTTTTTAATCTGATGGGAGCAACAGTGTCTAATGTACTGGTAAAAATAGTGGCCATGCTGCTAGTCACTTCATCTAGATCGTCTGCATTTAGGGATCTAATAAGTAATTGGGACAGATCCGGCAGATTACTTGTGAATCTGTCTTTAGTAGTCGGATTCATACTGTATTTCTAACAAATCGATAATGTGGGGAGACACAGCTAATCTGTTCTACAGGTAGAGTATATATCATGAGGTCATAATCTGTGATATAATCACTTTGAGGTAAAATCTCTATATTAGAGACATCTATACCATGGGATATAATTAAATCTAGCGTATAATTACAGCGGTGAGTTGCTTCATTTATATTTTGTTTAACATCTAAGTTATTGGTTTATTAAATATGATACGGGAGGGTAGTGTTTGTGATTTCGCTTACTTTACTATTTCATTCTGTTGGTGTCCTTGAATTTATTTGTTCCTGGCCCTGCGCATGATATGACTGCCCCCTAGCTATGAGGATGTAATTGTCTTCTTTGGGAAAGCTGCAAAGCAACAATTGCAGATTATAACAGGTACATGGCATTTTGGTTCACTTTTATAGACATTTCCATTTCTATTAGTGAAATAAGTAGCACATTCTGGATAATTCAAACAAATAACCCTAACCCTAACCCTGTTTGTTATGGTACGATCTGGTTGTGCGACGTTGCTACCTGTCTCTATAAACAGAGATGGGTAACCTGGTGCTAACATTAACGTGAGGTAATGGCATTAGGCTGTACTGATTGTAATTTGAGATCCAACTTACTGTATCAACTTAAGCCACCTTCTTTTCACTTTTTCCAAGGTAAAAAGTGGCAAAAGATAGTTTTGTCAACATCATTCTGCTTTTACAACACGGTACGCGTACGCCCCATTAGTTTGGACCCACAAGTGGCATGATGATGTAGCAACTAGCCATCCCAGACAATGGTGGCGTTTTTTTTTTTTGTTTTTTTTTTTTTGGGGGGGGTAAAGGGGAGCTAGTGCGCTATGTAGGCTATGAAATCCCTTCTTCCAAACATGTAATGCCATTGTCAGGCTTGTTTTAGAAGCTATTCTGCTTTGTAGTTGACTTTAACCATAAGTGGTGAGCTGAGTCATGAACCTGTCAGTACAAGCTTGCCCTGAAGTTAACTAGCAGTAATGAGAGATTGGCTGGTTCAGAGGCAATTTGGAATTACTTAAAAGTCATTACTTAGGCAACAAAGTTTTATTTAAGATGGCATAATGTTTGCTGATTCATTTTTTTTATGATAAAAGTGCCATAATAATTGGGTTTAAATGTGGGTTTTGGCAGGCAGCTGCTCTGCCCTGTTTGCAGTACACCTCCATTAAATGTTTTAGTGGGACACAGTACCAAACCATACCAACCTACTCTGATTAATGTGTCCATCTCTGATCAGCTGTATCAGATGTATCCCTTTTATTCTGAACATTAATCTTAAGTTCAAACCACGGGATACTTAAATCAGGACAAATGCAAATCACTTGAATTGTTTATATGTACAATATTGATGCATTTGGTTTTATTTTAAGGTACTTTCCCATAAGAAAGAGTGTTTCATGTTACAGTGCATGGTGTTGTCCTCATAAAAATCTATCAATTATGATATGGGTTCAGGGTGGCAAGTAGGTTGACGTTTTGTTCACCCAGTTATTTGCCTATGGTTGATGAGTAAAAAATTAGCAAGACTTCCAAAGTCCATTTGCATCAGTACTGCCAACATGTCAAAGTCCTTTGTTTGTTGTGCATTTTGAGTGCCCCATCTGAAACCAACTCCTGGCTGTGGGTGACTCACTGGTGCTGCTCTGGCTGGTATGCAGAGCCAATTACAACTACAAGGGCCAGGACGGGATTTTTTTTAAGATGCCTTCTTCTTTACAGTATGCTGCTCTTCCTCCTGGCCACTAGCATCTTCTTCTTCAACGCTGTGGATATGGATCACTATCTGAAGAATTGTGCACCTACTTTGCACACAAATCTAATGAATCTGAACTATGTGGGTCTTTTCACTATGTGGTTTCTGCAGACCTGTGGGCAATTATTACAGCTATGACAGGACACATGCTGGGCTCGCTTCATTTTTTTGAAAGTCATCGCCAAGGTCTTATTCATCAGCCTTTTCCCAAGCACTACCTTACAGGTCGCTGTTTGGATCCTGAAGATTTGGTTCAACTGTTGGTCACACAGTAGTGAGGTACATATTGAGGCAAATCTGCACAGAGTGAAACAAATCTGCCATTTTATAATTGCATCTGCTCCATCTATTTCAAGTGTGCTAAACCCTCTATTTTGCTCCTTTCACACTCCTGAATTTAGGGGGATCATACCACCTTTCTAATCTTTATAAGAGTCAAAGGGCAAAAGAAAGTGTCAGCCTCAGTGAGCAGCAGTGGGGCTATAGTAAAAAAAAAAGAAATAAAGTATATTTAATCAGAATGTGTTAAAATGCTGTTACTGTACCTGATAAATCAATGTATGATAAGTGTTGTATATGCCAGCTTTTAATAGTTGTTTTTCTAAAGACAAAATAAAACTAGCCATGGGTTGTACTGTACCATTTACCATTTTCAATGATTAAAAAAAAAAGTTGCTTTTTTTTTTTTGTAATTATTGCAAATCTCATTATTGATCTAATTATTATTAAACCACAAATGTGAAAACAGTGACTTTTCCTTTTAGGAAAGGTGTTTGTTCCAGAGTAAGAAGTTATGGTGTGATTTATACTGTAGCACAACTTGTAAAAAGATGATCATTTTAAATTAAGCTTATTAATTAGTATTTTTCAACTCGTTTTTCTTAAATTCCATATATACTGTCTGTTCAAAAAGAGTTGTTATTTCAGAAGGGTCAAGAAAATAGGGTCAAGGTCAAAGAAAATATTAAAATTATAATTGTAATAAAAAAAGGGCTGAACCGTCAACTTCACAGAAGAAATATGGTTGGAGAAAAAAACATTAATGATTTGAGATCACTTAAACATTAACTCCTTAATGATTATAATCTATTTCCTTTATTTAACAGAATAAACATGAAAAGACATTGATGCCATCCTGTGTCATTTTCCAATTCTGTTTTCATTCTTTAGTCACATTTTTTATCTAAGTTGCAGTCCATTCCTGCCAGTTGGTAATCAGTGTCAATTTTCTTAAACAACCCGCCTGCAACTCTCTGCAAAGAGGTAGTTTGTTTCTTCATGTCATGTTGCGGGCCCTGCAGCCTTTATTCTTTTCCTACATTGGCCTGTTTGGGCCTCCTCTTAGCCTTCCCATGTCAGTAACACTGCAAATCTGTCTGCCACCTCTGTCTCTGCCTTGTCTGCTCTGCAACATACCATATTATTCAAAAGCCATTAAATGCTTATCATTTCTTCATATTAAATCATATGATGTTAAAATAAAGTAATGGGAGCAAATATTTTACTTCAACAGGTTAAATACAATCCCCTCTTGTTCCAACCACTCAGCACACACTACAGTAATCACCAGCTTGATTATCTGCCATCATCTGCACCTGTTTGTCACTGGTTCATGCCTTCAGTAGGTCACTGTGTGGCTTAACAAACCAGTGAAACTTGCCAGGTACAGGGACTGAACTAAAAATAAAAGCCAAAAACATTCCAAAAAAACATTTCCTAAAATGAGCCAAAAAAGGTTTTTAGTTAGCCTGCAGAATTATTCCTCACCAAAAAAAAAAAAAGAAAATCGTACTCTTTAAAAGCAGCATATAATGAAAAGAGGGCTGGCTCACGACTTTTGCACAGTACGGTACGTTTACTGGATTTCTGTTTTTTACCTGTTTTTTTTTTATTGTATTTTAAGTAAGAAGTTTTGAACAGTTGGGTTCAAAATAATAGCAGCCCACCATAATTAATTAGATTAATCACTGTTTTTGGTAGAAATTATATTTCTACATGGTGCAAAATTTATTTAAATTTTAAAGTCCTTGTTTAAGAACAAAGGCAGGAAATGTTATACATGCTGATTACAGTACATTCTGAATATGTACATATTGAAAATATAAAAAAAAAGTAAAATGGGTCGTTAAAAAGTTACATGGAGAGGGGAAAACATTAAGAAGTGCAGAAAATGGTAAGCTGCTGTATCAATATGCTTTAACATGATGGCAAAGACTCAATGATCAGCTCCTGGGTGATCAAAGAAGGTCTAAAGTTACCTGGGAGTACTGTTAGAATTAAAGTTGCTATTTGAAGCCAAGCTATCGGCAAGAAGCCCCTGCAAAGTACCATTGTGAAAAAATGACATGTGCTGAAAAGATTAAAAATTTCCAAAGAACACACTGACTGGCTGTTAGTTTTAAATGAATAAGAAGTGTGTTCGAGCTAAGCGAAGAAGAGTTATTTCTGGTTGTGTTCGCCGCACCTTGATACACTTACCAGTCCGGGCCCGATCGACCGGGAGAGACAAACAAACACACACGCAGGCATAATGTCTGAAGATCTTTGTTTATTCTCAGCAAAGAGAGCACATTTAAACGCTGCTATGTCCCGAACATTAAAAGAACCAGTCATTATAGTCCCTCTATGACTGAGTCCCAGTCATAGAGGGACTTGGAGACAGACAGGAGAGAGGAGATACATTTGGATTCTCCTGATTAAACAAAAGGGTTCTAGTGGACAAGAGCCATTTGGATGTATATTCGTCTGGGTACAGGATATAGAGGGTGTTACCACATAAGGCATAAGGAAGCACAGTAAGGGGTCTGTTCTACAGGAATCGTCTTATTAGATTACAATGTCTTATAGTATTATAAAACCTTACACTGGCCTAAAGAGAAATTGCACAACATTTTGTGGACTGATAAAAGCAAGATTGTTCTTTTTGAGTCTAGGAGCCCCAGACAGTTTGTCAGACGACCCACAAACATGTAATTCAAGCCACAGTAGTCTGTGAATATAGTGAAGCATGATAGCGCAAGCATCATGCAAGCAAGGGAGATGTTTCTCATACTATGGTGTTGGGCCTGTTTATCGTATAATAGAGATCATGCATGTGTTTAAATAAATAGAAATGCTTAAAGAAGCCATTATGCTAAAGAGGAAATGCAGTTGAAATGGGTGTTTCAACAAGACAATGAGCCCAAACACACCAGTAAACAAGCAGCACCTTGTGTCAGACCAACAAGATTAACATTATGGAGTGGTCAGACCAATCCCCAGACCTTAATCCAATAGAAATCTTGTGGGGTGACATCAAAAATGCTGTTTCTGAAGCAAAACAAAAAAATTCAGAAGAATTGTCATATGTAGTGAATTGTCATGGGCTGGAATATCTGTTTACAGGTTCCAGAAGTCGGTCGACTCTATTTAGAAAGGTAAATCTTTAAGCATTTTTCAGTTTATACAGTAAATTATTTAATGCAGACACTGCTAATTTTTTTAGCAACTTACAGTAATATTACTGCTTTTGTATTTATGCATAGGAATGGAGTATTTAGAAAAGACAGTGTTTGGAAGCAGCATAGGGAGCAATGAGGGCTGGCTTACTATTAACTTTTGCCTGGGTCCTCAGCCTCCTACCATGCCGACAGAAAGTTTTTAAACCCTTTGAGTGTCACCACATTCTGTTTCACACTAAACTTAAATCAAATCCTTTTTTCTCTTATTATTTAAAAAAAAAAAACTCTGCTATGACAAAGTAAAACCAGGTGTTTGGTGTATTTTATTAATTTTATAAAAAAAAAATCTGAAATATCCTATTTAATTAGGTATTTAGACACTTTACTTAGTTCATCTTAGTTCATGTTTTCTAATATTTAACTTTAACTATATTTCTTTCGTATGGTTCCCCCTCTCTTTGAGCTCTTCTTTATTCCTACTGTAATGTGGCAATACAGTACGGCCGTTGTTCACTGGATAGCCTTTTTTTGTACCCGTCAGTTTACAAACGAGGATACAGACTACATATTGTTTATTAAAGCATGTGGGAATTATATGCCTCTACCTTCTTGCCTAAAAGGAGAGGAACTAAATCTAGTCCAAAGGTGCGTTCCAATCGGCCTGCAGTACCCTGAAAGTATACTTCACAGTTCAGCCATGTTAAGTGTGATTCCAAACCGCAGGGAGTGAAAATGTTCAGGTCAAAAGGAATCGCAGACAGTGTAGGGAACAAGTGAACAACAGGTCTTCACTTCACCAGTAAAGGGAATGAAAAATTTCCCATAAGTCATTGCGGAGTGTGGAAAAAAAATGGAGCTTGAAAAAGGACACAATAATTTTTTTTTATAAAAAAAATCCTTAGTATTATATGGGCTGCTAATCTGTAAAAAAAAAATAATAAAAAATCTCTGTACATCTTGAAACAATTATTATTATTATTATTATTATTATTATTATTAATGAATAATTTATTTACAAGTTATACACATTTCAATAATATGTTTTATAATGGTATCAGTTTTTCTTTTACTAAATATTTAATATTTAATGTCTGTAGTGTGAATTTCCACAGCAGCAGCGACAGGTGTCCGAGGTGCTATGTCGGGGTGGAATTTTGTCCAAGCTTCCTTCACCGACATTCCCTGCAAACAGAGGATTAGGGAGAACCCTGTAAAGTACACAGAACGCAGCTCAAGACCTTTTGTCAAACTGAGCAAAGATCGTCCCCAACGTCTGCGACCTGTTTATTCTGTGTGTGGCCTTTAAAAAATTTTCTTTTTTTAATTCAGTGTTTATACATAGCCCTGGGTCTGGAAACGGGAAACATGCCATACAACACAACACTAAACCAGTTCTAGTGCTGATATTAATTTTGGGGATCTTTTCTTTTTTTTTATCACATTTGGTGGGTATTTGTGTGGTCTGGTAACCTTTAAGGGGTATTAGAAAGGGGGCGCAGAGACAAATCTAAACTGTGCTAATATGCTTTCATGTATTGCCAAGAAGAAAAGATAGCTGAGGAACAGTCAAAGAGCCAAACATTGGTTGTATTACTTGCTGTGTTTTTGTTTACTCTATATTGTGTTATTTGTGTACTGTAGATTTGTGAAGGGTTTTAAAAACAGATAGATGCTAGGTAATGTTAAGTTTCTTACTACTTTGAGGGGGCGAAAAACTATTTAAACAAATAAGTTTTCATTTCATGGTGTTATGTTATTCATTTGTCAATATTGTATTTGAATACTGGCCAGCTAGCCCAGTTGTTAGTGCTGTTGATTTAGCAATGCATGTCCACAAATTTGGAGTTAAAACATCTGAAGGAACACTGAGGGAGGGAGGTATTTGTTTAAACATGGATTTAAAATATCAACAGTCGTTCTCCAGAATAGATTACCCTTCCTTTAACTGGGTGTTTTAAGGAATAAATTATTCGTTGCGCCGTAGAGTATAATGGTGTTTATGCTTTTAAACATGTATAATTTAAGGCGGATGTAGCTTAAAGACAACGTAGAGAGGAAATATACGTGGGGATCTTATTTGCGGGTTTATTTACGTAGCTATTGAAAGATGCGAATATAAAACTAACTTTACTGCGGACACAAACCGGGTCAATAGCATACTGTATGTAACGTCATTGGATACATTTTTTACATGGACCACAAAAAAAGCAGGTGATTCAGCACCATCAGCCTAATCACCCACCCAAAAAGCTAGCCGAAAGGACAACATGATGAAGCCTACTGTATGTTGCGCTTGGATTCATGGTGGGGATGGTGGGGGCAGAGGAGATACCCGTGTGTGTTTTGTGTCTTAAACTGCTGGCAGCAGACAGCATGAGACCGAACAAACCTCACACCCTAGTCACATTAATAAGCCACTCTAGTGTTATTTGATCTTATTGGTTTAGAAATTTATATTTCAATAAATAGTAAACTTGGCTGATTTCGTTATCATTTTGTTGACAAGTGGGGCGTGAAAATTCGCCCACCCTCTTTAGTTGGGAATGACAGAAAATGTTTGAGAACCACTGGATTACAGTAACACGTTACATACTAACACGTTTAGGCTTTGCACTGGTCATCCATAGCATTACACATGTTACATTTTTTTTTTTATGTTTTGTGGAAATATAAAAAAGTGAGAAGCTGTCATTTTAAAAAGAAGGCAGTCTGTGTGCAATTTAATCTAACTAGAGGAGAAAAGAAGGAAGTTGCAACCAACTGCCATAAGAGGACGCCAAAGCTCAAAGCAAATAATAATAATTTAAAAAAAAAGCAATGGCAGTGGAAGGTAAACTAAAAAGGATCAAAAAGAAATTTCATAGGTCAAGGGAACACTAGGTCAGCTTACCTGTGAAAGGTATCAAATTTTTAAGAAGGATAAAAGAAAATGAATGCTTAATTATTCATTTCAAGTTATTTGATCATTTAAGAAGCTTAATACAAAAAAAATCACTAATTCTGGTATTTCTCTGAAGAGGACAATCAGCGTAAAAGATATACATTATATCCAAATAGTAGTAGTTGAGGATATTGTGGCAGAAAAAAATTGATTGATTTAAAAGGTTACAATGATAATACCGAAGATAATGATGTGCAGCTGAGTTACTGTAAGTGCATAAGAACCAGCTACTGTAAGTGTCTTATGCAAGTTTTGTTTATTTAGAGCTGAAAGGAAAGCATAAAGAGCTGTTGGCACTTGCTACTGATTTCTAAAGAAAAACAAGTAAATGATATAAACGAGGCCTACATAAAATCATACTCAGAGCAGTTGGCGCTAAGAGCCAATATTGCTACATCAGAAGCACGGATAAACATTTATACAGATTATGGATATGCTCACAATGGCATGAATGACAACCATGAGACAAAAACTAGGTCCTAAGCAAAGACACATGTAATGCTAAAGATGAAAATGAGGCACAAAAAGCAGCTCAGGCTTCTTATGTTCTTCACAGAATTTACCTACATTTTTATTTACATTTGAGACATTTCATGGAAATTTCTTTGAGGTTTACATCACTAAATATATCCTAACACTGGTTCACTACATCAGTAACTAGGAGTACCATCAGTCAAACAATGTTGGGAAGGATTATTTATATACAGTGCCTTGCAAAAGTATGTATACATTTCAACCGCAAATGTAAATGTGTTTTATTGGAATTTTATATGATGTCTAAGACAAAGTGGTACATAATTGTGTAGTGGAAGCAAAATACTATATTTTTATATAATATTTTTTTTCTGTTGGCATACTTTTTGTACAAATATAAATCTGAAAAGTGTGGCCCCTGAGTCAATACTTCGTAGAACCACTCTTTGCTGCAATTACAGTCTTTTGTATGTCTCTTGTTTGTTTGTTTGAGGGGAAACAGGGATGTTAACTTCAAGTACCTAAGAAACAGATAGGTCTGTAATTGTTGCTTAAAGCTTAAAGCCTTTGTCATGGTATGGCCTGAGAACTATGACCAGGCTTAGCTTGGAAACTCAAATCCCCCAGGGCTAAGGTGTAGAGGAAGCAAAATATCATTGAAGCTATGGTGTGAAGCAAGCAAGACAGCCCTTAGGTTTGGCTACAATGAGAGAACAGCATTCTAAAGTAGTCTTCTTGGCAATCCTGAAGCTGGAGAGTACTGTGGGAATGCCAAGCAGACTTTTAAAGAAGTGACACTCAAGAAATGGCTGTCATAAAACGCAGAAGCCAATAAGGTTTTACAAACAAAGCCCAAGAATCTTTTAAACCCTCCTTTGTGGACGTGGAGAACTCAGAATGTGGGCTGGTGGCAGTTCTCTCACACAGGACATCATGCTGACAGCCATTTCTTGAGGGTCCCTTCCTTAAAAGCCTCAGGTGAATTTTCAGTAATATAAATGAATATAACAATGAAAATTGATGTTTTAAAGAATGCACAATGGAAGCATTTTCCCTAGTGGACTCTAGTGGACTTTTTTGGCACTGTAGAAGCCATTATTTAATTGTAAAAAAAAAAAAAAAAAAAAAAGACACCTCATGGGTAGATCAGAGAAGTGAGTTTCCTTCTGGTTCTTCACTTTTCTTCCATCTCCTACAGTAAAAACATGACAGTAGGCAGATTAGTGACTCTGAATTGTACTTTTGTATGTATGTAGTATGTATGTGCATGCATGATTTTTTCATGTGTGCATGCTGCTTTGTGTTAGACAGAATTCCCACCACTTGCCAGATGTTTCAGGCTTTGGATCCACCATAATCCTCACCAGTACATTGTGGTTACTAAAGATTAGAAGATTACTAAGAAAGAAATAAGGTAGAAAATATAAGGTGGTTTAATAGCCGGTGATTTTGAAGATCATATTTAAGATTTGCGTTTTCTAACCCAGATGTGACTTTTAATGACAGCTTGCAGTAAAAATTCACCCCTATTATTTGAGATTATCAGAAGACATTAAATATCATTTCCCACCAAATAATTTTCTTTGCTAATTAGTTAAGTAGACCATAGCAGTAAGGAAGGTGATCACCACACTATATTATGAATAATTCAAATAAAAACCTGCAAAAGCTTAGGCTTGAGTTGTCACTTATAAGCTGTGGACCATTCATTTTATAAGATGCAAATATGCCCAGATCTTATTCCACTGGATAAGACATTCGTGTCAAAATGCAGAGTTAAGCACCTATGTCTATCCTCAACAAATACATTTGTATTATTGTTCATGTATTTAACAGGATCAGTAGAGGTAAACCTTGTTACATAATGCAATGTGGCTGAACATGAGCACATAATATATCCCTACACACTTAAAAATTCCACCTGCTGCCTTTGTCAGCAGTCATATCGTCATTTGAAAAAAAAAGGAATCGGTTTCATTTGCAGATGTCAGTATCTGCCCTATAAAATGAGGTGGTTGACCAAGTTTTGAACTTGGTTTGTCCAAAGAAGCTGGAGTGACCCACAGCTCAATTGATTTTATTAAATCCCAACTATTTTTGCTTATTAAGTAGAAAAGCTAAGTACTCATGAGATAAAGCTGTAATAAAATAGGGGTGGGAAAATTAGCATTTTTATCCAAAGAAATGGACACATGGATAATAAAATTTAAACATGAACAATGTGTCCTATGCTAGGGAGTGCATCACATGAAGAGAGGGAGGATACATGACAAATTTAGTGACAAAATGACAAAAATTCTTAACCCCAAGAACACTGTACCAACTTAAGCATGGTGCAGGTAGTGTTGTAGTTTGGGACTGTTATGGTGCCATTGGAACTTAATACATTGCACAAAGTGGATCGAATAAGGAGAATAACCTCAGACTCCTTTGGCATAACCTTAAAAAATCCAAATGATTATAACCTAGACAGTTGAAACTTGACAGTTATGCCAAATACACAGCAATAATAGCTATGGAATGTATAAAAAATAAAAAGCTTTAAGCTTTTTTAACCTATATCTATGGACTATATTTAAAAGTCAAGTTCATGTCGGAAAACCAACAAATATAATTTAAACACTACCAATCTCACTAAGATTAAATATTAACCCAGAATTCTTACAGAAGCTTGTAAAGGAAATACATTAGTGGCAGTGGAAACTTGTTTCTATACAAGAAATTTATGTAAACAAAGCACTCAGATATTGTGCAAGGGTGCAAGAATGTATGAAGGTGAAATTAAAAATGCAATACATTTACATTGCACAATGGAAGACTCAAAAGAAGAAAGTTTAAAATCTAGCATGTTCAAGCACCTGTTTCAAAACATAAAGTGGGAATAAAAGAATAAAAGGTAAAGAATAGTTTCCCCTTATATTTTGTATGTGTTCACACACACACACACACTGAAGACACATATAAATGTCTAAAAATGAATTAAATGTTGCATAATGGGTGACTTTCAAAAATCCATTTGTTTGCCTACAGATTTACTTCTTCCATGCTGCCACAATATTTCTTTGCAGCTCCTTAAGGATCTCCAGGTTTTGCTGGTAAAAAAAAATGGAGACAGAGACCTAAATGTAAACAGCGGTTATCTTGTATAACCAGTTGGTTAAAGTGTGTTTAAAGAAACTATTAATTCAACTTAAAAATCATTAGACTTATATTTATCAGTCTATATAGTATAATTATTGGTCATTCTTAGGCCAAAATGATTTAAAGAAATTATAAAAAGGACACATAAACAAGTACCTCCAAATTGAAAAAACTCATTGAAGGGTGAGAGGTTTGGGTGATAAATTAAATTTACCTTTCATTATAGTGATTAGCACTTAATTGGCAGAGAAGATCTACTGTTTCTGCTGGGTTGTCTGGGTCTGCGGCTTGGGGGGAATAAAGCACATTGCTGACTTTAACCAAAAAAATCACTAAATGAGTGAGTGAGTGAATAAATGTATGTACAGTATGTATGTATGTATGTACGGTATATGTATGAACCTTTATATATATATACACATATATATATACAAATGATTGCCATTCCAAGAAATGTCTTTTTTAAGAATTTAATCATGAAACATTTATGTTTAATTTACCATAACCCAATTTTTTTTGGTTGGAAACTAACAATTTACAATTTAACTTTGTCACAGTTAAAGTTAATCAATTATGGTGGTAAATCTTTAAAGAGGTTTGATTGAAGAAATGCAAACCATATTTATTGTGAATCCTTACTCTGTTTTACTGCTGGTACCTTACCCCTAGGAAGAGTGTTGCCATACCACAGGGCATTGTGTCTTTTCATAATCATTTTTACATTATAATATATGAGGTGGGTGGTCAGTAGTTTTACCACCCACCACCCATATTATAATGTAAAAATGATTATGAAAAGACACAAGGCAGTGTGGGTGGGTGGGTAGACAATAGTTTGACGTTTTGTTCACCTGGTCATTTGCCTACGGCTGTAGAATAAAAAAAGCAGTGTGGAGTAAAGAGTTCCTAAGTCCATTTACATCAGTACTGCCAACATGTCCAACTCGTCAGTTTGTTGTGCTTTTCAGTCACCCATCATAGCCCTAGTCTTACCCCCTATACTTTTTATAGAGTTCATTATTGGCCTAACAGGGAATGTTTTGGCCCTCTCTATGTTTGCTTTTCACGTGGAGAGCTGGAAGCCAAATTCCATTTACCTGGCAAACCTGGCTATTGCCGACATACTGTTGCTGTTCTGTGTGCTCTTCAGAGCCGACTACTACCTCAAGGGCCAGGACTGGACATTCGGTGATGTCCCCTGCCGCATGATGCTCTTCCTCACCTCAGCCAACAGGGCTGCCAGCATCTTCTTCCTCACTGCAGTGGCTGTGGACCGCTACCTGAAGATCGTGCACCCACTACATCGTCTAAATAGGATGAACCTGAGTTACTCAGTGTGGGTCTCTGCAGGCCTATGGGCTTTGGTTATAGTTTTTACAGGTCAGTTGCTGGGGTCGCCGCACTTTTTTAGTGTCGGCAACCACACCCAGTGTGAGAGCTTCAACATATGTTTGAACAACAGTCCGCTTACCATCTGGCAAAATGCCTTCTATGTGATCCAGTTCTGTGTGCCAGGTGCTATCATCATTTTCTGTACAATCTGCATTACGTGGCAGCTGAAAACAAAAACAATGGACAACACAGGCAAGATCAAGAGAGCCGTCCAGTTCATTTTCATTGTCTCCATAGTTTTTCTCATCTGCTTCTTCCCAAGCACTGCCACACGCGTCGCTATTTGGATCCTGCAGATCTGGTACAATGAGTGTTCATACTTCAGTGAGGCAAATCTGGCATTTTATACTTCAGCCTGCTTTACCTATTTCAATAGTGTGCTAAACCCACTAATTTACTACTTTTCAACTCCAGCATTCAGTGGTGTCATAGACAATTTTTTTAGAAGACTCATGGGGAAAAAAGAAAAGGCAGCTCGAGGGAACAGCAGTGTGACTACAGCAACAAGCAAATAAAGATAGATTCGAGCAAAATATATAAAAGTTATATTATCATTTAGGTGCCTTTTCTTGAAAATTTTAATTATCATAATGTGTATGTGCCAGCTTTACATAGTTCTGTTTGCCTAATGTGGGGAATAGCTCTATATTATTTATATTAAAACTATAAATAAATACTTGAGTTCATAATCATCTGATACTTAAATTTATATTGGCTTGCAATGAGATACTTTACATACTGCATTTTATGTACATCTTATTTTTGAACAAAATATTGTTACTGCAGTATGAACTGATAAATAGTGGCTCTTTCTTTTAGGAAAAGTGTTTTTTTTTCAGAGTAAGAAGCCATGAAGTGACTTACCACAACCGTAACACCACCAAGGCAGATCGTTTTATACCTGTAAATTGACGGGTATATTAAATCTTATAAACTTTCTATCTAACAACAGTGGTAGGTAGGAAAAAATTGGTCCTTACTGGGAAAAAATCTGTTTAAATGCTTTAACAGTAAACTTTTAAATTGCATGTTATACTGTATATACTACAACTTAAAAACAGTTTTAAAATTTATTATTTGCTGTTGATATATGTATAATGAACACTACTCATATGACTAAGTACATCTTTTGAAAATATTTAGATTGCAAGTATTTTGGGGGTATATATTTTATACATATTATAACTAAACTGTTTTAATCATCAATTACACGTTAAACTATTGAACTAACATGATTATACATTTATTGTTAGTCTTTAAGGTGAAAGATAAGCTGAATTAATCTTTAAATCAAAGTATTTAAGTGTTTAATATTTTACATATTTCTTATTAAATATTTAAAATTCAGTACTATTTTTAGGGTTTTTTTTACTTAAATGTATGCAATGTTGTGATATTGTCTGTGTTAGATGCTTTATACAAAAGATTTTCTCAGGTCTAATCTCTTCTACTGAATCACACATTCAGACAACACTCCAATGGATTCAATCTAAAATGGATCATGAGGTTGTGCACGAATGTGTGGGATCCATGCCAGCTCAAATGCACAATGTCCTAAAAGTAAAAGAAAGACAAATCAAATACTACAAATCTCTGAAATTCATGTAAATATTTTAAGGCTTCTACTTTTAACTAAAGTGGTACCTTTACCACTTTTGTTGTTAACATAATTTGTAAATGAAATCATCAACTAATGAAATGTATAACATTTAGTAACCAAAGGAGACCAGTTCCTATCATTGGTTGCTATTGGTTGGGCTTATACAGTAGTATGAAATTATTTGATCTCCCCTGTTGTGAGACTGAAAATATACTTGCTGTTAAACAATGCTTTTAAACATATGAGGCCATATACTGCCAGTGGTATCAGAGAGTTTGTGCGTGAGTTGAGGGGGGAGGCATTCACTACGGCTGCCCCTCTTCCCTGCAATGTAGCGGATTTTAAGGCACTGCACATCACATCAGCCAGCCACACCACGAATGAAGTGAATGGAACACTGGATTTATAGCATTAAGACAAACATTGTGTTGGAACATATATATATATATATATATATATATATATATATATATATATATATATATATATATATATATACACAGTTTTTGAACAACACATGATTATAATTTACACAGATTGTATGTTATAAAAAGGGAAAAAAGCAAAATTAGACTTAAACTACATGTAGAACTACCAAATTAAATGTCAAAAACTGATCCAACATACCCAAATATTTAATACAAAAATATTGCAAGGCAAAATTAACGCACACACATTGGGAGGCTCACTTTCATCTCTGCATGAAAAAAAGCATGTGTGAATTAGGCACTAATAATAAAAAAGACAATAAAAAAAAGTGCTATTTTCACATAAAAATTCACCAGATACGCTGATATGCATGTTGGCAAAATTATAATAGTTTTTTTTTCTTGTGAGTTTGCTGATTACCAAGAGATAACAATTGCAGGGTAAAAGTGAGAGAGCAAAATTACCTCTGCTTCCTCATTCACATGCATAATGTACTGTAACTTGGAACAACCAGTAACTTGGAAGCGATACAACCTTCCTAGTTGTATCACAAACTAAAGCCCCACCTGCAAAAATTGGTAGGAAACCTCCAATGCACAGAAATTGCATAATAAATCTAAATAGTAAGTAAAACAAATTTTATAGGCAGGTTTTGATAAAGTTAACATATGCACACTTACACCTTAACAATTTAACTTGCCGTCTAATATTTTAGCAGCTTATTAAAGTGCCGCTATTATTTGCCAATATTGTCTTTCATGCAGTGTGTCATGTAGCTGTATGTAAACATAAATTATCTGCACTATCTGTGACGCTGACAGTGCACGATAAGTAAAGTTTTTGTCTATTAAAAAAAAGAGTCGCTCACATTCGCCTGAACGAGTCGGTAGCAAATCAATTTTTACTCTGTGTTACGGATCCACGTCACTCCGTAACATATTTGCATAATGTCCACTCACGTTCTACTTCACGAACAACTTGCCCGCCCACGTTCTATGTCACAAACAACTTGCCCGCCATCTTACAATTACTGTTGCCACACTTTTGTTAATGTGACTGAGCATTCTTGCCGGGTTTGCTTAAACACTTTGTAATATAAAAAAACAATAAAAGACGAGAGCACACAAAATCCTTTTTAACTGTTTATTCTCCACCATTTACCAAAACTGAACTCTAACACGCACAAAGTGTAAGGGCACGGAGCATGCGCATGCCCCGAGAGGAAAATGCATGAGTAGTAATGGCGGACTAGCGCTCCTCTTATTTGTTTGGACGAGAGAAGGAGAGATTGCTGTGGCTCAATTTCTTTCGAAGATTTTTTTAACCGGATTATCTTTGACTGGACATATTCCCTGGACTCTTACCCTCATCGGCCTCCCAGACTTCATTAACCCCGTTGAGACCGAACCATACTCGTTATACTCGGATAACACACATACAATAAACACAGAATTCGGACATTTTTTTACTCACCTGCACACATACACATACTGTACCGTGTTATTAGATGTAGTTTGTAAATATTGTTTATATCTTTGGTTGTGGTGCACCTTTTTTGTTTACTTTATTGAGTTTTCTTAAAACATCTTATTGATGTTTGCTTTATCTACTTGTTTGTGTTTGTCCTTTTGCTCACCGCCTTTTAACGCAACACTAACACAAAGATAAAAGACTTCTCGATTTTTGTAGCCACAGTCAATATAAAATTAGCTGGTCGTTACAAAGTAAAATCGGGGGCAGAACTTTTTCTTACAAGCCCCAAAGTTATGGAATAGTCTTCCAAATAGTGTTCGGGACTTAGACACAGTCTCAGTGTTTAAGTCCAGGCTATTTATTTTAAAACCTATTTATTTTATTTAAGCATTTTTATAAATAGATTTGCCTTAGGTTAAGGAGCAGATCTGGGGGACTTATGGATGTAGAGTATTATGGTGAACTGGTATGTTTAGATGCTGTCTTCCCCACTCTCATTAATCACTCAGGTTTGTTGATGGTGAGGTGATTGTTTGCTTTACATCCTACTACCATCTCAGGGAATTTTCCTTGCGCTCGGCTTGCTCAACAGAAACTATCTGACCATTTTGATTCATACTTATTCACATTCCATACAAAATTAAATAATTACAGCGACAATGACAATTGGTAAAAGCGCTATACAAATAAAATTGAATTGAATTGAAAAGGTGAGGTTTAAAATCGGCCTGTAATTGTTTCTTAATTAGCGGTTTAATAACCGGATTTGAAGAAATTAATTATCTTCACAGGGGTTCTGTTATTGCTTGAGAAAATGTGTCAGTATAGGATCTAATTCACAGGTTGACGATTTTGAACGTCCACTCACGCAAGCAGTGCGGAATTGGAGCGCAGCATCTCGTTCCCGCCTTTTCAGGGAACAGGGTTACAGCAAAGTAACCCGAGATGTTCCCTTTCGAAGGCTACACTCGATGCTGCGTGAAAACGCTATGGGAACGAGAATACCAAAGTCGCCGCACTGCAAGTGTCTGGACCCCAAGGTTGTGTAGCATGTGCACACAAGGCCAAGGAGGTCTCAGAACTATCTCTGGGAGGCCGCAACCATGGGGCGTCAACCGAGGGGCGGCCTCGAGGCTGACTCGAGGACCCGTGACCCCGGAGTAGCATGAACACTTGCTGCAGGGGAATACCTCTTGCCAGCGCAATAGATGAGGCGATCCCCCTGGTTGAATGAGCCTTAATTCCTAGAGGCGAAGTTAGCCCACGCAACTCATAGAAGAGGGCAAAAGCATCTCTTACTTAGTGTGACGAGGTCTTTGTAGTGGTGGCCGCCCCTCGGTTGCGGCCCCCATAGCATATAAAAAGCTGCTCTGACTTCCGCCAATGGCTGGTGCGCTGGACGTAAACCTAAAGAGCACGTACTGGACACAGTAAGTGAAGTCTCTCCTGCTCCGGACCTGTAAAAAGCGGAGGACAGAAAGCTTCAAGAACAACAGAATGCATGGTTGAGAACTTTGGAATGGAACTTTCAGGAGATAGTTCGGGTGAGGATGCAAAATGGCCTTGTCTAGTCCAGAGGCAAAGTCTAGGCAGGATGGGGAGACTGACAAGGCACGCAGATCTCCAATCCTCTTCAGAGAAGTAATGGCCATCAGAAAAACCATTTTGAGGGTCTCGAACCTGACAGGCGCTGACTCTAGTGGTTCGAAAGGGATGTCAATTAGACCTTTGAGCACAATAGATAAATCCCATGAAGGGACAGTGGCTCTAGTAAGTGGCCTCAACTGTTTAGATAGACGAATGAAACGGGCAACTAAAGGGTGCTTTCCCACAGTAACCTCGTCAATTAGAATGTGGCAAGCTGAAATAGCGGCTACGTACGTCCTGAGAGTACTAGGTCACAAGCCCGAGGACAACTTTTCCTGCAGAAACTCCACCACTGAAACAATTCGGCAGTGGACTGGGTTTACCTGCTTCGTCATGCACCAACTTTCAAATACATTCCATTTGAGGGCATAAGCTGTTCTGGAGGAAGCCCTAGCACTTAGAATAGTCTTAATTATGCTGGCTGGAAGACCAGCTTGACTTAGTTGGTCTCGTTCAGGGGCCAAACATGAAGGTTTCAAAGCTCGGGCCGTGGATAAAATATTGTGCCCTGCGCCTGAGACAGAAGATCCCTCTTCACTGGAATCACCTATGGTGAGCTGTCGAGAAGAGATATTAGATCCGAGAACCATACTTTGGTCGTCCAACAGGGCGCTATCAATAAGAGGCACAAACGCTGTTGACGGACCCTCGCCAGGACTCCCGGGAGCAGAGCTATTGGAGGAAACGCATAAAGGTGTAATTTGGGCCACGTATGGGCCATCGCGTCCAGATCCAGGGGAGCTGAAAGAGTCAGAGAGTAGTAGAGGGGACATTGTGCTGTCTCTTGGGAGGCAAAGAGGTCCACCTCTGCTGTAAAGAATCTTTCCCAAATCTGACTGACTACTTCGGAATGGAGCGTCCATTCCCCGTGTGTCACAGCTTGTCTGGACAGTAAGTCTGCTCCCACATTCATGTGCCCCGGGATGTAAATTGCCCTGAGGGACAGGAACTTGTCCTGTGGCCAAAGCAGAACCTGGTGCGCTAGCTTGGTTAAGCGGTGCGAGCGCAGTCCGCCCTGGCGATTTATGTACGAGACTACCGATGTGTTGTCCATCTGCACTAGAACATGGTAGCCTCTTAACTGCTGGAGGAAGTGCTGTAGGGCCAAAAATAGAGCCATCATTTTAAGGCAATTGATGTGCTCCTAAAGAATGGAGATGAGTTTGGCGAGCTCCTGAGACTGGGCCAGAATCAGCCAGTCGCTATGTAATTTTAAAAATGGATGCCCTGGAGTCGCAAGGGAGCCAGTACTCCATAAATTTTTTATATGTGCGGGGTGATAGGGCTAGACCAAGATCTATTGTCACAAACCAATCCCCTCTTTGGATTTGTGAAACGGTTAGAAGATGCGAAGATGTAGGATTGGACGCAGCCCCCCGTTTTTCTTGGAAACCAAAAAATAACGACTGTAGTAGCCTGACTCTATGTCTGAAAGGGGAACATGTTCTATCGCCCCTTTTTCCAGCAACGCCTGCAGTTCGAGAGTCAGCAGATGCGCCCTTTCCGGTATCACGGAAGTGGAGACCACGCCGTTGAAACGCGGAGGGCGATGTGCAAACTGAATCCTGTACCCTTTTTCTACAGCCTTTAGAATGTAATGTTCGATCATCATCCTTGATGCCTGTCAAGTTTAACCACAGGTGCCTTTCTGCGGACACCAGGGAAGCCATAGAATGGCCAAAAGCACGGGCCGTCTGCTTAGTCGAACGCAGAGACAAGTCTGTAGCCTGGCGTAATTCTGTGAAGGCCCTATCATCCACAGTGCCGCTAGGGAGGATGATGTCCCAGAGAGAGATAGTCCATGAGCGTCTCTTCTATCTGGGGCATCATCATATAACCAGGTGCTTTCGCATCAACGATATTAGCATAAAACAAAGTCGATGGTACCAAAATACGGGATGAGTAGGGCTTGCTCCAAGGACAAAATAATTAGTCGTGGAGGTCGTCGAAAAAGGGGAGAGAGCGGCGTTGTGGCTCTATCTCCTGGCCACCTGACAGAAATCTGTCGTTTAATTTAGAATGTTTGGGGAAGGCTTGCTCCTGCAGCCAATCAATGTGCAGCTGTTCGACCGCACGCATTATAACTTCAAGCGGCTCCTCATACTCTCTATCCTCCTATGAGGAGCCTTCTGAGGTAGCTACTTCCATTTCCACAGAACCAAGAGAATGAGACTCTTCTACACACTTACAAAAAGCACCGGGGCGCGCTTGTGAAGTGAAAGGAGAGACTTCCCGATCGGATGAGAGGGCAAAAGAAAGGCGGGGGGAATTCGTCTCGCGCTCCTCTGCCAGATCGGCTTGTGAACCCCAGGAATGCAGCGCAGCTTGTGGTTCTCTAAAGTACGCGAGGCGCGCGCGAAGCACTTTCATGGGGAGAAGATCACAGTGTTCACAGTCCTCAAGGCTCCACTGTATACAGTATTTACTTACATTTTAACAATTCTTACAATTAACAATCGTTAAAATTTATAAACTAGGACTTAATGTCAACGGCACTTCTGTAATATTTTTGCTTACTTTAGAAGAGCCATATGTGCTGGGATTGTTTGAGAGAAGATGCTTTTAGCCTGTGAAATGCCTAGTTGTATGTATGTGTTTTAATAATTGTGAGACCTGAAAATATTATAGTCTATAGAACGTTTAATGCAGAGAAGTTGCATAAAGAAAGGATGACAGAAAGATACAAGCCAAAACTGAAAATACTACAAAAGTTAAACAAGCAACAAAAGTAACTGTCCAAAAAGGCAAGCAAAAAAGGGCAGTGTACACCATTTACACCATTAGCCATGTAAAAATATTTACAGCCAGAAGAAAAGTCCTGCATTGTTTTGCTGCCTGAAATTGATGGTGTTTCACTGGAAATGGAACTGGACACTGGTGCTAGAGTTTCAATAATGTCAACAGAAACCTATGCGGGGTAAAACACATGCCACTTGCACAGGACAAGTGTTAAATTTTGAATGTGTAGATGATGTGCATGTAAAAATGGTTACGCAGACAGCTATGCTTCCATTACATGCTGTGCATGGAGATTACCCACCAGTGTAAAGCAGAGAGTGGTTGCATCAAACAGAATTTAGAAAGAAATAAGTTCAGTCAAAGTAAAGACACTGCTAGAGAAAAATGCTGCTATTTTATCCCAACAATTGGAAGAAAGAAATAGCATCAAAGCAAAAATAACATTGAATGCAGAAAATCAAAGGTTTGCCAGCCCAGGGTTATTCCATATGCCATTTGCTTGAAAGTCACTCCAGTCAAAAGGGTCAATTTCATTTCACTGAAATTGATGTATTGTCTCCTGTACTCCAGAGAACTCCAATAGCCTTCTTGTAAAGAAAGATGGATCTGTGTACATCTGTGATGACTTTAAAGTGATTGTAAACCCTGTTTTACAAGCTGAACGGTATCCTCTACCCTGTATTGAGGACCCTTTTGCCTTGCTTGCAGAAGGACAATGTTTTAGTAAATTAGGCTTTATTCATTACATGCTTACCTTCAGGTGACAGTTGAGAAAGAGTCCAAGAACTTTCTCAGATCATATATTACAACATCCATTGTTCACTGGATGACATTCTAGTAATAGAGAAAACTGAATCGAACATCTGGAAAACCAGAACAAAGTTCTTGATTGTCTTGAAGCAGTTCAGCTTACATGTTAAAAAAAGGTGTGACTTATTCAAAAGACTCATCAAATCTGACAACCATGGTGAATCTCTTAAACAATCTGCTGTGTAAAGGGAAACACTGGCAGTGGTCTATCAAGTGTAACTGTAAAGTTCATAGCTCAGTGTTGGTTAACATCAATCTAAAAAAAATGGAGATTTGAAGAAATGAGTTTATTTATTGCTCCCTGTTTTTTGTAGTTTAATTGGGCACACTCTCCCAATTAGGGGCCGGTGTGTGGAAGCCATTCGTTGTTTTTTTTTTGTTGTAATGGTGGCGGTTCACGCTAGGTGGCAGTATTTGATAAATTATAAAGCCACAGGTAGTTGGGCGTGACAAGGGAATAGGGTGGTGGAGGTCATATGATTCTTACTGCTAAACGCTAGTTTGCTGGTGGTGGACGAGCTCAAGTTACAATCCAAGTTTATGTATCACCTGAAATTTGTATTAAATGGGAATTTTACCCAAAGGGACCGTTGCAAGTTATGGACATTATGATTTCATGGAAATGGACAAACTAGTGAGTTATAAACTAAGATCTAGCCCCATCCTATTAAGAGTCTAAAGTGGAACAGGCACTTACAGTGACACTGCATTCAAAAAGGCGAAAGACTACCTGGTATTTTGACACATTATGACGCCCAGAACAGCATCTGCCTTGCATGTGATGACTTTATGGAATTTGGGCTGTCATCTTCCACATTTTGATAAGAGGTGAAGAAAAGCCAGTAGCCTTTGCATCGTGCACACTTAGGAAGGCAAAGCCAAGTTATTTACTCATTGTGTGTGAGGTTTGGCAATTTTATCAGGAATCCGGAAATTCCATCAGTATCTTTGCAGATGCAAACTGCAAAAAAACCACTGGGGTTTTCAGTCCTTTTTTTATGGTGCCTGAAGTCCTCATGAGGGATGGATTTTGACACAGGATTTTGCAACCTTCTTAAAGGGCAACAATGTAAAATGTATCCGCTCTGCTCCATATAACCCTGCAACCAATGGGGGCACTCTAGAGACAGATGTAGAATGTAGATTTACATTTACAGCATTTGGTAGACACCTTTATCCAAGAGGTACTTATATTTTATCTCATGAAATAGTCAATCAGTTAAGGGTGAAGCGCCTTGCTCAAGGGCCCAACAGTGGCAACCTGGTACTGCTAGGGTTTGGACCTGGAGAAAAAGATAGAAACAACGTTTGTATTGTTAAAAATATATTGTGATTTTATTTCCTATCAGAATGAGAGGAAATGTTATGTCTGGGATAATGTTATTATTCCTTTATTGTGCCAGTAGGTAGCACTAATGTAATGTTTTGTGTGTTTCTTTAATAAAAAGAAAAAGAAGAAAAGTATCGTCTTTTTGTCGACTGTGTTATTAATGTGGCCTGTCCCCAGGGATTTTTAATGCATATTAAGATATAGGGAAACATAAGAACGTCTGTCACATGTAGAGATGAGCAAAACCAGATTCATCTGGGTTGAATGGCCTGATCATTTATACTGTAAGACTCACGAATCACAAATAATCCTTTTCTTAATTTACTCAGATCAGTTGAGTCCTAAGTTATGTTGTTGCTAACAATAACAAACTGATATTTATACCATTCAGTTGTTCTAAGTAGTTGTTAGCTAGTAACCTTAGAAACAAGTAGCTGAGTTGTTTACAAAACTTCCTGCATAGTCAAACGTGAGATACTCAAAATAGCAGGTACTAAGCATAGTGAAACAGCCGGATACGAGGGACTCGTTGTGTGTGTATATGAGTACAAGGATTCCGTGTATTCTGAGAATGCGTTGAGCGCCACTTGTGGTGGGACCATGGCAAAAACAGGCAGAATCCGTATCACAATGACATAACAATCCGCAGCTGTTTCACTTTTATAATATTGTGTGATTGGACGCAGTGCTTTATAATCTGACTTTATTAACACCAAACAATTCAATTCAATTTTATTTGTATCGTGCTTTTAGCAATTGTCATTGTCGCAAAGCAGTGGCAAGGAAAAACTTCTTAAGATGGCAATAGAAAGAAACCTTGAGAGGAACCAGACTCAACAGGAAACCCATCCTCATTTAGGTGTAACAGTTAATGTTAATTGATGTGACTATGGAGTCCACATAGTTATTGGAGGCTCAGGTAGACTTGCAGGAAATTCCAGTCCTGAACTATCGAGCAACTGCAGCCAAGTCAAGTTGTTAGAGAAACAGTTGTCAACATCATTTGAGGCCAGAACCATTTTCATGGTAGAGTGAAACTATCCCCAGACACTGGACGCATCCCAAAGAGACACATGGGACATCTATGTGACGAGATCTCCAACCAGAAGCGAGGCACCAGGATGAGTCAGACAGGTCCAGAGGGCAGAGGGAGTCTGGATCAATGGAAGCTCAGGAATGACATGTGTAGCATGACAGAGAGAAAGGGAGAAAGAACAGGAGAGGAGAGAGCAGAAGAGGAGAGATAACAGTATGGTCACAGAATGAATATGTATATTGAATGTATATTTAGTGTAGAGTGCAAGCAGGCATAACTAAAAGGGAGAGCCAGAAGGAAACACATACATAAGGCCTCCCTGAGATGTAAAGCAACCAATCACCTCACCGTCAACAAACCTGAGTGATCAGTGAAGGTGGGGAAGCATCTGAACATACCAGTTCACCATAATACTCTAAGTCCATGAGTCCCCCAGATCTGCTCTTTTACAAATCTATTTACAAAAATACTTGATTAAGTAAATAGGTTTTTAGCCTAGACTTAAACACTTAGACTGTGTCTGAGTCCTGAACAGTATTTGGAAGGGTATTCCATAACTTTGGGGTTTTGTAAGAAATACATGTAGCTCTGCCCCTGCTGTATTTTTTCATAATACACGGTACTAACAGCCTGCATCCACATCTGTTACATGTTCGTGTAAATGTTACATGTAGATGTGTATTATGACAAACTGAAATAAAATAAAAAAACGGCTCTGGCACGTGTATCACATCAGGCCGGTTTCCAACACAACACAACTTCACCAGAATGTTAATGCTAACAGTGTGACATTATAGCTCAGTGTATACAATGACTATATTATACTGTATGCATGAAAACTCAAGCTCAAATACTGACTTTACCACCTGAACTATTTTTTATATCTATTTATAAAAAATTTATAACTACATTTTAATCCATTAAAATATCAGATACCTCTGATATATTTTTTTTATTATTTTATTCATTTTCTTTTGTTTTAAATGAAAGGTTATAGTTCCCCTATTTCATAATTAATATATTTATATTACCCTTCTTATCACATTTTGTTATATTTGTTGTATAAACTTGCCAATATAATAATTATATAATTATTATAATTTAAAAATATATTATTAATATTAATTATAATTATATTGTATAAATAATGGCAAGACCATTACTGCTGGAGCGATTATTTACAAATGGAAGAAATACAAAAGTAACCATTAATAGCCGTATATGCAAGATTTCACCTCATGGACTAGAAATAATCATGAGAAAAATGAGGGACCAGCCCAGGACTACACAGGAGGAGCTTGTGAATGATCTTAAGGCAGTTGGGAGCACAGTCACCAAACAAACCACTGGTAACACAATACGCCTGCATGGACTGAAATCCTTTAGCGAAGCAAGACTTCCCCTCCTCAAGAAGACACATGTACAGACCCGTCTGAGGTTTGCCAATGAACAGAAAAAGATTGGGATAAACTGATGTGGTCAGATGAGACAAAAATTGAGCTTTTTGTCATCAACTCGACTTGCTGTTTTCGAAGAAAGAAAAATGCTGACTATGACACTAACAACACCACAGTCCCTACAGTCAAGCACGGAGGTGGAAACATTATGCTTTGTGGCTGTTTCTCTGCTTAAGGTACAGATTGACTTTGCTGCACTGGGGGGCCCATGTATGAGGCCATGTGTTGTAAAATTTTGGATGAGAACCTCCTAAAGATGGGTTATGGATGGGTCTTCCAGCATGAAAATGACCTTAAACTTGCTGCCAGGGCAACTAAGGAGTGGCTTAAGAATAAGCACATTAAGGTCATGGAGTGGTCTAGCCAGTCTTTAGACCTTAATCCAATAGAAAATTCATGGAGAGAGCTGTAACTTCGAGTTGCCATGCAACAGGCAAGAAACCTTAAACGTTTAGAGAAAATCTGTAAAGAATAGTGGATCAAAATGCATCCCAAGATGTGTGCAAATCTGGCAAACAACTACAAGAAATGTCTTCCCACTGTGCTTTCCAGCAAGGCTTTCTCTACCAAGTACTAAGTCATGTTTTGCTTGGGGATCAGATACTTATTTCCCTCATTAAAATGCAACCTAATTCATAAAATTTGTATCATGTGCTTTTTCTGGATTTTTGGTCTGTCTCAATCTGTTGGATTTATTCTGTCTCAATCCTTTACCATAAACCTATGATAAAAATTATAGACCCTTCATTTCTTTGTAAGTGGGCAAACTTAGAAAATCTGTAGGGGATCAAATACTTATTTCCCCCACTGTACATACTGTACATACATACATAATTTAATTTAATCAATTGTTTCATTTAATTATATTTATTTGGTAAAATAGCAGAATTAGTATTTGTGATTTTCTTGGAATAAACAAATAAAGCCTATAAAAAAAGTAGCAAACAAAAATGAAAATGTATTTTTTTTTTGTATATGTTATATGTGTATACAGTAAAACCTCGGATTGTGAGTAATGCGGTTTGCGAGTGTTCTGTAAGACAAGCAAAGATTTTTTAATAAATTTACTTGAAAAGTGAGCAAGTCTTGGTTTACGAGTACCGAGTATCATGTATCCCATTCACGCTGACTCTGAGTCACAGAAGACACCGCCATCTCCCGATCCAGCAACTATGTATCAGCTCACCACGGAACTGTCTGCCCAAGTGTCTGTGCTGGCAGCCCACCAGCAACAACTCAACCGCCTTACCACCCTCACCGAGGAACTGGTTAAGACGCTGCAAGCGCTCCGTACTCCATCCGCTGAGTCATCCACCTCTCATCCTAGCCCGACGACTCACGCCACAGCAATCCCCTCTACCTCGAAGTCCACGACTGGTGTTCCCGCATAAGTTTGACGGAACACCTTCTAAGTGTAAGGGCTTCTTATTACAATGCTCTATGTTTGTTAATCAACAACCTACTTTGTACCGTACTGACACTAGCTGCATAGCTTTTGTTTGCTCGTTATTGTCCGGTAGAGCACTCGACTGGGCCACGGCTGTGTGGAATGAGGATCGTGTTGTGTTTACTTCTTTCACTGGCTTCCTACAAAACTTCAAAGAGGTCTTCGACCACCTAGCGGATGGCAAGGAGGTTGGGGAGCAACTACTTTAGCTGCGACAGGGCAAGAACCCCACAGCTGACTATGCGCTAACCTTCCGCACGCTTGCTGCTCAGACCGGCTGGCCAGACTGCGCACCTTCTTCACAAGCTGGATTTACACAGTGCCTACAATCACTGTATAAAGTGATTGTATAAAGGAGGGTGACGAATGGAAAGCGGCCTTTTCAACCACCACTGGTCATTACGACTACCTCGTTATGCCCTTCGGACTGGTCAATAGTCCGTCGGTGTTTCAGGCCCTGAATAATTACGTCTTCAGAGACATGCTCAACCGCTAAGTCATCGCCTACATTGATGATATCCTTATGCTCCATTTATGATGATATTAACATGCTCCAGCCCTACTGCCCTGCTCGCTCTCTTAGGTCAGCTGCTCAGTCTCGTTTGGTTGTCCCCAAAACACTGAGAAAACTCAGGGGGGAACGTTCCTTTTCTGTCGCGGGTCCTAAGCTATGGAATGATCTGCCGTTGCATCTTAGACAAATTGAATCTTTTATGGTTTTTAAGTCATCACTTAAAACACACCTTTTTACGCTTGCCTTCAACTCAGTTTGATTTGTTGACTAATATTCTTGTTTATTTAAACTGACACTTATTTCATCTGTGATGTAACCTATTCTTGTTAGGCGGTGTACAGCACTTTGGCCGACCTTGTTGTTTTTAAAGTGCTTTATAAATAAAGTTTGATTGATTGATTGATTGATTGATTATCTATTTAGACTTCTTCCACGATCATGTAAATCATGTCCGGTCAGTCCTTCAACGTCTCATACAGTATCGACTATATGCAAAGCTTGAGAAGTGTGAGTTTCACCAGACCAAGATGTCATTCCTGGGCTACATCATCAGTCCGGGGGGAGCCACCATGGATGACTCCAAGGTACGCGCTGTTGTTAACTGGCCCCAAGGGGCATTGGCGCAGTACTCTCACAAAGACAGGGCAACCTCCTTAAATGTATCCCTGTGCGTTCTTTTCTCACAAACTCACCCCCACTGAACAGAACTATGATGTCGGCAATCGAGAGTTACTCGCCATGAAGGCCACCTTTGAGGAATGGCACCATTGATTGGAGGGAGCAAAACATCCATTCACTGTTCTCACGGATCAACGCAACCTGGAGTACCTTCCATCAGCCAATCAACTCAACCACAGGCAGGCCAGAAGGGCTCTGTTTTTCACTTGATTCAATTTTTCACCATCCGGGCTCCCAGAACATCTGGTTATCATCCGCAATCCAACGGCCAGGCGGAAAGGTTAAACCAAGAACTTATTTGCCACCTCAGATCATACTGCCAACAGAACCAGACAGATTGGAACTATTTTTTTTTTTCTTCCTCCTCTTGGCTCTTGACGAAGGCGGTCGCATCTGCTCTCCCTCCCTTATCTCTCCCCGTTTGCTTCTCTTGTCTGTCTTGTGAATACTATTCAGAGACTCTCCTCGCCTTGCTCTTGAAAATAAAAAGGAATATGGATTTGATCAAGTGGTCTCTGAATGCAATTGACACGATCTTCTCGACGAGAAGTGTGGGTTCTGGGGAACCTACTTGCTGGGACGTTTGCTGCTGGATACACGATGGACGGTTGGGAGAAGTGGCGCATTGTGTGCCTGGCCGCACTGTCTCTGGAGGACGTTGAAGATATCTACCTATTCGGAACTTTGATAACAGGGATTCTGCTGATTGGATTAGGTGGGATACTTGGATATCGAAAAATCTTAAAAGCAGTCAGTCTCAACCCCAAGAGACTGGCTGGCTGGGAAATAGTGGTGACGAGAGCTGTCAGTAATCAGACTGTAGTTCTGGACCGCAAATTGGATAACATCTTGGTGAGACTAGCAGCTATGCAACGTGATTTGGACAGACCTGGAGACCAGTGATGGACATTAAATATCTGTGAAATTGGCAGATATTGACCGAAACCTGGAAAATATGATTTTCTTTTCGGCTGCCCCTTTTCTTTCCAGCTACTGCATTTCAAGGCCGTGGCTGGAGACATAACTAACTCCCCGAAGACCAAGATAACGAGACGCTCTGGAATCTTACCCCCCCCCCCCTTCAAGGACACCTGGCGCAGAATATTACGGGATGTTACAGGCTTACAAACTGATACGCACGCACTCACGCACACACATAACACCTACAGATAGACACTCTACCTTCCCCATATCCAACGCCTTCGTGTGCTTATTCCCTTCAGTGTGGGTAGGCGGAATCGGGACCAGCGCTCTCTAGCTGCAGGGACTGGAGCTGTTTGCCTACATTGGACATTTCCTATCCCCTGTACCCTAATCGTTGCAATGTTTATGTCTTGTGTTTACATGTTTTTATGTGCTTGATGCTGAGGTATTTTTGTACCCCTGATCGCACACTGCCCTTTTCGAAGGACAGTCTGGGAGGGGATTTTTTACCCTCGTTATCCTAATGTATCTATTTCTTATCTTCTATGATGGCGCCGGTTAGGTGGCTGCCGTCGCGACCCTGTGGTCGCACAAAATCATTTCACTGCATATTGTACTCTGTATGATTGTGTATGTGACAAATAAAATTTGAATTTGGATTTGAATTTGGAGCCGTTAACTTCTTTGGGCTGAATACAATCAGAACTCTCTTTGTAAGCCCTCGACCAATCTCACCCCATTCCAATGCATACTGGGATTTCAGCCACCGCTCTTCCCCTGGTCTGGCGAGCCCTCTGAACTCCCGGCTGTTGACTCCTGGCTCCGCCTGAGTAAGGAGACTTGGGAACAGGCTCATGTACACCTCCAGAGAGCCGTTCATCGCACCAGGGAGCAGGCTGACCGCAATCGACGTCCCAACCCAGCCTACCGCCCTGGTCACTGGGTATGACCGTCTACCCGAGATATTCGCCTCCGGCTCCCATGCAAAAAGCTCAGTCCCAGGTACGTGGGTCCATTCAAAATAAATTAAAGAAATAACCCTGGTTTCATTTAAATTGGCTTTGCCTAAAAAATTACCGTATCTCACCCACGTTTCATGTCTCTCTGCTCAAGCCCGCTGGTGGACCGCAAGGAGTGGAGGACCAGGAGGTGGCTGGTGACCAGAGACCCCTCCAGTCATCATAGACGTTGAGAAGGCCTACCGAGTCCACGAAATCCTGGATTCACGGTCTTCAGTATCTGGTGGACTGGGAGGGGTATGGACTGGAGGAACGTCTGGTACCAGTCTGGTAAATGACTTCCATAACTCCCATCCGAACCGACCTGCCTCCTCGGGTCAGGAGCCGCTCGCAGATCAAAGACCGCTTTTGTCTGTTGACATTTCCTTTCTCATGCTGTCATGCTCTTCACCACGCTGGTTTGTTTTCCAATGCTGTCATCTCTCCTCACACGCCCCCGGACCGCCCCGCTGGCACACCGGTTTCTCATCCGGCGCTGATTTCTTCCAGATTATAAGGAGGCGCAGCGCGCGAGCTTGCCGCTGAATTATTGTGTGTTTCTGCCGCAGTTTTCTCGCAATTGGTCCATGCTACCGACCTCGCTTTGTTTCTCGTTTTTTGCCTCTCATCTCACGTTTTGGATTTATTACTGCACTCAGATTTAACGGAACTTTTTAAACGTTTGCTTTCGTTTTTTCGACTACGGCTCTGCTTCGTGTTTGTTTTGGCTCGTCGCCCCCCGCTGATGGATTACACGCCTTTGGACTTCTGCTTTCGTCCCTCGACTACGACCCTGCTTCGCCCCTGTTTTGGCTCGACGCCCCCCCCACTGACGGATCGCACGGTTTTGAACTCTCCCTTTCGTCCTTCAACTTCGACACTGCTTCTCATCTCTTCTCATCGCACAGCTCGCCCAATGCCTCACATAACGACCTGCTTCTCTGCACCTGGATCCATCACTCCGCCTGCTCGTTTCGTCCTCCGTGACACTCTCTCACGGAGGACGTGTGTGTAAAGCACCCCCTTTCTATGAGGCGCCGTATAGGGCACACACACACACACATACATACTCTCCGCACACACAGACATACATACTCTCCGCGCACACACACATACATACTCTCCGCGCACACACACATACATACTCTCCGCGCAAACACACATACATACTTTCCGCTCACACACATACATACTTTCCACACACGCACACACACACACACACACACACACACACAAAGACGTACTTTGTCATTACATATCACTGGAGTGTGAAAAAATTTAACTCAAAAATTTTTTTATATTTTTATTATAATTATTATCGAGAGACATTATATAAATAGGACACAATAATTTACATTTTAATTTAATTAAGAAACCATTCGTATTATATAGGCTAATAATCTGTAAAAATAAATAAATAAATAGATCTGTGTACATCATGTAACTTAATCGAATAATTTATTCTTAAGTTATAAATGTTTCAATTCGTTATATATTTTTTAATGGTATCCATTTTTTTTTCAAGAAATGTTCTATATTTAATGCCCATAGCGTGAAATTTCCACAGCAGCAGCAACAGGTATCCGAGGTGTTTGTGTTACCATGGTAACGCAAGGAGGAAGTGACGTTGCATGGTGTTCTATATGGTGGAATTTTGTAGAGTGAAGTTCCCTTATCAGACATTTCCTGCGCAGGGAGAAGGGTGTAGGGTGTAGGGAGTAGTAATTTCAATGTATATGAACTTTATTTTCCCTGATTAGTAGCGTTTCTTAAATAGACCGTTAATGGACAGTTTGGAGGACAACAAGTGATTTATTTATCACCACAAAAGTGGGTGATATGGAGGGTCAGAGCAATGTTTGAATTTCTGATTCAGAGTTCGTGGGATTCCCTTGAGTTAGTTATTGTTCATATTAGCGAAGGCAAGGAAACACATTTTACAAAACAGTAATTGTTTCTGTTGTAGGATCCGACATATTAGCCACAGATTCCGTGCTTCAATTTTCTTTTTGCAAATCATCACCTGCGTTTTCTGCCGCTGCAATATTCAGACATTATCTGGACAGTTCTGAATACGCCATGTGATTGAGCAGTGATGATCATTATACTGTCCTACTCCGTCTTCTAAACTGTCCAACAGCGGGCTGTTTACAAACAAGTACTACCATTCAGGGAGAATAAAGCGAGAAGTCCGTCTACACTGAAATGACTTCCTTTTAAACTGAAATGCCTTCCAGTTACACTAAAATGCCTTCCGGATTACACTGAGAGTCTCATATGTAAATGTGCGTTAAGAGTTTGTATGTGTGTGCATGCGCGCAAAGTTCAGTATGTATGTGTGTGCGTGCACGGAAAGTATGTATGTGTGTGTGCGTGCGCAGAAAGTATGTATGTGTGTGTGCGTGCGCAGAAAGTATGTATGTGTGTGTGCGTGCGCAGAAAGTATGTATGTGTGTGTGCGTGCGCGGAAAGTATGTGTGTGTGCGTGCGCGGAAAGTATGTATGCGTGTGTGTGCGCGGAGAATATGTATGTGTGTGTGTGTGTGCACACATTTCATATGTAGTTGTTTGAGCAGTTAGTAGTATATATGTATGTGTGAGTGTTTCATATATGTGTATGCAAGTGTTTATGTGTGTGCATGAGTGAAGTTTGATTTATACGGCGCCTCGTACCTCTCTGCTTCACACACACACACACACACACACACACACACACTGTGCTCTTCACAGAATCACTGCTCCGTCGCGATTCTTTTTAAAGGTAAAGTGCAGGGTCATTTGTTTGTTTGTTTTACTTTGCAGCAGTAATTCTGTTAGTGTGTCGCTCAATCAAGTGTCATTAGCGATGTTTCCTGCTTATTTTTCTGACGAAACAGTCTTTCCTTTAGTGTGTGTGTGTGTGTTTGTGTGAAATTCAAATAAGAGAGGAGAAAGAGGTACTGTGTAAGATGAGGAGGGGGAGACAGGAGGGGCTGCGAGTAAGACTCTTCTCTTACTTTAGCTTCACACACATACACAAACACACACACACACACAGAGCGCATGCGCACATAAACAGAAACACTTATTCATCTGGATTTATTTGTACTTTTTTTTACTTTAAAGGTAAAGTGCAGATGAATTTGTTTTATTTTTACTTTATGTTTTGTATTAATAATTTTTATGTATTGATTTTTTGGGGCTGTGAAATTAATAATTTAAGTTTCTATTATTTGTTATGGGAAAATAAAAAAAAAATTTATGAGTGTTTTTGGAGTACGAGCCTGCTTCCGGAACGAATTATGGTCGTAATCCAAGGTTTCACTGTACACACCAATACACAACAACTTATAATGATTGTGTAGTACATTATGTGGCCACTAGATGGAGACCAAAACCATGGTTTAATTTCCTCATAAACTTGTATTTAAAACTACAAACAAAAGACACCCTGTGCCTACCTGACTTGTAGGGTCTCCTAATAGACATATGTTAATAGTATATGATGCAAAATTTTGTTGGGGTAACCCTGGGCTCTATATCTAGAAGAAAAAAAATATTAGATGTACATTTAAATAATAATTTTCATTTATTCACATAAATGATGACAAGTGATTTGCACATATCTGGTGTGGAAAAAAGTCAAAAACAGGCAACCTCCCTACAGTAGTCCTGTTGTTTTTGTGTTTGAATCCCCCAAACAATAAGTCCCATTTGTACTGCAAACAAGTTGCTTTATGCAAGTTCACATGGTTTACAGCATTAAGCAACAAGAATTCTATAAGAATAATACCTTTCTTACTGAACCACCTATAATCATTTGCTCATTTGCAATCGTGTCCGACTATACTGTATGCATGCCAATATACACCAACAGATACTAATTATGTAGTATATTATTCGGCCACTAGATGGCTATCAAAACCATGGTATCATAACAAATCAACAAACAATGCCGCTGCACTGAAAGTGTCTGGACCCCAGGGTTGTGTAGCGTGTGCGCACAATCATCAAAGAGGTCTAGACCTGATTCTGGGATGCTGACTCGAGGATCTGTGAGCCTGGAGTAGCATGGATGTCCAAACTATAAAATCTGACAAATGTGTGCAGAGAGGACCAACCTGCCGCATCACACACTTGTTGCAAGGGAACACCTCTTGCCAAAGCCACTGACGATGCAACCCCCCTAGTTGAATGGGCCCTAACTCCTAGAGGTGAAGTGTGACCACGCACCTCATAGGCTAGGGCAATAGCATCCCTCACCCAATGTGACATAGTTTGTCTAGTGACAGCCGCCCCCCCGGTTACGGCCCCTATAACATATAAAAAGCTGCTTTGATTTGCGCCACTGACTAGTGCGATGGACGTAAATCTGTAGAGCACGTACTGGACACAGTAAGTGAAGTCTTTCCTGCTCCGAAGCATTAAATGGTGGAGAACAGAAGGCTTTGAGAACAACTGGGTGCATGGTTGAGAATGGAACTTTTCGGAAGATAATTCGGGTGAGGATGCAGAATAGCTTTGACCAGCCCAGGGGCAAAGTCTAGGCAGGATGACGAGACTGACAGAGACTGCAAATCCCCAATTTTTTTCAGAGAAGTAATGGCTATTAGAAAGACCATCTTAAGGGTCAGAAACCTACAGGCACTGACTCTAGAGGTTCGAAAGGGTTCTCAGCCAAACCTCTAGGTCTGCTAGGTCCCATGAAGGGACTATCATTCTGGTTGGCGGCCTTAACCGTTTAGCTCCACGAATAAAGCGGACAACTAACGGGTGCTTTCCCACAAAAAAAAAACATCAATCAGAACATATTTAGCCGAAACAGCAGCCACATACGTTCTTAGAGTGCCAGGACATATGTCTGAGGACAGTTTCTCCTGCAGAAACTCCAGCACTGAAACTATTTGGCAGTGGACCAGGTCTACACCAATTTTCAAAACCATTCCATTTGAGGGCATAAGTTCTTAAAGTAGAGGGAGCCCTAGCACAAAGAATAGTTTTTATTACATTGGCTGGAAGACCAGCATCTCTTAATTTAAGATTCAAGATTCAAATAACTTTATTAATCCCAGAGGGAATTTGCTTATGCTCGGTTACAGGTGCTCACAGTTGTTGTTTAAGAAAAGGTAATAAAGGTCATAAATAATAATAATAATAATAATAATAATCTTTAAAAAAGTTCCTAAAACAGTAAGTACCAACAGAATATGACTTAAGACCACTTGTAAGTATTGCACAGTAATTTAGTATACAGTATGTATGTAATATTGTATTATTATATGTAATCTTGTATTACATATTTTATTGGGAAGTAGTATTGCAGTTATCATATTATTAATATGGGTAAGTATTAATGTCCTGTTGTGTAACAGTTAGTGAAAAATCCACATACATGTGTGTATGACTTTTATGGCCGTTGGGAGAAAGGATCTCCTGTGGCGCTCTGTGGAACACTTGATAGTAATTGGCCTCCCTCAGATTCCTCCTGACCGGAATTGCTCATGGTAAGCCATCGGGGAGAGATATTAGATCTGAGAACCATACTCTGGTCAGCCTAAGGGGTGCTATCAATAAGAGGCGAAGTCCCTGTTGACGGACCTTCGCTAGGACTCCGGGGAGCACAGCTATCGGAGAAAATGCGTAAAGACACGTGTGGGCCATGGCGTTCAGACCTAGGGGAGCTGAGGAATCAGAGAGTAGTGAAGCGGACATTGTGTCGTGTCCTGCGAAGCAAAGAGGTCCACCTCTGCTACCTTAAATCTCTCCCAGATTTGACTGACCACTGGTCAGTGGAGTTCCATTCCCCATGTGTAACAATTTGTCTGGATGGCAAGTCTGCTCCCACATTCATATGCCATATGCCGGAATGTAAATCGCTCTAAGGGACAAGAACTTTTCAATTCAATTCAATTCAATTCAATTTTATTTGTATAGCGCTTTTAACGATTTACATCATCACAAAGCAGCTTTACACAATCAAACGAATTAAGTTTGTATGAAATGTGAATGTGTATGAATCAAAATTATATGATTGTCCCTGATGAGCAAGCCTAGGACGACGGCGACAGTGGCAAGGAAAAACTCCCTGAGATGGTAATAGGAAGAAACCTTGAGAGGAACCAGACTCAACAGGGAACCCATCCTCATCTGGGTGAAAACAGATAGCAGGGATTGATGTGCATAATAATATGCGAGGCTGGAAGTTCAGTATAAGAGGAGATGTGTAAGATTAAAGTCCAGTTTGTTCCTGGAGGCTCAGGTAGACTGTGAGAAATTCCAGTCCTGAACTATTGAGCGACTGAAGTCACAGGTCCTCAGAGAACAGCTGTTTGCATCAGTCGAGGACAGGACCACCTTCATGGAAAAGTGGAACCAACCCCAGTCACCAGACGCATTCCAGGCAGACCACATGGGGGCATCCATGTGATGAGATCTCCAACCAGAAGCAGGACTCCAGAATGAGTTAGAGAGGTCCAGCGGGCAGAGGGGGTCTGGATCACTGGCAGCTCAGGAGCAACATGTATAGCTCAACAGAGAGATAGGTAAAGGAAAAAGGAGAGAGGGAGAGAGAGAGAGGAGAGAGCAGAAAAGGAGTGCAAGCAGAGACTCCGGCAGGACTAACTATGACAGCATAACTAAAAAGGGAGAGCCAGAAGGAAACACAAACATGAGGGCTTCCAGAGATGTAAGGCAACCAATCATCTCACCGTCAACAAACCTGAGTGATCAATGAGAGTGGGGAAGACAGCATCCAAACATACCAGTTCACCTAATACTCTACGTCCATGAGTCCCCCAGATCTGCTCCTTTACGTAAGGCAAATCTATTTATAAAAATGCTTGGCTAAATAAATAGGTTTTTAGCCTGGACTTAAACACTGAGACTGTGTCTGAGTCCCGAACACTATTTGGAAGACTATTTCATAACTTTGGGGCTTTGTAAGAAAAAGCTCATTAGTTTTTCTGCATCATTTGGTGACAATATATTTCTTATCTTGGCAATATTTCTGAGGTGAAAGAATGCTATCCTGGTAATATTATCTACATGTGCTTCAAATGAAAGGCTTGAATCTATAATCACACCGAGGTCTTTTACTGTTGCACTTGATGGAACAGAAGGGCCATTTAAAATCACAGTGTGATCAAAAAGCTTACTTCTAGCTGCTTGTGGTCCTATGACTAAAACTTCTGTTTTATCAGGATTAAGCAGAAGGAAATTAAATAACATCCAATCTCTTATGTCCTGCACACATTGCTCAACTTCAGTAAACTGGTTTTTCTCATCTGGTTTTGCTGAAACGTATACTTGTGTGTCATCAGCATAACAATGAAAACTAATACCATGTTTACGAATTATGTTGCCTAGAGGAAGCATGTAAAGGGAAAAAAGCAGTGGGCCTAAAACAGAACCCTGTGGAACACCAAACTCAACTTGAGAACATGAGGAATGGTCACCATCTAAATCTACAAACTGATAACGATCAGTCAAATAGGATCTGAGCCATAAGAGGGCCGTTTCCTCAATTCCTACTACATTTTCTAATCTGTGAAGGAGAATACTGTGATCAATAGTGTCAAAAGCTGCACTGAGGTCGAGTAACACAAGTATAGTGACACAACCCTGATCAGAGGCCACTAGGAGGTCATTTACTACTATAACGAGTGCTGTCTCTGTGCTGTGATGAGGTCTAAATCCTGACTGATACAGTTCATGTATGCTATTCCTATGTAGATATGAACATAGCTGTTGTGATACTACCTTTTCCAGAATTTTAGAGATAAACGGGAGGTTTGATATCGGCCTGTAATTGGAAAGCTGACAGGGGTCAAGGTCATTTTTTCTTGATTAGTGGTTTAATAACTGCTAATTTAAGGGATTTAAGAACATACCCACTGATGAGTAAACAGTTAATTACTTTTAACAGGGGTTCTGTTATTGCTGGAACTATCTGCTTGAGAAAATGTGTCGGTATAGGATCTAATTCACAGGTTGACGATTTTGAAGAGGAGATGAGTGAAATTAGTTCACTCGCTTCAAGGGGAGTAAAGTATTCTAGGTTCTGATGTGATGTGATTAATTTATTATCTGTATTACTTGAATTGTCTGGTTTTAAAGCCTAAATTTTTTGCCTAATATTTATGATTTTGTTATTGAAAAAGTAATGAAATCCTCACTACTGTATGTTGTTGTTGTGGAGATTTCTGCAGTGGTCTTGTTTTTAGTTAATTTAGCTATGGTATTAAATAAAAATCTAGGATTATTTTTGTTATTTTCTATAAGAGTGGAGAGATACATTGACCTAGCAGCACTGAGAGCTCTTCTATAGTTCAGGATGCTCTCCTTCCATGCTATTTGGAAAACTAACAATTTAGTTTGACGCCATTTGCGTTCTAATTTCCGAGCGGTTTGTTTTAGAGTGCGTGTGTGATCGTTATACCAGGGAGCGAGTTTCTTATCTCTAATCATTTTTCTTTTAACTGGAGCTACATTATCTAAGCTATGAAGAAGTGTTGACTCTAGATATTCAGTCGCTTGATCAAGTTCTGTGGAATCAAATGGCGATCCAATCAAAGTTGATAACTCTGGAAGATTATCGATAAAGCTCTGTGTGGTATTTGATGTGAATGTTTGTTTAAGGCGGTAGCGCGGTGCTGTTCGTACATTATTACTATGAGACACTTTAATCGAGACAAGACATTGATCTGATATAACTTTAGACTCTGGAATTGTAATTATGTTTCTTATATTTAATTCGAAGGATAATATTAAGTCCAAAGTGTGGCCTGCTTTATGAGTGGGTCCTACTACACACTGATTTACTCCTACTGAGTCCTGTATGGACATAAATGCTGTTCTCAGAGGGTCTTCTGGATTCTCAAAATGAATATTAAAATTTCCAGCAATTAACGCTTTGTCTACGGAAACGACAAGGTTTGAAAGGAAATCTGCAAATTCACAGAGAAATTCAGAGTACGGCCCTGGAGGTCTGTAAATGATGATTAGCAGAATTGTCTGAGCTGACTTTGTTATTATAGAGAATTTCAAATGCATTAAATTTAAATCTGTGTTTTTGTATGATAGCCAGATTATCGTTGTAAATAACTGTGACGCCTCCTCCTCTACCAGTTAACCGAGGCTGGTGTATGTAGCTGTATCCAGGAGGACTAGCTTCATTTAGAGCTACATACTCGTCCTGTTTAATCCAGGTTTCAGTTAAACATAATATATCAAACTCCCGGTCTGTGATAGTTTCGTTAATAATAACTGCTTTAGATGCGAGAGATCTAATATTTAACAGTCCTAGCTTCAGATCAGAGGTTCCGGCTGCGCATTCAGTGTGATCTGAGTTTGTAATATCTATGTTAATTAAATTATTAAAACAGACTTTCTGAGTCTTTCTAAATTTGTTTTTAGCTCGGGGAACAGACACAGTCTCAATACAGTGAACCCTGGGTGATGACTCTATGGAGCAAGCAGACGGTTGGTTTAGCCTGTCTGTCTGCTCCCTGGCCTGGGCTCTGGATTGTGACCGATTAACTAGGCCTCTTCTGAGACTATGAGCTATACTACAGGAAATGAGAGCAGCACCTTCCCGAGTGGGATGGACACCGTCCCGCCCTAACAGGCCAGTTTTGCCCTCAAAGGTCTTCCAATAATCTATGAAGCCCACGTTGTTTTCGGAGCACCACCTGGACATCCAGCGGTTCAGCGACCATAACCTGGTCGCTGAACCGCTGTAAGTTATGTCACCACGTCTCATTGGGATGGGACCAGAGCATATTACGTCATCGGACATCGCCTTCGCTAATTTAAACACCTCTATAAAGTTATTCTTACTAATCTCTGACTGACGAACGCGTATATCATTAGCTCCAGCATGTACCACTATCTTGGAGAACCTGTGCTGTCCTAGAGCCCTAAGATTACCTGCTATGTCCGGTGCTCTCGCTCCCGGGATACACCTAACCACTGCCGCTGGTGCCCCTAAAGGCCTAGCTAATTTCACGTGTCTCAGTATAGAGTCTTCTATAACCAGAGCTCTTTCAGGTTTCTCAGCGGGTGCATCACTAAGGAGAGCAAACATGTTGGACACGTGAAGCGCAGAAGAGGTGTGCTCCGGTGGGCTAGCCTTAGCGTTAGCTTTGGCTGAACGAAAATGCCGCCGAGTCGTCACCCACTCGCCCCGCTGTGAAGGCTCTAATGCCGGAGTCGGGGGCTGGTTATCTCCGCCTGTGGCACCCAGACTGTCCGCTACGGGAATAACACTGCTCTTACACTCTCCAACCCTCTCTAAAGTCTGGATGCGCTCCTCTAACGCTGAGTGCTCACTAACACACACCTATCACAAATAAAATTACCACTAACGACGGAGGAAGAATGTCTAAACATCCTGCACTCTACACACTGAACGAGCTGAATATTAGACATGATATCGTACCTGAGTAGTTATTTAGCAATGGATTCCGCTTGTTGTTTTCAGATGATACGCGTGTTCTCCGAAAAAGCGCAAAAAAAAAAAAAAACAGAAAAAGGCAAAAATCCAGTAGTATTAAAGCCTGAAAATTAGTTAATGTTATTATTTAGAATAAACAAGAAAAGGTAATGTAATTTAAACCCTGATACAAACAAACGAGGAACTTTCGCAGGAACAATACGAAAAACAGGAAGCTACCATGTGCCCTTTGGCACATGTCAGCTATTCCTGTGCCCAAAGCAGAATCTGCTGCGCTAGCTTGTTCAAGTAGCGCGAACGCAATCCGCCCTGGCAATTTTTGTAAGATGTTACATCCCAGGACGTATTTCTTATGTTTAAGACCCAGTTTACATCTGTGATCTATATGGTCCTGATTTATTTATTTTGCTTGTTCATTCTGTGCAATGTGATTGTACTTTGTTTCTTTTGGTTCTGCATTCTTTTGTTTTGTTTTGTTCTCTCTCTCTCTCATTCCTTCAACCAGGTATAGACATCAGCTGTGCCTAATTAGGAGAGGCCTGATTGGAAGAGACCTGATTGGTGTGGAACAAAAGTTATCAAGTGCATACCACCCAGAGTCGCAGGGGACCCTTCATAGGGGTTCCATCATACCCTTAAGTCAATGATGCGTGCCTACTGTGTAGAGAGTGGTAAGGACTAGGCAGAAGGATTACCTTTTGTTGTTGTTCGCTGTAAGAGAAACCAAGTAGGAATCCCTGGGCTTCAGCCCAGCTGAGTTTGTGTTTGGTCACACGGTGCGAGGGCCATTGAAACTACTAAGTGAACACCCCACCTATGTCTACTTTTAATTATGTGAGTTCCTTTCGTGAGAAGCTTCACAAGGCTTGGGATGTTGCTAAGGCCCATCTTGCTGGAGCCCAGTCCAAGATCAAAACCCACTATGACCAGAAGAGTGTGGTACGCCATTTTCAACCAGGTGACTCTGTGCTGGTACTACTCCCTGTTCCTGACTCAGCCTTGCAGACGAAATTCTCTGGTCCATATGTGATTGACAAAAGACTGAGTGAAACAAACTATGTTCTCCGTACCCCTGATCGACGTCGTAAAAGTAGGATGTGTCACGTAAATATGCTAAAGGCTTATGTATCTAGAGATGAGGCAAAGCCAGTTGTTCCTGTTAACCCAGTGTCAGTGGATGCTGTCGTTAACTGCCCATATACTTCAGGGGCTGATGACTTAGTGGACAGAAATGCTCAAGTCTCTTGTGGCAGGTTGTCAAATTGTGATTTCTTATCCAATTTGAAGTTGTACCTCTCCTATTTGCCTAATGATCAGCGTGGTAGTATTGTTGCATCCATACCGTGTAAACCCGCACAAACGAAACCTAATGAAAAATAAAGTTGATTATTTGTTGCAACATGGATTTGCTGTGCCCAGTCAAAGTCCATAGAGTCCAAAGTCCAAAGTCCAAATCAGATATCTCTTTGCGATTCTGTACGGACTACCGTAAAGTGAACAATGTGACAAAACCAGACTCCTTTCCGCTTCCTAGAATGGAAGATTGTGTAGACAGGGTAGGTTCTTCACATTATGTCACCAAGTTAGACCTCTTAAAAGGTTACTGGCAAGTGCCTTTAACACCCCGTGCCAGCGAGATATCTGCAATCGTTAACCCTGGCAACTTTCTTAACTACACTGTCATGGCCTTCAGGATGCGAAATGCTTCTGCCACCTTTCAAAGTTTAATGCAGATAGTCTTGTCAGGAGTACAAAACTGTGAAGTTTACCTAGATGACATTGTAATCCATTTAATGACATGGGAGGATCATCTAGGAAACCTAGAAGCAGTGTTAAAGCGACTGAATGAAGCTTCTTTAACATTAAACCTTGCTAAGTGTAAGTTTGCAAGGGCAGTTGTCACATACCTTGGCAAATTAGTTGGGCAGGGCCAGGTAAAGCCAGTTGAAGCCAAAGTTTCTGCTATTATTGAGTTTCCCTTCCCCACAAACAAACGTGAATTACGTCGTTTTCTTGGGATGGCTGGGTACTACCGAGGGTTTTGCAAAAACTTTGCGTCAGTAGTTTCCCCTCTATCAGACCTTTTGAGTTCAGAACATAAGTTTGTGTGGAGCCCTGAGTGTAACTCTGCCTATCAGGTAGCCAAGGATCTTTTGTGTAATGCACCAGTCCTGTCTGCCCCTACCTTTAGCCTCCCCTTTAAGCTACAGGTAGATGCTAGTGCTCATGGAGCTGGTGCAGTGCTCCTACAGGATGATAGCTTTGGTATTGAGCACCCAATATGCTATTTCTCTAAGAAGTTCTTAAAATGCCAGAAACACTACAGTATCATCAAGAAAGAGGTCCTTGCATTATTGCTGGCTCTGCAGCATTTTGAGGTCTACCTAGGCTCTGGCAGTAGTAATCCAATAGTGGTTTACACCAATCTAAACCTTTGGTCTTTCTTTCACGTATCTAATTCCAACCAGAGGTTAATGAGGTGGTTCCTCATTGTTCAAGAATCTAATCTGGACATACAGTATAAAAAGGGGTTAGAAAATGTAGTAGCAAATGCACTTTCTCGAGCTCATGTTAATGAAAACTAGTGCGAATTGAGTGTAACATGAAAAAAAATTTGAATTTTTTTTTTACAAGGTGGTATACCTTGTAATTAAGGGTGGGTGTGTTACGTCCAAGGACGTATTTCTTATGTTTAAGACCCAGTTTACATCTGTGATCTATATGGTCCTGATTTATTTATTTTGCTTGTTCATTCTGTGCAATGTGATTGTACTTTGTTTTTTTGTGGTTCTGCATTGTTTTGTTTTGTTTTCTCTCTCTCTCTCTTTCTCTCTTATTTCTACAACCAGGTATCGACATCAGCTGTGCCTAATTAGGAGAGGCCTGATTGGAAGAGACCTGATTGGTTGATGAGATGGGAGCTGGTGTATAAAGCTGAGGTGGAAAGCAGGACGCAGTGAGAATCATTCCTTCTGCCCTAGCATGTGGTTGTTCAGTGTGTTTGTAGACTGTTGTGAGTCTAAATCCTTGACCTTGTGTTGTTAAGTGCTTATTCTGGAGTTTGATTTGGTTACTTTTACTTTATCGCCCACGTTAGACAAATTTGATAGTTGTAGAAAGGATCTTATTTTAATTAAACTGAAAGAATTGTATCTTGCTTTAAAGCGTCAGGAGTCTGACACTCAGCTTCTTCATTTAAAAGCTCTTGAAATACAGGCGGACAGAGATATTTAACTTCGCAAGTTAGATCTTGAAGCACAAGCCTTGCAAAATAAACCAGAGCTGGTGTATAAAGCTGAGGTGGAAAGCAGGAAGCAGTGAGAATCATTCCTCCTGCCCCAGCATGTGGTTGTTCAGCCTGTGTTATTAGCATGACCAGCAGCTCCCTCCATAAATTTTCTGTAGGATTAAGGTTTTGAGACTGGCTAGGCCATTTCATGACCTTAATATGCTTCTTCTTTAGTCACTCCTTTGTTGCCTTTGCAGTTTTGGATCATTGTCATTGTGGAAGACCCATCTGCAACCCGTCTTCAGGATGTTTTCATCCAAGATTTTACAATACATGGCCCTGTCCATTGCCCCCTTAGTGCGGCAAAGTCGGCCTGTACCCTTTAGCAGAAAAACAGTCCCAAAGCATGATGTTTCACCTCCATGCTTGAATGTAGGGATGGTGTCCTTAGCGTCATGGTCAGCATTTTTTATCCTCCAAATACAGTGTCAAGTTGATGCCAAAGTGCAATTTTGGTCTCATCTGAACACACAACTTTCTCAGAATCCTTCTATGTTCACAAAGTTGTGAAGAAGTTTAGAGCAGGAAAAGGTAGGGCACAACTGCAAAACTTTCAATACATAGCCATTCACCAAAACTGACAGGTTGGGCAAGGACTGCATCATTTAGAAAAGCAGCCAAATGGCCTACAGTAACTCAGATGCAGAGATCTTCAGTTTAGGTGGGAGTTCCACATGATTAGTACTAGACTCTGCAGACATTTTAGCCAGTTTTAAAAAAAAAAAAAATGCTGTAAAGTAACAATGCTTTTAAAAATAGAAATGTTCATTGTTATTTTTATCAATTAACAAAATGGAAAGTTAATGAACAGAAGAGAAAATTAAAATAAACAAATATTTGATATGACCAACCTTTGCCTGCAAACTAGAACTACCATAAATTCTTCTAGGTACACTTGTGCATAGTTGATAATGGACATTGCCATGTAGGTCATTTCAAACATCTTGAAGATTAACTGTTAGATCGTTTGTGGATGTAGGCTGTCTCAAAACCCCTCAAACTGGGGTCATTGCCCAGCATAAATCAGACAACTCCCTGATGACAGTCCCTGTTTCTGTCAGCACTGAGGACACGATTAATTCCTAACAATTTTCTAACTTCATTTGCAGAATTTGCAAACTTGCAAGAAATCTGCCGCAACAACTTATACAGTAAGTAGTGTTAGGAAAGGGCTAACCATAATGAAGTTGGATAAAAGATTCTGGCTTGTGTTGTTCCTTGTTGCCACTGGAGCCAATACAATTTTGTGTATGAATACACAAATTTGTGGTCTTCCACTGGACAAGACACAAGTGTCAAACAGCAGTCACAGATGACCATGCATTTGCAAAGTTATTATTTCACTGCAGAGTTACCCTACTTCAGTTAACAGATCTAATTTATAAAGATGTCATGCAGTAGTACTAGCTTATGGCTAGTATGACTACTTCTCTAAAGGCCAGATTTGTGGAGTAGATGATTAATTGTTGTCCTGTGGAGGAAGCAAATCAGTTCATGCAAAAAATTACAGTAAAGACTATATACACTATATAGACTATATACATGCTATAATAACACAACAGATATGTTTTGAACTGATGGGACTGTTTAAATCAAAATAGAAGACATTCTTGTGGAGCACATATATTATATTAGGGAATGATTTGGAAAACAATAGGAAAAAAGATTTCACGGGCAAAATCATTAGTGTTTCTTCCAGTTTCTCCCAACCCTAAAAAAATGTGCCACACGGTTGACGGGTATCTCTAAATTTCTCTACAATAAAGGAGCAAGTTCAATTCAATTTATTTATATAGCTCTTTTAACAATGGTCATTGTCTCAAAGCAGCAGTGTGTGTACATGTACAGTACAGTATACATGTGTGTGTATGTGCTGGGGTGGTTGTGAGTATGCATGATACTTTGTGGTATACTGGCATCCCATACAGGATGTATTTCTACCTTATGCCCAGTGTTTCCAGGATGGTGATGTGTGGTGTACTGGCTTACCATCCAAAGTATATGCCTACCCTAGGTATAAAAATTAGTTCTAAAGATAACATAAATTTAGCCTATTCCAAGCTGAATCAGGAATTATTTAATATTGTGTTATGGCAAAAGGTAAAGTCTTTTTAACTTTTTAAACCATCTTCTCAAATGACATTTAACTTTAGTTCCAACCACATATTTCCTTTGCTGATTAGGTAAGCAGCCCATAGTTTTAGGAAGGGGCTAACCATAATGAATTTAAATAAAAGATTCTGGCTTGTGTTGTTCCTAGGAGGCACTGGAGCTAATACAATATGAATACACAAATGTGTGGTCTTCCACTGGACAAGAGACGAGTGTCAAACAGCAGTCACAGATGACGATACAATTGCAAAGTTATTATTTCATTACAGAATTACCCTACCTTGGTTTACAGATTTAATTTAACTAAACATCAGATAAATATTAAGTTGTTCAGGTTATCACATTGATAAATAGAAATATGGGCAATGGATGGATTTTACACACTTACCATTGTTGGCATCTCTTACAATTGTTGTCTAATGTACCATGTTCCTCTCAGTTTAAAAACCTGCTATTTTGAACAGTACACTCTCTTTTAGTGCTCATGTAAATAAAATGTCCCGCATAGACTTTATCTGCGCATAATCTGTGCTATATTGCCAGGCTATGCTTTTCTTTTTCTCTTTCAGGAAAAAACTGAATTTGTCAGCCAGGGTAATTCTGCCTTCTAAATTATCAGACTACATTACAGTACACACATGGTCACACTGTTATATAGCAAACAGTACATGCGGATATTGCATATAAGTAATCCACACGGCCTGAGACCAAGCATGGGAGACGATTACCACAATTCCACAGTGGGAGAAAGAGAAGAACCATTGAAACTCCATGATACTTGGTACTTGTATATCAAGACTCGCTCGGTTATCAAGCCAAAATGAAATAAATATTTTTGTATGTCTTGCGGAACATCAAATCGGGTTACTCGCAATCCAGGTTACTTGCAATCCGAAGTTTCACTGTATGTGCAAACGTACTTGGCAATAAAGCTATTTCTAATTCTGCTTTGTGACAATGACAATTGTTAAGCTTCTTTGTCTTTCAGCTGTTCCCTTTCAGGGGTCGCCACAGTGAATCATCTGCCTCCATCTAACTTTATCCTCTGCATCCTCTTCTCTCACACCAACTAACTTCATGTCTTCTCTCACTGCATCCATAAATCTCCTCTTTGGTCTTCCTCTAGACCTCCTGCCTGGCAGTTCAAACCTCAGCATCCTTCTACCAATATATTCACCATCTCTCCTCTGAACATGTCCAAACCACCTCAATCTGGCCTCTCTGACTTTATCTCCAAAACACCTAACATGGGTTGTCCCTCTGATGAACCTATCTATCCTTGTCACTCCCAAGGAGAACCTCAACATCTTCAGCTCTGCTACCTCCAACTCTGTTTCCTTCTTTTCTTTAGTGCCATGGTCTCTAAGCTGTAGAGCATCGGGACAACTGTTAAAAGCGGTATACAAATAAAATGTATCTATTTTTTTTTCTAATTCTAATTCTGAGTCAGGTACTGGGAAGTGGTGAAGAGATGCTGGATGACAGGTCAGCTACTGCAGAAGTGGTAAGGAATATGGCTAGAAAGGTGTTTGTGATGACATCTGGCAAGAAAAAGTAAGACAAAGAAACCTTGTTAGTGGAATGAGAAAGTATAAACTGTAAAAGCATCAAAATAAAGAGGCTTGAAAAAAATAATTAGGATAGTAAAAGACATAAAGATAGTAGACAGAAGAATAAGGAGATGTGATAAATGGTAAAGAGGAAAGTGGCAAAAGGCAAGGAAAAGGCATATAGTGAGTTGTATGAAAAGCTAAACTCAAAGGAAGAAGAAAGGGATTTACAGTATATCAACTGGCCAGACAGAACGGGGAAGGGTGTATTACTGGTTAGGGTGATAAATGATGCAGATGGAAATGTACTGATAGTTGAAGAAGGGTGTCAAAAATGTGGAGAGAGGATTTGGCGTAGCTGATGAAAGGAGAAAATGAGAGAGGTCAAGGTAGTGAGTAAGGTAGTACAGGGAATTAGTAAGGATGTGAGGACAGCTATGAAGAGAATAAAAAGAATAAAGAGTGGAAAGCCAGCTAGTTTAGAGGACACTCCAGTGGCAGTGGAGCTGCTTACTAGATTATTTAATAAGATCTTAGAAAGTGAGAGGATGCCTGATGAGTGGAGAAGAACACAACTCAAATGGTTTCAGAGGCAAGAAATGTACAAAGACGGTGTTTCAGCAGTAAGGTGTGCCATAGGTACGACAGATTGGTTTAAGGTGGAGGTGGGACTGCACAAGGGATCAGCTCCTAGACCCTTTCTATATGCAGTGGTGATGGACAGGTTAACGGATGAGGTTAGTCCCAATGGACTATGATGTATGCTGAAGAGATTAAGAGGTTAAGATAAGAGCAGGTTAAGATAAGTGTAAAGAGGGGGGAGAATGCACTGTATGTAAATGAGAGAGGGTGGGGAAGGTAGAGGAGGTTAAATATTTAGGGTCAGCTGTCTGAAGCAGCGATGGTATGGGTGGAAGAGAAGCAGCAGTGATCTGTGACAGAAAGGTATCAGCAAAAATGAAAGGGAAGATTTACAGGATGGTAGTAAGACCAGCAATGTTGTACGGTTTGTTGATGTTGCTGAAAAAAGACAGAAAGCAGAGCTGAAGGTGACAGAGTTGAAGATGCAGCAATTTGCTTTTGGAGTGACAAAAATGGACAGGATTAGGAATTAATATATTATCATGCACGTACATGCACGTACTGTGGGACGGTTTGGGGACAAAGTTAGAGAGGCTAGATTAAGATGGTTTGTACATGTGCAGAGAAGGAATGAGGGGTATATCGGGAAGAGAATGTTAAAGATGGAGCTGCCAGACAGGAGGAAAAGAGGAAGGCCCAAGAGAAGGTTTATGAATGGGAGGCCATGCAAGAGGTTGGAGTGAAAAACGAAGTTGTGGTAGACAGAGTTAGATGAAGAGTGCGGATGGAGAAGTACAACATTAATTGTATCGAATATTCCAGATATTAGTTTCTATCTGTTTTATAAAAGTTGATCAAGGTTTATCAGTTGAGTTAACAACCCTTTCTTCTGTTATATAAAAACTAGTAAATAATAGTACTGTATGATATTTTACTATGACATGCAGTGGTTCAAAAATAAAGGAAAAAAGAAAATACTTTTGTACAGAATGTGCTTACAAATTAGTACATGTACTTACAAATTATTACAAGTACAGTAACAAATTACATTTTCTTTATTTACTGTTCATCTGAGATGAAAGAAATTTATTCTTGCTGGTAATATGTCGCCAAAAGGCAAGGAGAATTAAGTGGATAGTTCTGTAAATCTCTGTCTTCAGAATATCCTCTCTTCCACTTCAGAATAGCCTCAGCTATAGCCAACTCTTCAGTTTAAAATCCCAAGTAGTATAAAGTACTACCCTTGCCTGCACTTTTGCCTGTAGTTGGCTTTGTAATTCACTTTTGCCATCAACAAAGTGATGAGATGAGTCATGAACTGTTAGTACATAAGCAGAAGCTTGCACTCAATAACAAGTAGTATTGAAGGATTGAAACACAACTCAAATGGTTCAAAGGCAGTTTCAGAATGACTTACAACCAATTAATTAGGGGTCAAAGTGTTGTTAACATAATGTTAACAGATTTCTTGCTAAAAGTGCTACCATGATTGGTTTTAAATGTGGGGTTCTGGTAGGCAGCTGCTCACATTTCTTTACAGTACAACCCACTGAATCTTTTAGTAGTATACAGAATTGGACCATAACAGCTTACTTTTACCCATGTGTCCATTTCTGACATGTTATTGTAATGTGGGCATGAACCTTTCTTATATTCTCAACATTAGTTCCATGTCTAATCCACGGGATCCTAAAATCAGGACAAATGCAAACCACTACAGTATATGTACTGTATTTATGTTTTTTATGTGAGAAGCACTTTCCCCAAAGAAAGTGTTTTATGCCACAGTGTATAGTAGTGTTCTCATAATCATCTATATATTATGATGTGGGTTCAGGGTGGCAAGCAAGTTGACTTTTGCTCACCCAGTAATTTCCCTATGGTCGATGAATAAAAAGGCAGCATGGGGTTAAGACTTCCTTAGTTCATTTGCATCAGTACTGCCAACATGTCCTTGGTTTGTTGTGCGTTTTGAGTAGCCCCACCTGAAACCGAGTCGCGGCTGTGGGTGGTTCATTGGTGCTTTGCTGCTTGGTCCAGTACTTGAGGGCCAATTTCAACTTCATGGGGTTTTTGCGATACCTTCTGTTGCATCCTGCTCTTTCATCTATCAGCCACTAGCATCTTCTTCTTCACCACTGTGGATATGGATTGCTATCTGAAGGCCGCACAATTGTAATAAATCTGAACCAAGTGGGTCTCTTTAAGCCTATGGGCAATTAGTATAGATATGACAGGACACTTGCTGGGCTCAACGCACGCTTTTGAAACAATTGCAGCCACACCCACTGCGAGAGCTTCAACATATGCTTGGACAACAGTCTCCTTTAAATCTAAAATACTGTAGTGTCTTCTAAATGATCCACTTCTGCATGTCTTGTGGTATCATAATGATGATATATGCATGTCTGGCAGTATATTTATGCAGAATATGTTAAAAATGCTGTTACCTGATGGAATCATTTTTGATGTGTATTTGTCAGCTTCTAATAATTTTTAACAGTTTTTAAAAAGGCAGAAAAATTCTAACCAAGGGTTGTAATTCTGTAACACAAACTAATTTTGGAGTTTGTATAACTTGTCATTTATGAAAATTTTATTATTGACCTAAATATTATTAAACCATGAATTTGAAAATAGTGACTTTCCTCCTGGGCAGGATGCTTTTTCCCAGAGTAAAAAGCTGTGATGTGACTTAGAGCACTGATTGTAAAACACTAGTCATTTTATATGAAGCTTATTAACTATTATTTTTTTACTTATTTTTATTTAATGTACACTGCCTGGCAAAGAAAATGTCATTTCAGAAAAGTTAGATTATTGGTCTGCAACAAATGAAAAAACATTACAATTTTTTTAGAATTGGGTTGAACCCGCTGACCTCTAATTAAAACCTGGAAGGACAGTGCTGAACCAGCAACTTCACAGAAAGAAATATAGTTGGAAATGATTGAAGATCTATATACTAAATCTATATACAGTATGTCTGTTTGGGCCTGCTCTCAGCCTTCCCCCTGTCAATGCTCTGTGTTAGATCAGTAATTATAGATCTGCCTGTTTGGGCCTGCTCTCAGCTATCCCCTTGTTCAGTAAATATTCTGTCTCTATCCTGTCAGCCCTGCAACATACAATACTGTGCAAAAGCCTTAAGTCACCTCTCTTTTCTTCATGAGATTTGAGTTTTTTTATAACATCATACATTGCTATTTACTTGAGAAACAAAGATGAAAGCTGAAAGATTGCATTTTAAACTCACACAAACTCAAATACTGCATCCTCACTACTCAAGATTGCAATATTGCTAGTGTAAATTTTTAGCATTTCCCTTTTTTTAAAGATTGTCTTAGTTTACAAATGAGAACACAGACTGCATAGTGTTTTTTGAAGCATGAAAAACTACAGTATATGCCTCTACTTAATAGCCTAAATAGAGAAGAGGTGATTCTCATATTCAATATCTCCTTACAGTCTGCTACCAGTTAATTTTATGTGTGGGATGAAAAAAACAAATCCATTGTTTATACACAGACCTGGCTCTGTAAGTGGAAACGTAGACCATTCCAATTTTAGTGCTGATGTTCATTTTTAGGCTCTTTTTTTTCTCATTGTGGGCTGGCAACCCTCAAGGGGAATTAGAAAGTGGGAGCAGAGATCAATCTAACCCATCCTAACATGTCTTAACCATCTCTACAAAAAGTAAAGGTGGTTGTGGAACAGTCAAAATAGTCTGCCAAATTTTGGCTGCTTTGTGATGTTAGCCATAGTAGCACGAAAGTCGGGAATATTGCTGCCTACAGTAGAACTGGTACACTAGCTATAGAAAACTGTCCTCTAACATCTTAACATGTTAGCTTTGCAGCAGCTGTAGCTATTTACATATTTTATGTGTTAGACATAACCTACCTACAGTAACATTGGTTGTATTTCTTGCTGTGTTGTTATTTACTCTATATTGTATGATATTTATTGTGGTAGAGTTTTATAGACAGAAAGACCTAAAGTGTCTGTTGGCATAATTGGATTAGTAAGACTGATGCACAATTTGAAATGCTATGCTAGGTAACATTACATTTATTATTATAATCTAAACAAATAACTCTTTCTACAGTAGGTTTCATTTCATTGTGAGATGACCTGTGTTTTGTTACTTGCATGTTGATCATTTAATGATGTTGTACTTGAATATACAACATCGTCAAAAGATTTGGCAAATAAATTTGTGATCGAAATATCTAAAGGGAGGGATGTATTTGTTTGGACATGGATTGAAAATAGCAACAGTCTTTTTCCAGAAAGTACTACCCTTGCTTTAACTACATGTTACAAGGAATAGATGGAGCCTCAATAGCATCAGTGAAAGCTTGTTAGGGAAACAAAGCAAAGGGGTTGTCAGGAGCTATCTCCAATTATACAGTAAAATAGTTAAGTTGCACTGGTCATTCATAGGATTACACATTACACATAGGACTAACACTCTTGGAATGTTTTGTGTAAATGTTATAAAAGAGTAATAAGCTGTTGTTTTAAAAAGATGAAGAAAGTTGCATATACAATAGCCAGAGGAGGACGCCAAATCTCAAACTTCAAATTCAGATTTTATTCGTCATATAGGCCTACCCAGTCATTCACCGTATGATATGAAGTGACATGCTTACACGACCGCTGATAACCTAAAAATTTTAAATAAGAAAAGAGTTTAATTATTTGTACTTTTTTATAAATAAAAAAAATCAGGACAACTGAACAGGGTCAAAATGGAAACAAATTAAAATTCTTAAGAAGGATGAAGTAAATACTCACTTGGAGAGCTGTTATTATCTTGAAGTTATTTTGATAATTTAGGAAGCTTAATGCAAAAAAAATCACCTGTTCTTGACGAAGATTAAGAGGAAGATTAGAGTTACAAGTGAATGTCCAAATGTGTGGCATTCGAGGACTTAAGTAACAGTGATAATGATGTGCAGCCAAGTGATACCAACTCAGAGGTGATCAGTCGCATACTGTACACCAAAGCCAGGAAAAGTGCATAGTGACTTCTCACAAATGTCTAATGCTAAATCTGTTTGTTTGAAGCATGAGGGAAAGTATGAAGAGCTGTTATCATTTGTAAAGAAAAACAAGTCAGTGATATTACCGGTCCCACCATCTTTCAGGGATCAAGGAAGACTTAAGCACCTAGGTGGTGGAATGAACTTTCTCTAGATTTTCGTACAGCCATTTTACTGGCAATCTTCAAGCAATGACTAAAGACCTATTTGTTTATTAGATATTTGGGGGAATCCTCCAAAAAAAAAAAATAAAAAATTCAAATTTTATTTGTCACATACACAAACATACACAGTACGAAATGTGGTGAAATGCATTATACGACTGCCATTGACCCTAGAAGAGAATTAAAGTTTACAAATAAGAAATAAATATGAATAAAAGAAATACGATAGAAATTAAATAAAAATTTAAATTAAACTAGGAAAAATAGAACTAAAAATAAAAATAGAAATAGAAATAGAAATGTGCATAGGACTTTAAAGCACTTTTTGTAAGTCGCTGTGAATAAGAGCATCTTCCAAATGTCTAAATGTACCTTAAATGAAAGAGGCCTACCTAGAGTCATATAAAGTGAAGTTGGAGCTATAAGCCAAGATTGCTACATTAGAAGCACAGATAAAAGTTTGTGCAGATTATGCATATGCTTATGATAGGCTTAGCATATGCGTAGGACTAGAAGTACCGTTATTCAAACGCTGTTGGGAACTGTTTTCATTTTTTTATGAATTTATTTATTCAATTATTAATTTTTATTATTTATACTTATACCAAATACCCAAGGAACTAAATATCGGTCTTTTCGTCATCGCTTAAACGAATTTCTTCACCAGTGTGTGGCCTGGAACGTGTAATGATGGTGTAATGAAAAATAATGTGAATAAGGTGAATTTTTCAGTTTTAAATATAAAGACACATTGAAGATGGCACAAGGATGTGGGTTTCATTCTGGTTCGCTAGTTTTTTCCCCATTGACAAAAAACATGATTTTGTATACATGTATACAGAAGGATAATTCTTGTACAGGTATGTGTATGTTTTGTATTGAATTCTCATTGCCTTGCCCAAAGTTTCCTCACCAGTACAATGCCATTACTAAAAACTGCTGAATAAATGAAATAGAATATAAAAGTTGGTGGCTTTAAAGATCACATTTAAGATTTGCATTTTCTAACCCAGATATAACTTTTAATGACAGCTTGCAGTTACGATTCACTTCTGTTATTTTAGATTCTCAGAAGACATTTAACACCAGTTTAACCAAATAATTTCCTTTGCTAATTAGGTAAGTAGACCATAGCCGTAAGGAAGGTGTTCACCACACTATATTATGAATAATTCAAATAAAAACCTTCAGAAGTTTAGGCTTGAGTTGTCACTTATAATCAGTGGGACCATTAATTTATGAATATGCAAATATGCCCAGATCTTATTCCACTGGATAGTACATGAGTGTCAAACTGCATTAAGCACCTACCTCTATCATCAACAAATAAAATGATCAGCTACATGTATTATTGTTTATTTATTTAACAGGATCTGTAGACGTAAACTTTATATAATTAATGTATAATTTTGTGTGGTTGAATCTGACCAGATAATGTAACCCTACACACTTTAGAAATCATTCCGCCTTTGTCAGGAGTCATATCATCAGCTAAAAAAAAGAAATTAGTTTTATTTGCTGGTGTATCTGCCCATGCCGTTGAACTTGGTTTGTCAAAAGAAGCAGGAGTGACCCACAGCTCAGTTAATTTTATTAAATCAAAACTCTTTTTGCTCATTAAGCTGAAATGCTAAGTCCTCATAAAATAAACTTGTAATAAAATAGGGGTGAAGAAAATAACATGGATCATCATATAAACTAATTAAAAAATTTGGTGGAAATAGTATTAGGTTGAGCACTATTCTTGTCCTTTGAAGTGATTTCTTTTTACAATTACTGTCTTGTGGGCATTCATTTAATAATGATGGCTGACTACAGCTGGTAGTTTTTCTGGACCAACTTATAAGGGGTTTGTTTGACAGCACCGATTACCTAACACACAGTATAATAGGGAAACCAAGGAGCCCCATACAGGCCTAAAAAAAATCAGGATGGTGAGTTTACAAGTTAGTAGTGTCTCTTAGAAATATTCCCAAACATCTGCTGATTTCAATTCATATCTCAATTCAATTCAATCTGCTGATCAGTTCATATAATTGTACAAAAAGTAAAGGTTATTGTTGCTACTTTGATGTAGCCACTTTTACAAGATATGGAGCAATATTTGACAGTCACCCTCAAATGGGAGAAAATTGGTTCGAATTATGAGGAACAAGCCAGGTATGACGAAGACACAAGCTGCAATTCAAAAAAGACGCCTTTGCTCCAAAATCCACACATCATTCTCAACTAAACACTGTAACTGATACACATGGGCAAATGAAAGCCTGGATGATCAAATGTGAGGTATTCAAAACCAAGAACAATGTTTTTGCTCTGTTTTACTGCCAATGAAACTGGTGCATTGTAAAAACTGGATGGAATAATAAATAAGAGGGACAACCACAAGGTACTTTAACATAATCTTAAACAATATAAACAAATAAATAAATGGTTGAAATTCCAAATGCACAGCAAAGCCAAGAAACCAACAAAATGTAACTAAAACACTACCAATCTTCCAAAGATCGAATATGCAACCCAAATTCTGTAAGAAGCCTTGTTGATGACAATCCAGTAGGAGACAGGGAAAAATTGTCCCCATACAAAAATATGTATTAACAAAGCAAATACATTTTGTACAAATATGCAATAATTTATGGACATGTCATAGTTAAATAGTACTAGTCATTTTAAAATTGTCAGAATGATGGGAGATGCAAAATTAGTAAAGAGAAGAATGGTTGAAAATCTGAATGTATTTATGTTGAAAATGTATATGGATGAATAAATCCTTGAAGAATGAAATGCACTATATCTATCTTTTTTACTGCCATTCCAAATAAATTTGCATTTTGGCTATTATAATTTTATGTATGAAATTATATTTAATTTACCACAACCTAGAGGCATTTTGTTTAGCCTTGGCATTTTGTTGACATAGACACTCATTCTTTATTAGGTCACAGTTGAAATTAATCAAGCATGGTGGTGAATTTTAAAACAGGTTGGACCACATTGTTTGTCCTTAGTCTGTGTTTCACTAATGGTACTTTACCTCAAGGAAGAGTGTTGCCATGCCACAGTGCATTGTCTCTTTTCATAATCCTTTTTACATTATAATATGGGTGGTGGGTGGTCAGCACTCTGACGTTTTGTTCACCTAGTTATTTGCCTATGGCTGTAGAATAAAAAAGCATTGTGGAGTAAAGGGTTCCTAAGTCCATTTGCATCAGTACTGCCAACATGTCCAACTCCTCAGCTTGTTGTGCTTTTCAGTCCCCTGTTTTAATCCAAGTCTTACCCCCTATACTTTATATAGAGTTTGCTTTTGGCCTCACAGGGAATGTTCTAGCCCTCAGCATGTTTGCTTTTCACGTGGAGAGCTGGAAGCCGAACTCCATCTACTTGGCTAACCTGGCTATGGCCGACTTAGTGGTGCTTGTCTGCCTGCTCTTCAGAGCCGACTACTACATGAGAGGCCAGAATTGGATATTCGGTGATATCTTCTGCCGCATCCTTCTATTCCTCTTGGCAGCCAACAGGGCTGCCGGTATCTTCTTCCTTACTGCTGTGGCTGTGGACCGCTACCTGAAGATTGTGCACCCACTGCATCGTATAAATAGGATGAACCTGAGTTACGCATTGTGGGTCTCTGCAGGCCTATGGGCTTTGGTTGTTGTTTTTACAGGACAGTTGCTGGGTTCGCCGCACTTTTTTAAGGTTGGCAACCACACCCAGTGTGAGAGCTTCAACATATGCTTGAGCGTCAGTCCACTTTCCATCTGGCAAAATGCCTTCTATGTGATCCAGTTCTGTGTGCCAGGTGCTATCATCATTTTCTGCACAGTCTGCATTACATGGCAGCTGAAAACGAAAACAATGGACACCACGGGGAAAATCAAGAGGGCTGTCCAGTTCATTTTCGTGGTCGCCATGGTTTTCCTCATCTGCTTCTTCCCAAGCACTGCCTCACGAGTCGCTGTTTGGATCCTGCAGATCTGGTACAATGAGTGTTCACACTTTAGTGAGGCAAATCTGGCGTTTTATACTTCAGTCTGCTTCACTTATTTCAATAGTGTGCTAAACCCACTGGTTTACTACTTTTCCACTCCAGCATTCAGTGGTGTCATAGACAATTTTTTTAGGAGACTTATGGGGAAAAAAGAAAAGGCAGCCCCATTGAACAACACTGTGTCTACAGCAAGCGAATAAACATAAATTTAAGCAGAATATGTGAAAAGTTCTACTACTGTATCTTTTATGTGAATTTTCTTATAGTAAATATTACAATTATTATGATGTGTATGTGCCAGCTTTACATAGTGTTGTTTGCCTAAATGGGAAAAAAAAACGTAAGTAAGAGCTTAAGCAATTCAATATTTACCCTTCTGGTGGGGCAGAACAAATGGTAGATTTAATAGCTCTATAAATTACTACAGTAATACTATTATGAAATACTCAATAAGTTCATCATCTGATACCTGAATTCATATTGACTTGCAAAGTGTGTGACTGCATGCCAAGCTTAGCTTCAATGAGATACTTTACATATCTTGTCATTTTATGTAAATCTTATTTTTGAACAAAATATTGTTACTGAAAGAAGAACTCATAAATAGTGACTTTCACTTTCAGAAAAGGGTTTCAAAGTAAGAAGCCATGAGGTGACTTGTGAAAGGCAGATCATTTTATACCTAAAAACACCAGATAAATTATCTCTTATTAACTGTGTGTGAGCTGTGTATTGCACTCCAACAACTCTGTTACAAAATTGATTTAAATTTCCACAAAGATTTGTACCTATTTTACTGTCAGCAGCAAAATCATACAACTTGTACTATCATTGTTCAGGTAATATGCCAAATGGTGCTACTCAGAAATGGGTACATGAATATGCAATTTACTGTTTACTATCTATGATTGTGCATCAACACTACAGTGTAGTTGTGCAGGGCAATACTCTGATTTTGTAAAAGATCTTAAATAATAAATTATAAAAATCAGTCCTAACTGAGAAAGAAATCTGTTTAAAGACTTCAACAGTAGACTATTATATTGCATGGGTCATATTACGTATACATACTATACAGTACCTTAAACAAAAATAGTTTTGAAATTAATTATTTGCTGTCAAAGATCATCTGCTAAAATGCCGTGTTAAACCTTCAATGACCCCAGTCTCTCTTGTGAAGGTCATGTCTGGTTGGTAAACAAAACACAGTCTAAACCATTAACCCAAAAGTAAAAAGAAATGGTGTGTGTGCGTGTGCGTGTGCGTGTGTGTGTGTGTGTGTGTGTGTGTGTGTGTGTGTGTGTGTGTGAGCGTGCATGTGTGTTTTTTGAGAATAGTAGACTTCTTATTTTGGGCCATTTATTGACCTTAATAACAAAAAATATAGGATATAATATAAGAAATACATACATACTACTTTAAATTTGCTACCTTTTGGAATTAAATATATTTTTATTGTTTTGTTTATTATTGGAAAGCTATCAAAAATTTAATATAAAAATAAGTATTATACAAATTGTCTTGAGTACTTGGATATGATATTAGATTATTATATTATATTGCACTTTTATTATATAAGGTATTAAATAAAAAAATATATGTAAGCAAATTTATGCAAAGTGTGTAAAATTCATATGATCACCCCTTTCAAACTCTTTGAATAAAGTGTTCGATGTCACTTAAAGTCTCTTGCAGAATCTGTAACATTTTTTAAACTTAAATATTATAATGATTATTAATTATGTGACTAAGTACAACATCATTTGAGCAATAAACCATTAAAAATGATTACACATTTATTGTGATTATTTGAGATAAAATACCTGGCTAAATACTTTTTTAAATCAAATGATTTGATTGTTAGATATTTAATATGCAATGTTGTTATTGACTGTGTTAACTTCTTTGTACAAAAAGTCAGATTTTCCTCATGTCTTTTCTCTTCTGCTGAAGCACATGTTCAGACAACACTCCAATGGATTCGATCGAAAAATGAAGCATAAAGTTTTGCACAAACTTGTGGAGTCCATGCCAGCCCAAATGCACACTGTCCTTTAAGAAATAAAGGGACAAATCAAATACTACAAACCTCAGAAATTCATGTAAATATTCTACTTTAGATTAGATTGTTGTTAACATTATTTGTTAATAAAATTGCTTTATTAGAAAACAATGCAAAATAGAAGCATATTCACTAGTTGACTATTAGACCCCATTGTAGGTGCTGAACTTAGAACTGTAAATATATATATATATATATATATATATATATATATATATATACTGTATATATATATATATACTGTATATATATATATATATATAAACATATTGCATGTCTGTTTAGGCCACAGTAGTTTTTGGATTGTCATTGCAATGAATGAAAAACATTTTAATTGTGGCACAAGGGAGTAGGTTTCTCTGGGTTCTCTAGTTTCCTCCCACTTCCTAAAAACATGTCAATAGCTACGTATATTGATGACTTTAAATTGTCCCTGGTGTTGTGTTTGGGCATGGTGCCCTGTGCCGCTTCTTGCCCAGTATTTGCAGGCTTTAAATGGCCCATGATCTTTACAGGATAAAGCAGTTACTGAAGATTTAAAATGTGCCATTTCAGACCTGGATATGACTCTTAATGACAGTTTGCAGAAAACTTCGACTCTGACATGTCACCTTCTTACAAGACATTTAACACCAGTTCAAACCAAATAATTTCCTTTGCTGATTAGTTAAGTAGACCATAGCAGTAAAAAGGGCACTCGCCACAGAAAAATTCAAATGAAAATGTGAAAATATTTAAGCTTGAGTTGTTACTTATATGCAGTGGGCATATTCTATTATGAATACACAAATATGCTCAGATCTTCTTTCCCTGGAAAAGACATGAGTTCAAACTGCAGAGATTAGCACCCTACCTCCACCATCAACAAATAAAATAATCAGCCACATGTATTTTTGTATATTGTTCATTTATTTAACAGGGACAGTAGAGGGGAACCCTTTATAATAGAAGGTCTTGACTGGAGCTGAGCGAAATATAATCCTAAACACTTTAGAATTCATTATACTTCATTCTACTGTCAGCAGTTACATCATCACACAGACAGAGGAACCATATCACCATACCAGAGGTCATATTGCTGCTGGATATGTCAAGGCACAGACCAGCAGAAGTGTGTGATTAAAGCGGTCTGTGCCCTGACATATACTGTCAGCCCTAACAATAACATAGTTGGCCCTCCTAATTAGGTTGTACGATTTTTTTAGCCTTTGCAGTGATGCCATTTCTCCCACAAAATGATAGTTCCCTGTAGAGGCTGTTTTTGGCCTTTCTTGTCACAGCATCTGTATGGATAATTCAATCCAGTTTGCTACCTAGTGGCTGCAATTGGTACACTTAGCATCAGTCAGCAAAGTTCTCCACCATGGCCCTTTATACTACTGTAGTGCATTCCATGATTGCTGTGTTGTCAGATAAAACTCTGTTCTTTTGGTCAAGAAGAGTTTTTAAGCAGCATACAGATTTAGTCTTGCTTGATTTAGATTGCAGTAGAGCACATGCTCTAGGGATTCACCAGGGATTTGGTGACCTCCAGAGACGAGTTCCTCACATTGGTTGCCATTGCACCTTGAGCTTCTACAGTGGTATGAAATTATTTGACCTCCCTGAAATTGCTTTGAAGCAGTAAGGATCTTTGACATTTGCATAAAGCAGATTCAGTATTCTTTTCTCGCTCACAAACTGGATGTTGTGGAGTTTGGTTTACCTTTTAGAAGGGATGTGAGCAGTGCTGCCACAGACCTGACACCCCAATGACCCAACAGTTAAGCCCCATATCGGTCATCGCTTTACCACGTTCACACAGGACTATCACCAGGAACTTTGTTGGCCTTGTTTGAGACTTATTATGGGTATAATTTTGGTCTCAACATTACATTTAATTTAAAACTATGGTTAATCAAGCATGGTGGCAAATTTAAGCCAGATTGGATTGGTACAAATGGAAACCAATGTCATTGTTTATCCTTACTCTGTGTTTCTCTAATGGCACTTTCTCGAAATGAAGAAGGTTGCCATGCCACAGTGCATTGTGTCTTTTTCATAATCTTTTTTACATTATAATTTGGGTGGTGGGTGGCGAGTAGTTTGACGTTTTGCTCACCTAGTTATTTGCCTACGGCTGTAGAATAAAACATTAGAGTGGGGTAATGAGTTTCTCAGTCCATCTGCATCAGTACTGCCGATATGTCTAACTCCTCAGCTTGTTGTGCTTTTCAGTCCCCTATTTTAATCCAAATCATACCTCCTATACTTCTCATGGAGGCCGTCTGTGGCATCACGGGGAACGTTGTGGCCCTTGTCATGTTTGCCTTTGACGTGAAGACCTGGAAGCCAAACTCCATCTACCTGGCAAACATGGCTGTAGCCGACATAGTGGTTCTCTTCTTCATGCCATTCCGAGCCGACTACTACATCAGGGGCCAGCACTGGATATTCGGAGACGTTTTCTGTCGCATCCTGCTCTGCTTTATTGCAACCAACAGGGCTGCCAGCATCTTTTTCCTCACTGCCGTGGCTGTGGACCGCTACCTGAAGATTGTGCACCCACTACATCGTCTAAATAGGATGGACCTGAGTTACGCCATGTGGGTCTCTGCAGGCCTTTGGGCTTTGGTTATAATGTGTACAGGTCAGCTGCTGGGCTCTCCGCACTTTTTTAACGTTGGTAACCACACCCAGTGTGAGAGCTTCAATATATGCTTGGACAACAATCCATTTTATAACTGGCAAAATACCTTCTATCTGATCCAGTTCTGTGTGCCAGGTAGCATCATCGTTTTCTGCACAGCCTGCATTACATGGCAACTAAAAACAAAAACAATAGATACAACAGGCAAGATCAAGAGGGCCGTCCAGTTCATTTTAATTGTTGATGTGGCCTTTTTTTTCTGCTTCTTCCCAAGCACTGCCTCAAAGGTTACTGTTTGGATTCTGCATATCTGGCACCATGAGTGTTCATACTACACTGAGGCAAATATAGTTTTTTATATAACACTTTGCTTCACCTATTTCAATAGCGTACTAAATCCTCTGATTTATTACTTCTCTAGTCCTGCACATAGTATGACACCGCAGAAAATTTTAAATAGACTCACAGGGCAAAAAGAAGAGATGGCGGGAAACAGAGGTGTACCTACAGTAATAACTGATTAAAGTCTATTCACACAAAACTTAAAAAGTCAGCGTATAAATGCACTTTGTTATACTGTAGTAATAATACAAATGGTCATGATAGTTTAGTTCACATAATTAATTGCTTTAAGCTTTCTTGTCAAATGGTAGATATACTAATTGCATAAAACTGTACTGTAAAGCACTATTAGGCTATTTCAGCAATGTGTGACATGTAAACTTTTAATATGTTTTTAAGTATATTATTACATGTCAAACATAACTTTCTGTAAGTGACACAATCTTTATATTTGTCATGCATGCAAATCAATATATGTTATTATAGAGCCATGCCTTTTGTAATAGCAACTGTTAACTAGTAACCAATTTAACACTACTTGTGAAGGCTAATTATGTTATATGTAGTTTATTATCATTTTATGGACATCTAAGTGCTTAAAAAAAGCTTAATCTTGAAGAGAAAGAATAGATTCTACAGTATATTCATGCAGGATTAAAAAATACTTTTTTGGGTTTTTTTTTATTTTTGCAAAATTATTTATTTATTTTTAAAACACCCTTCATTCGTTTAAGTGTGATGTACTATACTTAAACATTAAACATCAAATTTGAATTTTCATTTTTTAAAAATAGCAAGTTTGTTTTCTTTCACATAAGTGGTTAGCACTGTGGCCTCGCACCTTTAGGGTCCGGTTTCGATTCCGGCTCAGGTCTGTGGGTGTGTTTTTTTACATGTTTTTCCTATGTTTGGTTGGTTTCCTTTGGGTACTCTGGTTTCCTCCCACAATGTAAAGACATTTAGATTGGGTTAATTAGCATTCTCAAATTGCCTGGTAGATTCTTTGTGTGTGTGTGTGTGTGTGTGTGGGCATGCACCCTGCGATGCATTGACATCCTGTCCAGCATGTACCCCACCATGTGCCCTAAGTGTCTTGGGATACAGTAGGTTCCATGCCCCTGCAACCCTGTGCACAGGTTAACTGGTGTGATCATGAAAGAATGAACGAATGTCTTTGACTGGTGTTTTAAAAAGGAACCCATTACATTTGGTGTTTAGACTTTCTACTGTAACACATTAAGGACTTTAATAACATCTGTGTGATGTGAAGTCTGTGGGTGATTGGAAGTGTTTATTCATGTGGGCAGGGTATTTCCTCATACACATGTCAGTTCTTGCACCAAAATCATTTAACTTGTACCAGTGTTCACACATAAATGCAAAATTTTTCTTATATATTGTGACAAAGTACAGCAATTATAACCATGGCATGGATACCATTTGTGCTCACATCTTCACAGATTTTAAGCTCAACAGGGGTCAGGATAGCATTTATGGCTGATGTGCACCTTGATCTGAGGTCTGGGTCAGTTTCAGCAGGGATTCTATACAAATATTTCTTTTTTCTTTGTTCATCTGGGACATCAGTATGCAAAAATTCTTCTCTAGCATAAGTCTATGAAGAGCCTTAGTCATCCAGGTGAGATTATCTGGAAATTGAATAATGTCAATTTGACTTCTTTCTTGTTAGGATGAATAATAAGAAAGAAGTGCCGATTGACATGACTCAACCTCAGGCATTTGGTTAGCTTACAGATCTCCAGCATAAAGCGCAAAGTTAGTGATAAGATTAAATGAATCAAATGGCAGTGGATCTGAAAACAGACTGCTGGAAGTCGATAATGATCATCACCAATAAAATAATATTCTATATAAGTTGGACACATTTAATTTGACCTTGATGATTTAAGATTAATATTTTTTTCTTTGTGACAAAATCTCCCATTAAATATTCAATGATCTTAATAAATTCATAAGTTATACAAACAAAAAACATCTCATCCAAATGTCAAAGTCATCCCTTGCAGATGAGGAAACATTTAAGAATAAAACTTACCATGTGTTTTTTTTTTTTCTTTTGCTAAAAAGTTGATTCATTTAAAAAAATAATTAAAATCATGCTCTATCCAGCTTTCTGTTACCAGGACAAAAAGTACACACATACTGTGCATATTGCATCATTTATTTGCATCCAGAGTTGAATAAATTTTTGTGTTCTATTGTGTTCTATACACAATAGAACACGATAATGTTCTATTGATGATGCACTGATCTGGTGTTTTATTGAACATGTATTAATTTCTCTTTGCATTGCACATGTGGAACTGCTTTTACTTTTACTATTAAACTATGCTATGACTATGACATGTACTCTCGTTTTGTTTTTTGTTTTTTTTTACAAGGCAGTTTAATCAAAAGCTAAATTGATCTCTGATCATATTTAAATTCCTCTGTGAAGTTGATGGGTCAGCACTATCCTTTCAGGTTTTAGTAATCTTGGATAGTTCTTAACCCAACTGTAGTCATTTTAGAAATTTCTTTAGTTGTTTCTCTGCTTGATTCAGGGCAATAATCTGACCATTCTGAAACACAGAAACAGTGTTTCCACAACCACAGGATAAATCATCAAAGTTGTTTCAGACATGAGGAGTTACTGTATCATTTACCAATGATGCAACTTACCAGCACACTATCTTCACTTTATTGGCCAACCGGATTATTGCTGGTAATTTCATTTACTTACTCACTTATTATTTTTCTATACTGCTTAATATGTATAGGGTAGCAAGAGGCCTTAAGCCTAACCCACAGGACTCAGGCACTAGGCAGGGTACACCATGTTCACCCAGGACTATTCCAGGAACTATTCTTTGTTGACCTTGTAGATGATTCATACATTTACATTTAGGCATTTGGCAGATGCCCTTATTTAGAGCGACTTGTATTTTTATTTCATTACACGTCTGAGCAGTTTAGGGTTAAGGGCCTTGCTCAAGGGCCCAACAGTGACAACTTGGTGATCGTGGGGTTTGAACCTGGGATCTTGAACCTGGTGAGGAAGGAGCAGAGTAAATCTGTCTGTGTGCTGAAACGAATTTATTTAAATGGCAAAATTACTTAATGAATGACTGAATAACTGGATAAATAAAGGTTTCTAGGTTGGCGACTAACCAATAATTTAACCTTATCTAGCCTTTTTTTATTGCTCATAGGAGACATTTATTTGTAAGTATTTATAATAGCCATTAAGAGAATGTTTCTGATTTTGTGCATAGTATTAAAATGAATTTAGCTTAATTAAAAAAAAAATTTTACTTGGCAATTAACAATTAACAAGAACACACGTTTTTAATATACGTTTAATTTGTGACTGCCATCCATCCTCAACATTATCTTTGATTTAAATGCCCAGTTAATCAAGCATGGTGGCAAATTTAAGCCAGATTGGGACAAATGGAAAATACAGTCATTGTTTATCCTTACTCTGTGTTTCTCTAATGGCACTTTCTTGAAATGAAGAAGGTTCCCATGCCACAGTGCATTGTGTCTTTGCATAATCTTTTTTACATTATAATTTGGTTGTTGGGAGGCGAGTAGTTTGACGTTTTTCTCACCTAGTTATTTGCCTACGGCTGTAGAATAAAACATTAGCATGGGGTAAGGAGTTTCTCAGTCCATCTGCATCAGTACTGCCGATAAGTCTAACTCCTCAGCTTGTTGTGCTTTTCAGTCCCTTATCTTAAAAAGAGTCATACCCCCTATACTTCTTATGGAGGCCGTCTGTGACATCAAAGGGAACATTGTGGCCTTCGTCATGTTTGCCTTTGAATCGAAGACCTGGAAGCCAAACTCCATCTACCTGGCAAATATGGCTATGGCTGACTTATTGGTTCTCTTTTTCATGCCATTCCGAGCCGACTACTACAAGAGGGGCCAGCACTGGATATTCAGAGATGTTTTCTGTCGCATCCTGCTCTGCCTTGTTTCAGCCAGCAGGGCAGCCAGCATTTTTTTCCTCACTGCCGTGGCTGTGGATTGCTACCTGAAGATCATGCACCCATTACATCGTCTAAATAGAATGAACCTAAATTACGCCATGTGGGTCTGTGCAGGCCTATGGGCTTTGGTTATAATTTTTACAATTGATTTGCTGGGATTTCCAAACTTTTTTAATGTAGGTAACCACATTGAGAGCTTCAATATATGCTTGGACAACAGCCCGCTTTATATCTGGCAAAATACCTTCTATGTGATCCAGTTCTGTGTGCCAGGTAGCATCATCGTTTTCTGCACAGCCTGCATTACATGGCAGCTGAAAACAAAAACAATGGACACCACGGGGAAGATCGAGAGGGCCGTCCAGTTCATTTATATTGTTGCTGTGGCCTTTTTCTTCTGCTTCTTCCCAAGCACTGCCTCAAGGGTTGCTATTTGGATCCTGAATATCTGGTACCATGACTCTTCATTCTACAGTGAGGCAAATATAGTTTTTTATATATCACTTTGCTTCACCTATTTCAATAGCGTACTAAATCCTCTGATTTATTACTTCTTTAGTCCTGCATATAGTGGAACACTGTTATATTGGGACAATTTTTAAATAGACTCAAAGGAAAAAGAAGAGATTGTGGCAATTAAGTAATAAAGACAGCAATAAGCACAAAACGTAAAAATTTACCTCAAGAGATGTACTTTGTTATAGTGATAATTCAATTGGTCATGATTTTTAAGTTGCCATAAATGTATTGCTTTTAGGATTTTTGATAGAAACACAATGACCAACAAATGATAGATAAGCAATATTAGTCTATTCCCGCAATGTATGGCATTTAAACTTATAATGTTTTGTTACATACAGTATATCATCACAACTCTTTGTAAAACCAATCATTTTAGAGGTAACTTATCTTTTTATGGACATGTTAGTAAATTTTAAAAAGTGAAGATCGTAAAGAGAAAAAAAACTTTTCACATTCATGCAGGATTAAAAAAAAATCCGTTTAATTGTGCAAAAGTATTCCCACTATTTATTTATTCATTTTAGAACACTTTTAAATACCACTTTGAGTGTGATGTACTTAAACATTAAACCTCAAAGCAGATCTGATCTGTTCCATATATACATGTAGTTAGCCTATATAGTATAATTGAAGTCATTAACAGTTTTGATGTCTTTATATATTTTAATATCCATGTTTGTACCTGGAGTATTAAAAAAGGACCCATTAAATAAGGACAACATATTTGGGTCTAGTCTTTCCCCTGTTACACATTTAGGAACTTAATGACATATAAGTGACATAATGTCTGTCTGCCATGTGGCTGAATGGAAGAATTTATTCATGTGGGCAGGGCATTTTCTCACACCCATGTCGGTTTTTGCAGGAAAATCGAAATTACAAACCACCAAGTTCTGCTTAGAGACACGGATCCAAAATTATCAGATCTAAAGTCACCTGATATTGTGCCAGATTTTTTTTCTCAGTTATGTATTCGGTTATTAAATAGTAAAATTCGAGATACCATTAGCTCTATGATGAATATAAAATGTAACTTTGCTTGTGGTATTTATAAAATTGTGATTGCACTATAATTTGTTTTTGAGACCGTGTAAAATACTACATTGTTCAATAATAACAATTGTACTGTATATTGTACAGAAATTGTAATCATACTGTAGTATGAATAAACTGTGTATAATGATTGTGAAACATTCACAACTCAAATAAATGTTTGTTGGAAATCTGAGTGTGTTCTCACATCATCATAGATTTATCATTCAAAAGGAGGTCAGGATGGCATTTATGGCTGCTATGCCTCTGGATCTAAGGTCTGGGCCAGATTCAGCAGGTATTCTATAAAAATATATGTATTTTTCTTTGTCCATCTGCTGGGACATCAGCATGCAAAATACTTTTCCATCACAGACCCAAAATTAGCGATAAGACTGAATGAATGCAATTGCAGTGGACCTTAAAACAGACTGCTGGAAAGTGACCATGGCCATCACCAATAAAATATTATTACTTTATCATTACAAGAACACACATTTTTATTATAAAAATCTACCATCTACCTAAGTGTAAGTGTAATTTTACCTTTGATTTAAAACCATGGTTAATAAAACATGGTGGCAAACCAGCAGATTGGGACAAATGAAAACCACAGTCACTGTTTATACTTAATCTAAAATTTTCACTAATTGCACTTATTTAAATAATAAAAGTTGCCATGCCACAGTGCATTGTGTCTTTTCAATAATCTTTTTTTACATTATAATTTGGGTGGTGGGTGGTGAGTAGTTTGACGTTTTGCTCACCTAGTTATTTGCCTACGGCTGTAGAATAAAACATTAGTGTGGGGTAATGTGTTTCTCACTCCATGTGCATCAGTACTGCGAACATGTCTAACTCCACAGCTTGTTGTGCTTTTCAGTCCCCTATTTTAATAAGAGTCATACCCCCTATACTTCTCATGGAATTTATCTGCGGTATCACAGGGAACATTCTGGCCCTCGTCATGTTTGCCTTTGAGGTGAAGACCTGGAAGCCAAACTCCATCTACCTGGCAAATATGGCTACTGCTGACTTAGTGGTCCTCATCTTCATGCCGTTCAGAGCCGACTACTACATCAGGGGCCAGCACTGGATATTCGGAGATGCTTTGTGTCGCATCATGCTTTGTCTTGTTTCAGCCAACAGGGCTGCCAGCATCTTCTTCCTCACTGCTGTGGCTGTGGACCGCTACCTGAAGATTGTGCACCCACTACATCCTATAAATAAGATGAATGTGAGGTACGCAGTGTGGGTCTCTGTAGGCATATGGGCTATGGTTATAATTTTTACAGGTGATTTGCTGGGCTCTCCACACTTTTTTAGTGGCGACAACCACACTCAGTGTGAGAGCTTCAACATTTGCTTTGACCATGGTCTGCTTTATATCCGACAAAATACTTTCTATGTGATCCAATTCTGTGTGCCAGGTAGCATCATTATTTTCTGCACAGCCTGCATTACATGGCAGCTAAAAACGAAAACGGTGGACACCACAGGCAAGGTCAACCGGGCCATCCACTTCATTTTTATCGTTGTTGTGGTCTTTTTCTTTTGCTTTTTTCCAAGCACTGCCTTACGAGTTGGTGTTTGGATCCTGCAGATTTGGCACCATGAGTGTTCATACTACAGTGAGACAAATACAGTTTTTTATGTATTACTTTGCTTCACCTATTTCAATAGTGTGCTCAATCCTCTGATTTACTACTTCTCTAGTCCTGCATATAGTGGGACCCTGCAGAGAGTTTTAAAGAGACTTACAGGGCAAAAAGAAGAGATAGTGGCAGAGAACAGAAGTGTACCCACAGTAATAAGCAATTGAAGTCTATTAGCACAAAACATGAAAAATTCTGTTACCGCAAAGATTAAGTTTGTTATAGTAATAATTTTAATGGTCATGATAGATCAGTTGGGATAAATAATTAATTTAAGCATTTTTCTTAGAAACACAATAAACAAACAAATGGTACGTTAATTTATTAATTGTGTAAAAAACGGTGTGATAGTTTAACTAATATTGTTTTGTAACATATATTCTCACATGCCAAGCATAGAATAAGTGACATAGTTTTTATGTTTTTCATGTATTCAAATTAGTAAATGTTATTATAGCTCTATTCCTTTTAAAGGAATAGATCTATAACTAGTTATAACTTGTTAACTAGTAAACAACTTACAGTCCTTGTGATTGCTATTATTTTATAGGTAGCTTATCTTCTTATGTACATTTTTTAAGAAAAATAAAGAAAAAATCTTGAAGTGAAAAAAAAAATTATTCAACATTTATGCAGGATTTGAAAAATACTAATTCAGTTGTTTCTTTTTTGTTTGTTTGCATGTGCAAAATGATTCCCACTATTTATTTTTAGAACACCTTATTATGATTGACATATTTAAACATTATTAAACATCAGATCTGTCTGCCATGCGGCTAAAAAGGACTGTTTATTCAGGTGGACAGAACATTTCCTTTAACTCATTTTAGTTTATGCACCAAAATCATTTACCTTCTGTCAGTATTAAAATGATAATGTTTAATTTTTCTACTGAAACTTGTTCACTTATTAAATAGTAAAAAAGTAAATATAATTAGCTCTATGATGTACAGTATATAAAATGTAGCTTTGCTTGTTGTGTTTATAAAAGTAGGGGATGCACCATTATTTTTTCACAGCATGTTCAATATTGCATTATTTAATAATAACAATTGTATTGTATATTGTATGTTGTACCGACAATAATAGCGTATAATGATTGGGAAATACAGTACATGATTTGGAATGAATTCAAATTTGCAGCAAATTTGGATGTTCTTACCTCTGTTTTCTCACCTCACATCAGACTTTAAGTTTAACAGGAGTCAGGAAAGCATTTATGGCTGCAATGCATCTGGATCTGCGAGGTTTGGGTCAGACTCAGGAGGCTTTCTATCCAAATATATGTAGTGTTTTCTTTGTCTATCTGCTTGGACATTCATATGCAAAATAGTTCTCTAGAAAAAGACACTACATTAGCAATAATATTGAATAAACTAAATGGCAATAAACCTAAAAACAGACTGATGGAGGTGAATCATGGCCATTACCTTTAAAATATTATTCTGTGAGTTAGACACATTTGTTTAATTTGAACTTTCCAAGTTAATATCTATCTTTTTCTGTTTGACAAAACCTCTTAAACCTTAAGTAAACTTAAATAGTTCATAAGTTATAAAACATATTACTGTAAGTCATCCCCAGTAAGTGAGGACACATTTAAATATAAACCTTATCATATCTTTTTTTTTTTTTTACCAAAAGATTAAGATTCACTTATTTGTCCCATGTACCTTAGAGCATAGTGAAATATTTTTTTTGCACATCCCAGGAAGGTCTGATCAGAGAGCAGGGTCAGCCAGGATATAGCACCCCTTGAGCAGAGAGGGTTAAGGGCCTTGCTTAATGGCTTAACAGGGGCAATTGGGCTGAAACCTCTAACCTCCTGATCAGTAACCTAGAGTAAACTAACTGTTTGAAAAAACAAACAAAACAAAAAATGCTTAGATTACACCCACTTCACACCCATCATGAAGTGCTTTGAGAGGATCGACATTATGAACAACTATAATCTGCTTTGACCAGTGAGTGGATCCCTCTGCAGTTTGCATATAATTCAAACTACTCAATGGATGACACCATCTCCACCTCATTTCATCTGGCTTTCAGCCACCAGGACAAAAATGACACGTACCACACCATTTATTTCCACTCAAAGTTGCATTCATTTTTGCCCCAGATCTTCTGTTGATTATGTACTGATCTTGTGTTTTATTGAACTTGTATTGAGCTCTCTTTGCATTGTGCATGTGGAAATGCTCTTACTTTCACTAACATAGCTGTGATTTGTACTGTTGATTTTCTTACAAGGTTATTTCACCATTTGAAATGAATCTCTGATCACAATTTTTTTTTAACCACATGTTTTCTGTGAAGTTAACAGTTCTTCAGTCTTCAGGCAAGGTTGTTTAATATAAGAGTTACTTACTGTATCAGTTAGGGTTAGAATTATTGTCGCCAGCCATTATTGATACGTATTAATCACTGCAGTAATTGTCCAATGTGTTTGCTAATTTACAGTATATCCAATGGCCAGGGAATGTATATTTGAGTGCTATTTGAAGACTCTAGTTTAGCATTCAACACCATCACTCCTCAGCACCTGATTAAAAAGCTGAGCCTTCTGGGACTAAACACCTTTCTCTGCAGCTGGATTAAGCTAGATTTCCAGATTAAGGCACCATAGTCAGTTCAGATTCTCAGCAGCTTCTTCAGCACGACCTGACTGAGTACTAGGTATCCCCAGGGCTGTGTTCTTAGTCCACTGCTGTTCACTCTGCTGTCTTACAAATTAGCAATACATCTGATGTTTACCAATGACACAACTTATCTGTGGGTCTCATCAGCAAGAATGACAAGTGCAAAAAGAGGAGGTGCACCAGCTAATGAACTGGTGCAGAGCCTACAACCTGGGAATGAATTTGTAATAACTGAAGTGCTAAGCCTTCCCACTGGAGCTTCTTCAGTTTGCCTCTGAAAAATAGCAGTGCTACCACAGAGCAGAAACCCATAGTTAACTGACAGAACATTTCTGCAACTACTTTGTTGTGTTGAAGTTGGGTGGCCAAGATGTCACTTCTTTCACATTGGTTCAAACCATCTCCACACTATGTTCACCTTGGAAGCTGACTCACTATTTATAAAATAAAGCAAAATAGGCTGTATCTTTTCTCCACAAAGACGAAATCTGCAGCAGTTGAAGTTGGAGGCTTCATGTTTTACAGGTTAAAAGTTATCTATTCTTTTATTGCTTTGGCTTCTGGGCCAGATAAAGGATACATTTTGGAATGGAAGTAAAGAACCTGGGAGAATATTAATGAAAGAGACACAGGGATGATAGGGAGTTGGCTCAAAGGTCTTTCATTTGCCGAATACTTATAACTAGGGGTGTAATAGCACAGAACATTTGGTATGGAAAACGCTGTAAAACAAGAAAGAATAAAGTTTAACTTTAACTAGAGGACCAAATATTCATAAAACTGGACAACCTAGTACATATCTGTAAGAAAGATAAATGCAAACTGTCTTTAATGCTACCTCTGGCCTCTATAAATAAATATTAAGTAATTTGGTATGGGTTATCATCTGCATCTGCTGAGCATCAATGTTTAATCAACAACATGCTTTGTGAAATACTGGGAAAGTTAGCATTATACATTTTCATGTACAGTATTGATGACATCTTAATCCATCCCCCTCAATCTTCCTATGCATATCAAAAAAGTTAAACATTTTCTAGGATGTCAACCAGACAGCTCTACACTCAGACAGGGTAGGTGAGGTGTAAATTCCATGTTAAGAAAGTTGCATTCCTTGGGTATATTACTGGGCCAGAGTGCTCACGAACACAGATAAAGTCATTGTAGTCAATGAAATAAAAATTTCTATTCGTGTTTCATTGGGGAATTGGATATGATTGCAGATCAATTACTTCCTAGTTTAAAATGAAAGTAAATGCCTTGAGTGGAATCTTTCCAATACCCATGCTCTTGAATAAGTAAGTAAACCTTTATTTCTGCACTCTTTCTTAAACACCACAATCCATTAAAACCTTTTGTGGTGGAAGTTGATGCCTCTGATAATAGAGTATATGATGGAAAATCAAAGTTTCACCGTGTGGCTACCTACTACCACAGGTGGAAAATAACCAACTCAGAATGCAACCATGACATACAGTAATAACAAGCCCCCAAGTTTGGATCAATGCCAGACTTTAAAAACATTAAAGTTGTTTCTATGTCTCATACCTCAACAGATCCCTCAGCATCCCTGGTCACATATACAATAGCAGTAGATTTCATGACAGCCCTCCCTCCATCTGACAAATTTTCCAAGTCACTTCTGACTTGGTTGCCTGGCCTACCCATAGCATAGCAAAAATATTTTTTTTACAGTATATTTAGGTACTTTGGCATCCTCTGAGATTTAGTGAGTGACTGAAATTCAGAGTTTACCTGCAGTGTATGGAGAGCATAATGGAGAAATGGGAATGACCACGACTGTGACATCAGGCTAACAAACAAAATAAAAGATCTAACCATCTAAGTTTCCTATGGTTGTTATACACATGCAACCAAAGAGCATAGTTACTTTCATGTTCTGAATGTGGCAAAAAAAAAATCACTCCAGAACTTAAAAAAAAGCTAATGCCTTTTCAATGGCTAATGCTTTCCCACGGAACACCAACCCCACTGACTTACATGCCAGGAATAGGTGTTTTTTAAGGAGTGAGCAAGTATGGGAACAAGAACATCAACATCTTGAATGGGCCACCCAAGCAATGACACATTTGTGGATGGATAAAGAAGAGGTAACCCCATGTATGAACCCAGTGACTGAGCATGGCTCTTCACAAAGGACATGCACATAGTCAGGGTGTGCAAAAATGTACCTCTTCAGTTCATTAGATCAAGACATAAGATCATGTCACATACAAGCTGGACATGTCATGTCAAAGGATGTGTGTTAATGGAGCCCTACACCAATGCCATTCTCTTAGAAGTTGATAAGTTCTGCCTAATACCAAACCTCATAACCAATAAGTTCTGTACCTGGGTATAGCACTATGTGCCATCATGATGAGTTTAAAAGAGTTGAGTGCATAAGCATTAGAGTTATGGTGAAAGCTCCCTTGAGTTTGTTGAAAGCTTTCTTGGTTGTGTTGTTCTATATGAGATATTTAGATACTTTTTGGGAGAGATGATAGATGTTGTGCAATGGTAATAATTTGATGTGGAACACTGTAAATCCTTTAAAGTCCTGAGAGTAGATACCTTGGCTTGGTCTATAAGCACTTCTTTGGAGCTGATATACCCTGGGAAGACATTTTCATAGACACACAATTCTCATTTGTCCCCCATTACAAATAGTTGATTCTAGAGCACACTCATGGAGACGTGACAAACGTCTCCGGAGTTTCATAGGAAGGCGATTAATAAGACACTGAAACACTAAGGACATGGACCAGTTTATACTGTATATGCTGTGCAGATTATGTTTAAAGAATATCTTAGCTGAACACTACTAATTGAATGCTGAGGTGACAAGTGGTAGGAATAACGGTACTTGATAGTTAGTCCTCATTCATCATTAATGGACATAATTATATATTTTTTAATACAAAAGCCTACTTCTATATCAGGTGGGAGATGTTGGGAACAAATGGTAAAAACACAACGTATCTCTGCAAGGTTTCTTATGTTCATCAGCTCCCAGACTGGTACAGGCAGGTTACTTGGGTTCACGGTTGGTAATAGTGTTTGTGTATTGGCAAATGATCGCTTGAGGATTTCTTGGTTGAGACCCTGACAAATCGTGGCCTTCAGTCTACCCCTTCAGTCTCTAAAATCAGGTTTCATTTGCATCCAATTTAGGCAGCTGCTGCTGTTGTTTGTATGCCACCAGTTGTCCATATGAGTGAGGCATATAAACAACTGGTGCTGATTCTGCTCTAATCACACCACGCACTGCACCACGTTCCCTCCAATCCTCCAGCACTGCTCCACCATCTCTCAGGGATCAAGGGCGGCATTCATCCAGGCTTTTTTCTGTTCTGGCACCTAGGTGGTGGAATGAACTTCCTTTAGATGTCCGTACAGCAGAGACTTTGACTATCTTTAAACGACGACTCAAGACGCATCTGTTTCTCCAGTACTTGGACTAACCCCCCCACACACACACACACACCAAAAACAAATCCTCTTCCCAGTTGTGTTGGACTAATGGCACTTAGTTATTAACCTAGTTAACCCAGGGTAAGTATTTATCCAGTGATGTAAACTTTAAAGCACTTTTTGTAAGTCGCTCTGGCTAAGAGCATCTGCCAAATGCCTAAGTGTAAATGTAATGTGTTATGCTAATCAGATTCTGCTGCTTATCTATGGAAGAGATAAAACAACATGTCATGTAATGTTTAATTTTATTGTTCAGGGAAACAAAGTTCAATAATCAGGGTTGAAACACAGTGGTGTTTTATTCAACATCTTAGATGCTATGTCTTCGTCATCAGCACCTTTTCAAGCAGTGCTTTAGGGCTCACTGTTTGGGGCTTGAAGTCCTGGGACAACAAGTGTTCACACGTAAGTGAAGGAAATCTGGCATTTTAAACTTAGTTTGCTATACTGTAATAATTTCAACAAAATGTAAAGTACTCTGGCTTACAATTTTTCCACTCCTGCATTCAGTTGTATCATACAGAATTGTCAGAATACTTACAGAGCCACAAGAAGAAGTGGCTTCATTAACAGTAGCACTGCAACAGTAACAAGTAATTCAAATTTTTTTAATGCTGTTATTACATATTAATAAAAAGTGTGTTTTCTGTCAATACTGGAGAATTCTGACATTATGTGACATCTGGACTCATATTGAGTTGCAAATTGTTGCATCGCATGCTAAGGTTGGCATCAATGAGACAGTTTGCATATGTCAGGTGCTCTTTCCAGGAGAATGCAGACCAATATTCAAAAATAATAAATTGATTTACATTTTACAGATGATAGCAAATTAAAAGTAAGCTAAAGTAAAAACCCCTTCAAGCCCTCACACATTGGTATTTAAACATGAAAGTATGATCTAATAAATTTTTCATTCAAGGTTATTATACAAGTTCAATAAACTGTGGGTTGATTTGCACATAGACTCATTAATGATGTATGTTTTAATTGTATTGCATTTGCTGAATATGCATCCAAAGTCAGTATGTTTCTTAAAAATTATTAGAGTATATTAATTAAAACATGTACACTGTTGATATATTGAACACGAGGGGCCGCAGTGTAACTTTTTTGGGCAAAAGGTTGGTGTTAAAACTCAATTAAATTTTATTTTATTTGTATAGCGCTTTTAACAATTGTTGCAAGGAGCTTTACACAATCAAAAGAATTATTTAAGTTTGTATGAAATGTGAATGTGTATGAATTAAAATGGTCAAATAGTCCCTGACGAGCAAGCCGAGGACGACAGTGGCAAGGGAAAAACTCCCTGAGATGGTAATAGGAAGAAACCTTATGGAACAATAAGACCCAATAGGAAGTACACCCCTAAACGTGGAAATTGGATGAGATTCTAAAGCAGAATAAGTAATGTAAATCACATGTCCACTACCTCCCTGGTTTATTCTCCTTAGCTGCATAGTACCAGTAAGAATTTAAAACTAGTTTAACCTCATTCATTACACTAACATTAAGTTTGTAAATATACTTAAAATATGTACATTTAGTTAGAAAACTAATGAGTTTACCATAATAACATGCCAATTTTAACCATTAATAATAATAATAATATTTTTTATTTATATAGCACCTTTCCAAAACTTAAGGACACTTTACAATGAGTAAAAAACAGTCAACAAACAGACAAAAGAAGAAAAAAAAACCAGACATGCAGAGAACAGGTGGATTCAAGTGTAACATTCGGAAAACAAGTGGGTTTTAAGTAAAGATTTAAATATGGAAATGTTGTTAACAAAAAGGAGAAAGTGTGGTAGAGAGTTCCAAAGTTTGGGAGCAATAACATTGAATGATCTGCCGCCCATTGAAGAGAGGCGGTACCAAGGGACAACAAACAAAAAAAACAGAATCGGGGGGACCTAGTGAATGAGTCAGAATGTAGGGGGCAAGCAGATTAAAAAGATAAGTGGAAGCTAAGCCATTTATAGATTTGAAAACAAGGAGAAGAATTTTTAATTTAATACGGTAGACAACTGGGAGCCAATGGAGATCAGACAAGATTGGAGTTACAGTATATGAGCAGAGCGTTTGGTATGAGTGAGTATTCTAGCCGCAGAGTTTTGAATACAGTATATATTGTAATCTGGAGATCGAGCTGGCAGGTAGACCAATTAAAAGGGCATTACAGAAATCAATGCGTGATGAGATGAATGCATGGATGAGAGTTTCAGCATCTTTGGTACTGATGAAGGGACGCAGTTGGGCAATGCGGTGTAAATGAAAGAATGCAGATTTAGTGACAGATTTAATGTGAGGCTGAAAGGAGAGTGTGGAGTCAAAGATTACTCCTAAATTTTTGACAGAAGTGGATGTTTTGATGTGAGAGCCAGCAATCTCACAGGTGAAATTGGTGGAAATGTTGCTGGTGAGTGCTGGGGTTCCGATGAAAATTATTTCAGTTTTGTCCATGTTAAGTTTCAGAAAGTTTAAATTAAGCCAATCTCTAATGTCCTTCACACAAGCAGAGATTTTTTTAATTTGGGCAGATGGAGTAGGTGTACAGATAGATAGAGTAAAGTTGAATGTCGTCGACATAAAAGTGATAGTTAAGACCATGACGTTGAAGGATCAGACCGAGTGGGATTATGTAAATTGTGAATAATAGTGGGCCAAGAACAGATCCCTGGGGAACACCTCGCTTCAGGGGGACGGTGGGCGATCGAAAATCCTTAACAGAAATATAAAATTGTCTATCTGAGAGATAGGAAAAAAAACAAGAAAGAGCAGTACCAGAGATACCCAGACCAGAGAGATGAGAAATAAGCAAATTATGGGAGACAGTATTGAAGGCAGAGCTGAGATCAAGTAGCAGCAAGAAACCAGAATTACAAGAAAGCAGTAGATCGTTTACTACCTTTACAAGTGCAGTTTCAGTATTATGGAGGGGGCTAAAACCAGACTGAAAATTACTTACCATTATTTATTTTACTTGAATGGAAATTATGCCCTTAGTTAAAATATGTTAATACATGATTAATTCAATTTATGCTCTTAAAGTGTGCCAAAATTCCAAATTTTTGAGTTAATTGTATGCCAAACGACGCTCTATCAAAAGAGACCACAGATACCACAGTTACCATTTCACATGCTACTCAATACAGTTGTACAAGCCATGGGTTCCATGACATTCTTTATAAAGCCCCACCCACAGTGGGCCTATAGGACAGCCTACAGTACTACTGTATATAAAGCCCAAATGATCACACACACACACACAATAAATACACTGGTGCTGTAACCATTCACCCATGCTTAAGTAAGTTTATGATAATTTATTTACTTTTTACATTTTTTTATTGTTAAACTTCTTTTGGGGGTTAAACTTCTTCTGGGTGTTTTTTAACAAACTATTTAGCACCAGCATAATTTATCATTATATTATATGTATATATATATAATGCACTATTTTGTTATGTTATTACTTTATAAATATGCACTAGTTAAATGTATTTTTATCTGTAAATTATAATTGAGGAAAGCAGAACCACCTTTGGTTATTCCAGTCAACCACTTACTAAATTACTTAAAATTATGTCCATTGAGTAATTAAAAATGCACTAATATGCATTAGCACACTTAAAAAATTAACATAATCTTTTTAAAAACTGTTTCGCAGATGTAAGTAATGATAAAGATAGATACGACATTACATAGAGAAGGCTCGGATGTGGGTTTTTTTGTTTTGTTTTTTTTCTTGCAATGTCTGCACAAAAACTAACTTCCAGCAAAAGACCTATTTTGCAGTCCTTAATAATTCTAGCATGTAAGGACTTGTGCCTCGTTCTATCGTATGCAAAGGCCTAGTTTTTTAACCTATTGCATGCAGAGTCTGGCCTCTTTCTTGTACCACAAAACCTGGGTTTGTGACAGATTTCACGTGTGACCTCAGTTTTTTTTTTTTTTTTTTTGCACTACTTCTAAACTGTAAAGGTGAGCAAAGAACAAAAACAACAAATGTCAGTGTCAGCAACTTTTTTTTACTGCATTCGTAAGCAGTGGTGTCAAAAGTGTTCACATTAATTACTTGAGTAGAAGTATAGATACTAGGGTTTAAAAAGACTTCCTTAGAAGTTGAAGTATCAAATCAAACTTTTTACTCAAGTAAAAGTGTAAAAGTACTGGTTTCAAAACTACTTAAAGTATAAAAGTAAAAGTAATGTAAGGGGGAAAAAAAACATTAAGGATAAAAGCTTAGGCTGTGCCACGGGCCTATATACCGCACTAACACCTCATTAAAAAAGAAAAGAAAAATGTGTTGTTTTTTTGTTGTATTTTTTAACGGCCATAGTGATTTGGGATTATGTACACTGTATTGCATTTTAGTACAATGCAAATATATTAAAGACACATACATGTGTACTACTGAGCATTAACATGTTTTATGGAGAAGAAGATATGATAACTAGTTGCCGATAAATATTTTAATGTTGCAAAAAGTCAAACTTCCTAAGCATGTCATCGGTAACCTTTATTGGAATGTAAGTGTGTGACGTGACATCATGTGCAGGTGCAATGGATCGCATACCAACCAATAGGGTGTCGGAATAGTATGTTTATACTTCTCATCCAACCACAATCAAATTCGGATTTATCCGGATGTTTTTGTTTGTTTTTTTGTTTTTTGAATGACAAGCTAAAATAAAATAGGAGTAATGAGGCTATTTTTAAAATGTAAGGAGTAGAAAGTACAGATAATTGCGTGAAAATGTAAGGAGTAGAAGTAAAAAGTCAACTAAAAATTATTACCCCAGCAAAGTATAGATACCCAAAATTTCTACTTAAGTAAGATAACGAAGTATTTGTACTTCGTTACTTGACACCTTTGTTTATAGGCGGTATATACATTTGAAAGCATTATTACGCCTGTCTGTTATGGGTAATGAGTAGGGTTTGTGGTTACTACCTTCCTGTCTGATTTTGTTATTGTATACGCTTCTTTTCTTTTTTAAAAAAAAGGTGTCTTTATAGCTCATCAAAGCTAACATATATGTCTGGTAAAATCTGGTTGAAGTATGAGGCCTAAGTGAATTTCATGGCTCCATCCTGGGCCCAGGCAGAATGTTATTAGTCTTGAAGTTTCTCATATGTGGCTGCACTGTCACATAGGGCCTGCTTTTTGAAGCCAAAATTGGAGACTAAAAATTGGAGACAAAAAAAATCTGGTTTTCTACGCTTAACATATACTGGGTTTTCTCTACAAGTCAGTTGCTGTGTTCAGAAAATTGATTGATATGACTTAAATTGGGTTGATAATGGGAAACCCAGCATGCAGACCTCAAAAAGAATGCATAAGGAATATGGTTGAATAAATGATGATGAAATTTTCCAGTTGCCTGTCACACTGGTACTCATTTAATTTAATTTCCAATTTGCATTCAAAATTATATTTCTGTTAACACTACACAGGCAAACAAACCTGATAGAAAATCATGGCATAAATTAGTATTTCTATTAAGAATAGAGTAGTCTGAGTCAAAATCCATAACCCAACCTCACTCAGTTGAAACAACTAATACAGTTCAGATTGATATAATTAATATTGGAAACAAGGATGAGGTATCAAATAAATCCAATTGGGCTATGTTCATTCAAGAAGAAGTTGCTTGAACCAAACCCAATTTGTATCCAAGACCAATTTTGCAACTTGTATTTATGACCAGGAATGCTACTTGATCCAGAAAAAATTATACCTTACGTAATTGTCCTTTTTTTTGCAGCCCCTTCAGCCAAATGGCTCTTCAAGATCAACCTAAAAGATCTTTTAACTGTCCTGAGGAAAATGATGAGACACAGAGTGAGGAATTCCAGTCTGGGCATCTCCTGACCACAAACACTTCTTGCAATCACTCATTTGCCATAAGTAGGGTGGTGGAAGGACAGACATTTAGCCACCAATACAATCCTACGACACCCAGTCTTACCCAGTCCCGTGAAAAATGTATCCAGCATGACCAGCTCACCAGACCCTGCCACCAGAACTTGTTCCTGAACCAGGTTGGTACTGACAAAAGAGATCTGGGTGCTAATCGTGGCTGGCATTTCCCCTGCTATCACAGTTCTGGAGGAGGTCAAACAAGCAGTCTACCATCATACTTGCCCTCTACTGATTACCAGACATACCTGAGTGCGGGCTCTGTTTTTCCCAGTTGGCATCCTTCCCATCTGGGTACACACAGCCTCAGCCTTAACAGTCTGGAACAGCCTGGCTCTCTATACTCTTTTCTCAGAGATGGATCTTCCATCTCCACCAACCAGGCGATGCTTTTCTCTGGCTTCCACTGTGGATACAATGGCCAAGCTCCACTCCAAGTAGACCCTCAAGATCATCTCATCCTCAGTCCTAAATATCAGCTGCCCCACAAACTTAAAAGTATGTACAGTCTCTTAAAAATGGAATTCCATTAAATCTAATTGTGAATAGTGTTTAACAAATATTAATATTGCATTTCAAGTTAAGTATTATGTCTTGACTCTTTTAATATTCCCAGATTCTGACCTCTTAGGATACACACATCCAGGTGGCAATAAAAAGTGAGTAGCTGAATTACCTTTGACAATATTGCAATATTGATAATAATAGGAATATATCAAATGAATTATGAAGTTAATACCTGGGATTTGGTTGAGTTCTCTAACTATTCTAGTGGATCTCAATTTTGCTTGAACCTTTCATTAGTGAAATGAAGACATGCTATACCAACATTATAAAATAACTGGACAAAGTCTAATTAAATAATATGTGGAAAGCTTGTGGTTGTGGCTGATTGAGTTTTTTACACCACAGGGATGCCATTTCTTGCAGACCTGGGCAGAAAAATCCCTGTAACACACAGCTTTCTTGGGAACAGAGTAAGTGCTCTTAATAGTCACTAGTCTAGAAGAACCTGAGGAGATATTCATGAATGGCCAGTGTGCATAATCTGCTACAAAAGGCTAAATGTTAAATAACTCTATTAAATAACCTCCTTGGTGATGCTTCCTCTGTTATGCTCTGGAGAAACCATGCTGAAAACAGAGACTGACTTGAGTGTTCATTTTTTTTGTGTGTGGTTATGCTCTGACCTGGTTTTATAATATTTATATGCAAAGTAGGGAAATTTTGTTTCATCATATCACATTGACATTCACTACAGGAGTTCCTCAGGTTTCGGCTATTGATCTATTTTTGTTCTCTTTATACACTTAATCATTGTGCTTAGCAATCCAGTCACAGGGCTTCTCATACCGCTGCTATACCGATGACAGACAAATGATCCTAAAAGACATCCTTATCCATTGAATTGCTTTTTTTTTCTTGGAAAACTAAAGATCAGCAAAACAGAAATGCCCAGATTCCTTTATATAGCGCTTTGTATCACACCATCTTTGAATTCTGATTGACCAGATGTTTTGTTTTTTTTTTGTTTAGTTTTGTCCAGCTATGTTACTTTCTTATTTCTTTACTAACAGTTTTCACCATAGGTAAAACCATAGGTTTTTACTTTATTTTAATTCACTTCTAATGCATAATAATTTTATAAATAACATTTCAAATTGAGTGTATTATAGTAACATGACAAATTGAGTTATCTGTCTAAGTTCAGGATAAAGAAAGAAGAAAGGTCAAAGAGAACATGCTTATAGCTGCTATAACTGATAATTGGATCTAATGTACATTAACCTCCTTAATTTGCAGATAGTCCAAAACATTATTCCACAACATTAAATGTACTGTATGTTTTGTGTTACTCTACAAGGGGTGTTCAATTCAAACCAGTACTTGTGTGGGGGGAAAGTGTTTGAGATATAATGAGGGGTGTTCAAGTCAAACTGGGGATTGTGATGAAATTTCTCTTGATTGAAGAGTTAAAAACTGATTGACATTTACAGAAGACCTTAAGCATCCTACGGTTATGAGACTCTTAGCCACAGTAAAATTTAAATGATGCAAATGTATTGAAAAAAGCCATTCATGCGTGAATTACAATCCCGGCCGAGGTGGCTCGGAGCCCAGTGCAGTTGTTCTTTTGAACAATTAACTAGCGGAACACCTGATCCTTGAAAAGCGACAAATAACTTGTCTCCAACTTGCGGCTTGAAGTTAAAAACTGTACAATAATTTTATAAGCACCAGTTGCAAGTTACAGGAACATAGCTGGGAGTTATTGATACATCGCCCATACAGTACTGACCTCACTGCAAGCCATTTCCAGGTGTTTGTGCCATTAATAGAGTTACTGGGAGGCCAGCGCATGAAGTAGGTATTCAAGCATTATGAAACACTGGGATAAGTGCAATAGTGTATCAGTGTATTATATGAAGATATGAAGGTAGTTTTTACTCAGAACTGTGTTCTGTTGTTCAGGAAAATCAAAAGTCACAATTTGATTTGAACACCACTTACTGTATATTTTTAAAAAAATGTCGACTTTGCAAAAGTAATTTTAAATCCTCTCGGGGGGAAAAAACAGTTCACACCCCTTGTGTGAAAACAGTACCCTATTTTACAGGGCTTTCTGAAAAAAATGTTTTTAGAAGGCCTACAGTAAGTCAAGCAGACTGTCAGCCATTAGTCCAGAAATGAGGGCCCTTGAAAATGACTTATGTAAACAATTAGGGTCTGTTTTTTTTTTTTTTTTTGCATTGTGTTAAGAAGACAGATAAATGTATTAGCGTTAACCTGAAAAATATACATTTTGGACATGTATTGTTTGTGCACTTTTAAAAAGTTTTTTAACTACTCTATCAATTGTATGAAGCAGGATTATTTTCTAATCCTAATACTGTATGTTTGGTGTTACTTTGTCTAATTGAATACTTTGCACATTTTCAACTCACAATAAAAAGAGTCTCTGCCCAAGGACTAAATGAAAATGGAAATATGTCATGGATGTACTAGTTTATTTCTATTGTTCTTGTCGCTCTTGCATGCAAAGGAAAAGTGTTTGTCACATATGAGGTGGACAGTGAAGATCATCTTAAAGAGATCATCAAGTTTGTGGTCTTGTTGAGGAACAACGGATTTGACACACACGTAAGAGGATATGCATCATCCTTTTTGGTGTTGTTCTATAAAACATTCTGAAGTGATCATTTTTTTCCACCTGTGTGGCTTCAGATTGATGTATTTGAAGAGCAGCTGTACAGCATCAGTAAGATTGACTGCATGGAAAGATATCTCAATGAGGTAATGACTATAAAGGGTTGTTTCCTTTATTACTCATATCCTTTTACAGTGAGTGGCTATCATGTAATATCTGTAATATTATCATGTAATATTAAAATATTATTATCGATCCATTATTCTATACAGGAAGCCAACACAAAAACAAATGTTAATGTTAATGAAATCCTTAAATGTATCAGATTTTTATGTTAAAAATCTATGACTAAAAAAAAAAAAGTTAATTACAGTAACTTGTGTCAGAATAAATGCAATTAAACAAACTCTTATCAATTTACTCTGAAAACATTATTGCATCAGAAGAAGATAATTTATATAAACCTTTGCCGCAAGTAGTGAGAGAAATCAACACCTTCTGACAAATCAGAATTGGAAATTCAACAGATCGGTGGTGCAATTTGTATTATGAAATCTAGCAGCTACAAGCCATTATTTGAATACAACATAAAGTGACTTGAACGACTTAGGAGATTAGTGTCAACAGCAAAAATTATGGTCATTATAATTAATTCACTGTCTTGTTTGTCCTTCTGCAGAAAGATTACCTGATTATCATGGTTATTAGTCTGAAGTATTTTGAAACAGTAACAGGTGCTCGTGTAAGTGTGGAATGTGATGAGAGGACCTCAAATACTGTGTATATTCACAAGCAGGTATGCAATGATTAATGAGAGTTATACTTAACTAGAGACTATTATGCTCTTGCTTTTAATATTTGGAAGACTAGATTAAGATTAATTCCTGTATATGGACTTCTCGCTTTGTTTTGTTTTTTGCTACTCAGCTTCAGAGTGAATTCATTCAGAATGGCTGCAGGAACTTCAGGGTTGTTCCTGTGCTTTTTCCTGGGGCTAAAAAGGTAAATGTTTAGCTTAGTAGTTAAGCTTTACTGCTAGTAACAAGAGGGTTGTGAGGTTAAATCCACACGCTACTAAGGAGAAAAGCCTGAAACTGTGAAAACTGCTCAAAAGCACAGCTGTGTGCTTTGACTGAATGAAATGAAATAGCAAATGAATAGGTGGAAAAACAGCACCAAGATATTTACAGCATTTGAATTGAGGCACAAAGACACGACAGTGCAGTTTGTTAGAGCTGGGATTCGAACTCACAACCCAACTTATTGTAACAAAATGCCACATGGAAAGGATAGATTTTTTACTTTTCTGTCCTTGAATATGTGTGGGCAAACATACAGTATAACATTTAAAAAAAAAATTGAGATATTATGGGGTGATCAAGTCAAACTGGGGCTTGTGATGAAATTGCTCATGCACAGTAAGGTGAAGAGATGCTTAGCCGCCGTAAAACATTTGAATGTTGCAAATGTTTTAAAGCTAGTCATATGTCCATGAATGATAATGCCAGTCATGGTGGCTCAGAGCCCACTGTAGTCATTTTCATGAATATGTCTAATCTTTGAAAATCAACCTAACTTGTAGCCAACCTGAGGAAGAGACGCATCTGTCTGTAAATAATATACACACAATCATTCACAAACACCACAATCATCACATTACAGGTATTCGACATGGTGTTTCTGCCCTACAGTATGAACGCTTCTGACCTCTCCCAAGCCATTTTCACGTTTCGACCATTAAAGGAGTTCCTGGGAGGCCAGCGTTTCAGGCTTGAAGCAGAATGACTCCACCATACTAAGAAATGACATTATATAGAGAAACATAGGTAGTTTTTACTCATAGAACTGGGTTCTGTTATCCTGCGCAATCAAATGTCCCGGTTTGACTTGAACACCCTTTGTATTTACTATACTTAAAATCACTTTTTTTCACATCGTCTTTTTTTTCACTTATGTTCCTCAGAGCTATGTCCCCCCTTGGCTGCAGAACACACTTATGTACAGCTGGCCAAGGGACCGGGATGATATTCTGCGCCGACTCATGCAGGTGGAGAAGTACAACCCACCACCCGTCGGCCCGCTACCAACCATCGTCTCAATGCCTCTGTAATTGACAAAGATGCATCTTCTTTATCTATCAACAAGAGTGCAGCAGTGACTAAAAGCTAAAATTTGCCTAGAAAATGGGGCATGAACAGTCATTATACAATACAGGTGTCAAATGTAACACTTGTCATACATAAGAACAGATGTATTTAAAAGTACATACACTATTATATGTATGTACACATAGTATATGTGCATATACTGTACCTAATGTGTTTTTTTTAGCTAAGAAAAAATGTTAAGTAAGGAAATTGGTTTTCAAGAAAGACGTCCAGGAGTTGATTAAATGATTTAATAATCATTAGTTGAAGCGGTGCAGATTATATTTTTCTTCTTTATAATTATTAATTCAGTGTTTTTTTAATATATAACTGGCAAATAAAACAAACAGATTTGTACCATTTAACAGATCTCTGCTATTTTGTATTTTAGTACTGAGCAAATGCAGTAGGCCCACATAAAAATATATACAAACTTAACACAATCACAAAAAGTAACACTTGCCACTTTCGAATCAGATCTAAATAAATATTCATGTTTAAATAACAAATATAAGCAAAATGTGGTACTAATATAATCCTGAACTTTTAAAGCAGATCATGTGTAGTTCCAGATCAACACTCCTGACAATCTACCCTGTTCTATAGAGCAAAAAATGCAGACACTTAACCCTTAATCCCTATCGGTAATCATATGATGTATTATATCTTAAGTTAAATTGTGTAATTAAAGTCTGCACAAACATAAAAGACCTTTAACACAGATTGATTTTTTTAAGAGTGTAACAGACTGAAACTACTTAAAGGTCCCTTTTATGGATCTGTACCAGCATTTCCAGTTCATTACATCCCTTATAATAGGGAATATTTTATAAATTACAGAAAAAAAAAAACCTCTAATGATTTAGTTTTACAAAAAAAGGGTATGGCAGCAGCAATTAGATCAACACAAATTACAGTGACTTAAAACACTTGACCTTTTTTTTTGCACCCGATGCACAGCAACTTTGTGAGGCAATGTTCATTGACTTTTAAAAAACATAATAAAATCTGGAAGCATATTACTGTCTTGACATCAAATCGTGTTATTGTTGAGTAATATACAGAAGACCTATTGTCATTTACAACAGGATGGGGTCTTGCAACAGGCATTAAATATTATAATGATATCATTCTGTCCTTAAGAACATATCTGTGTGTATGACATTGTATCTGATCCAATGTGCCTCTAAATGTTGCCATGCACAGCTTCCAAGGTCTTCATTTCAGATTCTGATCTTTTTTGGCCCATAACACATGAGGGTTTGCAATTACACTTCTACATGAGTAAATACTTGCAGTTACAGTAGTGTTGCACTATTTACAGTTTGTAAGGTTATTGAGGCCACTGGCTTGGCACGATGAGAGGTCAGCGAAGAAAACGGGCTTTTAGTTGAACATGATTGACTCAGGGTCCTGGTTCATCATTTGGGCCATATGTCGTAGAACATCTTTCTTAGTGATGATCCCGAGTAACCGTCTAAGGAACATAAAATTATGATGTCATTATATAAAGTCACAAAAACATAATTACGACATGGATCACACAGTCAGCATCTTCTTTACTTGGAACACTTATACAACTGCATATTTTAAAAGTTGGTTTATGTAAAGGTCAATATATTGTATTTAAAAACAACCATCAATGTCATCAAAAGTGTTATATATTTTAGTATTAAGCAAATGCCAAAAAAGAATACCATACACCATCATACCAAAATAGCTGCATTGACCAACAAAACATAACTGATCCATTCGGACCGCTCTTTTGGATAAGATGGGCTGGCAAATGCCATAAATGTAAAAGTAAATCTGTATGACACGTTCATACCACTCTATAGACTTAAATATATTTGCCAGATTATTTGCTATTTCTTAGCTCGGTATAAGACAACATGACAGGCAGAGTTATTTCAGATGTAATATGACCTCTAGTGGATATTTGATTTAAATCCTCTGTAAATTCTCCAAAATTATTTTTTTAGGATTCACATCACATTAAAAGGAACACCTTAAAGACTGCACATTCATGCAGTTATCTAGTCAACCAAATATGTGGCAGCAGCTTAACACACAAAAGCACGCTGATACAAAACAAGTGCTTTAGTTAATGTTCACCTAAAACACCAGAATCGAAAATGTGTAACTTAAATAGATGCCCATGGCTCATTTCCTGCTACAGTATGTCTTCATTAGGGGTTCTTACCCGCTGCGAGTGACAAGGCACTGGCGAAGGCCGAGCTTGCGAAAGATGTCCACCACAGTCTCCATAGGTGTGTGGTCAGTGACGGTGAACGGACTGAGGTTGAGGATGCGCCTCAGCTTCAGTGGCTGTGGGTTCGAGGCTGGAAGCTGGGGTGCATCCTCAGTGAAGTACACTACTGAGTTACTCACCACACCATCCTGCTTCTGACGTGCAGTTTCTAAAGTTACAAGAAAAGAGATGTCAAAGGAAGCCTTGAAAATATGCCAGATGAAATATAATATAAATATAAAAAAAACACATAATTCGCAGATTTAAGATTTAAAATTTTTAAGTTTGTTTTAACTTTGTTATATAATTTCTTATTCACAAAATAATGCATTATTAAGAGTCACTTCTGGTCAGTAACAGTTCCTTAAAAGTGGCCAAATATGCGGAAAAAAATAGAAGTGTTCGTCAACATAAATGTTAAATATACTCTAAAACCTGGCATCATAAAAAAAAATTCAAAAACATGCATGATTATTTATTTTCTGTCTTTTTGATATTGGCTCCTGATAAATAAGGAAAATGCATTTTCAGAGAGATTAACATCCACCCAGAAGGTGATTGGTATAAAATTTAAATATTACCCTGCTCTAGCAACAAAGAGGAACCTAATATTAAATAAATAATAATTAAATTAAATTTTAGCTTTTCTGTAGAACTGTAGTGGCCATACTGTAGTGCTTACTGATAGCCACGGTCAGATCCCTGCGTTGGACAAAACCGATGAGTCGTTCGGACTCGCGCGAAACGACCACAGGAAAGCCGTTGTAGTCCGTCTCTTTGATGAGTGTCTCTACGTCTTCCACAGTGGTAGAGTCCTGTGTGAGGACAGAGAGTGGGGGCTCGTTCCTACGTGGTCGCATCACATCAGTGGCCAGCGTGCGGTGAGTGAACTCATCCTGGTCCAGGTATGGGTAACCGTTTAGACGGATGTGTGCCTCATAAATTCCCTCTTTGCTGAAGGCATCTGCCACCCACTTACTTGTAACAGCTGCAGCCATTAGCGGCACAATGTACTCTAACCCACCAGTCAACTCGAACATAATGACAACCAGAGACACAGTCATCCTAGTGACTCCACCTGAGACATGAAGGAAAAGCGTAAAGACGTAAAAAGTAAGTGGGGAGAAAAAGAGGAAAATAAAAAATCGTTAGATTGCAATGTAAGAATTGATTCTGCATGTTGCACTACACTGTAAACATCTGTATGTTCCATATTTCTTTAAAAACAAATATTTCCTTTCTGGAAAAGCTGCATCTACCTTAATGTTGTCAACAGGATTACACCACAGAAGTAACAATAAATGTTAAGTTCAGCATGGCAATAACTTGATTAAACTACACCGTCTTACCCAGACACGCTGCAGCCCCCACCATGGCATAGAGACCAGGGGTGACACAGTCTGCACCAGGACGACACCAGTTCTTAAAGATGATCCAGTCATGGTGGTGGTAGGCCATCTGCTCCACAGCAATGCCCACTATCCTTCCTGCAATGGCGCCAACGGCCATACTGGGGATGAACAATCCCGATGGGATCTGGGCAAAGCAGCAACAGAAGCACAAAGAATATTTTTCAAGTACACTTACTGTACATATATGTAACTAACATTTCTGTATGTAAGTAATGACCTACCTTCATGCCAAAAGTAAAGATGGTGATGACGATCTTAAAGATCAATGCGAGTGTCAACTGCCAGAGGGCGCTGTAGACCCCTGGTCCAGCTGGTCTGTCGGGTATATCGTCTTCTGGGCGGCTCATATTGGGGTTATTGATATAATCACAGAGTTGGGAGGACTCGAGAGCACCACAGTCATTAAATAACTCTGAGATGAGCTCACTGGTACTGCGGCGGGTGTATGGGTTGGGGAACGCCAAGATAGCTGTAATACCTGTCACAACGATTACCTCCAAGACAGGGTACTTTCCTAGGCGAGTGGTCTTCCTGCGGCGGCACCAGGCAATGTTGCACCGGATAAACAGCGTGCCCCAGAGGCCTCCGAATACCCCAAGCAGGATGAAGGGAACTAGCTCAGCCATGTACCATGGGGTGTGATATTCCACATAGAATAGTACCAGGCGGTTGTTTCCGAATGGGTTGATAGAGCGCAGCGTGAAGGCAGCAACCAGCGCAGCAAAGAAGGAGCGCCACAGAGTCTTAAGAGGAAAGTAATAACTCACCTGAAAGTAGCACATGATGCTTAAATTAGCGAGAGCTCATAACAGAAAGTTATATTTAATAACATATATGGAAGCAAGAATTAAAATAGTATCCACACTACCAGTCAAAGGTTTCTAATTTCAGGGTTTCTCATGATTTGAAAATATAAGCTGAAATATAAGAAGATACTATGTGCTGTGATGTGAGTACCTCCTCTAAGCTGAAAAGCACTCCACCTATTGGAGCACCAAAAGCCACCGAAACTCCAGCGGCCGCAGCAGCCGATAAAACCTACAGATTACACAAACACACCATGCAGTGGTTTGCGATCTCTTTTAAACAATCACAGCAATTATAAAAAGAGTAACATTGTAAACCAGCAGTGCTTTTGTACCTCTCTACGTTTGCCTTCATTCCTGCTGTATTTTGAGAACAGGCTGCAGAAGAGGTTTCCACAGCAACAGGCCACGTGAACCAGCGGCCCTTCCTTTCCTAGACTGAGACCGGATGACACGACCAGCACCAGAGTGACCGTCTTAATCAGTAGGGTCCACTTCCCCAGGTAACCTCGTATTATGAACCCACTCAGGATTGTCTTAATCTGGCAAACAAAAGGCATGAATTCAGTTTAGTTTAAATTATACTGTTTATGATATATAAAAACATTCCATGTTCTATTTTACCAAATACAGAATAAACAACCAGATTAGTGTTTAGATTTGCCGTAGGTTTACTGATACCGGGAAGATCATGACCCTGAGATATTCAATTCCCTTTCTGGAAGTTATTTTTGAGATATTATCAAAAAGGCATGTGTTTTGATTCTTGTATCACTTGGAGCAACTTACCTCTGGTATTCCTGATCCACAGGCATAGGGAGCAAACACTCGCACCAGAGACACAGCCAGAAAGGAGAAGAACAGCGCCCATAGCACGTACAGAAAGTAATTTAACACATACGCGCCAGCACCCTATGAACAATGCACAAGTTTAAAAAAAACTTAACTAAAAATAAAAACTATTTAGCGACCCGACAGAGTTTCTGTCGCATCAATTTACTGTAGTTGCACTACACTCGACTAATACAGCTAAATCAACATAAAATTAGTTGAAAGTAAGGTTCTTGATATTAAGTTTCTAGTAAGTCATTATAAGTGTGAAGAAGCCAATAATTTCCTAAAGCTTACATTAAACACTAAATAATACAATTTGGTTTGGAAAAAACATATGTTTAATGCAATGTGCATGGTGTCCTGTACAGACAATATTAAATTGTACTATATAGTGATATTAGAATTTTTTATGTATAAACATTTTATTAAACAGTAGGTGAGTGCCAGCTTGTGTCTTTCCCTACCTCAGTGTGTCCTGTCATCAACTCAGACCATTTCTGCCACTGAGGACATTTGTCCCGGTCAGCGAATGTAGTCTCGTTGGATGTCCAGCAGCACTGCTCATGGCTGTACCAGAATGCAGACAAACAAACGCCCTCTTTCAAGTCCGTCATCCAGTCTACAGCTAGATCTATCACTCCAGCCAAAGTGCCTGTGGCAGAGGGAAGGGAATCATCACACTGACCACCTACCAGTTAGTGCTGACCAATTCCACATAGCGCCACTGATCTGTGTACTTAGGCAAAGGGCAGCTCAGTAGTTAAGGTATTGGACTACTGATCAGGGCTGCGTTTCCCGATAACGATTCATCTTAGCGCTTAAGAGCGTTTTCTACGAGTCATTTTGCGAATGTGCGTTATTGTTTCACGTGCGTTTCCCAAAAACGCACGTAACAAAATTGCACATAGCCCTGCTTTAAGTGCTACGTAGGAGTCGCTATCCGTTGGTCAAGTGCTAGAATGTCACGCTGTAAAATGGCTCATTGTTGCACATGCTGTTATAGCAATCCATCTAAGTTTTGATTTCCATTTCTTATTCTACTTGTGTGAATGTATAGTTCTGTAATTTCTTCTTGAAATTACAGTTAGTTTAAAAACATAAATTAACTAAAAATGCCGTTCTGTAAAAACACTGTCTTGCTCCAATCTCACATAAAACAAAGTCTAACAGTCCTTGCCGGAGATGATATCAGCATCATTTTCGATATTTGTATGAAACCTTAATTGTTTAAGTTGAATTATTTATCAATGTATTTTATCAGCAATTGCTTATCTTACATCAAATCAATAAATAAGTAAATAAATAAATAAGCTCTTACATTTATTTTTGAAAGGTTTAGCCTAATTATCTTCACCTGATGTGCATTTGCTAATAGGAGAAAAATTCAAATAAGCACATACCTAGGGGTGAAGACACTAGCCTACTTTTCAATAAGAGGAAATTAATATTATTTTAGAGTAGGTGGAGCTCTCTTTGTGCCAGAAAAAGTCCTGTGCTGTAATAACAGTAACAGCTATGTTGCACAACATTGCAGTAAGAGCAAGAATGCGCTTGGACATCAGGGAGGAAGATGAAGAGGTGGAGGAGAAGAATGAAGTTGAGATGAGACTTCATGATGATCAACAAAGACATGTTCAAAACATGGCTGGGTTTCATGCACGCCAGCAAGTCATTGACACATTTCTTTGAGTTCCTCCTTTATCCGTGTCATCTTTAAAGCACATTAAATATCTTCTATTAAATACAACATTTGTACTACCCTCGAAATGTCCACATGCAACAGTGTACCATTATAACATTTATTATGTCATTTTTATTTTATTTCTTTATTCACTGTTATTGGTATATTGACTTGTGTAATAAGTAAAAAAATAGAAATGAATAAAAATATACGTACAAATAAAATGAAAAATGACTTTAAAGAGAAGTAAATTTTAGGTGCAATTTGCCAGTTGTCCAGCAGGTGCCCTCCTTACGATGCGCTTAAGGCTTTACGATATACTCTTTATATTCTCCTTTACGATCACTCCTAGATCTACAAAGTTTTTCAAGTGCTACTTAAGTTACGATGTTTTTAAGAAATAGACCGTAATATTAAGATCAGTCGTACTTAGGCTTAATATGCTTTTGGGAAACGCAGCCCAGAAGGTCTCATTTTTAGCTGCCACTGTTGGGCTCTTAAGCCTCAACTGCTCATATGTGTAATGAGCTAAAAATGTACATCACTCTGAATAAGGGTGTTTGCCATAAATGTAAATGCACCTGACAGTAGTCCGATTTTCAGCATGACCACCCATCCTGACCAGGCATCCAGTAGGCTCCTTACAAGATCCAAGATAGACTGCTTCCTCTTGTTTCGAATCTAAGGACAATATTACCATTGAGTCAGTTAAACTATATGACCAAAAGTTTGTGGACACCAGACCATCACACTAATATTTTGTTATTCCCCAAACTGTTGCAATAGAGTTGGATGCTCTACATAGAAAGACACAGATGAAGTGATGATTTGGAGGAACTTAAGTGAACTGCACAAAGCCATGTCCTCAGACATGCACCCTATGCCTCTTCAATTCACATTAGTGCTGGACCTTTCTAATGTTCCTCTGACTGACTGAATAAGCGCAGTCCTCGCAATAGTAAGGATTATTATACCAGAATAGTTGTTTAAATTCTGAGAAAACTTTTTAAATGTGAAATTCAAAACGCATTTACAGGTGTGATGTTCAGATGTCCACAAATACTTGTGGATACTAAATGCAAGAGTTCGTGTATGATCATAATAAACATTTGCACATTGCACAGGACTAAAATACACAAAACACATATGTTGCACATTTCTGGTTACATATAAAAGAGACTACTATTGCACAGAACTGCACATTTCATTTCACACTCCATGGCCAACCCACACTGTCATCCTGCACATTGCACATTCCACATAAATAATACAGTTAATTTTACAGTTCTAAATGTTTTACATTATTAGATTTTTATATACTTTACATATTTCTACTTTCTACTTTTTATTACAATATATATTTTATTTAAACTAAATTGTACCACAAAACCGCATTTCACCAGTTATACAACAAGTTTTAGCTTCATTAGTTCTTACATTTCTGTAATTCCCTTTTACAGTGTTGTAAAACTTCTGTAGCTCTCATACCTTCCTGTGGCGGTCTGTGTCTCTGGATTTCTCCCTGAGCCAGTCGATGGTGTGGAAATCTTCATACGTGCCCACGTCAGGAACGGGCTCGTCTAGGAAGTCCATCAGATTCCCAGCTCCATTCACCTCATCCGTGGGAGTGGCATTGCTGATCACTTAAGAAAAAAAACACACAGTCAGCTAAAAACTAACTCAACCACTTAGCCTACAAAACAAGAATAACCAGGACTAACAAGTTTTTTAACCACGTCATACCTAACCCTACCCAGAGTAAAGGGTTCGTTAAAGTAATCCATACAAAATCCATACAAATCTAGACATGAATGATGCAAAAATATGTCTACATAAAAGGAGCTTCCTAAATGTCATACCAAGCTCCTCTGTTCAGAGATGTATAACTATCAATGGAGATATTTGATATTTGAAAGATCTGTAGAGAATTTTGAAACTGTGAAACTTTAACTGCAATGCTGCAAAAAAGTAATTCTTTTTTTTACCACACATGTATTAAAGCTTGGCATTTAATACAAAAAATACTGTACTATTGTTGCTTATTTGTGATGTTTAAGAATTTTAAACTACTTTTACCACAGTGTTAATTACACTAAATACACCAACTGTTGGTTACCAGTGGTTGGTTAGTTCCGCAAGTCACAAAGATGTGTGTTGGAGGAGGTAAAAGAAAAAAGTTAAATAAAGCAACAAATCATAATTTGTTGGGAGAAAAAATGGTTTTGCAGAACTGTTTTATAAAAGCATTATCACACTGTTGTGTTGGATATTGTGAAAAATTGTATTGAATTTCAATTATATATTATATATCAGTAAATTGGCACTGCAAGCAAACCAATGTTTAACGTCTAATACCCAGAAGGCCTCTGTGAAAGGGCAGGCCCTCTGTTTTTCTGTTACATCAGAGAAAAACACATGCCGTGCAAGGACTCAATTTGGGGAAGTAAAAAATAAACAGACAGGAAAAGACAGATTTAAAACCATAATGTTAACTAAAAACAGCTTTGATCATTTAGAGAATTTACATAGTAAATATAATGTAGTACCAGTTATGAATATACAGAGTTAGCCAAAAAAATACAGGAAAGAAATGTATTGTATCAATAGGTAATACTAAATTTATTGACCTATGTTATATATTAATAATAAGATTACGATTATAATAATAATATAATATTATAATATTATATTGCTATAATATATATCATACTATTTTTCTTTTTCTAAAATGTGTATAAATTTTTGGCTAACATCCTCTCTCTCTGTTTCTTTATTAATTGTTTGGTAAAAAATATCACTCACTCACTCACTCATCTTCTATACCGCTTTATGCTGTATTCAGGGTCACAGGGACCTGGAGCCTATCCCAGGAGGCTTAGGGCACGAGGTACATCCTGGACAGGGTGCCAATCCATCGCAGGGCACACACACATACACACACTCACACACCCATTCACACTACTACTAATATTAATTAATATCATTATTAATGGTAGTAATAGTATTAGTGGTAATAATAATACTTATTAACTTTCAGGGGGACCAGACTATAAAATCCAACAAATAAAAGATACAATGTTTTCACATATACTCCCCTTCCTTTATTAATGACTTATTCATATGTATCTTTTTGTTTTTGTTTAGTTATATTGGAAATAAATTACAAAATTGTGCTGAAAATTAAAAATGAATTTTAAAAAATACATTGAATAGACATGAATAACACCCTATTTTATGTAATAGCTCAGGAATAGGGCAGATGTATGGACACCTAATAAACTAGCTGTGTGCCATCATTAACATAACATTTGCAAAACAGCGAGACGCTAACAAAAACTCAAAGCAAGCGAGACGTTACACTACTAGTAGTAAAAGAGAATACCGTTATAACATAAACGAGATGATTGCTGTAAATCATAACATATATCATGTTAATTATGAGACGTGAAACAGGTGCAGTTTCATTTCCCGGAGCAGAAATGCACACTACAAAGTCACGCTTGTACATTAAGGTCCTGCTTACCTTCTGCCTCCGCCATTATTAAATATATAAAATGTTTTTTTTATTCGTTCTCTTAGATCCTTTTATGTAGCCTAACCATTATTACAAAAAGACGCCACTTAATAAAGGGCTAAATAATAATACCGAGCTAGTAAATAGAATAGCCGTCACTTTCCCAGCATGCAACGGGGTGCGTCTTAAATCGGCAACAAAAAAAAAAGCCTTACTGAAAAAAAAAATCCATCTTGTTCTGACACGCTATCAGCTGAATGTTGTGCTTTAGCTTACTTATTAATGGCGAAAATAATTAATAAACTTTTTTTAAATAATTTTTTTTTTTATAAAATTCCCATGATTGAGCTTTTATAGCAGAGTCAGCATTTACTGGCAAACATGTATGTGTCTACCAGCTTGGCCTGTGTTTTGGGAGCTGGTAGATGGCAGTGGTGAGGTAGCTCGGGTTTTCACATGATACAATACCATTTCAGGTCGTAATAATATATGATTTAATTAATGTAGTCTCCAATTGCTATATAACCAAGTTTGTTTACCAGTTTGTTTTAGGTAATCCAGACCTACCTGCCTGAGGTACATCGACCTCCCAATGACGTAGAAAGGAATTCAAATGTTGCTAGCCTATTACATTTATTTGATTAAAGTTTAACACGTCTGTTTAAACTTTAAGTTTTTTTACCCAGTGATTGGTTGTCCTTTTTTTATCATAACTAATTTATAATCAGAATCAGTTTTATTGGCTATGGTAACAAACACAAGATATTTGGTTATGGCTTTTGGTGACTCTCAAGAAGTCTAGAAATAAATACAAAGTATATATTAACAGACAATATTCACATCATTGTAAATTTGTGTAACATATTGTATTGTACAAACATACAAAGACATATTAAAGAGAAGAAAATACAGATTAAGTAAACAAATCAACAATATGCATAAAGTGCATAGTGTCCATGATAGTGCTATAATGAGCATATGATATACTGTACAATATAGGGTGCAAAAAGAATGAGTAGTGGTAGTGCAATGATAGTACTGTATGTATCAAATACATGCAGTAATTGGAAATATGAATGTGCAATTAGTGTGTGAACAGCATTTTGATATTTCTACAGCAGATAGCGGGCATATAGTGGACTGCTGATCAAATTGTTTCTGGTTTAAGCACCCACAGGCCTGACATAAGAAACTGCCACTGAAACAATGGATATATCCAAGGATGTATGCTGGTCAGCTGTTTCCTAAGGAAATAATCTGCTTATGGAACATCTGCCAGAAGGGGGCGTTGTGTGAAGATTCTGCAATTTCCTGGTACCTGTGGAGTATATGGGTGAACACAAGAGCAATGATCTTGTTTTTCCCACTGTTTTCCTAACTGCTCCAAAACAGACAGCAATGCATATTTAGAGGACAGATTCTTTATGTTTGTTGCATCACTTAAATTTTGATCACTGCCTTTTAAATTCTTATTTTTAAGTCCTGCATTTGTCATTTTTATGATAAAAAATAAAATACATTAAAATGGCTATTTTTCAGTGTCACAATTCAAACAATAATTTTTTTAAATGCAAATTATTCATATTTCTTTAACGGGGTCATACGGGCCTACATGCACTTTTTCAAGCTGTTTGGACTGAAATGTTTGTTAGGAGAGTGTGTACACAACCACTCTACAATGATAAAGAGCTGCCCAGTGATTTTCTTGTCATTTATTAAAATAACATGCCCCTTCTGAAATCAGGCCAATCTCAAATGCCTGTCGATGTAACGCCACACCGCATGAGGCCGCTCCTACTATAGTTGATTGACACCGATGTTTTAGCAAAGACCCGCCCCGAGTGAGAAGAAGCTGTCGGCCATTGTTTTTCGCCGCTGGAGCAAAATGTCGCCTAAGCGAGTGTGGTGTACAGTTGTTGGGTGTAATAGCAAACACAGCAGTCGTCATTCACTACCGACATCTGAGTCGCTGAGAACGCAGTGGCTGAATTTAGTTTTTAAAGCTAACGTTCCCGCTGATCTACCTAAATGCGTTCATGTTTGCACTAATCATTTTACACCAGACTGCTTTATAAACGCGGGTCAATATAAAGCAGGTTTCGCTAGGAAGCAGCTCCTAAAAAATGGATCTGTACCAACGCTTCGTGTTCCTGCTTCATCTTCACCAGGCTCGGTGAGTGTAATTTCTTTTTCTACGAATCTTTGGAGATCGCCTTTTCTAATAATCACGATGATTGCGGTGTGTAAGTTAACTTACACTCTCATAGAACATGGTTATGTAGTCTTCTCTATGTACAGCCGTCTCTATATAATCCCTAATCGCCCGTTTATAATAAACAATGCATTAAGGTGATTGTCTAGTTGCAAACTGTGTACGTAGTCGGAAAACTATATTATGCTTACCTTTGTAACGTTAGATGGTTAATAACGATGTCTGTCAAAGATTAAGAAGTCATGTAAACACATCAGTAAACACATCGCGTTCGTATCTCTCTTAGTAAGCTTCTCCGCTTTTGTTGTTGTTGCTCGCGGCAGCGTAACAGCCCGTTAATTCATGCCCATGTAGTGATGAGAAAGACAAATCGAGTCGATGCATGTCCATTCTTTAAATTTCTGCATTGTCAGGCGATATTACAAACTTCCGGGTGGGTTCCGTACTTAAATGAAACCAAAAACTACTTAAGAAAACAGGCTCAGGCCCTATATTCCAGCGTTTTCCAGTTTGGACTGCATTACCCACAAAGCATTGCCCGCACTGCGTTGTGGGCAATGCTTTGTGGGTAATGCAGTCCAAAGCATTGCCCGCACTGGACTACACTCCCGTGGCTATACCCCACGTGTGTTGTGAAGACACGCCCCACAGAACTGGGGGCGGGCTCAGCAGAGATCATAAGCATTTAAAGGAGCATGTACTGAAACAGGTTGCTGAGAACAGAGCTAGTTTTTACCAGTTAAAAGTAGTGTTTTTTTACACAACCATTGAGAATTTTTAATTAAAGTATATTACAAACTTTTCATTAGGACCCTAAAGAATCATATTAACATTTAATGAAAAATGGGATGTGTGGGACCTTTAAGAGTATTGATACTAAAATTGTTGTAAGCTTCTAGAAGCATATTAACTACCAGAGAGTGTAAAACACTATTTCTGAAATTCTTATCATGGTGTAAAGGTATTGTTTCATATTCAAAAGGGTTTGATATTTTCAAGGGTTTAACTTTGTCATTCTCAGAAGTAACTGTGTGGAGTGATGTTTTAAAATAACTGGGTATCTAATCAATTTGCTTTTCATACTTTTGCTGGGCAAAAGTAAGGCCAAATAAAAATAAAAAAAAAATTAGCTTTCACCTTCCATCCGGTATTTGGATTAAGATATATTACTAGTCAGTGACACAATTTAAGTGGCATACAGAATAAATAGATGGATGATAGGCTTTATTATAAATTATGATCAAGCAGCAGTTTTAAAAATTTACTAAGTTAATGTTGACTCTCATTTGTGGCAAAACATACATGTACAATATCTCACTTTTCCAAAGTACATAAAAATTCACGTATGAACGCTAATACTACCGTTTGGGACTCATCAATCGGGTTTTTGATGAGGAAGTAGGGCCGGTCTTTGTCGAGAGTCGCAGAATCTGACTCGTTTGTGAACGTCAACACAGCAACAGAAGGTGCGCAGGAAATCTTTTTGCCGATAGGATTGGACCTAGAACAGGCAGATTGAATATTGAGTACTGGCGCCCTCTGTGGTAACACAACGCAATAATAAACACGGAGTGCCTCTGATATTATGAGAGTTACTTTAAAAGATCTACTTCACTGTCAGTGTTTTGGGTTCTTATCATACTTTAGCATTAAAATACGATTTATTATAGATATAATGACTATATTGCAACATTTCCAAAATAAAAGTCCAAAGACATTTTATGTGCATTTATGTAAAAGTCTATCTAATGAATGTGTTAGTTGAGTTTAGTGACGTCTAGTGTGTGTGTGTGTGTGTGTTCTCTTTGTTACTCTGTGGCTTCCATGTTTAGACTCCTACCAGTGAACATCCCCGTCTGCATAGCACTTTGTCCCCTGACATGGCCCACAAGAAAAGCCTTTTGTTTGATTTTGTTTGCTCTCAGCAGTTTTTATTATCATCATTTGAGATGATGTCCCAAGGACAAGGGAAATACACGTCACACTCCCAGCAACTTATCACACAGATAATGTTAATTAACACAATCACCATAATTATATTACACATATTCAATATCTGAGGTGATTCGCAGTACAATTAAGGCATACCCTTATTTCTAAAAGACAGCAAAAATGACTTAGGTTTATTGTTATTACTATATCAACCCATCCTCATTTATACAAATGGTTTTCGAGTCTGGTTCTGATATAACACTTGGCCTACACATGTTGTTGTTTTTTCCTGCTTTATCACCTACTTCAATTAAGAAAAAGCTGATTCGTCACATCAGATGTGTCGGGAACTGAGAAAACAGCTAAATGTGCAGGGCATTTGTTCTTCCAGGATTAGGGCTGAGAACCACTTGCTTAAACCTCTTATACCTGTGTAGGCCCATGGGAGAACTATCCCAGGGAGTTCCATATGCCATGGTACAACCCTCAGTGTGGTGCCAAGCACACAAACAAACACACATTAAGGACAATTTGGAAACAACAGTCAGCCCGCTCTGCATGTCTTTGGCGTCCCTGGAGAAAACCCAGCAAAAATCAAGGGAACATTAACGCACACAGAGCAAAGGTGAGATTCAAACCCCCAAGCCTAGAGGTGTGAGGTAACAGTGCTAACCACACCATGTTCTTTCAACACTGTCTTCTACTGCTTCTAGTTTTGGATTATTAAAAAAATAATAATAATTCTTATTTTACTTTTGTCTTTTCATATCTTAAAAGTGTGAAAACTTAGCTGGTTGCTTGTATTCAAGAAAGGCAGAATGACTGGTGATCAGTTGATTGAAGCCACAATTTAATATTTTGGCCATGAATAATTATATTATCCTCTGAGATACCTGTACCTGAAGCTTTCAACTTAACATGCTGGAATGTCATAATTAATTTTTTACCCTGAGTTAATTATTTGTTAAGAATGAGCAGATAAAATACTTAGAATAGAATTTGCTTATCTAATAGTACATCCATGTGCCCATGCCAGTGACTCTTGTTAGTCTTTATGTATCATTCCAAGACTGAAGTACAGTGGAATAAATCATTGATGAGAATTATGTTCCTATGGCCTCGGTTATGTAATTAAATGTTTTCTCAGAATCTTATAAATTTTTTAATACAGTAGCTGACACTAGTTCACTTCACTCCATAACAAAATGAAAAAAATATATAATAATCTTGTGGCGTGGATGTACAGTATTCATTTAAAATGTTTAACAAATATGTTCTCTGTATATGTGAAACTTGTGAGATCCCAAAGTATGCAATAACTGGACAATGATTTCACCAGAGTGACAAAGACAAAACAGGGATAAATAAAGATTCTCGTTTTACATCTATCTAAATTGTTAGGGGGTTTTTTTGTTGTTTTTTTTTTCTACTACATGTGAACATTCACAACACTCCACTAATCGAATCTACATTTCTGAGCCAGCCCGTTTATGATGTTCTTCCCACATGTTCTGCGAGGGACTGTTTGGAAATGATCTGCATGTGTGAATACTGCTGTTGTTTTCCTGCACATTTCCCTCAGCACTGATCAGTGCCGCTCAGACAGACACGACATCAGCAAGAGGAGGGCAACATGTCAGAACGATGCCGTCCTCCTGGCTGTTCCTGTTAAGTGCACTCCTTCAAAGGAGACTCACTAAAGAAGAGGGAATCCTATTAATGCTTGAATAAGAAGGCAGCACAGTGGCATCTCTGCCAAAAAGAGAATAAGCACTGGAGTACCATCATGGATTCAGGAGTATGTGTTCTCGAGCTTCTTGGTGTCTTCTTTTCTTTAAGCGCCTGGCTCTTCTCACTGACCACCACTTTGTTGTCCCAGTGGCTCACACTGTCCACTGATCTTCTACCTGCCGAGAGCTACGAGCTGGGATTGTGGGGGACATGTGTGGTGCAGGAGTTGGGTATTCTGGAGTGCCGGCCGTATGACAGCCTCCTCGGACTCCCACCGGATATCCGCTTGGCTCGAATCCTTATGTGTGCCACCTTGGCTACCGGTTTAATGGGAATATCTTTTGCAATCCCAGGTATCTACCTGGTCAACGGCTGTAAAGGGACCGAGACAATGAGAGAGAAGAGGACGCTAAAGATAATGGGGGGAGTGCTTTGCTTTGCTGCAGGAATCATGGGTTTGGTTCCCGTGTCCTATGTAGCCCACCTGACTGTTTTGAGATTCTTTGATGAGTCAGTTCCTGATGTGGTTCCACGCTGGGAGTTTGGTCAGGCACTGTTCTGGGGATGGACTGCAGCGTTTTTGCACATTGTCGCTGGATCATTGCTAATTACCTCTTGCATCTGGCTGCAAAATGTGCCTTGTCCACTGCCAGAGGCTCTGCCACTTCAAGGAGGACATGTCAGTCCTAAACTTTCTCCAGCGAGGAGGACAGAATATGTTTAATAAGTGTTAGTCTTTTAAATGTTATATTCCCAATAACCACATACAACTAAACCACAGAGAGATTATTTTAGTGAAATGGAAACTGCACTGTATGTGTTGTGCAAAATTACAGGATGCTGCTCTTTAAATTTTTTTTAACAAAGGTAATTTCTTCTCTTTTTTTAGCATTTTTGTTTCATACTCTGCACAAAGAATACTGATATGAATCAGTGTCAACAATATAAAGTGTTTCAAACATATTGTTTATAAGTTTTCATGAATTTTTCATGCTTGAAAAATTTAATTTGTGGCCAAATGGGTTAAAACTGATCAAGAAAAACTGATGTTGAAGAATTTGTTTGTGCTATCAACACAAAGTTGCTGACCAGTGTTTTAGCTTTGAGATCCATTAGGCTGTATGCATCGTACCTAAAACATATTTTACTGTTGTTTTTATTATTATTAAGTCTCACTAGTATCTTTATTTTTTGTCTGCATGTTTTATTAAAAGTAACTGTGGCCATGCTAGCAGGAGAGTTATATGCCTGCTTTCTATGTCACTTTATTTTACTCGCTCTCTTCAGTGTCTGCGTGTACCTGTGTGTTCATGGTTCTGTCACCTGTCCATATTAATGTAAAGTATAATCTATTTATATTGAATGTTTATAATTCTGCATTACTCCCCAAGAAACCTTCCTGAGAAAGTTTTTCGACTGCTACTGTAACATTTGTAAAAAGACAATTTGTGATCGATATGTGATTTTTGGATGCGATGACATTTTGAAGTTTGCACGACATTGTGTTTGTTTTTCTACATTCTAACAATTAATGATGAACCCGAAATCTATTTTTTTATTCTAATCTTATTATCATGCCAAGTCATGCCAAAAACTGAATGATGAAATGTGTGGAACAAAAGACAGAATGCTAATATGCCAAAAACACTGTAATGTATTTACAACAATAGCAATAAATAATTACTGAAAAAGAAATGAATAATAAGCTCAATCCATACTTTTAATAGAGAGTAATTTTTTTAATGTTGTTACAATGGGAGATTTTTTTTTTATTATTTATTCTGGATATTACATGCTACTGACTTCTGTGGGATTTCTTCAGGTACAATCTATTTTTTTATTTTTATTTCTACAAACGTATATATTTCCCAAATCTATATATATAGTATATCAAGTAATGTGATGTATATATGTATAATGTCCACAGCTTTATTCATATTCATATTATTATTATTATTATTATTATTATTATTATTATTAAATTCACCAACAAAATAAGTATTGGCAATAAAGATAAACCTGCCTGTTTTTACAGACTTGTAAGACATACAATTGATTAATTCTCTGTGCACCATGATTTGTTTCTTGAAAAAAACCCTGACAAAGCAGGATTTTTGGAAGCAGCAGTTGAGTGTAATCCTCCCTGATCCTCCTGTCTGCACTTCTACACTAAGCTACAGTTAATGACCAATGATGATACAGTTACGCAACCTGGCTCAAGACATCTTTAAAATTTTCTTAGCAGTTCTTAAAACCATTCTATTTTTCCCATCCAGAGTGTAATCATTTGCCTTTGATGTGTCCCACTGCTGACGTGTGTGTGTGTGTGTGTGTGTGTGTGTGTGTGTGTGTGTGTGTGTGTGTGTGTGTGTGTGTATGTGTGTGTGTGTGTAAAGCTCTCTTTGTTGAGCTTCCACAATGGACTTATTTATCTTTGTATGCTAATCTCACCATCTTTAGACATACAAAGGTTTCTTCACCACCACAACAAGCACATGGTCCTCTCACTAGCTGCCCGTTTCCTACCCACTTCCTTTGTGCAAATGAAGCATGGATTTCAAAGTTCTGTTTAAGGTTCTGATCTCCAAATGTGAAAAGGATGAGATGTCACTTGCACTATAGAAATTATAACATGTTACATTTATCAGTAAATTTGTATGTCTTGTAATGCTTGTACACTGCCATATTGATGCAATTATTCAGTCAACATAGCAACAGAATGCTTAAAAGCATGCAGATCGAGATACTCAGAAACAAGGTTCATTGAATTTTTATATCAAAATCTGAATAAGAAAAAAATCTCAGTGACTTTAACTGTGGTATGGTTGTTGGGGTAAATGGGCTGGTTGGGGTAAGACTGTTGCTCTCTGGGGATTTTCACGTTTCAAGTTTTTAGAATTTATATAGAAACGGATAAAAAGCAAAAAGCATCAAATAAGCAACAAGTGAAAACGCCTTGTTGACGAGAGAGGTCCAAGGGGAATTTGAAATGATCAGATTATTCTGAGCTGAATAACTATGTCTTCTAATACAAGAAAACATGGTAACTCAAACGACCAGTCTTTACAGTACAACCATGCAGGAAAGCATCTGCAAAACCACCCCAAACCTTATGGCAGATGGGCTACAACAGCAGAAGAAAACCTTGAGTTTTCAGCCATGAACAAGCTGCAGTTGGTTTAGACTTTTAGTTAACCCGAACTGTAAATTAAATATTTTTGTAAAAAATATTTTACAAATATTTTTTTAATTGTCAGTAGGTCACTTCCAGACTTGTGATTTTGGTGAGCAGAACTGAACCCTGACGTTTTCGTCTGTTGTAGTAGCCTATTAACGTTAATGTATGATGTGTCATGCGTTCTAAGATGCTTTGGTGCTCATTGTACCATGCCCACTGAAGCCTGTGACTGGTATACAGCACGTATAACTGTAACTCTATCTGCTGAACAATACTGATATACCCAAAAGTATTGGGCCCCCATTTCTTTACATTAAATTATGTACTGAAAAGTGCCTAAAGATACAATTTTTAAAAATGTTGTTTATGTAACAATCTGAGCAGCAACCTTATTGTGGAAACCTCATAGTCATCTGTCTTAACATTCAGCATTCAGCATCACTAGTATGGTAATAACCAGCCTAACCATCTATCATCATCTGCACCTGCCTAACGGGAATGATTCATAGGTCACTGTGTGGTTTAATGAACAAAAAGCATTTCTCTGAAACTGCTCATGTATGAACTTAACTGAACTGAAAATGAGGGACACATCTTGCCACAAGGCCAAAAAAGACCTTCAGGAAGCCCCGAGAACTATTCCTCATGATTACATACTGTACTGTAGGAAAGAAAAATTAGGGTTTGCTTGAGACTTTTGCACAGTACTGTATGACAACACATGGTCAAGCACTTAAATTAGTACTTTAGTATTTAGTTTAAATTTTTATAAATTTTTTTAATCAGTTTTTTTTTTTTCGATACATTGTTCTGTACTTCTCTGATGTAGGGAACTATCATGAGGATGTGGTTTTGAAGATGTGTTTTTCAGGATGTGTGAGACTACAAAGCACTTCTGTAATTCACTCTGGATAAGGCTGTCTGCCAACTGCCATAAATGTAAATGCAAATGTAAATGAGTGACTGCCTAGACAATTGCATAATTGAGTTGTGGTACTGGTTTTCCTAATCAAGTTCAAGGTGAGTGTACATTGTTATCATTAAAAGTACATTAAAAGAATAAGTGAAACATCTACTCCACTGCAGCCTCCCCTGTAACAGTTATGAATCAGAGTCTGATATTTTTATACTTTATAATTTCGAACACATACCACAATTGCCATTACTCACATCTCAGGATCATGGCTCGTCTTGTGCTGTGTAGAAATCATACGTCCTGACTCCTGCCCCAGCCTTGGAGCCAGTCAATCTGCTGAGAAAGGCCTTTTGTTCTGCCAGCATCAGCCGGTTCACAGTGCTGAGCTCACGTATAGTCGGGTTGGCACATGCTGCATTTCCAGCCTAACAATTAATACTGCTTTGAGAAGACTGAGGATGTGCTTACGTGCCCTGCCGCTGCCTTCCTCCACTGTGGTTCAAGTCAGCAAGGGGGTCAGAGGGGTCATGGACTTCATGTCCTATACTTATAAAATGTGAATTAGGGTCTGGAAAACGTATTACGTGGATAAGGAGTACTCAAATGTGGACCAAACATCACATCACATGCAGCTCACAATGTAATTAGACACATGTGTCACAAATACATGCTTTAGGTATTCATTTTGTGTCAGAGGTTTCACTGTTGACAAGGAACCACACCCCCAGTTTGAGTTCTGTACTTTTTTTCTGTACTCCTTAACCAATCCAGTAAATCTATACAGTATTATATATAGTTTTCGCTATTTGATTAGTTACATCTGTTCAACTGTCCATTAGTGAAATTATCTAACCAGCCATGATCAAGACCATCTGCTGGAGTTCAAACCAAGCATCAGAATGAGGAAGAAAGGCTTATTTCTTGGCATAGTTGGCATAGTTTGGCATAGTTGTTGGTGCCAAGCAGGCTGTTCTGAGTATTTTGGAAAATGCTGATCTACTGGGATTTTCACACACCACATGCCTTGGGGATTACAGAGAATGATCTAAGAAAGAGAAAATATCCAGTGAGTGGCTGCTCTCTGTGGCAGTGCATACTTCCGCATCACAGCCGTGCTTACAGTATATTCTGTACAAAAGCTCTCCTTTTCATGTGATATTGCTTAAATAACAGGAACTAAATAAAGCATATGGAACTAAAAGATACATACTACAGTGTTTCATTCTTTAATAAACAAATGAATAGTACTGGAACACTGTTGTGGTGTAAAGCAATAAAAAACATCAGACATTGTCTCGAAAAAATAACAAAATTCAAAAGTAGTCTCAAAAGTGAGTCTATATTCCATATATAAAATATATTTTTCCCTGCCAGCTTTATTTTGTTAACCAACATCTATAAAGATGCCACTTAAAAGCATATAAAAAAAAACTCATAAACCCGTCACCTGTCTAACATCCTGCTAGCAGATAGAATGTAATGAAAACATTTAAAAATTCAATAACATTTTTAACGATTCAATAACAATGTGAACCGCTTAAATATTGAGTCATTCATTTATAGCATATTATACAGTAAATGTATTATTTTGCAGAAACCACACTTGAAGGAACAGGAAATTGTTTTAAGAGCTAATGTCCTTAAAGTGGTAGATCATTATAAGGAGATAAGGAAAATAATCTACCACCGGGCTTGGAGCATGACTCATAAGAATCCGATGACACAAATACTATCTCTGTCCGTGGCCTCATTAGTCATAACTCGCATAGTTATAGTCAAAATAGACAGTTAGGTGTTTTCCTTTTTTAAAGTTAACAATGCTAAAAATACATGAACATAAGAAAACAAAGGTATAGGTTTTAACCCTGATTTACCACGATATCATGGGAGACCCTTTTCAAAGAGCTGTGATGCTATAGAAAATAAATTAACCCCTTCTGACCAATCATAATCAAGTATTCTGCGGTGCTGTGATATAACTCTATACAGAATCACACATAAGGTCACATTTAAAGTAATACAGATGTCAGGGTTTTATTTCATCATTTAGATTTGATCCCTCACTTTCATTAAACAAAAAAAAAAAAAATCACACAATGCCAATGTGACACTGGTGTCATTTAAAAAAAAAGAAAACTCACAATATTAGCATTCATTGTGTATCTGCGTGAGCTGTTTGCAATGATGTCAAGTGTTAAATCCCATGAGAACTGTATGTTTATGAATAACTTTCCAATTAGTGTTCTACCCCAAAGGACACACACACTTTAATTGCACTAATGTGGTTTGTCTTGTAAACAATCTGACCAAATCTCCTTTCAAAAACATAAGCATTTCAATGAATACACAATTGAGTGTTAACAATCATAACATGAGTTTATGACTGGAAAATGAAAACCCACATTTAGCCATCCTTCTGCGACTGGAATGCACGGTTGTCAATACCGCTGAAGTTCTTTCTGCTTTGCACTATCATCTGTTTGGATTTCATATGATCTGCCATCCCAGTTTCAATCAGTCCACAGGAGTTTCCCTTTGTCCTTGAAGGACTGATTTTGGTACTCAGTCCTTCTGGCAGCTTGTAACACAGAAACACTGTTCCACTCAACACCACCATGATGGAAGCAAAAATTCCAACAGCGATACCAGGACCAACATATTGATCATGAGGAGCTGGGGGCATGTAGAAGTTGGGTGGAAAGTTGATGGTCTGGTTAGTCACCACAGCGTTTAAGTTCCAGAAAAGAGGAATTAATGAAGTCACACCAGCAAGTAACAAAAGTCCCCCACCAAAAGAAAAAGCCAGAGTGATCGATCTGGTCTCGTCAACTCCAAAGTAGACATTCCTGAGTCCATAAATAACACTGGAATTGCCAAAAAGTCCCAAGATGAATGCAAGCAGCATGAGCACCTGAGCTGCAGCAATCTCACTAGGTGTGTAAGCGTCTGTCAGTTGCATCCGCTGGCAGTAAACGACCTCGTACTGAGACGTGACAAGCACATTGGAGAAAAAGCACACTCTCCAGATGCCCACCCAGGCCAGGCCAGAGCTGATGACAGACAGGTCGGAGACCTCCCAAACCCTCCACTCCACCAAGCCTACAGTCACGATGGTGAGGATCCAGCCAGTGGCACTCACCCAGAGCCCCACAAACTGGGCGTGTGCAGTGTGGGCCAGGTATGGCATGATACACTAGCTTTTACAGTCCGATAAAGTTGTAAGCAGTTGTACATTCTTCCATCGTGGCGTAAAGCACACACGTTTCCTGAGTATCCGGGGATCGGTCTCTGTTTGATTTAATTTGTGTAAAATGGACTCAGCTCTCTGTGCAAGTCTTGGTTTTTTGCTGATCCCTCTTGTCCCGTTTCCAAGAAACCTGGCAAACACACCAGTGGCATCCCTTGGAGAGAGTGAGAAGGAGAATGAGAGAGAGAAGAAGGAGATGTAGGCAGTTATTGCAAATTAGCAGGAACATACTAAGGCTGTTTAGGGAAGTAAATACACAAAAACAGGAATAAATAAGTTAAAAAAATTCACAGAACTGATATTTCCCAAAGCAACAGTTCATTTACAGTTTTCATTACTGTTGCTATGATGCCGTAAAGGATACAAAAGAAATCTACTTATAATTATTTACTTTATAAGTCAGACCAATATTTTTTTTTAAAAATCCAGTTTTCAGCATATCACATCAGCAATCACCAGACCAACAACTAAAAACTGAACTGTTCCTTTTATTGAAATCAACATCTCATTGCACTTCACAATTTCTGCTAATTAAAGGTCACAACAACACATTTTTTTTCCTTTTAGCTAATGAACAAAGGAGAAACAAACTATGACTAGTGATGACAAACCCGTAAGCTTTATAAGCATAAAAGCCTTACAATGTTTATTTATTCATTTTTTGCACAATTATACATAAATAACATAAACACCAAACATAATTAAAAGATAACTGGAATACTTGAATATTTTTATGTCTAAATTGTCTATTTAAATTTTACTTTAAAACCACAACCTCCGAAATGATGTACAGTCATTCAGAAACATATGTTATTAGGGCGCAAATATATATATATATATATATATATATATATATATATATATATATATATATAAATGAACAAAAATCCATTCAGAAAATCTAAACTATAACTAAAGCTGTCCTCACCTTAAGCAGTTCAATGATGATGTTTAAAGCACAATACAAAGGTTTAACATTGCACCTGAAACTCAGTAAGAGCCTCACTTCCTCCTCACAGCCATTCAGAGTAAATATAAAAAGGACTGTATGTATCAATTATTAACCACTCATACACACTCCTTCCAGATGACGGGGCTGACGTCCTCAATAAAACCATCACAGCACCTATGCCACAGATATTGTTACGGTCAGATGTTGTAAAGCTGTGTAAAATGGTACAATAAAATCAAAGGATGTGGGACAAGCCTTTTTTTTTTTTTGCTTCTACCATCAAAGCAATTGAAATTTATGGCGCAGTGAACATGAAATTAGGCAATATGCCAGGAATTGTGACAGAATTTATGAGAAAAGTCACAATTGGTTAAAAGGTGTGGCATTTTGTTAAATTGCCTACATGGCCTAACTTCCTAAATGCTGCTTGGTGAAAAAAACAAACAAAAAAAAAAACAATAAAATTCCACTTAAATACTCATTTAATGCTGACAATTCAAATACATCAGTTTTTTTATAGTTGTAGTTTTATATAGATGATGGAGTATATCATCAGGATCTTAAGTAAAGGGATACAGTACAGTATGTCTGTTGTGCTTGAACATTGACTCGACTGCACCCTGACCATTTATGTCCCTGTATCTATATAGCTCTGGGAGGCTTTGAGGAAGTTTTAGAGTCAGCTGTAAGGAGAACCCAGTGTTGCATCATACTCAAAATAGGTTATCACCTAATACTTCTGACATACAACATGGGACTTTTAAAGCTATAATAAAAATTGAAGATAAACATACAGTGCATCCGGAAAGTATTGACAGCTCATCACTTTTTCCACATTTTGTTATATCACAGCCTTATTCTAAAATAGATTAAATAAATTTAAAAAAATCAGAATTCGACACACAACACCCCATAATGACAACATGAAAAAAGTTTACTTGTGATTTTGGCAAATTTATTAAAAATAAAAAAAATTAAGAAAGCACATGTACATAAGTATTCACAGCCTTTGCAAAATTGAGCTCAGGCACATCCTGTTTCCCTGATCATCCTCAAAATGTTTCTCCAGCTTAATTGGAGTCCACCTGGTAAATTCAGGTGATTAGACATTATTTTGAAAGGCACACACCTGTCTATATAAGGTCCCACCGTAGACAGAGCACAAACCAAGCATGAAGTCAAAGGAACTGTCTGTAGTGCTCAGAGACAGGATTGTCTCGAGGCACAAATCTGAGGAAGGTTACAGAAAAATTTCTGCTGCTTTGAAGGTCCCAATGAGCACAGTGGCCTCCATCATCCGTAAGTGGAAGAAGTTCGAAACCACCAGGACTCTTACTAGAGCTGGCCGGCCATCTAAACTAATCAGGTCTATATGGTAGAGGGGCCAGAGAGTCTCATCAGACCTGAGAATTTTGTTTCTCATGATCTGAAAGTCCTTCAGGTGCCTTTTGGCAAACTTCAGGCGAGCCGCCAGGAGCATGTGGAGCCACTACAATAAGCTGCCAGGAAGAAAACTTCTTTCTTTTACTAAGAAGTGGCTTCCGTCTGGCCACTCTATCATATATGCCTGATTGGTGGATTGCTGCAGAGATGATTGTCCTTCTGGAAGTTTCGCCTCTCTCCACAGAGGACCTCTGGAGCTCTGACAGTGTGACCATTGGGTTCTTGGTCACCTCCCTGACTAAGGCCCTTCTCCTCCGATCACTCAGTTTAGATGGCCGGACAGCTCTAGGAAGAGTCCTGGTGGTTTTAAACTTCTTCCACTTAGGGACGATGGACAATGACATAGATGTGGGAAATGTGGGGAAAAGGGATGCGCTGTGAATACATTCCAGATGCACTGTATACTGATGACGTTTTAAAGGTTAGTATTTAAACCCCTGCATACACATGAAATTATCCAATCAGCCAATCATGTGACAGAATTCCATAAATGCATAAATGTTTGTAGATAAAGGTCAATATTTTAGTTAATGTTCATAACAAACAGAAGGGGGGATGATGATTTGATAACTGAATGAATGAAGAGTTCTATAATGTTCCCATCAACATGTTCCTATCAAAGTGACCAATAGGTTTATACTGTATCCCCCTTAAAATGTTTACAGTATATATCATATTAGTTCTTAGTTCTAAACATTCTTATATTCTTATATTCTTATATTATATGCACAATATACAACAACATTACTAAAATGAAGCTCCTTCGGTTCATTTAGGTATTTTTCTACCCATTAAAAAAAGAAAAAAAGAAAAAGAAGAAAAAAAAGCTCATCAATGCCCCAACTAACGAGAAAACTGTTATATACTGTAAAACACCATCTGCATAAAAGCCACATGTATATTTTATGCATTCAAATAACATACACTCCATTTGGTTTGGATTCAGGTATGCACATTCAAAAATCAGAGTTTCAAATATTTCACAGTTGTGGCTACATCTAGTACATCTTTATGTGTTCTAAACCCTCTTACAGTATAATGGACATCTACACTGATCAGTAACGGCACTAGCCACCACAGACACCACAGCACACCACCAGAGATCTTGTCGAGTCATACCCTTCAGGGCCAGAGCCACCCCAATAGCATTAAGGGGAAGATAAACCACATTGGGCTTAATGTTATTGCTAAACAGGGTATATATACTGTACTTTTTACAGTTAGAAGGCCAGTGAATATTTATAAAAAACTTGTATTTTGGTAGGCAATAAATTGGTGCCCTATCCATGATATTCTGCCACACCACTTATCCGCTCCCCATACTGGCTTCCTTTAGCTTCCCGCATTAAATTCAAAATCCTGATGCTTGCCTACAAAGCTAAAAATGGCTCCACACCAACTTACCTCTCGCATCACGTTCCCTCTGATCTTCCAGCACTGCTCATCTGGTCCCACCGTCTCTCAGGGATCAAAGAAGACATGCATCCAGACTCTTTTCTGTTCTGGCACCTAGGTGGTGAAATGAACTTTCTCTAGATGTCCGTACAGCTGAGACTTTGGCAATCTTTAAATGACGACTCAAGAGACATCTATTTCCTCAAAGCACTTTTTGTGCTGGATAAGAGCACCTGCCAAACGCCTACTGTAAATGTAAACGTAAATATTACGGCTACATGCTTATTTTTCACATGATAGGATCCCGATCCATTCTAAATGGCCATGACAAAGTGCTTAATAATGATTTATGAACAAATAGTTGTGGAAGGCTTTCGGGAATTTATAATAACTGTTAATCCACCTATTGGTAAATTTCTCTAATGTCGGATAAAACTCTATAAGACCAGATTTGGTAAGACTTGTTCTTGCATGCCTTTCATCTTAACATTTTTTCTTATTAGAGTACAGTATAACTGAGTTTTGAATTTGTCTTACAGTCACATATAAATATTTGCTAAAAGAATTTGCTTAGACCTTGAAAATAAGTATGTGTCTTATTACAGGGAAACCTTTCAAAAGCCTTCATCTGTGGTGACCACTCACACGTTACTTGCAGTAAAAATTATTAGCTTTAAAACTGCTGACTTCAAAAAAGAAAAAACACAACAGCATTGGGAAATCCATAGCAATAATTAATCATAAATTACCTGAAATAAATGTATTTACAACAAAAAATCCAATTAACAACTGTGTTTATCTCCCGGATTGAATTGATTTTTTTTAGAATACTCATTTACTGATAAACTTCCTCAGAGAAAAACAAAAAGGTCAACATGTCACAGTGCTGAAGGTGGTAAACTATCACCTCTTGGTGTAAATCAAATTCAATTACGTTCAGTAGCTCGGCCTCTGCTCCAGAGGCAGGCTTTCCTTCAGACACTTGAGCTGCTCCTCTCCCAGTTTAATCCAGTCCTCAAGCTTTCTCTGCTCTATGATGAGGGCTGACTTCATCTTCACAAAGTGCTGGTAGTCAGCAAGGCAGTCCTCACTAAGGTAGCTGGCCAGGATTTCGTAGACCAGGCGCTCCCTTCGGTCCAGGTTCTCCTTCAGCTCCTTGGCGTCTTCATGCTGGTGAATCAGGAGCTTCTGTTTTCCTCTTAGTGTGTGCTAAATACAAAGGCATTCAGCCAAAAACAAAAAAAATAGACCTGTGATTAGATATATTATTTCACCACACTAAAGTCTGCCCACTCATTTTGTTTACTTGTAAGAGAATGCATTTGTTATCATTTTAAAACCTCTGTACCTTCTCCTCAGCTGAAACACTATCGTCCAGGTTATTGAGTGCATTTTCCACACGTGCCAGTCTCCCCGACAGTGAGAGTAGCAGGCTGACCACTTTGTCCAGGTCTCCAACAAACATTCTGAACTTCTCCAGCTCATTGGGCTTGCAAATGGCCTGCACTGTTGCCTCCACCTCTCCACCCAGGGTGTTGTTGTCCTGCATGTCCTCTAGAAGACTCTCTCTGGCCTCACGCAGTACCCGAAGCTTCCTGCTCAGACTGTCAATCAGCTCCTGCTACAGGGACGGACAGCAAGTACATGCGTTAATAGGAAGGTCACACATAACAGGATTACAAGTCTATTGTAAATATGAGGGCTAGTTTCACTGTGGAGATTCAAGAGTAGTGCAGCAAAGAATATGTTAACCAAAAAAAATCTAATCCCACTCTTCAGTGATTTTACACAGGCTTTCCAATATTTTTAAATATTACTGTAATTTATTTTATTCGCACAAAAGTTTTGGTATGTACACAGTGCAGAATTCCTAATTTTGTATTTTCAGTTATAGGTTTAAAACTGAAATTCTAGCAACTTCAACTGCAACTGCTTAGTCTGGAATTTAGACTTTTTTTAAAAAACACTAAATAATGACTATGTGTTAAAATGTTGGCATGAGATAGCTGTACCTTCTTCTTGGACAAATCATATTCAAGGTCATCTTCAGAGACCTGCTCCTTCATCTGTTCTTGCATATCCTTCATCTTAATCAGAAGCTCGGCTTTGGGAGCTGAAGTGCTATAATATGAAGAACTTGTCGCTAGGGAGGCTGAGGCAGCTATCTTGTCATCATCTCTGCAAATCAAGTACGCAGAGAACAATTGCAGTTATAAGTGACAAAGGAAAAAAGTTTTTAAAAAAAGAACAAATCCAGATCTTGTTATATTATTATACATTATACATATTCAAGTACTTTAGACATGTGGAATACAATGGAGGACCAACAAAATAAGGAGTCAGCTGCTAGGGACATTCTAATAAAAAAAAAAAAAAAATGAATAATAATAATAATAATAATAACAATAATAATAATTTGCCTAGCACATTTCATTTTTCATTTTTTCCAAATGTCATTAGATTGCCTTTAGTTTGTAGTGTGTTTACTGTGTACAAAGTACAATGCGCATACACATTGTGTGTTGCTTTTACATTTTAAATCCTGGAATATGTCTGTGCCCTAAGGGAGGAAATAATCAATTGATGTGATACCCTGGTCTTTCAGTACATTTAGATCATCAGCTGAGTTTATTTTATTGCCACATAATGATGCTGACCCTAGACCACAGAGATGGTCACAGAAGCCATACATAGACCTAGACCTAGATCACAGCATGCTTCATGAGCTTCCCTTCTTACTCTGGCACTCCCTTTGACTCTGGAGTGAAGTCAGTCTGGACTCATTAGACCACATGACCCTTTTCCATTGCTCTAAATACTAATCTTCATGCTTGAATCTTTGCTCCCTAGAAGATTAAAGCCTTTTAGCCTGGCTACTGAGTGGTTTTCTTATGGCCACACAGCTGTTTAGTCCAAATACTGTATGTTTTTAACTACTGCATATGGAAAAGCTCCTACTTTTACTATTAAACATACTGTATTAAACAGACCTGTCAAAGGTTAGGACACACCTTCTAATTCAGTGGTGTTTGCTGATTTTTTTTTCTTTCTACATTTTAAAACATGGCTGAAGATATCCAAAATATGCAATGATCATGTGTGAACACTTTATACTGTATTGAGACGTTTCTGCTACTTATGCTCTGTAAAGCCTTCATAACGGCTCAAATACGAGGTGCTGTGATTTCTGAGGCTGGTAACTCTAAACAGCAGTGGTAAGGTTTTGGTCTTGCTTTCCTGGGACAGTCTTCATGAGAGCCAGTTCAATCATGATGCTTGATGAATTCGATAATACTGTTCTTGCAAGAACTGTTCCAGAACAGCTGACCTTTGTGTCTTCAAATTACAATTGACTCTTGTTGTTGTTGTTGTTGTTACTTAATTACCTAATTCCGTACAGTACTGTATGTGTTTTGAAATCTCCAGTATTGTTCTAGAATCACTAAACAAAAACATTAAATTTGGAAGGTGTGTCCAAACTTTTCCCTTGTAGTGGAGCTGTAATTTGTATTGTGTTTTTTTAATTATGCTTCACAAAGGCTTTAAACAATCTCCATTCAGGAGTTTTTTCTGACCACATTTCTTCTGCGAAGTTGACAGTACAGCCACAGTTCTTAATGCAATTTCAGACATTTTATATCTCCTTTGTTGTTTTATTTTATTTATTTTTTTTGCTTGACCTTATTTATAACAGCTACCTTTCTGTTAAGACAGTGTATATAAATTACTTTCCTGATATGCAGTATACAGTAACACCAGCAGAGGACAGTGCTGTAAAAGCTTTTCTTCCTAATACTGTAAAAATTCACTAACTAACATCTAGTATACTATAACTCTGCTGAATTTGCCCTAGCCATTCAGACACTAGGAGTTTGAGTGTAACATCATTAATGTAAATTGTCTCTCTCATATGCAAACATCGCAGGTACTCACTTCTTCTGTGTGGGTTTGGGAGACTGCTTAGAAGCAGACTTTCTCCTTTGCTGTAGACGCTCCAGAAGCTGCTCTCCCTGCGGGTAGATCCCTTCCATCAGGTCCATAGTGGTCTTCATCTTACTCTGGTCCAAAATGTCTACAAGACTCTTATCCATTCCCATGATGTCTCTCACAAGTTCTTCTCTCTTCTCATCCTCCTCAGAAAGACCAGAAGGAGCTACACTAAGCCTCGCGGACTCTGTGCTATCCATCTTCTGGGCCTCTGAAGAACAGGACAGCTTAGCATGGAAAAGGGAAGGAGGCCGCTCTAAGGTGCTCATGTGCTCATGTGTAAACCCTTCATCAGTGGCTTCAGGTAAGTCACTGGGAACCAGATAATGCTTTGTTTCTGTATCAGAATTGCTTTCTTTATGAACAGCCATCATGGGAGTGTTTTCCATGGAAGAACTGGGCTCTGTTGTGACCTCCTTAAGGTTACTACTTTAAAAGAGAGTTAACTTGTTAGATGAAATAGCAATACGTTATAGATAACATTAAAAAAAAGTTATATTATAAATACAAAAGAATACATAAACCATAAAGGGCTACTCTCAAATTTAAGTGATCTGACGGAGAAGTGCCATCTCATAATGCTGTAATTTAGCCCATAATCGTACTAGCTTGCTTTATGGAACATTGAATGAAACTATAGACACTATTGTTTATTAATACATTTTTAAAAATGCAATTATTGTGAAATTAAAGTGTTCTAAAATGAATTAATCACTTTGGTAAACTTTGTGGTGTTTCATGTTATTCTATTTTGCATCAAGCTGCATAACACTACAACATCAATTAATAATTTATTTTTAACAGAATGCCCTAAAAACTGTTTTTTTCTTACACAATAATGTATACTTTTAAGCCTAGTTCGCACTTTCATGGGTTTAACAGTTCCGAAACGCTTTGATGTCTTTAGGCATGAAATCACTAAAAGCAGAGATAAGGCAAAATAAGGTGGCACTATGCAAAGGCATGAGAAAGTGCATAATTTGGTAGAGTAAGACCACAGATAACAGTGATTACATAAAAATAGCTCTATGATGCACTGCAAGGGTCTATTGTGCAGATCCCTACAGAGAGAGAGAGAGACCCATGATAACCGAAAGTGCTAAGACTAGAGCTGGCTTTTCCTTTAGTCACTTATGAGGTATAATAGCAAGAAAACCAGAAATCTTAACATTGTTACAATTCACTTGGTACCTTTAATCAGGTGCCTCACAGTTATATAAAAGTCTAACCTGTCACTATGAATTTTCTCTGGGCGTTTGTGTTTTGGATGAGCCCCCTCCACTGGTTTCTCTTTTGACAGGCTGATTCTCTAAGGAAAAAAAAATTCAGGAAACTTCAGTCAAACATAAGTTAACACATATTAAGCACTTCATCTAAACAGCAGAGAAAGCAAAAGCAGAATGGAATGGTTGCAGTGTCAACCAATAAAGAATCTAATATTCTACCAAACTGCATGTTTACTAAATTTGAGAAATATAAAGTGCAATATTGACCCTCAACTTAAGTAATGTGTATTATAATATTATAATAATTGTACTTTTTTTTGGCCTATAACAGCTCTTTACATGGTAGTCAAACTTCATAATGTTCTTATCACCAGGCAAAACTTCAGCAGTACAATGATAAGTTCATTATACAACCCCATACCCTACAAAGCACTTTTGCCAAATGCTTAAATGTAAATATAAATGTAAACAACCAGGTACAACAAAATGTAGACCAATGACATGCCTTGTGACAGAAGTTAATTAATGTCTCAGCTCAGTCAGTGCTTAATTGATTAGGAAAAAATAGAACAATTCTTACTTACTCCTCCATGAATGTCTGCTGATGGAGAAGACCTGGACCTTTCATGGATGCACACAGTGCTGTTGCCTTCTTCTATCCCTGAATCCAAAATATTCTCTGCCGAGTGAAATTTGCCAGATGTTTTTCCACCTACTGACTTCCTCTGCAAGTTCCATGTTGCCTCATACTCTGCAAAAGTGCCCAATCGCTGCTGCTCTTCAGCTGTGGTGTTATATTTGTATGTACTGAGCTGCTCTTTTGATGGAGGCTTTTTGTCATTTTTACATACATGTAAAGCAAACATATTTTGTCCTCCACTGATGCTTTTACTGGGGTTGAGTTGGGATTTCTTTGGAATAGGTTTGGAGAATGTTGGTCTAGAAGCTCCTTCAAAAAACTTAAATCTATCTACAAATGAGCTAAGAGCAGCTTGTTGTGAGGCTGTTTCTTCTATGCCCAATTCATTGATCTTGTCTGGCTCTGAGAAAGAATGGACTCTTTTGTCCAAGGGGAAACGTTTTCGACTTCCAATGCGTGAGACATGACCACTGGAAGAATCAGATATTTTACTTAACTGACCTTGAAATGTTTCATTCTTAGGAAGCTCCAGATCTCTCCTTTTAAATGATGTGGCCTGCAGAACTTTGGCTTGTGCCTCTTTCAGGTGGTCCTTGTAGGTACTTGTAAAAGATCCATCTGAAGAGGATGTAGAGGTCTCTGTGGACTTCCAGATATCTTGGTCCTCCTCACATTCTCCAAGACAATTTAAGGTAGCAGCACTCCGGCTCTTTTGAAGCTGGGCTCGCTTTTCTTGTATCTCATTGAGCAAAGTAGTTGCATAACGGTCACTTCGCCTTCCTTGTTTGCTACTTATGGGATCGGGTTTTTCTTGCAGTGTGCATCCTTTCGTTGTGACCATGTTACTCTCAGCCAGAATCTTGTTTTCATGAGCTAAATAATGTAACAATGGGGTCTTCTGAGGGCAGATTTTGTGTCCATTCTTGGAGATCCAAGGGCTACTTTGGTTATATTTGTGCTCTCTGCTGTAGAGATATCTCTGCTCTGCCTGTTGGTTCGTTAAATTGTTGCTGTGGATTGCTCTCCATGGATTTTCATTCTCTTTTTTCAGAGAGTTGGACTTTATTATTGCTGGACTAAAGGCTTCTAATTTTGGAGGACTGACTGTGTGTTTGTAGCTTTTGTTCTCAAGTGCCTGCGGGGAAGTCAGAAGGCACTTCAATTTATTTGTTCTTTGACAGTTTGCCGGGATCCTCTCACTGATATTATGTATAGGCTCTGATTCTGGTCTCCATTTATGTTCTCCAATTCCATCTGGAAACTCTTCTGTGGGCTCCTCAGAAGTGATGCATAAGTAGCGATAATTAGCCATTCCATCAGAGCTGTTGTCAAGAGCTGTGCTAGACAGAGACCCTGTGGCACTTCCAGTTTTCTTCTCAAAACCCACATTTATGGGAAGATCCTCCAAGCTGTAGTAGTAGTTGCCAACACTCTGCATTTTGGTTGCAAATGTGTTTCTGGGATGAAGGTAGAATGTACTTTCATCACTATGCTGTCGTTGATGTTGAGGTTGACAAGAAAAAGGGTTCTGGCCTTGTCTTACATCAGTACTAGATAAGGAATAAAGCTTTGTAGTATTCAGATCATTTTCTGATTGGTGAACATGTAGAAAATCTTTCTTAGATGGTGGGTTATAGCTATGCTGGAGTTGGTGTCCTTGTTCATTGAAGTGGTAGTCATCAATCTGCCTGTCTGTAACTCTACTATTAGATTTCTGATGGTATTGTGCAGGTGGTCCATTTAAATATTGACTGCTTAATACTTTTGGACTGGCTGCAGTGAAGCTGTCATTGTGTAAAGGGGGATCTGTGGGAGGTGGCAGGTAAGTTGCTGAAGACTTCTCTGGAGCATGCCACACAGGGTTAATATCCAATCTTCCAGAGGTGAGGAATCTGGAATCAGCCTGGTCATCGGTCTTGGAGTTACCACCTTCATTACTCACAGGAATCTGAAGGTATCTGTGGTGTTCACTTTGGCTGCCCTGATAAAACATACACTCTGACTTGGCTGCACTTTCTGACAAATTCTGTTCAGATGTGCAAGAAGGAGATCCTCTATATCCAGAATTATGTTTATCACCACTTTTTGCGGTTGCAAAATTTTCTACTCCAATGTCATGTGTGTTAGGGGAGCGCTGTGGAAGTTCCATGTTGCCCACTGAACTCAAATCGCATGACACATGCTGACGATTTGTCTGACCCCAACAACTGATGAAGAGATTTGAGGAAGAACTAAAATAGTAGACATAAATGTTATAACCTTACAGGAACAATTCAACATTTTTTTTTATTAAGAGAGCATAGCGAAACACAACGCAATGGGGTTTTGATGAAAATGTGTAAAATCATACCCTCCATTTTGCTTTGCCTGCCACACAGGTTCAAGCACAGTAGCATCTTCAGCCTCATGAACTTCTGACGAATTTTCAAAGACTTTGGAAGAATTCCAAGAGTGAGGTCTGCATAAAGGCTCATTTTTCCTAAAAGACAGACAACAGTGGTTTATAAAAGGTATTGTTAAAGATATTTTCCTAATTCTTATTGACTTTTATCTTGAATACTCATAGCAAAGTGCTGAACAGACTGTTGAGCCTGGGATGCAAACTTAACAATATGCTCTGGCAATGGGATTTTTTTCTACAAAAAGAATCCCATTCCCAAAAAACTACGAAGGTAGCTGATCCTCTCATCACCAAAATCTGCATATGAATGTCTGTAAAATTCCATGAAATATCTTTATAAGACAATTACCGAAAATCTTCACTCATTTGCACATACATACCCTTTAACTCGATTCTTCCTGAGAAGCATGCAAGGTAAGGAAGGAAATACATCATTAGACAGAATCATCACCTTGAGCACAATGCAGCAATGATCCTTCGGATAAAAAAAAAAAAACTAAACTTGTATTATTATTAAATAATACAAATGCTACTGCATATAATATGAATTCAATTCATTCAGTCGAAGGTGGAGTACAGAAGGTGGCACTACACTACATGGTACTGACTCATATGACTTGGGATTAATGGTAGAACTAGTCTGGGACTAATTACTCCAAAATACCTCATAGAACTTTGCACAATCTTCGTTAAAAAGCTTCTGGCCACTTGTATGTCACTTTCTGCAGGCATTGTTTATATTACAATATCCACCAATTACTCTTCCTGTACAGGATAGAGGACAAGAAACTGCCCATGTAAGTGTAAATTTCAAGCGCACTACCTGCTATAACGTTACAAAATTATAACGTTACAAGATTGAGGTTCACTTAAGACCTAAGGTGTTTTCCACAAAAAAATTAAGGTGTTTTACGAATAGTACCCTACTGAGGACACATTAATTAATTAATTAATTTGTAAAAATGTAAGGGGTAATATATATGTATGTGTGAAGTTTAAAAATCTTATCCAGCAAGATAGAAAACAATGAAAGTAAACATTGACTGTTCAAATCATAAAGGAGCCCTTTGTTTTTAATCTAATTTCTTAATGCAGTATGTGATCACTAGTTTTTGCCAGACTTAGATTTGCCCAAGGATTTCTAGTACATTTGGTGAAGTATAAAACCTTTTTTTAACAGAACAGAGAACCAACTTTCACTGAACCATGAAACAGTCCAAATCAGTTCTGAAAGCTATCTGCTCTTGGTACTGTGTGTTGAGCACAGTTCTGTTTCATGTTTTGTCGTTACAGGGAAAGGCTCAAGGCCTCACTGATATATAAATCACAACATTCATAGTGGACTCATGATTGGGGCACTTTAATTAGCTCAGCGTTGTGGAGCGAGTGCTTGCACTGAGATCATAAAAAAAAATCTTGTCATGGCCTAAATGGATGAAAAATGTGGCCTAAATTGCTCAAAGGGATAATAATGTTAATAACAATAATAATAATAATAATAATAATAATAATAATAATAATCACTATTAATATTATTATTGTTATTATTATATTTTTTACAGTAAAAATTGTTAACTATATTGTCCAGTACAATGCCACCAAATATCAGATCAAGCCACCATATAGCAATAATGCAACAGAGAATGTACGGAATAAACAGATTATTTGTATTTTTATTTTGCAACAATTTTTGCATCAAATAACTTATTGAAAAAAACTGAGCATGCAAAAATCTAGTATTAAAGTATCAAAAAGAAATGTGTTAATAATCTAGACAATTACATAAAATTATTATAGGTCTATGTGCTATATTTGCTATATTTGTTATATTTGTATATGAGTTGACTGCCAAGTACAAACTGGTTACTCCGTCACCCCCAAAAAAATATAAAGATAAGAAAGTTTGGATGAAAGGAAAAAAATAACACCTAAAATCTTTCTGAAAATGTTTATATTCTGCTACATGACCCTCCTAAGACCTGATTTATCGGAGTGGATTCAGTTTTCCTGTAACTCTCAACCGGATGAAGAACCACATTTGGTAACTTACAAGTGTCAGTATTAGTACTTAAAAAAAAAACACATATTTGCAGACGCTTTGGCACATTTTTATATTTAAATGTACCTTTAACTATATCTGTGATTAAAAAAATATTTTTATATATACAATAAAGAAAAACATTACATTAGACGGCCAAGGAACTGTATATGTATAGTAAATTTCACTTCCCTTAATTTGCAACATAAAAAAAGACAATGAGTAATGCTGAGAAAAATCACAAAAGTAAAAAAAAGTCTTGAATAAGTCTTAAACTTTTTCATTTTCAATAACGTGAGTGCCCAATAAAGGGTTAATTTATTAGACTGCATCCTAAACATGAACAAATGTACGATTTATATTAACACAACGAAGTCTAAGGACTAGTAATAAATTACAAAAAATCCCACTTACCAAATATTTACTGCATGAAAAACATTCCTATTTCTTCATTTTCCTTCATTTTTACTAAATCTGCATTACTTCTAGCCTTTGCTTTAAAAAATCAGATCCTTCTAGAGCTGAGAATCTTAAAGCATTCCCACCAGCAACTCCCAGCACTCACGTCACACTTTCAAATCAAATGTAGACTAAAGTACAACAGCGGCCTGACCATTGTAGGAGGATCACAGTCCTATACAATCTACAAACTCTGAGTGGACGAATGATACAGTAGTGAGTCAGTGTGTGTGTGTCCGTGTGTGTGTGTGTGTGTGTGTGTGTGTGTGTGTGTGTGTGTGTGTGTCCGTGTGTGTGTGTCCTGGTCAATAGAAGGATTATGCTAGAGATTTAGCTCTAGCAACAGAGGGTGTCCAGTCATAAAAAGTGCTATAATCTTTTCCTCTGATTGGCTAATGGTGTATAAACAATGGTGAGGCTAAATATGCTGTTCTTCCGAGTGTTAAAAGTGACAAAATGTCATTTATTAATTAAATAGTAGGCTACCTACACTGGCACACTGGCACAAATCTTTTAAAATTCTGTTTCTGCCTGATAAAATTCCTCATTAACTGAGTCATTGTTTAGTTATTTGGGAGCATCAGCAGCCTGTGTGTGGGATACGGAGCAGACATGGGCCTGGGCAAATTGCTGAATAGAACCACAGAGACAGCAAATAAAAAATGCTAGCATAATCAGAACATGGCTTGGCACACCAAATCCTGTCAGATCTCAAACACAGATACAGTCAGGTCATTAAGTATTTAGAAAGTAAAACAATTTTATATTTGGGCATCTGTACACCACCATAGTGGATCTGAAATAAATACATGTACAGGTGTGATCAAAGAGTAGACTTTCAGCATTAAATGGAGAGTTTTAACAAAAATATTGCATAAACCATTTAGCAATTACAACCATTTTTAACAAATCCCTCCATTTTCACTGGCTTAAATTTAATTAAACAAACAAAAATAATCATACATTTTTATTTGTAAGTATTAATTATTAAAAGGTCAAGGTATTAAAAAATCTGTAACCCTGAGACATCACCAAACAGCAACATATTTTGGTTTGGTTTAAATAAAAAGTTTGAATTAATATTTTTTTTTGTGTGCAATCGTTGCTCAATTCTTGATAGGTAGGCGATTACATTTTAGTCCTTACATATCAGCCATAACTGTCTGTTCACCAAGTTGTAATGAAGCCAATACAAATCAGTCCTTGCATAGTCGCAGTTTGCCTGATATAATTGTTCAATAGTCTATATAATCATTTTGGAGAAACTAGCCCAGGGCATCTGATCCAGACTTCATTCTGGCTTTAGGCAGCATCAGGATCACAACGTTTACCTGGGACTATGGGAGAGTATATGCAAGGACTGATTTGTCACCCAAAGTTTCAGATTAACACAGGTCTGCCCCCCCCAAGAATACATAAGGATAGGTGATGCAAACGCATCAATGAGACAAACAATAAAGAGAAAGAATGTCTCTGAGGTCATGTCTTTCTGAGGTTCCTAGAGAAGTAAGTAGTACAGTCTCCTTTATATTTGTTTTTAAAAAGCTTGCAGCACTGTAACACAACATGTAAATGTGGTGGTATCTCAAATCCTGTAAGGACAGATGCTGTGGTGATGTGACCAGAGGCAAAACATGATAAGTACAACAAACTATGATAAGTATATAATTATCAGTGCTTTGTTTAATGCTATGACCTAATTCTAAAATTATAGCTTTGATTTGTGTAAAATTTGCTCAAAATATAATTTTACAGGTAATTCTCAGTGGCATCACTGTATAGTAAAAGAATTACTCTATTTGAAATATAATGTCATGGCATATCCTATACATTACACAACCTTAAACCACCAAAAACTAAAAGCAAAGTTCCTCAACTCAAAAATGTATTATAAAAATGTTATATGTTTAAAAGTAATGCACAGATACAGTATATCATGTTTGCCCATTCCTATAAAAGATACTTCTTTCCCAAGACATTACTAACCCATCTAGCATGCAATCAGCGTAATAAAATGGTGTACCTGCTCAGTTGAATGAGTCAATCAATTCCTCCAAACAAGTTGGCATTAACATACATAGAGAAGTGCTTAAAAGAACATATCCTTTAATGGATTATACTGTTGCTCAAAATCCAGACCAAAACAATGGGCTCACAAAGAACAGCCAATCATGTGGGCCCACTGCACTCACCCAGGCACTTGCACCAACCATTTCTCTAGTACACAGGTGGGGGTAGTAAAATAATTCTATTTTACTTATTCCATTTACACTCCTCAAAACTTTTAGGGAGAAAATGCTAGTCATGTTTTCTTTACAGGACATCGAGTAAATTACATTATCCTTAACAAATACACAAAGTCAGTTACTCCTTGAGATGGGCCATTCCACCTATTTCCCCCACACTAAGGGTTGTCCAGCTTTGCAGTTTGTAATTGGATTCTGAGCAAAGGCATGTGTAGCCAGATCACTTATAGGCTGAACCTCTCTGTGTAATAGGTTAATATGTAGAGGAAGTTATAACAAAGCATAATAATAGTTGATTACTGTATATTTTACCGATCTAGTGATCTAGTTTATATTTCAAGTTTAAAGTATAATTCTGTTTTTAATAGGAGTGTAGCCATGTATTTACATTATAACAGGTATACAGGACTCTAAATTTGGCAAAACTATTAGGTTTTATATAAAATCTTCAAATTCAATGCAATCTGATTAACTGTGCAATTAGAGAATATAGTGTTTATATGGTGTTATACAATATTTTAACCATCATCATTTATTAATATATTTTTTTTTACATGTTAATAGAATGGTGGCACAGTGAGTGAGTTTACCAAATTTATACTAGTTCGATCCTGAGTTGAGGTCTCCTTGGTCTACCAGTGTCGACATGGGTTTAAATGGGCTAATCTGGTTTCCGTCTAACTCCGCCTCCATTTTGCCAGGCTACAGTGAACTGCCCCTAGGTGTAAAAATGTATGTTTATGTATGTGTGGTTGTGTGTGTACACAGTCATTCGGTATAAATAAGCACTTACTGGTGAGTGTCACGGTGGTTTGAGTCTATTCTGGAAACATTTGGATTAAGGTGAAAACACACCCTGGATTAGATGCCATTTATACACTCATGCACACAACTAAGAATATAAATCATATCTAAATGTAAAACAATGGTCTGCATGAAGAAGTGCCCAATACCCACTACAATTGGTCAGTATATGGCCAGAGTTTGTGCACACCCGTATATGTGACCCTTCCCCAAATGTTGTCACAAACTTAAAAGACACACATCTGTCGAAGACATTGGTTCTTAGCTCTGGTCTTGAGAACCACTGGCGTAGGATGTTTTTGTATGACGTAGCATTAAATTTCCCTTCACTTGAACTCAAAGGCCCAAACATGTTCTAGCATAACCATGCCCTGCTGGCTGGACTTTTTTTGGGTTGAATGATTTTGGATTTGTAGCTCTGTGTGTAGCTCTGACCTGTTCTCAGTCCGCCCCTTGTAACCTTGTCTGCCTGTTTATACAGATCTACAGTATATATCTTCTGTCTATCTGACCTTGGGCTGTTCATTGGATTTTGAATACTGTTTGCCTGAGCCTTGAAGTAAACTTGCTAGGCTGCCTCTGGCTGCTAATCATCGGTTAGTTTTCTGACCTAGTTCCTGCTAGAACTCTGACAAACCTCCCATTTTGTTGCATTGTGCCATTTTAGGCAATTCATGTACTGCTGCTGCCTTCTCCAGTCCGCCTCTCTCTCTTTCTTGCACAGTTCATGTACTATTATTGCCTCTTTACAATAAATATAAGGCTTTATTTGGTGTCCTGCATTTGGGTCCTTTTGAGATCCATTACGACAGTCAAAAGTTTGGACATCTACATTATTATTGTTGTTGTTGTACTTCTACGCTATAGAACACCACCAAATAAACCATAACTATGAAAAAACAAATGGAATTATGAACTAAGCAAAAAAGCATTTTTTTTTATTAAGGACACAATTATGTTTGTCAATTGTGCCTAATTAGCCAATTACATTTAGGTAAATTCCAAAAAAATACCTTAGCAATAAACCTAACACTCTCTCCACCCATGTTTCCTCTGAACATGCAGAGTCCAGGATTTTTACCACTAGATGGCCCACACCATCCAGTAAAAAAAGGCTTGTTCATAATGGGAATTTTTGCCTTCTAGCTTGTATATCAAGTGTCGAATGCACTGGTCAAATTACCAGTAATCATGCTGAAGTAAACATGCTATGGGGGTCACTAAGCAACAGAACAAATATTGTTCTAATAATGCTTTATAATACAATAATTTAACTGAAGGGCAGGTCATTCTGATAATTGCAACATAAAATTAACCATTGAATTAATTTAGGTGAACACCACTACAGTACATTTATAAACCTTACAAATTATGTTTAATACATATCTAATTGTCTCAAGCAACACGCAACACATTTTTATGACAATACAGTCATTAGATTCTTATTAGACTGCTGGTGTTTTCTTTATGAACAGCCCTGTTTCTTATAGGACCTCTGATGTCCTCTGCCCCATGCTGGCTCTAGGACCCTGCTGCTTCACACAAAGCCCAACGAGACTAAGCCATTGTGGTGGTGGACAAAGGCAGCTTATCAGGCCAGTTTTGTGTAATGGCATACACTCTAACAGAATGATGAGGACCATTTTGTGCCACTTTGCTATTTAGTGGTCTAATCCTCTAGCTAGATGCACTCACCAAAGGTTTTCTGCCTGTGTAAAACCTGAAAAGCACAGACTGAGACAAGTTCTGTACTGTAGATAGTCAAAAACACCAGTTCTGAAAGTTTCCTCAATCTATAATACAGGGAAGATAAGACAAATAACAATAAACCAGAACAAAAAAAGAGCAAAATAGAAATGAAAGATGTGTTCAGTATACATACTGAAAAGCTGAGTCACCAAATAATATCTGACTAATGAAAAGTAGAAGCTTTTAGCTCTTAAATAAAAATGCAAATTAGGTACACAGTTACAATCATGTTCACATGTCACATTCAAAGTACAAACCAAATTGTAAATGATGATTAGATGTGTACCTAATACTCTTGATAGCCAAAGGAAGTTTAAATCTTAAGCATAAAAATGTAATGTATTATCTTCTAAAAATCAGAAACCACATAAAACCCCTGACCTCTATTACTGTAGCTTGGTCTAAAGAACTTAAAGGTTACACTGCTTTTTACAGCACAGGTTTTAAGACCAAGTACTAGCTTGCCATTCTGATGTCTCAGCATCAGATTTGCTTTTTTAAAATAAATGTTTTTAAACACAATTATAGTATGGTCCTCTTTCATTTTGGGATGTAATAGCAGTGTAAAAGCACATAAAGGTGTTAACACATACTGTACCGTTTAAGTACAGATTCCATTTTGCATTAGATCTGCTGGTCAAACTGTAGCTCACTAATGATTTTCCCCAAAACAGCCTGTTTTTAACCTCAAGTTGGATTGTGGATTAGAAAAACTCAGAATCTTAGAGTAATACATTTTTAAAAGTGGATTCCGAGTAACACGGTTCGCGAGTGTTCCGCAAGAGAAGCAAAAATTTGTAATAAATTTTGACTTGAAAAACGAACAATGCCTGGTTTATGAGTAACAAGTATCACGTATCACGCATTAACTTTTGGTTTTGACGCGAGCGCCACGTGATCACAACTGAGCCAATGTTTTTTCTCTCTCATGCACTGCAGAATTGTGGGTAATAATCACTGGTATAATCAACATCCGTGCACGCCTGTACTGTTTACTATAACACACGTGTGCGCATGTGTAACGCAAAAGAAAGTCTCATTAGAGAGGTTTAAGATCCATTTTCTCTCTCTCTCTGTGTCACCCTGCCGTTTTGTGTGTGTGTGTCATTGGACACCGTGCCCCTTCACACACCTTCCTCCTCCAGCCTTCACACACACACTCTTTCTCTCTGCTCTACACAGAAACACTGCTCTGTCACAAATCTTTTCAAGGGTAAAGTGCAGGTTAATTTGCTGTTGTTGTTTTTTTACATTACAGCAGTGATTCTGTTAGTATGCGCTTACACAAGAGTTATTATGTTCCTTGCTAATTTTCTAATAAAACAGTCTTCCCGTTAATGTGTGTGTGTGTGTGTATGTGTGTGTGTGTGTGTGTGTGTGTGTGTGTGTGTGTGTGTGTGTGTGTGTGTGTGTGTGAAACTCAGATAAGAAAGGAGGAAGGTGTACTGTGTAAGATGAGAGGAGGGGTTCATTCCTCCTTTTTTTAAGGGTAAAGTTTAGGTTAATTTGTTTTATTTTTACTTTATATTTTTTATAATTTTTATGTATTTATTTTTTTGGGCTGTGAAACGAATAATTTGAGTTTTATTATTTCTTATGGGAAAATTCGCTTTGATTTATAAGTATTTTGAAATACAAGCTCGCAGTCAGAACAAATTATGTTTGTAATCCAAGATACCATTGTACATGCTTTCTAATGTTAGAATTTACAGATTATTCAAATGTGGAAATATATGGCTTGTTCATCCAAAAATAATTCACGTTTGTGATATACAGATTTGCTAATTGAATAATAATATAATATTTAATATTATAATAATATAGGACAAGGCATTCTAATATAGAAAAATAATCAACAACCAGGTGGTATAACAGCACATCCTGGATTTTTTATTCCTCTTATAGAACAGTGCTTTGTCACAGCTAACAGGTTTTTTAATGAATGACAGGTCACACCTTTTATTAGTTTATTGGTTATATTTAATGGGGAGCATCCATGACACAAGTTATTTCCATGTTATTATTCACATTATAGCAGTCATTCCTTCACGTTCATCTTTTTTTCATAAAAATGTGAAACACATGCCTCCATGACTCTTACAAAGCACTATAAATAAAGACTCCTTTCCAAAACACAAAAAATATCCTCACAGAAAACTTATTGTAATAACCCCTATACCTGTACATTCGTATGTTTAAACGGAATTTATGTTTAGTGTATGCCTAAAAGTTCAAATGTAAATTGTTGGTAAAGAATTCATAATATATTAGAAAATGTAACTTAATATAAACTTGGGATTTATATTTATACCTGCTGTTATAGAAGATGAATTAATTAACGCTTCCCAACCACTCGGCCAAAACACAGGCTTGGTGCTAATTGTATTTATTTTTTGTTATACATATAATACAGAAAATGTGTGTGCCAAAGAGGCTACTTCTGAAGAAGTGACTAATCTTGCTTCCCTAAAATTTTCGAGTTGCTAAAACCAGCCATTTTGAAAAAATGATTTTATATGTGCCACAAAAATGGCCATTTTTAGGCATTTTACTGTCTAGCTTCAAACAATAATAATTTATATGCAAATTATTTATATTTCCTAAAAGTACTGGTTCTAAAATTGGTATAAGCGCATACAAGTATATGACCTGTTAAGTTGTTGCTTAAATTAAAGCATCCTGTGTAAAATTTAGTATTTTTTCTGTAGTGTGCGTAACCATGTCAAATTCATGTTGTAATGTCTTAATGATTTTAGAATAATACACAATAAACACAGGTTTATGCCTTTTTAAGTGAAAATCTCATCTGAATGACAATTAAGATTATTTAAAGATTTTGAATTAAAAAATCTTACGGACACTAGGCATGAAATTGTATTTATTTTTAACTGATAAAAATATAAATGCAACTAAAAAACATAATAACAGAACAAAGCACTGATCAGGAGATAAAAGGCATTAAGTATCATAAAAAATTGTGTTTTTGATCCTATCTGAAAATTCACTTTTTCACCTAGGTGGAACCCTTTATAGCACCAATACCATGTTTTGGCTGAACGGAAACTAAGAAAGTGCTATTCAATAACAGTACCTTTTACCAGGATTTGTAATAGTATTTTTATAATGCCATTATAGCTGACTGCGTAAAACATTATCTGGCACATTTAGCCCCTCCACCTCCAAACACATAGCTACAATTTAAATATCAGTAGATGACAGTGTACAGTATAAATGTGTATAAGACCCAACCACAAGGTGTCACAGTGTTTAAGGCTCAGGGCCTACCGTTTCAACCCCAACGCCAGAGTTTTGAAGGAGCTCTTGACCAGGCAGATAGCCTCCCGTCTGTAGCCGCTCAGAGGCACAGCATTAATATTGACAATCTCATCACCAACCTGGAGCTGGCCCAACGCGGCTCGGCTGCCCTCCTCCACCTGCACATCCACATGCACATACACCAGGGTTGGTGAGCAAAAATGTCAACCACATGCACTGTAAATTAAATCAAGTCATGTGATATACCACAATAAATTATAATAGATTTTTTTTCTTTCTAATTTTAAATGACCATACGTTAATTATTAAGTGTATTATACATTTATTACTGTGATGCCACCCAATATTTACTTATTTTTTTCTATTTTATTGTCGCAGGAAACAGAGCTTTAGCTGACTGACATCTGAGGGAAACTCTGGTCATTGCTGATACATTTCCTGCTTTATTTAAATCCAACCACAATGATGATACCAACCCTTTTTCCAACCCCTCAATCAACATAGCTGTCATGGTTATCTGACAAATACAATAACCCACAGACACAGTTTAGAACATTACCGTATTGAGGATGTCAGGCTAGAATTAATCATCAGACTAATTACAAGATTAAGAGAGCAAAAGGCTACAACCCTTGATGTCTAAGTTTATAATATCACAAAATGACTGACAGTAAACAGTATACCAGCGCTCATCCTCAGGTTGGTTTATTTCTTCCCCAAGACCGAAAGAAATGCAACCTGAGTGTAATGGTTAAAAATTCAACGCACTGAAACTCTAGACTTTGCGAAGGACTGTGTTTCTCCTGATCTCCTGTGTTGTGGTGAGGTCTTTTGAACCTGCTAATATCAAGCTATATCTTACAATCCTGTTATAAAAAGGGGATGTGTTCTTGTTACTTTTGTGGGTGCAAAAACATTCTATTAGAGCTTCAAAATTAATCATATATCAGTCCTAATAGCAAACTTTTCTGTCTGCATTAAATAAGAAAAGAGTGAAACAATGGGATGTGCTGTCGACAAGCAATAAAAAAAAAAGTTCATTATCTTGCCATACCAGCCTGAATATTAGCCTTATAGCAGCCAATGCAGATAATACTTTATTTATGAAAGACTGACACATCACAACTCGTAAATTAACACTAATGTTTACGTCCACAAAAAAAGACAGGTAATAGACCGGTAATAGACCCATCCCGGATGTATTCCCACTTTATCCCCAATATTTCACCGCACAGCAACCCTGATCATGATAAAGCAGTTTATAAAAAAAAAAAAAAAAAAAAAAGGAAATATGTCACATCTGGAGCAGTTTTAACAGACATGTCAGGGAAGAACAGATGAGAAATTGCTTAGCATACATTATTCAATCCTTACTGTTAGTTTTGGCAATGAAAAAAACATAAAGTAATAATACACAATAACTTATTTTTCATTTTGTCGTAAAAGGTATGAGGTGTACAAACACTCAACTGGAGTTGAACACTTAAATTTAACAAATTACACTGATATGCAATTAATGAAGTAGGAAACTGAAATGTTGGCATGTGAGATCTCAGTCTTCCAGGATATGAAAGCGCCAATTTCCAGAAATAAGTCTAAAATATGCCAGGAATTTTAATTACAACCAGTCTGTTTATTTTGCAATCACTTGCTCCTTAGTGGACACAATGGCAGCCCAAATGGGATAAATAAACCACTCGGTTTTTACCTATAGCTCAAAAGTCCTTTCATATTTGCACTTCAATTTATGACTAATGCACATGTCCTGCATATGTTTATGTTCCGTAGTAATCATAACAGAACATATACATATGCAGGACATGTGCATTACTATTGATTTACTTCCTATAAATAGTACTGCATCAATTTAATTCAATTTTATTTATATAGCGCTTTTAACAACGGTCATTGTCTCAAAGCAGTTTTACAAAATGAAAAGAAACATCATTACTGTTGTGTAGTAATAGATAAAGACCGAATAAAATGTCCATGAGCACTGTAATGACGACTGCAAGAAGAGCAGAGAAAGTTAGCTAGATTTATCCACAGGAATGCAAAGACATCACAGCAGTCTGATACACATAATTCAGTGTGTCTACAGAATCCCACAAATCACATACATTTCACGCCAGCTTGCGGAACTTTTCATATGAACTTCTGTGGCCTTCTTGCTCAAACTATATCCAAGGAGACTGTAATCAAGTCTAAATACCTACAGTAGCAAGAAAAGCAAAGCTTTTCAGTTCTTTATCCAAACACAAGGTGGACCTAATTTTAACAATTTTCCACTTAGTACTCATTAGGAATTTGCCTTTTGTCTAATTTTTATATCTGAACACCTATGATGGTAAATAAATTTGTCATTTGTCTCTAGAAACTGTACACACAATCATTCACAGACACCATTTGCACATTACAGGAACTATTAAAGGAGCCATTAAAAGAGTTCCTGGCTCCAACATACTGAGAAAACTTTTTACCTTGATGACGTCCAAGCACTAGTGAAACACTGAGATAAGAGACTTAGTGTAGCAAGGCACTCACGTGACTTGTACACCCCTCAAACATTTAACTGTTATGAAAGGAGGGGAAAAAAAATTTACGAAAAGCTTTACCATCGCATTAATCATGATACATGATGGTGAAATATATCCCAAAAAAATCAATTAATTAGATGTTTGATTAGTTAAAGTATCTCAGTGTTTGCCTCAGACATAGTACATATCTTTATCTATTCATATGGAGAAACTCTCTGTGAAACACTTACAAGGATTTGCACTTCTGTATCTCTACTAATATCTCTTAAATTCTTTCCAAAAAGAAAAAAGGACATGTGTTTATACTGTACAAGTACCACAGATTAGGTTTTGGAAGAATCTGAATATTTTTAGTACTTTAAACTTAGGAGTGTTTACAGGTTTAGAAGTGATACCCTACCCTACCCTTTCTGAAAAAGGAATTTTATAAAAAATAATAAGAAACTCTTTTCTGAGAAGGATTCCTTTGGTGGGCAAACAGGAGCACTTACAAAATCAATACCGACTTGAGTGATAGTTCTTCAAAAATTGAGGGTTATAGGAAGTTTGAGCCTGTAGTGTGTGAATGAAAGTATGAGTGTGTGTATGTGTGTTTGCCCTGAGATGGATTGGCACCCTGTCCAGAGTGTACCCTGCCTCGTGCCCTAAAAGACCCTGAACACAGGATAAAGCAGTATAGAAAATGAGGGAGTGAGTGAGGAAGTTTGAACATTATAAATTGTTGTGGTTAAAGTAATACTACTTAACCCTTTCTAAAAGCTAATCTAAATGTGTTTGTGTTATAAATAGCATCTTCATAGAGGAACAAACCAAACACCGCTTAATTGAACTTTTAAGTGAATCAAGCTGTCTAAATAAAATCAACTCATTAAGGTGCATCCATAATTGAATTAGGTTATTTTTATAAGACTTTTAAATTTTTTCCATTTATATTAAGCAATTACTAAAAAAGTAAATATTGTGAAATATATCATGTCAAATCTCTTCATATTATGATTTCACCAAGTCACCAATAACTAATACTTCAGTATTGCAGTATAATTCTATACCTTTGTAATAATCAGTGGTTCTTGGTATTCCAGACCTCCTCTCAGAGTAAATCCCCATGGAGCTCCTCCAGTGAGAACCACATCCACCAGCACCCAGTTTTCCCCAACTGGTCCAGCGTGCCGCTCCATGGACCTCCATGTGTCCATGTCTTCAAGAGTCTTAGACCTGGGCTCTTCTGATGGAACTTCAAGTAATGGACGTGTACCTACAACATCCATATTTTTAGAACAGACTTCAGGAGAGATACTGACAAGTGATGCTATGTTGATGTCCACACATGAGAGCAGATGTTACTGTGGAACTCTGGCAGATAATGCAGATCTTGAGAAGTGTCCTTCATACAGTATCACGCATAGCCCTAAATTTAAATGATCCTTAGACATCATGGATTGTCTTCATCCACTCCCTCATAGACACCTGTTTCTGGTTGTTATATCCATGCTGTAAGTTCAGTATCCACTCCGTCATGGTGAATCTGTATGCTCCCAATGAATTCCTCTTTCCTGGTTCCATATACCCAGTGGGAAAACATCCAAACCCACTTCTATTCCTCTTGTACGCTGTTGAACCATACAGTGACTTACCTCACTGAAATATCCTCCGCTGCGCATACCCTACATCACTGTTAGAATACTCTTAGACGTGTGTATAATAACTAAAATAAATTTCACGGAGTAGAACAGTCACTTGTAAAGTTGTCTATCTGTAAACCCTAAAAAGCAGCGCCGCGTGATGAAGCGCACTCATGCGCCCCCTGCTGACCATTAAATCCACTGCCGCGATAATATGTTGATTATAACAACAAAAACAACAACAACAACAACAACAACAACATAATAATAATAATAATAATAATAATAATAATAATAATAATACGACTGCTACGAATAATAATAATAATAATAATAATTGTTGTTGTTGTTATTATTATTATTATTATTATTATTATTATTATTATTATTACATAAATGAAGAGACTTGGGGCCAATCCAGGGCAGGGCACGCAAACACACACACACACTACAGGCAATTTACAAGCACCAATTAGCCTCATCTGCTTGTCTTTGGACTGTAAGAGAGAAGATGCAAACTCCATGCACACAGACCAGAGGCGGAACCCATGACCCCAGAGGTGTGAGACCACAGTGCTACCCACTATCCCACCATGCCACATATTATTTTTGTTGTTGTTTTTGTTTTAACTTTTATAATGTTTTATTACACATTGCTATTACTAGCAAAACATATTTAATCTGTTAATTTAAATGATTATTCTCATCATAATCATTATCTGTATTCTGATCATCATCTACTTTTTTATTGAATTCAATTCAATTTATAAAGTATTATGTTTCACCACAGATGTTCCATAGCATTAGTTTTAACATTGTAGTTAGAAGTGTCTCTGGCGCAATCCAGGGGAGTGCTTCCATACACCCATTAACATAACGTTAACACCACTGGACAGTAAAGTGAAAACCATTATTATTTTGTTGATTATCTTGCTACTCAAGGGGAAAGATATATTCAGCAGCTGGTGAACAGTCTATCCTTATACTTTAGGTGATGTGTTGGAAACAGGAAAAATGGGCAAGTATTATGATTTGAGGAATTTGACAAGACCCAATTACTGATGGCTAGGCTACCAATATAGAGTATCTCCAAAATGGCACATCTCGAAGGAGTGTTCTGAATATGCAATGGTAAGGACCTACAGTACCAAAAGTGATCAACCAGTGATCTGGCAGGTCATGGGTGCCCAAGGCTTAAGATACACATGGAGAGTGAAGTCTAGCTCAGAAAGTTTGATCACACAGATGTGTACAATGTACAATACGTAGCCGCAGATGGATAATGATTACCCCTGTCCACTGCCGAAAATGCTTAAGTGCAATAGGAAGGAGGCCTAGTCCGATGAATCACAAAAGTGCTTTTACACTTGTTTTCTATGTTTTCTATACCGTAATTTATTTTATTACTTTATCTGTATTTCATATTTTATATTCCTAATTTGAATATTTTCTTTCCATATTCTATTTTTCTTTTATTATTATATTCTTATTTTATATTCTTTATTTAGAATACTCTATTTTTCTTTTACTTTTTATAAGGTCATGGGCAGTTGTTAAAACATTTCACTGCATATCATATGACCGTGTATGTGACAAATTAATTTTTTATTTGATAATCTAGGCAACATTCTGCTGTGAAACCTTAAGCCCCTACATTTATATGGATGTTACTTTGGTACATACCACCCACCTAAATATAGCAATGATAGGGCTATAAAGTCCTCTGTCAGCATGATAGTGCATCCTGCCACAGTGCATTTTTTTTTTCAATAATGGATTGACGCAGATGACAAATTGTTCAAGGTGGTGATTTGGCCTCAAAATTCCCCAGATCTCAGTTTGATCAAGCAGCAATGGGATGTCCCTGTATAAACAATCTAATTCATGAATGCCCTACCTCACAACTTAAAGGACTTAAAGATCTCCTGAAAAACACTTTGGTGCATTATACTGCAACACACATTTAGAGGTCTTGTGGATTTCATGTCTCAACGGGTCACAAGGGGGACCAACACATTTTTAGATGGGTGAATTTAATGTTATGCCTGATTGAGGTACAGTATAAGCCAACAGAAATTAATAGATGACACTATACTGGATCAGTCCCTTTAATGACTTTAAGGATAGGTGATTTCTCATATTTTAACAAAGCCTCTCTGATTAATCCATTTTGAACATCTCCATGCTGCTTATCCTACTGTCTTGACGTCATTTGGCATTTGTAACAGTTGCCCTAGCAACCACTAGCATCCCCCGAGAGATGTGTGGTGGATAAGACAAGCCCAGATAATGTCTTTCAATACTGTATCTGTACACACCAATAATTTGTCAAAAAAAGTAAGATCTTTTTAACTTGGTGTAAATTTTACAACAAGGTTTTTTTTTCTTTTGCCTGTAAATATAGGGCTCTGATTTATTTTTTTTAAGTTTAAAGTTTACACAAAATATATAATATTGCTTTTATAACACATCTATATGGTATAAAAGGAATATTATGTAGTTTGCAATAAAGTCAAATCACACTGTCTGTCCAGACAACATAAACCACAGATGGTCTGAAAATGACAGAGACTGTACAGTATAGGTCATCCCCTTTCGATGGCTATTTATAGCTCATGTGTCTTTTTTTAGAACATGTGCCATTGATGTTTCATTTTTCAATGCTCCAGTCACGTCTCCTCTCCCTCTCAACAAACAGTTAGAGATTCAGACTGTTTGTACAGTATGCTGAATTGAATACATTTTTAAGATCAGTTTCCGGATATTTTATTTTATGTATACTGTTTACATTCTGCCAATAATTAAACATACAGTAGATGTATTCACTACTGATTCTACATGTAGAAATACCCGTCTATGTGCCTGTTTAACAAGTACTATTAAATATTAATGCCAATTATATCTGTCATAATATTGACAATTATACAATCAGCTTTTGTATTATCTTGAAAGAATAATTATTTTAATGTTGAGATAATAAGCAATATGGACCTGAGATAACAGGGGCTTTAACATGAACTTGGTATTATTAGCAATAATTTGTTATGGGATCTGAAAGCTTCTTTGTTTCCCAAATACAGTATGTGGAAAATATGCATAATGCAAAAGTCAATAAAATAGAACCATGTATAATATTATGATTACCAGGATTAAGCATAATAATATAACCACTTGCTATAATAATAATCATAAAATCATAACTTGACACATTAGTTAATTCTTAAAATATACTATTTTACAGTACATGCTAGAAAATAAAATTCAGTGGTGGAATCGAATTACATTGAGAAAAACATTATTTTAGATCATTTTACTCAGAGCTAAAATTTTTGGCGATCATTTAATATTTTACAGGAATAATAGCACCTTAAGGGACAATGCATAAACAAATGAGTATCTTAACTCTGGAGGAAATTAAAAAGTTACCCCATCTGCTAACCCTATTCTCTTCAACAGAATTTTTAAACGACATACTACTATTTCAGTCAGACCTAGCAAAACTGACATATACCAAACTTCTCTCACATTTAGGTGCACTCATATGATCATAATTACATGTCTGCCGTACATTGTGCACGTTTTGATCATTAGGAAACCGTTTGGGATTCGGCCTGAGCCCACACGTAACGGATACATTTCCTGTTTCTCATATCGCCGCTGTGTTGAGGCAGCCGCCGGACTGAACCATCATTTTATAGGGAACATGCAGATATGTTGAAATAATTTCAAGTCATCTGCAAAGCAATTCCGACGTTGTTAATGTGATTATACTACATATTCGTGTTTTGTAAGCAAGCTGATTGGTTAACAGGTTGTTTGTTTTAATAAAAACAGTCCATGTTGAGAAGAATGAATAACGCGGGCACCCCTCCGCCTCCGCTGTTGCCAGGTTCCCGTTTTCTCTATGGGTGTGGTGAAGAGACAAGACAGCTTGTTGAAAATTGAGTTGAACCGTGGCGAGGGTGCATGGCCCTTTAAATATATTACAATTACAAAACCGAGTGCGCTTTATTTGTTGTTTATTTGCTGTGACCATGTGTGGATTTTGAAATCAGCTGGGTTTACATCCAGAGCAAGACGACGAGCTTGATCCAGGTAACGTTAAAGCGCAAATAACTCGCCTGTGATTTCTCTCATTTTATTTCCTGCTTTTAGAAACAGACACTCAACGCGCAACAAGTTGAAATGTTTGTGGATTCTGAACAGCCAAAACATTGTTTCTTTTTTATATGATGTAACATTTTGATGTTGTAGTAATCGTTAGTCATTTCTAACTGAACAGTTTGCGTGTGAAACAGGTTAGATAGAGAAGTATTTACAACCTGTTTGTCAATTTGAGGCCTATCGGAGAGTAAAAACTCAGCAGGCACAGGAGCAGAGTGTGGAATCGACTCGGTTTTCCTCTAAGATCTCGATTTAGTTTGTGTTTTTGGAGGGATTTTTTGAGATGTCAAAATCTGAAAGCAGGCCGGAAGTGTAAAGATCCTGCCAAAGTAATTGCAACACAACAAGCCTGATTACACCAAGGCCTGACCATGTGATACAATGAATTTAAGTCTTATTTTCGTCAAATAAGCAATTTGATCCAAGTCACAATTATTAGTTATTAATCTCAGCCGTCTAACACTCCTAGGATGTTTTCTTTCCACATTCAAAACACTTTTACTTTCAGTTTTAGGCGAGTATACCGGGAAGTGTGTGCATTCTCGCCATGATTTAACACCAGAATTATTGGCGTCCTTCAAAATAAATAAAAGGCAAAAGGACACAATTATTTCAAATGAAGCAAATGATGAAATAAAATTTTCTTTAAAATAAATAAGAAACATGTAATGGTTGGGGAAAATTCTAATCCTGCTTGTTTAATGGGAAAAGGGTGCCAATAATTTTGCCACTGACTGTAGTTGTTTTTTTGTGCTCCGTGACAGATTTTATTTGACTTACTTCAGTATGTGTTCACTAAAATGTTGTTGATTTTTATATGTAAATACCATTTTATGTACTAAATGTGAATGAGAAATGAAAATGTGATAAACTCATAGAAGTACTTAATTAGTGAACCTATTTTCTCAGTCACATCAATATGTATTATTTGAATATCATTATCTTTTAGTATTTATGCAATAATGTAATTGCCAAAGACCCCCCTTCAAGATGATCCATGCAGACAATAACTAGACAGACCTACATTAACTATTTTGTTATCTTATCATCCTGATTCTCCTCACAGATGTCCCAGGTAAAAGCTTCTGTGGTAGTTTTCAGGTGATTTGTGATAATGATGCAGTCCAATAGATGGTAATGTTTTTGGTCAGTATATTGAAGGAATTCAGCCCTACATTTTTACTGTCCTTGGTTTAATCCTGAGCATGGGTTACTGACAGTGTGTACGTTTTACTCATGTACTTATGGGTTTACTCTGTGTTTTCCGATTTCCTTTTACAAAAACATGTCAGTTAGAATCGACTTTAAATTGCCTCTCGGTTTAAGTAAAAATGTTAATGTGTGTATTCTGGTCAAGTTTTATTCCAGTTTTCTTACATTTTTTTCCAGGGTAGGCACCACATCCACTATCACCCTGATCAGGTTAAAGCAAATACTGAGGATTAATGATTTGGTGAAATATTTCAGATTTGATTGCATACTTATCATGAATACTACATTATGTACATCAGCACTCCTGATAATTTTGTATGCTGTCTGTATATGCAATAGGAAGTCTATAAATCCATCCTTCAAATTGTTGCTTCAGATTTGTTCTGTCCTGTTCAAGTGAGTTGAATCAGCATCTTGAAGCCATGCATAGTGTGCCCAGTGCCAAGCTGCGCTGCCACACAGTGGACAATTAGGTGCCGGTGCTGAGCAGCATTGTCCAAAGGTGCCATCTTTATTGGCTGAGTTGATTTGCTACATTATAACCTGATTATATCGAATTATCCCCTGTTTACATCTACCATGGATCCAAAGGCAGTTTTTTTCCTAAGCATTAATGCGTAAGTCATTTAGGACATGTTGTGGTTTCAGGTCCGTGACATCTGTTATCCCAGTTTGGATGTGAAGAAAGCATGCTGATTGCCAGTCTGGTAGAAAGAAACCAAAGTAATGGGAATGCTATTTCCAAGAAACTATTTTTATTGGGACTGTGAGATACCTAATATAAAAAAATAAATAAAAGCAAATGTGGTCTTTAATGTCCAGTGTGTGTATATATGTATGTATGTGTGTGTATATTAGTATACAAAAGGCCTAGCAAAATCTACTCCAGAGATCCAGATACCATCCTAATGTACTTTGTATAGTCAGTTTTGAATGAGTCCTTAACTATGTGTGAGTATTGGAGCAATTATCATTATGGCATAATCTAATATTTTACTATACTTTTAAATCCATGTGCTTGCATATTACAGGCTTTAGAGTGCATCAGAGTCCTGACCATATGGGGAATAAAACGGAGCATTTGCAATTAGAGACAAGATAGTGGATATATGGATAGTTATCCTGTAATGTATCAGTGTCATTTATAATGATCTTTTACCCTTTTTTATGTTATCCTGTTGTGTGGAACAACTTTTTTTTTAAATCTAAAATAAGTAAGTGCTTATTTAACAGACAGAATTAAGCTGTGTCTTAAGGCTCCTTCCATGTCTAAACAGCGTCTGTTTCTGTTGCAGGTTCCAGCTGGTCCCTTCTGCCTCACAGGTGCGTCATACTGTGACAATGAGTGAACTTGAACAGTTACGGCAAGAGGCCGAGCAACTTCGCAATCAGATCCGGGTAAGAGGGGCTAATGGACGTCAACAAGTTATGAAGTGCGCCACCATGTATTAAAATTACTCCTGCCTCAAAACCGGTTTTATATTGTATTTTGTTCCCTGAACAGGATGCCAGAAAGGCTTGTAGTGACTCTACTCTTTCAGAGGTACGTGTTAACGAGTTTTATGTGGAAACACATATTTTTAGACTTTTATAATCAGTTGGAATTTGCTGACTAAACTCTGTGATGACAGGAAAAATCACTAGATAGGCACCTTGAAATTGAGGTATGAAAGAGATGAAATATTATATATGAAAATGATGAAAAATAATATAAAAATATAATATAAATATAAGTAGTAGTGTGTCATTGGTAGGAGTCCTCTGGATGTCACCATCTTGGCAGGAGCTGACTCTGCCTAAATTATGGTTAATCCATAAATGAGACTGGCTGTTGTTTGGAACTTGGCTACCCACACACACACACACACGAACACACACAAGCTAGTACGCTTAGCTTTTGCTTAAATAAAATACTGTGGTATCTAACGTTAATTTCTATGCTAATGCATTTGATGGAATTCCATCATTCATACCCTACACATCGAGTAAGTGTCGACTCCTACATTTCTTATAGTAAGCTAAAAGTAAGCTGTAGTAAGCTGTCACTCAAATCGCCTTGAAATATTCATAACTTTATGGCTTCAGTATCATTTTCTATGTTGCATTAAAATTCATGAAACTGCATGTTTTGGCACATTTGCTTCCTCTTTATAAGATAATGACCGTAATTTAAATCACAGGTTTATATTAATTCACTTGTCTCTATTTGGTTACTTTATAGTAAATAAGAGTTGTACTATGTCTAAGCAAGATTTTGCAGGTTGATGGGTGAGTCAGCATAGGTTTGTCCCACAACGCTGTATTAGGTCATTTTGTCTTGAACGTTAGCACTGAAACCCAATAATATACACAAAATAAACTGTATACACCATTTATGGAAAAATTGGTCAAAGTTGCATTTCTGATTTAAAATGTGTTGTTTAAAAAGACGTGTTGCTTCTAACCAGCGTGTGATTCACCATCAGCTCCTGTCATTGTGTTCACCTTCTAGATCACAGCTGGTCTGGAATCTGCAGGAAGGATACAGATGAGGACCAGACGTACTCTTAGAGGACATCTTGCTAAAATATATGCCATGCACTGGGGCACTGACTCAAGGTGTGTGTGTGTGTTCTAATTAATAGAAGGTTAAAGAGGCACCACTCTTATTATGGAATACCTACTTTTACTACTGACATGGAGTGTTTGTTTGAACAAGGTATGCTCTCGCTCTCCAGGGGGATTATTATGTAACCGAGTGATGAACATTACATAAAAATGCGTTCTCAAACTGTTAAGCTCACTTTTACACCCCCCGTGATCTGATAAATGATGTATGAGACAATAATAAATAATATCTGCCTTAATGTTTATGTGTTTAGGTTATTGGTCAGCGCATCCCAGGATGGCAAGTTAATCATCTGGGACAGCTATACGACAAACAAGGTAACGTATCAAGAATACTCGCTGTAGTCTATGAAGCTTCTGTTAAAAAGTAATGCCATTGTTTGTGCTCCAAATGGTCAGATCAGAATTTTTATATGGAGTTAACTTTATTTAAAAAATGCTTAGAATAAAGATATGCTCTGCTGTTTTCTTCTGCTTATGCAGGTATTTAATTGTCAGTTCACACTGGCAGAATTTTAACATATTAACTTTTATTTCCCAAAATGTAAACAAACCACTGCAACCCTGACTGTGCCATTATAAGGGATGAATAAACGAATAATTTAAGAGTTTTATGCATGTTCACTTTTATCCAATAACTTGTTTGTGCATGGAGTAAACAGTAAACTAACTCCTGTACATATGACTTTGTGTAATGTCCTGCAGGGACCTAGTCTCTGGCTTTGGTTACATCCACAGTTATGGCAGTAAAAGTAGTCTAGGATATTATAGTCTGCACTTCTGTTTATGCAATAATGTATTCGCCTACATTTCCAGATGCATGCGATTCCTCTGCGTTCCTCCTGGGTGATGACGTGTGCCTACGCCCCTTCGGGTAACTATGTGGCCTGTGGCGGTCTGGACAACATCTGTTCCATCTACAGCCTGAAAACTCGAGAGGGCAACGTCAGGGTTACTAGAGAACTGCCTGGACACACGGGTAACACTCTCAGTTCTCTAGAAATAAAGATAATGGGTTGTTTTGTTAAGCTCCCAGAATTCATCATATGCTCAGTCGATTTTCTTTCTGCATGGTCATCTGACGATATCATGAATATATGACGTGTAAATGAAACGCAGGAATACAACTCATAAGTCTCCTAATATTTTTCTTTGCAGGATATTTGTCTTGTTGTCGCTTCCTCAGCGACACCCAGATTGTCACCAGCTCTGGAGATACCTCGTGGTGAGTGGACAATTTGTCCCGTGTTCTATATATACACTTTATTAGCAGTGTTCATGAAAAAACTAAAAGTACCATGTAGCATTTTTTTATTGCTTAAATTATTGTTTCAAGTATATATTCTGCATGAGCGTAACTGATTGCGGATCATTGCTCTCCAGTGCATTGTGGGATATTGAAACAGGCCAGCAGGCCACCACCTTCACAGGCCACAGCGGTGACGTGATGAGTCTGTCACTCAGCCCGGACTCCAAGACCTTTGTTTCGGGTGCCTGTGACGCCTCCTCCAAGCTGTGGGATATCCGAGACGGCATGTGCCGACAGACCTTCATCGGCCATGTTTCTGACATTAACGCAGTCTGCGTAAGTCTACGGCTTGTTTTGAACCTTGTCGAAATGTTGTATTCCTTCTTTATTGAAATTTCTGCACCACTGTGTTCAGTTTTTCCCGAATGGAAATGCCTTCGCTACGGGATCAGATGATGCCACCTGCAGGCTGTTTGACCTGCGTGCAGATCAGGAGCTCATGATGTACTCGCACGACAACATCATCTGTGGCATCACCTCTGTAGCCTTCTCTAAGAGCGGCCGCCTGCTGCTCGCTGGCTACGACGACTTCAACTGCAACGTCTGGGATACGTTGAAGGGCGAAAGATCAGGTGAGACCATCATTTCTGTTCTCAGTTATATGTTCTCAAAGATTGCTCACTTATTCAACACTTATTGTTTCTAGACTGTAGATATGCCAGTCAGAACCAGTTGAATTATATAATCCCAGAATCCCTCTCTAAATTTCACACATCATGACATTACTGCCGTTTCAGGGGATGTGGCAATTCCAGTGTATGTAGGTTAAAGTATGAGAAATGAAGCAACTTTATCCCAAGTAAAGCAAACCCCATACAGTGTCACTTCCTATGTGTCTAACAGTCTTGATGAGGTAATGATGCATACCCTTTTTTTTTTTTTATCCCTATCCAGGTGTCCTTGCCGGGCATGACAACAGGGTCAGCTGTCTAGGCGTGACGGATGACGGCATGGCAGTGGCTACAGGCTCTTGGGATAGCTTCCTTCGTATCTGGAACTGAGCCTGACAGCTGGACTTTATGGAGGACTGCACCATCACTACAGGTCTCAACTGTGAGAACAAGACGCCTTTTGTATTCACTTATTACGACACATTCCTGTGAAGAGGCCCAGGCTGACTCGACAGAGGTCAGACCGGAGGTTATTAGGAAACAATTGAGGCCTCATTGTGCTTTATGTACATACATATGTACAGTATATGAATATGAATATAAATATGGTATATATGTACAGCAGTATGCGCATGTATATGCCATATATATGCTCACACAATGGTATTGTATATAATTTTTGTAGTCTGATTGCATCCCATTATAGCTGTTTGTTTTTGGAGATGCGTCATTTACAGTATATTTGAAGTCCAAGATCTTTTTAGCCGATCCGAGTATGCCAGTGCCCTTTAGCACCTGTGATCATTAGGATTTTTTATTTTTATTTTTTTTTAATAATAAGAAAGCACTTTTTAAAGCCCAATTTCCACAGAAATTATAATTAAGCAAAAGGTGCTTTCAGCAAGGGTGAGGCAGGGATCTGGCAGAAAAACTGTTTCAGTGATCATTTTCTTTGGTAAAATATTATAGACCTTAGGATACTGGATAGCTAAAGGGCATTATGGACCTTGTTCGTGTGTAACCAGCAGCTACATTACTAAAACATCCAAAAGCTGTGTTCGCTGCTGTTGCATCAAATCCTATCTTAGGAAAAATCCCTAATTTTTGTAGTATAATGCTATAATGTAGTATATGATGATGCGGATTCCTGATTTTCTCCTAGGACCTGATCCAAAATAAGAACCTAAGATCTTGAATATATCATGTATTGCCTTGATACCAGATGATTCTACATTGATCTGTTGTTTCAGTATACCAGGATACGGCTGCCATCCAAAAACTCGAGTCCCAGCTCTAATGAACACACATCACAGCACATTAAATGCTGATATTTGTCATTTTTTTTTTTGTTTTGGCCAGAATAAGGCAGATAATCTCAGACATAAATAGTTATTATTACTGCAGTTCACAAGTATGTATTTCTGCACTAGTGATATTTTGCCTTATTTGAATAAAAAAAAAAAACGCATTGAAACCTTTTAAGTGCTTCTGACACTATACATGCGAAGACCCAGACCTGTGCAGCCTCGGATCAATTATTAATCTGAAGGTAATTACAAAGCATTCTACGTTTCTACTACACAGAACGTTTCTGTTGGGTCGAGTTTATAGCATGGTTAGTTTTAGTTGTGAAACTAAACATGAGTCACTGTTAATGAAGAACACTATTGTGCACAAGGCGTTGTTCCCATTTTGCCTTCACTTTTAATCGATGCAGTATTCTTTTATCAGTTTGTACCAGCAGTAACCAAATGATCCAAACTATTGGCAGTGTTTATTTACATTTTTAGCTCTGTCCATTGTAATTCCTAGTATTGTATTTAAGGCAGACCATTTAGCCCTTTTTTTTTTTTTTGATAAAAAAGGTCTTTTGATAAGCCTTAAGGTGTCATCTTGGTTACATTCATTAAAACATTCCCAGTCTATTTTATACCCATGTTTGTGCCATAGTTCAACTTGACTATTGAACGTATCAGGGGATTTTTCTCAATCCTTTAACACACAAGCATACTGGACACACTGTGTTAGAATTTAGTCACAATGTACAACCCTGGTGCTGAAATGTGTGTATGGCAGAGCGGATTATTGTAACGAGTTTTTCGGTGATGGCTCAACAGCGTTAACGGCATTGCTGTTGCCGTGATCAGATTTTTTTTTTTTCCCTTTCCCCAGAATGAAGTGTTTGTTTGCTGATTATTGTTTTGTTTTTTGTATGGAAATTGTATGGAGTTTGGCCTATCAGACAGAACTGTATTAACACTGTATTAAGACTTAAATAAAGTAAAACAGGGCAGGGCCACTAGTAGAAGTACGTAGATACCAGCCCCTGCTTTTAATGTTTTAAGCCAGTAAAAACAAGGCTTTTGTGCCTTGATGTATTTTATAGTGCCATCATGTGGACTAATCATTTGTTAAGAAATGATTTTTTTTATTGTCTCACTAGTTTTTTTTCCTTTCTTCGTACAGTGGCTTGGTGATTAATGGTGTTACTATAAGTTGATATTGTATTAAATAAAACTTTTAATCAAATCTGCCTTAGTCACATTGGTCATGCAAGTGATTATACACATAGTTAAAATATTACCCATGATTTTTATGTTGTATATTAATTTTCAGGATGGTTTTAACTAAATTTCTAACAAAATCACAAATCACAGGGTCCAAGAACAAGGTACTGTATTCTCAATGGGATACAAATATCAAAAGATTTTGGAAGGGGGTGCTAAAGAGCTTACAATAAAGTAGCTCTTGCTGAACAATATTTTGTAAATGATTCCTTTTTTTTTCATTTCTAAGTAACTTCAGTGACTAGCCAACAAGACTTACTCATGATCAAGTTCAAAACTCCTTTGTTGTCGGCTATTGCTGCGGGCTTGAACAAATACAAATTCAGTGAAGCCTCCAGCACTAGGCCCAGTAAGAAAAACTGCTTTGTCGTTTTCTGTGAAGTGCCATGTAGTCAAGTTACCAGTTTGTAAAAGTATGAAACTGTTTATTTTGAAGTCTGAACATGTCTGTGCAAATACAATATTGCAAACAGAGCAACACCACTAAAAGCTCGTGCTTAACATCTTCCAGATCCAGGAGTTCAATGTGTAACATTCAACAAAATTCATTTAAAAAAAAAGCACAAAATTGCGTAGCTTGAGACATGGGTTATTGGAGTGATCAAGTGTTTTTTGCCTTGTTGTGAAAAGCATGCCTTCTCTTCCTGTACATGTTCAACATCGTGTTTACACTTGCTCAAAAGCATGCTCAAGCGCTGCACCATAAAACGTAAGGAAATGCATGTCATCCTTTGGTGTAGCACGTTGAGTGTTATCCTGGCAATACAATAACCAGATTTTGGGTAATGGGAGATCAGTGAAGTACACACTTGATTTTGTCAGTAATGCATAATGGATTCTTAAGGCACTGGACCATAACATCCTAATTTGTGGGTAAGGCATGCAAGACATCAAAGCTGATGTTCCAAAACATTTTTAAATCTCATAACTATTGAGTTCACATTTGCGCGGTCAGCGGAGTGTTTCATCAACTCTGACAATATACTGCTCCACACAGTCCAGGGGCTGCCAGTTCATGGAGCAGACTTTGAGTGCTCCATGTGCTTTACATTTGTATGTACTGTATCTTCTGTGTTTGTATTTATGCTGCTGAATTTATTTGGAGCTGGGACAAGGAGCAAAATCCAGGAAGAGGGGCATTTCATGGTAAGCAGCATGTTATTAATAAAGGCTTTTATGGTAATTTCATTACACACCAAGTCTATGCCACTTGATATTTGTACTGTATTTATGCCGATGAATTTATTTGGAGCTGGGACACAGAGTATAACATCCAGAAGGGGGTTCTGCCACAAAATGCCCCTCTTTCTAGCCCTGCCTTATCCAGGAACAAGGGCACTTCTTGTGTTTGTGTGTGTATGTGTGTATATATATATATATATATATATATATATATAGGCATGTTTTGTTTGTACATAGTGTTAATTTGGTATTACCACCGCTAAATCCTAAAACAAGACACACACATTATTTATATTTAATTATATACTGATGCTGAATGATATTTGATATGTCTGGACTGGAATTATTATTAGAAGTAGTAGTTGTAGTAGTAGCAGTAGGTTATTTATTTAGTTAATATTAATTAGTATATATTGACAGTAATCTGTTCAGTAATACTGTTTTAGTTGAATTAAAGTTGTACTGCATATGGCCACTAGAGGGTATCTAAGTCATTTGCCTTTATTTTCTACTCATTTGAGACTGTTGGTGTGTTAGCTTGTTAGCCTGTTTATATAGCATTATTAGCTGAAAATGTTAAATAATTACATTTTTTTTAGCATATTTACAGTACCAGTGTAATTTTTTTCATTAAGGACTTATGATTTATCAGCTTTGATTAAAAATACTTGTGATATGGGTAGTTAATTGGAATATAACTTAGAAAAACCTCTATGAATAAAGGATTGATGTATTTAAGCATTTAAATGTCAAAAATAAGAAAATAATCAATTGTTTTTATATTTAGCAGATCTTTTTTGTCTGTGGACCTGAATTTTGTCCTAACTTTCAGGTAAAAACAAGTAGGACCGCTCTCCAGTCAAACGCTTTGTTCTGGCCAAAGGGGGAATTTGTGATGATGTTTTTGAGCAGCTGCTTATCATCATCATGCATCATGTTTTGACTAACGTTACCACACAGTTGGATGGACAAGTTCAGTCTGGACGCTAATGTGTTTGTGAGGCCAATTCTGATCCACGCTGATGAACCCAGTGAAAAGCTACTGCTCCACATCTAGATGACATTTTAGTTTTTCACAGCCTGATTAAATTTCAAATAACAATATGGCACTTTAAATTTGTTAAACTGGTTATCAATGGTGTCAAGTCATTTAATGTGGTATGTGGAGTCACAGGTTTGCCCAAGAATCACCACCGCACTAATACTGTATACTGCAGACTACCTATAGACAAAAAAAAACACAGACTAATCAGCAGCTCATTAAAACTGTTCAAAACCAGTCAGGGCAGTGATATATAAATCTGTAAAAGGTTAAAACATGGCGGATCAAATTAGAAACCACTAATGATTATATAGAAATGTGTTTGGATTTTCAACTGGGATCAGTCAGGTGTGAGAATTGTGACCTGACCAGGCCAAAAACAAATCTTTTCCTAAAACGTCTAAACATCTAATATAATACTGTAATAAAGTGAGGCCATTTAAATTGCTGTAGGCAGTGTTTGCGATATGACTTAAAATTTGTTAAGAATTTATAAATTTACTTTAATATTTAATTATATTAATAAATCCTTAATCCGCAGTATTTATTTTAACCTGAGTAGGGTCATGGTGGATACAGAGCCTACCCTGGTAAAATGGTGGAAAGCAGGAATAAACCCTGAATAAAACATACAGAGTAAATGTTTTTGTTCAAACTTAGCAATTTAGAGTCATGTCCTACTGCCATATTTTTGGGAGGTAAAAAGAAACCCACAAGACATGAGGAGGACATACACAGTCAGTAATCTGATCAAGGACACCGGGACTGGAACTATAAGGCTGAATTCCTGCAATATCCTAACCAAAAATATGACTGTTTATTGGATTTAGTCAATATACATTTTTATACAAAATAGTTTGTCATTGTTAAGAATCCTCAGCTGCTAGCCAGCCCATTCGCTTATCCCACCTCCTCAGCTGAAATGTTAGGAAATAAGGTGGCTTGTCGGTGTGTTATTACTTAATTACCTAATGCCACATTATTTTATACTTTTGAAGAAATACAATATTGTCCTAGAACCTAGATAATAAATCCAAGCCATCAAGTGTAATAATGTTTTCTATAATAATTTCTATATCTAATAAGTTTTATAATAATTTTCAGGATTTTTTTTAATTGAATTCATAATTAATTTCATATTTTTACAAATCACAGAGCCCAAAAACCAAGTCTTTACAATGAGTTACAATCATAAAAAGATTTTAGAAAATAGGCACTGAAAATACTAATTTTTCCCCTTTTTGCTTCTAGAAACTATGGTTCAGAAAAAGGCGATTAGTCAAGTCAGCTGGATGCGAACAAAGTAATCTGGTTTTGTTTAGGAAAAACGTGTTTACAATATTCTGAAGTGCCAAGGAGTCAATTTTATAGCTCAGTCCTTTTCAGCATTTTCTTCATGTTTTTAACAGTACATACAGTAGGGTATTTAGAGTTTAGTAATCAATATTATTACATTACAGATTTCATTTAAACACAGCAATAAAACCACAACTTAACTCTTCACAGTAAGAAAGCCAGAAACCAACCCGTGACGGTGCAAGTGTTTGACAGTTTTTCATGGATAATATTTGTAAAGTGCAGATAAACAGCTGCTACACATCTTGTGTCAATCCTTCCTGGTGGAATAAACTCAAAGTTCTGTGGCAGGTGGCCTTATATTGACAATGAAGAGTTCAATTCTGTGGCTGGAGATACTGGCTTGTGAAGCTCTCCAGCTCTCTCTCCAAATCTGTGGCTTTGTATCTGAAAGAAACAAAAACAAAAAAATTTTATTTCAAATACCAGAGTTTCCTCAGATGTTTTATAGCCAGAAACACCTTTGTTAAAATAAATGTTTTTTTGTTTGTTTGTTTTTTATCAACATAAATATTACCTGCAATATCTACACAACACAGTTAGGTTATATTTTGACCAATTTATTAAAGCATTTAAGCATTTCACTGCATATCGTACTGTGTATGACTGTGTATGTGACAAATAAAATTTGAATTTAAAGGTAAATCACACAATTGTCATTAGGTGGGGGTTGACTATTTATAGGCCTTCTTGTTGTCATGAGTTTGAGGTTTGGGTTTAATCCATTCAATCTTGGTAATCAGTTTAAAAGCTAATAACTATCTTTACTCAGTAATGAACTCTGCCAATAGTTAAACATCTTTACGGTACCAAAATGATATTTTTAATATGAAAAATGAAATAGTAAGAAACAAGTTGAATGATTAAAATTAAGATAACTATTTTTATAATAAGTTATTAATTATAGTTTGTTTAAGATAGTTTGTTAGTTTGTGAGGCTAATGTTGCTGTATTACAGTAAAATATCTAGGATAATTTTATATGAGCTATGAGAAAATTATTTATTTCAGCGGGTACATTAACAGATATACTCAGACAGGGATCTCGCAGAGATCTCAGAGACCCATGTTGACTTGTTTAAAAAAGAATAAATAAATATATATATATATATATATATATATATATATATATACAGTGGTGTGAAAAACTATTTGCCCCCTTCCTGATTTCTTATTCTTTTGCATGTTTGTCACACAAAATGTTTCTGATCATCAAACACATTTAACTATTAGTCAAAGATAACATAATTGAACACAAAATGCAGTTTTTAAATGATGGTTTTTATTATTTAGGGAGAAAAAAAATCCAAACCTACATGGCCCTGTGTGAAAAAGTAATTGCCCCCTGAACCTAATAACTGGTTGGGCCACCCTTAGCAGCAATAACTGCAATCAAGCGTTTGCAATAACTTGCAACTAGTCTTTTACAGCGCTCTGGAGGAATTTTGGCCCACTCATCTTTGCAGAATTGTTGTAATTCAGCTTTATTTGAGGGTTTTCTAGCATAAACCGCCTTTTTAAGGTCATGCCACAACATCTCAATAGGATTCAGGTCAGGACTTTGACTAGGCCACTCCAAAGTCTTCATTTTGTTTTTCTTCAGCCATTCAGAGGTGGATTTGCTGGTGTGTTTTGGGTCATTGTCCTGCTGCAGCACCCAAGATCGCTTCAGCTTGAGTTGACGAACAGATGGCTGGACATTCTCCTTCAGGATTTTTTGGTGGACAGTAGAATTCATGGTTCCATCTATCACAGCAAGTCTTCCAGGTCCTGAAGCAGCAAAACAACCCCAGACCATCACACTACCACCACCATATTTTACTATTGGTATGATGTTCTTTTTCTGAAATGCTGTGTTACTTTAACGCCAGATGTAAAAGGGACACGCACCTTCCAAAAAGTTCAACTTTTGTCTCGTCGGTCCACAAGGTATTTTCCCAAAAGTCTGGGCAATCATTGAGATGTTTTTTAGCAAAATTGAGACGAGCCTTAATGTTCTTTTTGCTTAAGTGGTTTGCGCTCTGGAAATCCGCCATGCAGGCCGTTTTTGCCCAGTCTCTTTCTTATGGTGGAGTCGTGAACACTGACCTTAATTGAGGCAAGTGAGGCCTGCAGTTCTTTAGATGTTGTCCTGGGGTCTCTTGTGGCCTCTCGGATGAGTTGTCTCTGCGCTCTTGGGGTAATTTTGGTCGGTCGGCCACTCCTGGGAAGGTTCACCACTGTTCCATGTTTTTGCCATTCGTGGATAATGGCTCTCACTGTCGTTCGTTGGAGTCCCAAAGCTTTAGAAATGGCTTTATAACCTTTACCAGACTGATCGATCTCAATTATTTTTGTTCTCATTTGTTCCTGAATTTCTTTGGATTTTGGCATGATGTCTAGCTTTTAAGGTGCTTTTGGTCTACTTCTCTGTGTCAGGTAGCTCCTATTTAAGTGATTTCTTGATTGAAACAGGTGTGGCAGTAATCAGGCCTGGGGGTGACTACAGAAATTGAACTGAGGTGTGATAAACCACAGTTAAGTTATTTTTTAACAAGGGGGGCAATCACTTTTTCACACAGGGCCATGTAGGTTTGGATTTTTTTTCTCCCTAAATAATGAAAACCATCATTTAAAAACTGCATTTTGTGTTTACTTGTGTTATCTTTGACTAATAGTTAAATGTGTTTGATGATCAGAAACATTTTGTGTGACAAACATGCAAAAGAATAAGAAATCAGGAAGGGGGCAAATAGTTTTTCACACCACTGTATATATATTACACACACACACACACACACACAAGAGCTTTATGTTGTGTGCTCACCTCAGTGATTTGGCGTGGCTTTGGACGGTCTCCAGCTGTTGAATCTTTGTTGTCAGCCGGCTGATTTCCTTCTCAAGGTGCCGCTGGGTTACATCCACCTGCTGGCACAGCCTGGCAAACGTGCTGGCTATCTCCCTATGTGGTACAAACAATCTCTTACAACTGTGTACAATTAAATCAAAATCTTCACGTAGACACAGTGAGGAGGTTACTTACTGCTGTACTTGGTGGCTGCAGTTTGAACTGGTGAAGCTGACGATCATCTGGAGTTTCTCAGTGGCATAATCTACAAACTGCTTCTTCAGTGCCCTTTCCTTAGCCTTGGTGGTCCATGTGAGCCTCTCATAAAAGTACACTAGGCCATAAAGACTCATGGATAGAGCGATGACTCTCCAGCCTATCATCCTCCATACCTGTTGCAAAGACAAATGGGGTGATTATAACACTTATATATACCAATAAACAAGGAATAAACAATAAACAAGAGATAAACATATTTTGACAGGGCAAACCTATTTCAAAACACTTTCTCTGTAAAATTGTTCGACTTTAAACACGATTGGATTAATGTGTTACCCACCACTCCCCCGATGATGACCGCGCTCATGGAAGTACGTGAGGTGATGGAAGCCAGATTTGTAACCATAGACATCATGAGCTCCTCCTGGCTCACCACAGCCTGGGATTGGTTTGGAGTCACTGCAGCAGCTGTAGGGGGTGGAGCCTGTATAATGGCACCACTTACTGGAGTGGAGGCCAAAGAACGTGTGAGCTGGAAAAAATGAGAAAGAAAAGGCTTAATGACAAATGATGTGTTTTAGAATAACAAATAGCGAATTTTGTTGATATAACCTAATTTAGGAATGACAGCTGACATAACTATATAAGCTATACATATCTGAAGTTACCGGGAGGTTTTGATCCACCAGCATGAGGGCGCGCTTGGCATTGGCTGGGCCGAGGAACCGGCTGACCAGAGCCGTCCATCCAAGAGAGAACCGAAACTCGATGTTCTCCTGGAAATCGGCACAGAGTGTCGCGCAGTTCAGGTCGTAGCTAAGGTCAAACTTTCTGGAAGGAATCAGCATGTGGATCTGGTTCCGAGTATCAGGTGGTAGCAAAGGCTGCAAACATTCTGTTAGCACAGTGGGCAGAAAAGATGATTAAAGGACTGGTGCTGGTTTGCAATATGTGCTCTCTTTTAGAATAAGGAAGCCAAACAATAAACAATTGCATATTGTACTGTAATACCATAGCACTGTTGATTTCACAATTCAATTGGTCAGGTGGTACTGGTTAATTTCTTCCTATAAAAGTAAATCTGACATATAATTTTTGTAAGGGGTCCTCAGTGTCAGCACTTAAAAAAAAAAGAAATGTTTTGGCAATGTAATGTCAAGACGGAAAAATGGGCTGATGATGCTAGGAGTTAAACAAATACTTTGTGATCGAAAATTATAACCTTCAGGGTGATACCAGTAACACTGCTTCATGGTCACATCACGTGGTAATTTTTCTACAACATCACAAAAATGGTGTTTTGTTTAATTTTCTTTTAAAAGACTTTTATTATGGTAGGCATACACACCAATCATTTCTTTCTGAGAGGACTGCACCGAAGCATCGACGGCAGAAGAGCAGCGGAAAGCCAGGTTCTTTCCCATTCCCTTCTCCACATGATTAAGCAGGTCCTAAGAAAGAGGTTCCACATTTCACATAATTATTCCTGTTACTTTGGACATTGTTCATTAAAAATTAAACAGACTGCATCCTTAGTACAATATAAAGTAAAATTCACCTAGTAAAGGTAGTTAATCAGTCAAGAAATATTAAGCATCAAATGTGCTTCATTAGTTAGAAAATTGGATAAAGATAGAAGGTTATAGCCTTCATGTTTATCATCACACACATGACGTAAAAGACATACAACATTTTTCTTCAATTGTCTCCCTAATTTAGTCGTATCCAATGTCACTAGGGGGCTCCCACATTAAGGCTACTACTACTACTCAGTCAGGAGGGCAGAAGACTATCACATGTTTCCTCCAAATATGTGACGTCAGCTGACCGCATATTTTCGAAAGGCTCGCTGACGCACCATTGGGAGCGGCATAACACACTCGGAGGACAGCGCTATCTGCTTCTTTAACTTGCGTGAGCTCACAGACGCCCCTGAATGGCTGTAGAGCCGTGATTAACATGGGAGCGCTAAGTACCTCTTATCCCTCCCCTCTGAGAGAGCTCTGCCAATCAGCTCTCTCTAGACCTCCAGCTGCGAGCGGTTACAGCATCACTGCTCGTGATCGAACTCGTGATCTCCAGATGATAGGGTGAGCACTTTACCACTGCGCCACTTAGGGGCCCTTTCAATAATTTTTATGGATAAATGTGTTTAATAGAGTCAGCAACTACGCTGACTTAAAGGAAAACCTTCAGTCAGTTTAGATGCAACAATACGCATAATGTATGAATCTCTTCGTATAAAAGGATCCAAGAGAAGATCAACTCACTGATTTGTATATCTTTAGCACATGAGCGGATGGGTGGAAGTCTGAATGAAACTCGTCGATGAGCACTGAGAGCCGACAGATCTCCTCTGCCATGGCATTTGATACCTGGGTAAGAAAAAAAAAAGGCAATGATACACAGCCATCACACATTACCATCTACAGTTTATTCCATATATTATTTTTAATAGGGGGCTGCATTATGGCATTTTTACCTGATTAGCCACCTGCTCCGAGACCCTCTTAATTTTCTTTTTGATATCCTCAGTGAGAAGGTTGAGCTGATTTCGGACAAACTCCAATCTATCCTTAAGATACTCTCTCTCTTCTAGAGAGGCCACCCTGAAAACAATTACAAAGATTTTCACAGACACATCTTGCTGCTTATGATCACAGACAACACAATACAGATGAGCTTTTTATAACAGAGACATAAGGCATAAATGACATATTAAACTGTGCACTTAATTTCACAGTGGCCTGCTCTAATATGTTAGCAGCCAGAGTAAAACTCAGAAAACAGAACTAAAAAGAGTGAACCCACCTCTTCTCAGCGGCAGCAATGTGGATTTGATCCATGATGTCTTTAACACTTTCAGTGATCTGCTTTGCCCTGATTGTGTGCTGCTCAAACTTTGTTTTCACTGCTGACTGCGAGATACACTCCTGCGAGGCCATATAAGGGTCACTGGGATGAGTGGGACTTAAAGCCATGAGATACTGACCTGCTGCTGTTGCTCGTCCCAAACCAAGGGAGAGGACGATAAGAAAAGTCAGCAGCAGGGTTGTATCATTACACTTCATCTCACAGTAACTTACAATAAAGAAAATGCTAAATCAATATATTCAAATCAGATCAATGGGAAAAGTAAAAATACTCAAACATCACATATAACAATGAAACTATATCAACAATAGAAACTTAAAAAAAAAAAAAGTTGTTCAACAAATACTGTATTTTCTGAACAATATGTCGCTCCCTGCTAAATTGCATTTTTTCATGCAATTCACTTTATAATACTAATTATGGTGTAGATTTACCTTGACTCACAATAAATTCTTCTGATACTACATCAGTACTTTTAGAACTCTTATTAAAATGAACAGATTTAATGTTCTAATTTTACTTTTTTCCATTTTCCCTATTTGCATTTTTTCTTATTTATATAAACTTAAATAAGAAAAACCATAAGTTAACATTAGTATTTTGCTGCCATATCTTTTAATATATTCCATCATACTCTATAGTGCAGAAATGTATTAAGTGATACTTTTGCCATATCACTCAAATCCAACACAAAAAGTACAGTAGATGATTATATTTAGACATTAAAATCATAATATTATGCTGTATCCAGCTGTTTGAACAAAAGCCAAAAGCCTTATAGTCCAAAAAATACAGTATTTAAAATCATACAAAGAACATCAACATAATCCAAAAAAAAAACAAGCAAGCATTAAATAAGAAAACACAAGTGTAAAGGTGAACTGAGAGGAAAGGCGTCCTCGCCTTAGCAAATCTAGACTTCAGCAATGAACACACAGATTGACGGAAAAGAGCACAGGGGCCTAGAAAAAGAAAATGGCTAGGCGGGAAATAAACTGGTAGAGATATTAAGATGTTCTTCAGCAAAACTGTACAGCACAACCTTGCATGTCTGTACATATCGCGAAACAAATATTTTTAGTTATGTTTTAAGACTCATGAACATTTGTAAGCTATTGTCACTATTGGTGTACGCAGTATTAAACAATTTCCACCTATTTGAGAAATCTTGCTTTCTAAAAAAAAAAAAAAAAAAAAAACATTCTAATGGAAATACAAATAAGTGTTACTTTTAAGCAACAAGCCTAAAGAAAAAGGGGAATAATAATTTTTAAAAAAAAGTTAGCGACAATGAGTCAGCCTCCTAAATCAGATCAAAAGTTCATTAATTTTCTTACAGATGTCTTATAGATATCATCTGGAGAAATAAAAGTTTAATTTAGCTTTACAAATTCAACTGAAGATTTCCTTAAATGTTCTAATTCATTTAAGGAAATCTTCAGTTGATGATGACAAATTCATGGAAAACAAAAGAAATTGTGATAAATTTTTAATTACATTGCTGTTGTTTTTTAATTTAGCTTTACAAATTCAACTGAAGATTTCCTTAAATGTTCTAATTCCTTTGTATTTACACTGAAATTGTTTACTGTAGAAACCTTCTAAAGATATAAAGAGCCTGAGTGTGCAGTCATGTGGAACCATCAGCTTGTGATACTGTAATCCCTATTTAAATTTCCAACCAATCTATATGTTTCACTTCCTGAAACAGCCTCTCCTATCTTTAATGAAACTAAAAAAATCCTTTTTGTGCCTGGTTCTGATGGTCTTTTCATTTATGTTTTACTTGCTCACAGACATCAAGACTAATATGACCAGGACTATAGCATTTTTTTTTTGTTTAAATCAATCATGGGTTTTTACATTACACCCCCCCCCTCACTGCAAGCTATATCCATACATGGTTCAACTCAAACAGCTTTTAATTAAAAAAGATTTTTTCCTGATGATCATTGTCTCAGCCACCACTTGCCTCGAATGTCCTCTCAAAACTCTGAAACTCCTTTAGTCTCTCCTTGAAACCTTCTGCTAATGCGCCACCTAGAAAAAAAAAAAGAATGGCAGCTTTAGCACAGGAACTCTTCTCAAAAGGGGGTTGAGATGTTAAAATACATACCACAGCAACAGAAGTGAAATGTGAAAAGCTTAGGTCAATTCAGAGTTTTTGATTCTTCACTGGCACACGTTTATGGCAAAGTGGTGTTGTGGGAATTTAAAGCTTCTTTATGGATTAGCAAAGACATGAATGTTTAATTTTTTTTTTTTTATTACTTGTTCAGAAGTTGTGTTTTGGATGAATGTAATTTGTCATTATAAAAGAAAAATTGATATGAGAATAGATAAACCATAATAGTCTTAGTTTATTGATTTTGTAATGGGTCACAAAAATGCCCATTAAGTCCATGCAAACGTTTTGTTCATATTATTATTATTATTATAATCTTTAATAAATTATCTGTAATTACTTATATAATTATAATTATATCATTCAGTGATGTATTTGTTACAATGAAGTCACAGAGAATCCATTGTAACATATCACACATCCTCACTCCCCTCCAATAAAGGCAGGGCCGGTCGGTCTTGCTTTCTGACTGGTTGTCAAAATGCAACCCCATTATCATTTGTCTTCTTTTTGACAACAGTCACACTGTGCTTAAATATTTTGTGACGCTGTTGTTTATAAGTCACACAAGAGCTAAAAGTATCTCCTCTACTTCTTATGGGTATATGGGTTCACTGTGGCTTTTACTCAGACAATATACAAGTTGCAACCTGTGGCTTGCTGGCAAAAGGGGGCAGTTAAAGTGCCATGTACCCTGAGAGTGACCTGCTTACCAGACTCTGGCATACCCTGTGCCCGTTGCATTCTGGAATTTAGCACCTCCTTGGCAGACACAAAGAAGATGTGATTGGGAGCCTGTTGGCGATCTACCACCCTGAGCTCCTCCACCAGGAAGTTTACACACCGGTCCATGTGCTGCTTACGCACCTAAAGTGGAAAGTAGTTGTAAAAATCAGCTGTGTAATCATGCAAAAATTATGAGGTAATAAAAAGACAATATACTGTATATGAAACTTGTGTTAAAAAATACTCACTTCGTCCATGTATTCAGGCTCAGAGGCGGAAGCGTCCCAGCGATTATTCAGGATGAAAATGTTGGGTTTCGAAAGGCGTTCATTTACTTTGTGGAAGAAGTGTTTCTCCTTTAAGGAAGGAAACAGAAGAAGATGATGGCGGTAAAAGTCTAAACTTTAGTAACAACTAGGCTGAGGAAAAATGCTTCAACAATACACACAAACAGATAACATAAGTCGGGATTGAACTTAAGTGTTAGCCACAAACGCATGTAGGTCATATAGTGCATATAGTACATGAAATTAAACTACATGGATTTTGCTGAAAGATTGAATTCAAAAAGAAATTGGCAAAATATTTACTACATACTGTACTAAATGCATCACTACTTACCTTGTCACAAACTAATTGGGCCTAATAGTATGTATTAGATTTGTTTTTTGTCTGGTCACAATTCTCAAACCTGTTTAATCCCAGTTCAAAAAAAAAACTGATTTTAATTAAATTGTTAGTGGTTTCCAATATTAATTTCCATTTTGTTTATCTTTTATTGAAACATTTTTATAGCGTTATACATTATTGCCCTGACTGGCTTTGACTCCAACTGTTTTTATGAGCTGCTGATTAGTGTGTGTGTGTGTTTAAATTATATTGTGTTTAATCAGCAAACTGGCTATAAAAATGTCATATCCTGGACATTTAGCCCTATACCAGTTAGGCTTAAATAAATTTTCCTCACCAAAATTATTATTTTTATTTTAATCTGAAAGAGTTTTAATGTTTTTTATGATGCAGTTTTAAAACTTAAACAGAAACTGCAGCTCTACCCCAAGCTTACACAAGTGCCTCATTGGATTCTGCATGCCATAGATACTTCAGCTGGTCTAAACAGAGCCGGGAATGACCATCTGCGCTCCAACGCACAACCAATCAGAATGCTCAGCAATGTGACACTCCCCTACTCTGCCAAGTGTAAACACATTCTATACTGCTTGGTCAAAAAAAGAACGGAACCACAATAACATTTTACTCAGTCACCTTTATCTTTGATTACAGCATCCAATAAGTCCAATCTTTATGTTTATTAGCAAGCTTAAACCTGTTTTTTTTCTGATTAACCTCAATAAGCAGTTCACATGGTGTGTGTTTGAAAATGCTCTCACTTTCATCAAATTCACTGGCCACATTTCTTTTACAAAGTTTACAAGGTTGACTTTCCTTTAAGGTTTTGATAATCGTCGAAGGGTTCGTAACCTAATTCCAGTCATTTTAAATCACCTTAGTTTTTTATTTGCATGACGCACCCAAATAATTTGACCCATCTGAAATGGTAACTTATTTTTTTGTATAGGCAGTTTATATTAATCCTTGTGTGACGCTTAGGCAAACCAGTGATTCCACATACCATATTAAATGACTGTATATCTACTCAGTCAGATGACAGCATCGATAACCAGTTTAACAGATTTCAAGTGCCATATTGTTATTTTGGAACTCATATAGGTTATGAAAAAATAAAATTTGGAAATGTCATCTAGATGTGCGGCAGTAGCTTCTCACTGTGTTCATCAGCGTAGACTCAGAATTGGCCACCAGCACAAACACATCAGCGTCCAGGCAGAACTTGTCGATCCAGCTGTCCAACTGTGTGGTGACGTCAGTTCCAGGACTGTGGATACAAAACATGATCAATGTCACCTTATTGTTCCTCCCAAAACAACTGCTTCACAATAATGGCAATACACATGAAAGGCATGCACAACCCAATCCATGTATAGCCATACCACGATGCGCATTTAACATAGAAGATTCATCATAAAAATCAGTACCTGTCCATGAGTACTAGGTCATCTCTTAGAAGGGCGCACTTTGTTTTGGGCCAGAAGACCTTCACCAAACAGCCAGCATCAAGACTGTCATCCATGTGCAGTGCGTGAGCCAGCTGATTGACCGTCTGATTTAAAATAAAAGCATTTACATTTTTACAATGAGATTTAAATGCTACTCCAATGCACATGCAAGTGTCACATTAGATCTGGTTTGAACAACCTTGTTGTTTTATTTGTTAACAAATAAAAAGTGTGGTATGGAAGAACGATTTCAGGAAAAAGCATTCAAAGCAAACTACACTTTACTTCAAGGAACATTTCGCAATTCTGTAGTGGATTATATTTGTTAATTGTATGATTAAAGATTTCCCTATACTAGCATTCAACAAAACGATTTACTCCTTACAGTAAATAACCTCACTGTTACAATTTTAGTAAATCTCATCAAGATGGCTCTCACCTTGATGCTCTTCTCTTCCTCAGATCCCTCAGTCTTTAGGTAAGCTCTGTCTTCATCAGTGCCCTCAACACTCAAAAAGCAGTTAGTTGTGTGGCCAATACCACTGGGCATTACTCGGTCATGCAGCATGGCGTTGACAACAGTACTCTTTCCATTGCTTGTCCTGATAAAATAATACAATTCATTTAAAAATAATTATATCCAACAGTTACTTCCAACCAAGTAGTTTATTCGGACAAGAGGCTTTTCAAGAGTACTGATAACAGCACTGGGATGTTTAACTATATGCATGAGTCGACTTCATACTTGTCATCGTTAACCTCTGTTCAAGGGCACTACTTAAATGTGTAGACAATGGATTCTACAGCCTACATGGTGAACCAGATTTCATGTTACACTATTTCAGATTCAACCGTGGAACATTTAGTTAGTCAAATCTTTTTTTTTTTTAAAGACATACTGTAAAGAAAAGCTTGCAATATTTACAGAACTGTCCAACACCCCTATGGTTTATTCTTCTCACCTTTTGGCTACATATTACCGGCAAGAGTTTAAAACTAATCTCCCCCCAGCTTAACACTAGTTCCACCAGTCACAGAAAGATATGTGTTGGCGGAGCAAAAAAACTGGTTAAATAAACAGGAAAATCATAATATCTTGATAACAAATAGTGTTTGTCAAACTGTTGTATAAAAGCAATACAACATTCAAGGTCATGCTGTTGTACTGGATATCAGCACGTTGTGATATCTTCACCACTCTGGCTGCGGACTTATGCTTACAACCGCATCACAGCAGTGCTTATATTCATTACAACAGCACTCTCTCTCAAATACAACCTCGGGTAAAGAGTTAGCAAATGATTTGCAGAAGGAAGCAGAAACCTCACCTGCCAAAAAAAGCCACTTTCATATGTCTGCGGGCCAGCACTTCTTTTATAACTGCTAGTTTGCTAGTGTACGCTTCTATCTCATCCAACTGATCTTGTTCTGCTATATGCTCTAACGATTCATTAGAGCACGTATCTGAAAGACAACCAGATAAAGAATCCGAAATCATACCAACAAAAATATTTGTTTTGCTCCAAAAAAATTACAAATATGTAATTCATTTCTATTCACCTTTAACAAACAATGAACATTCCTGAACGTAAATAAGCAGCTGCTCAAAAACATCACCAATTTTCTTTTTGGCCAGAACAAAGCGTTTGAGTGGAGAGCGGTCCTCCTGGTCCATGTTTATACCTGTAAGTTGGGACAAAATTCAGGGTTTAGATTTCATCACTTATGTTTCTCGTAGTGAGTCATTATTTTTCCGTTCATACCTTAAATATCCACAAAAGAGAAAGATCTGCTGAACCTAAAAAATAGACACACAGGATCATTTTCATTTTGCACAATGCTTATTCATGCTTATTTTGCCACTGATTTATTTATAAAGGATTATTTCCTAAATCCTATTCCATATTATACAATGATAATAATAATAATAATAATAATAATAATTATGTGCCTATTCCTATTCCTCTGCAATCTGGCAGGTAGCACACTCTAAACCAGTCGTACTGAAGGTCCGGTCAATAAAATTTTCTTCGAGCCAAGGTCCGAATTTCAAGTTTGTGTCAGGATTCAGATGTGTGTATATATATATATTAGGGATGCACCGAAATGAAAATTCTGGGCCGAAAACGAAACCGAAATTTTTGGATGCACTTGGCCGAAAACCGATACCGAAACCGAAAATGGCTTCATTAAAAAAACATGTTTAAAATATTTTCTTTTTGTTTGTATTAAAAATTTTTTGCATATTGCAACTTTGCTGTCCTCATCTGAAACTTTGAAGTGCTTCCAAACTGCGGACATACTCCGTGTTTGATGCGTAATGACAGCGCGAACGAGACGGGAGGATGGGAGAGGCGTGGCGACAATTTCGGCTTTTATTTTCGGCGCTTTCTTACGTTTCGGCCGAAACCGATAATGCCGATATATATATATATATATATTTTTTTTTTTTTTTTTTTTTTTTTTTTCAGTAACTATGTTAAACATGTGGAGTGTTTAATCTTTGATGGCCTTGTATATAAACCTTTAATCAATCTTCAGTGGATCTTCATTTGCATGCTACTGGGCTGTTAATGATGATGAAAGAACTCTGGTTGCTTTGACATGCCTTCACCTCATACTTCTGCAAATATTTTTGCTTAAACAGCCCATGTGTTGCCTCATAGTGTTTCAGAACATATGAGACAAACTGAGTTAAAACTTCCCACAGGAAGAATAAACATATATTCATCTGTCCATTCATCTTTGAAGGTTCAGTTTTCATAGCCTATTTTCCTGGTTATGGCTCTGTTCCATCCACACACTCTGTCTATACACAATAAACTATCGCATTAATTGGTTTTGTTGAGTGACACGTATAGGCAAGCCCGCCTCAAGGAAAAAAGCGCTAGGTTACTGCTGTATTATTTACTTTGATTTATCAGAAAAGCATCAGGGTCTGGTCTGGACAGAATTGTCCACTATTTAGTGATGTCTGCTCTAGACTATTCAAATAATGGCAGCCCAACATCCTGTGTGGCAAGAGCAACTTTTGCTAAGTTTGTTTAGAATTGTAATCTAAAAAATTTTTTTATATCAAATTGGGATATTTATATATATTTATATATATATATATATATATATATATATATATATATATATATTTTTTTTATATAAAAATACACGCTAGGATAAATCGTTGATGGGGAGAAAAGGTTTTAGAAATAATTACAAAGTTAAAATTATAGCTTATTTTTAGCATTATCAATAATATCACTTAAGGTTGAAGCCCACATACAGGTTTCCTTGTCTTTCTGTACTGCAGAACTCTCTGCCTTACTTATTAACACAAAGAAGAAGAAAAAAGTAAGGTTGAGCATCTTACACCCTGTTCACGCTAAGTTTTGTCATCAGCCAAATACACTCCCTAATAGGTAATCAAAAAGTGTATCACAGATCTGATAAAGATTAAGTTTTGTCTTAAAATGACTCCAAATTAAAATTCACTTATACCACTTTAGCACTGTTATTTCAGCTGTGAAAATGTAATCCCAGTAAACATATTGAGTTTAGCGTTGCTCATTAATATCTACTGGTGCTCTCAGTTTGGGTATTTTACACGCCCTCACCTCGGACTGCTGCGGATATGTTTGCTCTAACGACCCATGTTTTATCTCATAAAGGCGCTTCAAATTGCTGCTTTTTACTAGCGCCACGGATTCAGAACATATGAGACAAACTGGTTTTAAAATTCCAACAGGAAAAATAAACATACTGTAAATTGATTTGTCCATTCATCTTTAAGATTTCAGTTTTCATAGTCTACTTTCCTTTTTGTTTTGTCTCTTTTTTTTAGAGTAAGTCATGCTGTTTTACGATTTTCTTTCTGTTTCCTAAGAATTGTGCAGGCTTGTAGATGCATTACTGTTGTTTCTGTGTCTTCCGCATACGCTGTCTATACACGGTAAACTATCGCGTTGATCGACACTGTTGACGCGGATAGCCACGCCCCCCTCGAGGGAAAACGTTAAATTAGTTAAAAAGCAAAAGAAAAGGCACTGGATGCTGTAACACAATCTGGACCGTAACATCCCTTCTACTCAAGCTTTGTCATTTCATTTATGGCACAGATTTAAGTTTAGGAAGCAAATACCCCAATACTGTCAAAGTTTCATTAAATTCCGTCCAGCCAGTTGTGCTTGATGCTGTGACCAAATCTGGCTGGACAGACGGACAGATAGAGAGAAACTTTTCTGAGAATTTTATGGTTCTCCAATAAATGAAACGTAGAGATATCATTTAAAGATATCTGCTACACATTTTGTCCCTAACACTTTTTTAGTCTTCATTAATAACTCGTTATCAGTTAACCTGACTACATAATAACGTTAGATAATATATACAGTAGATTAAACTAAAATATTGAGCTTGCTAGCTTTACAGACTAGCGCACAATAACGTGTAAAAAAAAATACACACTAATGCTTTTAGTTAACATTTTTAGCTTATACGGTAATAGACACTTTACAACAAAACGAAACAAAACCTGTCACTAAGGTCACAACTAGGATAGCAAAGTCGACTAGAGGAATGTACCGGCTGCTGCTAACACGCTAACAAGCTAACATGCTAACTGGCTCACGCGCTCAGTGTCCGTTCTACCTCGGATTACTCCAAGATAAATATCAAAGCTCAGAAAATGACATTAGCGCATGATGCTTAGAATATGTCAGATTAATCGATTAATTAATCGAATATGCATCTTACCTATTCTGCGGTTTATTATATCCTCTTTGGACTTGGCATGATATTAGTGCAGACTACAGACTACAGGAGAATATTTGACCCACACACACGCGCGCGCTCACACACACTTGACGTGCATGAGTATAAAACCGAAAGGAGCTTCTGTTTCCAAAATAAAAGTCACACATTTCTTCATTGCCAACAAACCTTTCATTAACCAGCAACACCCAACATCACAGTAAACAAATGAAAGTTCTTATAAGTGTTTTAAACCTGTAGTTAAGTATGTTTTTTTAGACATTTAATCCCAAATCTACCATCTCTTCCTATTAAGTGCATTTTCATAAACATCACTACATGTCTCTATAATATCCAACTTTATAAAAGACAAAATCCACATGGTCACATGGAGAATATGACTGCTGTGCCACCATGGTGCCCTAGTTAATACCACTGGTGTTACTCTGTCATGCTAGCTAACATGGGGATTGGTGGTTTGGCTCAGCAGTAGAATTCCTGCCACGTGGAAGGCCCAAGTTCAATTCCCGGCTTGTTGCACAAGCCATTAAACTCTCAGTGCTGTTCCCAAAGCCAAGATTAAATAGTAGAGGTGGATAAGAAAGGCCATCCAGTGTCTAACCTTTGACAAATCAAATATGTAGATCATAAACTAGATTCCTGTAAGAGTAAAAGGTGACCTGCTTTGTGACCCACAAAAGAGCAATCATAAGAAGGAGAGGAACAATACCATAATGGCAGCTAACATTTGGAAGAGTAGGGGAAAAAATACTTAAAATGTTTTGTGGTAGGAAAATAAATGCTGTCAGGGTGATGTAATACAACACAAAGTCTTAAATTTACCACATAATTTTACCACGTCATTCATTAAAAAAGCTCTCTTTTTTCTTCACGTTAATAAGACAAACTAATGGAGCTTGTTATGTCTGTCTTGCACTCTAAAAAAATACTCAAGGGAAGAATTACCACCAGTTATTTAAAAACATTTTTGCAGGATAAAATAAAAAATGACAGCAATATGTTAATGAGTAGTGGCCACTTCATAACGTTAATAATTACCTCAACTTACTTTTGTGTCATATAAACTTTAAAGTCCGCATTGTTGAATTAAAGCAAAATTTGTGGTAATTTAATAAATTTGTCTCGTGTTCAGGTCCCACGCCATACATTTACCATAAGACACGTTCAGACATTTTAAGACTGTACTGTATGTTGCAAAGGACTTGTACTGATATTTAGTGTAAACTTTTATTTTAGGGTGTGAAGACTTTCTTATGGCAAAAAAACTTCTGACTTTTTGTCTTTCATAAATGTTAAATATACAGCTTCTCGATAGCATATTAATTATTAAATTGATTCTTTGTAGGACAACAGCTCAGAAGATGAGCTTTTTCAGATTAGAAGCGTTTTACAAGTTGATGTTTATAAAATGACCAAAAGAGGGCGCCAATGGGTCATTTTAAGTATAACGCAGAAAATACAAGTTTGACTATTTGTTTTATCCACTGACGTCCTTTTTTAGTCAAACTCATTAAGGATCTTAGCGTGATAGTTACAAGTTGTGTAACTGGCATTTGCAATCTTTATTATTTAAAGTACAAAAGTATGGAATCACCATTCTTGGAAAATGTTCATTTAATTGTATAATTTTGGAATAAAGTATCGACAAACAGTATTCTTCATCAGTCTGGTTTTCGACCTATGACAAGATGCACCATCGACCAACATCCTTTTAATTTATGAAACAAGAAAAGTGTCCAAAATCTTAATATAAACTTGTGCATTAAATGAAGATGTAATGACTGTCATTAGCCCTGTACCTTTACCTGACATGCAACCCCATATTATCAAGGCATGTATAAATTTGCAATTTTTTTGAAGGCACTTGTCGTCATACATTTCATTGGAACAGCAAAAAGTTTTATAATCCTCTCTTGCTTCAACCAAAATCTTTCGTGGTGGAACCATGATCTATATCAAAACACTTTTTCAACTTCAGACTTATTAGGAGATGTAATCTGATGCAGGTGTTTGTTTTAGAACTGAGAAGTACATTGCGATTTTATAATATTTTACTCAAAATTTATGGAATTAAATTTTTTACTTTGCTTGTTCTGTAAAAACTGCGGCAATTTTACCACAATTTTTCCCTTTCTTTCTTTCTTTCTTTCTTTCTTTCTTTCTTTTTTTATAATTCTTAAAGCTAATATGTTGGAATGTTAAATGAAAATAGTTCTATGGCATGTATGTGATTAGTTTTTTTCAAAACAGTTAATCAATTAAATGAACATTTTTCAAGAGTGGTAATTCCAGGGGATGTAATTACAATATAATAAACATGTAGCTTACTACAGTAAACCAGATATATGATCATATATTTGTATGTAAATTTCTGTTTATTATTTTATAAACATTGTATATATATTTTTTTCTGATTTTCTTTTTCAGAGGAAAGGCATTCATATCAAATTAGGAATAATAATACATACAAACTTTATAACATATTTTTTATGATTTGTTTAATTAACAGTGTTATCTTTAATCAAGTAATTATTTGTACTTTTAAATACTTTTGTTGTTCGTCATCTGCCTGTCAAATCACTTCATCAACCACGCCCTGATAAATATTATTCTGTCACTTCTATACAAATGTTCTTAGTCTTTCGGCTGTTCCTGATGAGGGGTCACCACAGTGGACCATCCAAATCCACACAACAACTTGGCTCAGGTTTTATGCCGGATGACCTTCCTGGTGCAACCCTTATATTTTATCCGGCTTATGACCAGCACTGCATTTAGTGGCTGGGGTTTGGGCATCATTAAAAAAAATATTGTGAGAGATAAAAAAAAACTGACTGGACTTGTACATTACAGTTATTATTTTTATTATTATAACTATTATTACTTTTAGTGGTAGTAATAGTAAGAGTAGTAAAAGTAGTAGTAATGTACACATTTATTTACACATAAATGAGGACTTACTTGAACTTTAATTCATAGAGAATCCTACTGCTGCTGTCACACACATCTCATTTCACACTCCATGTTTCACTCATACTGCTGCTGTCATACCCTCATGCCATATTTTTTCCTTACCATACCCATTTGATATTGCACATTCCATATAATTTATACATTTTATATGTGCATTTAATATTTTTATTATAATTGTATATCTGTATATTTTACATTATTTTTAGTGCATTTCTTCTCTTCTCTTCTTATTGCAGGGAAATTGATATTGGGAGATTGTATCGAAGAGATCTCATCTTTCCTTTTTGGGTAAGGACCAGTTTAAGAATTTCACTGCTTATCATACTGCCTTTTTTTTTTTTTTGTATACGTGACAAAATTTGAATTTGATTTGAATTAGATTTCATAGTAGTAGAAGTAGTTGTTGATCACTCGGCCGCCCTCTAGTGGTTTTATGTAGTACAACTTTGAGCGAACTACATATAGCCACTAGAGGGCGTCTGAGACATTTAACTTTATTACATACTGCTTTCAGGTCCATTTGGAATTTTAACCCCCAGTTATATTTATACAACTACGAAAATCGTCTAGCCTTAAACTACTTTTAAAATTTTGTGTGCGAACCTCATCAGAACGATAGAAATATATATTCTTGCCCAGCTGGTATGGGAATGGGTGTCTTTTACACTTTAAAAAATGTTTTCGTTTTGCTTTCGTTGCTAATGTAGCCCTGCCATTCTTCTTTCCAGCAGGGTTACTGAGCCTTAACCAATCAGCAATTCAAATTCTTGATTTGTCAGTGTTACAGATGCATTAAACAAACGAATGCATGAATAAACGAATTGTTTAAAATAAATGACTTAAAGAATTTAAATTTTATGTTTGGATTTTTTAAATCAATTAAAAAATTACCGTTGAAATATTTGTGTGTTACTTATTGTAATGAATTAATCCTTTAGATAGAGCTCCTTTCGTATGTTTTAATGTTTTTGCTTTATTCACTTTGTCCTTGGGGTATGCAAACTTTTGCACTCATCCATACCAACGGCTTTTTCCCCTCCCAGTCCAACTTCCGCTTTTCACATTCACGAGGACCGGAAATCGTCATCGCGTCAGCAAATAGGGAAATGGAGAGGAAAAGGGGCCTTAGCGACACCTTAGCGTACTGCAGTTATTAGCGCTCAAGTGCCGAATGGACGTTTTTATGGTGGACTAACTGCTCGTTTCCAGACGTCATGGAGACCCATGAGGAAAAGCCCATCATTTACACGATGGAGAACAAACCCATAGTGACATGTGAGTGTCGGCTTTCTCGCTTGTTGTTAGCTCATTAGCTTTGACCAGCTAGCTTATTCCTTCTCCTGCCGCTGCTGCTGTGCGCGAGCGTTGCAGTGTCCACTGCAGAACTAGCCTTCAATCCGTTTAGCGGCGGATTCACATCATGAACAACTTCACCCCAGCGGATTATAATCACCCGAGGACGAATTTTCAACTCGCACACGTACAAGCAGTGTTGTCAGAAATGAATTAAAATCGAACGAAAACATGTTAAAGATATAGAACGGGGTGAACATGATCGATTAGGCATGTTATCTTTATGTTTACACATTAATGTTCATTCTGATTTGTATCATCAATAAAACCCCTTCACTTTTTAACCAGACACTTCAGGAATGCCAGTGGGAGGAGATTTCCCTAAAGACTGCACTGACCTCTAATGTATATGCCGTACCATATATTCTATCTGCAACCTTATATTAATAGTCTAGACCTCTCAAAAAAAAAAAGAAGAAGAGGAATTGAATATATTAGTTTGCAGTTGCAAATGAATTGTTTGTATGCACTGCGCATGCACTGTGTGTTACACAAGATATATGCTTTGCTAGAAAAAAAAAATCACTCCATCCCTGTTGACGTGGTGAACATGATAATGTGGCACCGACACGGGAAAATCCCAGTTTATTTCTGAATGCAAAGCTCGAAGCCGAGGTTTAAAGAGTGTAGCAAGGCCTGGTGGGTTTGTGATGCATTTTCATTTCCCAGGTTTGATTTTGTTATCTGATTTTTATTGTTTATATTAAGTTCAAGTGAGTCATTCATACAACATCTGAAGTATACATCACCTGATATCTGGTCACCTGACTCACATCTAACCACTCCCATTCAATTTTCCAGTTAATTCTGAAATCATTGCGAAGCGGCGATAAATCGATGTTTGTTAGTAAACATCAGTGAAGTTTAGATCAAATAGAGTTTAATCCATTTCAAAATTTATGTAATTATTTCAAAAAGAAAAAACAAAAACTCACCAGGCTTTTTAAGTTAAAGACCTTAAAGCAAAATGGAAAGCAAAACTACGATAAACTTAGTGCAAGCAACATAATTATTTGTCCTTTCCACTAGAGTGGTACTACTACTACTACTACTACTACTAATAATAATAATAATAATAAAAAACCTAGCACATTTCGACAGTGATGCAATCACAGGAATCAGGTATGGGTCAGGATTTGCGTATAGACAGACAGAACAGAAATTGAATTAATGATCGACCTGATGAAAGTTGATGATACACTGTGTTCTTACGCGCATGCTGGTTAAATCCTATATCACAACAACCTTTTACTGCGTTCCACAGCACTGTGTAGTCGAAGAATTGGTTTTCTTGCACACATGCAGGGCTGTCTAAAATAAGAAATCTTAGATGGCAGCTGTCCTTATGCTGCCTCCCAAATGGGACAGATTTTATCTAATGAGCAGAAACCCTGCCAAACAATGTGGCCTACCTAGGCAACTGTCTTCTGAGTGGACTGTAAGGATAGTGAGGAGGATAAATGTTTTCTGTCTTAAGTGTCACAGTATTGAATAACTAAATATCAGGAATATACATTTCTTTATATTGTACAGTGCAAACCTCAGTGCTTGTGTGTTAAAGGTGTGGCATTTACCATTCATACTGAGGTGTGCGCATTCATAGGATGACAGTCATTCAGTTCTATTTCTTATACGACTGTACATTTTAAAACATTTTTGTTGCATGTTTGAGTGGTTAAGTTTAGAAAGATGTATAGTCATACAGAAACATCAGTTCTTGCTGCAGTAAGTGCAGGTGTGAAAGCATTGTGTGTGTGTGTGTGTGTGTGTGTGTGTGTGTGTGTATACGTGTAAGAATGAGGGTGCAAGCAAAAAAAGTGGCCTATCCTAATGTTAATGACTGTTATGATATTACCTGAGACTGCATTAGAAAAACACAACTGTTTATGTGATCTATAGGTGCTGGGGACCAAAACCTCTTAACTGCTCTTTATACCCTGCTGGCACAGCAGCTTCCCCGGGAGCCTATGGAGTGGAGAAGGTGAGGCTGTTTATTATTCATCTGTATTGAACGGTATAATAACATAATCATTAACAAGTGTTTTGCACAAAATTAAAAAATTTTCCCTTATCAGTTTGTTAAGATAGGAAAAATGTATTCTGTTACTCATCACAATCCATTTGTATGGCATTGCATGTATCGCTACACTGACTTCAAAATTGATTACAATTTTTAAATGATTATTTATATATATTTAAGGAGGTAAAACCATTTCCATTTTTCTATAATCCTACTGGTGGTACATTCTAATCTGTTCATACTTTAGAAGGCAGCCCACTGTGTGGTAGGGGACAAAATAAAAAATAAAATAAAAAAATCATGATACAATACTTATAATATTGCGATACAAATTGACTCGGCACCTAGGTATCATGATGATGCCGTATTGGGTGGTCCTTGGTGATTCCCATTCCTGTTACTTTCTGTACGTATTTACACATTAGGGGGTACTGCTGTTTTGCAGACATTAGGTTAGTAAATCACATCTGCAATAAATCTTCGAAATATCACTTTAAATGATCAAAAAAAAATTCACCTCTTAGTAACTGTGTTACTTGCACAATTTAATCGTGTAAGTATTTTAAAAAAGGCTACAGGCCCAAATACCAGGCCCAAAGTCGATTCAGCAAAATAAAATACACCTGTGATTACTGGCACAAAATTGTGTACAACTGTGGTCACCACAGTTTTTTGTGGACACCTGAACATTTAAAAAAAAAAATTGTGACTTCACCAAGATTGAAAATTATTGATTGAGGAGCAATCAGTATCAGTAGATACTGTATCAGTATACAGTACCGTATCAGTAAATATCAGTAGACACACAGCTGCTACAGTTATCAGGAGGTATAGAATGAGTTATAGCACCACTAATCAGAGCCACGGAGATTGTACTTTGTTGACAGTTGTGCACAATCTACCTCTTTAAAAAAAACAGGCAGCCTGAAAACCAAGCATGTGCTTTAGAATCGGCCAAGGGGTTATCAGTGGAAATCTGAGTTCCTGTGACAGCTCAGTGTGAAAGACATTGCAAAACATCGATCTCTATGGACGGCGTCCAAGGACAAAAAAAAACATTGCTTATTCATTGGCACAAAACTATAAGAATAAACTTAAAGAATGTGAAAAGAAGCCTTATGCATATTGGCTCACATGGTGTAAACTTGGGCAGTACTATCACAGTGAATGCATAGTATGGAGATGGGAGTGTGAGGATATGGTGCTGCAAGAGTGCACAAGGTGTTGGGGAGATTTAATTTATCAATGGCAACATAAAATACCTGTGGACATACTAGAATACTGGCTAACAAGAAGACTCCTAGTCTCCGATTGCTTGGCAGGAAAGAAATAACCCAGCAGTATAACGACGATTTAAAGCATACTGACAAAATTACACAAAAGTTTCAAATAAAGAAAGAACTGAGAACACTGATCTAGCCAAGTATGTCGCCTGACTTGAATCCCACAGAACAGAGACACTTTTAAAGAGACAGGTAGAGCAACAAAACCCCTCCAGCAACATGTAGCTGAAAAAAATGTCGCTGTAGAATGTCAGAACAACTGTATTTTTAAGTTCTGTAAAACAAAACAAAAATGTACCTCTGTAATTAAAGGTGTTTTGACTTTTGTGGCGATCCTATTCATTCCTGATTTTGTCCCACATTGGTTTCATATCATCATTTAACATCCGGTCTTCAACAAAGCCTCTCTACTTGATTTTGGAGCATAGCTGTATGGATTTGTGATAATATAGCCACAAGAGCATTACTGAAGTTAGGCGACTTTCCAACTTATCCCAAATGTGTGCACATCAGTGGGGTTAAGGTTGGGGTTCTGTACAGTTTTTCCTCTTTCTTCTAACCTTGGCAAAACATGTTTTCATGGAGCTTCTTCATTTCATTAAAGTGAAATTCTAATTCTAGAGCATAAAATGTTTTACATGATTGTGTGCTTGAAACATATGCAACAAGTTACTTGCATTATGACTTTGGACCTTACAAGTCTCTTTTTTTTCCTCCTTGATTGAAGAAAGACAAAACAAAAGGTTATCTTACAAAAAAGCAAGACTTTTATTGCAATAAGAAAATATAATGGAAACAGCTTTACCACTGACACAGAAGACTCCTTCCAAAAATAATAAAACAGAACCTGCTTACAGAAATTGTCAACATTTCATGTGCTGTATGTATGTTTGTATGTGTATACTGTATGTTGGGGGAGTGGAAGAGAGTATCTGTATGTTAATATAGCGTTACAGAAAATGATTCAACACTCTTATACCAGCTAGAGTTTAGACTTTCATGCTATTTTAGAAAAGTGACACAATTTGGATGAACTCAGTACTGCATCATCATAAAATCTTACCTACAAGAAACACCTAGAATATATTGAGTGGTAGCTAAAGTGCATGCTGCAGAACAACTGAAGCTATTTTCAAGGTTTCATGTTATTTTTCTGGCAGCGTATGATCTCTGTGATATAAACAACCAGTGACCTTGCACTTCCTTTGTGAAGAAAGTAATTATGAAGCGTTAAAGTGTGGTTGTTTAGTTCTCTCTTTTAGAGAGTATTCTGGGTACGAATAAAGCTTGATAGTTAATGGTTAGTCAAGGACACATCTGACTCAGAAAATAACTGCGTGCTCATTTTCAGAACTCACTCATCCAAGCTGATCACACAACGTGCTGACACACATTAGATATTATTCTCCGGGTGGAAGGTACCTTAAAAGCATGCTAAACTCCTATTACTTAAGCGTAATGAGCAGCAGAGATTAGCTTTTTGAGTATAAACCTTAAGTGTGTTGTGCTCCTTTCATGACACTCCCTTCATTTTTGATGCTAAGTAACTCTAACCTTCTTATATAACCTTCCTGTTTTGCCTCAAAGGCATGTCATTGCTGATTTCAAGGCTCTGTTAAGCATAAAGTAGCACAAACTGGTGAACACTTTCCATTCCTCAGTTACATGCAATTTCGGCTTCACCTCCTTGGAAAGAATAGTAACCTATCCACTGTAACACTAGAAACATCATAGGAAAGGTCACTCGAGCCATGCACATTAGATGCATGCTTGTGTATAGAGAACTAGTAGTGTGAACTGGCATTGGTGCTGTGGTTTGACTCGTCACTGTTCCATTTTCGTTTCCCCCAGGGCTTACGGCCGGGCACCAAAGATGATCCACCTAGAAGCCAACTTTGTCCAGTTCAAAGAGGAGCTTCTTCCTAAAGAGGGAAACAAAGCTCTCCTCACGTTCCCCTTTCTGCACATCTACTGGACTGACTGTTGTGTAAGTCCTCATCTTGTGTATAATTGTTTGATATTTCTAAAGAACACTGTAAGACAAATGTATTTTAATAAATTAATAATGCATAAATGGAAATTTATTTAAGTCAATCTGTATCCAGTGGGAAATCTCAGAAATAAACCTGACCTTTAAAAAAAGCACACCCTTGAACACCCTGATAGTCCTGACATAAGAGCTGATGAAAATGTGATGAAAGTTTGTGTCCTTCTGGGCAGTGATCTGTGAAACAAAGCAGATTAGCAAACTACGACTTCAGACTGTAGAGATTCCATTTAGATACATTTCACAACATTATCAGTATTATATAATAAAATGGTTGACTAATCATCTGTGATTGTAAAACAACACTATATTTCATTAGTAATAATCTTTATACTGTATGGCCATGTCTATTTTTGGCAACAATTGGCACTATCAAATGGATGGCTGAATAGATAGGTGGATAGGTAAAGAAAAAAAGAGTCTTTACTACCAGCTAATTTTTTTCAAGAGGAAATTGCAAAATCATCTCTAGAAATTCTTATAAAACGTATATAATTAAATTTAGTTACCATTTATATTTTACATACATTTTTATAGCCCTAATTTATATTACCGTTTTCCTCCCTTTTTTTATTGCCTAATTTATGAAGACCACCTTTAATATTTTCCTTATGTTGAAGGGAGTTTAGCTATTGCGTCACACATTTAAATTTAAGTCAAACAGGAAGTCAAGGATGATGGTTTTAAGACTGTTTTTAACACATGAGTGATTTTAAAAAATGTAAATGGTAAAATGCTCAGTTAAATATTATTGACAGCCAATTATAGCATTGGTTTTTAACCACCGGGCCGCGGACCATCACCAAGCTGTGGATAATTTGGTACTGGGCCGAACAGAAAGAATAAAAAATGTTTGTTTTTATTTCCATTTTATTTGCTATATAAGTCTGCAGAGTGTTTTATTTAAAAAAATTATCTGATTGTCTTTCTTTTGCTCCCATCTGCATATCGCAACATGTGATTCACATGCTTACAGCCTGCTCTATATAATAGATGCAGCCTTAAAAGTATGTCTGAAACAACTTGAACTCTGCTAATATTCTAGATTAATATTAAGAAGTAATATTCTGAAATAACCACAAAAGCTTGATTCGCCACAGGAGAAAAAGCTCAGAGCTGACACTGATTCTTTATGATGTGTTGTATATACAGCTCAGGAAAAAAATAAGCGACCACTGCAATATGCTCCAGAAAACCTCTAGAATGTCATCAAGAGAAAGATGAATGGTCACAAACCATCAAGCAAAGCTGAGTTACCCAACAGCAATGTGAAAAACTTGTGGAGAGCATGCCAAAATGCACGAAAGCTATAAATTTAAATCAGGGTTATTCCACCAAATACTGATTTCTTAATGTTATTTAGCCAATGCATTAACAAAATTTTTTTTGGCAGATTATTGACATTTTATTTGATTTGTTAAAGCTCTGCAAATACTGCATGATCTTGGGTTATTTTGATGTGTTGTGATGTCATTTCATTTAAATTTACACTCTAAATAACAATAGTTATATTTTGAATTAAGGACTAAGCTTGTCATTAGTTAACAAAAAATTTAACAAAACTGTATATTTCACCAATACATCCACCAGTGAGAAAAAAAAAACATAAACAGATAATTTTGTAGTGGTCTCTTATGCACATATATACATAAAACTGGCCCGTGGTGCAAAAAAGGTTGGAGACCACTGATTTTTATAGTACCATTAATTGCCACATGGTTTTGTTAAAAATATGTTTTTGAAACAGGGTTTTTAAAGACTCGGAATACATTTAATAGAATTTAAGCTTTCCGTATTTCCAGTGTGAGATTAAGCCAGTGGTTCTCAAACATTTTCTGTCATTCCCCACTTGTCAGGGGGTGGGTGAATTTTCAAGCCCCACTTGTCAACAAAATGATAACGAAATCAGCCAAGTTTACTATTTATTGAAATATAAATTTCTAAACCAATAAGATCAAATAACACCAAGTTCAAAACAGATAAAATATTCGTGCAATTGTTATAACAGACTTACTTCGTCACTTATCTAGAGCTTTCTTTTAAAGAAGTCGAGTGGCTTATTAACGTGACTGGGGTGTGTTGTCTCTAAGTGTCTACCTACTTTGATGGGTCTCGTGCCGTCTGCTGCCAGTGGTTTAAGACAGAAAACGCACACGGGTCTCTCCTCTGCCTCCACGATCCCCACCATGAATCCAAGCGCAACATACAGTAGGCTTCATCATGTTGTCCTTTCGGCTAGCTTTTTGGGTGGGTGATTAGGCTGATAGTGCTGAATCACCTGCTTTTTTGTGGTCCATGTAACAAATGTACACATTGACGTTATTATGCTCACTACATACAGTACGCTACTAACCCGGTTTGTGTCCGCGGTAAAGTTAGTTTTATATTCGCATCTCCGAATTCAATAGCTGCGTAAATAAACCCGCAAATAAGGTACCCACGTATATTTCCTTTTTACATTGTCTTTAAGCTACATCCGCCTTAAATTATACATGTTTAAAAGCATAAACACCATTATACTCTACGGCGCAACAAATGATTTAGGGATCATCGCATTTGCAGCACACCAACAAAAACCGTAGAACGATATTGATCTTCCCTTCTGTTCAGCGCCTGAAGGATCAAAAAGCAACTTTTTTGCCACACCGGAAACTAGAAATGTCAGACTAGTACTGCCTGATAAAATATAATAAAAAAATAAAAATACAGAAACATCAGCATACACATTGGAATAAATTAAATTACATATATAATACCGAATGTTTCCTTATATATTGTTCCTCTGCAATTAACATGCCGACGGTAACCGTTATTGTTGCACTATGGTTCCACTTTTTCTCTGATGTTATTTTAATTTACTTGTATTAATGATCCATTTCCTTGTGTGATTGTTTAGTTTCAAATGTGCGATCTTTATTGTCAATAAAGAAAAGCATGAATTAGAATAGGTAGGGGAACCAGGGGATTAAGCTAATGATTAATAGAAAAATGTTCTCCTAAGCTTTTTGTCTCTTCTTGTTTAGGACACAGAAACATATAAGGCCTCAGTGAAGGAGGACATGCAGCGGTGGCAGAGTGTGCTAAAGCTGCACAGCTCAGCAGACTGGCTGATCGTGGTCGTGGAAAGCGACAGTAAGAAGAAGAACAAAACCAACATCCTGCCACGCACCTCCATCATGGACAAGATCCGCAATGATTTTTGCAACAAGCAGAGCGACAGGTGAGAACAGCTCAGCAGCAGCCCAGTCCAGACCCCCTGTTCTGTCAAAGTTGCGGGTCAGACTGTCAGCCTTGTTTTATTTTTTAATTATTTTTTAAGACAGGTGTAAATAAGTGCTGCTGTGATGGAATTTCATTTGTGCCATCTGATATTCAGCACTGTTGATTATGTGTCCTGCACTGTGCTAATTTAGTAAGGCTTTGCTGGCAGGCCCTATTTCTGGCCTGTGACTCCACAGTAGAGCTTCTCTATAAAGGCATGACTCATGCATGGTTTGTACTGGAGAAGTTCTTAGGCTGTTGGTTAGAAGTAACAGTAGGTGGTGCAGACTACTGCATAATTATGTCTTTTATAAATGACACACGGTTTTGTATTAGAAAGATGTGCGGTGTACAATCATGTTCTCATACGTAGACCGGTTTTGCTTGTTTTGTTATTGAGTTGCTCTGATGATGATTATAATTTCTCTTTCTTCCCTTTAATGTGCAATTGAGCTACATGGTGCAACATGTTTTAGCTACGTGTCATTGCGATGACTGTAACATACCTCAGAGGATTGTAATCAAGCATGGATTATTCTTTAATGTTAATGTTCTTTAACTTGAATGATCAAGAGAGCTTATTAATTATCACACCAAACCAAACCGCCAGTAGGTGTAAATAGCATACATTAAATAGCATAATAAAGTTTAGTCTAGTAAGTTAAATCGTAAATTGACAGTGTACATAATTTTGCTTTTTACGAGAACATAGGCTGGCTGCAGTATAACTCGTAGCACTATAAAGTCTTTCAGATGTGACACACTCAGCAGTTTTACCATGATAGGAAATGCTTTCCTCAGTGTTTTGCTTTAGAAAAGTGAGTTTTCCCCCCCTCCATTACTCACAGTTCATCCTGTTATTACTAAAGTTCATCATAATGAGCATGTCATGCTGCTTTATTTTAAAATATAATACAATATGAATATAATAAATATAATAAACTTTCCTTTCATGTGAAAGAGAAAAATATGAAAAGATTTAAATATATTACCACATTTTCAACAATTATAAAACGAAACTGCATTTTGATTTGATAAATTTTGATTTGTAGTCAAACATGATTAAGTGCAGTATGACTAGAGCAATGTAATATATCATAGATAAGATCGAACTGCTGTTGAATTATGAGGATACCCTGGAGCTCCTTTCTTCATTATTCATTTTAACATTTCTTTCTCTCTCGCTTAGGTGTGTTGCTCTGTCGGATCCCCTGAAGGAATCTTCTCGCTCTCAGGAGTCGTGGAACGCATTCTTGACAAAGCTGCGCACTCTGCTTCTTATGTCCTTCACCAAGAACTTGGGCCGCTTTGAGGATGACATGCGCACGCTGCGGGAGAAACGCACCGAGCCTGGCTGGAGCTTCTGCGACTACTTTATGGTCCAGGTACATCCTTACTACAGCTGTTCATTTTCACAGTTCAATAAAACTTTTAAATTGGCAAAAGGGTCTACGCTTTAAATTCATGATATTGTTTGGCTATATTAAGTATTATTGAATCCTAAATTACATTGTAGAAATCATTGGGTCCTCAAGCAAAAAAATAAAATAAATTCCTCCTTTTTCTCTGCTTGTTCTGACTTCTGTGGACGTAATTAATCCTCTTAGGTCTGGATTTGTCATACTCCTCAGAATACAAATGCTGGTCTAGGGTCTTTTTTTTTTTTTCATCCCTCAAACATCATAGATATAAACATGAGTCATCTTTAATGCTGTGGGTTTGTCTATGTGTAGGAAGAGCTGGCATTTGTGTTTGAGATGCTACAGCAGTATGAGGACGCACTGGTCCAGTATGACGAGTTGGACGCCCTCTTCACCCAGTATGTGCTTAACTTTGGCGCTGGAGGTAAAGTCCATTCTGTATACCCACTGTACATGTATTTAAAATGAGTAAGAAGTGTTATATGTACTTGCAAAGTCTGAGTGCTACTGAAAACCGAGATAATGCAATAATAGAGAAAAGAAATATTTTAACATTTGTATTTTTTATTTATCCTTTTATAAACATTTGTCCTGGATTTTAATGTACAGTATAATAACAATATTTAGTTTAATATCGGTTCATAAGCTAAATTAAATATTATCTTATGACGTGGCGATTAGATGGAGCCAACTGGCTAGGCTCATTTTGCCAGCCTGTGCGGAACTGGAATGGGCTTCTCCTGCGCAGACCAATCGATATGGAGAAGAGAGAGCTGATCCAGCGTAGCGAGGCTAGCCTGCTAGACCTGCGCAGCTACCTGTTCTCTCGCCAGTGCACGCTACTTATCTTTCTGCAGAGGCCCTGGGAGGTCACGCAGAGAGCCCTGGAGCTTCTTCACAACTGTGTGCAAGAGCTCCGTCTGCTTGAGGTCAGTGTGTCTGTGTCTCCGCGTGTATGGTCCTGTACACTTATTGGTAATTTTATCTGATATGCCCACAACTTATTAACTCTAACAAATATCATTACTTGTGGATGACCTTTATCCTGGATTGAGAAACGTCAGCCAATTCTAAAATATCCACTCAATAGAGTTGATGTTATATATCCTGTGTCAATGTGCTGAGAATAATCCACCCGAATGAAATCTGATTCATTTGAATTAATGAATGAAATACAGTTGGATAACAATAGCAAGATAAGTGTACATAATAAAATGGCAAATCAGTTTATTACACTTTAATACACTTCGTATTATGAACCTGTGCAGTATGTGTGTCTGCTCACAACTCTAATTGCTGTCACTGCTTTCATTCATCAGGTCTCGGTTCTCCAAGGGGCCCTGGACTGCTGGGTCTTCCTGAGCTGTCTGGAGGTGCTGCACAGAATTGAGGGCTGTTGTGATCGCACTCAGCTGGAGGCCAACTTCTCCCATACTGTGGGCCTCTGGTCTTATGCTACTGAGAAGGTATGATGCATCACATTTTGTGTGTCAAGCTCTGGCACATACACGCTCTGAACTGTGCTTAAAAAAAAAAAAAACGTACATCTGACTTTCTCGAGAGAATTAATGAAAAGATTACTGCTGTGTATACACATCGGTGGTCTGTCTTAGCACTTCATATCTAAAATGGACTGATAAAAGGAAACAGTGGTTAAAAAAAAGTTTCAGACCAGCAGCTGCAGCCAATTTGCTTGTTATGAGGAAGCACACAATTTCGTTTTTTTTTGCAAGTGATTGACTAACTACTAATATGTATCTGGCATTGTGTATGTTTGACTGCTTATAATGTGAAATCTGTTTTGCTAAGGCTAATGGAAGAGCTAAGTGTGTAAAAAGCAAACGTGAAGCAGAACAATACTGCACAATCCATGCACGGGATGAACTCTAGTTTTAAACAAAGTTGAAATAAAATATATAAAATGGACACATTTGTTCCATGTCAGTACATTTAAAAGACCGGTTTAGACCAGTTTTATGTTAGCACTAAAAGTTTTCATTAGCCCCATTAGCTATGTTAGCTTAAGTATAAAGGTGTTTAGCTTTGACTGATTTAGCCTCCTTGTTTAGTTAACTGATGCTTTCAAGGTAGCTTTATGTTTTCTTTTTTTTTGGTTCACTCCATCTGCTCCATTATTGTTAATTCATATTTATTTTTCTTTTCCTGGCATGTACTCTCTGTCCAAATGGTGCTTTTTTTTGGCAGTGGAAATGGATATTGGTTTGATGGGAAAAACATACAGCTGAGAGTTTTAATTCGTATTTGTTGTATGGTGTGTAATTGAGCTGGCAGGCTGAGTAGTCTAAGTCCATGTCATGTGTTTTTGTTTAATTTGTTTCAGCTGAAGTCTCTGGGCTGTTGGTGCGGTTTAGTGTCAGAGAATGGGCCCAACTCGGAGGAGCTGAACCGGACTGTCGATCTGCTTGCAGGCCTCGGCACAGAGAGACCAGAGACAGGTCGGTTATACAGAATAGCTTGGGCAATTTGTATTGTTCACATGGAATGGTACATTCCTGACTACATACCATTATACCAATATGCTCTTCGGAGTCTGTCAAAAATAAATGTTGCACAATTTCACCCTTATTTTTCATGAAGTCAGTCAACCAAGACAAGTTTCCTGTCTCGTTATTCTTGTTTAATTTTGCTACAGGGTTAACGGTGCTTTAAAAAAATGTAAGGGGAGCGTTTAACTACACATTGCGTCAAACTGTTCAAAAAAATTTTTTTTCACAACCATCTATTGCACATTACTAATTGCTGATCTTTATTTGCATATTTATTCATTCCTCTGATCTCGGAAGTTTCATTGTACCAAATAAAATAATAAAGATATTCTTATTCTCTTCTCTCAACCTGTTGGCTTTTATGAGCAGCATCAAGCTCATTAAATATATAGCGTTGGCCAAAAGTCTGCATTCATAGGCAAAAATCAGTTTTAAAAGTATAAATTACAGCAAATGTGCAAACTGAAGGCCCCAGACGTGGGTCTTATTTTTTCTTTTGTGGGTTTCGAAGCCATCTTAAGTAATAAAAAGAATATTGTATATGAATGGGTCCATACTTTTTGGTCACACTGTATAAAGTGTAAAGTTGTGTAAAAGTGTTTATGTATTTATTTATTTATTTTTGTTTAAACTATTACTTTTAAGGCTAGGAGTGTTTAATAGTCTAATAATTATCTAACTTTTTATCATGGTCTTTCAGCCAACAGTCTTCAGAGCCCATATAAAAAACTTAAAGAAGCCTTATCATCTGTCGAAGCTTTTGAAAAACACTATCTGGTAAGTCCTGTTAATGGTGATTTCTTTTGCATTGGAATAACATGTTGGCCAACTACAGTGAAACTTCAGATTGCGAGTAACGCGGTTTGCGTGTGTTCCACAAGGCGAGCAAAGATTTTTGATAAATTTTGACTTGGAAAACATGGAGTCTTGGTTTACGAGTAACGAGTATCATATATCACGCATGCGATTCTTGTTTTGACGCCGAGCGTTACGTGATCACAACTGAGCCAATTGAGTTTTTCTCTCTTATGCGCTGCGGAATTGTGGGTAATCGTCTCCCCTGCTGGGTCTTGGTGCGCGTCTCTTACTGGTATAATAAACATCCGTGCACACGTGTGCTGTTTACTATAACTGTGACCACGTGTGTGTACAGCGTGCTTGTAATTCAAAAGCAAGTCTCATTAGAGAATGAGAAGTTAAAAATTAATCTCCCCCCCCCCCTCCCCACACACACAGCCCCCTCCTACTTTCGCCTTCACAGACACATACTCTTTCTGCTCTACACAGAAACACTGCTCTGTCGTGATTCTTTTCAAAGGTATAGTGCAGGTTAATTTGTTTTATTTTTTATTTTACAGCAGTGATTCCGTTAGTGTGTCGCTCAATCAAGTGTCATTAGAGAGATTGTGGGATGAATAATTTGAGTTTCCATTATTTCTTATGGGAAAATTCTGGTTTATGAGTGTTTTCGCTTCCGGAACGAATTATGCTCGTAATCCAAGGTTCCACTGTATATGGACATTCTAAATCAGATTGCCATATACATATTCAATATACATATTCAGGTCTTAAAAAAATTGTATAATACACTGCCTGGACAAAAAAGTTACACGCTCCAAGATTTAATTCAGTCATCTTTATCTTTGATTTGAAACAACCCCAGATCATAACACTGCCTCCAGAGGCTTGTACAGTAACCACTGTACATGAGTGCATCACTTCATGCGCTTACCTTCTTTCCCTGACACACCCATCATTCTGGAATAGGGTAAAAATGAACACATCAGACCACATAAATGTTTTTCTTTTTTCCGAAGTCCAATCTTTATGCGCTGTAGCTAGCTGAAGCCTTTTTTCCTGATTAGTCCCAATCCTGTGAGTTTTCACATTGTTTGTATGGAAATGCTCTTATGCACTATCCACTCAGGTTTTGATAATGTGTTAAAGGGTTCTTAACGCAGTTTCAGTAATTTCTATTATCTTACGTTGTTTTCTTTGCTTGATGCAGCCCTATAATTTGATCCTTCTGAAATGGTGACCTTTTTTGGCCAGGCAGTGTATTTCTTTATTCTATTAAGCCCTTTTTAACTCGAACAATTGGTCTGATTCATTCTCTCTCACAGTTCTTTTAGTCTTCTCTCTTTAGACTGCTTATTTATACACTCTCTATATCTGCCCGGGTAGGAGTTGTCTCATGCTGCTCTGGAGATGTACAGAGCCATTGGGAGGATGCGTTCAGCTCGACTGGTGGGGAAGAGCCTGGCTGAGTTCTACATGTGAGTCTTTTTGAGACAATTTGTTATTATGTGTGTAAAATTATAAATGCAGCAGCATGTTTCATATATATTTTACTTCATGTATTTTAGCAACAAATACTTGAATAGTCTCACTTATCAAGTATGATGTTCTTTTTGCCTATAAATGTAAATATAAGGGAAAGAAAACACCACATCATATTTGGTCTTAAATTTCATTAGAAGGGTTATTAAAATGTAACTTTAAGGAGCTCTAGTATCTCATTTCAATACCATTGTTTAAGTACATATTTACACAGGTATATTATTACTGTAATTAAAATCCTACACCATCCTCACTTAATGATAATTTATTAGCTTCGATTAGAACAACTCTGAAAATTAGACAGACTGAAAGCTTATGTGTGTCTCTGTGTGTGTAGGAGGAAAGGCGATGCCCAGACAGCAAAGACGTTCCTGCAGGACTCCTTGAAGTCATTCACGTTGGAAGGCTGGAGCCTGCCGCTCACACATACTCGCAAGCAAATCGCTGAGTGTCAAAAACAGCTGCAGCAGACTGAGGAGTATCCTTAACTAAACCCATCCCACCCTTCATTATTATTATAAAAAAAAAGTTAACTTTTTGTATCAGCAGGTCGGTCCAGTTGTTTCACAGATGGGGTAGACAGACTTTCAGAATGTAGTATTCAAATACTGTATAACTTCGATAAGACTTGTCTACTTTTAGGATTTTTGCATACAATGTATTTATTTCTGTGGTATGAATAGGGGTGCCACTTAAATGCCTGAGCGATCGATTGAAATGTTTGTCCGATGGTTCTCTGAAACTTACACAAGAAGCATCATTACTTTGCACATAAGACAAATCCGACTTAAAAGCACAACTTGGGTAAATGAGACCATCCGGTTAGCATGTGGATTCAGTAATTACACTCGCTCTGAGGGGACCAGGTAGCGTTAGCTCGCTAAGCTAAACACACTTAAACCAAAATGCCTAAAGCTAAATCTTCTAAAGTGTGGCTGTATTTCACAACAAAGGATTCCGACACCGCAACATGCACCAAATGTCTTTCAACACTTGCCTGCAAAGGGGGAAACACGTCAAACCTAATGAAACATGTAAAGACACACAGGATAAAGTTAAAAGCAAAGGGATGCCCGTGTTTAACACATGAACATCAGCTAGCAGTGTGTGCCCCTGCCCCGAGTCAGGTCACTGACCCCCAGCAGAACCCTAGCAAAATCAGGAGAGGTGTCATATTTTCCCAGATAAGGCAAATATGGTCATATTTCTGCAAAAGAATTGCTGAAATTTGAAGCTGGTTCTTAGCATACCAAGAATACCAACTACTTTTCTGTTTTTGGTAAATTAGTTTTACATGCTATTAGTTTTTACATCTAACTCTTGAAATGTTTTGTAGTTACTTGTATTTATGTCCACTTTAAACTTTTTATATATTGTTCTTTAACGTTATCCACTATTTATTTAGCTTTATTTTATTTTTTTCAAATATTGGTTTAGGCATCATTTAGGCACTGGTACTGTTTTAAAAGCATCGAACACCTGCATTGTAAAAAAGGCCAAAAAAATATTATTATTATTATCATTTAAGGCTTCTTAAACTGTCAAATAAATTTTCCTCAGACTAAAAATAGTAATGTAGGCATACACGAATACCACCTTTTCTCAGTACTATTATTTTCCTTTGGGTAATTGATCAAATGTATTTATATATACACCTTTATGAGCACTTTAGGATCCAGAGTGTTGACTGTATCTCCATGTAAATTAAAAAAGAATTATGTTAGCCATTACAGTGTATAGATTTTTGGATTGTTTTTGCTCCTTCACTTTCTGTACCAGCTACTTGCAGACAAGCGCTCTGCTGGCCAGTGATACAAACCTGACGGAGGAGGAGAGAAAACACTTCTGCCAGGAGATCCTTATTTTTGCTAACAAGGCTCCAGCTGAGTGCAAAGGTCAGGTGTCTGGCATGGGATCACATTGGCTACTAATGCAAATCTTGTAGTTGATCACAGTAGCAGCTTTGCCTTGTTTTCCCCTCTCCTTAATGCCTTTTTTGCCCCTTTTCTCTCTTTCTTTCATTAGACCAGCGGGTGGCCCTGACCATGACTGCCTTTGCTCAGCTGCGAGAGCTGCAGTTTCAGCCAGCATCTGCAACAGTACATGTTGGTGCTACCTTGCAATTGGAGCTACGTTTGTGCAGTCTGATGCCTGTTCCTGTGCAGCTGGAGCAGCTGGCAGCCAGCGTCCACTTTTTAGAGGAGCAGCCAGGCACGCGTTCTGGCCCTGCAGGCAGCCAGCGGCGGCCTGGTCTCAGTCCAGACGGCACCATCTCCTTCCCTGCCATGAGTCCCTCTGGTGGTGCTTTGCCCGGAACAGGGATGCCTGCTCTGGAGCTTTATGAAATACAGGACCGCAGTCCCTCTGACAACATGCTGAACACCACTAGCGTTGTCTGTAAGAACGCGCACATGGTGCTACGTACCAATGATGGCTTCTCCCTCTTGGACATGCATAGTGCTGTAGGCTCCGCCTTTACTATAGAGGACGGAACACGGGTGCTGAAAACCAACAACGTGACTTTATTGCCAGGCAACAACAGCGTCATCTTTACAGCGCTGGTGAGGGAGGCTGTGCATGTTTACATGAGAAATTATATTTGCTGATTAGTATTTACTTTTTTACCATTTAAACCTGGTTAACAGTGCCATAACAAATAGGATAAACAGTCGCCACACTACAAACTTACCAAAACAAAAAATACAACATTATTTCAACACCTACACAAACAAATCCAACTATAAAATCACATCAAACTTTTGTGAAACCACAACAAAAATATTTTCTTATGAGATATTTGTCTTAAAACTGCAAACCAGTAAATCCATTTTTTAATGAGTATAAATTCCATGCATGACTTGAGTGAAGAGAAGTGTGGAAACTAAATAAAATTGTATTTAGGCATAATGTGCGGATGATTGCTTTCCATTCGGTTAGTTTAATAGGGAACATGATTAACAGTGGTGTTGTTACAGGCACTTCAGTGAGCTTTAAATTATGTAGCATGTCTCACTTTTAAACATCATGGAAAGCGTTCTTCCATGCTTTAAGCAGTTTAATTCATCTTTAACAGAGATAATGCGTTATTAATGCTATGGCAGTCTCAAACAGACATTAGTACCTTAGTTTGTTAAATGAAGCACATCATTTAGTTCTGCACTTCTCTGGAGTTTTGTCCAATTTAAATAATAAACACCTCTCTGACCACACAGTGAGATAAGTGTTCAGTCACTGTTAACAACAGCTTCCAATTTACCCTGAAAGTAATAAGTGACTCAAATTACAGTCAGACATATGCTGCAGAGATTACTGAACAGTCAGCATGTATACCAAACTGTATGCGGCAGTATTACTCCTGAATATTTTTAACGTCTGAGCACACACTCACTAGATAATCTTTCACATTCTCTCCTTCTCACTCAGAGTACAAAGCCAGGCACCTACACTTTGCGACAGCTGTGTGCTACAGTGGGCCGTGTGCAGTTTGTGCTGCCTCACATTTACCCCATAGTAAAATATGAGGTATATTCCCAGGAGCCTCAGCTGACCATCGAACCCCTGACAGGTCAGCCTGCTTTTGTTCCTTAAGTAGGGAGTTATATGGTTATGAGCTGCCCATGCCTTACTATCCAAATGTTTGCTTTTCAGAGAGCCTGCTGGCTGGGCTTCCTCAGAGGGTGAAGTTTACCATTCTAACAGGCCACTACGAAGTTAAGAAGGGTGACGCTCTGCAGCTAAGTAACACCGACTCCATGCCCATCCTGCACTCCTCCTCCTGCTCGGCCCGTATTCTTTCTGGCACTGGAGGTGAGAGGGCAACGGTCAAACAGTGGTCAAAGTCTTCTGTGCTCTGTATCTTGCTGTTATTTATTTATCTCCCTTCCTTACTTCAGAGCTGGTGGGAGAGCCAGCTCTGTCCATCCAGGCTTCAGAGAAGGTGACGAGCATTTCCCTACCTCTAACTCCACCGTATCACACACTCGAGTTTCAGCTAGAGGTGCTGTGCCATATCCCATTATCACCAGCACGGGTCGAAAGCGAACGCCTTACCAACGGCGAAATCCGCCACCGACCAAGGAGCCGCACGCGCTTCAACAGCGGCATGGCCTGCATCGACCAGAAGGTCTGGTGTTTCAGCAAATACATAACAGTATTGTGCAAATGTCTTAAGCCACCCCTTTGTTTTTTTTATATTTTACTTTGAAATAGCCAAACTTTAATGTTTTTTTTTTATGTAGTAATGAGAAATGGATCTTACGGCTAAATTGCTTTTTTTGGCAAGCTTTTGACTTTTATTTTCGGTCAATGTTATTTTTTTATTTTATTTGTTAAGCCACATGGTAACTAAAAAAAAACATCTAACTTAAGGCATGAACCTGTGGGAAACGGCTGCAGACGATGACATGATCAGGCCGGTAATTAGTATACTGTTGATGCTGAATGCTTGGAACAAACGAAAAGAAAAAAGAGGTTGCTGCTGAGGTTGTTACATAAACAATCAAATTTTTAATTCTATCTTTTAGCAATTTGCAACCTGTAAAAGAGTAAAATATTTGTTCCTTTTTCTTTAGTTTACTCCACATGATTTAATTTAACATGAGGAAATGAGTTGCTCAATGCCTTTGCACAGGACTGTATGTGGGATTGTATTTCAAGAATTTGAGTTGAGTGATGAAGTCATTTTGGAAATAACTTAAGATTTTTGTTTTGACAGGTGTCTATTGACTGTCCCTGGTCTATATACTCCACCCTCATTTCCCTCACCTTTTATACCCCCTTCAGAGCCAAACACGCACTACTGTCCGCAGGGAAAAGGTTTGTTAAATAGCCTGTATGTTTTTACCTAGTTTGTTAGTCACATTAAAGCCTAATGTACAAGTACATGCTGATTGAAGTTTCCCAGAAAATCCAGGTCTCTCTGTAACGATTCTTTAATTAGATACTTTAAATTAGATACTTTAAATAAGTGCAAATTATTGCAAACTAATTAAATAAGTGCATAAGTACTAATAATTATGTATAAAATTGTAACCTGTTTCTGACCTAAATATAACAATTTCTTTAGGATTTCCTGTTACTTTGAGAAAGCAATTCCAATATAAATATGAGAAATGTCCTTTATTATATTTATAAACTTCTATTTCTACTGTCCATTAAATTATAGCTGTAATAAAATTAAAACTTATGCAGCCCAACTCATTTTTATCAAACCTCAAACTTTTTTTTATGGCAGTTGTTTAATAATCTTTTACCCCCACAGGAAGTACATCCAGGTGTGCCTCGAAAATGTTTCGAACACAAACTTCCGTCTTGCCAATCAGACTCTGTCAGAGTGTTCACACACACCTTCACTCCAGCTCCTCTCTCTCAATACTAAAACAGACCAGGTAAGTCGAGACACTCGAACTCACTCTTACTGTATCTCTTTCATCTGAGTAAGTCACTAAAGTTGGAATGATGTCATTTCCTGCATGTGAAGGTGGTTTACAGTAAGCAGTGTGTGTATGGTCTGTGGGAGGTGAATTGGACCACAGAGCCACTGCCGTGTCTGCAGTGTGTGTTCTCTGCCAGCTTTTCTCCTGCTGACGCTCCAGACACGGCGCTCAAACCCTACAGCTACGAGTTCCAGCTGGAAAGAGTGTCGGTGAGGAGACACTCACATACACACGTTAAAACGATAATACAAAAAAAGGGGCATTTTTGGAGGTTGTACTTAAGATGACTTTTGAAAAACACATGTAGACTCAACTTTATTAACATCTCCACAAAGAGATCATACACAGAGGAATCGTGCACAAAATATTACTACTTGTGGCTTTTAATTCTGAGGAAGTAGTCAGGATTGTTAGCATTAGCATGTGACATCGCTGCTATTTAAAAAAAAAAAAAAAAAAAAAGTTTTTATACTGATACTGTCAAATATCACTGATCAAAAGTGATATTGATCACTCTTCATCTTATTTTATTAGTGGTCAGGTAAATAACCCGATGCTTGTAGTTTCACTGCCACAAAACAAGCACATTCCCAAACCCTTGACATCACCATTAGCTGTACTCTGATGATTTAGTGCCGGTCACATGTTTTTTTGGACTGATGTGATGTAAAAGTATGTGTTGTTTTACACTACAGACACTGTACAGTGTAAAGGCAGACATCCAGCCTGCGGTGGGGGAGGAACAGTGTCGCGCCGGCACACTCTGTCAACTGGAAGTGTCGGTCACACGTCTGATTGAGCCGACTGAAGCAGACGGAGAGGATGAGGAGTTAACTGAGAACGAAGGCCTCCGTACAACCAAGCTCATGTATGAGGGTAAGACCTGAAATCGTACAAAAGACTAAAATAAGCCTGTACACTGAAAGTTTTTGGAATTACTTAATGCAGTGTGTGTGTGTGTGTATTTCAGTGGTGGATAACAGCAGTAACTGGGCTGTGTGTGGGAAGAGTTCAGGGTTAGTGTCTATGCCCGTAGCTGTCATGGCAACGCACAAAGTACAGATGGAGGTCATGCCTCTATTTGCAGGCAAGCTGCCTTTCCCCAGCATCAGAGTATTCAAGTACCTGCCCCACAGCACACAACCTACAAGTCAGCCTGACACAGGTAACACACTAGCACCGTTTTTGTCTCTTTCCTACTACCTCCCTCTCAACTCCGTGTAGGTCTAGACACAGTAGCAAAATGTAATCGACAATTTGCTGTGGTGTACGTCGGCAGTGATAGGCTTTGTAACAGGCAATATTCAACCCTGTCTTGGACTATTTTCCCATATTAGCATGTTACATCAGTTTCATCCTAACTTAAACACTACAGGATGAGTGATTTTGGAAGATAATTATCTGAAAGAAAAGACTTGCACTTATCTGCAGGAGCTTTTGCAGCACGTTTTGTCATTTGTTATCCATGAGTACACACATTCAAAGAGGTTAGAGCTGTGTCTGAAACTTCTTAACATGCACCATGGAGTACAGTGGGACCTTGGATTATGAGCATAATTTGTTCCGGAAGCAGGCTCGTATTCCAAAACACTCGTAAACCGGAATAAATTATTTGTTCCACAGCCCAACAAAATAAGTACATAAAAAAAATGAACACGAAATATTAGGTAAAAATAAAACAAATTAACCTGCACAAAAAGTAGAAATATATCCCGACAGATAAGTGTTTCCGTGTGTGTGTAAATCTAAAGTAAGATTCTCTCTCCCCCTTCTCGTCTTACGCAATTACTCTTCCTCCACTCTTTTCACATTCGCGCACACTAACGAATCACTGCTGTAAAGTAAAAATTACCCTGCACTTTACCTTTGAAAAGAATTGCGACAAAGCAGTGTTTCTGTGTAGAGCAGAGAGAGTGTGTGTGTCTGTAAAGGCAAAAGTAGGAGGGGTGTGTGTGTGTGCCATGGTGTCCAATGACGGGCGCGCACACAGCAAGCAAAGAGCAGGCTGAGCCTTGAGCAGAGAAAAAAAATGGATCTTTAACCTCTCTAATCAGACTTGCTTTTGCTTTACACGCACGCTGAACACACACGCATACAGACACAAAATAAAATGTGTTTTACGAGCACACACATGATCACAGTGTTGTGGTGAACAGTACACGGATGTTGATTATACCAGTAAGAGATGCGCACTAAGACCCAGCAGGGGAGACGATTAAAAATTTGCACGTCTTGCGAAACAATCGCAAACTGCGTTACTCGCAATCCGAGGTTTCACTGTAATAGCTTCAACAGCAGTGACACCAGTGATGTACAGTATATGAACTGACTAAATTATTCATGTCAACCTTGTATTTTTCTTTCCTCCCAGACTCGTGCCTGGAAAACGACAACCTGTCTCTTCTGGATAAGGGTCTGGAGGAGCAGGGAGACACAGCCAGTCTGCGCAGTCGGGGAAGCATCCACTCCGTGGGCAGTAACGATCAGCAGCAGAGGGCTCTTCCCATGCCCCGACTCGAGCCCTTCAGCCCGGGCCAAGTGTTTAACTCCAGCCAGACACAACAGGTTTTGGTGCTTCCTAGCACAGACGACCATGTGCTTGAGGTCAATGTCACATGACACCCATGGAACGCCCCGCCCCGCCTGGTCTTGGACCCTGCATTTTGTAATCTCATTGGACAGGAGAAGAGGGACAGGGGGGGCTCTGGTGCGGGGCGGTGGAGCGTCCCAATCTCTGGACTCAGCGGGCGGGCAATGGGCGTCGGCCTGGCCTGCAAACAGAAACACTAACCAATGGCTGGAGCCTGGGAATCCATCTACTGTCTAATGGTTTCTGTTCCATTTCTTTATTGCTTACTCATCTACAGAGTGAAGTGTGAGACAGGGAAGTGTCTTCTGTCACTTTCTCTCTGACTCAGTGGGCAGCCGCGGATTACGCGTCATCCGTTTCTGCCTCCCTATTTCATCTTCCTGCAGGGGAAGTTTTCAATACTACCGTGACAGAGTCACACCTAGCTGAGATGATCACACACACATATATAAATATATATATATACACACACAGTGACCTCTCTGGAAAGGTTGGCAGATATTGTGGTTATTAATTTGGGAATATGTGTGTGTGTGTGTGTATGTATGCGTTGAAAGATTTAATTTTATTATTTTTGTTGTTTACTTTGTCTGACCCCAGGCTCACATGCATGTATTTGCTAAACATGATCATGGCACCTGGCAGAGGAGGTGAGAGAGGGAGGAAACAAGTCCTGCTGACTTATTGCTTAGGATCGCTCTGCTCGTTTAGGCTGCTTCTTTAAGCTTGATGTTCAGTGTGTTTGTGAGTCAGTGTATGCGTGTGTCCTGAGAAACAGTTTTTAAAGTGCAGTCCTCTTTGCCCCGTTTGTACTGTTGGTAATCCGTATTACTGTCAGACAGAAACAGACTGTATTTTCTTTACACTGCATTTGTTTGCAAATGGCAAAAAGAAAAATCAGAAACTAGCTAGCTAGGATGCAGTAAAGTAGCAACTGGAAGTAAATGACCCAGTAAATACTTCTAAACAGTCTGTTTGAGGCCCCTATTAAAAGACCCATCATTAATGATTTGCACAATGTATAAAGGCATTATTTTACGACCTACAGTTTGTTGCTTTGCCAATTCAATATAATTAGTTGCACATTTACAGCCATATTGCAGCACTGGTGTATTACACACCATAGTCAACGTTTTCAGGAATGAGTTTTTTTCCCAATCCTTGACTTTTTGACAGTTACAGATGACACTACGCCCAATCAAGCTTTTGTTTACATGACATTCCAGTAGCGTGTGTGAGGGGGGGGAAACTCCTGTAATCGGTTGAGCACTTACAGCAAGGTATAACTCAGAATTTCTAAATTCTCTGCACAGAATGATGGTGACTAAATACTGAAGGACAAGTGAGGATTATAAAGAATTCCTTCTCATTTCATGGAGTTCCATAAAACTATTATTGTCTGACAGGGACATAAAAGTTATAACTCTGAGAACTCTAACACTGAGGGTTGGTGGTTTCTTTTTGGGGTTTTGTGCACTGATGGTAACGAAAGGCCTGTGACGGCTGTAGGCCTGAGGTTGTATTTGTGGATTCTGGACGCACTTTGTCATGCACTAATGTGGACTAGGTCACATAATTATCACCAGCTAGTCATATGGGGGGGATTTGAGATGATTAGCACTTGTTTGTGAGCAGCCAAATTGTGTTTGAATGAGTTTTTGTTTGTGCTTTCTGGATGATGTATTTGGTTCTGTTGCTGTAAGCTAATGTTTAGGAAAGTACAAATTAAAAAGCAGCAGACTTGTCATATCTTTGCTTGTATGTGTATGTTGCAGATCCTCTGGTTTTCATGGCTAGCACAGTATTTATTCTGTGAATAAATCTTTTCCTCTGGCTCGGATGAATTGATCAGAGGTCACATGTTAAACGGTAAAAGAGTGAGTGATCAGTTGTCCTCTTTTCCATCATTACATGTATGATCAAATGGGTGTCAGGAAGCTAATCTGAGCACCCATTACTCTTACACACTTCATACACACAGGGACCTGCTGGTCTCCCACTTCAGCAGATGGACTGTGGGATTACATCATGTGAATCAGTGGGTCAGCCAACAATGTCACATTTTCACAGGCTGTTTGTAAATTATTCCATCAGTTAAGCACCACAGATTGTATTTAGATTCATTATTTAAATGAAGAAAATATACACATTATACAGTTATAAAAAATATATATGTTTTAAAAATATTTGGTGTTCTTGTTTTTTCTTCCTATCTATTAATTTGCAACAAATTAATAATTACTGTAATGTTCAAGAACGGCACAGGAGCCTGTCAGAATAGTCATTTATTAGAAAGTGGATGGATGCAAATACAAAATAAGTTAAGTAAGCGGACATATAGCTGAGAGTAAAAAAAATAAAAATACATTAACTATCAACAACCTGTCAATTTGCAAGCATATTTTCCTACATCTCACAATAAACTTGGCAAGATGAATAATTTGAAAACTTTTCCAAATTTTGACACCTAACGTGAAAAAGAAATAAATAAAGGCATTGTGTCATTAAACATGACATGGTGATATTCTAGCAAGGCCCCGTGCTGTGTTGGCGTCTGTGTGTGCAGCAGAAGTGTAAGCTCTTCACCTGCGCCGTAATGGAGTAGTCTTCTTTGGAACTCTGCGTGGGTTTGGCACAAACGTCCATCTTTCCTCTGCACCCACTGCCGGCTTTGTCCTTTCTGCCGCTTTCTTCTGTAACCTGACAACAGCAACACCAGCGAAGGAGTTACATCAGCTTCCCTCAGGAGAAATTGGCCTGAGGGCCTGGAGAAACTAAGGAGACTTATAAGAACTTGTTGTATTTGGTCTGTAAAACTGGGATCCTTGCCCAGTGTCCCTTGTGCTGTCCTTTCAAAGATTTCTTAAAAACAAATCGTTCTGCTGGAGAGAAAATGCTTAGATCAGTGTTTCTCCAGCAACAGGACCCTGGGTACAGACCCAAGAATTTAAACCAAAAGTGAAATATACCTTTAAGTTATGCTGCATTCGTGTGAGCTAGTTCCTGGAACCACAGTGCTATTCTCATTAGATCCTCAATGGCTGCTTCTACAGACTTTCAGTTGTTTGAATGAAACATGATGAAAGCAGTAAATCTACAGAAAAGCACTCACATTATTTTCCTCTTCCTCTCCAGGGCTTTTCTGGTGGCAGTAGACAGAGAGCATTTCCCTCTGCCTTGCAGCTCTGTACTCTCCTGCAAAAGGAAACACATTCTTTTTATTTTACACTGTGTAACATTAAGTCCCTACACAAAAGGTTCACTAATTCAACATCTGTGCATGCATTCATTTCTTTTTCAATTAATAAGCGGGTGGGTGTAAATTCCAGGAACGTGTTATGACTTTTTGCCATTAATGTAATGTTAAGGAGGTTGCAGAATTCTGCTGATCTTTTAACCCATCTCTGCAAGCCTCTTTACCATAGCAAGTCTTATGCAATGTCACACTGTGATTGTACTACCATCCACACACACGCATCTGTTAAGCCTTTTTCAGTCTGGATTAGTTTAGTCAGTAATACATTTTTGCACTACTTCTCAGAGATAGAAATTTCACATCCCAGACAGCAGGAGGAAATCACATGAGCACCAAACATCTTTTTTTTTTTTTTTTTTTTTTTCATTTCTTTAAATAAGGCAACATCTGAATAGAAAATCTTGTCCCTGCCCATCCAGACAGGACTAAAATTCAGAGAACCGTTGATCTTGACAGACAGTAAAAACAGCAGGTTAAAAACAGTAGGTTATTCAGCCCATAATTTTCTCAGAGGAGACTAGAAAAAAACATCAGCATGGCCAAGCCAATGGAAATGAAGGCACAGAAGTGCACCAGTAAACTAGAAAATCACTCCAGGAATCCATGTCAATTTAATCTTATTGTGATAGAAGTTTACTTGGCTGTCTAGTATTCACCTTAAACCACTCGAGTGGATAAAGTAGCAGGTAAGGAATAAAATATGAGAGGGAGAGCTATTATTAGGAAATACTCCATAACAAAGTGGTGTGATGTGGTAAACACAAAGCTAATTATATACATATTTTCTAAAAACTGTATGTCCCAAATGTTTTATTTTTTCTTATATCCAAGCAGTTTACCACTGATTACAGTTTTAATTTATGGAAGATTTAATTAACTTTCAGACGTCATTAGTTAATGTTGTACAAAGTCTGTCAGTTCTGTAATCACTAATATTACAGCAGCTTTAAATAAACGTTCCTTCACCAGCCACTTGAAGTACATAAGACAAAATAATGCACCTTTTTATGTCAACCATAAGACTTTAATGTATTTGAAAACTTACTGACTAGTACAAAACATTAACACTGGAGACTCCTTCCCAAAGGGTAAATAAATCTACTGTATACTTGCAGAAAGCTTCGCCATATCAATAATTATATATTGTTCTCTGTTAAATAACACAGCTTTATTAATAACCTTAGATTATATAAAGCCTGTCATGCAAGTCTCGAACATGCTGTTGCTCGAATGTGCATTCAGAATCAAGCTCTGTGGTATAATAAATAAAATCATGGTTAGTTTTTTTTTTATTTTTTATGATACATCTATTGAAGTATTTAATCTTGCCAATTTTTTTACAACCTACCACATGTACTATGACCCACATTTCCTTCAAGATTTACTGAAATAGATCATTAAAAAGTTAACTACTATGCAGTGTAAATGCAGTGCATTTAATACTTATCTTACCTACAATATGCTTCAGGTTTACTGTGCCAATTTATCTCTAACAATATTATACAGTCTGACAGTGTAATCAATATCACAAAATGATTACCTTAACTAAACATCAACCTTTATTTATTAACTGATGATTTTATGTAAAAAAAAACAAAAAACAAAAAAAACATGCAAAGTCAATCAAAACCTTATAAAATGCCAGCAGGCATACAGTCGATATCTGCGAATGTCCTGAGGCTTCCTGTCAGCTTTTAGACAGTATTGGCATGCAGCGCTTCAACAATCAATACAGCAAAATACACCTGAGCAAAGCCAGTGATCAGAGAATGACTGACTGACTCAGAATAAGGAGCCTGTTAGACTAATATAGCTATTCTGTAGTCCAGACTCAAGCCATTTGCATCAACAGTTTTGAATATAAAATGTCCGCCATGTTCAGTTCACTGTTTTTAAACTTGGATGCAGTTTTGAAGCCAGGATTGTGATGCTAGCGTTACCTTATGTCTGAGCTCTCTCTCTCTGGTCAGCTGCCGGTCCCAGCTGATTACCTGCATGCGCTCTGCAGGCCTCACTCTGAAGAAGAGGTTGTGCAACTCATAACGTGCTGAGCGCAACTGTCAAAGAGACACGAGTGGTTATTAAAAATTAACTTGTGTCCGTTAAAAAATAGGTTTAGAGTATGACTAAATCAGATATAATTTGCGTTAGAAAAATAATGCTATTCACAATTAAATGCATTTAAAAGGAATAAACACTTGAAACACATTAGTCTGTGTACAATAAATCGCTATAGTTTGAGTTTCACTTTTTGAACTCAATTACTGAAATAAATGAACTTTCCCATGATATTCTAATTTATTGAGATGCACATGTACTTGTTTTTGATTAAAATGTAATGTACTTATAAATAGATATCTTTAGTTTAGTATACTTACAAAGAACTCATTTGGCTTGAGGAAAACCTTGGCATGCGAGAGAGAGAGTAGGTACCTGTAGTGTGACTCTCTCTTGTAGGACTCGATCCTGTTTGCTGCTGTACTCCCGGCCGGGCGTGGGAGGCTGGAAGCCCTGGAGGAACAGCTGAGTGTCCTGTATATAAGGATTACCCAAATACAGCCTTATTAATAATAACACACAGCAAATTGAGGCAGAAGAATTATCATTGCAAAATAATGACTTTAGAGATATATATATTTCGATGACCAGTGTGTATGAATCAGGAAGATTTTGAAAAATAATAGTGCAACTGGAGAAATGGCTTGCTTTTACTATCATAAACACACACAAAGAGGACCTTTTTGGTTTTTTATTTAAAAGTTCGAACTGCACTATTTAATTTTTTTGTCAATAAATTGTATTATACTGGGACATTATTTTCAGTTCATTTTCACTGACAAGATGCCATTGGTGCTTGTTGAGTGTATAATTAAGTATTTAAAATGATTACAATAAGACTCAGTGTTAAAGTTTATCATGGTCATTGCCGGGAAAAAAAAATTATAATGAATAAAAAGTCCAACAAAGAAGAATTGGATACAAGAAGTAGATATATAAAGGTACATTTATTACCTTAATGGTTCTGATGAGCTGAGCTACTCTCTCTGTATGAAGAAGCCTGCGTGTCAGGTAGCCTTTCACAGCTGCTGCCACCAGGGGGCGATAACACAGAGGAAGACGTGACTAAAAGGGCACAGGCACACAAGACACCAGCCATTGGGGGAAGAAAAAAAAAAAGAGGGGGGGGGGGTAATAAAAGGGATGTAAACCAGTAACACCACAGGGATTAATCCACAACAGCAGTAGTAGCTAGTTACTACCATAACTATCTATATGTATCAGTTTTTATGTCGAGGGAGGCACCTGTGATATATGCAATGAATCTGACAGAGCACTCAGTTCAGCCAGAGTGAGTTCATGTGGATGGGAAGAAGAGCCCGGCCCCACAGAAACAGGGGAGGAGGAGAGACAGGAGGTTGTCATGTCCTCCAGACGTGATCCTGAGCTGGGACATGGGAAGGACACGCTCTGGAGAAACTGGTACTTCATTGTCAAAGACTGAAAATGAGAGAGAGAGAGAGAGAGAGAGAGAGAGAGACAGAAAATAATGATTGGATGGACCAAGGCTAAAAGAGGCAATGAGAGAGTAGATGAAGAAAGCAGGGTGGGATCGAGGAAACCAATAGGGAAAAAAATAAAGGAATAGACTGAGATGATATGAGGTAAATGAAGGACAGTAACTTGGGCAAAGAAAAAAAAAATGGGGAACACAGGCAACATTATCTGACACTCCTCCCAAAAAAAACATGAGCAACAGGGCACTCAGGGATCAGCACTTAAGCTCAGACAATCATCAATTAAAGAAAATGATGCTCTCATTTTCTGTGTCAATTCCCACAACATGGCTGCGGGGCTGGGTTTCTCCTCTCTGACCTGACACACCCACAGAGAGAGAGAGAGGGATGCCAGCATCCATTACACAAACAGTCCAAGTTCATTAAAGGCCTGTTAGATGCATAAATTACAGCATGTAATTAATGGTACAAGGACACGGCCTACAGAGCATACCGAAGGAGAAATGGAAGCCAACATGAGTGTCCTTGAACAACAGAAAGACAGATATAGATAATGCCTCCTTCTATACATTTTTGGTTTTAATACATTTACAAAGCTGTTTTGACATTTAAGACTGCATTTTAGGGCTTCATAAACAGTTGCATCAGTAGAAATTACCAAAGGATGAATTTAATGGTTTTCCATTATTCCTTTATGTTGTTCTTTGTCCCTATATGGAAAAAAAAAGAATATAAACACCTGACCATCACCCCAAATGCCAGGCTGCAGCACAGATTCAACAGAACTAGACGGTCTGTGCGCATGTGGAGCTTCAGGCCCTCCTTGTGTCTGGCGGGTTTCTCAAGGTATTCCAGAAGGTAAATGGATGGCTAAAAGTATGTGTAAACCTGACCTTCATTCCAATTTATGGGTCTGCAGCAAGAAGAAATCTCATCTCCGATCAGTGTGTGTGTGTGTGGCGCCCTGTGCTTGGTAAATTCCATCACAGTCCAAAGACATTCATTTTGTGCGTTTTAAAATTGCCTGTAGTGTATGTGTAAGTGTGTGTAGGTTGCAAGAGGTTGGGGTCCGCAGCAACGTAACTTGCCCCTTACAGCAATGACCATCAGTCCATGATGACGGTTTAAAAATATAACACAGTTTGAATCCATTAGTTCCACTGAATTCTATCAGTATGTCAACGTCCCTGTGTACAACGTGAGCTCCAGACACCTTGCACAGTTTGGAGTGGATGAACCCACTAAACACCCATGCTTCCTTACGCAATATAGGGCTCGACTTCACAGCATCTAGTTCTCTAGTGTGTTAACCTGAAAAACTCTGCAAACATTTCTGCAAGTCTCTTTGAGGTACAGAAGTTGAGCTAACAAAAGTCCATTCAAGTGGTAAAATTATCTGAACTGTTTTTTTTTTATTTTGTGTAGCTGTTCCACACAATTTCGAAATGTTAACGCCTGCTTTTAGACACAGGTTCAATTTTACCATGTCTCACTTGTAGAGTCATGCAATTTATAAATGAAAACTTCTTGGAAATCTTAAGTCATTTATTGTTTAATTCCTCAATCAAATCAGTAGATGCTCTGTGCGTGTGAGTGCATGCATAAGTTTACACCTGTAGAACAAGGTTCACACAAGGTCTACTATTATTAAGCAATTATTTAAGATCAATAATTTTGTCATTTTTAAATAATTAAATAGTGCCCTTTTTAACTATTGGACCATTTTACAGTTCTCAGTTTTTCACATTCCCTCAGCCCTACCTACTTTGACTGTACTTTCTCAAATTAGGTTCAGTGCTAGAACCTGTTGCACTATTATCTGTGGTAAAGCATGACAGCATTAACTGTCTAGTAGTATGTACTGTGTTGTATTTCCTACCTGCAGCAGCTCATACTGTTGCCTCTGCTGCTCCTCCATCAGTGCTTTGACTTGCGCGTCATGCTCATCCCTCAGCTGTAGCTCCTGCACAGCTCTCTGCATCGCTGATAACATGTAGAGCATAGGCTCTCAGTTAGTCTATATCATTTCTTTAATAATGGTTCATTCTAATCATGACCGATTAACTAATCGCTGTAGCAGCACTTAAAGCAAAATCATTATGCTCCCAGGGTACTTAACAGGCATCACAAGTGAGACAAGACTATTATCTTACCATCATCATTACAGCAAGGGGGTTTATCAAGAATTATCCTCTTAAAAGGATCATAAAGCCAGTCTGACAAAATATGCCTCATTTGTGTTAACAATGCGATTTAAAGAAAGGACTTGCAAGCTTAAGAAAACCATCACAGTGTAACAGACAAAAAAATATTTCTGTATTTCGAAAGACATTATGCCATCAGCTGATCTATCTTTTTCTCTTATACACCGTTATAAATTATGTTTTATCGCAGTATAAATCTGCTGTGTGCAAAATCTGGGAATTACTTATGTTTTGTAAGACATATATTTTAGTTAATATATGATATAAGCAAAACAGAACATTACTGAATTAAAAAAAAAAAAAAAAAAGACAGGTTCATTTGAGGATAAAGCAGTTAAGCCTATGGATTAGATTTCATCTTAGCATCAACTACATCAATATATTAGTCATACATATGCATAAGTGATGATCAGTGACATAAGACATTTAACTTTTTTTTTAATGGTATTTTTTTTTTTTTAATACCAGCTTCTCTTACCTTTAGGTGTACTGGACTGAGGTCGTTCCTCATTAACCTGTTGGCCCAAGTTGTTTCCATCTGCAATGTTCATTAGCAGCCTGCGTTTGGCACGCGACACCCCATCTTGCCCGCCCAGCTCTGGGGTCAGCTCGTTTTCTCTGGACCCAGACTGGGACCACAGTCCTGAGGGTGTGTCCACATCATATGACCGATTAAGACACGAGCCATTTAGGGAGTCATCCATGTTTTCAGATGCTTTCTTTTTGTCGCCTAAGGCATTTTTCCTCTCTTCAAGCTGAATGTTGGCATTTGTAAGGACAGCGGTCCTCTCAGAGAGCTGCACTGAACGACTGATAGGACGGGCCGCCTCCGGCACTCTCATTTTTTTCACCAAAGAGGTCACACGTTGTGGTGGCTCATGCTGTTTATTCCCTTGCTGTATCTCATAACCCTTAGCTAGGACTTTCTGCTGCACAGTCTCGCTAAAGGTAACCACACACGGAGACTTTCCGTCACCAGTAGGCAGACAGACACTTTCATGTTCCGAAAGCAGGCTTTGCTGGGGGTTGTTGGCTGTCTCTGTGGGACTGTGTGCCTGAGACTCTGTGAGTGTAGACTCCAGATCGGAGATTAGAACTTTAAGGCTTGACAGGTTAAGCTCCAGCTGAGAGATCTGTTTGGCCTGATCCATACTCTTGCACAAAGGTGCACCGCCCTCTGTTTCTGGTAGGAGACTCACAGCCCTGATTTTGCTTTGTCCACAAGGATTTGGCCTTGCTTCCTCATCTACACAGACAGGCATCTTGACCAGGGGCTTTCTGACAGAGGTAGCTGTTGCACTGCCTTTCTTACTGCGCACAGGGCTTAAGCAAAACTTGAGAGTTGGAACATTCTTAAATTTTTTATTTCCTGTTAGGCAAGGCCTGGGCAGCATGCTGCCCATCTTCTTGCCCTTGGACTGGTAAAGAGATTTTGCTGAAGTGGATTGAGTGGGACTGACAGCTATATTTGGACTGTTTGAGAAAGCTGATGCTTTTCCATTTGTACACCCCGTGCTGTTTGAGGCTGAAGTGAGATTAAGGCAATCTGTGTGCTGGCAGACGACTTCACAAGGCTCTACACTCTCTCTCCCTCCACCACGTTTGTGTGTCTGGGGATCTCGATCTGCTAAATGATCCTCCCTCTGGTTCTCAGTAGTTCTCCTGACCTCAGTTTTCCCTGTGTCCCCTAGCAGCGATCCCTCATTTTCCTTATCAGACAGACTGTGTTCATTGGCACATCCAGCTTCACTGGTTTTCGAAGCCTTTGCCTGGTTTCGCAGGAGGCGTTGACGCCGCCGATACTCTTGAGATTTCTTCAAAAGATTCTGAAGACTCATGCGGTAGGGTTCTTCAGCTGGCTCCACTGCAAAATTTGCTGGCTCTGTAACCTCATCAGTCTGTGCATTGTTTGAGAGAGCAAACTCCTTCTCCAGGACCTCTCCATCTACTGGAGTGTGTCTTATGATGTTTCCAGTCCTATTCGACATGCCAGAGGAATTTACTATAACTTCACTGCCATGAGATTGTCTTCCCTCTGGATCTTTTCTGACGTTTTCCGTGCTGTTAGCCCAGCTAGGAGTGATGTCACAGGTTTCATTGGTCACATATCCGGATGAAAGCCCTTGGTGGCTAGCATCTATAGTAGAGTGTTTCTCTGAATACAGTAGTGAGGAAGAGTCAAATCCAAAACTTGTGGTCATCCCCACAGCTCGCTCTGTTCTACGACCAAACAAAGGAAGACCTCCAAACAGAACAGTTGTATGGCTGCTCTCCAAAGAATCTTTTCCTTCAAAAGGTCTAAGGCTTAAAGCTGTATGACCATCACAACCTGTAGATGTCAGAGGGTGACTTTCCATTTCCATTTTCTCACCAGGCAAATGCTGTGTGAGAGTTAAGGAGGATGAATTCCGGTGGCTTTCATTAGCTCCATTGTAGTCATTTTTCCCTCCAGGGATGCAAGTGATACTTTGGCATTCAGTGTTTAATAGATTTTCTGATCCTGTCTCATCTCTAAACTCTTCAATGGTTGGAACCTTTCGTAACTTAATATGAGAAAGAAGCATAAAAATGTAAATGTATACAGATATGTAAGAAGCTGACATATATGGCATTTAATATATTAATTAATATATCACCTGGACACTTTCAAGTATGGCCTGTACATGAGACACGCATGACAGTGATGATGCTGCCATCTTATTTGTAAGATTAGAGGCTGCTTCTCTCAGGTGTTGTATTTCTTCCTTCTGATCTTTGTTCAGCTAAAAAACAAATACTTTCAGTATGCTCGGTTTTCAGCATTTATAAGAAAAATGCACGGAAAATTATCCCTTCATGTGCCATCAATCCATTATGAATTAAATTAAAATTAATTATTGTACTGTCAATCATTTATCAAATACTTGCACACAAATCTGCGTTTAACTTGTGATGTTAATTGCACAGTCTCAAAATCAAGTGCACTGTTATCATTAGCTGGATAGTCTTATTCATTTTAGTACCTTCTACCTAGGGGAGAGTTCAAGACAAGATCAGGGTTAAAAGATGATGCCAAAGATGTAAACCAGTGCACATGACTTAATCAGTGACTTCTGATATTTGTGCTTGGGGGAATAAAATTACTTCCAACCTAAGTTCAGTTTAGGTTTGAAATTCCCCACAGACTCAAATTAAAAAAATTATGTAAAAAAAAATCCTGTTATTAACTTCATTTCATTCACCTTGCAGCTGTTTATCAGAAGAAGTACAAGACAGGAACAACAGAGAAATTCTGAAAGTTAGACCCTCATGCAATGAAGTATAACTTGTAAAGAGGATATTAAAAAAAAATTAACACTTGTTTAACATTCCTGGTTCTGTTTATGTTATGTGAACAACTCCTGTGTGAAAAAAAGTGTTAACGTCAATAAAAATTTATTGGACATTTTTCAGACTGGCTAAATGCAAGTTTTAATAATTTGTCTTATAAAAAAATACAATATGAAGAAAATTGGAGATTTTTTTATTATTGTGTATTGTTCACAAAAGGTTTTTAAATACAACATCTGATGTTTGTGCAATTTTTACTATAAAAAACAGATTTCTTGTTTTTGAGCACACAAAAAGACTAATTTTTTAAATATCGGCATAAGGAATACTAGGCTTGGTATTACTTGTTAATTGGTATCGGGCTACTTGCCTCTGCATTACTTGGTATTGAATCAAAATGAAAATCAGTGGTATCGCCCATCCTTACTTTCTACCTGCCCTACCACCCAAGTTCAAATCCCAATCAATGCTTAAACCCATCCACTGGATCCAGTGCCAGTCCCAAGCCCGGATAAAATGCTAGGGTTGGGTCAGGAGGGGCATCCGGCATAAAACCTGTGTCAAGCTGTGTGCGGATCAGATGGTTCACTGTGGCAACCTCTTGATGGGAGCAGCAGAAAGGCTAAAATCATATTTGAGCAGATTATACTGTATATTACCATATATATCATATAGTTATTACCTACTGCACCCTCTGTATATTAATCACCCCCATCAGTATACATATAGACCCATAATCCTCATTTACACTTATTATTTATGGAAATGGACCACTTATGCACTTGTGGTTAGATGCTAACTGCAGTTCATTGGCTTTGTACAAGTAGTTCAATCCAATCTGATTAAAAAAATATTTATATGGTATTACTTAAAGAAACATTCATGTGCAACGTTATGTTGACTAAAGGCAATGGACATTTGCAAAACCCTTACCAGAGGAGGCAGAATGGCCAAGCCGTAAAACCTGATGCTCGATGACGCCTGGCTGATTTGCTGTTCAGACTTTACAGTGACATTTCTTCGTATGTGGATGGCTTGTCTTTGGATAAATTTCTCATAGTCTTCCATGGTTGAGTGCTCAATATAAAACTGCTTATTTGAAAATATTACTTTGCCGCTAAGCTTGTTAAACAAACGTATCGGAAGCAACGTTATTCAGCAATATAAGTAAAATGCGAGGAGTTGTTAGCAGTAACAGTTATTGCCACATCTTCTATACAGCTACTTTACAGTTAAGTAACTTGACTCTGTAAACAAGGCCATATAAATATCTAACATTTCCAAATATCAACAAATTAAAAACGAGTCTTAAGTGATGATTTTATATAGAGCTTTCAGAGTCAGCTATGAGCAAGTAGCTAACTAACGCCATGCTAACTTATCACAGCAATCACACACCAAACTAACCCAGTTCAAGTCTTCTATTGTAATGGCTTAAAATCATACACTTCGTAAGCTTTAAAACTACAAATAAATATATAATTTTAAGTAGACAGAATAAGTGTTTTAGCTTAGCTGCCTGGTTAGCGACCTGGTTTAATGTTTACGTTTTAGCCGTTTCCTAGAGAAAATTGCATTTCCTATCTGCTTTCTGACAATCCCCGCCTCCTGCTCCAGGATTGGCTGTTATGCTCCCGCCTCCTGAGCGCGACAGAGAACTGTCCAATCATCAACCTGCGCGAGAGTATGAAACTCTGGTCAGTTAGCGCGAGAGGCAAGCCTTTGTCGGAATGATAACCGACTCCAACTGTCACCCTGAGTGATTTGACGTAACAAAGATGGATTATAGCTCTGTAACATAGTTAAAAAAAAAAACTCTGATGTCACAGACTTGTGACATCATACGTATGTTATATTCATACGCATTATGTATAAAGTAAATACATATAAGTCCCAAGGGATTCCGTTACGGGTTTTTGGCGCGCTCTAGTTTGAGTTATAAGACGCTACATTTCCGCCACAGCGCCACCTACAGACGTGGAAGAGTTTAGAGTCGCTCATGAGACTGAGAACAAAAGACTGACTGGAATAGTCGCAAGTAAAGTGGGTATTAATGTTTACCCACTCTCTTAAGTTCTCGTAACCAGAGATCTGTGTTAATGTTTTAACATTTCCCACACATCTTCTAAGATATATAAAGTGTTATAATACAAATTATTTAAATATGAACGTGCATCCATTCAGATAGGTAGATAAAGTTATACATACATACTCAGATTATTTCCATGAAGATAGATAGATAGATAGATAGATAGATAGATAGATAGATAGAGTAGCATATATATACACATACATACATACATACATACATACATACATACATACATACTTATAGATAGATTAAATCCATCATTGTTTCCGTACATCCATTATTGTAATCAAGAAAAACAAGATAAATGGCGATTGCTTAAAATGACAGAAATACAAAGCCTCGGGCTCGGTTTCGTTTATTTGTTTGTGTGTTTGTTTGTAATTGGTAAGGCACGTGCATAATGACTGTGCGCTGAGCGCGCGGTTGCATCACTAAGTAATAGTAAAGATATTAGCAGCTGTGGATAGTGAAACCTCAGTGCAATACTGCAGCTCCAGCAGTGCTGTGACTCATTATAAAGTCTTACTGCTGTGGGTAGGAACCTGGCATGATTTTCCTGAGTGCAGTGCAGCTGTGACAGGGTTATGCATCAGATGGGAGTTCTTTATAGCTAAGTGTTTATATATGCTTACTGTCCTGTTCCATGGGATTTATTAAGTGGAATCATGCGATTTTTAATTCTGAACGTGTTAACCGGAACTTGTTAAGTGACTAACCTTTAAATTACAAACTGAGCAACTATGAAACTGGTATCATATTACAGTAAAACACCCATAGAAAAGAGACCAGTCTATTCACATTAACTATGAGAATTCAGTAATAACCTTTACAGTAGTTTTTAAAGTATTGATTTACAAACTTTGTAATTTAAAAATAGAAGTCAAAATACAAGATTGTTTCAGACACTATTTAGTGCAAACATAGGGAGATTATTTGTAATTCAGTCATAACACCTAGTTATAAGTCCACAGCCAATAAGATTATATAGAGGGGTGGTTTATCTTTAATAATAATAAAAAAAGGCATCTTAACCTCGACAAGCACATTCTCTTACAGTAACTTACGGCTAAGGACAGATATGTGATTTGTCATTTTGCGGTCCAGCTGTCCGTGCTGTTGAGTAGCGGGAACGCGCGCTCAGGAACGTGCCAAAACACCTGCGCGCCCACGTGAAGCGGCGTGGGGCGTTCACGCGGATCTGTCATGACAGTCATGTTTTTAACTGATGTTGAGCCAAAAATATGTCCGCCGAGAGGTTCTTCCAACTGGGTCACTCTCTGCTGCTGCCTTTCAAAAGCTCATTGGAAAAATAAAATGAAATGTGGCAGAGCTATTAATGAAAAAATGGGAAAAAAAAGCGGCGGGGGAATCAACATGTGGTTTGTTGAAGAGATTCTCAATATAGACACATTAGAAATTAGGCTACACGTTCAGGTCCAATAGATTTTATATATAATATTATATATTAAAATTCTGCAAATACTGCATGCTCTTGGGTTATTTTGATGTGTTGTAATGACGTCATTTCAATGAAATATATACTCTAAATAACAATAGTTATATTTAGAATTTGGGAGAAATCGTTCACAAAAAAAATGTAACAAAACCTTAATCCTTTTAAGAGAAAAAAAAACATAAGAAACTGATTATTTTGCAGTGGTTTCTTTTTTTTTCTTCTTTTTTCCCTCAAAGCCTTGTGCGAGTGTATGTAATATATATATATATATATATATATATATATATACTGAACAAAAATATAAACGCAACACTTTTGTTTTTGCTCCCATTTTTTATGAGATGAACTCAAAGATCTGAAACATTTTCCACATACACAAAATAACCATATCTTTCAAATATTGTTCACAAATCTGTCAAAATCTGTGATAGTGAGCACTTCTCCTTTGCCGAGATAATCCATCCCACCTCACAGGTGTGCCATATCAAGATGCTGATTAGACAGCATGATTATTGCACAGGTGTGCCTTAGACTGGACACCTGTAAAAGGCCACTTTGAAAGGGTTCAGTTGAATCACACAGCACAATGCCACAGATGTCGCAAGTTTTGAGGGAGCGTGCAATTGGCATGCTGACAGCAGGAATGTCCACCAGAGCTGTTGCTCGTGAATTGAATGTTCATTTCTCCACCATAAGCCCTCTCCAAAGGTGTTTCAGAGGATTTGGCAGTACATCCAACCAGCCTCACGCAGCCTCAACCGCAGACGACGTGTAACCACACCAGCCTAGGACATCCACATTCAGCATGTTCACCTCCATGATCGTCTGAGACCAGCCACTCGGACAGCTGCTGAAACAATCGGAGTGCAGAACCAAAGAATTTCTGCAGAAACTGTCAGAAACAGTCTCAGGGAAGCTCATCTGCATGCTCGTCGTCCTCATTGGGGTATCGACTTGACTCCAGTTCTTCATCATAACGGATTTTGACAGATTTGTGAACAATATTTGAGAGATATGGTTATTTTGTTTATGTAGAAAATGTTTCAGATCTTTGAGTTCATCTCATAAAAAATGGGAGCAAAAACAAAAGTGTTGCGTTTATATTTTTGTTCAGTGTATATTTATATATGTGTGTGTATGTACACAAGGTATTGCATATATATTTATACAAGTGATTCTTTTCCTGAAGTGAACAAATTTTTTTATACACACACACACACACACACACACACAGCAACAGTATTTTTTAAAATGTATTTATTGGTCATATACAAAATAAAGTAAGCTGTATATCAACAAACATACAGTATATACATCGATAAATTAAAAGACGCCCCAGACTGACTGATACAGTTAATTTCATCATTAATATACCAATACATTATATTACTTATCTACAAATTCCAAAAAGTACAATAACTTAGTTGATAAATACTTACAATTAAATGGACTTTTACTGTATGTATAATTCCCATACAAAGTACTGTGACAGAATTCATTACACCCCATACAGAAAAACAGAATAGATTCTTTTTATAAACAAAAAAAGATGATACTTTCCATGTTCATTACCTCTCAATTTATAGCTCAAGTACTTTGAAAAACAAAACAAAAAAACTCAAATAAAATATTACTCCTATGATGAGGAGCATCTGTGTGTCATGTGGCTGTAGCAGTTTAGTGATAGAACAACAGAGAAGACAATCGGGGTGAAAGACGAAAAAACTAGTAAAACAAACAAATTGGTCTATAAACAGGGACCCCCCCCCCAAAAAAAAAAAAGTAAAAAAAAAAAAAAAAACTCTGGAGTGCTGCATACAAATTGATTTTGCATTAAATGATACATTTCTTTTTTGCTTTACATAGAGGAGTGAAAAAGGTCAACAAGCACCAAAAGCTTTAAGAAGCACAACAAGCGTGCCATCAATACAAATGTATAAAATGTCCGACAGTATGCGGGGATCCTCGTTTTATTGATTTATGGGTCATGAATCTGGCAGAAAAGTCACGCGGCATAATAAGCAAGTCCCAAAAAACCAATGGCAACCATGTTAACAGTTGCAATAGCAGTGCGATAAGAGGTTAATGATTTAAACTGCCCACGGCGGTCAAACGGAGGGGGAAATCTGGGTTTCTTGATTAAACCTTAACAAGGGACAAGCGATGTGAAGAAATTGAGACTCATTTGTCTTTGAGAAGAAATGAAACCTTTCAATGCTTCTCCCAAGAGGCATAAAGTGAAAGGCAACTGGGAACGCAACAGTGCAGGCAAGAGCGAATAGAAGTCATTGGGTACGACGTATTAACGTAGCTTGGCGTGGTTAATGCGCTACACTTTCACTCTGCAGGAAGAGAACTAGGACAAAGTGTTGCATTTTTGCACAGCAACAGAAGCAGACACCTGAGACCAGAGCGAGCTCTCAGTCAGCCTGCTGCTTCCTACTGATCTGACAAAAGAGCCGGTTGTGGCTCGGGGTCAAACGGGTGCGAGTTGGTGGTTACACACACATTGTTCTCAGCAAGGTCATCTCAAGCGAGTGTCTGAGCCAATTCTGGAAGCTGTTCCCAGGATTGTCTCAGTTTGCTTTTAATATCCTCTGTGTTCGGCTCCTGGGAGGTAGCACTATTTTCGAAAGGGGAAAAACGAATCGTAAGTCTATTTTCTATTAAAAAAAAACAACAAGCTGTATTACTGTATCAGAGGATGGTCCAGAAACTGTCTTGAGGTAAATGTTAATTGTTGTGTTGCATTGTTGAATGTTAATTGTTGCATTAGCTTAGTCGATTAATCCCAATCGCTGCTGAAAAGAAATCCAGCTTGGTCTGACCAGCTATGAACATACAAACTGACCTGGTCAAGCTTGTACACCTTATTTGCCAGACATTAAGTTATTTTCCATCTTCCTTATAACATGAATATGACCAATAAATATTTGAGATTTTCTAACCGCCTTAGTGTCTATTTTCTTTAAAAAACAACTTGTCTATGATGTAGTATTAATGGCAGAAATTCAGAAACGGCTTCCTTCTACCAGCTGGCAAAGACGGTCTACCAGCTTGTGCAGCTCGGTCTGTGTTTTGGCATCTGGTAGCTGGGTATTTCAGCAGGAATGTGATATTTATACATGCAAATAAAGCGCCTTGAGAAAAATAAGACAAGCTGTAGCATTTAAACAAATGGAAAAATGGAAACAGTTTCTCACTGTTTGTGGTTACTGAAAAAAAAAAAAAAAAAAACAGAAACCCTATCTTCCCTACCGCCCACATTTGCATATAATTCATATGTTCACTTCTACACCAAGTCACCACGACGACGACAACAATGACGTACGTGAACGAGCTGAGCCACCCCGTCCTTGCCCCGCCGCACGACAGGAAGAGGAGGAGTACAAGTCTAAAAGTATTAGGCAGTGGCGCTACCTGGAGCAGAAGCACTTCCATAAGGAGCACGGCACTGTTTCGCTAGTAAGCTATTAGTAGCATTTGTTTAACCCTTAAAAAACACACACACATTGCTCACATAAACGGCGCACAGAACTGCCACAGCCGATAGGAGAAACGCCACCACTGGTTACAAAAGCAACGCCAAAAATGGACCAAAGACTCCATTACAGAACAAATTCACAGATTAACCAGTCAGAGGAAGTTCATTTTCTTCATTTACACTGATTTCTAATTTAAAAATAAAAATAAAAGATAAATAGACTACAATATTAATTCAGACCTAAATGCCAGATAAGTGCAGCTCTATATGTTTAAAGCCCCATTGTCACATACAGCAAACCTGATTTGGACTGAAAAAAAAAGAAAGTAAAAAAAAACATAAAATAAACAGCAGCGACAGCATGACAAAGTGATATGACGTAGCCAAGCATCCAACAAAACACTTCTGTGGATTTAAACTACAGTCAGTGCATTTAGCAATAGATTCATCTCACACTGAATAGACCCAGTTAATATCAGGATTATGGCAGCATTGCTCAGTAGATGTACAGTTTCTTTGTTTGTTTGTTTGTTTTTTTATTTATCTTTTTTAAGATGCAGGTTACTCATAGTAGCTTTAAAAATGGGAGCAGTCTGCTGTCTGTATCTGCGGATTGTCACTCAGCTCTGCTTAAACCAGGGTCCATAAAACTCTGGAGAGCCACGACACTGCTCACACCCCATTTAATTTATGTGCTGAACATCAAGCCCTTTCTGAGATGAATCAGGTGTAATGAAGCTCAGAACCCCGACCCCGATCTCTGGAGAGAGTGTACCATGACACACATACTCAGGGCTGGAAAAACTAAACAAGGAATGAAACAATTTTGGCTGGTGTAAAGTTTTTAAGGCCTAATTTAGCTTTTTTTTGCATTGAACCTACTAACATTTGTTATGAAAAGGAAACTTAGAGGAATATGAATAGAAAAAAAATCAGTACCATTACTGCATACAGTGCTTGTAGAATATCTTCTCAGCATAATTTGAAAGGTTTTACCTTTCACTAAATGGTTTAACATTTGTATTTTTTTTCTAGTGCTCTTTCAACCTACAGTTCCACAATAAGCAAAAGGCTTTTGCTTAAAAAGAAAAAGAGAGAGAGACATAGAGAGAGTTTAAGAGAGAGAGAGAGAGAGAGAGCGCAAGCACATTGCTTCGTCTGTTTTGCTTTGCTCATTGAAAATCAGTGCAGTGTCACTTCCCTGGCATTTAAAATGAAAATAATAATAACAGAATACATTAAATAGAATCTACCATAAAAACAGTTTACACCGAAAATATAAAAATCACACATCACAAAAAAAAGGGCTTTCTCAACCAGAGGTGATGAGACCACAGGATCTTTAACACGCATCCCACAACCCCTCGCTGTACATCCACTTTCCTGAGATTTTTTTTTTTTTCTTCCTTAACTCGCTTTACTTTATTATAAATAAAAGGACTTAAAATAGTTGTTACTAAATAGGGACAAAGACCCAGTGTTGCCGATGTCAAGGTAACCGTGTCCGGTCCCTTCGACATTTGAGAGCAAAAGCAATCAACACTGCTGCTACACTTTAAGCCGCCCGGGACCACTTTCACACACGAACACTTGCTGTTGTTCCTGACAGTATAAGCCAACCATCAAAAACGCAGTCTAAACCATTTCATAAAAAATTCACAAAAGGTCTGTGGGCTGTGTACAGGCTGTGTCAAGATCAGCTGCACTGGGGAGGAAGGGGGAAAAAAAAACTAAAGGATTGTGGGTAACGTGTCCATCACCTGGGTTTGGGCAAAAATAACAAAAGAGCATCACATCCAAAAATAGTGAACAGTACCATCACCTTATCACTTACACGTCACACCACACGCGCTAGTCCACAGTTTTACGCGCCTAGTCACTAGAAAAAGCTATCGACTTCAATAGTTAAGCCACTTTTGGTACAATTGCAAAAAAGAGAGATATCAAACAACTTTATAGTTCATTTTTTTAAACGTTTTATAAATAATGCAAGATACTCTATGTGTGATTTTTTTTATATAAAATTCAAGACTCCACCATATAGACAAAGTATCTTAGTATACGTTACGCAACTTCACAGCGACAGATTTTATGGTAAAGCTTGTGAGAGATTGCCGGTTTATGCAACCGGATAGTCCCCTTTTCAAGTGTTTTTTTTTTTTTTTTTTTAAGAGCAATATATATTTTTCAGATTTTGTCTGTATTGGTAAAGAGGACAAAATAAGAAGAGAATGAGTCTTCCTGGAGTTATTGGGAAGAATAGGATGGGAAAAACACACATAATAATAATAATTATAATAATAATAATAATAATAATAAAAGGATATCACTTTGTAATGAACAAAGATATATAAAGAAAGTATAGAATTGCCAGCATAAAAACACATGACAATATTTCACGAGCTCCACAAAGGAAACTAAATCAGCAGTTAGACTTTCCACAACATAAAGATCTTATTGCCTTGCCAATAAGCTTCTGTTATAAAAAGAAATAAATCCTTTTTTTAAAAGTTTCTTATGAAAAAAAGGACTACCCAATCACATAAACTGGTCTCAATTATCCTGATAGCTACCATACGAATATCATCAGCCGATTCCTCTTATCTTGTCTAATTTTGCTTTTCAGCAGTGGCTGGTCAGTGCACGACATTAGACGACGGTGAAGGGATGCAAAAAGCATGAAGAGTAGAGCGTATCCAGGACTGGAGGCATCTCAAAGTAGGAGATACGCCAGTGCAGGGTCAGTATAAACACAGGAACACTAATACTACACAAGACATCAGACGTGTGTGTGTCCTGGACAAGCTCTCCTTCCTAACTAACCCAGCTTTATAGGATTTCTTGTAAAAATAAAAAATAGCCTCGCCTTTATTCCACATCCTTGTGTTTATAAACACAAAGTAGAGATTGAAGGAGTACAAAGTGTACGTCTGCTTTGTGCCCAAGTTCTTTGACACAGGAAAAGGATGGAAGTACAAAACACAGCAACACAACGAATTTCAAATATTGCATAAAAATCTTGGAAAAAAACAAAACAAAAAAAAAAAAACATACATACAAAAAAAACCTCCAACAAAATATAAAGACAACAATAATAAAAATCCAGCACTCATTGCAGTCATGAAGGACAAAGTTTTGCTGCTTTTTTTAATTCTCGTAATTTCTTTGAAATGTGGAGATTTTTCTGGAAGCCCAGGTGTCCTAATTGTCCTTGATGGTAGTTTTGGTTTGGAAGTGTGTGTACAGAAATATACTGTACTGACCAATTTCAGTGGAAGTATCAGGATGAGTTGAGGACTCTGTCTTTTTAGACAGCAGTCCTCCATATCAGGTTCCATCTCACAGAAATCTGGAACCATTTGCAGCAATTTGCACCTCTTACTGAATCTGTCCCGTGCCTAAATCGTGATGCACTGACCAAGCCCCTTTCCATCCCTCTCACTCCTCCTCCTCTCTCTCCTCACTGGCCTATACTAAGACCTAGCATCTGTTTTGGACTTGACTATCGTGATGACGCTAGTGGCGCCCACCTTCCCCGGTACAAGCGGCCCGATGACGGAGGCCAGAGACCCGCGGGCAGAGACAGGAATGGGCGCGTTGGTAATGGGCACCGCAGGGGCACGAGCCACAGTCCTGGCGAAGCTCTGTAGTGCCTCGTATTTGGAGCGCAGGGCATCGAGCTCCACCTTCATGCTGGCATTCTCTGAAGCAAGTTTCTCCACCTCCTGTTGGAGCTCGGCCTTCTGGCGCTCCAGCTCCTCCTTCTGAGTGACACGCTTGACTCGGCAGCTGGCGGCATAGCCGCGGTTCTTGAGCGTGCGCCGCCGCTGCTTCAGCTGTACGATCTCCTCTTTGGAGAGGCCGCGGAGGTGCTGGTTGAGCTCGCGCACCGACATCGACACCAGCTCGTCGTCTGTGAGGCTTGTGCCATTCTCACCTGGCTCCCGCTTCACCTAAAACACACAAGGGGAAAGTCAGGGGTGATATGGGACATAGTAAAGGGAGATTTTAAAAAGACTACATAAGAAAAGGTGACACACCTTCAAGGCTTTGTTTCCCTTGTTAGTGGTCGTCATGCCACGAGAGCAGCTTGTAAACCACACAGATCTGCGAGACAGGAAACAGATACGTTATAAAAGCTTTTAATCCTTCAGTTCTATAAATCATACAGTACTGCCTTTACAAACTCGCCCCCCTTCCCCATTAAATGAGGCCTAGATTAAATCATTTTTATATTTAGCTGCAACTGATATGATTTTAAAATACACTGCACACTGAAGTATTCTCAGTTCCTCCTGCCACGTGTACCATGAACTAGTTACCTTTCTCTAAAGAGAAACCTGGAATAGTGAAAGTGGCAGCATGTAACCACCGGCTTCCTGTCTCCAACTTCCTGTGTGGCTCTAGTGGTTGGAAACCTTCAATCAAGTTCGAGAACACCTTTTTGATGAGAGTTCTGCTCATTGCTGATAGGCTTGTGAACAGTCAACAGGAGGAGGAGCCAAATTGTCTAGAAGGAAGTGGTAGCATGGGCAGCAGGCCAGGGGATTACCAGACAGTAATAGGCTAATTAGACTGTGCTCACTCATTTTCAAGTAGATTCAGGAGGGGCTTTTAATTTTATTGTTAAAAAAAAAGCGCGTTAAAAGCATAAAGACGTAGCTACCTTCTGAAATTGGGGGTCCCTTTGACCTCAATGCTTTTGACAAAAATAGTTTTTCGTTTTTAAACAGTTTTATCCGCTTAAAATATTCACTTTACGACAGGCTTTTTCATTTGCCATGGCTACTGCTCAATATAATCCAGCTCAGCTGTGACAGCTGACTGAACACTTATAACTGCTCAGCCGTTTTTATTAAAGTGACAGCTAGAAAAACCCAAAGCAGGTATCTTAGTTCTCCTTTTTCTGATTAAATTAGAGGAAACGGGCACCTATAACAGGAAACAAAGAAAGGGAAAGTAATATGTAAGATGTAAATGAGTTCAGTACACACACACACACACCCACACACACATCTCTACAACGATCCTCATTGAGGTGGGGACTGGGATGACACCCCTGCGGCACCGGGGTGTTCCCATGAAGGGCAGTCATTGTTCCAGCTGCCATCATGGGATCGAGCGAGAATGATTCTGCACATTCCTTCGCATCCCTCAGCCGGCACCCGGCCTCAAACAAACATCGGAGTGCAGCACTACTAACAGCCTCACAAATCACACAGAGCTAAACAGAAGAAATAAACAAGACAAAGCTGTGACTTAAAGGGATAGTTTGGATTTTTTAAAGTATGTCTTAAATCAAAATTGAGGTGGATATAAGTACATTACCACAGGTCTCGGTTGTTGTTAATTTTCCTGCTCTGCAGTTTGTCACAAGGAATGCGAGTAAAATTTACAGAACCAGTCAAAAGTTTGGATTTACAGTAGTTCCTAAATTCCAGAACTATACTGATGTTTTTTTCCCTCCAAAACTATAAAATAACACATATGGCATTAGGTAATTAAGTAACAACAACAACAACAGCAGCAGCAGCAGTCAGTTGTTATTTTAAGACATGAAGGTCAGCTGTTCTGGAATAGTTCTTGCAAGAACAGTATTTTAACAGTGTTTACAAAACCCATTAAGCACCATGATGAAACCGGCTCTCATGATGACCTTTCCAGGAAAGCAAGACCAAACCTTACCTCTGCTTCAGAGGAGACGTTCATTTAGATTTACCAGCCTGAGAAATCACCAATTAACAACCAGCACCTCAGATTACAGCCGTTATGAAGGCTTTACAGAGCATGAGTAGCAGATACATCTCAATATCAACTGTTCAAAAGATAATATTTTATATTTTGGATTCCTTCAGCCTTGTTGAAAGAAATAAAAATCAGGAACGACCATGAAATTAGAAGGCATGTCCAAACGTTTGACTGGTGGTCAAAGTAATCAGAGCCAAATTCCGCAATCCTTGTTCTCTGCAAAAATGCATTTTCAAAGTGTAGCTGAGAGTCATATAAATCTTCTGCAATCATACTGAGATAAATTAAGTTGGTATTCTTGAAAGTTTATTTATTAATTTACTAGTTTTTAGTACAAACTCTTTTCTTTCCACATAAGTTCCAATTAGCCATACACCAATGCTCTGGCGAAAGAAAAGCATTAAATACACCAAACCTTCGCAAATAAACCAACTCGATTTAGCTCAGTGTGGCTGAGTGACAAAATTTACTTTTGGTGAGCAAAGCACTTAAATTCATAATGATCAAGACCTATAATAATAAAGTTACACGCACCTTACCTCGATTTTGAAAATAATCTGTTCTATCCCTTTAAAGCATGAGCTGTGTCTTAAATTACAGAAAATGTCATAATATTAAAAAAATATATAAAGTGTGCAAATTTGTATGAGAATCCATACTAATTAAACCCCTTAAAGTTCATAGACGAAGGACTGTAGTCTTAGGCTCTCTTATCCTTATAACATTCCTTTCCAACTAGTTTTATAGTTATAACACAACAATAAGCCAAAAGCCTCAACAAGCACAGATAGAAAATATCTTTAAAAAAAAGTTTTATTTAGTATGCATATTTGATGTCGTAACTACCTCACTCTGATTGTACCTAATCCCACCTTCCACACACATCATCGGAGGTGTGAGCTGGTTGACGGCAGAACTATTTTTACTAGGGTGGATTAATTACCACGCGCAAATGACGAACTCTCTCTTACTCCAAATCAGGAACACGCTGGGATGGAGAAACAGAGACGAAACCGAGCGGGATGAAGTGCAGCACAGAGCAGTCATTTCACACTCCTGCATCATCTCTTTTGTTAAATATTTTGAGAGAAAATAAAAATGCTAGCCAGACTCAGACATTTTCACTTACAAAAGACTGTGATGAGAGGAAAAACCACAGCTTACAAGTATCACTGTGCAGTACAGGTTTATCAACATCAGATTTAAAAGCCTGGGATTTGCATTTCACGCGAAACAGCTTTTCAAAGGAGCCTTTTCAGTTATTTAAAGCCGTCATTCACTGGGAGGACACGAGTGAAGTCAGACGCCGGTGACCTTCGCCTCAGTAGTAAACATACCCGGTGCATATTATGAGATTAAGGGTCCGGTGTGTGTTTGAGTGTGTGTTGAAGGGAGTCGTTTCCTGGCAGAAGCTCTCAAGAAGCGTCAGCATAAGTAAGTCCTGCCACTAACTACACCCATTTCCAGCACCGGATCGCAGACGGACGACTCCAGCTCCGAGTAATGAGAACCTACTAATCCCAGAAGGTCCTATACAAGAGCGCGAGCAAGAGAGATAGACAAGGGTGTGTTTTATCCTGCAAAGGCTGGCTGAAATCCCTCCGTATGGAGCGGCGCACAGGGCCACAGGCTCAGGATTAGACTGATTAACCTGTCCATCCCGTCTCAGCCTCAAAACACAGAAGACAGGAAACCGCTGAAGCAACAAACAGTGACACAGCACTGCAAAACAGCCTTTTTATTATAAGACTGTAAAAAAATGTATGATAGTTCACTCTTGCTTTTGTTTAGTAAAGTCAGTCTATTATATTCATACACTTTAATAGGACCCCCCGTATACCTGCTCATTCGTTCAGAATAACACACGTACAGTATAGCGCGAAGGACGCCGTCGCAAAGCGGCTTCATAGAAACACGGATGTAAGATTTGAATGTAAAGTCATGCAATTATTCTCTCAGCCAATCACACGGCAGTCACACAACGCATACAACCATGCAGAAACAGGTCAAGAAGTTCAGTTCATGTTTACATCAAACATCAATATGGAGAAGAAGAAAAAAAAAAAAGAATTTTAGCCGCTTTGACTGTGGCATCATTGCTGTATAACGTATTTCAGAAACTGATAATCTCCTGGGAATTTTCAATAACAAAAGTATGTAAAATATTCCAAATATAATGGTGTAAAAACAAACAAACAAAAACATCCAGTTTGTGGCAGTAAAGTGGGTAGAGACTCCATGCTGAGATCGGTTCACAGCTCACTGTAACTCTAACAACCACTCTTTATAGCCTTAGCGAGCAAGATCAGCGTTTTTTTTGGTTGTTTTTTTTTATATCTTTCTAGTTTTAGACTCTGAATAAAATACACAGATGTGCAGGTGTACAGCTGTATTTAGAAAAAATGGATGAAGCTGTGATTATTCATATCAGCAGGTTTAATATAAAGGAGCAAAACACTAAGCTGTCAATTCCAAAGGTGTTTGCTTTACAGTACATAATTATATATAAATATATAAAACACATGAGCTAACAATGAACTGCAAGTGCACAATTACAGTATGTAATATTTTCCAACAGGTCGAAATCAGTTTATAATGCATCGAAAAAAATAAAATAAACAAATAAATAAAAGACTGAAAATTGCACCGTTCATAATGTGTGCGCAACAGATTTAAAAGAAAATAGGAGGGAAAAATGACCCAAATCTAATCTGGCTGCAATACCAAAGCAGCGAGTAAACACACACATAGAGACAGTTCCAGTCCTGCATTCTTCCACTCCGCTTTTGTGCAAACGCGCCGCTACACAATAGACCGGATTAACACGCACCAACCTGAGGGGGAGGGGCTTCATCTTTATCGAGCCTCGTTTTATTTCCCCAGTGCCCGACCCCCATCCCCCATCAGCCCCTGCTCTGTTAGTGCCGCCAGCCAAAGACCCACCCCCCTGTACCATGCACCAGCCTGCCACACACACACACACACACACACACACAGAGCTATGCCTTACACACACTCCTTATTCCACCGGCAAGTCCACTGAGAACACCAAAAAGGTTATGATGATTTAGGACAACATGCGTAGACGAATGTGAGAGGGGGAAAAAATGAAAAAGGGACACGTCCATATGGTGCACACAGCGGGCAGCGTCTAGCCTAAATTTCAACCCACGTGGACTAAATAGTGCAGCGCACAGCGATTGGACGCTACGTTCGAGCAGCTGTTCTGTGCCAGATCAGACTGGCGTCTTCAGTGCGAGACTGAAAGAGGGGATAATAAAGAGACAGCAGCAGAACTGTAGGATAACACACACACACACACAAAGATGAATATATAGCGGGAATTGACTTTGAAAATGCATGAGAGAGATCACACAAGAAGGACAGAAGGGCAACATCATAACTCCTTGCTTTCATCCTACCACCTACACACACACACACACACACACGTCTACCCACCCACTCATCCACAAACACAAAACACACACCCCCCACACACCACTTATGGCGTTTCTCTTTAATATTCCTCCGTGAGCAGAGGTCACCGACAAGAAACAGACGTCTTCCCGCTGCACCAGCACACCTCATTACCTCTGATAAAGGACTTACACTCCTGCAAGAGTGTGTGTTTAGCAGTACATGCTATTAAGGAATTATTCGACAAGCAGCGTTAAACGTTTATGATACTGTTTAAGTTGAAAAAGGACACACGCTTTTATTAGTCTCATTGATTTAAACGAAAAACATACAGTATATATATATGAAATAAATATTTAAATTAAATATTAAATCACTTAAAAAAGTTAACTAATATCTGTCAAAATTAGCACCGTAGAAGTAAATAATGTTAACTGAATTTATTTGAAGATGTAAATAAATTACACAAATATGTTGTTATATACCTGTCTTGTGCGTGTGTGTGCATGCATCTCTCATGGAAGGAGACATCATAATTTGTGGGGAAGATGAAGATGAGGAAGAGTGCGCTGAGGTGGTCATGGCAGGCTTTTGCAGACGTGCGCTAAATTCTTCTCCGTCAGACTTCACGCTGCTGACTTCTCTAGAGTTAAGTCTCACACACACACTTACACACGCCAAAAGGATGAGGGACAGAAAGCGCTGAGCATGAGAGAGCGAGTAAGAAAGAAAAGTGCCACCGAACAAAAAAACAGGTCTATAGAAGCACACGGAGAGACTGAGAGAGAGACAAAGGAAGGAAGACAAAAGGAAAAGTTAAAGCCAGGAGCTGTAAAGAAGAAGTGAGAGATAGAGCACATAAGAACCGGTGTGATGAGGGAGAGCGAGTGTGTATGTGTGTGTTTGTATATGTGTGTGTTGGAGGGAAGGCGGGCGGTGGGAGGTTGGAGGAAAAGAGCCCAGCCAAAACTGCATCCTCAACACATTTGTGGGAGCTTAGAGGCCGGGGAGGAGGATTGGGGTCGCGCCGAGGGGAGAAAAGCCCTGAACTCAGCAACCAGCGCAACTAAAACCGCCAATTAGAAAAAGTTCCTCCGCTGATCCTCTGCTACAAAACTGCAAGGCCATCAACACACCACTCGGCTATTGCTGAGGCAACCAAACGAGCCCTAGCAAGGGCCAGGAAGGGGATTCAACAAAAGAGGGACAACAGAACAGATGGACGAGGAGAGTTTGGCGTTAAAGGGGGAAAAAAAGAGGCACACGATAGCTTGGGATAATGTGTGTAATTAATTTAACCCGAGTTCAAACTCCGGAGTAAGAAGTCTACGGTAGTGGTGGTTTCCACCAGCACTCCCTTTTTATGCTCTACACCATGATCAGCTCCATAAAGGGCTAGTCTGGCATAAAAAAAAAAAAATTGAGTCTGGTGTCAGGTGTCCGAAACATGCTGTGTTCCAGTCAGATGTCCCAAACGACTCCGCTACTATACATTGGGTCAGTCAGCAAAGATTCTTCTTTTATGCTGAAAAATCCAGGCTGAATTATTATTAGTATTTTTTAATCCTGACCTGTCCAGAAGAGAAAGAAAGAAAGAGAAAAAAAGCTTTGTGCTCTGGTTGGGGGAAATAGCCTGCCCTATATCTCTCTGTCCATCACGGTGACATCAGACAGTTGTGGGATTCTGGGAGCTGGGCTTGCCTCTTTGTGTCTCACCCCGCAATATGACACTGCATAAGCAACTTAAAAAGTGGGCTTAACTGTCCTGTTCATATCTCTATGTGACAAGCCAAGTTTAGCTACACCACAGTCCAATGATTAGACGTCGCCACTGAGACTTGACCTGATTTGCATCAATCATATCCTCGATAGTTGCTTTCATTTCATTTACGCTGCTTAGTCATCCAATCGCCAGGCTTCTTGTAAGAACCCCTGACCAATATAATGCAGGAGGCAGGATTTGCTGGAATATGAATTAGGAGGAATAAGGCAGAGCAAATGTGTGTGCAAACATTCTATTCCGAGGTCACTGATGGATTTGTGATTTTAGGTAAATACCAGTACATAGTGTATTAATGGACTGGGGGTGGTTTTTTAGTGGCAAGGAAATGTACAGTACAAGGATTACTGCAATAAAGTGACCGCTCTCAGTGAGAATATTGGGCTTTACTCCTGGGTGGGCAAGATGACTTCTCTACACCCGCATTTGCTCATTATGGCACTAGCTATTCACCTGTTAGCTCATGTAGACCCAACAGTGTGAGGTAGTTTGTGGACTTTTTCATACAGAATTGGTGATGTTGAGATTTACACTAATTAAACAATAAGTTAATGACCCACAAGTTAATGCCTGGAGAGAGGCGGTATGAGCAGCAGTTATAAGAAAAAGGCTTCATATATCTTTGAAGAGAAATGCATAAACGTTTACAACTTCCACAGGTGAAAAATACATATATACATTTATATGATAAATAGATATTTGTATTTGAGTAAAAAAAAATTGACTGCGGTGTAGCTAAATGGTTAGCACAGTTGACTCACATCTCAGGGTTGGGGTCTTCAAATGTCGCCTGCTGTCTGTGTGTGTGTGTGTGTGGAGACTGTATGCTCTTTTCTGTGCTTGATGGTTTTCCTCCCACATTCCAAAGACAAGCAGTGTAGGCTGACTGGTGTGCCCGGTGATGGGTTGTCAGCCCATAGATAAATGTACCCCGCCTCGTGCCCCAATTGCCTGGGATAGACTTCAGGCTGTGACCGTACCCGCATAAATGGAAAAGCCGATGGATAGATGTATAATATATAATATTACCAGTGCCACATCACCTCCCTAGAATTTAGGCAAAAGGAACACAAAAGCTCTAAGGGATACTTTAATTCTTTGGATGTGTGCATATATGTGTGTGTGTGTGGGTTTGTTCCTTCAAACGGGCCATGTTTAGCCTTATTAATCCTGTCTGATGCTCTCCTATGAAGTGCAGATGTCTTTGTCAAGTTCCTCATAAGCATAGCGCTATAATACACCAGTTTCTCACACACACACACACACACACACACACACACACACACACACACAGTAAAGGGATTTGGCTCGCTGGAGAGTCACAGCCGTATCATTTCCATTATAACGAATGAATCAGAGGGATGAATTGTAAGGACTGACAGGTTGTAATAAACAATCATAAAACTCAGGTGCTTGTTTATCCTTCGAATACAGCTCAACTCTGATCTTCAGACAAAAGCACATCTGCGAACCTCCATTTTTAAGAAGAGAGAGGACTGACAGAAGCGTTTTCATTTTTCAGGGGTCGTCCCTCTCACCCAGGTTTCTAAAAGCAGTCAGGATATCGATTGGAGACAGACTCTCTGCTCGAACGAGAAGTGAATAATTGAAGAAGAACGAGCGAGACAGAAAGACAGAAAAAGAGAATACGAGACTAGCTGGTGGATGACACGGAACACAGAAGTATAAAGAAAGCGTAGCAAAAGAAAAAGAAAAAAAAAGATAGTAAAACAAGACAAGTGATATTAGGGGTAGAAAACTGTGCAGGATTTAAGGTTGGGTGGAGAAGAAAAGCCTTTCTATCTACACACTTCCTCATCTCAGGTATAAGTGTGTGATGGGAAAATTTCCTAACACAAGCAGAAAAAAGTGCCAAGTCAGGACGCGGGTGTGTGCATTTTTTTTTATTTAGTAAGGGCTTTTTCCAGTAGTGAAGCTCGTAGGTTAATTTGCCCGCCCCACCCTCCCCAACCTCTCTTTATAGGCAGACTGAGATAAAGTTAACTAAATCTTATTTTTCCTCTGATCCTTCAGGTCAGCACAAAAAACAGCAACGGACGAAAGAAATAAACAAGTCTGAAGATGGATTTTGTGTGTGCGTGTGTGTGTGAAAGATAGAGTTAAACTCAGTTTCTCAGATTTGTCACACACCAAATACAAGAGGTGGACTGATAATTAAGGAATTAAACACTTGGGGGCATATGGTTACGGACAACAATCAAAGACAGAGCGGTACGATGCAGACAGGTGCAAAACATTCGACATTCTAACTAACCTGATTTGGATTATTTTCCACCAACAAATCTAGACAGAACGCTGATTTAATAGCTTCTTAAAGATGTCCTCTTTATATACACGATAAAAAGAAATTATTGAGATTAATTAAGAAAAATGGTTGTATACCCCAATAATACCAATAAAATTCATGCGTATTAAAACCACGTAGGTTTTGGGTTCTTCTTATGCTACTGAGGTGTCTCTGGCCCCTTTGGGGTGTGGCTTCTCAGGGACTCTGGGGGTGGTCTGTGGTGTCTGGCACCAGGACGTTGGCAGCAGATATTTCTGGTGCTGTGGGTTGTACTTGTTAGTCTGATGTTTCCCATGACAGCTCGATCAGACTGGGATCTGGGAAATTTAAAGACCAGGTTCGGGGCTTTTGCTGCTCTGAGGCCTTACTATCATGGCCTGCATTGGCTTTTCTGGAGGATCAGACCAGATGGGTGTGACTTAGGTGCCTGTGTCCTATCACCAGTCAGTGTTATTTACTATTTATCTGGCTGTGGTGTTGATGTTATCGCTAATCATATATATATATATATATAGTAAATATATATACATACACACATTTTAAATTCTAAACAAACAACACACTCATTAAGTTTTCTCTAATAAAAAAAAAAAGACTACCTACAGAAAGCTTTAACAGGTCAACAATTATTATTATTATACACGTTTTTTTTTTTTTTTTTTTTTAATAAGGTGGCTTTTGATCCTTTTATTATTGGTCATCCATTATGTGTAGCATCTGCTGTGCAGGACCCTGTGAGTGAATTGTTACTATAGAAACCATAACATTTCCAAATAAGAGCATCAATATAAACCCGTGATTCGCAGTACAGCCAACTGTTATAGAAAACATGCATAGGATGTACACTTTCTAATCAGTCGGATTTAGGAATCGAACAGTTAATCGAATGGTTAGTTATAAACTAAGAGCAAGATGTGGCCCATTATTCTGTGCAGTGCTGTGTATGCGTATATGTGATCTTAAACCTGTTGCTATTATCATGTATTGTAAATTATTGTCTACTATAACTTTATAATGACTAGAACATATAACAGCACATTCATTACATTACAGCACAAAACATTCTTTCCTTTTAGGGCATTAAAAAGAATGACCAAAAGTGAAAGTGCAAATGTTTACACTCTCTATGTTTTCTAAATGTATTATTTTTTTTAAACAAGGGAACGGCCCAAAACATGACAATAATCCAAAACATTAGGCAAGCAAGTTTGAAGGTTTTGGCTTGGCCCTGTTAGTCTCCAGACATGATCTAAAAAAAGACAGCATGAGTCTTAACAGGCATGTCAAAGAGAAACATGACAAATGAGAGGATCCAGAAGCTGCTCAGGCGTTATGGAAGAGTTTAAAAAGCAAATATGGACATTTAGAAAATATTTTGTAACTATGCTAAAATGTTACATCTCGGTAAATACTGTTAAAGCATTTTTATTTTTCATTTCTGAAACCCAATACATTAATTCTATCATGATTATAAACTTCAAAATTTTGTCACATTTGTCACCCCTTAATGGCAGTTATTTATTGCTTATCTTGTTTAGAACCCATATCACCACAGAAACTGATTTGTCTGACATCTACCTGAAATGTGATTCCAGAGTGTTCAGACTTTAAAATCACCTCCTTCATCTTTAATGTAGTATCTGTACTGTGGCTACGATTTTGCACACAGCTGCTCAGAAAGACTCATTTCTCTGCTGTGCCATGTTTCCACATTTTAACCCAGTGTCCAGACCGTGACACTAAAAGTCAGCATGAGTCAGCAGGAGCTCAGTTACGGACAGCGATACGTAACAGTTTTACAGGATGGCCTGCGGAGTCTATTTGATTGTGCACACAGATGAATGTTCAGTCTGGGAGCGAATTTGATCGTAATAGATAGCGTTGCTCGAGGTTCGTCTACTCGTAACACGGCTAGCATTGACTTTTCACCGTACTCGACTGGCACCATTAACCTGCGTCCCATCATCACAAGCATCACCACCTCACATGCTCTGCTCTCCCCTCCTTCTTTTCACTACTCCATCTTTTGTCTCACTCTTCTTTTCACCTCATCTCATTTCTCCTTTCACTTACTTTTCCAGCCACCACGCCTTCCTAGAAACTTCTTTAAGAGCTGCATATGGGTTGCTTAGTAGGAAGCGGTTCCATAATTAAAACCGTTCCTTTTTAAAGACGTGTCCATTTTGACTTACGGACACCTGCTCGTCCTTGACAGGACTAATAACTGCAAACAAACATGGACTCTCTCTTTCTCTCGTTCTCCATCTGTGTGTTTTCCATGGAGTTTTGGCCGCCCTGTTTTCTCTTTTTCACAGTGTTTCGCAGCTGGAGCATGGCAGGAGCAGCGTGCCACTGCGGGTAAAAACTGCGGCATATTGCTGGTGAGATGATGCAACTCGGAGACATTCAGCCCAGCCCGGCAGTCCAAGAAAGCCTTCAATGCCACGAAAAAAACAAGACCTTATGAATATCCACATTTCACTGTGCAACTCAACTGGGTCAAACAAGATGCCGTGACTGAAATTCTCTCTCTGTTTATTGTATATTCGCGGAGGAGCTAGCACTGTACAAAACTTTTCTGCTTGTGAACAGCTATTAATAATATGTTTTGATTGAAAGATAAGGATGCAAAGCTTTTCAAGAGCAACACATTCATGCCTTTCACTCAGGAAACTAGATAGAAAGCTTATTTAATCCTTTCTCAAAGATGTCCTCTTTATATACACAATAAAAAGAAGTCATTGAGATTAATTAAGAAGAATAGTTGTAAACATGGAGATTTACATTCATATCCTTTTTTAAGCATTAAAGTTTTAACCCTGCACTGATTCGTTTTTCCCCTAAATGACCTTTATTGCGCAACTTTAACAGACCACAGCAAGAAATCCCTCAAACAGCAGTTTGTGACAAATGAGCATTGTGAAATGTGCAAGATTCCCCCACAGAAACCATCGTTAAATCCTGCACAGCTCTTTCTTCTATTTCCTTTATGAAACAGGAGAGAGAAATGCGATAGATATTCTGCTGCAGAGGAGAGATTACGCGTCTTACAACCTATTTCATCTTCTTACAACCTATTTCATCATTACTGTGAGCGCGCCAGAGCAAGAGTGAGAGAGACAGAGTGGAAAAAATAGACTCTCCTGATTCCCCCCTCTCCTTCCTCACTGCCACCCCAAAGTCCTCTTCCCTCCCTCCTTTGTCTGTCGTTCCCTCTCTCGAGACCTTCGGTCCCTTTATCTTGTGGAAGCTTTCAAACTTGTCCCTCCGGATCCCTGGCGCGTGCCTACACACGGTCGGCCACGGAGCTCCACACTCGCTGCGAAGAAGAAAACTCAACACCGATGGGTTCAACGTGTAAATATTAGGCTCTTATTTGTCAATAAAAAGATAATTAAACCTGGCTGGGAACAAAAAAAAAAGGATGTTCAGGTTGGACACTGTTGCCACATGCACAGCTAAACAGAAATATATACACACACGCGCACACACAAGTTAATGATCACCTTGAGCATGTATTTACTCGAAGCCACCTGACACATAGCAGAGGAAAGCCTATAAAGATGTAGTTCATTAAGCTTCCTGATAGCATGTGGGTGTGAAAGTCTAGGTTACATGACAGGTGCTACACACACAAGCATAAAACAACTTCTGACGCACAAGTGTGTTATTGTGTGTAAACCAGGCGTGATGAGGCAGGGAGCTCTGGCAATTCTTTCACAAATGGTGATAAATCTGAGGCTCGCCTGCACCTAACTCACTAAACGTCGCGCGCCATTCCTTCCTCCTCATAACTGCAACCACTAAACATATATTTATTAAACAGGACGCAGACAGACAGAGAGCAGCGCCGAGACAGGAGGAGAAAAGGAAGGAGGGTGGCACATCACTCATTCTGAGAATTTTACGGTAAAAAAAAATAATAAAAAAATATGCCGCTGAACCTCATTAATAAATTAAGGTTGCTCTTCCAAAAAAAGACAGATGACACATTTTTTTAGTGCCTCGCCAAGTTCCAAATCTGCTTGCCTCCCTCTTACTACACCTGGTGTGAACAGAAAATAAAGGAACAATGCTTCTTCGCTTCTTTCTGTTGCACTATTACAAGCCAACATTAATGCATGACCCAGGATCTATAGGGAATGTAACTTAACATAAATCAGCAGTGACTGTAGACTAGACGGTCATTTTATTCGCTGTCATCATCTTTGCTCTGGAAGTGAAAAAGCAGAAGAAGAGTAGTAAAAAAAAAAAGGAGGTTAGACTACCTGTTAGCAGAAAGAGGAAGCACAAAAACTGCCATCTGTTGCAAAACTCGTACTGTAAATGCAAACTATCACATTTCTTTTTTTTGTGCAGCAGTGATGCAAGGGTCGCATTTTTTCCTCCGAAAGTTGCATGTGCAGCATTCAGTGCTGGGAAGTAAGCGAAAACACAGACACGAGGAAAAAAAAACAAACACTTGATTTAAGCTAACACACGTTCTAATGACTGGTTGAAATGCTAGACTATAAAAGACAAGCCAATTTGTCATCCTAAATCCTCAACTTCGAAATGTGGTCTTTTTGAGACAAAAAGAAGGTCAACCTTCATCAGACACTACGCCTGACAGACTCCGTACAAGCCTACAAGAACTTTATGAATGGAAAGAGAGAAGGAATTGAAATGTGCATGTGTGTTAAATAACATGAATGATATGAATGATTTGTAAAACTTCTCTAAAATGTGCACTTTTACACGCATGCGCTATAAACCTACTGCATACGTTTAACACTCCAGTCTAATCAAAGTCATAAAATAGCAAGCTAAGTAACAAGTGAAAACGCCATCTGTCAAGCGAGGAAGCGTTTTGGTTACTTCAGCATTTTTTTTTCTTGAGGGGAGAGAGAGAGAGAGATAGAAAAGAAAGAGAGAGAGAAAGCCATGAAGACAAAACCGTTCTTGTTCTCCTTCGTCTCGGGCCAGCCCCGTCTCACATTCTTAATCTTATCTCTTTCTCTCCTCTGTTGGCTTTTCTGTTCAGCCATCAGCACATTCTGCCCATCAGCATCGGTCAGTGCTCAATTAAGCCGGAGAAAGTGAATGTAGAGCAAAAATTGCACTGCCTAAAGTGCAGCCTAAGTACTCGGCTGATCAAATTACACTTGTTCCTCCGCCTCTCAACTGGACCATTTGTGCTGCTAATTGCAGCACCACCACAAATTACAATTCAAATTTTATCAAACGATTTGGGGATAATATGCTGGATGTGGCTCTTAAAAGGAAAGATGTCTCTCTGCAGCCCCCTTTACATGTTACTCCTGTAAATCAATCGACTAATTGATTTGTAGGAAACAAAACAACAAATTGAGCATCATGGCAATTAGTTTAGTCTCCGGGAATTTCCAGTTCCCATCATAAGGAGCATGGCTCTCCGTAAACCATGCCAGACAATAATTTATCTTTTAACCTATAACCATCTATTAAGACTTCATACCAGGAAATACAACAGTCCCAAAAATAGATTGAGTGCTAAAAGTGGATTCAGTGCCTAGTGGTCTATTAGAGTTTACACTCTTGACATAAAAGGATCTACAAAACAAACCAGCACTAAAGTATCACACAATGCACAACTGGGCATTTTTGCAAGGTCCTCCTCCTGAAGTCCAAAACGATCTACGCAGAGGCATCCGAGTGCCTCCGTGTCACCATCACCACCACCACCAGGGTCTCAGTCCCAAACCTCAGACATGGTGACATGGTGACTGATGAATCAGCATCTCAACCACAAGCAAAAACTGCCTACATACGCAAGTCATAATTTCTCAATTATAGGAACAAATTATCCAGCACAGGAATTCTCTGATCACATCCCATCACATCACATGCCTTCAGTCTGGTTCAGCTTTCGACACGACAGAGCTCTAACTGTGTAGAATCACACAGGGTGAAGTGTGAATTTATATCCCTGCTGCTCCTCCTGCTGCCATAATGAGCGACCTCACGCAAAAAAAAACAACAGGCATCATCATGACCACGGGCTACAACCTTGTGGAAATAGTAAGCTTTAACATCAGCGTGCTATTATTAGCTGCCCGGTTACTACTACGTTGACAAACAGGATGGCATCCTGTCTGTCATTTTCAGTTCCTGGAGGGAAAAGGACAAGCTAGCAAAGTCCAGAAACCTGCTCCATGATGCCTCCTGCCTTGGTGTTACCTACGATCTGGAAGATGAGAATGTGAGATGAGGTGAGATTAGACCAGACGAGATCATGTAAGAACATGTAAAACACCTTTAACATTAACTGACCAGGTCTAGATCTGTGTATCTATTCACCCATTATCTATTAAGATAGATAGATAGATAGATAGATAGATAGATAGATAGATCTGGTTGTTTTTTTTCTAACGCACATAAATAATAACAACGCGCGCGCACACATACATTATATATATATATATATACACACACACACACACACACACACACACACACACATACATACATACATACGTATATAAAATACATTTATATACTGTATATATACAAGACGTTGCCTCAAAGCGATCGCATTCCATTCTTCTAGAGAACATCCAAACATACACACATCTGCACACACCTGGACAAACTGTTCCGGAAACTGTTCCTTTGTGTTGCGGGTACAGGGGCTCCTTAGGGTGGATGTCCAGCCGAGATAAACACGGCGCGGCTCGGTCTGACCCCGGGATGATGATCGTGATGAATCAGCACGGCTTTAGAGCGCCTTTAAATAAGCGAAGCCGTTCGGTTGTCGCTTTCGTAACACACTGACACACACACGCACGCTCGCTCGCTCACGGTGACACTGACATATATACACACACATACACACGCGCGCGCGAGCGCTGCGAGCGTGCGCACTCAGCAAAACAGATCCGCGAGCCAGCGACTCTGACACGACGCGCGCGCGCCTGCCGCCCGCGAGTCCCCCAGCTAAGTCAGGTCCTCTCTCCTCGCGCTAAAAACAAAACGGAAAAAAAAAACCTAAAACAACACAAACAGCGCCGTTTACTCACCGAATGAGAACAGGGAGCGTCTCCGGCACTGGCACGGATTCAAAACTAGAAGTTTGAGGCGTCGGAGGTGAAGTTTTTTTTTAACCGACGCTGCTTCGGAAATTGTTGTAACACTCCCACCTTCTCCTTGTTGATCCGCTTTCTCTTGTGCCGAGGAGGCCAGACGTCATATGATGTTTGGTCACGTGGTTTCATTCATGAAGGATCTACGCAACTTGGAGAGGAAGTCTTAAAGGAACAGGTGCACCTAAAAATTGCCACCTGTTAGCTTATGTGAAATATAGGGTGAATTGAAAAGCTTCAAATCAAATCCAAATTTTAATTTTAATTCGATTTAAAGCTTAATTCTTTCTTTGTTTATAAAGTAGTAATCATAAGGTCAATGGTTTAAGCCTCCACAATGACCAAACTGTTGGGCCCTTGAGCAAGGCCCTTAACTTTATTTCTTTCAGAGGTGCAGGATATATTAAAAAAAATAATTTCTTCATACATAGGGGAATTTAACACTTTTTAGCTAGAAGTCTTACAAAATGGTTCATATGGTTCACCCGCCTAATTTTCACCCTAAGAACTGAAATTTTTGTAAGAAATTTGCCTCGGCATCCAAAATATATATATATATATATATATATATATATACACACACACAAGTGACCAAACTGAGGAGATTCGAACACCAGTAATGATTTTTTACTTTTTGCTTTTTTTACCCATGCTGTATAAGGAAAAAGTAGTGACAAGTCCGTTACTTTTAATAGCACGGTATTTGATTTATATTATATAATTTCCAGCTTTGACTGTGTTGAGTTTAGAGTCCACTTATACATGCAATGTGAGCAGGAAGCAAATTTACATGTAGAAATGCAAAAAAGACAAAGCAGCAAAATATTTATGCAATATAAATTTAAACAAAGTGTTAACAGTATTGTTGTTGTTGATACTGTTAAAGAAATTAATCCCATCCTGTTACTGAACGCGATTGTATTAACATAATCAAGCATAGGGAAAGGAAATCCATCGCTAACACATTTGAATGAAAAGGCACGGCATCTTTGCTTTAAGGATAGCGACTGCGTAATAGAGGGCAACCTGTGGCAACGGGGGCATTTTAGCACCTAACACCTGCGTACATTTGGTAGCGAATCAAATCCTTTTCGCGTCAGTGGAAAGCCAAGCGAAGCGAATTTACATATTTTTTGTGTTGTTTTTTTTTGCATTTTGTGCAAGATTTAGTAAAGACATAGCACCATGGGTCCCAAGAATGTTAACAAGGATGGCAGCAAGAAGAAAACAGAGCCACTGACAGTTTTGTTTTTAAAGCAGCCGGTGCCAAGAGGAATCACAAATAAAGTTTAAGTGAGGTTTAATGTCTATTTATTTCATATTTTACTATTTATTTACATTTTACTTCATTTATATGTCTTTTTAAATGTTTTGATTGTTTTTATATGCAAAAACTGTGATTATAGTGTCAGAAATTGGTAATATTGGTAATATTGGTAATATTTTTAAGTGACTGGAACGGATTATCTGCATTATTTCCTATGGGAAAATGCATTCCGCAATGCGAAATTTCACCATAAGAACTCGCTTTCCACTTAAATTCAAATGCCGAGGTACCGCTGTATTTTCCTTTCCTCGGGGACTGTGTGCATATTCTCCCCGTGCTTGGCATGTTTCCTCCGGTTTCCCACAGTCCAAAGACATGCAGATTTGGTTAACTGGCATCCCCAAATTACCTGCAGTGTGTGAATGCACATGTGAATGTTGACCAGAGGTCCTACCATGGTCGTAAAATGGAAATAAATACAATGGTGGTTACTGTACAATTGGCCTCCACTGTACCTAGTTGGACTACAGTTAAGCCTAGATGAATGGATGGATATTTTTATTTAACAATGCCATTGCCCAAAGAAGAACATATAAAAATCATTCTCATGACTGGATCAGGAAGCTGTCACAAGTACATAAGTGCTCCCTTATGTATGGAGACATTTGGGACACTGAATAAATGACATTTTTGTCAGATTCAAAAGAAGCATAGTTTAGCTTTTTGTCAAAACTGGCTAAAAATCATAAAAAATATGTTTGGTCATTTGGAACATATGCTTTCATTGATTTCCAACTTCTTCCTTAGTGGCATTTTAAAAACGTATTTGTAGCATTATTATGTTCGTTAACTCCAGGTTTATGGGTTCAAATCTCACCTCCGTCCTGCGCATGTTTGCATGTTCTCCTCATGATTTCATCCAGCATGGCCTCGGCCCATGGGATACCCTCCAGGCACATTCATGACCCAATACAGATGTGGACATCTATGGAAAAAAAAAAAAAAAAAAAAATTCTAATTACACATCGGCATATTGTATCAACATCGTAAGCTATTAACATTTTAAATTAATGTTTCAAGATTATACATGAAGTGAGCCATTTTGAAAACATTAGGAACACAGATATTTTGAAATGATTACAATATAAAAACAAGGTTTTATTCAGTCACATTTATCATTAATTACAGCACAATTTCCACATAATGTTTCTGCATCTAGTCCTGATGAACTGAAGCAACCCCAGATCATATGCTGACAGATCACTGCTTGTACAGTGAGCATTATGCATAAACACTTCATGCGCTTCCCTTCTTTCCCTGACGCTCTGGAATATGGTCAATCTAAACTCATCTGGCCTCAGGACCTTTTTCCATTGCTCCAAAGTCCAATCTTTATGCTCCCTAGCTAATTCAAGACTTGAACATTAGTCTCACTAAGTGAGAAAAAAAGTGTTTTTTTTTTTATGGCCACACAACTGTTTCTCATGCAGATGAGTTCTCATCACATTGTGCATGTATGGAAATGCTTTTACTTTCACTATTAAACATAGCTATGTTTCTAACTGTTGTTGTTTTTCACCATGCAACTTCACCAACTGTTTAAGTAATCTCCATTCATGATTTTTCTCACCATGTTTCTTCCACAGAGGTGATCGTTCAGCAGTATGATCTCAGGTTCTTATAATCTGCTTAATGCAGTCTCAGTAATTAAATTTTTTTTTTGTTGAGTTCTTTACTTTGTGCAGCCCAATAATTTGACCCATCTGAAATGGCGACTTTTTTTTTGGACCAGGCAGTGTATGAACATGATTTTACCTATGTATGTTTACAGTATGTGTATTTAGTTACAATTTAACATCTCATATACATATACTGTATACAGTATACTGTATGTGTGTCACAAATATGTGTAATACATTAGTTGTTATTATTGCATAACATTTTTCATGGTGGAGGCGTTGATACTGGACATGTCATTTTTTCACTTCCTGTTTGATGCTGTTCATACTCCCTTATATGATGATGCAAGAATTTAGTCATGTTATTTCTATCGAGAAGTAAATGATATTTCATTATACCAGAATTCACCCGAATTATGAATTTGATTTATTGCCTAATTTTAAATGTAATATTTTTATATGTAATAAAGAGTTTTGATGATTATTATTTTTTTGTATTTTTAGTATTATTAGTAATTTTGTAGATTAGTAAAATTAGTATTCTTTATAATTTTTATTGTTTGTCTGAAACTTTATTGCTGCTTGTTTTAGACTGTTGTCTAAATTTCCTGGTTAAGTAAAGGTAAAATAAAAAAAAATCAAAATAAATTGAATTATTTGTTTTAACAAAAGAGATGAAATAATATCTGATAAAACTTAGTTTCCTTGTCATGCAATCAACACACTAACATATATTAGTATACTTAATATGCACACTATGTAAATGGTAACATTAGCACTTGTGGTTGATAAAAATATTAATTAATACAGACTGTGTAGCCACTCTTGTCAATGTGAAAAGCAAACTTTCAGAATTTGTTTTAGGATTTACAGAATCAAGAGAAATATACATTTTAATATATTTATGATCATGGTTCTCGTTTAAAAGTCTATCCAATAATTTGAGGTCATTGGATATATGTTGATCATCAACGGCTCTAATTAAAAGCAAAACTATAATTATTTTTGGACCAGGCATATAAAACTATACCTACATGCCAAAAGCATTAACCACAATAGATTGAGATAAATGTATTGCATTCCAACTTGTATAAGCAGTGTATACTGTATATACAATTTATGTGACTGATACTGATACATATCATAATGTCAGATTTATTTTCTGTTTTTTTCTATCCCTTAATCCTTTGTAATTCTTTAAAGCAAAGCCCTACACAACTACTCTGTGTACAGATAATAACTTTTTCCTTATGCATATGTGTCTCTCTACACTTTAAATGGTTTGTAAAACTCAATAAAATATATATTTTAGATACAGCCTTTGTTAATTCCATTTCAACTGTTCTAGCACTGCTTACATTAGACACTGCAAGCATTGCATAAATTCGTATGTTATGTCATTTCCTTCCTTAACAAAATATTGAAAAAAATTGCAGCCATTTAGGGACCCTATTGTGCAAACAATCATATTCCCAGAACTTGTGCTTAAGTCACAATAGTTCATAAATCAGGTTAGATCTGTACACTATTTATCTTAGTACACGATAATATTCAATAGTAGAGCGTGCCCCTTCCCTGATTTGTCCTTGGCGTCTCAGTCCAGGAGTTGTTGCAAGCAAGAAGAAATTCCACAGACTCACTCAGCACGTCTTTACCTAACAATACAAATACTAGACTCATTATTTTAATCTTCACAATAATGTTTTTGATTGTTTATTTAAGACGTAGCGTTTACAGACATAAAGTATTTTTAGTCCCTGAACTTTCCACCAAGAGCTTTAGTTAGGGTTCCATATTTTATTGTTTCTATAACAAGTTAACAGAGGTCTTAGAGCTGTTAGAGAGAGAGAGAAGGAGAGTGTGTGTTTGTTAATGCTCCAGCCGAAATACCTCTCAGATAATGCATTTTCATTCCTCTTCCAAACGTAGCATTTCAGTCTTTATGTAAATGAGCTACTGCTGAACTTCGCCCCTCCAGAGAACAGCAGAACTGAGCAACAAGGTGGAAAGGGCATCTTCTTTGTGTGTGTCCTGCGATGGATTGGCCTCGTCTCTTGGGATAGGCTCCAGGCTCCCTGTGTCCCTGTATACAGGGTTTTATACCCTTTTATATGGAAAATTGAGTAGATTTCGCATAACAGGTACCATTTAATGCTCACATCAACCATCAGAATGTGTCAAAATCTGATGTCAGTGATTTGAATCGTAACTGCTGCTGACCTACAGGGTTTTGGTGGAAAGTGGGCAAGGAGACCAGGTGGAAAGGTAAGATAGCAAGGCTAGAAGCTTATGAGAAGGGTTCAAGTTGTTTGAGATTAAAGTCAGAGAGGCCAGATTGAGATGGTTGGGACATGTACTGTACGGAGAAGAGATTGTGAATATATTGGTAGAAGGATGCTGATTTGGTCTAGAGGAAGACCAAAGAGGAAATTTATTGATGCAGTGAGAGAGGACACGAAGTTAGTTGGTGTGAGAGAAGGAAATGCAGAGGATAGGGTTAGGTGGAGGCAGATGATTTGTTGTGGCGACCCCTGAAAGGGAACAGCCGAAAGAAAAAGGAGAAGAAAAAGATTGTAGGTGCCAGACAGGCTGGTTTGTGTATTTCAGAAAATTTTGGTCTTAAGGGTTTACTTAGTATGGTCTATAAAATATAGAAATATTCAGTGATTGGCACAAGTCTTGTTGATGAGAAAGGGAAGAGAAGAATTCCAAGACTGGCTTTAGCTGTCAGGAATTTTACAATAAGCCAAATAATTACTTTTTACATCTGCGTAAAGTACTTTTGTAAATCGCTCTGGATAAAAGCGTCTGCCAAATGTAAATGTAAAAGCATCTCAGAAGTAATCCAGAACCTTAAGGTAGGTTGCAACAGCTGAAGAACCCATCATACATACACACACTTACACAATTAAATTAAATTAAAAGGGAAAGGAAAAAAATGGGGATACATTCAGTCATGCCACTTGGTGTTTTAGTTTTTGTTTGTTTGTTCTGTACCAAACTGGAGTAGCGGAGTGATCTTCAGGACGGAATCCCAGTTCAGCAAACACACTTTTTAAGAGTTTGTGGAAGAGTCAACACCTATGTGTGGACGCGTATCTGTGGCAGGGCTTGTTCAGTAGGTCTTTTGTGTGTGATATAGAATGAAGGCTGGATTTACTCGTAGCACTGACTTCTTCCAGCCTAATTATATCTGAGCAGAGCTCTGTTTGCTCTCTGTGTGTGAGCTCAGTGCTCAGCCCGGCTGGAGCAGCCAGCTCCAGGAAAGGAAGCCAAAGTGATGATTCACTGTGGCTGCAAGCAAGCAGTCTTACCCAGTATCAGACCTGCCCTTCGTTTCCTTTTCTCTCCTCCTAGCCACCAGCTGCACGGCAATGATAAAATTTTACTTCACAGACCCATTTCTCTTTTTTCCCCCCCTCACCTTCCTGGTACCTTCTTTCTGAGTACATTGATGCTGATGTGGTTTTTGCAGAGACACGAAGGGTGGACAGGGTGATAAGGTGCCTAGAAAGGAGAAAGCACAGGTTCTTGAACAAATGGAGCGGTTTCTTGTGGTTGACAAAGCAAGGTGGCTGTGAAGAATGATTAAAGCCAATGACATGGCAGTTATGTTTTTTTTTTTTTTTAAATAATAAGACAAGACAGCCAGGGAAGGGGTGCCAAGGACGACATGTTTTAAGGAAATAGCGTCTTAATAGAAGCTCTTTGAGTGAGGAGTTATCAGTGTTTTAGACTGATGAGGCAGACAGGGTGTAACCTCAGGAATAAAGGAGGGATTAGCCGCACACTTTAGTGCCTGCTTGACTTCACATCATGCACGCAAATAAACAGTGGCCTTCGGAAAGCGCTACACAAGGCCAGCATTTCTAATCGCCACGCTGACACTGGAACTAATCCCGCCGCCGCATGTCATTCAGCATACTTGAGGGATATGAAAACATCTCCCTCAAGAAGAGACAGGCACTTCCCATGTTTCTCATTATCACACTTTTTTATGGTGAGGAGGGTTAATCGGTTCTGCACATTTGCCAGTAAATTGTGTGTGGAATTGTTTGCAAATGAGCTGCATTTATCACAGGTGCAAAAACATAAATGGACCTAATAGAGTACCAGGAGGAATGCCTGTGCCCTTGGGCGGCTTTTGGAGAAACTACCATAACGTACTTAGAACTGTAAAACTGTGCCTCTAAGGAATGGCAGGCTAGAGTGATGTCATTGTTCACTTCCACTGATGTTCCAGAGTGCTCTCTCTTTCCAAAATTGTGCTGTTGGTTCATGGCTTCCTCAGTGTGCGGTCTGACATGTGGGTCATCCCCAAGGTGTCCTGTTGCAAATGACGCTGACAGTGGAGTTCTAAAACAGGCAGCTCGTCTCTCCAGGTGGCGAATCGTGCCTTCTCTCCATGTCAACCGGTCAGGAAAAAAATCTATACAAAATTCTGTTCTATAAATAACAGAGACTTCTGGCTGTCTCGGGTACTACCAGTACCAACGGAGTTGGCAGCACACCACAGAAGAAATTTTATGCTCTAGCAACACACACTCATACACAGAATACAGTCATTCAGTAAGGGACAAAATGTAGGTGCAAAACGTATTTGTCTTTGATGTAACTTGCTGTAACTTACATCTTGGTAAGCAATTTGTAATGTTAAATGGGAAAATTATGAGAGTTAATGCAATATGGTTTTATTATGCAGTCGTGTGAGGTTCATTTGACAGTTAAATGCAACAAGGATGGAAAAATGAAGGTCTTTGCTCAAGATATTACAGGTAGAAAGAGCATTTTTTGGGTGATTTTTCAGACTTTTGGATAAACTGCATGTGTGTTAGATTAAAGTGTGCCAATTAAACTTTTTGAATTTTGTCCTCTTTTTTTTTTTTTTTTTAAATATGCAATATTATTCAAAAAGCTATTTATGTGGCTTTATGATATACACAAAAGTTTTCTTTTTAAACCTTATAAACCTCACTGCTTATAGTAGGAACTCATGAAGACAGTATTTTAATTTTTTTTATGAATTGATAATTTTAGAATGATTTCTTTTACTTTATTTGCTATCACTATTTGCACTTTGTATTGGTGTATTGCATTGTTTTTACATCTTTTCCAACCAACATCTTTATTTCTCTTGAGAGCATATTCACTGTGAAATAAACTTAAAACATATTAGGGTAAATATGAAAATTTAATTAGAAAATGCTCATTTTGCATAAATAGATGTAAATTCTTTAAAACCTCCAGTACAAAAAAAATTATAAAAACATAACTCATCCGCTACTGAATACTAATTTGTTTTTAAACGATCCTTTTCACGTTTATTGTCTTGCTTTAATTTGAAGCGTATGAATTCCATCTTGTTAAAAGACAAACATCTGTTACTTTAAAGGAAAATGGAGGTAATGTGATGTGAGTATCAAAGGGAATAAAGTACTATTATGCAATCCTGTAAGTTGAGTTTTACAGTAAAATGCAACAAGGAAGGAAAAAACGAGGCTCATGGCTCTCTTGCACAAGCTTTTTTGTGATGCACACTGATAATTTTTCCCTGCAATACCAGTTGAACAAGCATGCATGACTTCTTTTTGCATATTTATGTCTGCACTACGTAGTTCAGGACTATATATAAATATTGCAATGATGTATTTATAATAGATGGTATCACACAGTTTTTCAATGTTAAAATAACTCCAAGCAGAAACCCATTGGCACGCTCACAAAACAAATGTTTTAAAAATGTAGCTAAAAATGTTCAAATGTTTAATGAACCAAATTTTTTGTGAAATGTTTGTACAACCGCTGATGACCTTAAAATTAAGAATAGGGTTTTTAAATAGAAAATTTAAAGTATGAAATAAGGGGAAAAAATAGAACAAATATAGAATATACAAAAAATTTTAGCTATAAAAATGTACAATATGTAAAATAAAATAGAACAAAATTGAAATGACATTTGGATATAAAAAAGCATGTCCAGTCATGAGCAGAACAATGTGCAGAATAATGTTCAGAATAAAGTGCAGATTTGCATTAACTTGCAGATTAAAGTTCAGTGCAGTTCAAAGTTAAAAAAAAAATGAAGAAAAATATATTGTACACAAAAAAAAAAAAAAAACTTTTTTGGATGCTGTTATATGTCTTTGGCATTGTTTTGATAAGCTTCTGATCTTGTATTAATGATGAAGGAGTCAGACTTCTGCATAAAGTACTCTCAATCAAAGATCCTCAGTAGGGTTAAGGTCTGGATTCTGTGTAAAAATAATGTCTCATGCTCCTTGAACCACTCTTTCACAATTTCAAGATGATGAATCCCTTCATTGTCATCTTGGAATATGCCCATGCCATCAGGAAAGAAAAAAAATTCATTAATTAAAAAAACCTGGTCATTCAGTACATTCAAATTTCAGCTAACTTAATTTTTGGACCAACATGGGCTTTTTCCAATGCCAAGAATTTGTCCCTTCTAAAACAAAGTAACATCTTTGCCACATTCTCAGGATGTCTTCTCAAATAGTGGTTTAAGAAATGACAAACCTACTCACTGCACCAGTTAGGGTTAAATAACTTGTTGCCACCTGAACCATATTAATCACTTTAATAATTATACAATAGAAGGCTCTTAACTATTAGCTTAGTTAAATCCAGGTGGGGTTTTTTTTGGCCGCAGTGTACATTTCTTTATTAATAGAAATAGCAGTAAGGTTTCCAGGGGTGCCGTCTGGACAGTATCACGCACAGGGGCACTCAGATGGCTATCAGACGTCTGAGGATTGTGTTAAGCAGACATGACCCTTGTGTGTATGTTGGAACCTGGAAGGTACCACACAACAACAACAAAAGTCATCCTTACACACAGTGTAGATGTAACAGCATTAATGATGGCGTGTCCAGCAGAAAATTGTCCCATATCATGGCCTAGATATCTTGAAACTTGAAATGAGGTGCAAGTTATCCCCTTATAGAAGGATCAACTTCTGGGATTGGAAGGATTGCTACAACCCCAGCAGTAAAACGTCTGACATACTGCCTTTATGCATCAGAAATTTCTATTTAATTAAACTGAAAAAATATAGCATATATAAAATCCCTGGCTTTGCAGTTCTTGGTCTTAAATGTGTATTACCCTTTTAGTCTTATAGAGTTTTAGAATAAAACAAGGTAAAAACAACTACAGATGAAATTAAAGACATGGAGGAAAACTTTTAGAGTCTATAGTATTTGTGATAATTCTGTGGTTAAGGTTTTTGCATTAACTGCACAAAGTTAGGGAATGTAAATCCCAGACTTGGGCCCTAAATAAGGCCCTGAACTCTCATTTACTCATCATTATAGTTTACGTGTAAGATGCCTTTGGGGAAAATACACCACACATAAATAAATATTAATATGATAAAAGCCATCGTAAAACAATAAAATGCATTAAACACCTTTTTTCCAGTACCTGAAGAACTTATTAAACACTATACTGTACTACTTGCAGGTCAATAACTGAATAGCTGGTGCTGAACTGCACAAAAGAACTTGTAAACATCTATAGATCAGGCTTTTAGTTAAACCAGGTAAATCTGTGGTTTGCAACTTTACTCTTAGAGGACCTGCCGTGCATATTTTAGTGTTTCCCTGCTCTACCCATTTCAGTGAAAAAAAAGCCTGTTACTTAGTTGATTGGATAAATCAAGTGTGCTGGGAGCTGAGAAAACACTAATATGTGCAGGCTAGTGGTCCTCCAGGACCGATGTTCAGAACCAGTGAGGTACATAATACTCCATAACAGAAATCAAGATGAGCACTAACAAAATGTTAAAGAAAACTCAGCTGAATATTGAACCTGTTACACATAAATAAATTAGCAGTGATTTGTAGAGCCGGCATTAAAATTTAACATTGCTTAAAGGTCCTATATTTTACTACTCCTAAGTTAATATGGGCCTCAGAGTTCCCCAAAATGTGTCCATCTGTTAATTCTGCCGCTGAAATACTCCTCCGACAATGTCTTTTTTAACCCCTCACACTCCCTTTATTTCACTCTTCCTTGAAATGTGCTGTTTAAGTGTCCGTGTACCTGAACTACAGCTGAGTCCCACCCTCCAGGAAAAAGCAGAGGTAAGCAACAAGCTGGGGGAGGGATCTTCCTTAATGATGTCACAATAGAGGAAAAATCTAATTTCATTGTGTAAAACATGGTCAAAGCAAAAATAGAGACAAAAAACGGAACAAAGCGTGTGAGCACACACACTGAAGACCAATTAAAATGTCTAAAAATGCATAACAGGTCTAATTTAATTTTCATTCTTCACAAATCAAAGCTTAAATTTTAACTGGGTTTACAACCGATCTGCTCAAAATCTCATATCTTATGATCAGCTGAATATCTACAAGGTAGTACTGCTTCTTAAATACAAACAGATATAATCAGGAGTGACAAGAGCTATGGAGGTGAAAACACATGGTGATTAAAAACAGCAGATTGTAGTTGAATAATTTTGGATCTTACAGACTTTAAAATTTGTGCTTGGCACTGCAAATAAATGACGGAGCACACAGGTTATTAAAGAGGTCCTGTAAGGTTGACTAATGGACTTCAGGGAAAGGTTTCCAGTTAATTCAATTACTGAACCATTAATTATGCATACTATCCTCTTGCTATAATTACACACAGGGAACAAATAAATGGAATTTCTTCCTTATCTGAAACTCATTTGGTCTGTGATGTCTCTTAAATCAAAAGCTTTTTTTTTCTTGTGGGTCAGCAAAAAAAACAAAACAAAAAAAAGCCCTCAGCTCCAAATAAAAAGTGTTTCTTTATTAGAATCAGCATATTTGAATTGAAGCCTGCAGAAAGCCAAACTAGTTTCATTCATTTCCACATAGTGGAAATTCCTATGATATAAAGGACGAGTAGATTTTTCTTTTTACTTTCAAAAGAAAATTCACATACAATGCAAATATTTTTCCAAGGGAGCACCTAATGCTTTTTTAATTAATTAATTTTTTAAATACTTTATATCAATTCTTTACAAAGGGTTTTAACAAAAGACACAAGAGCAGAAAAGACATTGCAAAAAAAAAACAAACAAAAAAAAAAAAAAACCACCACACATGACTTTTGCACCTTCACTTCCTTCTACAGAAATTTAAGGTCTTTTTGCGCTTCTGGAATCTTGAAGGGTAGGCGTAGTGAGTCACTACAGTGATTCACCATGCAGCACAAATAAATATATAACATACATACTGTATATAATTATTATGTGCTAAAGTAGAGCACTAAGAAAAGAACAAACATACTTAGTGATTTAGTCCCAAATGTTAGACATGAATACTTCAAAAAATAAATATTACAAATATATAGATTACAAAATCAAATTTGACATTGTTGATTTTTTTTTAAAGGACAGGAAGGTACTTAAGAAAAAAAAAAGAAAAATTTAATAACGTCACAGAGCATCTGCTGCCTGTAACTCCTGATGCTACTCCCGAGGGAGCGAACAAACTGTCTGCTGCTGCAGGGAGGCACAAGGCGATAGACAGCATGCTGGAAATGCACTTCTGTTCATTTCAATCTGAGATTCTGTATAAGTGTGTGTGTGTGTGTGTGTGTGTGTGTGTATATACCGTTATGCCAAACCACTCTGTTTAAAATTCATCAGAATAGTTGGAGTAACATCTGTCTGTGCCCAAACAAGGGAATAAAGTGAAAAAGTGTGCGTGTGTGTGGTATGTAATACATCTCTTAAACTTTCTTAATTCCGCTCCTGTTGTTGAACATGTTGACTCTGCTCTTGGTTCCCACTGTGTTAGCAGAGACACCAGGCTGCTGCAACACCTTGTCCAGCGTAGTCTTCTTAATAGCAGCGGGGGAGATTTTCTCCTGATCAGCAAGAAACTGCAGTTCCCTGGAAAGAAAAGGAAAACCAAAACACAATTAGTTGTCATCTCTGAAACCATCTGTTCACATCTCCAAAAGCAAGACAAAAGGCAAAGCCGGCGTACTTGGTCCTTATACATGAAGCCTCGACGGCATTGATGAGAAGGCTCCGGAAGCCACCACTCTCCAGAAAGTGCAGGGCGTGGATGGTGGCGCCCCCTGGTGAGCAAACGTTGTCTTTCAACTGGCCTGGGTGCTGCTCTGAATCTAGCAGCATTTTAGCAGCGCCCTGAAATTGAAATGTAAAGCAAGATGTGTTAGATCAGACACAGAATAAAGTTCTTTCCAATGACATTATAAATGATTCTAATATAAAAGATACTTTTTCTGATTTATCCTCATTACATCTGCAAAAATTACTCGGGTAAACTGCAGATAAGAAAATGACCAGATAAAGTTTCTTTAATCTTCGATTGTCTGATTTGGCCAAACTTGCCACAATGTAGCCTTAGATTCCTGTTCTTGCTTGATAAGTTTCAGCATAATGCAAGTTGCTTTTCTGTCTACCATGGTTACACAGAGTGGTGTGCATTATTGTAGGCTTCCTGTCATAAAGACTGAAATAGCAACATAAACCTGTGCAATTATTTAAGTGATTATTCTAATATAATTGTATATCTAATTAGTTATATTTATAGCTGGACATTTCTGTAGGGTTTTTCTATATTTTATCTTTAATTCTTTTAAATATTTTTAATATGTTTAACAAATAATGGATCATCTTAATGAGATCATTAATGCAGTCATTTGGTATTACCTAGAAAAATACTTAGGAATACAAAAACTGCACAATTTATAGTTTAATATCGCAATCATGATGTGTGTCAAATTAATTTTTTTTTAAATATAAAATCCTGCAGTCCTCTTCTGACCTCTCTCATGATCGACATTTCTGACCACAGGACTGCTGCTGAAGTGATGTTTGCACTATACTGTGTAAAATCCTGAATCTGAAAAATCCTAGGTGATCAGCAGTTCCTGAAAAGTTTCAACCAGCCCACCAACCATGCCACGGTCAAAGGAGTACTTTTTATTTTTTGCCATTCTAATATTTGATGTTAATATTATTTGCATAAGTAAACAGGGGTACATGTTTCTGTTAAAAATGGCTTGTAAGAAAATCTAAAAATAATAACTTGCAATTTTGTGATTACTAAATGTCTAAAAAGTTCTCATAAATAATGCTGAGCATCATTAAAAGTGATGATGTAAGCTAATGAGCTCAGTATAGTTAAGAGAAGAGTCATTGCAGACAGAGTGCAGGTTGCAGACAGAGTGCAAGTTCTTATATTTCCCCATTAATGCACAAACATTTCAGTGCTATTTTTGTCTCTTTAACATTTTATCATGTGAAGTTCTCTAATGATTGGCCAATAACAAGATTAAAGGGAGGACTTGGGAAATTTTTAGCCATTGATCGATATGGCAATGTATACAATAATAAATAAATAAAAATATATAAATAAATAATATATAAATAAATAAAGACTCATGCTCTCTTTAAGTAAATATCATAAATGTGAATTAGGGATAACTTTAAATACGAGGTGTACCAAAAAGAAGAACCACCCACAAAATAAACAAAGTTAAAAATAAATAAATAAATAAATAACTCTAGCAATGTTACTCAGCCTGACACACTCATTAACACTACACACACCACCAAGTCAAGTGTTGTGACTATACTAAGAATGAACATGCTTCCAAATATCAGAGAATCAGTGATGGTCTTGTGGGCAAGTTGAGGTTCAGTGGTTAAAACTCTGGGCTACTGAACGGAAGGATGTGAACTCAAATCAAGGTTGTGTCATTTCACATAACCCTTAGCTTACCAAGTGCAAATTGCTTTTTGTTTTAAGTAAGATAAGAGGGCAAACTATGGACAAAATACTACCAAAAATAGAACAATGTAGCTGTACCTAATAAACTGGCACAATATAAAAACTACATAAACTAAAACAATGAATGAAAACCATATTGAATTTTAGCTCTTCTGTGCTGTCTAATATAAAAATATGCATATTAAAGCACTACATACAAGCAGTGCCTGCGCTCCCAGTCTCATGGCCAGCCTCCTGGGCAGCCCCATCTTCACACCACCATCAGCCAGAGCATCGAGAGCCGTGAAAGCCTGGACACATGCACAAACATAAGCAATGAACACCTCGACATCTGCTGACTTGTCATTTCCAAACTGCTACATTAAAATCTGCTCATCACTGTTTAACTGGACTAAATAATTCAGCAAATCCTGCACCTTCTGTACATAAAGAATATGCTTAATCAGCGTTCAAACAGCAAGCCTCATCATTTTCATAAACCCAAAAACCACTCACGTAAGCTGGCCCGCTGCCGCTGAGTCCTGTAACGGCGTCAATCAGATCCTCCTCCACCTCTGTGCAGAAGCCCACACTGGCCATGAGCTGCTCAAGGAGCTTCCCGTCCTCAACCTCGGCGTGCGTGCCGGTGGCGTACACAGTGGCCCCCTCGCGCACCACCACTGGGGTGTTGGTCATGCAGCGGATCACCTTAGGGTCAGTGCGGTACTGGAGCAGTTTCTATTTTAAAAAAAGGTTAAAAAAAAAAAGAGCAAGAATAAAAGAGAGCGGGAGAAAGAGGCAGAATTAGGTTTAATTAGATTGACTGGACAATCAAAAGCCATCATAGTTCATCAACAGTAATCTTTACTCCGATACAAAGAATAAAACAAACAAAAACAAAGATGTATGGTAAAGATGATATCCACTAGGGATAGAAATCACCAGGGAACAGATGAAACAATACAATCATGACAGTGTTTATTCAGTTATTATTGCAATTTTTAACTTCATAAATATGTCTATGATAATGTTTTTGTTTTAGATTTAGTTACAATCCTAAACAAACGTAGCAACTAATTTTCTCCCACCACACAAAAAGCTGTGCTGCCTGGCAATATATGAATAGCTTAGAGCACACCACCTGTAGGATTATACAGGAACATTTAATCACCTCAAAGGCAAACACATTATATATATTTCAATAATAATGATAATTAAAAAAAATAAAAAAAAAGGTGGATTTGGAGTCAGTGTGGAGATACATGAATCCATAAATCCATTGCATGGCATACAAACGCACACACTATAGGCAATTTGAAAATGCTAATTAGCCTAATCTGCATGTCTTTGGACTGTGGGAGGAAACCGAGGGACACCCGGAGGAAAACTAACCAGGCATGAGGAGAACATGCACACATACCGGAGGTGGGAATCAAATATAGACCTTGGAGGTTCGTGGCTACACTGCTAACCAGTACACCAAAGTGCCGCCTTCATTTATTATTATTAGTCAAAGCATACAACCAAGTTTTTTTACTTATGGGATTTTCTTAGACAATGGGTAAAAACATATGCATATAGGCTGTGTAGAGCTCTGAGTCAGGACCGAATAAAGACCTCTTAGTCGTCTAACTGAGGACCCAAGTCAAAGTACTGACTTGAGCCCTGAGCCAAGTCCCAGTGTCACCCTGATTCGAGATCAGCCTAGGTGAAGATTGCAGACTTTTTGATTAATAAGTTTAGGTCATTGGTTCAACTAAAAGTCATGTTCTCTGCTTTTTAAATTCAAACCTAATTTTCTGTCTAATGTATTTGGACAAAAAAAGCCACATTGTCCTTATTGAGCCTTTGTATATAAAGATGTTTTAGGTTTTAATCAAATAACATTAGAACAGAAAATTTGCATCGTTCTTATCCCATACTTTCTCAATGGAACTAATGGTGACCCCAGCAGCACAGGACACGATGAGATGCCGGTCTTCAATATCAGGTCCGATTTCATCCAGAACAAAAGGAATAATATGAGGCTTGACGGCCAAAAAGAGGACGTCACTTTTATGCGCTGCTTCCTTGTTGCTGGTTGTTAAGGTCACGCCCATTTTCTAAAGTGTTTAAAAAATAAATAAAAATACATAATGACATGACAACTCAGAGACATCATCATAGACAGTCTATAGGAAAGACACACACACAGCTGCTGAAGCTAGAACACACTGACCCTGAGCCCGGCCACTGTCGGCAGATCTGTATCTGGAGAACTGGCCGTGATCCGGTGAGCTGCAATTACACCTGAGAGAGATAGCCAGAAGCAACGACAGAAACAAAAAGAACAGCGAGTGTGTGAACTTGTGTGAGAGCACATAAGACACCCAGAACGCTCATTACAGCGACCACAGAAGAGCTCAACTCAATCAAATCAAATCTGTGGAGCACAAGCAGAGCCTGCAGGTTATTTTCCTGCTCTTAATAATTAAGCTCAGGCATAAACAAGCAATTGAAGCTCTCTGGATACCAAATAACAGTTCAAGTCACACAGTCACCATTATCAGTGAGGTCTCACCTGCCGCAGTGAAGCCCTTTACCAAGGCATGGGCCAGCTGACCCGCTCCAATGAAGCCTACACTCATCCTGTTTACTCTGGCAGACCTGCAGATTACAACAGACAAACTATTCAAACCAGGGTTGCATAATGTATTGCTCATTTGTTAACCGCTGCAATACTGGATGCCCCATTACTCACAGTGCAGAAACCTGAAATTTAGAAATGAACACTGATTTATTCAGATTTTGAGGCTGAAATTAATCTCAGCAAAAGCAAGGCATGTTTAAACACGTTAACCTAGCCTGCATAATGCAGACTCACTTCATACTGTGACTTAACATCCAACTGAGTACAGATGGTTCTGAGAGTCACCCAAAAGTGGATGCAGTATTTATAATCTGGTTTCTCTTAAACCAGATTATAAGCACTTCTTCTTCATGTTATTCCCCCCCCCACCCCCTCCAAGTGCTGCCTCTGGTTTGATAACTAGAGACTTTTGTAAAGTGGATGTGTAACAAAGTGTAATTTTTAAAATTGCTTTTCAAATAAACTGGAATAAAAAACTCTATGTCCTTATGGCTGAAGAGTGTCTGAAGAGTTTGAGTCATGCAAGTTGGCCATCTTATGAGCAGTGACTCACTTGTTAGTTAATAGAATATTGGATCAGCATCAACTCATGCAAAAGGTTTCAGTAAACAGGAACAATAGAATTATAATATACAGGCTGGCTTAAAACTCTGGATCCCACTGGAATTTTCCTTATATGAAATGTTGATGCTGAATATCACTGTAAAATCTTCCTATTTGCTTGCATATGAACCTCAGGTTTTGAGCCAAGTCATTTTATGGCAGTTTGTAGCAGTAAAATAGTGTAAGCCAATTTTCTTCCATATTGTGAAGACCATTTTTTTTTATATATAATTGAGCAAACAAATAAACAAAATATTTCAAATAGATCAAGTGCATATTATGATATTTGGATGAAATTCAGGCCCAAAGAATAAAAACTATACCTTTTTAAATATTATATTAATCTCCTATACCGTATGCTGTATACACGGTTGCAAGGACCTAGAGCTTATCCTAGGAGACTTTGGGTACAAGGCAACATACACCTAGACAAGGTGCCAATCCATTGGAGGACATGGACGCACACACTATCGCCAATTAGCCTAATGTGCATGTCTTTGCACAGTGAGAGGAAACCGGAACACGAGGAGGAAACCCAGCAAGCTTGGAAAGAACATGAAAACGCCACATACACAAACCCTAGATGAGACTTGAATCCTTTACCCTGGAGGTGAAATGCAACAGTGCAAACCACTATACCTTAATGCTGGCTTAATTTATTATTATTATTATCATCATTATTATTATAATAAAGATGCAAAAAAAACAGGTTTAGGTTTTTTTACTTACTGGAAATTGTAAGGCATATTATATCCACACTAATGCTATATTTGTCTACATTTAACATATTTCAGCATAAACAATATAAATGCTAAACAATAAACAATATAAAATAAGTACACTGTAATTAAAAAGAAAATCTTGGAGGGAAAAAACAAGAAAAAAAAAGATAGACAGGCAGATAAATTGATATTATTTTGCAAACAGTTGCTGGCTAGTTTAATGTGCTTCCGCAGGATGTTTTAGGATTAAAACTTTAAATGTTTAAGAACATTTAAAGAACACTAGAAGGTTTTAATACCATATTTCACACTTTAATGTCGCACCTGTCACCATAAACCTGAGCTCACCTCTGTGGATAAATACTCTAGTCTGGCTTTTACTTTGTAGCATCATTAGCAACATTAGCATTGTAACGGCAACAGCCAGTAGCCGTTTCCTCGTGAACATTATTCCTGTATCAGCGTTAATGTCTTACCTTTACACCTCTTAGTCTTTTACAGCAAACTCTTCACTGCTTTTTATAAAATCTGTCTTTTTTTTATTATTTAAAACGCTCGCTGAATAAAAATCACCGCCTCTGTGTCAACGTGGCTACCTCCCGCACACAGTCCGCCAAGAAGACGATACAAGACAGGCAACCAATCAGAGTGGAACGTCTTACACCTTTTAACCAATCAGCGCTGATCTTTGGATGTGGGCGGGGCTTAAAAGATGAAGCTCTAGTTGCATCATTTCCTCTCCCAAATTTGGGGCTCTGATAAAAATAATGGTTCACGAAGTTCACAGCCATGTAGTGAGGAGAGTGCAGGAGCTGTGCAGAATAGACGACATGTTAGTGTGTGACTTTTCTGTATATGTGCTTTATTATTTAAAAAAAAATAGGACAAAAGGAAAATGCCATGAGATAACATGAGATAAGAGACAATAAGATTCTGGGACTTTAGTTTATCCTAAAGCAAATTTCCACCAACTTGCTCATGAAAACACAAACACTCTCACTCACTCACTCACTCATCATCTATGCCGCTTTAGCCTTTAATCAGGGTCGTGAAGCCCATCCTAGGGTGCCAATCGATTGCAGAAAAACACAAACAGTAATGAGCAAATATTAGTGAAAAGCAAGGGCTGATAAAAAAATTAATTATTAACATGATAGAGCTGTAATTCATTTTGAAATTCCAAATTCATTACAAAGATATGGGTTGTAGGCAGATTGGTGTTTCCAAATTCCTCGTAGTATATGACTGGGTCTGAGTGAGCGTGTGTAAGTGTGTGTCTATGCCCTGTGATGTGTTGACATCTACTGTTTCTCTCCTTCGTTACCCCCTATTAGATTACTCATACTAATTGTACTAAAAAAGTTGAACCTATTATTAAAAATGAATTTCAAAATTAAATTTATCTCATATTATTCCTTTCGTGGGGCGGCACGGGCTGTAGTGGTTAGCACTGTCGCCTTGCACCTCCAGGGTCCGGGCTCGATTCCCGTCTCTGTGTGCATGGAGTTTGCATGTTCTCCCCGTGCTTGGTGGGTTTCCTCCGGGTACTCCGGTTTCCTCCACAGTCCAAAGATATGCAGGTTAGGCTAATTGGCGTTCCCAAATTGCCCGTAGTGTGTGTGTATGTGTGTGTGCCCTGCCATGGATTGGCACCCTGTCCAGGGTGTACCCTGCCTTGTGCCCTAAGCCTCCTGGGATAGGCTCCAGGTCCCTGCGACCCTAAATACAGGATATAGCGGTATAGAAGATAAGTGAGTAAGTAAGTAAGTATTCCTTTTGTCCTGGATGAAATCGGACCTGATATTGAAGATAGGCCTATCATCGTGTCCTGTGACCCTGAGCTGCTGGGGTCACCATTCTTAATCAAAATTTAGATTGAGAAGATTTCACTAAAAACTTTCTGTTTCTGATTTCTATTTCAGTCTGTCTTTCTGCAGTTCATGGCACAATCACTCACTTACTCACTCATCTTCTATACCGCTTTATCCTGTATTCAGGGTCACGGGGGCTTGGAGCCTATCCCAGGAGACATAGGGCACGAGGCAGGGTACACCCTGGACAGGGTGTCAATCATCGCAGGGCACATACATACACACACTCACACTCTCATTCACACACTACGGGCAATTTGGGAACGCCAGTTAGCCTAACCTGCATGTCTTTGGACTGTGGGAGGCAACCGGAGTACCCGGAAGAAACTCACCAAGCACGGGGAGAACATGCAAACTCCATGCACACAGAGACGGAAATCAAGCTTAGCCGGAAATCAAACCCAGACCCTCAAGGCGACAGTGCTAACCACTCCACCACTGTACCGCCATGGCACAATCAATCAACAAAAATTATAATTAATCACTTATTATAATCATGATTTATGCTCAATTGATTATTTTAATGATACATTTATAAACCACTGTTGACAATGGTTGATGGGACAAACAAACATACTGTACAAAAACAGTAAATAAGACTAAACCCCATCTATTCATAACAAGTTATGTTGAACAAAAGAACATGTATGTAATATTTCTCATTATAAGATTGTTGTAAAATATACTGTATGACCATTAATTCTATTCATAGACACATTTATCAATTATTTCTTTAAAGAAATAAAAGCTTATAATATTAAATAATAAGAATATTACCTTTCAATACACTATAATATGACTACTTCAAGCTTGAAATGAGTAGAATATCCTGAAATAAGTGTAATACTTTGTACTTTAAATTAAAACAATAAAAAAAGGTAATTTGAATGTGCCTATAAAGAAGATATATTTAATTGCTAGGATATACTTTTTTGCAGTGGGAACATCAGTAGTTATCATTGAAAAAGTTTTATTAATCATACTTGTTCCGAATTTACAGTAACTCAATAATAGGCACTCTTGGAGCTAACTGGTGGAGAGAAGGATGCTACACAAACTAGTAGCCATCATGGAGAACACCTCACATCCCCTTCACTACCTACAGACTAAACAGAGGACTTTCAGCAAAAGAATACTCCAGCTCCACTGTGACAAAGGATTTTTTTTTCTGCCAGCTGCAATTAGACTTTACAATAACTCTGCTCAGTGTGAGAGGGATCTCCTTCTCTGACATCACTATGAAAAGGCTCATATACATTCTGTTTAACTGTATAAATATGATCATACCTTTTCATTCACTTTTTTATTAATATTACAATCTATGTAATATTAATATTACTGACTTAATTATATAATTTACATTATAATTTACTCTGCGACCCGACTTTGGATAAGCGGTTAAAAATGGATGGAATTTAGATTTTCAAGGTGCTTCTTATAAACCTGGTTTTGTTCTTCTATCTTATGACTGAACCCTCACATAACACAACTGGACTTGGTTTAGCATGCAGTAACGTTGATTAATGCAGAAAATAAAAATCATATAGAATTAAATTAAATTTTATTTTAAACTAACACTAAATATGAACAGTTTGACAGCAAAATAAGATTTGCATTTTTGAGAAATTAAATATTTTCAATAAAAGCAAGAAATATGGCGAAATTAAAATATTTTGTAGATGCTTTCGTTAACTCAGAATAGAGTTTAAAAAGCACAAATGCCACGAATGGTAACTTAGTGAGAATTTTGTGTGATTTTGTGAAACATTGCAATTCCACCTCCCACAGTTTTGTCACAATGGGTAAATCAGCCTGCAGTTGTGCTTGTAAATGAATGTATAAATGTTGTGATTATTTAAGTATGCAATTTAGTATCAATAATAGACTTGGATCAATTTTTATGTAAAATATAGCAAACCAATGATTTGATTGTGTTTTTGTATTGAACCACGGGCAGCAAATTAGAACAAGGAATGAAGGGTTGAGTTTTGGTGCACACACTACAGTATCCTACGCAGCTTTTGTTAAGTAAATAATATGGTTTCCTACTTTGCAGAATGTATTGTGAACATTAAGCTATGTGTACCTGTTATGTATTGCAATGGCAGTGACTGATTGCATTGGCAGTGAAAGAGTGTAAACGTCCTTTTCTCTGGTTCGATATTGTCCAAAAATCCATCAAACACATTTAGTTTCCTCACAGCAGCCGGATGGTCCACTGTTGCAGCCCCCCGACAGGAGAGGCCAAAAGGCGAACAACAACAACAACAGCAGCCATTGTTTTGCACAGTAGTTTTGCTTCACTTATCATGTGACAGAAAGAAAGTGGTTATTGGCATTTCAGGATGTGTTGCGCCCTGCTGTGAAATGCAGCCACTCCTTGCCATGGTTTGCCTAAATGTGGAAGTTCAAACCCTACAAAAAAGGATATGTAGGTTTTCAACTGAAATGTTTTGTATGTCAGATGAAACTAATTTACAAAAGTGAGTTGTTGTTGTTGGTCATTCGGCTGGATCATCACAGGAGACCACCCGATCCTCACACAACTCGACACTCACTCATCCTCTATGTCGCTTATCTTCTACAAGGTCATGGAAGGCCATGAGCCTATCCAAGGGCACTCTGGGCCCTAGGCAGGGAACACCCTAGACAGGGAGCCAATTGTCCTTAGGGCACAAGCATACACACATACTTTAGGCAAGTTGGAAGCACCAACTAGCTTTGGGAGGAAATCAAAATACCCGGAGGAAATATGCAAACTCCACACACACAGACCTGAGGCAATACTTAAACCCTCGAGTCTGGAGATGCGACGCCACAATGCTAAGCACTACACTACCATGCCACCTAATGCTTATACACTAATACTGTAACACTAAATGCATTTTTAACGCTTGAGTTTATTTCAAAATAACACTTTTTACATCTTCTGGCTAATTTTTGGTTTTCGATGAACACTTCCTTTAATTTACTTGATTAAAATCTTGACACAATATCAAATACAGTATATATCTTCCTGTATTCTATAAGACCCCTTCATATGACTAGATTGGCAAACTAAAACTATCTCAGGAGTGTACAAGCACGTGTGCACCCTTCCTACATGTGTTTTCCACAGGGATCAGGACACAGACTGCTCCTGAGAATCTGCTTTCAACGTGAGTTGGATAAGTCTGGAATGCAGACAATGCCGTCTCCAGTCTGTCGGCATGCTTTCAATGCTTTCATTTTCATGCATCGATGATCTAAAACGTTTCTCATGATTCACAATGAAAGAGCAGCAAACACAAATCAGCCTTAGTTACAGATCGAACCGAAGTGAAACCAATTTCATTGCTCTCGGTTCGCAAATCATTACACAACTAATAGCATGAAACGCTGGACAGCTGGACTGTTCCAGATCATCATTGTGATACAGCCAGGTTGTTTTGATAAGCCATGTGCAAATGTAATGACCAGTGTGGAGAGTTATGCCGTCTGTGGAATAGCAGTCATGCCTTGCTGCTATGTATACAGCAGAAGGTAAAGATAGGTTTCAGAGTGTAGCAGCTGTTTTAGGCTGTCAGCTGGGCAGCATTAGAGCTAGGGTTATTTGGACCCTGGGGCAGTCCAAATTTACACATGCACGATATCCAGGTCATGCGGTCTCAACAAACCTGGTGTGTGCAATGTACTGATTACAGGATATACTGTATACAGTGGAGCATTTTTTAAAATAGGTTTATATACATAAGTTCATGGTTTGCTGTGGCACTGTAACAGTAAGTCAGGTGCATAGTTGCATCCCAATGCAGCACATATATATATATATTTAATTCTACATTTGAATGATTTCACCACTTTTTTTACAGACTTTTCTCACATTTTTCCAACACATGAAAGATTCCCTGATTAGATGATGAAATGTGTTGCAGTGAGTTAAATAAGCGAGGTGGTAAAAAGATCAATTAAAATGAGAAAGCACTGCTGTACATGATTGTGAATGGTTTCCATTAGCATTACTGAAAAGAAATGCAAACAAATTGCTATCACTTAATTGCTTCTCTCAGCTCCCAGACAACTAATCTACAGTACATTGCATTCAAATGAAGCTCAAATGTAGCACTGCATCCATTCTGGATCTGCAATAGCACGACAATCCAATACCAGAACTGAGCTGTTTTATGAATATGTGCTTGAGAACAAAGACAAGCCTTTAATCCTACTGTAAAACATGGTGGTGGATCGTCGATGCCTTTGTTTTAGTTGATTCAGGGGCTGTTGTGAAGATTGATCTCATTTGCTAGGAAGTCTGGTTGCAAGAAGGTTAAGACTTGGCCATTGATAGATCTTTTAAACAAAATAATGACCATGAACGTTCATCCACGTCAACACAGAAATGTTTTCCAGGACACTAAAATTTTCATTTGCACTGACGATCTCTAGATATGACCCTAATACAAAAAAAACCCCTCACATGTAGGTTATTTACAGGAAACGAGCAGTTACCTCTCAAGTCTTTTGGTCTGAATCACTCATTCTTTTCAACTCCCATAGATGCTATGCTGTGTAATAGATTCAAAAGAATGAACAACTCGGACTAGAAGACTCATGAGGAGAACTGCTCAATTCTGTTTCTTGTGTAATGCACTGCATACCATCTATACTGTAGCAGTCACGTGACAAAAGAACAAACGATTTGGACCAGAAGATATGAGAGGTGAGCTGCTCATTCTGTTTATCATAATATGTCCTTAGCTGCATTATAATGTTCTAATTACTGGAACTATAGCCAAAATTTGTGTTGGGGGTCTGTTTATTGCAAATGTAACATTTTATTTTTATTTCTGATCAAAAGAACAAAATGACGCCGGCATGGTGGTGTAGTGGTTAGCACTGTCGCCTTGCACCTCCAGGGTCCAGGATTGATTCTCATCTCTGTGTGCATGGAATTTGCATGTTCTCCCCGTGCTTGGTGGGTTTTCTCTGGGTTCTCCGGTTTCCTCCCACAGTCCAAAGACATGTAGGTTAGATTAATTGGTGTTCCCAAACTGCCCATAGTGTGTGAACGAGTTTGTGTGTATGTGTGTGTGCCCTGCAATGGATTGGCACCCTGTCCAGGGTGTACACTAAGTCTCCTGCGATAGGCTCCAGGCCCCCTGCGACCCTGAATAGAGGATAAAGTGGTATAGACAATGAGTGAGTCAGAATGAAATGAACTGAATGCCTCAAAAAAGATTTGTTCATTTTGATGAACAAAATTTAAAGAACCGAGTCGCTAAAATGATCCAAATGATCCCATCACTACCTCTAAAACTAACATGCCACCCTAATTGAAAAACAGTAACCCAAGCTCATAATCATACCAATGAAGCTAGAAGGTGGCAATGGTCCCCTACCACTGTGCCAGCGCGATTAAACATTAAACCAAATAAACAGCATTTTAGTATTGTTGATGCTCAAAATACCACACATACAGTATATATACGTATGTTTAATATAAAGGGTCATCTTGATGAAGGGTGCCAATAGTTATAATTTAGTGAGTTAGGACTATTTCCTCCTAATGCATGTACTGTATTGTTGGGTTTTGCTCAAGAGCCCAAGCATGTATTGAGTATCCCTATGGCTGCAGACTCACTCCCATTACCCTGGCTCTGATGAGACTTGAACCTCATGATGATGAACACAGGCCCTTAAACGTGGAGCTTCCACAGACCTGTTGTTGCTATTTCGTGTAAGCACGAGATAAGACGAGCATTTCTTTTATTACCTAACAAAGAGTTAGAAGAAACCAACTTTGCTATGGGGAGGCCTTACAGAATTTGTGAAAAACTCAATTAAATCCTCCCCGCGTGGGCACAATATGCCTCTCTGTGGCCGCCGGAGCGTGCCGACACTCATTCGATGCCACCCTCAAATCCCTTCAGATTTATTAAAAAATACAGAATCTGCTCAGTCTAAAAGGGAATTCAGGCGAAACACGGATGACAATTTTATGTCACCGTGATTAGGCGGAGTTGGCATGTAGAAGGAGACGCACGAATCCAAATCCACAGACTGACAGTTTTTCTTCAGGGGCTCATTTTGATCCCAAAAAAAAAAAAAGTAGAGAGAGCGACAAGAGGGTGAGTTAAAGAGACAGAAGGTATAAAGAGAAATACGAGGTGTTCCGCTGAATTTCTATTCACGGGTCATATCTCTGAAATTACCACACCGTCCACTGGATTAAAACCACAACACAAAATAAGGCGGACGAGGCCGGGGGAGCCGTGAAAGCGCCTCCTTTCAGACGGCCTTTGCTTTTCCCTTAGGTGGGTTTATTTCTCGGTGTGAGGGGCTCTTTGATGTTCCAGCCTTCATGGTAATAAACCGTCAGGTCGAAGAGTGCTGCTAAATCTCTCATAACGCCAGCAGCCGTGGCGCACTCAGTCAGGTGCGAGGAGCCTTCGGTGCATACAAATGAGTTTGCGCTTAGGATCGCTCCATGGGTTCGTCATTAAAAGTCCACCCACATTTGCATAGTCGACACCAAACAATGCCGCTGATTTATTAAAGGCAGGCGTCTAATTACTTTTAATTAATGTTGATTTATTCACCTTGATTGACATGCGAGAAACACAGCAAGGGCCCAGCTGAGTTGGATCGCTTGCTCCCAGGAGTGCAGACTTGGTTACACTATATTCAGTGCACAGACATCATGACCAGCACATGTGGCATGTATGAGTGATGTGCCATGACAGGCGGCTGCTATTCATGCTCTTACCCGGAAGCCCTGAGTGGTGGAGGTCTCTGGCTGCTGACGGACAGCTGTCTGGGATGATCTCGCTCAGACGGCGCGGTTACCCGCTGCAGTGATTTGGGCACCGAGCATACCGAGATCACAGACAGAGGCCAGTGCTACAGAGAGTGAGATGCCACCGGCACTTCACTCCACTGATTCTGAAGAGCCCCATGAGCCTCCTGTTGGTGCCTGAGCTACACACTCAAACACACACACACATACAATGATGAGAGACCTGCCAGACTGCCGATGTCGCTGTTAAACCGAACGGATGATTTGGAGTTGTCACAGCCCTTGAGCAGCCCTGGGGGTTGATGGGAAATCGGCAAGGCATTGTGGCACGCGCTGGCTCAGCGAGGAAGGATTGAGCTGATCTGTGCGGACTGCCACCTGAGGGGGCGACACACACACACACACACACACATATATATATCCACTTCTACTTCCAACCTACAGTATGCTCTCTACCATCTGTCTATTGCTGCATCCCTGAACCCCTTAATTCTTGTAGTGGGGGTTCATAAGGGATGGAGTGAAATGGGAAAGAGAGAGAAAGAGAGAGGGGGGGAAAGAGAGTAGAGGGAGAGAGAGACAGAGATGGCAGAGAAAGCAAAGCAAAGCAGAAACATCAGCGACAGCTTGAAAAAAAAAATGAGAGCGATTATCTACATCAGCAAGTCAGCACTCTTATCCTCCGCTTGTGTTATCAGTAAGCACCTTTTGAAGGGGATGTGCTGCCACTCGGGTAGCCACACACACACACACACACACACACACACACACACACACACACACACTCATGCGTGTGCTCATTCTCTAATTATAACCATGTACGCTTTATAATACATTCCAAAACACACTCCAGGGGTGTGTGCTCCTATTTTATTGCCACTTTATTTTACAACAGCATCACTTCTAATTGTGTATTCCTAGTGTGTAAAAAAATATCAGGGCCACAATGTTTAAAACCATAAATAAAATACAAACAGGAAAAATAGAACCTTTTTTTTAATAGACGCCTGGTCACTGAAACCCCCCTAAAATGAAAAGTTCTTTAAATTGAATGATTCAATGAAATCTTTGTTTGATATGATCATAATTCATCATCAACAACAACAACAACAAAAACAACGTCCTATTTTGGACAAAGAGATAGGACTTCTTTTTCAGAAGGAACAATGTGTAGTTACTTGATGGTGAACTCAAAACTTGATGGAATTGATTTTTGCTGCCTTGTTGGAGAATCGGTGAGGCTTTCTTTTATGACTATCTCATCCTAAAATGAAAAATGTCGAATTCTTGACCATGTTATTTGGTCAAGTATTTCCTATTGGAATGGTGTTCTGAATTTCTACAGCTTTTTCCTTTAAAAAAAAAAAAAAAAAAAAAAAATCTTCTCTTCTGTAATCGCTCATATGATGCAATGGATAGAGATTAGGTGCAAAAAATGCCTTTCAATGTGTCTTTTGTGGATTCTCTTTTATGGCCAACTACAAGAAGTAAAAGAGAGGTAAAAAAAAAAAAAAGAAAAAAAAATCCCCAGAAGAACAAAAGAAAAAAGGGAATGGATAACAAATAGCCATGTCCGGATGACAAAAGAGAAGAAAAGCAGCCGTGGATGAACAGATCAGCAATATGAGATATAAGAGAGCGCGTGATTGATAGAGAACGCTAGAGCACTGGCTGGAGAAAATGAAAAGTTGAGTGAAAAATCTGCCGATCCTAATGGCGTGATGCTGAGCTGGCTGGATTGGTCACCGTGTCATCCAGGAGAGCAGAACATGCTGACAGAGAGAAAGAGAGAGAGAGAGAGAGAGAGAGACTAACCAGCTGCCTGAGGAAGGAGAAGACCCTCGGGACTATGAAGAGGATTACAGCACTCATGCTACAGTTGGCTTTGTGCTACAGGACTAAAGGTGCTTGTTTAAGTGTAAGTGTGTGTAATGGAGTGTGTGCAGTTCAGTTTATTTCAGGTCATAAAGAAAGAGACGGATCAACACTTTCGATAATATTACTAGTAGAACTGGGTCACGTCTAATAGTCTGTGCAGCACATTAACTCAGATTTACACGTATTTAATAATGTAGTCCCAATATTAAAAGCATTTATTGTAAATAATGCAGAAGATTTGTTGAATTTAGATGCTAACAATTGTGTCCTGAAGAGAAATCATGTAATGAATAAAACTTTACTGTTGCATTAAAAACAAAAAAGTTTACAAAAAGTAAAACTTCTCTATTAAAAAAACTATAAAAATTATCTATTGTGTAAAAAACTTTTTTTTATTATGAATTTATTTTTTGTAAATCTAGTCGATGATAAAAACAACAAAAAACAAAACTTGTCTACTATTAAAAAATACTTTTTTTTCCAAACTTGTCTATTGTATAAAAAAGTTTTAAATATTTTTATTGTAAATAACCTTTTTGTAAAACTTTACTTATTGTAAAACAAGCAAAAATGTATGCATTGCTATAGTAATTTTTTTTTATGTAAAACATTTCTATTGGGTAATAAAAAATTAAAAATCATAATAAAAAACTGTTTTATAGAAAAAACTAACAAAAAAAACTCACTTTTTTATTGTATAAAAAAAACTAAAAGTAAACAATAAGTGTAAAAAATTAATACTTTTCTACTACATAAAAATCAAAAAGTAAAACTTGACTACTGTAAAAAAAAAAAAATTAAAAAGCATTGTTAAAAGAAAAACATTAAAAACATCTTACTTCACTATTGTAAGTGCGTCATACTTCCCTTAGGTATTTTGTTTTGTAAATTACAAAATGTAATTTTATGTTTTATCCATTGAATGTGAATTATGGCTGTTAAACTTTGTTAAACTCTGTTTTGTATAACTTGTGAACTCGCTGCTGTAGCATCATAATTTTCTATTGATATTAATACTTTATCAATCAATCTATTGCTTTTAACAAAACATTTTTGTATTGTCTATTGTCATTTTTTTAAAACATTTGACTACATAAAAACAAAAAAACAAAGGCACATATACAAGAAAGGCAAACAAAAACAAGCAACAAAAAAATCAAACAAAAAAAAAAAAAAATTAATTCAAAGCAGTTCCAAAAATATTTTAAGAAATAGTAATCTTAATTAAAATATTAAAATGTTTGGATGTGTATACAATATATTGGCTATTTATTGAAGGTTTTAATTCCTGAACTTTCCACACACAACACAAGTTTAATATATAATATAATTATAAAATCACAGGCCATGCTTCATCGAGGGCTGGAAATTCCGGACCTCATTTTGAGAACCACAACTGTAATCCAGACTGTTACATAATAAATAGAAACAGCTCAGTGAAACAATATTTTTCTTTATTCCTTCCCCAAGACTTACTGTGATCTATAAAGGCTTTTTTGGCAATCTGGTGCTGTAACATTGTGAAGGCACCATTTTAAACAACCAGATAATATGTCATGGGGGTAAGAGTCAATGCATCGAGCACATCGGGCGATGAAGACTCCCCACCCCGGGAGAAGTATCTGTCGCTCCAGTGGCAGTTTCTTACAGGATCATGTTTGATGCTAAAGTAATTTCAACTTCTATTCCTAATTCTATAACAGGAATCACTTCTATTTATAGATTTTCTATTTAAAATGTAATGATGTAGCTTAAACATGGACATCCATTAAGCAAGTATCAGATATCAAACATCTCTTAGCTGATTGATTTACGGAAGTGAAAGGTAGAAGTGGAAAGATGTTTAAAATTGATTTTTTTTTTTAACCTAAATATGTCTTTAAGCAAGCATTTGCTAACCTAAAGTTTTTAGATTTAATGATCAACGCTCTAAAAGTGGTCCTTGTCCTGCCTGAATGAGGAGTTCATTTTGCAGTGGAAACAGTAGAACAGTTCATAAGCATTATAAGCACTCATGCCTTATTGATTTAAGGCCCAGTCTCAGATCCGGGAACAAACATGAAGGTATAGAGCGTGCATACGGCGTAGGTGTCACACACGTGGCTGCCGGGTCACAAATCGTGCTTTCTGGGAACAGCAGAGATCTGCTATATAAAAAGCCAGGTTGAGAAAGCAGAACACGCTCACAACAAGCTGGCTGTCCCATGCACACCTTCCCCCAGGACAACCCTGAGGTCTGAGCGGTGAGCCGTATTTCCTGTCGAAGCAGAACACAGGCCAGGTCACAGCAGCACTCACATACAACAGCACTGCAGCAAACGTGTAGAGTACTACAAACCGGTCGAGAGGCAGACTCAGGAAAGTTGTACGTCCGAGGACTCTCAGTGCCACCACCAGCACCGTCACAGCAAAACAGAACACAAACACTGCCACGCAGTACACAGTCGCCGGGTGACGCCAAAACTCAGTCCCATTAGCAAGAGTGATGAAAATGACACATCCGACGTAAGCCTGCACCACCTTTAGGAGGCCAGATGGAGTGGACATGTAGCTGGCTGCTCGGGTTGGTTTGGCTCGGGACAAGGAAACTTCAGTGATGTACGCCACAAACGCTGCCCAGGAACACACAGTTACAGCTATCCGGAAATTTCTTACCTCACAATCATTATACGGGCACTCATTGCGTAAAAAGTAAACTGGGTAGACGATAGAAGCTGTGAAGTAGAGCAGAGCAGACAGTGCAGCCAGGGTCACAGTCAGGTTCTCCCAGGACACAGGAAGACATGAGTGTAGACGCGTCACATCCAGAGCGAAGATGGCTGCCGAGGAGGCAAAACAAGTGCACCACGCTGCCATGCAGAAAATCCCGTAGACAGCACTGTATCCTGCACCGTGGACCACTAAAGAGATCACGGTACAGCCGAGAACAAGCTCTGTCAAATGGACAGCGCCGAGAGGGGAAAGCACAGCTGTCTTGTTTAAATAATGGCCACCCTGGGGGGTCATACTGGAGTTATGCTTTCCTCAGCTACGACTTGGACTGCTGTGACTTTGATTGTTTTAGACCACTACATACAACTTATGTCAGGTTGTCCAGGTGATGGTGAGCACTTACAGTGATGGTGACCCCTGGCTTCCTGTCGTCCGTTGCCGTCAGTGGGCGTTTCTGTAAAACTTGCACCCTTAGGGTGGTTCGACGTTCTAGTTCTTCCTTACGGGCATTTAAAGTACTTCCGTCTTTATTTTTGGAACACAAAATGTCACAAACAAAATCCTTCGAAACGGACGGCTGAGCGGTGTACCCTTTAACCGTAGCTGATTCAGACCTTAGTCTACATCACAGTCCACTACATACAGTCCGACCGGCTCAGTTTAAACCATGCAGAAGCATATGGAATATTTACCACCCGGAATTGCTTCAGAGGGTATAAGGTCTGTAGGGAGCTGGTTTCAATAGTCTCTTCTCTTCCATACATTTCATGATTTTCTAAATCTCTGGTAAATCAGCATACGGATAACCTCAGGAGAAGCGTGTCTTCGTCCGACAACAGCGCAAAAGAAACAAGACGAGCCATACTAAGCTGTATAACTCCGTACCCAAGTGGCCACGTGCTGGACAGCACCGAAACTGAAGATACATAGAAGGCAGGAGAAAGTTATTTAAGCTGGGGTGCGGCAGGGTGTGGATGCCTGAGGGTCGGTATGTGTGTCTGGACAGCAGGATGAGGGCAACAGGCACCTGACCCCGACATTGTTGGGGGGGGAAATGACCAGAGTTCATCTATAAATAGCACTGGTAGTCTCCACAAATGATCAGGATGTAAAGATATGGGAAGTTATGTGGTTGCACTCGGTACCCTTTGACACAACTGTCTGCGGATAATCTCAAGTCCGAACAGGTGGCTGTTGATACGCCCAAAATAGCGTATAGTTAGATATTTCATTTTTGTTAATATATATATTTGCTGAATTTAAACTATTTTATAATGTACAGCATGTTGTTTTCTCCTTACCCCTCCATATGTACATTTTATATACAGTCATCTGCTTTATATAGGGCAAGATTTGGGACCAGATTGGTTTAAGACCAGATGAAAGCTCTGCTGCATCGCTCTCTTTAGGTAGAGATCAAGTGATGGCTTAATCACACTTATACCTTATGCCACTAGCAACGGGCACTGCACGTAAAAGCCAATGTGGGTAAATAAAATAGACAGCACTTTATTACAAAAGAAATCTGGGATACCAGATTTCAAGTCATTCAAGGTGGATTTTTCATTTGAGTTCAAATCAGGTGATGTTATAGAAAGTTCATTTAACATACATTCTGGGGTCTGCTGCCATCTTGTGGACCAACACATTCAATGCCAGAGATGTAACAGGTCTTGAGATCCTGTCAGCACCTGTAGCGTGCAACATACACATACATAACTACATTTTCCAAATCTTCTATGTACAGACTTACCTGGTTCAACTTCCATATATATATATATATATATTTTTAAATCAAGGACTTATAATGTCCTGAATAATTATTGGCAAAAAATCAAAAGCCCTTGTAAAATATGTCACCAAATCATTGACTTTTTACACCTGTTTTGTGACTAGGTGGTGCCATGAGTCCTGCTGCGTGTCAGAACATTTCAGTCCCAAATCTGTTTGCTTCTGCCAGGAAGTTAAACCTGACCTGACTGCAAATTAAGTTATGCCTTTATTTCAGTCAGGTCAGAGCGCAGAATCAGCCATGACATGTCACCCCTGGAGCAGACAGTATTAGGGGGCCTTGGTCAAGGGACCAACAGTGGCAGGTTCATGAACCGCTAACCTTCTGATAACCATCTTAGAGGCTTAACCTGCTGAGCTACCAAGGCCTGTTACTGCCCATGTGAAATTATTAACAAGATACTGAGAAAAGAAAAAAAATCATGTGTTGTGCACATGAAAATCAGTGTTGTGCATCTACATTTCTGGATTTTAACCTGATGGAATGTCCACATGAAATGTCCACATGTGCAAAAAATGTAAAATCTTGCTTTGAGCATGAAGGAGCGGACTCCACTATGTATTAATTACAAGGGTGCTGACAAATTGATCAGAGATGTGCATGAATTAGAACCACTCATGTTTTGTGTGATGATCACATATTGCACATGTAATACTTTTTACATACTCTTTTTTGCATTATTTTATAAAAGGTACCAATGATCCTGGAGGGCCTGAAAATGAACAAATGTTTAAATACAAAAAAATCAAGGTTTTAGTTTCAGACGATTCTCATTGAGTTACCTCTTAATATTTGACCATGTTTGATTACTTACTATAGCATTAGAAATAATTATTTAAAAAAATATATTTTAGCATATGGCTTCATTTGGTTCTACTCATGGCAGGGTTGAGCTTTATGCTGGAGGTCAGACAAAATTGACATCTTATTGGTTCAGAGGCTGTAGTGTTATTCAAATGTGCTAACCTGAATGATCACTACAAAACCAAACAACCATTTGCATAACCATTCAGCTAATCATTAATGGTCACGCATAAAAACTTGCTGCTATTCAGTTATGATCTTTGTACTTTGTACTAAATTATAACAACGAACTTCCAATAAGACGTGATGATTTGTGTCCTGATAACGTATCTGTCTTGTTCTCACTGAACGAGAGAAAATGTAAGAGAGAGAAGAAAAAAAAAAACCTCCATGCACTTTTACAGTCTGTTACTTATTTAGGCCACCTTCTCTCTACGCTCTCTCTCTCTCGCTCTCCTGGCTCTTGTTCTCTCACAGCTGAACGTCTGGCTGCCATCCAAAAGACCTCTGTTCCTATCAGACAGAAACAAATGAGAGCATTCCTATGCATGACAGGATTTTATGAGCAGTGGGTTCCCTCCTTCTACGTCCTCCCCTGCATCTCTCGAGCGTAACACTCACTCAGCAACCCTAAACCTATTTTCCCCTCTGCCCTCAGAAACACTCGCTTCCTTGAACTACCTAATACAGGGTCTGCTCGAGGTCTCACAGGCTACGATGGAAATTTTAACCTTTGCTACTGAAGTAAATTATACCCAGGAGCAGTTTTTTTTTTCTTCTTCTCTCTGTCCCTGTTCTGCATATACTGCTTGAATTAGCTTCCAATTTCTCTGCTGAAACTTATCACTCTTTAAGCAGCAGCGTTCCCCCTGTGGTTGTCGAGATTCTGACTGCCGAACAGAGAACCCAGCTAATTACTTCCTCCAGAATGACTCACTGGGAAAGGATGCTGATGTCTAAAGGCATTTCAATCACTCGCTGAACCCTGCCAACCTTCTCCCCTTCCTACTGAAGAAGATGGCATTCCCCACCGCTGTTAAGATTAACCTTTACCCAAATTCCCCACGTTGGTCTTTCTCCTGGTCTATTTCGAAACTGAGAGGTCATTCTCTACACTGACGGTTCATCATTCTCATGCAGCAGCACACACAGCTGCAATAAACTGTCTCTTTCAAACAATACCAATGTGACAATTTATACAACAATGCTATATTGAATTCTGATCTTGATTTGGACTTTCTGAATCCTCCATAAGGTGATAAACTGCATTTGAAAAGAGGCTAATAATGAACACTTAATAGCTGAGAAACAAACTTGTTTTGTGGAGGATCCACAACATGAAATGTCACTAAGATATTATTATTATAAGAAAAATTATGACTTGTTATTCATCCTTAATTTAAACATCTGTTTTTTTTGTATCCCTTATATAATACTAAGATTGTGATAAATTACCCCACTATACACTTGTCTGATATATTATCATTATTCTTTTTTAAAAAATTTAATTTTATTTTGGTTTCCTTGGAGCATTTCTTTTGACATCCATCAATCAAGGCAGCACTGTGAAGATGAGATGGTGACATCAATTTCTTCAACTCCTATTGTATGTACCATAATACAGAACATGATCACAGCTAGCACTAATCTTTGCTTTACATGTAATATTGATAATAAGGTCCAAAGTGGACTTGAAAAGCTTGGTAGTCCATGCTACAGTAATGTTTAGTTTAGGTTAGGTTAGTTTAGTTAATGTATACATGTGCTTCTACCTAATGATTACAACTCTTACAACTCTACATAATACTGATGTCTTCCTTTAAGGTGTCCCTTTTGTCGTGGTCACATACACAGTTTGTACAAATGTATGTGTGACAGACCACAGTCCATATCGGTAATAAAAATAAAAATAAACGTCCTAAAGGTTAGACTCTATTTTACATTCATAGAAAAAGAAAACACGTTTTTCATTAATTCCAACAAAGGCAAACAGTTTTTTGGAGAGAAACAAAACGATAGTTTAAGGTATAAAAAAATGCCAGACCTTTAATTTGTATTATTTTTTGCAGGATTATACTGCTGCATGATTTGTAGTTTGGGAGAGTGCACGAATAAGCATGTGTACAGGTGTTCCTAAAAAAGTGGCAAAGTGTACAGTACTGTACAAAAGTCTTAGGCACCCTGTGTTTGTTATTTATTATTCATGTTTATCTTATGACTTCATTATTAAAAAATTCTGATTTTCAAACATTAGTATTCCAGGAAAAATCATCTTACAGAAAAATATCTGCAGGCCAGAGAAGAAATCAGCATATTATGTAAAAGACAACTTTTATGAAAAAGAGAAAAAAAGCTTCGGAGGTTTGCATGCCTGAAAAACGAAGCAGATGGGACAAAGTTCTCAAAAGGACTGTGGCTGGATCGGCAGGATGCTCAGTAAAACTAAGCAGCTGAGTTCCTTATAAAACTGCACAAATTGTTCCCGAGACTCTATTTTATGCAAAGGGTCTGACTGACTATGTTTAATTTAATTAATTTTTTTTTTTAAATATAAAGACATTTCTAAGACATCCTTGCTATACGGCAGTTATTAACGTGACTGAGACTTTTGCACTGTAAGGTATATCTACCCATCTAATCTGGAACAACCTGGACCAGAAATAATCTGAGGTAATGCCATAAATCTAAACAAATAATTCTTAATATTGAAGTGGCAAGGAAAAAAAACCCAATAGTTTCCAATATTATTTTCAAATAAAAATGTAAAATTTGTAATTGCCCAGGCACTAATCTTCATTTATGTAACATCTCTAAATTAGCTCTTCAGAAAGAGACGTCACAACGCAAACATTTTGTTTGCTAATGAAGTTAGGTAAATTGCTCTATTTTCCCCCTGGTGGAATAATAGTAACCCTTTTTAATCTCTGATTTTAATTACAGTCCACAGAATGATTTTAATTTAAAACACATTAATGTTAAGGGCTAGACTCGAATCTTTATTGAGCCGGTCCTGACCTATTTGTTTGATCCACCTGGTTGAAGGTCTTATCTAGAGGATGAAAAAGCCAGCAGATGAGCTATTTAAGCATATGTATTATTATTATTTTATGACCATTGAAATGTTAACTAAAGTCGGCCCGATAACAAAATGTAAAAAAGAAATCCTTTTTTTTAAGGGGGGGCAGAACTTAATTACAATTTGATGTCTTATTTTATCTGCTGCTATTATAAAAGCGTCCTGCTAAGTAACAAGGCATTTTTTTTAAATTCCCCAGTGCTTAGCCACAGCTTCTTTGAAAAGGAATCATGCTGACGTTTCTCTGCCAAGAACAAACACGTTAAGTGTTTAAGCTCTCTTCACTGAACATCAGCTAGGTGTCAGTGCTGTTGTGCATGAGCATTCAATAGAACTAGAAATGCATTTAGGGATTCAGAGTCATGGAAACAAGACTATATGTCCAAGTAGTACTGTATTATGTGCCTTTTTTTTATATCTGTTTTATTTTATTTTATTTAAAATAGAAGGCATGTGTGCTTCAATTTTGACATCTTACATCAGCCTACATGATCATGCTTAAATAAATGATAACTGCATCCACCTTCCCCTTAGAACTCCAGTGATTATTATTAACTGACTGAGCAAGGTGATGCTTTTTTTTTCCTGTTATGACAATCATAATCAGCTCTCTGATGCTTTTGCGTAATAAAGCCCTTACTAAGTGTCACTAAAACTTCCTGCCTGGAGTTGAGCATGGTTAAATAACATTGATTATTATATTAAGTCTGTCTGGGTAAGATGCTTTGAGAAGTTAAAAAAAGCAAATAATGGTTTTTCAGGGGTTTTATCAAAAGCGTTCATCCGTAACCTATTCCACAGTCACCTACACATGGGCCTCGAGTTCACCCAGCAGGTGCGTGCAGCATGTGCCCTTTCTCTACCACTCCCACCGGCTCTTCAAAGAGCTGAGCACAGCTGGAAGTAATTAGGGGGCTGGATGGGGAAGGAGGGTGGGAAGAGTAGGGCATGAAAGGGGCGGTCAGCTAGTTAAGGAATGACAAGTGCCAGGAGCACCAGGCTACCCCCTCTGGACACTTTGAAGTTCTCTCAGATGGGCAGCAGAGTAGTTTGGTTTCTAAAAAGAAAAGAAGAGAGCGAGAGTTTGTGTGCATGTGTGTGTGGTGCTTTTAGAAGCAGTAGGGCTGCGAACATCAAAGATACCTGAATAACAAGTTTAAAAAGCGGAGTGGCCAAAAGGGAACATCTCTGAAGCACAGCATCCATCTCATCTGGCATTTTCAGCACCCTGTATTTTTCTTATTACATTTCTTTCTTGAATAGATTTTTTTAAAAAGTCAAATATGAAACATCAATATTAATATGAGAATACTCAAGTGGTACTCAGTGCGGCCTAAAATACAAGCTACCACAGTTACTGTGTATACTAGGCTTGCGTGATATAAATATTTCCCTGTCCGTAATTTATCAGAGTACATGATATTTATTTCAGTTGGAATGATTAAATGTTTACATTTTCAGATTTAAGCAAAGGGTAGGATATAAGCTGTAACAGGATATAAATAGTTCAAAATAACTTAAAACTGCAGAGTGTACAGTGTGAGACGTTTGGGGGTGGGGGTGGGGGTAGTGGGGGGTTAAAACACCTGCTTAAATCCTTCCAGATTCATGTGTGGATTTGCTAACCTTTCTATATTAATGGAGAACAAAGTAACTCCTCTTTTGGCATTCATATGCATGATCACTCGTATTGGTGTACTTCAATTAATTTAATTAAATAAAATCATCTACAATTTAATTAGCATAAATGTCACTAGACTTCATGACGGTAAACAGAAACTATAATCGCACAAGCCTAGTGTAAACAGACACACGTTTTTAATACTGCAGTATTAAGTTTTGCATTTCGCCCTATGCTAAATCCATGCACAACTGAAATATTACCAACTGACAAAGTTAAGCGTATTGGAAAACTTCTGTCACAAGAAATTTAACTTTTCAAAAGTGAATAAGGTTGAAGACACAGCTCACCTGCTGAAACAATCACAGATGCCATGCAGACCAAGACAACATAATAAAATAAGACTCATACTCTAAACAGTGCACGGTGTACAGGAAACAAACTGTTCTATCTGTTCTGTACATAATTGATCCCGATATATTTGGAAAAACTGCTTTCAAGAATGGAAACAACACTGGTGTAATCATTGGCAACTGTCATTTTAGTTTTAATGAACAAAGCATCTCATTAATCACCACAAAACTATAGAGTTGGCTCTATTTGCATTGGCAGCTATGTGCTTTCAACATCTTGATTTTGTTATTGACAGCACTATGGGCCCTTGGAGAATTTGACTACTGAGGAAGCCAGTCTCCAGTCCTCTTCTTGAACATCTAGTCACTCCATGCTCTTTACTTCTTTCCTAAAGAATTCAGAGATAAATATATTAGTAGACATATCAATAACCTGTAAAGTTTTTTATATTATGGTTAATGGTAAATTAAGCCTGTTTCTTAAAATAATATTCTATTCAAAATGCATAAAAAATACTTTAAGGTACCAGTTGTCAATTCATACACACATCACCAAAAAAAATGCAAAACTGTTTAAAAAAACCAAACAAACAAAATATATATATATCACTTTGAGACAATCCACTACAGTTTTCACATTTAGATTTTGCATTGACAACAATTTTCAAGACAACGTTCAACAGCGCAATAAATAATAATAAATAATAATAAACCGTTAGTAGGACTCATCCACTCCACTAGGACAGACACCCAAATAACTTCTAATAAAACCTGGTGCCGGTGCATAGTGTTTGAAAACATGTGGTGAAATGGTTATGCCAATACAACTGTTAAACATTCTGAACTTCCAAGACATTCTTCCTTCTCTTTGTGTTTTTTTCTTTCCATCCCTGAAGACAAAAGGGCTGGACTGCGTGTGAGAATCATCCAGAAAAACACAATAAAGGACAATAAAAGACACAAGAACACAAAACGGATCATTGACGGAGCGCCACCATGACCACAGCATAGCACACAACAGATGGGAAGGAGGCCCTGAGTTGCTTCATGTGGCCCAGACTCTCGCGGACTGTGCAGAGATGTAGTGGCGGTGGTGGAAGATCCGAGCGGGAGGGAGCGGACAGAGGAAGAGCGGGAGAGAAGGAGAGATATGGAAGGAAGGAAGGAAGGAACGAACTGTACTGTGACAGTCTTATCTCAGGCAGTAAAGTGGGCAGTTTGAGTCCTTGTGGTTGGGGCAGATAAATAAAAAGGGTCAAGGAGAAATTCTGTTGGTCTGGTATAGATTACTACTGCAGGACAATTTGAGCTTTCTTGAACGCTTGATCGGTTTTCAGGTTATAAAAAAGTAACAAAAGAGAATTATTACAACTCCACCCCTGCATATTTAATGCATTACTATCTTGGATGTAATATCTGGCGTTTATGAATTTTGGTCAGCTCTATGCTGTATTCATTTTTGTCTATCCAGCAACAGACACAATTAGTCTAACCGAGTAGAGGGTGGGATGTCAGGCAGATGATGTAATGGCAAAAGGTTATTATTATTATTGTACATTATATGTTTGTCTATGCTGAAAATTGTGAAGAATTTTAGGAAAGGTATGCTGGAACCATATTTAGCAGTCATTTGTGCAGTCCAACCATCAACAACGTCACAAAATTCAAGATAAAGACGAAAAAAGAATTTCTGGAAGAATGTATATTTAGTTTTCCACTTAAAATTATATTGCTTTTTTCACTTTTCTTGCTGTCATGATCTATCATTGGCTTTTTAATCATATAATGTATGATGTAGGATATATGTAATCGTATAATGTAATACAAGCAATCAATGTCTAACAAGTCAGTTAATATTTCTGTTCATATATGACCCTCATATAAGCATTTTATTACTGTAATACATACACACACCTTACAAAAAGCAATCTTTTACTGACATTACATGTAACATGTTAGCAGATTTTGCAAATTGGGGAAGGAAAATACAAAACACAATACAGAAATATGTTCTTATTAGTAATGGACTATTTACAAATAGTCTATGTATTATGTTTATGTATTATGGCCTTGAAGCAAAAACTATTAAAATATATTTCTACAATGTCAGAAATGTTTTTTAGTTTCAACGAATTCTGTTTATGTCTCCCTGAATAGAGATATATAAAAGCACATAGCTGCAGAATTACATGAAATTGATCAGCACAAATAACTGAGAATAGGACATGCGATCATGTGCCAGGCTGAGCCATCACTTAGGAGTATTCATGCTCCTCTCTAGTTTACACCTGCCCAAGATTCTATCACAGTGTGACTCAGATTATTTCTGGAGTCGCCGTGCATGATGTAATCGGATTCCAACTGCATTACACGCTGTCCGCAATTCAAACGCTATGGCCGGGTCACCTCAAATGCGTGTTAACACAAGTTTTACATTAGATACCACCGTGTACACAGTAACAATGACCAGTTTTAGTGGTTTACTGCTTCCTGGTGTGCATTATCATAGTGCACCTAAAAGTGTAAAGTGAACGTGGACACACCTGGCAGCTTTAGCCACTTGGGCACCTTTGCAGGGGCTGTGCAAATGGGTCTGGATGTTTGAATTTGCTCATCACTGGGGTCCTCCGAGTTCTTCTGGCTTCTGCAGGCTTCATTAGACTCAGGGTGCAGAGAGAAAGTGTCCTGAGGGGGGACTGAACTCGAGGATGGAGCTGGAACTGGAGACCTGGGCATACAGCTGAGAAAGAGGGGAGGGGGGATAATGGGAAGAACAGAGATTAAATAGGAGGGGGGAGAAAGAGATTAAAGGGGAGGATATCAAACATTTGGAGAGCAATAGGAAGGAAAAGAGGGAAGAAAAAGAAAGGGGCTTAACGAGATAAGTTCCGATCCTTTGCTTTCTAAAAAAAGTGCTCTTAGGCTGAAGGATGCATTTAGGTTGGTGTGTCCATGTGTTTGTGTGTGTGTTGAAAGGTTAACCCTGTCTCGTTGACTGCTTTCATGTGAAGGTGAAGAGAGTAAAGAGGTTAAAGGGCGTGACCTCCTGAGAGGGTGCTGTTATTAGAAGCTTCCTGTGTAGAGCCACTTCAGCGCAAACATCTTAATCTTTCCGGCTACAAGTATTTCCGCAGAGTGGGACACCAGCCACCTGCTGCTCCTGTACCAACATCCATAACCTCCTACAGGGAGAAGGCTCATGCTGTACTGAGCACAGAATACTTCTGAAGTCATGCCTTAAACAGACTAATAACCATGCACATCTCTTAAGTGCAGGCTGACAGGAACAGTTGAAACTGTTTAAAAAGAATGGTAAAGGAATCATTTTCCACACCGATCCATATCTGGGGCAATCTAGCATGTTCTTGGACTGTGTATATCAAATGATAATAAAATACAAGGGTGAGTTCAATAAAAACAATGTGTGCATTATTGTATTTCTTAGGTCTTTATTAACCTCTAAAAAAAATGGATGCTTTCAATTATACACGTTGAGGTTTTTATTCAACTCATATAAACACCAAAATACATCAAATAGCTTTAAATATTTTTTTTTATTAAAAAAAAAAAGATTTTAATCTACATTTTCATTTTAATCCTATACATGATGTATTTGTGTTAAATCTTGTGTTACAAACTGAAACATTTTTGCAAGTAAAAAAAAGAATATATCTTTATACATTTTAAGCATAAGATTTTAATTTTATTTTAAACATCAGTTTGTTTACTGATACACAGTAACGTTTTCTACTCTGCTACATTTTCTTCTGCGAGAAAAAAAACAAGCTGGAAAAATTATCTAGTTATTAGCTAACGATTAGACTGAATCCTAAATGCACTGCAAAAATCTATATCTTAGCAAGTGAAAATAGCCTAGTTACATTTACGTACTCTGCTGTAAAATAAATGTATAACAAAACACAAAAAAATATTATTAAGCTCTAATCAATATTTACAGAAATTATAAGCATAAATTCCTTTAGCAGATCATATAAAAAAAGTTATAAACCTAAGTTTTACTAATTTATTTCTAGAAAAACGCAAAATAAGACAATACAAAATGAGATTTTATTTCACTTACAATTTGATTGGCATTTGACTAGAAATAAGTTTAATAATCTTGTATTTGAATTGTTGTAAACTGATTTTAAGAAATTGTAGATTCCCTAAATCTAGGTTTGACTAGATAAAAAAATATTTTGTGTAATTTTCTGCAGTATAACTTCCTAGTTACTACACAGAGTATAAAATTATTTTAAGGAAAATTTTATATTCAGTATAAAAGAAAAACAAGTTATAATGGTGTTTTGGATGATTAAGGAAATTTCTTAAGGAGGTTTTAGTTTTTAGAAAGCTTCTTTTAAGAGCACCCGCAGAAGCACAAACCAAAGAACCTAAGTCTTTTTGTGTCTGTTAGAGGTGTTTACTACAAGTACTTTCAAAATGAGAAAATTAGAACAGTCATTATTTCAAATCCTTTTTCTAACATAATGCAATGAGTGTCAATTAGGCCAAAAGATTACGAACTGGAATTATGTTATGTTAGATTATGTTATGTTAATTATGATTACACAAATAGAGAACAAAACATAGTGGGGCATGTAATTATAAGAAATTAATCAGTACTAGAATGTTTTTCATTTGTATTTTTCTTTATTAAAGAGCAACACACTGTACTTGTTTCCCTTTTGATATTTACATTTTAAATCTTGACCAGCTATAAACAGAGCTTCTCATCAGCTTCTCTCCAAGTTAATAAAACAAAATATGTCTTAATTTGGGGTTTGTCTTGCTACAGAATAACCACAAAGCCCTCCGTCCTAATGGCTTAGAGAACTTTTACTCCTGACTATGATTACGCTGGATACTTCAAAGTATCAACACAACTACAACAAGCTAATGTCCGAGCAACTGGAATGAAAAATTAATTAATAACTTCTGTCCAAAATAAATGCTAATTAAAACTAAATCATATTTCAACTATGCGATACATTTACATACAAGTAAATATGGGACTGGGAGTATGTCTGATACACTAAGATGTTACATTAAGTCATCATATGGACATGTCATGCCAGACAGCAGCGAGAAATGGCATCCTCTTTGAAGTGAATTCAAGAGAAGGGTGTGCGTGTGTTTGTGCGTCCCGATGAATGAGTGAATGAGACAGGTGGGAGAGAATCGTGTTTGTGTATGCGATAGAGCAATGATACTAGGAAATGAGCTTCTATCTTTAGACAGAATAGAGCAGGGGGAAATGTATTTGTATGAGATGTGGTTGGGGGAGAAGTGTTCGAGGAAATGAGGGCGGAATGGGGGTCATGAAGGTGTGCGTGAGGAAGGGGGGCAACCTGTGGTTTCAGTGTAACACTCCCGTTTGGAACGAACCTCAAAGGCATTCCAGCCAGGCCAATGACTATCCTTGCAGAAAAAAGAAAAAAAAAAAGTCATCGTACAGTGACGGGGAGAGAGTCACTGAAGCGATTTCACAAGTTCATTCTGAAACTGTAGCGACCTGTGTGTGTGTGTGGGGGGGTGTTCGAAAGTGGATAATCAACTGGGCTAGGTCCGTGGTTTTACTTCTTGTGCCATTTTCACCCAGTTGATTGTGTGGGTTGTAACCATCCTTTATTAAAAAAATTTTTTTTTTCTTTTCTTACATTAGTCAATACACTTTGCTGTGTTTAAAGTCTGCTTCTTGACATTGCACTTAAGCTTTGAGGCCAATGTTGCAATAGCAAAGGAAACTTCCAGTTTATCATTGTGCAAACTGGCTGTTCAAAACCACTGTTCTCAAACTCAGTCCAAGGGCACAGTCAGTCACAGGATTTTTAAATTTGGTTACAATGGCAGTGACCTTTATTTAGCAATCTTTTTATATTCATTAGGCTGTTTGACCAAACCAAAACAAGCTTTAAATCATTTAGAATCTAAGATCACAGGAATATGTTATATGAATGGAAGGCTCAGGAGAAAAAAAAAAAGTTTTATGGCTTTAATAAATTGCGAAAAATAGGTTATTAAGTGAATTGTTGGATTATGTGAGAGCTCACGGTCTACACCACAACACACTCACATGGAGCCATGTCAAGTTCTCCAGTATGTCAGAAAGACTGATGAGATGGATGGTTATGCAGCTATTTATAAAATAGATAAAAAGAGGCATATTGAGTATTAACCTTTTTCTTCCTCGGTATAAAGTTTGGTATCAATGTGTACAAGAATCAGTTTAGTGGAGCAGGCCAAAGTTTGATGGTAGAATTGTATGTTAGAGAAGATTTGTATAATAATATGGTACCAATTTGTGGAAATGTATTTTTAGGCATGCCAGCCTAGTTACCAGCCTCAGCTTCATAGCTTTGGTAGAAAACAAAAAATGTGAATATTGAATGCCTAACTGACAACAGTTTGACTGAAGAGGAGAGGTCAGGCACATTTTCGGCATCTAGACAGTTATTATACTTAAGCATGACGCATGTTGCTGCTGGTACACATTTAATTTAATACACTGATGATTAATTTACAGGGAAATTACTGCCTATTAAAGTTATAAAATGTAAGGAATTGTGAAGGATATCATACCCAGCAATGATCTCATCAGCCTGCAGGGCAGAAACACTGCTGTCCACAAGATCACTGCGCAAATAGCACTCTGTCAAACACACACGCACACACAATCCATTACATGCTTTTCAGTGACCTTGGGTTTCATTCTTCTGCATAAATGACAAGAATGTCATTACTGACTAACTGCTTCAATCACAGAAGACTAAAGTGACCACTACATTACGCTGTATCCGGTGTCGGCTCTTCAGTTACCCAGGATGCCCTCTGGTTAGAGGGTGCTTTCAGTAAACAGGATTAATTTGAGGTCATTGCTTTGGACGGAAGATAAAAGGGACAAACAAAAATGGAAGTTGCTGTGAACAAACCTGTCTTCACATCTGAGCCAAAGTACACTAGAGCAGCAGGGAAGAGGCTGGCCTGGGAGAGGAGAGGGAAGACAGGAGACACAACAATGTCACTATAAACAGGCGTATTAAAAAAAAAAAACCTTGATCTGGGCACAGACTTAAACAAAGGAAGTTAGCAGGCGTACAGTAAAACAAATGTGAAACAGCTTGAAAACTTAACATCTGGGTATCAATCTCCAGTTAATCATTTTTAAATAAATCAAATAATAAAGTGCTTTGCAAATCTACAATATAAAAGTAAGCTAATATATACACCACAACATGTACTGCTGACTTGTATGAATATGCAAATATAAAATGTCCCCAACACAACATACACCTGCCCCTTTTCCCAATTAGCGCCCTAATGCAGACTACGATGGCTGAATTGCATATCAGAACAAGAGTGGCTTTTCCATGTTATGACACAGTAACACATGCCTGTCCCATGATCAGTCCTACAGCTGGTGAAATTTGCAGGCGAATCTGTTCATTCTTGCAGACAGAACTAAGGCATCTGTTATCACATTGAAATTTCTTTGTGAAACTAAACATCTGTCGAGTGAAAAAGGATTACCCAAGCAGTTGTGTCAGATCATGTAATGACTGCCACTCAAACACATGCACGGTCACTTACAGTTCTTTAAAAAAGCCACACAGAGAAGTATATCATCATACGTTAATGTTACCCGGACTTAAAGGGAGCACATCAATGTGTACAAGAATCGGTGTAGTAAACTAGGTGCACATTTAAATACTGCAATTATATTAAAAAGCTGTTTTTAAAATAAAAATGTAAGATGTTTGTTTGTGGTCTCACATAAGAAAAACAAGAAAGAAGTAAATTAGATAATTATACTTGGTACACACCAGGCTATTCCTAATATAAATCAGTAAATCTTTAACCTAGCATAAGGACAATATAACTCTCTCAAGTGAAAGCATCAACATTGATATTTTGCACTTGATAGTATTTTCTGTATCAAATTTGCTAACTAAAATAAGTCAACAGAGGCTGTAATCATGAAAAATCATTTTCTAGACTTTAAGGCGGCTTGAATCCCCTCAAAATATCTCTCACACACACAAGGATGAAGGCTAAAGCCCTCTGCACCCTGCACTGGCACTATAATGGGTAGAGCTGTGTCCTAATTGCTATTATTAGGGCTCTTTGAGGGGGAAAACAATGTGTTTAAATGGGCTACCAAGCATTCTGTCCCCACAAAGCCACGAATGCCTCCCGTTTGAGCGGTGGAGGGGAGAGAGGGGCTGGTGTGTGTGGGGGGTTGTATCAAAGGCTGCCTGTGATGGGAAACATTCCTTCCGTGACATGACACAGAGTGATTAAAGATTCTGTTGTGTGCCTTTAATGCTTTTAAGTCCTAATAGAGGGTGACAGAGATAGAGACAGAAGAAAAAGAGACAAAGAATTGAGAGAAGGGGACCGAGTATTGTGGAGTGAGAGGGAGAGCAACAAGTGGGTAAAGGGAGTAAAGACGGTACACAAAAACAGGAGCAAGTGAGAAGTAAGAAAGATAAACTGTTTAAGGTGTTCATCCGTAAAGAGATGTACTGTACATATACGTGCGCAGACAAAGCCAATTAAATGTTTTGGGATACTACAAAAGGAGCTCCTGCTTTTTCGGAAGACAAAAACAAGACAGAAAATACACAATAAAGGCAAAAATTTCCTTTCCTATGCCCTGTAATTAGACAAGAAGTCTATATACCATCTGGATACACAAAGAATTACAGAAAGGAAAAAGAGGGAATGCGAAATGTCCTGTGGTTGCTGCGATTTCTCGTACCATGGCTGTTTTGGTTCTTAGCTTGGTTTTGATGGTTCTCCGAGTGCGCGTGTTTGTGGGGGAAGCTCTGTGGGACACACTTGTAGTGGTCAAAAACGGAGGGAGTAAGTTGCTCCTGGGGCAATACTTAGATTCCGGATGTTATTAAAAAAACAGAAAAAAGATTCTACATTAGGCGTGCATGTGTATTTATAGCTGTGTGTAGAGAAGGAGTGAAGTGGCGAGTCCTGATCACTGCTTGGTCTCAAAAGCCATCACAGTGCTGGAATCGAGGAAGCAAGAAGCCACAGAGCCATGGAGAGTTACACACACACACGCACAGACACAAGACTTATTTTAGGAAAGTGAAAGGTTTAGGAAAACTAAATATATTCGAGCTTATCACAAGGTTCTTAAAAAGATATATCTGGCATGGTACTGGTACATGGACTGGAGAATTAACCAGAGACAGAGAAGATACTGGACAATAGAGGAATGACACCTACGAATGGCACAACTACTAAACGAGAGATAACTAGAACCGTTCTTTGCATCAGGATTTCCAGGCAGATACTTTATATACAACTGTCCCAAAACCAGACTCCAGAAAAGAGAGAGGTTGAAAAAGAGGAGGGTTGGGATCAAAGCACCCCCCATATGCCAGTTTCCACCTGGCTAAATGAAAGCCAGCTGAGGTCAGGGCAAACACAGAGAACATTCCGGCCCTTTTCCTTTGAACAGAGAAGAGAGGTGCCTCAAGCCAGCCTGTCCTCTTCCATACTTTTTTTTTTTTTTTACCATATCCACCGCTCCCTCATTCCTGGTCCACTAAGCCTCTGATGCTAACCTAATCCATAAGTCCACTGAAAGGCTGGCTTTGACTCATAGTCTACAGCAGAGCATGAGAGAGAAAAGCAGTAGGCATACCCTGATCTAATACAGAGCATCAACACTGAGGCCAAGGGCAGGTCCCTAAATGCTGGTTTGTATCAGATTTACCAGAAGATCCCATCGCTAATGTATTTTACATTCCTTAAATTTGTGTGATGTTGAATGACAATTGGTTTGTGTCTCTATGTGTTTATGCACCAGATCTGTGTTCTTAAAGTCTGTCGCCATTGCCTCTTTGAAGTTTTGCGTAACTTGGCAACGGCTTGCAGAAAGTTGGCTCGGTCAGAGAAAGGATGAAACCCAGAGCTCTTGGGGTTGCATAAAAAAAAAAAAATTAAAAAAAAAATGATGCATCACAGGATAAAGAGAAAAAAAAGGTTTGCGTGTCGGAGCAATAACTGAACCTAAATTGCGAGTCATCACATAACATGGTGGAGAAGAACCCTTTCACATCTAGCCAAGAACACTCTTGAGGAGGTATAGTCATTGTCAAAGTCTGTAGTCAAGACTTTTTTATGAAGTAAATACAGGCTTTGACAGAAAACTTTGCCAGATCCTTTGGACTTATGAAACAAACATTTACTTGTACCAGTGTGATGGAAAGAGAAATGTATGGAAAAAGAAAGGAACAGCTCATGATCCAAGGCATACCACATCATCTGTCTAACATGGTGGAGACACTGTTATGGCATAAGCATGTATGGCTGCCAATCGAACCGGTTCAAACTGGTGTTTATTGATGACTTGGCTGCTGATAAATGTAGCTTTGCTCAGAGTAAGCCAAATGCTGCAAAACTGACAGGACGGCGCTTCATATTGCAGATGGACAATGACCTAAAACATAGAGTGAAAGTTACCCAAGGCAAGTCAAATGGGCTATTCTTCAACCCGACAGGGCATGCTTTACACTTACTGAAGATATGACTAAAGGCAGAAAAACACACAAACAAGCAGTAGCTGAGGGCAGGTGCAGTTAAGGCCTAGAAAAACATCTCAAAAGAGGAAACTCAGCATGTTGTCCATGTCCATATGTTTCAGACGTCATGCAGTTGTTGATATCCAAGTCATCCGATTAATTAAATGCTATCCATACATTTGTAATTATGCTAGTTTGATCCATTATTTATGAGCTTACCAAAATGGGTGTTTACATGAATATGGCTATAATTCCTGAAATGCCACACTTTTGTCAAACTCATTGAATTAAAGCCTCATCTTTGCGTGGATCTTGAGGGCTGCATTTCAAATTTAATGTGGTGGTGTACAGAGACCAAAAGGTAAAATCAATCAGTCACCTCCCTTATGGTATTGCATGATGGATAGTTATCTGGCTGTTTTTCACAGCATTAAGGACACCATTATTCCTGACTTAATCTCCAATCCCATCTGTAGAAATGCAGCCCCAAACTTACAAGGAACCTCAACCATGCTTCACTGTTACCTTCAGACACTTATCAAAAATATACTTTTTAGTCCTTTGGCAAACAACCAGCGTACTGCTTCAGAGAACCTGCTGCCTTTTTCCTGCACCCCAGTACCTATGGTTTTGTGCAGTTGAAGCCCACTTCTGGCCAGACCCAGGTACTCCCTTCTCTGAAGAAGTCTGGCCAGAACTGGTCTTCATAGAAGAATATTGCCCAAAAGCCATACTTTTGATGTGGAAACAAGGTTAGGGGTTAAGTGACTCAACACAAAACCATTTACCAAATATTGATACAAACAATTAAATTACCTATTTTACCATTTAATCTTATTTTTAATTAATTATTATAATATTTATAATTATTGTTCTTACTGTTATAAAATTTTTGCACAGTACTGTGTATACTCACACACACACACACTGTACATATGCACTACCAGTCAAAAGTGACACACAGAGTAATTCCGTATTCTTTCCTGATTTTTATTTCATTTTACATTGAAAGAGCCAGTTTCATCATAGCATTTGTTGGTTTTGACGATTACACCTCGGCAACTACACATTGCACATTCAATGTTCTTGAGATTTTTTGGGTTGATTGACCTTCATTACTTGTAGAAACAGAATGCAGTGCAGTACAGAATCCACTGACCTTGTTTGAAGTTTCTACAGTGGGTGATGCTTTGGGATGCCATATCATCTGCTGGTGGTTGACTACTTTATGAAGCCCGAAGTCAATGCAGCTGTCTAACAGGAGACTTCACAGAACTTCATGCTTCTGTGTGCTGACAGGCTTTATGGAGATGCCAAAATTCCTTTTCCAGCAGGACTTAGCACCTGGCCACAGTGCCAAATCTACCACTAACCGGTGTGCTGACCATGAGGATACTGTGCTTTACTGGCCTCCCAGCTCACCTAACCTGAACCCCCTAGGAGACTCTCGTCTGTATTGTTTGTTTGGAGGTTTCTCATCTTCCTCTTGACAATACAGCAGAGTTGGAGGCTGCTATCAAAGAAATCTGGACTTCAATAACACTTCAGCAGTGATCACCTCCACCACCATGCCACATTAAAGGCATTTGGCAGATAATCTTATCCAGAGCAACTTACAAAAGTGCCATGTAGTTTTAATCATTGGATAGATCCGTACACTGGGTTACCAGGTTACTAAGTACTATCAGTCAATCGGTGTTGGGATGTTTTTTTAATTTTTTTTTTTTTTTTATGGGGTGGCTGGAGATTCGTACTAAAGAAACAGATATGTCTTAAATCATCGTTTAAAGATTGCCAGAGACGTAGCTAAACAGACATCTAGAGAAAGTTTATTCCACCACTTAGGTGCCAGAACAGAAAAGAGTCTAGATGCACATCTTACTCGAGTCCTGAGAGATGGTGGGACCTGCTGAGCAGTGCTGGAGGATCAGAGGGAACGTGGTGTAGTGCGAGGTGTAACTAAAGCTGAGCGGTAGATGGATGCTGGGCCGTTTTTGGCTTTGTGGGCAAGCATCAGAGTTTTTAATTTGATGCAAGCAGCTACAGGAAGCCAGTGCAGGGAGAGGAGAAGTGGAGCGGTGTGGGAGAACTTGGGGAGGTTGAAAAATCAGACAGAGCTGCACTCTGAATCAGCTGCAAAAACGAATAGTGAACAGAGGAAAACCTGACAGGAGCAAGTTGCAGTAGTCCAGTCTTAAAATAACAAGGGACTGAACAAGCACCTGAGTAGCTTGTGAAGAAAGAAATAGGCTTTTTCTGTTGAAAAGAAGAAATCGACAGGAGCGAGTGAGGTAAGCAAAGTGTGGGGAAAATGACAGTTGATGGTCCAGAGTTACCCCAAGATTGCGATCAGATCACAAGGTTTTTACCACGGAATGAATCACCGGGGTTGAACAGACGTTGCAATTGATGCAATGATTTGTGCTAAAGGAACCCTCACCAAGCAATGAAACTGTGTGTGTGTGTGTGTGTGTGTGTGTGTGTGTATTATTTATATATATATATATATATATATATATATATATATATATATTATTTTTTTTATTTTGTGTGTGTGTAAGTATATGTATGCGTGTACAGACAGACATTTGTGTGCGCGTGCACATAAGTAAATGTTTAAGCTTTAGTTTTGGATAAAAAAAAATACAAAAATAAAAAATAATAATAATAATACAGTACACCCAAATTTACTAATGCCTAAAGTGCACGAGGCCCTTAAACCAGAATTACATGAATAAAAAAAATAAATAAATAAATAAAAATTTAGTAGTCTTGTGTGGAAGCGCTAGGCATATAAAGCATATGGATGCCAAGTATAAAATAAATAACGATTGACACTAAGAACAACAGTCATCTCATGACCACTTAAACAGGTTTAGCTGTCTTTTAGGTGGACAATGTATTGCCAAAGTTACAGTAGAAGCAAGACAAAGACCTTATTAATATTTACACAACCCTTAAATGTGTTCCGAAACTACTGAACAGTCCAAAATTACTTGATAGTCACACTTTAATTACACACAAACCCTAAAACACGCTTTAGCTGATATGCCGATGCTTAGGAATAGCCCCGAGAAGCCCCAGAATTGTAAAATGTCTGATTGCCCGGAGGTCACAACCAGGTGAAAATCTAACCAAAAATTTGTTAAAGACAAGATCTGAACCCGAAGTGAACTCTAGCATGCATGGTAGGAGATGCTTAGCGGGCATGGGAGTCAAATTTTTTATTCATAATGGAAACCAAACCCTTCACACGCGAACATTAATACACGCAAACAGATGTGGTAGGCCTGCATTACAGCACTAAACAAAGTTCAGCACATATCCACTCACAAACACACAATACTCAGAGTCTCACCTGAAATAGAGAAGCGCTGGAGTCATGCAGCAAGGTTTTAGGAGGTGCAGTAACTGATAAGGCAAGAGAACAGAGCCATCTCAGTTGACACAGAAAGCACCAGAAATATTCTAAGATGTAATGATGGTCTCTACTTTGTGCATAACAATGTGTTTATACTCACATAGATAGAATGGGAGATTGGGATCCTGTAGATGAGTCCTTACAAACTGCTTCAGAGCAGCAACTACAAAAATAACTCAGTTCTAATTTCACATCACAAAATGAACTTTTATAAGAAAGCACTACCAGTCAAAACTCTGGACACATTAGACAGCATATATAAAGTTTTCATTTAGAATTTAGGACACGTGGTGAAAAGCTTGGCCTGCCTGTAACCTTAAAAATCTTTAACAATATGACACGGATCTCAAAGCTCGCCCAAAGTGTGTCTGTAAATGCTCCTGCTGAAATACCCTCAGATAACGATTTTTTTCATACCACAAACTCTTTATTTTACTCCTTCCAAATATCCTCTATTTCAGTGACTTTGTAAATAAGCTATTGCTGAGCATGTTTTTTTGTATACACACAGGAGACATATCTGAATATCTAAAATGACTAAAAAGTGAATTTTGCATAATATGTCCTCATTAAATAAATTGTACAGTGTATGCTCTTTCAGAAGATCCAACCTGTTTCTAGTGGTCTAAAAAAGCCCTGGAGGACTTGTCTGTCAGGAAACTGAACTCTCAGGACCACCTGTATTAAAGGAAGATATGCATGAAGTAGCAGAAAAAAGTTAAGTGTTCATTAAATTTAATAAAATGAAATGTATGTAATATGATTAATGTAGCCGTTATAATATCGGTCACATACGGACATGTGCATCTTAAAAAAAATGTGATCCACTAATCCAGGCTTGTGTAAGCAACATTTTTTAGAGAGCCGCAACATGAGCAAGCTAAAGGTCTAAAAGACCCGGGCTCAGAGTATTGGCATAGAGGCTCACCTTAGGATACCTATCCATCTTCTCTTTCTCCTGAGCTTCCCTCAAAGACTGAGTCATCAGAGGGGCCTCCTCCAACACCCTCCTAAAGACACAGACAAAAAACAAACACTGAAATAAAAATGCGCGTGCTGCAAAGACAGAGAAAAAAATGTAAAAACAAAACACTGAAATAAAAATGCATGTGCTGCAAAGACAGAAGAAAACGTAAAAACAATTACAAAGAAATGCATCTGATTACTGATCCAGAGATTGTTAATAATATTCTGAGAATTACAGACCGGCATGTGGGCAGACATGAAAGGGAGACCGCGGCAGACAGAACCTCGTGGTTCCTTAATTTTATGGTTTATAATTAGAGTCAATTAAATGGCAGAAACCATGTCATCAGCCTGTCTGATCCTTCAATGGAGCAACAGCTAACGCGGCATAGTTTAAGCAAAGTGGGTGGAACACCTTGGGGCGCCTAGATCCTACCCAGAACGAATATAATTGCAAATAAGTCAATTAAGGTTAAGTGGAGGTCGCTGCTCGTAGTTGAAGAGCCGCACTCCAATGTTCGAGTAAAAAAGAAAAACATAAGTATGTACATGTGTACAAGAGTGTACTATATGCTAGCTACTCTAGGGCATGAATATGTTCTGTAGATAATGTAAACATTCACTATTAAATTATTTTAATGTACACAATTTATTGATAATTCATATCAAATAGCTCAGAGATATACAAGTTAAGGCATACAAGTTAAGGCATGTACTTAAAAGCAACATTTTGAACAAGTTACAGTAGCACCAGGGCAAAACTCAAGATCCAAATGACATGACACCAGACATTTGTGGTCAATGAAAATTGGGGTCTAATAAAACCTTTTTTTCACCAGACTGTTCCTTTATGAAGTCCATAACCATAAATGACCATAAAAATACATACACACAGGGATACCATCTAATGCAGAACAACAAATACCACCGCAAAAACACAGAGCAGACACAGACATGCACTACACAAAGACAGACAAACAAACACACATCAAAGAGCCGAGACAAAGATGAGGTCTTTGGTCACAGAAGCATGTCTGCTGCGGTAACACTAAAATGGTATTATGCACGCATAGCAAACAAAAAACATGCAACACACACACAAACAAACAGAGACATACACATATCTCTGATAGCCTGCATGGAGACAAGCTCATTTAAAAAAAAAAAAAAAAAAAACCTAAAGGATAAGGAAGGGATGGAGAAAGATGTTTTTGTAGCGTACCGCTTTCTGTGTATAAGTGAGGTTGGAAGGCAGTAATTTGGAGCCAGAATAACTCTCCTGTTTCCAAATGAAAGCCTGCCTGAAGAGTAGAGCATGCATGGGTGGGAGGGCAAAGGTCACCAAACCACGAGAGCGCACGCCTCTCTCTGCCCCCGTCTCCTGAGTTTGTGCATCTCTCAATCGCTCCAATCAATCATGTTCAAAGCATTTACAGTATTATAATAAAACTAATAGGGAATCATCAGAAGGTAGAGAAAAATTAAGTTAAAAAAAAAAAAAACGCCTGCTGTAACCTAAGCGCACAACATTCTGATCTACTCTAATCTCATTGTCCTAATTAACTGCTTTAATTAACCAGTAAGTGCTACAAGTCAAACCAAGGGGTGTTCAAGTCAAACTGGGCCTTTTGATTGTGCAGAATAACAGAACACAGTTATGAGAGTAAAAAATATACATTATATTTTTCCATATAATCCTCTGCTACACTAATGCACTTATTTCAGTGTTTCACTAGTGCTTAGATACCATCAAAGTAGAACAAGGTAGTTTGATTAGACTGCCTGCTTCACGTCTGAAACGCTGGCCTATCCCAGGAACTCCTTTAATGGCCAAAAAATGTGAAAATAGCTTGGAGCGTGGTCAAGGACTGAGCTAAGTTTCTGTAATGTGCAAGTGTTGTTTGAGTGATTGCATGTAATGTTTCCACAAACAGACACGTCTCTTCCTCAAGCTGACAAGCTATCCATCGATTTTCAAGGTGTTCCATTTGCTAAATATTCAAGGGAACGACTGCATTGTGCTCCGAGCCACCTCGTCTGGGATAGTCATTCACGGACATGCGGCCTTCTTTAAAATATTTGGTCCGTTCACATGTTTTACTGTGGCTATGAGTCTCATCACTGTTCTGTAAATGTCCATAAATGTAAATGGTTCATGCATTCATTCAAGAAAACTTTCATCACAAACACACATTTGGCTTGAACACCCCTCATATGTCCCTCTTGAATGTACTACACACAGTTTAGTCAAGATGAAATGAACCAGCTAGCCAGACTTAAATAATATCTTGAAAGTGATATATGAATAGAAAAAAAACAACTCTAGGAACTGACTTTTTGTCCAGGGTGCAAACATCATGTTCTACATCACGTTCTTACAAACAATTAATGACTGAGCTATTCAGGAATTTGTTTGGGTCTGTATTAGTGCATTTAACTAGCTTTTACATAACATCATACTTTCTTGAAGTAGCTTTTTTAGCGTAAATAGTTAGGTTTCCAGGGAACCAAAATTGGAGCTGCACAGCACATAAAAGCTTTATTTGCATCTTGGGTGGGCTAATGAATGTATGATTTGTATGATTTGTCCACAAACAGAAAGGTATATAAATATATGGAATCTCTGCTTGGTGCTTATTATAATGCAGCATTTTTGTACTTTTGAATTTTGAATTCGTCTAGCAAAATATTTTAACCCTTTAAAAGCGTATGATGCAGTATTTCTCCTTTATTATTATTTTTTTAGCAATTTCTACCACCGTAAAATTCATGAAAATGTAGTTCAGCATTGAATGTGTACCACTTAAAGAGGACAATAACAATTTCTCACTTTGACTTTCAAATTAACAATTAAAATGTGCATGCCAATATTCATATATATATATATATATATATATATATATATATATATATTATATAATGTGATAAAACATAAAATGTGGGCCCTTTACCAGCTCCTCATCTCACTGAACACACCTCTCACTCTTCAGCTGAGCAAACCTCTTCCTGACATCGTCCACCGTCACCTCAAAGAACTCGTCTGGCAGCTCCTTCTCATCATGCTGCCGCTGCGTTGTTGAGTCCAGGTCGAAGACAAGTGGTTCCCTGTCCACAGGCTGCAGTATTAAATAGGTAGACGGTAAGCAGACTTAATTATCCGTTCAACAAGAATTCATTAAAATCACCCTAAACGCATCAAATGTGTCTTTTTATTATTAAATTCTATCAGCAGGAGCTAAAAGGTTATTAGAAAATATTGGTGTTGAATATGTGACGAGAAAATTATGATGTCATGCCGTTATTGTGTCATAAAATACAACGCCCTATCAGGTTGTAATACTTAAAGACCATGCAGGAACAGAACTTTGGAATGTACACCACTGTGCAAAAGTCTTGAGCCCCCTCTTATTACTTCAGATTTTGCATCTAAAGCGCTGGAAATTCATGTGCTGTTAATGTGGTGCTTTAAGCTTCCTAAAAAAATTTTAAGCTCTCATTTGGTAATTTTTTTGTCTATCAATTTCAATCCAGTCCCTGTACCTAAGCAGTATCAGAGGAATCTTTTTTGTTTGTTAACCCACACAGTGACCTATGGATCACTAAAAAACATTTAACTCAAGGCATGAATCATTGAGAAACTTAGTATTATTCATTAGTATATTGGTGATAGTGGTTGAGACAGACAAGAGAGAAAATAAGGTTGCTGTTTAACCTGTTACATAAACAACCAATTTTTTAATTGTATTTATGCACTTTGCAGCCTGTCATAGTAAAATTTGTTCACATCTTTTTACCTTACTCTTCATAAACTTGCACAGTAAACTTTTTACAGACTTTTGCACAGTAAAAGTCGTAGTGCTGCGTTAACTGAAGTTCTGATATGAAAGTGTGTATGTGAGTTTAACAGCATGAACACTCCAGATAACTGCATTTTCACAAGCTTCCAAGCTTCCAAGCTGTTATGCCTGCCAAATATCCCTGTATTACCTCTAGATATTCCTCTGCCTCCTCTGAATCCTTTGCTCTGCATGTGGCACTAGAAGATCGCTGAAAATCAAAGAGAGAGAGAAAAAAAAAGATCAAAAGGGCAGCATAAAACAGTGAATGAGAAACACTAAAATGCTTTCCAACACTGGACCACATCCTTCTGTTCTGGACAGAGGAGTGACAGTACCACTATTTACTATAGATTTAACTGGGTGAAAAGAGAAAGAAAAAAGGAAAGAAAGAGATACAAATGCCCCATGTGACTGGAAGAGTCAGATTGTTCGTAAAGATTTGCCTCGATGCCCGTGCGTGTAGAATCATGTGCATGTTTGCTTATGTATGACGATATCTTCCTTTTTCTAAGGTATGTGTGAATAGACACAACAGCCACAAATGGAGCTTCCATCAGAGCGCTACTTCAAAGTCATTACAAGCGCAGGAGTTTTAAAGTGGAGAGAGGAAAGAAAAAAAGAAAGAAAAAAAAAAAAAAACACATACATTAGCAATCAAGCAACCCTCCAAAAAAAAAAAAAAAAAAAACGAATAGAATGAGGATATGAAATAATAATAATCATTCTGACAATACAATCTGAAAGAAATCAATCTATTTTATAAAAAGGAGTCTAATTATGCAGACAGGCATCTGTTAAAGGAAGTAGTGGTTAAGTTTTTTTAAACAAGATAAAAAAAGCTTTTAGTTGCGAATAGGGGTGAGTGATGTGACAACATGATAATGTTATCTAAAAAACATTCTTTTCTAAAAGTATTGTGCAAAAACAAAAGAAGTTAGACCAACTAGTTTTAAATCTATTTTATGAATAAAAGACAATGCAACCACCTATCTTAAGGAGATCACACATTATCAAACTCTGATGATGACAAAGCTATCATACAGTGGAATTGAGTGAAAGGCATGATGTTACTCCATTCCCTGTTCGAGGAAATAAACCTTACAAATCCCTAATAGGAAGAGCTTTGTGCTCTTTGCCCGTTTGAATCCTACCTGGACTTCATGGCTAGGTTTGGCCTTCTTGGCTTTTGGAGGCCCACTGGAGAGCGGTGAGGAAGAAGGCAACGCTGGTGAAGGCCACTCTCTCTGTTCATCACCTCCAGAACTACCAAGTCTCTGGCCACCACCACAGAAAGGCACGAAGTTGCTGGGCGTGGCTGAATCGGAATGAAATTTGTGAGAAGGTCCTGCTTGCTCTTCATCCACCCGTGGCACGGAACTGGCCTCGTGAGGCATCTGAGTACCATCTTGCCTGATTTTGGGCCGCACAACTTGCTGTTGGTCTTGAGACAGCTCTGCCTGTTCCTGTTGTACAGGAAGTGCTTGGCACAATTGGGCAGAAGCTTTAGGGGTCTGTGAGGGTGCACTAGGAGTTTCTGTGGGCACTGGGGCAGGTGTGGGCTCATCTGGCAGATGAGAGGGCTTGGGGTTAACAGCAGGAGAAGGCTGGGATGCGGGGGCAGCCGTGTCAGTTGGTGTAGCAGCTGTCTCCATGGGCTCTGTGCTCCCTGAAGTGTTACTGGCTTTCAGTACATACCTAAGAGAAGAAAGAAGTTTCAGCTTCAGCAATCCAAAGATGACAACTCCACCTGGCCACCCTGAAATGTCTTCTAGGTACGAGATGTTAGCAACATCTCACACCCAAGTGTGATGCATTCTGCAGGTACTGTTTTACTACATACCAGAAAACAGCTATTATGTACAAGGTATTCTTGCCCCCATTTATATAACCAAACCCCTGGCCAGGAATATAATCAATAATAACAGTGAGGCCCTAAAGTTGATTATATTTAAATAACAGCCATGTTGTGGTGCTCTATTGTTCTTATACTGATTCTTATATTGATGAATGACATTAACACAATGACAGATTGTACCTTTCAACCATACATAGCTCTCCTTTCATAAACTTCTGCCACTCATTATGTACCCTAATCTACATTGACTTTCATGATCTCAGTCTTGCATCACACTTTTTGCACTGCTGTTACATTTAATTGCTGTCTCAGTATTTGTACAACTCAATTTGCACTAATGTATCCGCTGATTATGCATCATCATTCACCTATATTTTGCTCATAATCATCTTATTTTATTTAATTTTTTTACATATTTTTCTTTGTACACTACATTGTACTTTATTTTTCTTTAAGTCATTTTAATTAAAGCATGGTTTGATGATCTTGCATGAGTTCAACTTATGTCTATTATATTACTATCCTAGCCACTGGGATCAATAAAGTATTTATTAAATTTTTAAACATTTTATATCAGACCAACTGTGAAACAAGCAAGTTTCTGCTAGAAATTATAACAGCTACAAAAAGCCAAACTCATGCACTAATTAAAACCAATATATTTAACTACCATTATAAGATCTGGGTTCATTAAAAATTTCAACACCTTATGACCATTTATAATCGGCCCTATGGTCTTAAATCACTGCTGGGTTTACAGATGGATGAGCGATCTAAAATGGCAGGATCTGCTAAAACAGCCAACTGCCAACATTTCCAATTAACATTACACTAATAACCTCATTCTAATTATCTTGTGGGCTCTGACCTCAGTATGGCATTGCCTCCAGTCAAGCCCAGAGACCTCAGAGTGGTCCTCCTAAGAGCCTCCTCTCCACTGACCTGCAAATGACCACACAGACACACACACGCGCACCAGTATCTCATCACATACTAATAAAATCCATCATCAGATTGAAAAAAAAGAAGGATTAAAAGAAGATAAAAGTCAAAGTAAAGGATCTTACCTCATCTCTCATGTAAACGCAGACTGGTGTGGCTCCTTGCACTTCCAATTCTGATATTCTGTTGGGTATAGAGACACATAAAGATGCATAACTATATCAGATTTACAAACCATCATCTATAAATTAGAAAGAAAAAGTGAATCTCTGTCACACTGTAGCCTATTTTTGATTTGGAGTAAAGCATCAAACAGCTCATGCATGACTAAGATTACATGTTCAAGTCCCCTGGGCCATTACTTTTTTGATGAAAGAAGAAAAAAAAAAAACAGCAAAAGAAACACTCAATTTGTTCCCCTCTCATTGCCGTCCTCTAAATTCCAAGACTGGAAGCTTCAGTGGAAAAAAAAGGAGAGAATTAAGTTGTAATGATGTCAGTGATGAAAAGCAGGCAGACAGACGAGAGAACACACTGGCTGGCAGCCAGTCCACTACAGCCAAACAAGAGCGAGACTTCAGAACAGGTGCCAAGCAACCTAGCGGCATGGGTGAGGTCTGCTGAGAAAAAGGGTGTGGCCTGAGATCAATGGCAGGGGTTTCGACTGCTGTTGGAGAAGAAACGTATGCGGTATTCACAGTTCACACAACATGGCACAAATCAAAAAACCACAGCAAAGGCACATCAAGGTTGCTGTTGATGCTGCTGATGACAAGGTCGTTCCCCATGGCCTTTGAAAATATAGACAGAAAAAAAAAAAATCACAAAAAATTTGGATTTACATGAAGTTTCCAGTTTATTAGTTAAGAAGTCTGTTCACCTAATAAACTGGTAACTCACAAATACAGTGTTTGCAGGTTATAAGGTTTACTGGTCTACTGCTTTGGAAAGCATTTTGCTGGTTAAAAAAAAAAGGGTTCAATTGTTTCCCGAGAGCAAGGAAAAAGTTTACATGCACCTTTTTGTTTTATTTAACTCCAGAAAAAAAAAATGTTACCTAAAGCAATTTACCAAAAATTGTGCACGTAATATTTTCTGTTGAACACATCTGATCAGAATAAATAAAAAAAGTACCCTTTTTTTGGAATGATTTTGACTTAGATCTTTGCTTTATCCTGATAAACACGGTTAACTAGTGTTTAGTTATATAGTTAATGAAAAAGTCAAACATACCCTGCCTTACGAACTTTTTTCAGTTCCCATGACAAGAATGTCACAACTTGCAAGCAAGGAAAATCGAGTTGCAATGAAAGCACAAACCAAATAACAGCTAATATCAAAGTAATAACATAGAGCTTAAGGAGGGGGGTTAATATCAGAGAGTTAAAAACATTGGCACAACGTTCAACTAGTCTAGAGTACATGTTGATTGGCTCAACTGCCATTTTTACTGTGGGAGAGAAAGGAAACTGCTCTTTTGGCCTGTTTTTGAGAAAGAACCCAGATGTTGAAATGAACAGCACCTATGCAAAACACAAGAAAACTTCAAAAGGTATGCTTAAAGTTCTTTTTGTAACTTCAACCGCTATTAAAAAAAAGCTTTAAAATTCTGCACCAGAGCCCACTTTGAGATTCACTGCATTAGAGGAAGCATTCAACAGAAATATAAAGTTTATGTGACTAATAAACCCGTCCTGATGGGAGTGGTACCTTCCAGGATAACCCCGCCCCACATCCACAGGATACACTAAATGAATAAGGTAATATTTTATAAATCATACACTATGGTCATCAATGGACCCAATTTAACATCTATGAGAATTTTAGGATCAAGTTTTTTTTTTTTTTTTTTTTTTAATATAACCATCATAAAAACACCCACTGAGAAAAACATATTTTTGGCAGACTAGTGTCCATCAATTTATCAGACTTGTAAAATCTGTGCCAAAGAACACTGTAGGTGTTCTGATGACTCATGGTGGTCTAACATCTTACAAACTCACTTTATATACACATAGGTTACAAATTAAATGTTGATTTTCCTTTAATCCGTAATCCTAAAAATCACACACCTGGTTTTGGGGAAGTGGTTGAGCAGATCCCATAAGTTTTGGCTGCTAGGGAAAGATCCCTGTAGACGAGATCCATCCTCCAATTGGAGTGCAATCCGAACCTGTGTACAAAAATCATAAACAAATCAGGTAATCATCTGAACAAATGAAAGTTTACATGGTGTTATGAATAAACCATATGGAAAAAAAAAATATTGCAATATATTTTTTCCAGATTTCCTCTCTAATTTAGTCGTGTCCATTTCCTCCCTATCACTACGGGGCTCCCACATTACTACTACCACCCAGTCAGGAGTGCCGAAGACTATCACGTGTCTCCTCCGAACCACATGACGCCAGCCTAGGGCTGGGCGATAAAACGATAACGATATGTATTGCGATAGACACGTGATCGATATCAATAAAAAATGTGTTCGATAAAACGTTCGATAATTTATATTCTTTGGCGGAAGTAAACAGAGGTCGCGAAGCTAGTTTGGTTGCTGTCATGCGCACTCGCTCCGCGACCGGCACTAGGACCCTGAAATAGTACGGTCGCAATTCAGGAAGTATAAAAGGAGACAAGATGGCGCTTCACATTGCTCAGTCATTGAGTCTGTCCATGCAGTTTCCAACGCTTCGCCGAATCTTATGTGATTTTGGGTCCAATTCCTGATTAAGTGTGTGTTGCTAGATCGCGGTGTTAGCTTCTCCGCTTTATTTTGTTGCTTCTCGCAGCAGCGCAACAGCCTGTCAATTCATGCCCATGCGGTGATGAGAAAGACAAACGAGTCGATGCATGTCCATTTTTTTATTTTCTGCGTTTTCAGGCGATATTACAAACTTCCGGGTGAATTCCGTACTTAAATCAAACCAAAAACTACTAAAAGAAAACAGGTTCAGGCTCTATATTCCAGCTCATCTCACATTTCCGCGTTCACGCACATTGGACTGCATTACCCACAAAGCATTGCCCGCACTGGACTACACTCCCGTAAACAGCTGTCGTAAAATCAACCTCTCTCCCGCAACAGCGGGTATAATTGTGTAAACTCTTGCTCTCGCCGTGAAAGAGTTCTTACAATGACTCGCGTGGTTATCCTGCCTGTTCGCGCTATTTCCGCGTTTGGATTTACCGTCCACGCTACAAGGGCTAACTGCTAGTCTTCTGGTCCGCTTCCGGTTGCCTGTGACAGTTGCATTAACAAAGGCACTCGCTCTCTGGTAACCTAGCAACGTTGGGAGTGATACAATACATGATTGACGTTAGTGTATCACGTTTGGTTGCGCCATGTCGTTGTCTCATGCTGTTCTGCTAAATTCCTCTTCAAAATCAGAAAATGCACTTTGCACTATTTTATTACACTTTATTAAGCATTTCTTACATTTTCTTTCATTTTGCGCCTTAAAATGAAAGTGTTAAGAGATAATTGTTAAGTGTTCATTGTGACTTTAGACTTATGTTTACATTTTAATTATTTGAGTTTTCCATGGTCATTGACATTTCTGTCTAAATAACTGAGGGGACTATGATCAGAGGAAGGTTAAGTTTAAAATAAAAATGTTTAAATGTAATATATTTTTCTCCTGGTCCTTATTTTAAATGGGTCATAAAAATATTAATAATTATCGATATCGACCGATATGAAACACTGATATCGTGATACAGTTTTCAGCCATATCGCCCAGCCCTACGCCAGCCAACCACATCTTTTCAAACTGCTAGCTCACGCACCGTTGGGAGTGGCGTAACACTCGGAGGACAAAGCTACCCGCACCTTCCGCTTGTGCCCTTGACACCCTCTGATTAGCTGTAGATTAACGTGAGAGCACTAAATACCTCTCATCCCTCCCCTCTCAGAGAGCTCGGCCAATCAGCTCTCTCTAGATCTCCGGGTGCGAGAGGTTACAGCATCACAGAAAATGAACTCGCGATCTACACATGATTGCTTGATCAGATGAGTGCTTTCAGATTAAGTTCTAACCTAAAGCCAACACATCACATCATATATATCAATCCTGATACATTAACGAAATGTTCAGCAAATACACAAGTGCCACAAAGTCAGAGATGATATGCCATACTTCCTCCACAGCACATGAATCAAAAACTGACTTGTGTGTTTTCACAGCATAACACTTGGCTTTAGAGTTTTAACTGTCCAGTTGCCCTTTAGAGAATATATCCAAGATCTCAGAAAACTCACATTCTGACAACCGTGATTTTGACATAATCAGCTTTTTTGTTCGGGTACGCTTTCATGATTTCTATACTAACAGTTTGGTTCTGTGGGACCTGCATTTTGACTGCTCCACATAAATGTGGTAACAATGACATGAAGACATGATCTGCGAGAAAATGTGATTCGCAGGGATTTATTTAAAGTAAATGTAATTTGCAGTCAGTGATAAAGCTGTTCTTTTACGGTTTTTGACATGGGATGTTTTGTAGTCAGATAAGATTTGCAGAGGTTTTTTTTCTTATTAGCTTTAAGGCAGAGGAAATAAAGAGCAGCTGGTGAAAGAATTGCTGTTTATAACTGCTATAACATAAGTGATAACAGGGACTAACGTTTCTTATGGACTTTACACAACTGTGAAATGATAAAAATTATTGTTGGTCTTGGCAAATTGCTGTGGTATAAAAAGAATAAACAGCTTCAGGAAGTGCTGTTAGAAGAAAACAATCAACACCTTGATTGTAACAGGAACTCTGCTGTGCTGTGTTGGATTAATCATACTATCACAACAGTGATTATTTTTCTATAATAGCATGCTGTTGGGTTTGATTCCTTATATAACAACATGTTTAGAGCTAAGGAATAGAACCCAAATGTGCAATAGGGCCAAGAGCGAACACTCCATGAAAGCCACAGATAAATGCAGATCCTGGTCAGTGGAACAAAGCCAGTGTTTATACGCAGCATGAGTTGCCCTGATGTAATGATTCAGCGCTGGGTAAATGTACCACAACCGCACTTGGACATGAATGAACATTTCTTCCCTGTCTTACATCCCGTAAACATGAGTGAGAGGGGTGGTGTTGAGCATTAGTGGTTAGCGCTATTCCCAACAGCCACAGTCACCCTGGCCAGCGATCATTTCCCCTTGATCCTTCGCTCACAGATTAGGGAAGATGGAGCGCGTAAGAGACAGATTCTGGTCTGCTTTCATCCTCCGTTCCAGAAACAAGCACGCGCGCACACAAAGTCTGCTTCTCTCGATCCTCTGCTTATAAACACATTCTTCTGCATCAATAAACCAGAACTGATGGCAGGTACACATGCAGGCAGCATATGAACAATTGTGTCCATCGGTGCCTTCACAGGCCAGCCAAACACATGTTTTAGCCATGGAGCGTGAACCTGGCCACCATTTTAAACAGTCGTCGCTCTCTGTTTTGACTGTGGGTGGCCCAGCCGGCACACATGGATGACAGAGGCTAAGGAAGGCTGCCGCAGATTGACGACGTCATTAACCTTGGCCTCGGTCTTGACCTCAATTTCCGCACTTCCGAAGTCATCGAGCGCCGAGATAAAAGTTCTTCCAACATGCCAGCGACACTTATCACGCCCTCAAACATCTCAGACATGTGAATAAACATTCTATACAAGTTTAAAGTCATAATTTATTTGTTTAAGTTATTTAAAACCACCATAAACAAGCAGCAAAGATGAAACAGCAAAGAAAAAAAGACAGATTAAGTAATGGCGGCAGAGTGGTGTAAACAAAACAGACTTGTATGAAAACTCGGACGTGGGACTGGGAGGGAAAAATGAAACAATAACTTGAAAAAAGCCTCTAAATTCTTAATGTTTAATTAGCACACATTCTAAAATGCACAAAATCTATACAAGATATCTTAAAAGTCTTTCATAAACTTCCTTGATTACACCGCCACTCGCCCTAATGATGCGACCAATAGTTCTGGACAATTTTATACCACGCTTCAACTGAATTAATACGATTTATCTAGAGGTCATGGCCTAGCATCGTATTTCTTACAATGATCCAAATAATCTTTTAAAGTTGTTTTTAAAGAATCAAAGTCGAGTAATTTTGCAGCCCTTCATACTCGAATAATACACAAATGTTTGTTGCAATGAACAGTTCACTTATTATGAAACTTAGGAGTGTCGGTTATGTGTTCTGCTTTTACATGAAGAACAATAGGCCATCTGCTTTTATGACCAGTCGCTTTTATACGGCTTTTATTCGTCCTAGTGTTTAACCAACTCATATTACATAACAAGGTGATGCTATTGGTATGAGTAAGTCCTTTTTCCCTAAAGGTTTAAGATGTGGTTTCAGTAAACAATATATTTTCATAATGCATTGCAAGTTTTTAAAGTTTGGTTTTAAAATTTAAAAGATTCAAATACACCACAAATAATTAGTGGACAAATTCTTGCCTGTAGTGCCTTTGCTTTAGTCTGTTATTCAACTTTTGCTGTATTGCCTCCCCAATACCCTTCAACTTTGTTTTTTAAACCCCTTCAAGTGGCTTTGCTGTCTGCCAGGCCACTATAATAAATAAGATGCTGTTCTTAATGACTTGACTGGATTAATTTATTCATACATCCATCTTTCAGTAAGTGTTTTATCCTGGTCAGGTCCTCATTAGATCAGAAGCTTTCAAAACTCTTTCAGTTTTTCACACTTAATTGTACAACAGATTTCATTTAAACTGCTTACATTTACTTTTTAGTCCGTCGAGAGACACACAATGAACTCATTTATTAAAAATCAAACCTTTTCTTTTAGCGCCAAACCCCTTTTATTTCATACTTTAAAGCAGTTAGAGCTCCATGACTTCTTGGGAAATTAGTCAAAAGAATTGAAAACCTGGATTTGGGAAAGTACTGCCATTTCTCCTGGCACATCCTTTCGAATGATTTGATCTCTCAAGTTCAACCCAGTTTAATGAGGGGAATCTATGAACTGCCTTCATAGGAGATCCGTGGACCTGAAGAAGTTGAAATCTGGACTTAGGCTGGGCCTCAGTAATAATATTCACAGACTTCCCAGACACTTTAGAGCTATATTTACTGTACGTTTTGGATTGTTGTCATGCGGAAATATGAACCTTCATCAAAGTGTAAGGTAGTGTATCTTCAGAAGCAGTTTTCTTTTTTCCACGGATCACGGTCTGTTTATCATTTCATTAATCCTTCCCTGGATTCTGACCACTCAACCTGTCCATGCTGCTAAGAAGCTGCCAAATAGCACAATGCTGCCAACACCATGCTTCAGCATAGGGATGTCATGGGCCAGTTGATTAGCAGTGTCTGGCTTTTGTCAGGGATTCAAGCCTCATCAGAGCAAAGAATCCTGTTCCTCATGCCTTCTCATTTTCCTTTAAATGCCTGCCATATGCCTTTCCTCAAGAAATGGCTTCCGTCTGGAGATTCTTCAATAAAGGCATGATTAATGGAGTTTTTCTAAGATGGCTGTCTTTTTGGTAGCTTCTCCACTGCTATAAAGGACATCTAAAGCTCGATTATAGTACCGATTGAGCTCTTAATCACCTTCCTGACCAAGGCCCTTCTAATCTGGTTTAGGAGTTTAAATATGCTTTTGGGTGAGAACTGGTTGTCCAAACTTTACTTCACAATAGGAGAGCTTTACAAATGTCCTGGATTTGTCTCTCCAAGTAATTTAATTATGGAGGTCAAATAAGAGTTTCTTAGGACCTCAGGGATTCATGGTATGGTTTTTGAATGAACAGATCAAATATCTGTCTTGAACTGGTATTGGCCTGGAACTCACCAATCCACTTTTGTATGTTGTGAACGAGCTTGGAGATACCCAACATCTGATTTATTTATTTTATCATAACCTCTTAAGTAACTTAAAGGGAACAATAACAATCCTCCTGCAACACTCTCTAAACAGCTGGTAAAGTGAGGGGGAAACTATTGGTACTGCACACTCTTGGAGCTCTAATTTTGAGTTCTACCAAATCCTCTTTATAGTTGAGTACTTGAGTAAACAATCCATTACTACATGTTTTGAGCTTTATTAAACTCAGATCTAATAAGAACTCTTCGCTCAAACACTGGTGCTGGACAAACATCCATTAACCCTCACCCATAATCAAAAAGGCTTGAAGTAATTAGTTTCTTCCAAAAACAAGCAATCAGCTGCAACCAATATGAGGTCTTGTCAGAGAGACAGGGGCGTGTTAACGAAACCTGCTTGGCAGATGTGCCCACCTCAGGCCAGTTCAAAGATGGCACTTTGTGACACAAACCAGAGGAAGGAGAAAAAGTCTGTTTATAGACTGCTTTAAGACTTGAAAAAGACGCCATGGCCATCTCGTATCCGACGAGACACAGCCACATGGCCCTGTAATGCGGACGCTTGATTATGCCAGCGCACAAACAGAAACTAAGCGAGAGGTGTATGAGTGTATGTGGTTAGGAAAAATGCATGTAAATGTTCAAAGCAGACAAATAAATGTTTTGGACCACAGAATCAAACAAGGCGCTGATTATTTTTATGACCCATGTTGTAGCAATAAGTGGGAGCACACGTTATGTTCTGGACACCGGGAGAGCTACGTAAATCAATCACACAGCACCACAGGTTTTAAGCACTTTCTCTCACGAATAAGCCCAAAATACAGGACACCACACACTCTCCTTAAGTCATTTAATTTGTGCCAGCACTACAATCTGCATGATGGAATGAGGCAAAGACGCATTCTTCTGTGCATGCAGTCTCGTGTCGGCATGTGCAAAATTTTTAACTAAATTACACTACCTTTCCCACAACACACAATGAACTCTAATTGGAACCTTAAATACAGCTTCATTGTAATTCATAAAATAAATGAGCTTCATGTCAATGTTTTGGGCAGTTAGACTTTTAGATCATATTGCGGATCACTGTGTCTGCCAAATTAAACAACTAACTGAGAATACAATCAGAAATATTATTACATTAAAAACCGTAAAATAGGAACATTTCATGTTTCTATTAAGAAAGGTATCAGGTTCTTGCTTGCAAGATTTCAAATGCTGATGGTGCCAAAGGCATCTTTCCTGATGCCCGCGGTAACAATGGCCACTCATCGGCATCTGAGTGGCTATTGAGCATGTATGTGAAGCAATTCAGACAGCATTTATGCTGTTGGCTGGCTTTGTGTCTTGGACAAACTAAATGTTAGCCTCCACCCTTTTTGGTTTGCCCTGATGGCACAGATGTACAGGTCCTTCTCAAACAATTAGCATATTGTGATAAAGTTCATTATTTTCTGTAATGTAATGATAAACATTAGACTTTCATACATTTCAGATTCGTTACACACAACTAAAGTAGTTCAAGCCTTTTAATTGTTTTAATAGTGATGATTTTGGCATACAGCTCATGAAAACCCAAAATTCCTATCTCAAAAAATTAGCATATTTCATCCGACCAATAAAAGTGTTTTTAATACAAAAAAAAAAGTCAACCTTCAAATAATTATGTTCAGTTATGCACTCAATACTTGGTCGGGAACCCTTTTGCAGAAATGACTGCTTCAATGCGGCATGGCATGGAGGCAATCAGCTTGTGGCACTGCTGAGGTGTTATGGAGGCCCAGGATGCTTCGATAGCGGCCTTAAGCTCATCCAGAGTGTTGGGTCTTGCGTCTTTCTCTTCACAATATCCCACAGATTCTCTATGGGGTTCAGGTCAGGAGAGTTGGCAGGCCAATTGAGCACAGTAATACCATGGTCAGTAAACCACTTACCAGTGGTTTGGCACTGTGAGCAGGTGCCAGATCGTGCTGAAAAATTAAATCAAATTAAATCTTCATCTCCATAAAGCTTTTCAGCAGATGGACGCATGAAGTGCTCCAAAATCTCCTGATAGCTAGCTGCATTGACCCTGCCCTTGATAAAACACAACACCAGCAGCTGACATGGCACCCCAGACCATCACTGACTGTGGGTACATGATACTGGCATTTCCCTCTCCCCAGTCTTCCTCCAGACTCTGGCACTTGATTTCCAAATGACATGCAAAATTTGCTTTCATCCGAAAAAAGTACTTTGAACCACTGAGCAACAGAGTCTAGTGCTGCTTCTCTGTAGCCTAAGTCAGGCGCTTCTGCCGCTGTTTCTGGTTCAAAAGTGGCTTGACCTGGGAAATGCGGCCCATTTCCTGCACACGCCTGTACACGGTCGCTCTGGATGTTTCTACTCCAGACTCAGTCCACCTCTTCCGCAGGTCCGGCAAGGTCTGGAATCGGTCCTTCTCCACAATCTTCCTCAGGGTCCGGTCACCTCTTCTCTTTGTGCAGCGATTTCTGCCACACGTTTTTCTTCCCACAGACTTCCCACTGAGGTGCCGTGATACAGCACTCTGGGAACAGCCTATTTGTTCAGAAATTTCTTTGTGTCTTACCCTCTTGCTTGAGGGTGTCAATGATGGCCTTCTGGACAGCAGTCAGGTCGGCAGTCTTACCCATGATTGCGGTTTTGAGTAATGAACCAGGCTGGGAGTTTTTAAAAGCCTCAGGAATCTTTTGCAGGTGTTTAGAGTTAATTAGTTGATTCAGATGATTAGGTTAATAGCTTGTTTAGAGAACCTTTTCATGATATGCAAATTTTTTAAAATAGGAATTTGGGGTTTTCATGAGCTGTATGCCAAAATCATCAATATTAAAATAATTAAAAGGCTTGAACTACTTCAGTTGTGTGTAATGAATCTAAAATATATGAAAGTCTAATGTTTATCAGTACATTACAGAAAATAATGAACTTTATCACAGTATGCTAATTTTTTGAGAAGGACCTGTATGTACAATGAGGAAAAAAAGTATTTAGTCAGCCACCAATTGTGCAATTTCTTTCTCCTAAAAAGATGAGAGGGGCCTGTAATTTTCCTCATAGGTACAGTATACCTCAACTATGACAAAATAAGAAAAAAAAATCGAAGGAAAAAAAAGGATTTTTAAGGAATTTGCTAATTATGGTGAAAAATAAGTATTTGGTTATTAAAATTTCATCTGAATACCGTTACATACCCTTTGTTAGCAATGACAGATATCAAATGTTTTCTCTAAGTCTTCACAAGGTTTTCACGCACTGTTGCTCGTATTTTGGCCCATTCCTCCATGCACATCTCCTCTAGAGCAGTGATGTTTTGGGGCTGTCGCTGGGCAACATGAACTTTCAAATCCCTCCAAAGATTTTCTATGGGGTTGACATCTGGAGACTGGCTAGGCCACTCCAGGACCTTGAAATTCTTCTTACGAAGCCATTTCTTAGTTGCCCGGGCGGTGTGTTTAGGATCATTGTCATGCTGAAAGACCCAGCCACGTTTCATCTTCAATGCTCTGCTGATGGAAGGAGGTTTTCACTCAAAATCACACGATACATGGCCCCATTCATTCTTTCCTTTACACAGATCAGTCGTCCTGGTCCCTTCGCAGAAGAAAACAGCCCCGAAGCATGATGTTTCCACCCCCATGCTTCACAGTAGGTATGTTTTTTTGGGATGCTACTCAGCACTCTTTTTTCTCCAAACACGAAGTTCTATTTTGGTTTCATCTGACATTCTCCCAATCCTATTCTGGATTTACATTTGGGCATTTGGCAGATGCTCTTATCCAGAGCGACTTACATTTTTATCTCATTACACATCTGAGCAGTTCAGGGTTAAGGGCCTTGCTCAAGGGCCCAACAGTGGCAACTTGGTGGTTGTGGGGTTTGAACCTGGGATCTTCCGACCATAGTCCAATGCCTTAACCACTGAGCTTAAGCAGGGGGACATGTCTGGTACTGCAGTATTTGAGTCCCTGGAAGCGCAGTGCGTTACTGATGGTAGCCTTTGCTACTTTGGTCCCAGCTCTCTGCTGCTCTATCACTAGGTGATGGTGGGTGTGGTTCTGGCATTTTTGCTCACAGTTCTTGTGATCTTTTTGACCCCACCGGGTGAGATCTTGCGTGGAGCCCCAGATCGAGGGAGATTATCAGTGGTCTTGTATGTCTTCCATTTTCTAATAATTGCTCCCACAGTTGATTTCTGTACACCAAGCTGCTTACCTATTGCAGATTCAGTCTTCGCAGCCTGGTGCAGGTCTACAATTTTGTTTCTGGTGTCCTTTGACAGCTCCTTGGTCTTGCCTATAGTGGAGTTTGGAGTGTGACTGTTTAAGGTTGTGGACAGGTGTCTTTTATACTGATAACAGATGGCATTAATACAGGTGGAGGACAGAGGAGTCTCTTAAAGAAGAAGATACAGATCTGTAAAAGCCAGAAATCTTGTTTGTTTGTAGGTGGCAAAATACTTATTTTCCACCATAATTTGCAAATAAATTCTTTAAAAATTCTACAATGTTTTTTTTATATCCCATAATACATTTTCTTACCGCATGAACTTTCACACACAATCCCATGCTTTCTGGGTGCAAGGGATGGCTTTTTTTTTTTTTTTTAACAGTCCAGCAGAGCAAAACTCAAAGTCTATTAGAAATTGATCTAACTCCATCACGTAAAACGTCTTGGAGAAGCACAATCACTTTACTTTTAGTATAAATTTTACCCTCCCACCTCGAGTCTGTCTGTGTGGGGTGCTTGGTGGGTTTCCTCTAGTTATGCCAGTTTCCTCCCACAGTACAAAGCCATGCAGATTAGGCTAATTGGTGTTCCCAAATTCCCTGAAATGTGTAAATGAGTGGGTGGTGCCCCGCGATGAATTCTAACTCTGTCCAGGGTGTACTCCATCTTGTGCCTGAAGTTTCCTGGGATAGCCTCAAGGCTTCCCATGAGCCTTTATATAGGACAGGCAGCATATAAGATAAATGAAAAAAATATTCTACCAGATAGGCTCTGCATCCCAAAGTCTAAATTTTAAATGTTTAAAAAAAGCATTTTGCATGCAACATAACTTTATCCATTTTGGCACTTAGTAATTATAACCTAAAGCTTGGCTACTACTCACTGTGTTCTCCCACTGCCACTGGTTGGTGACCGATCACTGAGACACTGCGAGAGATGCTACTGTGAGCTAATACAAGCTTTACTCAAGTACATATGTAAATTTCTACTTTTACTTAAGTACCCATCTTTGCATAGTATTATATATATATTTGGGGTTGGGGGGTAAAATGTATCAAACGAGTCAGATATTTCTGACACTGCTTCACCTAGTCGCAATCATTAGATCAAAGTAGAAAATATATATATAAAATAAACACACTTATAACTAGTTACATCAATAAACTCGGCCAACTTTTTAGTGGTAATGTGAATGATGTGCAGAATTAAACAAGCAGGAAAGCAATCAGACTAAATGATGTGTTATGCAATGGACAAGAATGCTAATAACCCCAAATACTGACAAAGACTAAAAAAAATACCACAGACACGCTCTGCACATTTTCCCACATGGTACTATTTTACAACACTGGGAACCAGATTTAATTTCAACAGTTAAAACTTTACCATCACATTCTTCATGCCACTACTTTTTGTTGTTGAAAAAAAAAATGAATGAAAAAATGCCTTCCATTATTCTATTAGATATAGTAAGTTCCTATAAGCAAATAGAAATAATGACAATTATAAAAGAAACACTTTTACCCCTGGGTAATCATGCAATTCGTTAAATTAGAATTGCTGAATCTGTTACTCTCCTGAAATTTTAAGAGCAACAACCTTTTATGTTTGTTTACACAAAAATAAAAACGACCCAGGTCAGAGAAGAATGTACACGGTTATGCTGGTAACTTAAATAACCTCTCCTTAAGTGCTGTGGAGAGGAGAAAGGCATCAAAACATTAAATGCACAAAACATTGAACCTTGAGGTGGATGGGCTCCTACAGGAGAAGTATCACTCAGTATGTTGACATGCACGATCAAGTTGAGCTAAGGTTATAGCTTGACTAGGCCATTTAATTAGACCACTGTCCGCATCCTGTTATACAAGCATTGGAATCAATTTATTGATCAAAGTATGTCAGTCTCCGCTTCAATAAGTGTCGATATGCCCTCTTACAACTAGTTAGTATTGTATAAGAGAGGGTTTATTTAAATTGCTCTTAACATCAGTGTCTTTTAGCCATGCTTACAAGGAGATATGCCCCCACCTATAAACCTGTCCTTTAGTTCCAGCAACTTGTGATTCCTGGTATATACCCATATATTTATGGGTTTGGAATAGGCTCCAGATCCACCCCCACTGTGACCAGGATAAAGTGGTTACTGAAGATGAACTTAATTACTTTTACTGTCTTTTTTCTTGCTTCACATTCTTACTGAAATTTGCTGGACAGGTGATCACATAGCTTGCCAATCACCTAGTTCATGGTGACATCACAGCACCATTTTTTTTTTTATTATTTAATTATGTTTATCCTAAATATAAACAATTTAATCCTTCCAACTACATTAAAATATTACAAAGACCCAATTACGCACTGTGGTATCTGCTCCTGTACGTTGCTGTGTGCTTGGCACCACTTCTAACTTGGCATTGTTTGGCAGGTTGGCAAACCTCCACTGCAGCGTCAGGTCCAGCACATTCCTCTGAAACCTGTGGAAAGAAAGACACAAGAGGTTTAGAGATAATGTAAAGTACTGAAGCATCAGCTAGGAACAATGTACAGTATATACACCTACATACATATAGATATACATACACACAGATACATATACATGTACACAGTGCCTAGCCAAAAAAAAAAGGTCACACACACTAATATTGCATTGGACTGCTGTTTGTTATGATCAGAGCAATAAGCTTATGCAGTGTCACAACATTTATTTCAGTCCAGAGTCACATTAATGTCTCTCCAAGATCTTGTATTGATAACGGGAGAGACGGACCACTGTGTAAAGCCTCCTTTAGCACATTCCGTAGATTCTGAATGCAGTAATTAACCAATGGAAGGCTCTTAATTGTTTGCATAGTTAAATCCAGGTGGTGAGTACTTTTTTTGGCCAGACAGTGTGTGTGTGTATATATATGTGTGTGTACACACAGTAGATACTTTTTAGGCAGAAGTGAAAACTGTAAAAAAATGATTATGCTTTCAAAATAAGAATGCTTTCAAAAATAAGCGTTAATATTTTATTTATATCAATTAACTAAATAAACAGTAAACGAACAGAAGAGAAATCCAAATCAATCAAGATCTGGTGTGACCATCCAAAACAGCATCAATTCCTCTAGATACATTTAAACACAGTTTTTTAGAGAAACCCGGTAGGTAAGTTGTACCAAACATTTTGGAGTACTAACCAAAGGTGTCCTGTGGCTGTAGCCTGCCTCGAATTCTTCTCTCTCTTCATGTAATCTTAGAAAATCCTAGTGATGTTGAGATCAGGGCTTTGTGGGGACCTAACCATCACTTCCAGGACTCCTTGTTGTTCTCTACACTTAAGATCGTTCTTAATGAACCTGGCTAGCACTTATTATTGTACTGCTCTCCAGCCTTTTGGCAAACAACCTGCCTGCTGCTACAGACGTAAATTTCATTTTGATTCAGCGGTCCATCGCATCTGCTGCCTTTTTTCTGAACCCCAGTTCCCATGTTTTCATATGGAGTCGCCTTGTTTCCATGTTGAAGGTATAGTTTTTGGGCAGCAATTCTTCCCTGAAGACCACTTCTGGCCAGACTTCTCTGGACAGTAGATGGGTGTACCCGAGTACCACTGGATTCCACCAGTTCTTTGCAAGACATCTTCTGATGTCAAAGGGAAGTAAGCATGTTGTGTTTTTTATCTGCTGCAACCACTGGGTCTACAGTCGTCAACTTTTATTTGTGCTTCTTCAAAATCGCTTGAAGAGCATTTTGAAAACCCAACATCTTGAAAAAATCAGCCTGCTTTGAAATCGATGCCTAGTAGAGACCTTGCTGATTCCACCACATCTTTTAAATTTAAACGTGGGATCGCTAATGATGTTGCTTTGGAATTTGAATCCTCTGAAACTGTGCAAGAGAACAACACACTGTATCAGCAAAATTATGCCCAAAGTTATTCAAGTGACTATTCTGAGGAAATAGCGTTTTCATTCTCCGTATCCCGCTCATACTTAGCGACATGCCATTTGACTTTAAACGCCTTTAATTTCCAGTTTGCCTCGCCTTTGCCATGACTGTCAATAGAGGGAAAAGGAATCTCTTAAAGTTGTCGGCATTAATGCTGAAACCCCATGTTTCACCCATGATCAGTTTGTATGTCACATGTTCAAGAATGGGTATAATGACTGTATTTCAACCTATAAATAAAATTGATCATTAGCGGCTGGTTAATCATACACCTGACTTTGATCCTCCGAAAATCCCGGACCTTGCACAAGTGTAAGAATTGATGCTGGTTTGAAGCCAAAGGGGAGACACACCAAAAATGTATTTTCATTTATATTTATCTTCTATTTGTTCGCTTTGCATTCGTATGTGTATTTACATGCATGAAAGAATAAATAAAATTAATAAATATTGTTTTTTTTTTGTTGTTAAAAACATTCATAGTTTACATCAATTCTTCACTCCTGCCTAAAACCTTTGCACAATACTATAAGAGAGAGTGTGTGTATAATAATTTTCTGCACTTACTTCAGTCCGTATTCATCCGGATTAAAACCATGTTTCTTGCACACTTCCTCAAGAACCTGCAGGTGTAAAACAGAGCGAGTCGAAATCGCAAAAGATATATGTAAATAAATTTTGCAAACTCATCATGCCAACACAGCTAAACGCTAATTCAATGGAAGAGTCCCAAATTGCTCGCCTCTACCTACACCTGAGCACTTCACACACTGTGCACTAAGAGGCTGCTGAGCCCTTTGTAGCTGACTACAGAGCCAGCGGAAGCTGCTTTGGGAATCGACCATTGTTCGTAACAACATAATTTCCCGAAAAAAACAACAGCTCCCACTACAATTAAAACGCAACTATAATATTTTATATTTCACAACTTCCGGGATCATATTTACCTGAAGCAGCGGTGTGTTTTGGGAGACTTTTACAGTTTGCCTTCTTCCGTTAGGAGAAAGAACAGATACTGCTAAGCTGCTGGCTGCCATGGCAAAATGACGTCAGCGTGTTTGTTTGAAACAACTTTATTGCAATTCGCAACGAGGACAAAAAGGGCCCAGGAAAGTGTGTGTGTGTGTGTGTGTGTTGTCAGGTGGTTCAAAACAGGAAAAAAAAAAAAAAAAAGATCAACGTGGTGATTCAAAATAGGTGGTTTTATTTGACTGAGTGAGTAGATAGACAGATAAACAGACTGACTATATGGCCAAAGTAAAGTAAAGTGGCCAAACCTGCAATGACATTGTATCCAAATACCTATACTTCAATATGGAGTTGGCCCCCCTTTTGCAACTATATTTTGTAGTGTTTCTGTGGGAATTTGCATTCATTCCTGTAGAGCATTTATGAAGTCAGGCACCAATGTTGGACTAAAAGGCCTGGCTCGCAGTCTTCATTCTAGTTCATCCCAAAGGTGCTTAATGGTCAAGTTCTTCCACACCAGACTCATCAAACCATGTCTTTATAGTCCTTGCTTTATGCACAGTGGCACAGTCATGTTGGGATAGAAAAGGGCCTTCCCCAAACTGTTGACACAAAATTGGAAGCATAGCATTGTCCAAGATGTCTTGCTATCCTGAAGCATTCACTGGGGATAAGGGGCCTAATTGAAACGCTTGAATTTAATAATTAACAGGTTTGACACAATTCTTTTTTTCATATGGTGCAGATAGATAAATAGAAGGAGAACCTACGTAGTAACTACTGTGTACTTAAGTATTTACGTTGGATGGGGTGAAAGTTAACTGAAGTGCACACAGTGCTTTAGAGTCTTTAAAAAAACCCAGAGGAAATTCAAGGCCATTCAGATCTTACCACACATACAGTAGATGGATGTATGCAGTGTGCTTATGTAATTATTGTAGGTATGAAAGTTAAATGTACACAGCTACTTCTAAGGCTATAGACCGTGTAAGTAGACTTCTTAATTTAATATCTAGTTAAATAAATAAATAGTTCTAGGTATATGCTGCAAAATATATCACTGTGCAGATCAAAACATATTGCCATTGGTTGGGGAGATTTCAAGTAACAATCATGGTGAAGGTGAAGGAGTTTTCAAAGAGCTCAGGGATAGCACTACTGAACGACATTTGCATAAAAAAAACAACGACTGAATCATAGAAAAGACTAAACATGCCTGTCAGTACATCTGTTTCAATTAAATGCAGGTGGAAAGTTTATGGAACCACAACTAATCACCTTTGATCAGAGATCTAACACACAGGATTTCACAAAGGATGTGCTCTCAGGTAATAATAATAAGGGCAGTATGAGAGAAGTCAGCAGTCACATAAAAGGAGTTGCAGTAGCAGTAAACAGGTCTCCGAATATTTCTATCTCCACACCCTGCATGCAAGCCATCTGCATAAAAAAGGACAGCAAAAATACTACAGAAATCAGTTCGGAAATATATAAATTGGAACCTCAGATTGCGAGTAACGCGGTTTTCGAGTGTAAGAAGAACGGACCCCAGGTTAATTTGTTTTGTTTTTACTTTATATTTTGTATTAGTCATTTTTATGTATTATGTTTTTAGGCTGTGGAATGAATAATTTTTATTTCCATTATTTCTTGTGGGAAAATTCGCTTTGGATTACAAATGTTTTGAAATATGAGCCCGCTTCCAGATTGAATTATGCTTGTAATCCGAAGGTTCCACTATGCATGTATACTGTATATGGTCAGGCTAAATAAAATCAATACTCTTTGACAATAATTCTGCATGTCACTTTTGGTGAAAGGTTTGTAAATACGGAGTCAGATAAAAAAAAAAAATACACACTCCGGGAAAAGAAAAACAGTATGATATAAATATACTATTCATAATATTATTGTATATATCAATATATAATCTCTAACAATACATTTAGTATTAAAATATACAAGCTTTTCTTTTCTTGAAGTGTATATACATTTTTTTGGCCGACTCTGTATAATCTCAAATCCCACGATACCCACAGTGAGATACAAAGGTAAAAGCAGCATGACATGATTCTCTATAAATGATACCGGGGTGCATTAGATGTCATCAAATTTAAGGAACAGATTTATTTCCTGGGACATAGTAGAGTTTACATTTAGAGTCAAAAATGTACAGATTTTTAAGCACTTCACAAATTTTATGTCAGTTATAGTTTTGGGAAGTCAATTAGGACATATTCTTTATGCATGACAAATAATTTTATTTAAAAAAAAATTAATTATTTTCCAATAATTATATGCAAATATATTATTTATCCTAGAATTCACTATATCACAATACCAGTGGGTCATAAATTTATATACAATCAGTTATCTGTGCCTTTAGTCAGCTTGGAACATTCCAGAAGTTTCTGATAGGCTAACTGACATCATTTAACTGAGATGGTGGTTTATCTCTGGATATATTTTAGGGACTGCCTTCAAACTCAATGCTTCCTTGTTTGAGATCATAGGGAAATGAAAAGCAATCAGCCAAGACCACAGAAAAAAAACTGTAGACCTTCACAAGGTTCATCCTTAGGAACAATTTCCAAATGCACAACAACAAAGGACCTTGCAAAGACAGAGGAGGAAACATGTACAAATGTATCTATATCAACAAAAAAACGAGACCGATATACATGAAAAGCCAGTTTGTTTCATCCCAAACATGAAAGTTGTCTAGACTAACTGTGTCCAGGATATAAAAGAATGAATGACCGATAACCATTTTTTTACTAACTTCAGATAAGACAGAGATATTACTTACTGGCCTAATAACCAGTACACAACAGCTCTTACAATTCAGCTTGGTTTAGAAGGATGTACTGTTATTCCCAGCTCGACAGTGTAAGACCTGGGTGTAATATTAGACAGTAACTTGTCCTTTGAAAATCATATCTTCAATATCACAAAAACAGCCTTTTTCGACCTTAGATATATTGCCAAGATTAGATCTTTTTGTATCTGATGCAGAAAAGCTAGTTTATGCATTCATGACCTCCAGACTGGACTAATGCATTAGTAAATGGTTGTCCTGCATCCTCAATAAACATGCTACATTTAGTGCAAAATGTAGCTGCCTGGGTTCTCACTAGATAAAAAAGTATATGATTATATAACCCCAATTTTATCATCCCTGCACTGGCTACCTGTTCAGTTTAGAATTAATTACAAAATGGTATTACTTACATACAAGGCTTTAAATAGTTTAGCTCCCACATACTGTATCTAGACAGTTTTCTGATATACTACAATCCACCACATTCCTTAAGATCACACAACTCCGGACTTCTGGTACTCCGGTCTTCATATTTAGCTCCAAAGCTTTGGAATAACCTTTCAGACAATGTTCGGGGCTCAGACACAGTTTCCCAGTTTAAAAGGAGACTCAAGACACATCTCTTTAATCTGGCATACACGTAATTCATCCCATAACTTCATACTCCAGTACATCTACTGTATCCTGAAAGGCAACTACGCTAATTCTTTCCACCTGTTCTTTATTTTTTTACCCATCCCGAGGCATCTGGAGATTGTGCCAGCTTCAGTAGACAAAGGCCGACCCTGCAAGGTTCCTGAGGCATCCAGAGAAGGACCAGCTCCAGCTGGATTCTGCTTTATGATGGTTGGAGCTACATATGCTGCTCCTGTGCTCCCAGTGATTCAGACCCCATCTGCCCTTTGCACCTGCTGACTTCCTGTGCTGAACTGGACACCATGTTAATTTAACTTCTGTCATTTCAAACTTTCAGCTGCATAAAACACATGATGTTATATTATTTATATCTGTTATCACCCAAATTCAAATTTTATTTGTCACATACACAGTCATCCACAGTACAATATGCAGTGAAATGCTTAAACGACCACCCGTGACCTTAAAAATTTAAAAACAATTAACAAGAAATAAATAGAACAAAATATTTAAAATATTTGTACAAATATATAAGAAATATAAAAATAATTCTCTATACAATGAGGAAAAAAGAAAAAAAAATACACACTTCCATAAATTTTCTTTTCAATTTTTCTTTTTTCTTTTTTTTTTAACTGCTTTGAGACAATGACTGTTGTTAAAGGCGCTATATAAATAAAATTGAATTGAAATGAAATGCACACCTGGCAGCATTATGTTGTAGGGGTGCCTTGCTCCAGGAGGCATTTGCATTTAAAAAATTGGTAGCACAATATATTGAAGCAGCATCTTTAGAGGACATTAAAGCTTGGTCACAAATGTATCTTCCAAATGAACAATGACCCCAAGCATATTTTACTTACAAAGTTGTGGTAGAATGGCTTATGGACAAAAAAGATGAGGTATTGGAGTGGCCCTGTCCTCAATCCAATAGATTTTTTTTGGTGCAGAACTTAAAAACTGAGTGCATGCAAGGAGGCCTACAAACCTGCCTTAATTCAGTTCAATTCAGTTTTATTTCTAGCACTTGAAAAACCTAGAGAGAAACCAGACTTAACAGGGAATTCATTCTTGTTTGGGTAATAACAGATAGCAGGGATTGACTAGCAGTCATCCTGTGTGTTAGGAGCCTGGAAGTTCAGTATACTCAAGATAATATGGAGTCAACTCAGTTCCTGTACATCAGTTCTGTCGAAGGATTGGGATAAAATTCCAGCAACTTATTGGAAGACGTTTAAAACATTTTACCCAAGTTAAACAATTCAAAGTCAAAATTACCAAATACTAACTAAGTGGATGTAAATTTCTGACCGACTGGAAATGTAATGAAAGCAATGAAAAACTGAAATAAATCTTTCTCTCTGCTATTATTCTGAAAAAAAAGTGATTATCCTAATTGACCTCAGACACGGAATGTTTTACATGCCATGAATAGTGAAAAACTGAATTAAAAAATATCTGGCTAAGATATATATAAACTTTAGGTTTCGACTTTAATCTCATGGGTCAAGAAAATGAATCTGGGAAGAAGATGGGCATTTCAATAAGACAATAACCCAAACATGCAGCCAAAATAAACTGAAGATAGGCTTGCATTGCCTAGCCAATTTCCTGACTTGAATCCCATTGAATTGTGAGTCCATCAGAGGGATCTTCATGACCTTAGGCAATTGAACACAATTTTCCAAGAGGAATGGGCCAAAACTCAGCAATTTTGCATCAAATTTCTAATATCTTATATCTTCGTTTTTGCTATAAATTATGCGTAAGTGCAAGGTTAAAAAACATGGTGAACAAAAAATTAAGGGGATACATGCCTAAAAATTATATAAATCAGAATGGCTCAAACGTTTGTTTGCCTAACTGTACATAGATCCTATAATTTAATTTCTAAACTACACCTGGCTTACTACACAGCAAATTATTAAGTGAGTTTTGCCAACATATAACCATGTACAGAAGCATAGTGTAAGTTATAGCAGATGCTAAGCACCTATAATACTTTTTGTACCTTGCAGAATATATAGAATGGTATATACACAGCATTTAGCATTTTTTCCTCCTGTGGTCACATCAAACCGGAACTGTTGACTGGATAAAAGGGAAGTCCACTTCCTCCTATCACCAAGATTGGCTGAGAAGATGGTGATGCTACTTTGACAGATGTTTTTTTTAAAAAAAAGCATCGAAGTAGGCTAATTGTTTTAACCCTCTGACTGATCATAGGTGCTCAGCCCCTTTGCCTGTTTCTAATGATTGGATCATTGCTTCCCTGTCTCTTTGGTGAAAGTGATCCTTCACTAAATCTCTTTGATGTGACGAGATCAAAAGGCTCCAGATAAGTGGATTGTGAGCGTGCACTAATCAAAAGAAACACAGAGGGGGATGAAGGGAAATGCATGGGGATCTTGCCATCAACCGTGCCAAAGCCCAGCTATTAATTGCTGACAAGTATGGCACATCAATCAAACTTTATTGCCCAATAGGGGAAAATTAGGTTCGCAACAGAGAGTGCAAACAGAATGGGTGAAAACATCATTACAACATGAAAATAAAACATAGTGAGATCATGTACTGGAGCTAATAAACTTCATTTAATCCCTAATGAGCAAGTTATATACTAACAGATAACTTTAGTGCCAAAATATTTGACTGCTACATTATATACAATTATACACCATCAGACTACAAAGATCACGCACACTTATAAATTAACCGTCTCTTGCACTATCACTAAGGAGACGTTTTTGTGTCCTCTCTGTGAAGCTCCCACAGATTTCAGCTAAATAGAACTCATGAAGTTGAAGTCTATAATATAACCTAGCTTCGTTTTTGGATTCATTCCCCTGTTTTTTTTTTTTTTCGTCTTGTGTCGCACTGCTGTGGCTCCATATGCGAGTGATTTAAGTGGCATGTTTTCCCCCTTAACTGAAAGAATTGCGACAGAAAGAAAGACATAAGTCAAAGAGGCTGGGCGGATATCAGTGACAGATCCATTTCTCTGCCATGAGGGCAAGAGGGATTTTGTGTGTGTTGGGGAGGGTATGGGGGGGCTACAAACACATACAATATGCTCACACCCAGGCACATGCATGACTTTAAAGAGCTCTGGAATGAACTGCTTGATCACAAGGCTGTTCCTAAGCTTCAAGCTGGAACACAGCATAGTGACCATACTGGCTGGCTTACCTGCACATCCCCAGGATTCCTGGCTCTGAATAAGACAGGGCTCTCTCCAAGAAGTGCTAGATACAAACTGAAAAGCTGTACACATTAACCCAACACTGCTGGTGTTAAATAAACATTATACTGTCAAACATGATAATCTAAGAATATGTTGCTGCACTATACTAACACAACAGGGTGCTTACTATGCTGTTGCAATAAGGTACTGTACTATAATAACCCTATAAGAACAGATACAGTACTGTACTTACATAATAGGTTTCTGTACTATACATATATACATGATATTGTACTATAATGACATATGGTACTGCCAGAATAAGATGTTGTTCTATACTGAAGCACTATAATGGGCTACAGTATATTGCCAGAATTTGGCACTATACTATTCATTCTCTTCTAAACTGCTTATCCTGTACAGGGTCATGGGGGGGCAGTGGGGGGGGGGAATTCAGGGAAACTTTGGGCATGAGGGAGGGTACACTGAACAGAATGTCAATTTATCAAAGGGCACACATACTACAGGCAATTTGGGAACACCAAATAACCAGATGAGAGGAAACCTACCAAGCATGGGGAGAACATGTAAAACCCATGCACACAATCCCGAAGTGGGAATCAAACCCTTGAGGTGTGAAGCCATAGTGTTACGCACTATGCCTCCGTGCTCATACTATACTGTAAGCATTTAACTGCATATCAGACTGTGTATGGCTGTGTACATGACAAATAAAATTTTAATTTGTACATGCAGCATGTTACATGCAGACACAATAGATTAGTAAATTATAATATACTGCCAGAATAAGGCAATGTAATATATTGTTAAAAAACAATAATGTTCTATACTGACACAATATGGTACTGTGGAACACTATACAATAAGGTACTATACTATGCTATAATATACTATATATACTGCCAGAATAAGCTACAGTGTTAAATCAGTACTAATCTTTCAAAATAACTATAATCACCAACAACGTACAAACAAACGAAATGTACGTTTTAACGTACTTAAGGTATGTAAATGATGAATTGTAAGCTTAACTCATGTACCTGGATTTATAAAACCTACCGTCATCCCTATAGGGCGCTAAACTGGCTCTATGGCTCGTGCGCGTTTGCTTAGCAAGAGCACCGCGCGCTCGGACAGGTGTGAATTTGTCGGAAATCGCGCGACACGTTAGGCTCGCGCGGGGAACTCCATCCCATTTGACCTCAGTTAAAGATTTTTTGGAAGAACTTCTGAGGCTTTCTAAATACGCATTTATCTTATAAGTAGATATAATCCTGAAGTTAAGTCAAATGTAATTACTTTTACCGTTGTTCATGCTGTATTAAATGAAAACATGTAATGAAAAAAACAACAACATTCCAATTACCAAACAATGACCAAACTTTGCCAAACAGGCGACGTTTTACTGTTAATACTCATCGAAAAACTCTATTCTTGTAGAATCCACACGGGTTGGTTTCTGTACACCTTTCTGTTTATGTTTATTGAAGGGCATTAAGGTGACAGACAGACTGCTTTTGCCCCTGGGGGAAATTGCTGCCGTCTGAATAAACAAACAGCGTCGGTCTTATCCGTCCAAACGATCAGCGAGGAAATAAAACTTCAAACGCTTCCCTTAAACGGGCTTTTCAGGGCCAGTGTTTGCCTCTCTGCCTCCGACAGCAGAGGAAGTGCGCTGCAAATGGGAAACGAGCTCTCGTTTGAACCTCGGCGTGGTTTTTCCAGTCGATTTATAACGTCTGAGTTTGTTTTGATTTGTTTGATTAACCCTGCTGATTTATTAAGCACACGTTGTCATTTACACACAGACACCTTCGTCAGGTGGAACGCAATGATCCGTGTGTAAAGATAATTATGAATTAATTAATTTCTCTAAAAGACTTGCACTGGCACTTTAAATACGCAATATCTGGCTTTTCATCGTTCTTAGATTTTACCTGAAATCTGACAAAACTGACAATAAATATATAATTATTCTAATGAATGATTATTTAAATGCTGCTTAAAATATTTGTTTAGTTAAAACTATTTATATGCCATGACGAATCCACCCCTCCAATTGATGCATTAAAATATACGTTTAATTTAATATTGAGTCTTGTCTTTAACATGCACACTTTTCACAAAAATTTGCAAAAAATCTATCAAGTGTATTATTTACCAAGTCAAATAGCCACGAGCAAACAACAATAAATAAATAAAAGACTTCAAAGAAGAGTTCACATAGGACAGCAGTTTGAACACTGGGTGATCAAATCAAAATCAGTTCAGTGCCATGTTTTCAACATAAATGCATCTTCAAAATTAGAACATTGCTCCTGTGGGAACCACACACTCTAAGTTTAACACAAACCTGCTTCCTCAGAGTGTAGATCAGCACTTGACCCTTTTTCCCCCTAAGTAATAAATGTAATATCATGTACAGAACAGAGCATACACCTTTTTATTGATCTTTTATCATTTTCGTTAGTATTTAAACCATCAAGAGTATATATGTTTATTTTCCTTGACACATTTAAAACATGAAATCTATTATCCAGTTGGAATGGTGTGTTCATCCAGAAAGGGATTTTTTTAGTGAAAAGATACTAGGGGGAAAATGTACCCCTGAGAGTAGTTAAGTGGTACAGAGTGTCCCAGAAGTCTCAATAGGGGACATTAACATAGTTAAGGAATTACATGCATAACAACAGATGTGTTAAAACAAGTTCATCACAGGTAGGAGAGACAACTGTGTGTGTGTGTGTGTGTGTTTATAAAAATGGCTATCTGGTAGAGGTTATTTTGTAAAGTTGCATTTTAATAATTTCCCTGTATGTATTTTCTTTGAGACTAGTAAGTGTCCGGAATCTTTTTTAATATCAATACGTTAATAGTTATTTTTTTTTAAATCCATACCTTTTCACAGCTGAAAGAGTACCTTTAAATAGATCACATTTCTTTCTAATTTTAGGCATGTCCAAAAATGTATCCTGTGTATAATGATCATTTTAATCCTTTTTAGATTCTGTGTGTACTTTTAAAAAAACTGTGTTTTTCCCCCAATAAACTTGAAAAAACACAACAACCACTACTCGTTGTTATACATGTAGCTCTCCTTCATAACAGACCCACTGTCATATTTCTTTATTTATCTACTATCTAAGTTTTGCACCACTTTCTTTTGCACTACTGTCACTTTCAATTGCTATAACTCAGTTTACATCCCAATTTGCAAGAAGATAAAATGCTTGGAAGATAACATTTTATTCTTTATATATGCATTGTACATATATGCAGATATTTTATATATATATATGCATTGTATATATCAGGCAACTTTAAACTGGAGTACCCGGAGATGGCAGCATTAAACTGGAGTACCTGGAGGAAACCCACCAAGCATGGGAAGAACATGAAAACTCAGCACATGCACACAGACCAGAGGTGGAAATCAAACCCCAGGAAGTGGAAGATTGAGGTTTTGTAACTGCAACTACATGTCTATTGTCTATGACATACTGTAGGTTACTATTGCTACTGGATTTTTGAAATTTCCTTTAAAATCAATAAAGTATCTATCTATCTATCTATCTATCTATCTATCTATCTATCTATCTATCTATCTATCTATCTATCTATATGTTAGTGACTGAATCTAAAAAAGTTTCCTGCTGAACACATAATGCACTTTATTTAGCCTATAATGGAGCACTTTTTAATCTCATCTAATTCACTCACAGTGAGCAACAAGCCTCTTGGGAATTCGACCAACGAGAAAACGTGCGTGCCGACGAGCCACGCCCCTTCGACCAGCCCACTGCTCTGATTGGCTGAGAGGTCAGAACAGGGCGAAATATTTGAATAAAATCTCCACACCGCTTGTCGCGTGGAAATTATGAATCCACTACTGACGCGCGCGGTGGAAAGTGATGTCTATTTAACAGGGTCTACAATCACAACCCGCGACAGTAATTAAGTTAGTTTGGGCTGTTATGTTTATTTGTTTGTTTCTGAAAAAATATTTCATTCTGTCCTTTATGTTTAAGGTTTCTCTCTGATCACGCAGTTTGATCAGGAGATCTATGGAGATCTCTGAACTGAGATAGTAATAACCTTTGCACCTTTAGCGTTAGGTTTTAACTTCTAGGACGTGAACAAGACAACAAAATAAAAAGAACAGCCTGGAAGTCAACACATGAAGTGATCAGCTGTCACTGAGCCCATCACCGAGCCACAAGCTCCTGGAGTTACTCCGGAATACACATCAGTAATGTTCCGTCTGGTGATGGAAAGCCGGACTCGGGTGGTAATGTTCGCGGTGCTGCTGATGCTCCTGTCCGTCCCCGAGATCTCAGAGGGCAGGAAGGCCCGCGGTGGCCGGACACAGCCTCGCCAGTCCCAGCGGGAGCGCACGGAGCCGACCGAGAGCTTCCCTCTGGACTTTACAGCCGTGCAGGACGGCAACGTGGACACGTTCATGGAGCAGGTGAAGAACCTGGCTCAGTCTCTCTACCCGTGCTCAGCTCAGAAGCTGGAGGATGAGATGAAGCTCCACTTTTTGGAGAACTCCTCAGTGACCTGCAACGACGGAACAGCCGCCGGGTACGTTTCCCCCTGTTTCTCTTCTCGTAGTTAAACCCACTTCAGTAACGCGCGAGTCCCGAATGAGTCGGTTCTTGGAATGAATCTATTAAGTAAGTCGGATCTGACAGAACGATTCACAGGGGCAGAATTATTTCTTCTTTTGAAAGGTTGCATAAAAAGTCTTTAATGTTTTAAGTTAGTTACACCTGTTATAGCCATTTATAACTAACTAAATAAAATAATAATCAATTGTAAGTGGTGGCAGGGTGCCTTGCACCTCCAGGGTCCAGGTTCGATTCCAGCCGTGGGTCTGTGTGCATGGGGTTTGCATGTTCTCCTCGTGCTTGGTGGGTTTCCTCCGGGTGCTCTGGTTTTCCCCCAAAGTCCAAAGACATGCGGATTAGGCTGACTGGCATTCCCGATTTTCCCATTGTATGCATGTGTGTGTGTGTCCTGTGATGGATTGGCATCCACATCCAGGGTGCACTCCACCTTGTGCCCTAAGTCTCCTGGGATAGACTCCAGGCCCCCGTGACCCTGTATACAGGATAAAGCAGTATAGACGATGAGTAAGTGAGTGAATTGTAAGTCAAATCAAGTAAGCTTTTATTGTCATTTCAACTATATACAGTTCAGTTTACAGTACAGTGAAATAAAATAACGTTCCTCCTGGATTAAGGTGCTACATACATATAAATTAACAACATAAATTAACAAAACTAACTAGGTAAGTAAGATCCCTAATAAATCTAGTTGAGACAAAACAAATTAAAACTATAAATTAACAAAACTATCTAAGTACTATACAAAAGACCACACAAAGTGCAAATTTGCATACAAGAGCAACAACACAACAACAAAATATCACAATGCAATATTCTGTGGTGCAAGCAACTTGTCAGTGAGACAAGCTGTGACATTGAAATGTAAAGAAAAGGTTTTTCTTGCTCATAAAAATATCTCTGTTAGCACTGTCACCTTGCACCTCCAGGGTCCAGGTTAGATTCCCAGCCAGGGTCGATTCCCGTCTCTGTTTGCATGGAGTTTACATGTTCTCCATGTGCTTGATGGGTTTCCTCCGGGTACTCCGGTTTCCTCCCGCAGTCCAAATATATGGAGGTTAGGCTATTTGGCATTCCCAAATTGCCTGTAGTGTGTGAATGGGTGTGTATCTGTGTGTGCCCTGCGATGGATTGACACGCTGTCCAGGGTGTACCCTACCTTATGCCCTAAGTCTTCTGGGATAGGCTACAGGTCCCCGCGACCCTAAATACAGGATAAAGCGGTATAGAAGATGAGTGAGTGAGAGAAAAATTACAGTGTGTTTGAGTCCTATGAGAATTCAAAGTGTCTAAATTAAGTCAAATTAATCAAAACTTGCCTCGTGATTCACTTAAAAGAATCAGTTTTGTAAATGTTACATCGCTATCATCCAGGGAAAGTTGCACATTGTTTTATTGAATGGTAAAGTATGCCATCAATGCAAACCATTTTATTACATTTTATTGCTAAAGATGCCATGCAGTATGGCCCAGGTTTTTCTTTTAAAAATGCTCATGACCATATATGACCAGTGTAATGAAAAATCGTGTATGTTAATATGTAAGCATAGATATACAGATACAAAAAGAAAAAGAAAGAGAGTGGAAGAGAGAAAGAGAGTAATATTGATTATAATAAATTTTTCCCTGGGTAGAAAAAGTTTAGCATACATTTCAAGACACATTTAAATTCCATCGATATCTCCATATATAGTGTGAGAAAAATGGTACGCATACAAGGCAAGACTGCCATCATAAGAACAGTCACGTAAGCTTTTACCAGCATGCAATGATGGACAGGCACTTTAAGTATCAAGGTGAAGGAAAAGGTGAATCACTTGAGGAAATCAAAGTCAAGAGGAATCAATTCTCCACTTAAGAATAAAAGTAAGAAGAGAATTCCCTGCATTCCCAGACAAACTTGTTTAATAAGCACCCTGTGAATGCTGAAAAGCGAAATATCCGCACTCGTCTTCAACGTGCAGACGTCTGGCAGGCAGTGGAGAGAGGATCGCTGGGTTGTGGTTTGACTGAGAAAAGCCAATTTGTGGCTTTACAAAAATAGTTCACGTTCTCCCGCTGTGCATTTGAAGCAACAGGTTGTACAGTACATGTCTGTGGCGCGAGCTGAAAGTAATGGCAGAGTGATGACACTGTGTGTGACTTTGGGTCCCAAGAGAACGGTAGACAGATGCACCTGACTCAGGGTATCACTGAGTAAAGAATAGTGCGTGAGGTTTGTGTAAGGGAGTGAATTGCACCACTACTTGGAGAGCGGCTCTGTTTTCTGTTATTAGCCGAAACGTCGAAACTAATCCAGACCAGGGTCTACAGCATGAGGCACACTGCTTCCTTACATGTTAAGGCGCAACAGTTTATTTAGCAGGGCCAGAGACACATCAAAGGGATTCCACGCCAAGAAACACGGCACTCCAGATCCAGGGCTATCTGGCTGCCATACTGAGAGTGTAACACGCACACCCATACACAAATACAAACATATTTTTTCGGTCCACATCTACATTCATTTCCTTAAACACACACTCACACACCCACTCACAGCTGTCTGCAGAGCATAATCAGTGATCAAAGAGGGCTTTCTGGTGAATGTGTGCGTGTGTGCCTAAAGACAGAGCATGTATACATGAAGATATCTAAGCATGTAGGTTCACAGCGTTTGAACCTTGCACACAGACGGTCACTTTCTCCCACCCTCCTCCCTCAGCTTTCACTCCCTCCATCCATCTCCATCTCTCTCATCCCCAAGATGAAACGATTCTCAACTCTCTCTCATCTTTGGCGCAATGTGTGTCTGATGGCTTTATTCTGGTGGGTTTTCCGCTCCTTCTTGATCTCTGTTATAAAGCAGTTGAAAGGGAGGACGGAAGAGAGTGAGAGAACATTGAGAGAGTGAACAAGTGTGGTTCCTTAGCAGCTGTCGGGCACCGAGGTGGACTTTTCCCTCCTTTAACATGGAACACATGGACTCACCATTTAATAGAGTAAGAGATGGTTGCAATATTTGCATAGAGTGCTATGGTTGTTTGTGTGCTTGTATGGACAAAAGGCGTGCGTGTGCCCTTAATTTTAACATCCTAATCATTCATGACCAAAGCATTTGATTGATTTTCCATAACATTAAACAAATCAAATTCCATAATCGTGTAAAGAATTATTAAATATGTGTTATCCACAAATTGATCACATTGACATGTCAGTTACATCATCGATATGTCAGGAATGTGTTTCTGCAATCCAGTAGCAAACAGTCATTGGATTCGGATCTGCAATCCATGTCAAAATACAACAAGAAGACAGAGAGCCCTTTCGAGAACCTTGTGTTCTCAAAATAGCTTGTTGATTAGTGTCTCAACACTCAAGCTACGCTGTCCACTGCGCTCAAAGGGTGCCAAAGCACTTGTTTATCACCATCAACAAAACGCCTTTTCCGTGGCCTTGCTGCGATGTCTTTGGAAATAACTTTTTTATTTCCAAGAGGAATGAATGGAGTCTGATGGGCAATTGAGCATGATTAGCTGTTGTGAAGCCACACCACTCAGTCCAGAAATTCAATAATTATTAATAGTTTTCCGAAAGCTTTGAAAAGGGCTCCAAATCAAACGAGGAGAGGGAGAGGGAGGGCTTTAAGCATAAAATCAAACCCAAATGTTTTAATTTGCTGATCAAAGACGAAGGTTCAAGCGCGGAGCTTTTTTGGAGAGTAATATGATGCAAGCTGGCGGACTCTGGTGCCGACGAGATGCAGCGCTGTCCAGACTCAGCAAAGCTTGTTGGGGAAATAATCAAATATTATGGCTCCTCTATAAAGTTTTCTGTTTCTGGAAACATAAAAAAATAATACTGGTCATCGAAATAGGTGGTCTACACATTCTAACATGGCGATAAACTTGCATTTCTATAATCCTCTAAGTGGGAAACAAAAAAGGCCTGATCTCTGCTGTTGGTGCTGTGAGATCAGTTGGACTAGAGATTAAACCTAGCCTGGTGGATATGATGCTCTTGCACTCTTTTGCCAAAAGTGTTTAGATGATTAAAGACCTGTTCTTTCATGATGTGAGTTTTACACAGGAGGATCTTTCATTGAGGCGCAGATTTGGGAGACAGTGTACAATTATTTTTTAGATTTGAAGTTGTCAAGTTTAGAAGTGGCAATCTAGAAAAAGTCTTTAATGAGTAGGAATCCTGACGATGCCACAGTTATCCCTGGTTGAGAAGGAAATCAGATTGGACACTGGACACTTGCTTCTCATTGCTTTACTCTGAATGTGATGCAGCACTAGTTGGTACCTTTTTTGTCATTGGACGAGTTAGGTTGTCATAGAAATGAGCAGAATTTGGAAAGAAGAAACTAATTGATGGGTTGGGTTACACTCAAAATCTGAGCTCATTTACACTGGAGAGCCTCCAACACTCACCAACAGAATCCGTGCTGAGATATCAGCATCACAGAACTAAAGGCAGAAAATGTGTATCTTTTTCAAGCATTCCTGTGGTTAAGAATCTGCAAAGAAAACTTTTAACATGGTTTAACTCTCGTTTGGTTGCAGGTACTATCTAAAGGAGTCACGGGGAAGCAGGAGATGGTTGCTGTTTCTGGAAGGTAAATATACAAAGACAATGCAAAACTGCCTCTATTTTAACTCTTACTTTATTAAAGATGATGTATTTAATTTTGAATGATTTCCAGGAGGATGGTACTGCTTTAACAAACAGAACTGTGACACCAGGTATGACACCATGAGGAGGCTGATGAGCTCTACCAGGTGGCCTCAGACGCGCACAGGTGAGCTCAGCTGCATATTTACGATCCTTTAGTCCTTACGCTCTGCCCCCCTGTTTATTTTGGTGTGGGTTATGTGAATACTGGGAGTATCTTCATGCATATTTACAATAAAACACCATGAGGGCTGAGCTTGTTAATTGAGTTTTGCCTCGTTTAACAATTGTTTCCTCTAGTCTTTTGCCAAATTACGTAAAAATAATAGTGTAGATTTAGAAATGAGGCAAGATCCAATTTAGGCGTGGACCTGAGCATGTAATGGTACAGTATTTTACAAAAAACCCAACCATGTCTTTCCGAGAGTCTGGGGATTTGAACACAGAACCTTGTGGTTTCTCTGATGTGTCAAACTGCTGAGATTTTTTTTTTGTTGAGATGATAATTTCAACAAGACCCTGCTTGGGAATGGGGGTGAGGTACATTTTGCATTTTAAATTTTTTTCATGGTGTACATGCACATTTTGCTTTGACCTGCTCACGTGACTCCTAGTAAAGACAAATAATCATTTAAATAGTATTTCATGTCCAACAAAATAAATGAATCATATGGGGATCTCACCTTACACATGATAATTAAAAAGTTTCAAATATTAAAAAGTATACAGAAAGAAAACCACCTGAAGATATCCTTTACATTTAGGCATTTGGCAGACGCTCTTATCCAGAGCGACTTACTCTTTTTATTTTTTATCTCATTATACATCTGAGCAGTTGAGGGTTAAGGGCCTTGCTCAAGGGCCCAACAGTGGCAACTTGGTGGTTGTGGGGTTTGAACCTGGGATCTTCCGAACCGTAGTCCAGTGCCTTAACCACTGAGCTACCCCTTTGATCAGTCACTACACTAATGGCACCAATTTACGGTGAATTATAAGCTGAGTATATTTGCAGGTGGTTTTCTTTTTGTATACATTTTCACATATGACATGTTTTTTTTTGCGCAAAAAATGTTTTTTTTCTTTAAAAAATAGCATCTTCCATATTATGTTCTATCTAGCTTCTATCAATCCTACTAATTGTTTGCAAGTAAAGAAAATCCTATCCCACTGTGTGTTGATTTAAGATAGTAGACACATACACTGACCAGCCATAACATTAACACATTAACATAAGTAATTATAAATCAGTGAACAGGTGACAGATTCATGGGCACCCAAGTCACACTGGTGCCTGTAGGGAGCAAATACCCGCTCCTCTGTTTCCATTCCACAGAAAAGCCAATGCAGTGTTCGCCAAAAACAGAAAAGTATCAGAACAATCATGGGGCTTAGCAGGCAAAGATCAGGCCTCCAACTTCCCCAGATCTCAATCTGATCCAACAGGTCCAAATCTGAGGCCCCACCTCACAACCCTTTAGCACCCAAAAGAACCACCGTTAATGCTCTGGTGCCAGACACCACAGCACGCTGCCTCTTTCTCATCCTCTTTGACGCCAAATTAATTGATTACAGCAGCAGTTCTTAGGCACTAAATTATAAAACATCCAATGTATATGGATACAGTATAAACTGGTTTTGGGAAGTCAAGCTCTTTAGAATATTTAGGTAAAACCATTCACATAACAGAAAATGTGTGCAGACGTACAGCAGGAAGAGGATTCTGGCAGGGAAATGTCCCTCCGCTGTGCTGGTTTAGAAATTGAGCTTCGTTATTGATTTGTTGCAGATTTTCCCTACCATCCAAAGACATTCATTGTAGACTGGTTGGTATTTATAAATTGCCTGTAGCAGTTAATTTTCTTGCGTGAGTGAATGTTCGCTTGTGGATTGCCAGACGGTGGAGTCCTGACCGACATAAATTCTCATAGAACAGTGACCGCTGGAGTGAAGTGCAAGGTCATCGCGGCCGGCCATAGCTTAGCAGCTTGAATGGATGGATGTCCCCTTTTTTACTTTTAAGGAAAATGAGGCTGAAATACGGAAAGGAAGATTCAAGCAGAAAACTAAAAGGAAAAAGTTACCCGGATAAACTGCATAGCATTAATGTGATTCACGCTATTTTATTAGGCATATTTAAAATGCTTAGATTATTACAGGTCTAAAACTCCAAACGGGAAAAAATTAGTCAGCAGCATCGATGCAGGATTTTTCGACAGAAGTCTGTTTCTCCTGTCATGCTTCTGATTCTTACTTTTGAGTCACTGTAGATTATGCTGGACTTGTTAATCAGGTTGAGTAAGACGCTGTGGTTTGAGGTTTAAGTGTCACTGCTCTGATTCACCATCCTGCTCTCTGGTGTAACAGCCTGTTATTTGGTTAAAAAAAAAAAGTACACTTCAAATAGAGCTATGTAATCTGGTTCTTGAATAAAAGCCACTAAGGCGTGTACACACACTCTCTTTCGCTTTCTCTCACATGCCATTGAGTTAAGTGAAGCCTTCCTCTTGGCGCTCAGTTTGGCTACATGCTGACATTAAGGTTAGAATTTGTAACACAAAGCTGTTCGTATATATATATATATATATATATATATATATATATATATATATATATATTTGGGGTGGACGCCGTTGATGCACAATGAAGATGAAGAGCATTACATTAATACACTTACCATGCATTAATCGTGGTGTGTTATGTTTGTGTTTCAGGTACAGGGATCCTGTCTCCAAAACCAGAGGAAAATCCACATTGGTGGAATGCAAACATGGTGTAAGTACCCCAGACCAGGACTCTCCAAACACACCCTGAAGCCTTTCCACTCTCTGTGAATGAGAGCTCTCATTAATGCAGCCTGCTCTCATTGCCAACCACTGCTACTGCCATCACACAAGATGTGTGCTTTAAACAAACACAGAGCCAAACAAACACACACAAACACACACACACACACACACACACACACACACTGCTTTAATGTAGAGTAGACCACCCAATATTTGTAGGTTAGGTTATATACATGTTGATGTATGGATTTATTCCTATGTCCAGTCATGGCCCTGAAGGATTGCATGCATAGAAACATGCAATTTTTAATAACAAAAAAGTCTGATCTGTTCCTAATAGTGTCTGCAAAGAACTGGATCTTACAAATGAACAGAATAGCATGTGTGGTCTGGTTTTATGTGTTTGCATTAGGCAGGTTTTGTCAGAAACTATCATGATTAGATGTAGCTGAATAAGACTGGAATTATTTATATATTTCTTGAGCCTGCCTTTTTACAGGAAGCTTTGTCCCCAGGAATGATGGCGTTTCAGCTAGAGTTAGCTTTGGCAAAGACCATCATGACATCAGTGTCACATGCACTTAGCCATTCGACTCCTCAAAGGGGAAAATTATAAAAACACACAAAATGATCCTTTACTGAGCATTCATACTTATTTATGAAAACAGACGAGAGTGCATGTGCTGTCCTGTTGTTTTGTTTGGCCCGGAGTTTTACAAGCGCTAAACTCTGCTATTAGCATTAATAACGTTGTTAGCAAAGTTACCGAAACATTAGCTGTTCATCAGCTTTAAAATCAAGTTCGAGTTTCACTATAAACACACAAAAGTAAGCTGGTCATGTGATAAGTCTTGTAACATATTGGATTAGAGTGGTGTATTCATTTTATGGCAGCAGAGTGGCTTAGTGGTTAGCAAAAGTCAAGATTCTGAGTTCGATCGGGGGCTGTGTGCATGGAGTTTGCATGTTCTCCCTGTGCTTGGTGGGGTCCTGGTACTCCGGTTTCCTCCGACAGTTCAGACACATGCAGATTAGGCTAACTGGGCAATTCTTAAACTGCCCGTAGTGTGTGAGAGTGTGTGAGTGTTGGCCAGAGGTCCCATCATGGTTGTAAAATGGGAATAAACACAATGGTAATCACCAGTATGGGCCCTAGTTGTTTTACAGATGTTCCTAAATGGATGGATGAAAGGTTGATTTAATAATATCGCACATTTAATGCCACTTACATTCAACATTTAGGTTTGTATTTCATCCAGTTTTCTGATGCATCTCACAACTACAGTATGTTCCATGATGTAACTCCCGCAACACTTTCGTTATGTCTGTGCGTATGTAATATGCATGCTCATAAAGTCGATGTGTTACCAAAAAATAATTGTTTGACAAATTCATAGTAAATCAGAGCCTATATGCATAGACTAGTTTGGCCTGTCTGACTAGTGTACTGTATATTTTTTTATGTATTGCAGATTCATCCCTTACTGCTCCAGTGACGTATGGAGTGGAGCCTCGCCAAAGACTGACCAAAGTAAGTGGTCGTCCATGAGCACATGTGTTTGTTCATCCTTGTTTGATTCTGTGGCTCCTAAACTGCAAAACATTATGAAACATTATCAAAAGGTCCCAACAGTTTTTGGTAATGACATACAATTACACTTCACTTTACATATGACATCAATATTTTAGTGGTTTAAATAACCACTTGGCTGACAGAACATGCAGCAAATGTTTTTCTGTTGCCTCATGCATCATGTTTTAATTTTTTTTACTCACATATGCAAGCCACTATGAGGTTCTGTAACATATCTCTAATGCTAAATAATTCCATAAATCTGGTAATAATTCCATTTTGTTCGAAATTTGATTGATTCTGTGTAATTATATGTGGCCTGGACAAAAAAAAAAAGAACGAAAAAAAAGTCTTGCACTCTAGTATTTAGTTTGACTGCCTTTATCTTTGATTACAGGGCACAATGTGGTGTCCAATTCATATGTAAAAATGATTCCTCCTGCTTTAAGAACCACTCTTTCATAATCCAGTAGTCAGCTGACTTCATTTTATTGGCACATAATGTTACAGAGCCTGGACCTGACCAACTGAAGCAAGCCCAGATCATAACACTGCCTCCCATGCCAGAGGCTTGTACAGTGCATGATGGGTTCTTTGCTTAATCCGCTTCCCTTCCTACCTTGAAACGCTCATTGCTCTGGAATAGGGTCAGTCTGAACTCCAAAGTCCAATCTTTATGCTCTAGCAAATTGAAGGATTTTTTCCCCCTGATCAGGCTCTCTAACTAGTGGTTTTCTTAAACAGCTGTTTAGTCCCAATCCTGTTGCACTGTGCATATAATTTGACTTTTACACAAAGCTGTGATTTCTACTTTGGGTTTTTGGGATGCGACTTAACCAAGCGTTTAAGTGATCTCTATTTATGAACATCCGCAAAGTTGATGGTTCAGCACTATCCTTTCCAAGTTTTAAAAAACATGTTCCTAACCCAATATTAGTCATTTCAATACAATACCATTTTAAATTTCTAGAGTTGTTTTCTATGCTTGATGCAGGTTCAATAATTTGATCCTTCTGAAATGGCGGCTTTTTTATTGTCCAGGCAGATTGTGATGATCTGTGCATCTTCAAGTATCACATTATGACATTTAATAGACATAACTTTTGGTTTGGTTCGATTTGTTACAGATCAAATGATTTAGTCACTTATATTTCAGATTCCAATCAAAGATTCTTGTAGAATATATAATATATCCTGCTCTTGTGATATAAAATGGGAAAAGGAAGCAGAAAATAAATGCATGAATAAATAAAATAGGTTTAAAAAAAGAATAAGATCAGATTATACTCCTGCTGGTTTTATGTCCCAAACATATGTTTTTATATAGCTTTGAATGTTAACTGAATTAGAGACTTAAAGATTCAGGGAGCTGATGCCATAAAAATGGTGCTCTGTAAGCAAACATTTAACCATCTGTTTAGGTTTTTTTTTATTCTTGGAATTGAGCCATGAGCCTTTTGAGCCAAAAGGCCATGTGAGAGCAAGTCAGATAGACGGTATAGTGCTAGGCCATGTAAGGATTGATGACAGGAATAGCAATTTGAAATCGATATAGAATTTCCAGTGTAGGTCAGACGAGATTGGAGTGATGTGGTCGACCTTCCTGGATCTGGTAAGTACTCTGGCAGCAGTGTTCTGGACACGCCATAGCTTATTTAGGGATGCAGCAGGATTGGTAAACAGGAGTGTGTGCCAATAGTGCAGTTACAAATGCGTGGACTAGTGGAAGAAAAGAAGCGCACTTTACTTTGACTAATTTACATAAATGATAGATGATAGTTCTGGAGCTAATGCTTTTTGCAATCTGCAGTTATGCACGCGCTGTTCAATCCTAGCCACAGCTATCATTACTTCTGCAAAACACCCTGGTTTAATTTGTGCATGACAGCTGAGGCAGATGCCATGTATTTAACAGTGTCTTTCATTCCCTCCGCACCTTTAGATGACTATGCATTCATGGGATCCTTGATCATTCAGGAGGTTGTTAAGGACCTTCTGACGAAAGGCCTGGATAATGCAAAGGTTCTCCTGTTAGCTGGAAGCAGGTCAGTACACCACGTGTGTGCATGTGTGTGTGTGTGTGTGTGTGTGTGTGGGTGGATGTCTATTAGTGATTTCATTCTTTCTTTTTCAAAATAAGTTCTGAGGCAGGGCTTTAGATTTGTTCTCTCACACGTCTTAACACACCTGTACCAAGATATAAGAGTACACACATTTCTTGCCTCAGGTGTTTTGGAAGCTGTGAGAAAGGTGTGAATTGTATTGTTTAATAGGACAGATAGATTGTTTTTAATAAAGTTGTTCATGGTAGTGTCCTTTTTCAAATATTTCATCATTGAAGTAAAGGTATGATCAACCACAACAGCTATGCCTGTTCACAGTGTATATATTTGACCATACCTTTTAAGCAACTTTGCTTTCCAGTTTAAAAATGTAAAAAAAAAAAAAAAAAAATATATTATATATATATATATATATATATATATATATATATATATATATATATATATATATATATATATATAATATTTTAAATATTAATTAGATGCACACATCTTTTTTAACCTAAACGTAATCATGTAACAGTTTGGTTTATGCAGCCTGGTAGCTCTGCCACATGTGCACATTTATATTCATTCCAATCATCCAATCATGTGGCAGCGACACAATGCATTCAATCAGATACAGATAAGGAGTTTCAGTTAATGTTCACAGAAAACATGGATTGCAAATGGGCTTGTTTGTATATTTCAAAAATTGCTAATATTATTGATAAGAGAGATCTGAGTACAATGGCTAGACCGCTTTGTCTTTGTATAAGACATTTAATCTGTAATGGGCAGAAAAGCATCTCAAAACACGCAAAGCATTAAACAGAGAGTCTACAAAAGCAGAACACTATTCTCATATTTAACATAAGGGTTAACTGTCACTCATGACCGGTTTTTAAAGGATTTTATGCATTGCGTTGCTGCAGCATGATTGGACAAGTGCATGACAGGTACAGTAAAGGTCTTCTTATTAAATCGGTTGGTTAGTGATTAGTAAAAGATGGCGTGTATTTGTATATACTGAGTGTATTCCTTTTTATTAGCCCACTCATGCGACATCTGCCTAAAAAGACAAATTAGCCATCAAATTAATCTCATCAATGCATGACCATGTTGATAAAAAGAGCATAAGATATTATTGAGAAACTAAAATGCATTAAAGTGTGCCCTGGGGAAGGGAGGTGTGGGTGAGTGCTGCATTATAAGCTGCCAATTTCTACATTTTATTTCATTCTTTGTACTTTAACAAACTCATGAACAAGATCAATGGTGATTACAAGCCAATCAGATGTCTGAGGTTCAAGATATAGTAAAAATATCACTGTTTCCTCGAGACCTTTACTTACAGGCTTGTCAGAGTTACTTAAACCTAGATACAGTTGCTGTGGTCCTCTGTACAGGAGTGGGTTGCACCCTCATGCGCAACTGTTTCTGTCGAGAGAGAGCAAATGAGAGATGTAAGGAATGAAAAAAATTACATTACATTTATTGAAAGTGTTTTTATTTCTAAGATAAAAGATCATTTCTAAACTGATAAAAGACAGTCATGATCTTTTATCTTTTATTAAATACACAAATCAAACACAAGGCTTTTGACATCACCAAATGCCACCTGGAGTTCCAATCAATGAAATGAGAATGGAGGTGTGGGTTAGAGCTAACTCAATTAAAAAAACACTCAGTGTCAATGCGCTATTCACCTCAGCATCAGCCGACGACTCAAAAAACTCTCCTGAGATCTCAGAAGCCCTACGATCAAGAGTTGTTGATTCGCATGCAGCATGAAAAGGTAGCATGATCTCAAAAACAAAACAAGAAAAGTTCAGATATCCATCAGTGCACAGTTAGACAAATTGTCTATAAATGGAAACGATTTTGTACTGTGGCTACTCTCCAGTGACGTGGCTGCCCAGCCAAGATCGCTCCGAAGACACAACACAGTGTCTTCATTCACAATGTTGAATAAAGTAAAAAAAAAAATAATAATCCTAGAGGAATAGCTAAAGTCTTGAAGAATTCATTGAAGCTGGATAACATCTCTGTTCATGAGTCAACCATACATAAAACAATGAACAGGCATGGTATCCATGGCAGGCCGCAGAGGAAGCCATTGCTCCCCAGAAAAACATCTGAATCTTGCCAAAGACCAGCATGACACTCCAGAACACTACTGGGAAAATATATTGTGGACAGATTAAACGAAGATAGAATTGTTTGGGAGGAACACACAGCACTACGTATGGCATAAGGAATAGAACTGCATACCAACATAAAAACATCATCCCAACACTTGAAGTATTGTGGAGGCGGCATCATGATTTTGTCTGCTTCACTACCTCTGGACCCGGACTGCTTGAAACTTTTAAAGGGGGAAAATGTATTCCCAAGTTTATCGATCCATCCTGCAGGAGAATGTCAGGCTGTCTGGCTGCAAGCTGAAATTTAGAAGATGTTGTGCGATTCACCAGGACAATGACCCTAAACACTGAAGTAAATATACTAAAGAATGGCTTCAGAGACAAAATATCAGCCTTCAGAGCATCCAGTCAGAACCCATACTTCTAGCCAACAGAGATGCTGTGGAATGACTTCAAGAGCCTTTCACACCAGACACCCTAAGAATATCCCTGAGCTGAGGCAGTCCTGCAAGGAGGAATGGTTCAAAAATGGTTCTCCTAAACGTCTTGGTAAAAGCTTAAAAAGCAAAAAAAAATCTGTAGTGTCCGTAACCTTGTCAAATCCATGTCATTTGCATTTTAGAATAATACACTTTTTCAGGTTTATGTCATTTCATGTAAAATCTAAATTGGCCAAGTTTCATCGGAACAACCATTACGATCATTGAAAGATTTAAATAAAAAATGTGTTTCTGATAAACATATAAATGTGTATGCATAAAAAGAAGCATGGATCAGAAGATAAGAAGCATTAAGTATTATGAAAAATGATGTTATATGATCCTATCTAAAAACTCACTGTTTCACCTTTGTGTTTGTATGTTCTCCCTTTGCTTGGTGGGTTCACTTCAGGTCCTCCTGGTTTCTCCAACAGTCTAAAGATGTGTTGCAGGCTGACTGATATTTCATAATTGTCAGTAGTGTGTAATTGGACATATGAGTGTTTGTGCCAGAGGTTTGGGTTCCTCAGCAACGTAACATCCCCTTCCAGTAATAAGTGCTGGTGTGAAAGTTGCTTTGGCCAACCGTCCCATAGCAATGTCTGCTTGGATGTTTTGATGGATATTGGGTTCCCTGTTGAGTCTGGTTCTTCTGGAGGTTTCTTCTTATTGCCATCTCAGGGATTTTTTCCTTGCCACCGTCGCCCCAGCTACATAAATAAATAAAACTGAATCAAGCTGAACTAAATTGGATGTTCAAAATGTCACTCTGAGCTAAACTGTAACCGTGTGTGTGTTCATCAGTGCTGGAGGTACAGGCGTTCTGCTGAACGTGGACCGTGTGGCTGAGCTCCTGAAGGGTCTGGGCCACAGCTCGGTTCAGGTGCGAGGGCTAGCCGACTCGGGATGGTTTCTGGACAACAAGCAGTACCGCTGCACAGATTGTGTGGACACCATTGGGTGTGCCCCAACCGAGGCAATTAAAAGGGGAATCAGGTAAAGAGTCGAAGAAGTGCACACGGCGGAAAACCAAGCCAGTAAAGAAAGCAGGGGTTCTCATGGTGTTCTTTGTGTTTGCAGGTATTGGGGCAGTGTTGTACCGGAGCGCTGTAGACTAGCTCACATAGGAGAAGAATGGAACTGCTTCTTCGGATATAAAGTCTACCCTACCCTGAAAAGTAAGAGAAATGCTGCCCTCTAGTGTCTGTATGGCGCATAAGAGCAAAACTGAGCATTCATAAAAATTTACCTCATCCAAAAAAAATTTATTATTCTTTTTTTGTGTTTCTCTTTCTCTCAGGTCCAGTGTTTGTGGTGCAGTGGTTGTTCGACGAGGCCCAGCTGACAGTTGATAACATTCACCTTACGGGGCAGCCGGTGCAACAAGGCCAGTGGCGTTATATCCAGAACCTGGGCATCGAGCTCAGGAACACTCTAAAAGACGTCCCGTACGTATTTACACATTTTATCAGCGAAAAGGTTTTCAGCATGAAAGAACATCAAGACAATAAAATATTATGTACATTATATTATACAATGTACAATGATCAGCCATAACATTATGACCACCCATCTAATATTGAGTAGGTCCCATTTTGCCACCAAAGCATTAATGACTTGTGTGTTATTACATCTTTCTATCAGAACCTTTTTTTTTTTAATCAATTTAAGCTACACTAGATCTTCCCACGGATCAAACTACACGGGCCAGCCATCAGTCCACATGTACATCAGTGAGCCTGGGCCACCCATAACCTTGTTGCCAGTTCACCAGTTTTCCTTTCTTGGATCGCTTTTGACCCAGCCATCACAATTTGGCTCTATCTTGTTACAATGGTGGCTGAAAGTGGGTGGGATATATTAGGCAAGCAAGTGAACCCTTTTTCCTGTGTTAGAAGCAGACAAAATGAGCAAGCATCAGGATTTGGGCCAAATTTTAATGGACATACAGTAGGACTGGGTTAGGGCAATTGCAAAACTGCAGGGCTTGTGCCCTACCAAAAGTAATCCAAGGATGGAAAACCGGTGAACTTGCAACAGGGTTATGAGTGACAAAAGGTTTACTGATGTACATGGAGAGCAAAGGCTGTCTGAGCCAATAATGCGCTCGTGTAGATCAAATTGATGAAAAAGTTAATGCTGGGTGTGATGAAAAGGAGTCAGAACACACAATGCATTACTCCTATGGTGATCCAAGGCAGGAGCTACTCATTATTAGGCAGGTGGTCATAATGTTATGGCTGATTGCTGTATATTATGTAGTGAAAAATAAAATACTTTCACTAAAATGTCATTAAACATCAAAAAAGGGCAGACAAAGCACACTTAATAAAAAAAATCAAACATGATTGTGGTTTTTGTTTGTCATTAACAGTGCCATGTTTGCACCTGCCTGCTTATCACACGAGATCATCACAAGAAAGTGAGTATTCAAGCATTTTCCTGTCCTACTGGACTTTTCTGATATCCATGTTCATTCTCCAGTCAGCCTGCAATTCCCTTCTTTAAGTTCTCTGCACGCGACTCTCTTTCTGTAGTTACTGGATGGACGTGCACGTGAAGGGTACGTCTCTGCCTCGCGCGCTGCAGTGCTGGGACCGCAGCCTCCAGAACAGTCTCCGGAACAGCAGCAGCCACCGCTCTCCGCCACGCGCATGTCCGCTGCATCTGATCGACAGCTGCCCGTGGCCTCACTGTAACCCGACGTGCCCTACGATCCGAGATCAGCTGACCGGACAGGAAATGAGCGTCATCCAGTTCCTCACTCACATGGGCTTCGACGTGCAGCGCATGGCACAGCAGCAGGGCATGGAAGCTAGCACCCTACTGGGCATGCTCAATAATGGCAACTGAGCCATGTAGACAGAGAGACGCTGAAGGAAATCACACACACTCACATATACGACATTATCATTGTATAAGTTAAACAGCAAAATGGCAATATGAACTGATAATGTGGATTCCTTTTAAAGGAAGATGCCATTTTCAACCTATAGCTTACATGTGATTACCAGACATAAACTAATTAGACAGTACTGAGAAAAGGAACAAAAACAATGCACAAAATGCACATTTGTAAATCTAAGGACAATTGCAGACACTGTAAATAATATCTCAAATAGGCTATAAAACTATAAACCTATAAAACACTGCCATATAGCAAAGTGTTGTTTCAAAGCACCTTCCCATAAAATTAACCCCATCACTGCAACCTAAACTAAGAAATGTGTACAATATGTGGCACAGTGGTAAACACTCGCACCTCCAGGGTCGGGGGTTCGAATCCTGCCTCGGGTATGTGTGCATAGAGTTTGCATGTTTACCCCACCTCGTGCTCCAAGTTTCCTGGAATAGGCTCCAGGCCCCCCCTGTATACAGGATCTAGACGATGAGTGAGTGTCCAAAGAATTCATAAAAGGATTACACAAAAATAGCAGCAAGGTGGCGTAGCAGGTAACACAGCTGCCTCACTAAGTTTCCTGTTAGATTTAGAGCTTGGGTGTGGGCCGTTCCATTTTCTCCCTGTGTCTAAGTTTCTAGGTCTTAAGATTAGCAATAAAACATTGGTCTTAGATATGAGAGAGTGTGTGCCAGTGTGTGTGTGATGTCTGCCTGATAGTCCTGCCTTTACTTTAAGGCTCTTCTACAACATGAATATAGTGCAAATATACTCAAGAATGGATAACCGTTTGTAGACGTCCATTATAAGTGTGGTCTACAAAGTCCTGACAGCTTTTCTCAGTACTGAATAATTCTTGTCTGTCTTTAACGACACTAGGGTTGATGGTGATCAGGTTAAGAATGATGTTTATTCTTTTTCCTTTCTTTGTATTTCTTTGCTGAGGATATACAGAGTCTATGTTTTAACCGAGGATGCAAAATCCCCACCGAAACATATATAATATATTTGATCTGCATAATAGCGAAAATGTTTAATGATAACGGGACGGGTAACCCTCCAGCTCTCCAGACCTCACTGTTTAAAAGCCATGTGGATGTAGTTTCACTGTAATGATAAGCTTTTTTTTCTTTCTTTTTTTTTTTTCTTTTTTAATAATACACCTACCTTGCAATCCGTAGCAAGGGGTCTTTTCAATGTGTCTCATAAACCGTGTTTCTTTTGGGCGTCAACTTTTTCGTGTTTGGATTTTGACGCGTGCAGGAGGACCATGGCAGCCAAGGACGAGACGGACTGTTAAAACAGAAGCCCTGTGGTGCTACAAGAACATTTTGAATTAGGTTCAATCGTTTTATATAGCACTTTCTTTTTTTACAGTTTCACAGCAGACTCTCACAGAACTGTACAAGGAAATGAACTGGTTTCCTCAGGATGAGCCGGGACTGTTTACTCCACTAGAGGAAGGAAGAGACTGCTAACCCAGGAGGGAGAGGCGCTGCTCACCCCACATAAACTCATGGGCATTTTTTATTCTATTTTTTTTTTTTTTAAGAGAATTACATGCTATTTTTAAAGAACAAAAAATCTGCTTTTAAACTCTGTCATATTTTGTAACGCTCCTAAAGAGAAAATAAGCTTAAGTAACACTGATGAAGTTATCTATTTATTTTATTTTGTGAATCATATTTATGAGTAACTGAGACAGAGAAGAGATTCTTTGTAAAGTGTACATACCTTTTCACTTTTTCTTTGCTGTTTTGATCGCATGTCTTTGTAATAAATCTTTATGATACATTATAATCATGGCATGAAATGTTTACAAGTTTGACATTTTTTACTACAAAGGTAACATTAGTGAGTTTTCGGCCATGGTAAATTCATCAGGACTTTGTCCTTTACATTTCTTCCTTACAGTTTTATGCTTGCTGAATTCCCAGATCTAAAGTAAATCTGACTGTAATGTAAATCATAGGTTTCTATCAATGTGCTCGTTCTAATACATTATTGTTTAACGATATTGTATAAACATATTTACATTACTTGGTGGCCACAGTGGATGCTCCACATGATATTTCCCTCTCTCTTTCTACATAGCACTTATCCTGTTTAGGGTCGTGAGACCGGAGCACTATAGGTTGCACCTGGAAAAAGTACCAATCACACACTCAGTCACACACTACGGGCAATTTGGAAATGTCAATTAGCCTAACCTGTATGTCTTTGGATTGTGGAAGGAAACCCAGCAAGCACATGGAGTACATGTAAACTCCATGTACACAGACCTGTAGCGGGAATCAAACCCTAACACTGGAGGTGCAAGGCCATAAGGCTACAACCACTGAGTCGAATAACAAAAAGGCTAAATAGCATGTTATATAACAATGAACAAAATATTGCGGAAACCTTTTGTAAGTTGATTCTTGCTCAAAAACAATAGAAGGAGTCTCTAGCATCATGCTTTGTAAAGCGCATTAAGTTTTTGGCCATATTAAAACAAAGGAATTCGTCCTTTCCGTTTTCTCTGTAACAAAAAAACAAGACAGGAAAGTAAAAAAAAGATGCTGATGAAGAAACGTCTACTTATAACTACTACAATGTGAGTCATAACCTGGCTCATGGATGTTCTATGAATGTCACGAAGAATTAAACACTATGGGCATTTTGTAAAAGCCAATTGGCCTACAAAGCCTATCTTTGGACTGTCGGAGAACCCAAAGTACCCGGAGGAAACCCAACAAGCATGGGAAGAACATGCAAACTCCATGCCAGAGAACAAAAGCAAGCATTAAAACCCTCAAACCTGGAGGTACAAGGCAACAGGGCTAATCACAAAATGCAACTTTCAATAATAAAAGATACAAATGGTTGTTCATCAATTAATTAGGTTACAAATTGTAATCATAGGCATATACTGTACAAGAGGAAAAAAAACAGTTCTTGTTGCAGGAGTAGAATTCCTATTAGGGCTTGTTTCAGGACATCACATCATCATCATCACAATCCATTTTACAGAACATCACCCCTCCCCAATCCCATCCCAGATTGTAATACAGAACAAACATAACAGTAGTGACAGTGTAGTGCAATGTCCAGAATGTACTAGACAAATTTTGACATTATTATGGATGTCCAGGGGCTGATTCCAACTGTAAATACAGTGGTGGCCAAAAGTATTGAGACAGCATATGCCATGTGTTATAATTTTCCCTGTGCCCAAAACAGGTTATTTCACTAATTAGTTAGTCTACTAGTCTATAGAGTTGTGCTATTTGAAATGGATTAAAAGAAAAACTAGTGAAAAACTGGATATGTGACAATGGGGTTCAGCTTCTGGAGCCATGGCCTGGGTCATCTTCAGACCTAAACCCAATAGAAAAAGTAGCAGACAAGAAACCATCTACTACAATATACTGTAGATGATTTGCAAGCATGGATTGAGCGAGTACTGCAGGTGTCGTTTTTGACTCAATGCCCAGTTGGAACCAGCAGGTTTTGGCTTCAGGACTTTAAACTAAAAAAGTTTTTAAAAAAGAAACTAATAGATTAGCACCTTAAGATGTGACTTGACCTAAATAATGAAGAAAAAAAAAACAGCCACTTTGATATTATCTAAAAACTGCTATTGCACTTAAAGTATTTTAAATAAAAAAAAAAAAAAACGTCACTCTGCTCCTGGCACAACATTTTATAACTGTGATTAAATATTGCCACAGCATCCTAGTGGTCAGAATGCAAATGTTCAGGAACTTATGACTTTTCATTGTGTATCACAGGTATACCTTAAATGTAGACTTTACATCTTTAAAATTTATTTAAAACACAGTAATACAAAAATTATCATATAAAATCACATACTGTATGAAAAACTGTTAAAAGACATGACCAAAATGGAACTATCCCTTTGTTCAGTGGTTCTTCCCTCCCACGTTTATGTATCATTTGTGATGAGACACTGTAAAAAACCCTTAGATTTAAAACACATATTAAACTGATCTTTACATATTAAATTGACCATTATATAAATATGTTGTTCACAGCCTTGCTTACATAATTATATGTTTTCTCAGGTGCATACAGTATATATACGCAGTTCACTTCCTGCTACAACATCAGTTTCCTACTTTCTTGGATGTAAAATGTTTTACTAGAAATATACTAGAAAGCATTTCTAGAACTGTGCAAGTCCATGCAAGATAAAAATATGTTTTTCAAAACTGGTTTGAGGAGTAATAAAATGTTTCTGGGCAGTAAAGTAAAAGCTTAAGTCCATCGATCGGTGTGATGCCAAGCTGTAGGGTAATGCCTGTGCAGAACTAGCTATGTTACTTCTGTTAGCCTGTAACACAGATCTGCGACAGCAGGGGGCTCCAGTTGCAACTTAACTCTTTTCCCACTGAAGAGCTGGTGACTTCATGGCAAAGTCATGTGAAACTGGACTCCTGAAATGGAAAAATGTGATAAGAGACGTTGTAAAAACCATTTCATTTGCAACAACAAATGGTGTGTTTCATGTGGGTGAGACAGAGGTGTGAGACAGGCGAACCTCTCTGGTTGCCCTGCTGTGATGCTGGGAACGTGGACGTTTCTGCTCGTGGATGTCTTGTAATCGAGTAATGAGGAACTTCTTGTCTTCTCCCTCCTGAACATGAGAATGCAATTAGTTTTTTTTTTTTTTTTAGTGTTCACTTTTTTCTGCACTAAATAGTCATGACCCATGGGTGGGGATATCCATGTTATCTACAATAGATCTAAATAGATTTGGCATCAATGTAAAATCACACTAAATCATATATGAGTTTGGTGGATTTCATTGAAGCCACAGAGATAAATCTGAATCATCAAGAATCTGATCATTCTTAATTGAATTGCTATACAGCTGAAATTTACACAGCTTACGTTTGTTCTTAAATTGCAAAAGGAAATCAAATGCTACCTGTGGGTGGTTTAGCATGTGGATTAGCATACGTAGGTAAACTAACACTTGTAAGGTTTAAAGTTTTTTTTTTTTTTCATTAATGGAAAAATCTGTCAGCTGGCTACAGTATTATTATTAGGCTTTTTTAAAATAGTAAGTTAATGTTATGGTCAGTTTTTGAGAACAAGTAGTTTTATTATAGAGTGTTCAGTGTTTACCAGTAGTTACTAGAACATGTAACTTTAGAGACAGCGATTAATTATATTCTATAAATTAAGACCAATATGTTTGTTTGTGGAAAGGTTATACAGGTGATTATCTTTTGGCCAGCGGTAGCTCAGTGGTTAAGGCATTGGACTACGGTTCGGAAGATCCCAGGTTCAAACCCCACAACCACCAAGTTGCCACTGTTGGGCCTTTGAGCAAGGCCCTTAACTGCTCAGATGAGTAATGAGTTAAAAAAATTTTTAAAGTGCCTAAATGTAAATTTTACTTTAACTGGGTTCTTTTCAGAAGTATGCCATCTTGGGAGACCAAGAACGCTGGAGAATGTTTTGGAGTCTCCATCAGCACCACATCATCAGTCAGGTCAGCACCAGCCCATGAGCAAGCTCAAGCCCATCTCTCAACCTTCAGACAGTTGAGAATAGGGTAGCTGAATGGTGTTTAGGTATCTAATGAAACAATATATATTGTTCCATTAGATACTGAGCAACTCCAGGAGTTGCAGACTTTGGCCAAACTTGTTGGACATCCACCACAAGAGAAGACTGATGTAGCTGGTAAGGAAAAACTTTTCCTGGCATTGGCCCGTTCTTGTAGCCCTTATATACAGCAAGCAACCAATTTTCCTTTCAAAATTTTCATCTCCTTTTTGACCGATTCTTTTCAATGGAAGATTGACACAATGCTGTGGCCTTTGTGTAACTCCTATATAAATTATACTGTTCTGTTCTGCTTCTCATGTACATATCAGATTTCTCAAATGTTTCTCAAAAGTATGTCTTTCTTTGTGTCTCAGTTATGTCTCTTTGTATCACCTAAGTGGGTTTTAGGAGAAATAGAAAAGAAAGTAGACCCTGTAATGAGAAGAAAAAGCTTATTCTGAGCAACAAAATTTTGCTATGGGATTTCAGTAAATAACAGGAAGTGTCTGTCACAAATATAATGGTGTTTTTATCACCCAGAGTGTCTAATGCATGCTTCATTAATTTTCCATACCAAACTCTGTATATGCAACCAGTAAAGTGTTTTAGTAAACTAAAGAAAACAGTGTGAAGAAACTGCCAATAGTTCATTGCCTCCTGATTTCTACCATAACCTAATATCTAAATAATTTAGCTTAAGGTAGCTCAGCAGACAAGAGACTACCCACGGAGACATTAAGTTTATCCTTTATTCATTACATATACTGCACAGTAAAATTTCTTATTCTTCTCACATCCCAGGTTTGTTACGAGGCTGAGGTCAGAGCTCAGGGTCAGCCACTATACAGCACCCCTTGAGAGACAGGGTCAGAGACCTTGCTCAAAGGCCCAACAGTGGAAACTTGAGTCGTAACAGGCTGAGCGACCTCTGCCCCAATAGCTTTCAAATTATTATTATTATTTTCTTTTACAACATGGGTTAAAAATTATATATAAGAACAGAAAAACGACGGTGTTTTTGTGCAGTAAGTTCAAAATATATCAGATCAGATACGGAAATAATCAAAAGTTGTGAAGCACCATTGTGAAATTGTCTTATCTATAACCACAAACTAAACATTTTCGTCTTGTCCATACCCATGAACATTACTTACTGTTCAGTATTAAAAATTATCTCACCATTCAGTCAGGGTTTTTTTGCTTATCCAGACATTTGGAAGAAAGGAATTTTATAAAAACCCATTTTCATGAAATGTAGGTACATGATTTATAAAACAAATCCTGATAACAAATTATCCTCCCCATGTCTTCTCAGAAGTTTTTCAATAAATGAACCTGATGTAAACCTCGTTAATTTTTTAGTATCTTTTAAAAAGGTTTTAGGCACACACTTACATTTTCAATCTGTTCCTGTAGCAGCTCAATAATCTTCCTCTGTCCATCCACCACTTGGCTGTGGAAATAGATAACTATTCTGGAGAAGAAAAACCAAATAGGTATATTAGTCATACTGTAGTCATGTTTTTAGCTTGTTTTTCTTCTATTGCACTGATCAGATTTATTTATCGAAGGTTTGTTAAATGAGAGAAGACAGGAAAGGTCTGACTTACATGAAGATTCCAGCAGTGAGAAAGAGGAAGAAAGGGTTCTCCACCAGGTATGAATGAACAAAAGGGAGCCAGGTCAGATGACTGTTATTAGTGGCCAGCTCTTTCACCCATACTTTTCCTGCTTGAAACATGGTGGCGAGGCCACGGAACGGCCCACAGTTCTCGGAGGGTCTGATCCTGCACCACAGGAACATGTCAGAACATGTGGAAGGAGGACGAAAGAAAGGAGGAAGTACAAATTTGATCACATGAGAACAAAGAATCAGAATTAGTAAATGACTCCTTAACTCACGTCCACATGGTATAGGTGACGCACACTGATGCACCCAGGAAAGATGGGAAGCAGAGGAGGGTAATGAAGAAGGTGGTCATCTGACTCGCCCTCCATGCCTTTCTGGGAGCCTGACAGTTCATCATCAGACTTGTCTACATGACAGAGTATGTAAAATGTTTACGGCTTATATTTTGGGCTATGAGAACCATTTCACTCCCTTTCTCGTTCAGATGACTAATTCTAGTCTGTGAAAACCTTATGGCTAAATATTCTAAACAAATGCAAAGCCAATCAGTTTGCATCATACGGCATTTCCTTTTATTTTAAATAACGAAAATCTTAAAATGAGAAACTTCCTTAATGACCTTAAAACACACTCAATGACGATGTAGTGTGATTTCCCTTTTATACCATGGTAATTTGCCAATATACAGTAAATGTCCACATTTGAATCCATTTAGAGTTACATTTAATGTTGTGGAGTCTCCATAAAACCAGTTTCTATTATCATTTATAACAGTAACAAACCTCTCCTGTTTTTTTCTTTCTTTCTTGAGGTTAATGAAGGTCAACAATAATTGTAATGCATTAAACTTCAGATGAATTAAAAAAAATGCCAATGCTCACCTTTTTCATGTAGAAAATCAGGAACAGCTTGATAACCTGCACTACAGGCAGGAGGGGTGAAAACAGAACTCCCAACCTGCACACAACCGAACAACACATTAGTCAATTTCTAAACCACAGACCGCATAATTTTAATGCCATTTTCAGACGGTGTGTCAGCTACATTAGGCTTATATTCAGAGCAGCAATCAGAGGTGCTTTTCTGTCCATGTTCTAGGAATGCCTGAGGAACATACCATAAAGTGAGAACAACATGGTTCATGACTCAATGACATATTGCAGTTTTTTTACGTGGCATGTGTGTGAATATATTTATTCACATATATAAATATATGTATTTATGTATTTGTGGAGGTAAACTGTTGCTGTTCTTCTATAATCCTACAGGTGGTGCTGAAAACTTCACACTGGCAGGGAACACAGGACCCTTTCTAGTACGAGCAACTTATTTGCTACATTAAAAAAATTTGATAAAATCTGGATATTTTTAAAACTGGTCACCTAGGTATTGTGATAATATATCAGGTGGTCTCTGGTGATACCTATTGCTACTGGTTATTGCTCTGGAGCATGTCAAATGTGACACTTCAGCAAAAATAGAAGAGGGCAAGACTTCAAATGGCATTGTACTTATTGTTTTGATTTGTTGTGTAAAGATGATAAATATGTTAACCATCTTTGAACATGCTATGTTGACTAGGCTGGAGAAATACACATACATAAAAGTACAAATATACATTTTACTAACAGCTACAAAACTGTAAAGTTCAGAATAATTGTGGGTGTATCCGATATTAGTCATAAGTCGCTGCTGGGCAGCATGGACAACCTTGATAATAACAATGAAAGACAGATTATAAATAAAAAAGCAGGGGAAAAAACATCACACTGATATTGTGTAACTTTGTGCCTTAACCGTGATTGCCGACTCTCACGAGACAAATAGGCAGCCACAGCTTCATAAACAAGCCAAAATTACTATAGTATATATATATATAAATAAATAAAAATAATGTACACACACACACACACACACACACAATAATCTCCTTTGATCAGTTGATATTGAAATGTCTATCTAAAGTGCTGTTTCTTAATTGGTGATTTCTGAGGCTGGTAACTCTAAATGAACTTCTCCTCTGCAGCAGAGGTGAGTTTTGGTCTTGCCTTTTTTGGGATGGTCTTGATGAGAGCCAGTTTCATCAAGGTGCTTGATGGGTTTTGCATATGCACTTGAAAAAACTGTTCTTGCAAGAACTATTTCAGAACAGCTGACTTTCACATCCTAAAATAACAACTTTTAGTGTTTTAGTGTTGTTACTTAATTACCTAATGTCGTATGTGTTATTTCATAGTTTTGAAATCTCCAGTATTGTCCTAGATTGTAGAAAAAAATTAAAAGGTGTGTCTAAACTTTCGACTAGTACGATTTTATTTATTTATTTGTTATTCTTTTTTTTTAAAGGAAAAATAAAATTGCAAAAAAGTTTGTGGGTTTCTTTTGTTTCGCTTATTTTGACGTAAACAGGACTGTGTAAGCTAATATGAGATATATATTAGTATAAGTGGATGTTGTGCTTGTTTTCCGCCACCTGCAAAAATGTATTACTAGCCTACATTATAAAAACAACAACAAAAAAATACCTTTTTCCTTTTCCTAATCTTTGTTCTATTTTTCCATACGTGAACATTTTTGTTGGCTGCATTTTTGAGTAATATGAAGCGACCGAGCTTAACATGGTCAATGATGTGATGTTTCTGAAGACCCATAACAGCTCGGGGGTGTGGGATCTCTATGGGCCCTGTGCAGGTCCACATGGGGTGTGTGGGAGGGCGTTACAGTGCTGATTAGTGCGAGGCTGTTTAGACAACGTCAAACAATGTGTTTGGGGTAAAGGAGACCATAAATGTAAAAAACAAAGTCGCTTGTTAGATTTTTCTCTTAAGCAACCATATTTAAACAGCAAGAGCCCAGCGATCATGAATATTTAAGCGGCTTCAAAGAAGAAGAAGAAGAAACCCAAAGTTGCGCATTATAAGCGGAACTGGCAAATATGGCCTCAACCCTTACCAAAAAACAGTTTTCTGTGCACTCAAATTCTCAAAATGTCTCCAGTGCATGCTCAAACTCTTCTTTGTGTTATCATAACAGTTTGAACACACTTTGGATCATAAATATCTCCATACAGAAATGCATTAGTGTTTAATCAATATTTTAATGGCAGGAATGGGATCAGGTTTTGTTTTGTGTGTACACAGTTTTGCTATTTATGACTTTATCGAAGCTTAACTTATCGCACAGAATTATGATTCAAGTGGCAATTTTCATCCCAAGCATTAAGCAAAGTGCAAACCACTAGAAGTATATACAGAACACACATCCAGAATGCAGCACTTAAGACACAGCACTTCAGTAAAATAAACTAAAATGAGTACTGAGAAAACGTCCGTCTTTCCATCCTGACAAATAATCAGTCAAGCCTTCCATCTTCATGTGACTTTATTTCACTAAGTGCCAAGGCACTATGGCATTATGAAGTGTGTGGTTTACCAAGCTAATGTCTGTCCATAAATGAGCTCGAGAACATTCCGGGCAATATCAAACACTGGCTTTCTTTCCCTCTTCAGAACCTTCTGTGAAAACAACCTAAAAGAGGAGATGATGTGAACAAGTCAATTTAAGCAAAATGTTGTACTGGAATACAAAATGCTACGATTTTTCTTTTTAGTCTTGCTTAGTATTTCATGTTTACGTGGTGCAGTATGGTTGAGAGCTCACCGCCACAGAAACTCCCCAAAGAAGGTATCGAGCATTGTGAAGATGAAGTCCATTAACAGGAATCTATACAGCTCCTGCCCCACAAAACTCTCCCAGCACTGACAAGAACATAAAACAGCATATAAACAAACACCCACATATATACACACACAGATACGTGTGCACACACACCATCGTCAAGCGTCGAAGTTTACGATCACGTGTAGTTAAACGTGTGCGGCTTCTGCCAAAACTTTGTGCCAGTGTTTGATTTGTCATGGCCACATTTTCCTATACGTATAACACTGTGCCTGCACCTCTGCTGGACGTCTTTAATAAATATTAGCAGTCGGTCTCATTTTATGCTTATAATACAGCACTGATGATATGTGACTATTTGTTTCTCTGCGCTATAGAATTTATTATGTAATGGCAGTGTTTCTAAAAGTAGCAAATAGTAGCGGAATCTCTTTCAACCCCGCCAAGGAATCTTAGGAGCAGGAAGTTGTTATTCCTGTGCAGGCGAGAGCCTGTGAAGAATGCAAGAGGAATAACGTGTGAACCATGACCGGTCACGCCCAACATAACACTACTGATACCGTTAAGTATTCGAAAGCGTTTCTCTATGATTTAAATAACAGACAGAACCACTATCAGAACTACTGGAATAGAAACTTAATCACAGTGTGTCATTTTATCGCAATTTGATAACAGATTGTCATGTTTCCACTAATAACATGGTACAGGAATAAAAAAATAAATAAAAAAAACAAGTGACTCTCACCAGTGATTTATTTTGGCCAGTTGCTACCTGACCCAGCCAGTGATGGCACAAAACTGCAAGCAGGCTCATTTTCAACATCAAGTTCCTGCCAAAAAGAGACATAAAATACATGAAAGAATATAATGAATGAATGTTTCAGCAGCCATTCTTTGATACAACTGTTATTTACAATAATTATTTTCGATACATATGAATAATGTATGCATGATTCCACCAACTCTAGCAAACAAATCAAATCAAATTCAAATTTTATTTGTCACATACACAGTCATACACACATTCAGTTTTGTTTTCTGGCAGTAAGAATTCCCACTTAATAGGAATTTGGAGTTAATGTGAACCCATTTGCCTGACGTGAAAACAGGTAATGCACTACACATTAGTTGATCCAGTGCTTAAAACTGTGATGACACAATAGTTTTGCTAGAGACTGGAAAAAATGGCGAGCTGATGTAGCAAATGACAATAAGATTATCTATGTTGTCTCACACATGGCATACAAGACGTGTTGTAATTTTCTAAGAAAAGTCCGTGTGACTTAAATCACACTTAACCTCAATGTCAGACTTAAGACTTGTATAGGTTTCACAATAATGAGAAACTTCCACGTTTTTTTGCAACCCACAACTTCTCAGAAAATACCCGAAAAAGGTGTAGATTTGTTTGAACAGTATGTCCTCTCTTATCAATGAGACATTTCTACTTGCAGAACTTAATGTTTTTGGGTTTTCAACTATTCAGATGTCTGGTATGTGTGAAAATCCCAAGAGATTTCTTGAGAACCCAGACAGTTTCTGAGGTTCTGTTGGGTTGTGAATTAAAACAGGATTAACTGAAGCTCCTGACCTGTGTCAGCATGACTTAACATATTTCACCGCTGTGACATAATTGGCTGACTCAAGAACTACATGAATGAACAGGCATCGATAATTAAAATAGCTGCGTTAAAATAATAAACTCTGCGAAAACACTGAGGCCGACATAAAAAATAAATAAATGAATAACTCAAGATATAAAATATCCCTGAATGCCCGTTTAAGTGTTTTTTTTCATAGAGTTTTAGATACTTCTTAAACAGGGAGAGTGTTGACTATCTATTTAATAGAAACCACGTTGATGAACATTTCACTATCTAGTTAGTGAGAATGTAGTGTTTTGGCTGTAGTTCTGGAACGGTACCTGAAAATGGCAATGTAGTTGTGTGTGCTCGGCGACTCGTAGTCTTCCATCCAGGCCACGACATTAAAGAAGCCGGGCAGGAGCAGATTAATGGATGACACAACCACGGGGAGAGCCAGCATTCTAGCTTCTTCCAGCAGTCCGGAACGGTCAGTACTGTTTATGTAACTCTGCAGATTAAGAAAAAGAGACCAACACAGATAGAACAACAACAGGAGTCTGAATTAAAAAAAAAAAAACATTCATAAAACTGCAAGTATCAGATGTCACCGAAGAGGCCAAACACGCACACACAACTTACACTGCTGTTCAAGAATTTGCTGTCGCTTATTACGAATAATGTAACATTCATGACGTTATGGAACAGGAAGCCAAGATTTCAGTTCAAAGCCACAATAACGAAACACTGTGCATAAGAGTCATCTGTACGTTATTCAGCTTCTACCATTTCTTACTGGAATTTAGCAGAAAACAGGAAAACAAATTGCCAACATCATCAGTGACGTCTTTTATTAGTATGTTAGTACGAAGGACTGAGCTTGTTAGGAATGGATTAAGCACACAAGCAATTTTCTTATGTATTTGTGTGTGTGTGTGTGTGTGTATGTTAGAGAGAGAGAAAGGGTTTCCCACCTTATGCACATATACACAGAAGTAGTAGACGCCGAGGGAACACACTCCAGTGCTCACGATGCATATGATCCAGGCAAGTGACTGGATGAGAAAAACTGGCACGCGCTGAAGTAAAGGAGACTTCACCTTCTCACGGTTCACCTCTGCTAAGAGCTCCTACAGACACCATGTAAAGTCAGCGACTGAGTGAGGTCCACGCCGGTTATTTTTGTGTGTACGAATAGAATTTATTGTACAAATCACAGTGTCCGAAGAATGACGCTGCTTACTTTGAGCTGAGTAGTGATGTTTTCAGATTGCAGTCCAACAGAGGATTTCTTACTGACTTTAAAATCCCAAGAACTAAAGACCTTTATGGCAAGTAAACCTTTGGACCGGTCAATTCGAAAACTCTGTCCAAATGACTTGGACATACTGTAAAGAGAGACATTAAAAGGCAGTGTATTCAGCTGTGTTTTATTCTACTATGGATGACATCATCAAGGACTCAGATTGTGATTAGATAAAGTAACCTGAAATTTTAATCACAAGATGCAGCTTAAATGTAAGATTAAATAACCAATGTCAAACATCATATGAACACAACTAAAATAAGACCATGGCCACTAAAGACATGTTTGTTTGAAATTTGCTTCTAGTTATTAAGTGTAAATACACTGGATTTTTGTCACACCAATCTGTATTTTGAAATTTCCACTTCAATCTGACCTGTACACGAGGATGATGCAGGTGATGAAGAATGCCACTCCGATGGTGAAGAAATAGGCCAGAGGCATATTATAGGATAGATGAGAGCTACAGATACTCTGGTTCCCATCACTGCAGGTCTTTATAAAAGTGTAGTTAATATAGTAGCCGTAGTACATCACAGAGTCTTTAAAATAACCCTGAGTGTGCGGGGATGTGTGAGAGAGCAAAAAAGAGAGGAGAAAGAACAGTAATTGGTTATGGTGTAGAATAATTCTATAGTGCATTAACCCTTATTGTCAGGTTAATACTTAACTCAGTGTTGATTTCTTGGAGCTTTAATCTGCAATGATTAAACCCCCAATACCTTACAGCTTAATCAAATACCCCAGGCTATCAAAAGATAACTAGTTAGAAAAATACTCTATTTACACTGCATTTAGCAGATGCCATTATAAATAAAATAATGTCTTATACCACCCTTAAACAGTAACGATGTCTACATGAAATAAAGGCATTTTGGCAGTTCTGAATATAGCTAACTGGTTTTTATTTTATTTTAGTGTCTCACAGTATAAAGTGTCTCAGTAAGGTTTTGGGTCTTAGTGACAGGATAAACAGCATTCTTCTAAAATTTGTAAAACTACTGTCATGTTTTGACAATAGAGATGAAAATCTAAAATATATGTTAAGCGTCAACCAGAGGTGTAATGCACATTATATGCATACTGGGTCTTACCGTCCCGGTGAGCACCTCCAGGCCGTAGAGCATAGATCTGGTTTGTTTTGGAAGCTGCACGGCTTGAGGAATCACTAGAAACAGCCCCATTATGAGGAAAAGGAATACATTAAAGAAGAAAAGCTTCCTGAGGAAGACGAAGTAGGAGAGGACACCAGTCCCGAAGCGGCCACTGACTGTCTTCAGAGCTGTCTGCCATAACTGCAGTGAGGAGACGAAGGACAGCCAGGTGTACCACCTTTGTTTCAGAGACTGGTAAGGACACAGAGAGACGGAAGTGAAAAATCATTGTCTTAAACTTCGACAATAATTGCCGCAGGATCAGCATTTCTGTTAAAACACTGCAATTTAACAAAACATAAACACAATGTTTATGATGATTACATTTACAAAATGATTATGTTAAAATAAAAAGATGGCAATTATCAATTTAATATGGAGCTGCAATTTACACCAGACGCAAGACACACGTCAATTTGGGCTGCTTGGGCAAAATTTATTTCTTGAGCTGTGTTAGTAAATATATATGGCAAATGCCTATCGTAACATCAATTTATCAATAAAATGGGTTTAACATTTCATTAATCTAGTCATATTTTTATCAAGGTATTCATAATTTGTGTGCTGCTGTAGGTTTGACAACATGATGAAATATAGGCATGAGTGAGTGAGTCATTTTATGTAGTGCAAAGCAGAATGAAGAATTAGACTTACAATGACAAAACAATCTCTGAGGTGGCTGCAGCACGGGACTTGGTCGAGGTAGGTAGACCGGCCAGAGTTGGCCAAATGGCTGTGTGGGGAAAAGACAGCATGATTATATTACACGCAGCATAGTGCAGCATACCCACACAAATGGCACTACATTACTGTGAGTTACTGTGAGTCACTGTGCACCGTACACATTTAGATTAATATTTTTGAGTGGTGGCGCAAATACTTAAAAGTTTTCAAAGTTACTGATCAGAAGATCAAGGGTTCAAGCCTCAGCACTGAGTAACTGCCACTGATGGGCCCTTGAGCCGATCCCTTGACTATTTCTGACTCTGGACTTTGACCCAGTTTCCTAACAAGCTGGGGTATGCAAAGAAAAGAATTTCTCTTATTGTGCTATGAAGTACAGTACTGTGCAAAAGTCTTGCACATAAATGCAGTTGAGCAAGGATGTCTTCAAGAACAAAAAAAAATAATAATAATAAGAGGCCAAGTAAACAGTAAGGTCAGTATTTGGTATGATGATGCTTTGAGGACCCATAAGTCTAAGATACAATTTGTGCAGTTTTAAGGAAGTTTCCTCTGACGAGCATCATGCAGAACCACCCACAGCTCTTCCGAGAACTTTGACTGTTGCCCCGATTCTTTTTTGCATGCAAAACCCAGCAGCTTCCATTTTGTTATTTTGTCTGAAAAGTGGTTGTTCATATAACGTGAAGTTTCTTTTCTGGCATACAAATCTTTTTCTTTTACTTTTGTAATGGAATACTGATGTTTGAAAATCAAAAATGTTTTTTGTATTAACTTAATAATTAATAATTAAAAAATGTAAAATATATTTTTTATTTTAGTTCGTATTTAAAAAAACACAGCATTCCTAAGACAGTATATGTGACAACTAAAAGCTACTTCTTAAACTTCTTCATGTGTTACTGTAGTTAATAAATAATAAATCTTCATATATAATTCATCCCTTTGGAGGGGAGACTATTTTTAGGTGGAAGAACATGTGGTTAGACATTAGAACATGTAGTTACTAATGTTATGGTTACAGTAAACAGAACCCTTTCTTCTTATTTGTAGGGATCCATTGAAGAAAAAAAAAAAAAAAAAAAAAAAGGATTGCTCCAGTATGGGAAAGTTTATCAAGTTTAACGTCTATTTCACCTGAAAGCATGTATTCATAGAGTGTAACTTCTTTTATTATATTTTAACCATTTTGTTGATAGAATTCAGGAACTCCTTTCAGAGATCCATTCCATCAGAGTTCTATATCAGTAGGGTAGGTTTAAAAAAGAAAAAAAAAAAAAAAAAAAAGAGATGCATGCTTTATGTGTTACCCACAACGCATCTAGACAACAAGTAACACCCTGTTCATTTTTAATGTGCAGATGTGTGAATTAATTTCTGAAGCAATTAATCCATTTTATCTGTAATAATTACTTTTTACAAGTAAGAGCTTGTTTTGAGATATTATCGTTGCACGTAATGGATTACACCCTTAGTCTAGATGTAGAACGTTCTGTTCATCACCACTAAAATAAGCAGTGAAGCTCTGTACTAGTACTACGTATTATTGAAATATAAGGAGTAAAAAAACAACAGAGACAATGTATTAGCATGTGCTGTATGGAAGTGTTTACCTGAGTTTCCGCCTCTCTTCCAAGTTCAAGGGAATAGCTTTTATCATGCGCACGCGATCACCCGCAGACAGGTTCTGCAAGTTATTTACCAGCCGCTCCCTCTTATTCTCTGCTCACAAACACATGTCATACAAATTATTCTGCTAATAACTGGCTGAATCTTCACATATTTGATCACTTAGTGCTCTCTTTCTACATATATACAGTAGATACACATCAATGCAAAACTAGGTCTCCTCACCTTCCCTGTCGAAGTTCTCAGAGTTGCTGTCAACACGATAGCCACAGATGCTGGGCCGGGCGGAGCGAGAGAAAGAGCGGATTGAGGGTCGGCTTTGTCTGTGCCTGCACATCTGCATGGTGCGGGAATAACATTGGGAAAGGATGGCGCCTCGACTGCGTCCTGGGATGCAAAAAGACTAAGGTTTGGTTTTGTTCATACAGCAGGGTTAAAATATTTGCACAGGTTGCTATAGTAACACATGTACTAAATAGTGTGGCAGGTGGACAGGATTAAGAGCAAGTACACACAGGGACAAGTTTTTTGGGGTGATCTAGAAGGATCATGACTAACACAGCACACCCAAGCTCCATGCCCCAGGTTTAATTACATTTTCTCAGCCCTTTTTTTTTTAACTCTCTGAGTAGTGAGCTGAACCGGTGTGTATGGGTGGAGCAGGGCTGAACGCGAGCAGAATGGATGTTGAGTATCATGACTTTGTTTGTTTAAAAAGTTTTATTACAGATGTTGACTGTGCCAAGAGGCAAAACCACAAAAACCACTGACTGCTGATAGTGAGTGAGTTAAAAGTTAAAATTTTCACTGTGGATTCCTAGTTCTGACAATGAATACATGCAACTATCAGACAATATAAACACCATAAAGAGTCTAGTACTGTGAAATGTCAATCATAGAGGCTAGTTACAGTGACAACAAAAAAGTAATTCATCACTCGCTTACTCATCTTCTATACCGCTTTATCCTGTATTCAGAGTCGTGGGGACCTGGAGCCTATCCCAGGAGGCTTAGGGCACAAGGCGGAGTACGCCCTGGACAGGGTGCCAATCCATCGCAGGGCACACACACTCACACTCTCATTCACACACTACGGGCAATTTGAAAACGCCAATTAGCACAACCAGCATATCTTTGGACTGTGGGAGGAAACTGGAGTACCCGGAGGAAACCCACCAAGCATGGGGAGAACATGCAAACTCAATGCACACAGAGACGGGAATCAAGCCTGGCCGGGAATCGAACCCAGACCCTGGAGGTGCAAGGTGACAGAGCTATTACAGACAATAGGAGAAGTCATTTACAGTCATCAAAGTTTCGTGGGAGGCTGATAAAATAATATATGGTTGATATAAAATAAGACACAGTGTTCATAGAGCATAAACATCCCTGGCCCCATATAAACGTGTTATTTACAGATCTGGTTACAGGTAGACTGTCTAGTGAAGACAGCAGAAATTCACTTTGTTGCCTATAAAACAAACTTCTATTTAGTAAATATAAAAGAATAGATCCATTACCGAGATGTAGTTGATCAGCTAACATAATGTATGTCATATTTACATCTTTAGTTTTGTAAGGTTCCAACCTGCTGCTTTTAAAATCTTTTCTTGCATTTATTATATCCTGTATGTGGCTAGCACACACACACACTAACCAATGGTGCGGCTGGGCATTGAGGAAAGAACCCTGAGTGTGTCTGAGGACCAGCGCTCTTCCACCAACGGTTCAGTCGCGCCCCCCTGCTCATCAAGAGCAAAGGGTAAGAAATCTGAAACACGTGCAGAGACAAACAGCCATTAGAGCACAAAACAGCAAAAGACCCAATGTATATTGCTTACTCTTGTAAAATTAAAGAGCTTAGGATGCCATTTGGATTTGCATTAGTTTTACATGGCGAGGTACTAACATTGAAGTGATTAGCATACATCTTTATTAAATTTCTACATAAAACATCAATTATATTAGTAATATACATCAAATAGACTTTTTTTGCAGTTATTGATGGTTGTGAAACTAGGCACCTGGCTCTCATGTGAAACTGGGCTATTTTTGGTAATCTGTGCAACAGACACACATCTATTAGATTTGGCCAGTCAATAGTTTTGTCCATTTGTCCATAGGATATATTTTATAAATTTTGGGACCATGGCTCAGATGCATCTTAAAGATAAGTATATCTAAGTACATTCAAGTCTGTCTGTCTGTCTGTCTGTGAAACAATTTACTGGATAGACTTGGATATACTTCTGCAACATCACAATGTAATTTCACACTCGCCAAAATAAATACTTCTTATACATAGATGGATGGATGGATGGATGGATATATATATATATTAAAGTTGAAAGCATTTAAACAGGATTACTGTATTATTTTTGCTTTGTACAAGAAAAGAAAAGAAACCATTTAAAAGCTAAGGCACTAAAAAAGATTTGAGCTCTTAGATAGTATTTAACAAGGTCTCGGACCTTAATGCGCTTGTTAGAAGTATGCCAGTCTCATAATGTTAGGAAAGGCCAGATGCAAATACATTACAACCTTATTTATAAATAATGAAGATAAATAAAACTAATACAGTAATCTTGCTTAAATGGTTTCAGCTTTAACATTAAGTCTGTAGGAGGTCAGATCATATTGTACTCACTTAACTAAAATTCAGTGTTACGACAGCATGTTGTGTGAAACTCTGTGTGTGTGTATGTGTGTGTGTGTGTGTACCATCGGATTCTTCCTGAAGAGGGTTCATCTCTATCGCCTCTTGATAACTATTTAGATCTTGGGTCTGTTCTTCAATAAGCCGAGTGAAGGAGTCATGAACCACATCCTCATCTGCAGGGCTTCTAAAAAAGTTAAAACAGACGAATACCGGTAAGGGGTGGGTAATATTGTCAAAGTTTCATATCCTCCCAACTTCATTGGCCGTATAGAGGATATCCTTGTACCATCCTCATATGAGGGCTGTTATGATTGGTGGTATAATTATAAATGGTATAATTATTTTGCCAAATGTACTCCAGGTCTAAGACATTACTATGATTATATTTATAGTTATCAGCTTTGAATAAAGAGAAACAGTCAGTAGAAATTGCAATGTACAAAACAGTAGAGGTCAGGTTTAAAAGGATACTGCAATCCTTTGAAATCATAGAATTTTACACATTATGTATGAAATTATAGTTTAATTAAAGAGAGAATTCTACTCGAAATGAAGGAGCCGTTGGTCTTTAGTGTGAAGGGTAAATCTCTTTATGAGATAAATGTCACCACTGTGGAATGAATTGAACAAAGACAAACTTGGCTGAAAGTGGCTGAACTTGAGTTGAGAGCACAGCTTTGTAAAATCTCTTCCTGTGAATCAAAAGCTCATGGTTGATGGGTGGTACCAGATAAACACTAGCGATCCATCCCCATATCAAAAGACCAAAACAAAAGGGCCTCACTCGCACATGATGTGACTGGTCACATGCTCAGTGCCTCAGCTGTGGCACAAACAAACAGCTAAAACAAAGGGGCTTCTCTGCTGTATAGACTCTTGTGTACAAAGAACAGGAAAGCTTGAAAGCATGACATTTTGACCAGCTCAATAAAAAGAAGCAGAGAGGAAACGCACCACAAGCACGCCTTCATGGCCTAAGACGTAAATGACACAGGAAGACATGAGAGGGTGCGAAAGTGCAAAGGTGGCAGCAAGAGAAGTGTTAGACAGAAAGACAGTAAGAGTGTACTACGTTTTTTATGAGTAAACAATACGTACTCTGGTCCTGCCTCCATGAAGTGGTCATCTATGTCGAAGCTCACACCACGATGCGCCATCTTTACTGTAGTCTGAGGGTCCTGCCTCAACTAGTCATGCAAAGTCCACAGACACAGACGAGCACTTGCTCCTACCTCCTGTCATTCGGCTCCATCAGCTCTGGAAGTGAATAAAAAACGCAGAGAGAGAGAGAGCAAAAAGTGGCTTAGTCTCATTAAGCACTTCATCATGTTTCAACATGTCTGTTGCCTGTCTCCTAATATGGAAATACCTATACACACTCGTTCCAAAGGGAACATGAATGAACACGATGTGTCATCACCAAAATCCACATACACCAGCTATGTTCTAGGCTAAATTCTAAAAAGAAAAAAAAGAAAAAAACAGGGACAACATTTTCACATCTCTAAATGCTTTATGGATCCAATCTTATTCATCCCTATTTTTTTTTATCTCTGCTATTTTTGGTTTGACAGTAAAGTGAAATTTGTTGTGTACGCGGCACTAAGGAAACCCTGATTAAGCAACAAATCAAGAGTGACAACTCATTTAGATCAAACTAAGAGTAGCAAATTGTATAGATTCGACGATGATAATATACAGTACCAGTCAAACGTCCGGCATACCTACTGTACCAATTCAATGTTTACTTTTTTTGCTTAGTTTGTTCATTTTCTACATTCTAGAACGAAAGAAAGATTGCAAAAATATGAATGACACATATGACATTAGGTAATTAAGTAACAATTATTTTATCATTTGTTATTTTAAGATGATCAGCTGTTTAAGGTCAGCTGTTCTGTTACAGATCTTGCAAGAACAGTATCGTCAAATGCTTTTGAAAAATACGTCAAGCACCACGATGAAACTGGCCCTCATGAAGACCATCGTCAAAAAGCAAGACCAAACCTTACCTGTGCTGCAGAAGAAAAGTTCATTTAGAGTTACCAGCCTCAAAAATCACCAATTAACAAACAGCACCTCGGATTAGAGGCGATATAAAGGCTTTACAAAGCATGAGTAGCAGACACATCTCATCTTACTCTTCAAATGAGATTATTGCATATTTTGAATACCATCAGCATTGTTTTACAGTGTAAAAAGAAATAAAAATCATGAAAAGACCACTGAATTAAAAGGTGAGTACCAGAAGGAAACCTACCAAGCAGAGTTAGACCATGCAAACTTCATGCACACAGACTTGAGACAGTAATCGAACCCTCGACCCTGGAGGCCACAGTGTTAACCACTATGCCAGGTCTGCCAAATGCCCAAATGTGAATGTAAACATAAATGCCACTGTGCTGCCTTGTGTGTTTGTGTCTCCACACAAAATATGAAAAAAAAAAAATGCAGTCCCCCCCCCCCTTTTTTTTTTTTATCTGTATAGAACACTGCGCTTAAACACAGGCTGCTTAAACAAGACTCATAGGAGCTAGTGACAGTGTCTTGCTATTTCACAATGATATCCCCAGTGTTAACCTGTTAAACAATATAAAACATGTACATTTATGCCATTTAACCCTCAGAGACTTGCATTTATCTCATTATACATCTGAGCACCTGTGGGTTGAGGGTAGCTTGCTTGTGTTTGAACCCATGACGGTCCAATCAGCAGGCCGACCGCTGGGTTACCACTGCCATGCAAGTTAAAATGCAAGTGATGCGGAGCTGAATCTCCTGGTCTGTCCGTTTCTGAAAAGCTAAATAAGGCAACATTAGCCGAATTAGCACGCTGGTTAGGTAATGTTTTCATGTAAAAGGGACCTTTCGAGAAAACCCTTCAGATTTGCAGTTGTCTGCACCTGTGTGTATTTTCATGCATGCTCTGTGCATATTATCAGTGTGAAAAAACTAACTTTATCTAAGACATTTATTCAATGTAATCTGAACAACATGCTTCTTTTCGTTCCACCTGAATAAGTTTTTGAGTGTTGCTTAATCAGGGTTTCCTGAACACAACACATTTCACTTTGGTGTGTGCGTCTTGCAAATGTAAACAGTTAGCACTATTATTTAGAGATAAGAGTTAACTCATGTTCATAAACATAAAACCTAATCCAGGCATTCCACAAAAATGATAAAATAATATGAACTTTGCTTTATGTACAGAATCTTTACCCTACTATGGTAAAACAATGCTACCATGAAAGCTATCTAGCTTGCTAATATTGCTAACCTTTGTTTATTTTTTGTAAACAGACAGACTAAGAGATTTAACTCTGTATCAGTTGTCAGTTTAACATTTATATCATTAAACAGGTTAATATTGGGGATGGTGTCGGAGATTAACATTCTTACATTCACATACAGTGGACTGGTTGTTACTTAAAGTCTGTTTTGTTTTCATGCCTGAAGTAATAGAGCTTGTATGGAAATGTGAGTCATAGCGAGTCGTCTCAATTCAGCAGCACTAGATTGTGGTGCAGAAAGCATAGTTGCTCAGCAATCTCTCCGGTGAGGGCTTCTGTTCCTCTCATTAACTGCTCAGACTTTACTAAAGATGCCTTCACCCGAATGTCATAAATCAAAATGTTTGAGATAAATCACCCATGGGTAAGTGTGAAGTGTAAGAGTGAGCATCTTCTTCATGCATACACTTAGCATTAGTCTTGGTTATAGTTTATTCATAAAAGAAAAACCTGGCAAATAACAATCTTTTATTAAAAGACTGGTGCCATTCCTTCCATTTTTTAGTTTTCCCAACATGTACTGGATTCAAAAGGGTGCGTATTTGAATTAAACAGTAAACTGTAGTGAGGGCCAGTTGGAGAGCATGCTAAAACACTAACCACAAGTTTTCAACTGGCTGACCTGAAGGCTTATAAAGAAGACTAACAGGCTTATAGAGAAAACATTACTAGGCAATTAATTACTAAATGCTTCGTAATTGGCACATTAGTAAGTGTATGTGTGTATGTGTGGGAATGAGAAAAGAGGCTCTTTTCAGAATCCATCTGTTTGTGGGCGGTCTGACGCAAACGCATTGATGACATCAGCAAAGGGCTGCGGTTAGAAATCAATGGAAAGATGAATGGAGCGAGTTCAGTTTCCATCCCCCTAAAGACTGAGGGTCCTGTATGTTACTTTATGTCATACTGCTATGGAAAGTTGGAAAGTGTCGTGAGGATCAAATTTCAGTGCTGTAAACTGCTGTTGCTGTTCGTTCTTTTTCTGTGTGCAAAATTCTTTCAGTGTGGCTGCATGAGAGAAAGAAAAAGATTAACTGTGTGAGTGATAAATCTCTTTCACGGTGTCTTATTAAGGAAAGGGCTGACTTCAGCACTTTGAACCGTCTGGTTTACTTTCCCATGTGCACACACACAAGTTTTTTTTTTTGGTCTGAGTGCATTCAGGCAATGACCCTGCCCCAGTTTCTCCTCATTGCTGTTACTGTAGGAAACATGAGCTCAGTTTTGTATAAAAAAGTAACAGTGGAAGAATGAAAGAAATTCAATTCTGACCTACACATGGGATTTCATCTGATTTTTATTATTTTTTTTAACAAATAAAGGACTTGTTTGATTTAACAATGAAAACCTTGGGGCTGTTGGTACTAAAGGCATTTTTGTAGTTATTGTTTTTGGATTGAAGGGAAGACCAGAGTCACCAAGTCATTTTTACAGAATCAAAGTCAACTTTATACTGTATATAAAGAGTTTGTTTTGGTTAGAGAAATTTCATACATAAAAGCACAGGATAAAATAATCTACTGTATAAATATAAAAGAAAGATTTTGTCTGTACATGGTTCAAAACTTGCTCTTTCAATGACATTTTTACGTTTCATACATTGGAGCAGTTTCAGAAAACCTGTCTGTCTGTTTTTTGCCAGATTTAATCATTTTAAATGTAATTTTTTATGATTCTAATAAACTATTTGTTCAATGTAAACAAACACCTGCACCAATAGATATTCATTAGAAAAGCTAAACTAAATAATTTTACTAGCATTAGTTAGCTGAATTGGTACAAGTGAATTTTAACAAGTCAGGGATGTTTTAAGACAAAACATCATCTTTATCTGATCTACTTTTTTGATTTCTCATCTGTGATTCACTCTCGAATTACCGAACAGGGAGTGTGTTTGGCTGATGACTAATGAAGTACTCAGTGTAAACAAGGCGTAAAATACTCAACCTTACAAAATCTTATTTCTTAGTGTTAATAAGTTAGACAAAGAGCTCTGCAGAAAGACAAGTAGACATGTAAGTGGGCTTCAAGCTAAAATAATAATCACGGATTACATTAAGGCTGATCAGCTTATATTTGTCTTTAACCTTTTAACCATTTCTAAAAACTCTTTAACCCAATATGTAAAACTAACATAATGGGCATAGTCTATTATGCCCAATATAATACTAACAAAATGGGAATTGCAACTACAATAAATTAATGCTTGTACGTCATAAAATATAGCCAAAATATTACTACAATATGTTTAAAGTAAAAACAATGAATCCCGTTTTTTACAGTCCATGACGAGAGGGATATACGAACGTCTGTTAAATGTGCACACGTCTGGTAAATGTGCACACACGCACAGTTGCACACTCTGTCCAAGTGTCAAAAAGTGTCAAGAATTCAACAAAAAAAGAAGAACAAACAAAAAAAAAAAATCCCTGTTAGAAATAGAACATAGTATGTGCTGATGCATGCATGTGATAACTCTTCAAGTAGTACGATGATGTGGTTTTTACTGATAGCATTTTCATGAATTAATGATTGCCGTTAAGAGTGCATGTGATTTGAAGTAATCTATTCTGCATGCAATCAGTCATCCAATTACATTATTACACAATAAGTTGAAGTATTATATGAAACGTAGATAAACACTACAGATAAACTGAATTAGGACCGATAAGCATTTTTTTCACTTTTGGCCTAATATTCAGCATTCTTGTCACTATTTTTCAGTTTGCATTTAGGCTTTCTATGTGGACTCCCAAATAGCTTGTTCATACTTTCAATATACTGTAGTGTGTGTATTATACAGTATATATATATATATATATATATATATATATATATATATATATCCATCCATCTTCAACCACTTATCCAAAATCTGGCCATGGTTTTGTGCTGTCAAATCTGCTGCTTGCCAGATGCTGCTTTCATATAAATTGTTAGTAATTGCTCTAATATGTTTTTATGTCTAATTCTACTGTTTAGTTTTATCTTTTTAGGTCGGACATTTATAAGATCTGTCTAGGGATACTAGATGAAAATTAGCCTCTGGCACATTTGCAATAAATGTTCATTAATATGTGATGTCCATGTCAAAAATATAAAGGAAAAAAATGTCTTGGAGAAATGTACACTATTAGGACGTCATTTAACACTAAAATGTAGCTGGTTTCAATTTTCTTCAATTTATTTTATCGTGCCTATCACTGGTTACCACTTAATAATCTCCTGAGTGATAGCATTGGGTGAAAAGTCCATTTTGATGGCTGGCGGCTATGTAAACTGGAGCAGGTTGAAATTGACAGGAAGAACACTCCTTGATGAGTAATTCTGATGATGCAACTGATGCAATTTCACCACATGGTCATAGCACAGTGCCTAAGAACATAAATGACTCAACTGGCTGTTTATCTGTAGTCTTTTATGTCCTGTATTTGTGTAAAGTCTACTCTACATGCTGGGGTCCCTGTCTGAATGAGACCTATTACACATATTTAGCACATTTAACTGTTCTGTATTTGTATATCCACAATGTTGCTTTATTGGCATCTTGAATGGACACGTGTTTAGTCTTAAAGATTTCAGGGGAGCATTATCAGTTCTCAGTTTACTTTACATGAGCATGAAAGGCCAAAATGAAAACTATTTTAGTCATCTAGATTTATTACCACAAGGAACCCATACAAAAACAATCCATATACTACAAACAAGTAAAACAGTTAGTGTTTATAATTAGGTCAGTCTCGAACCAGGATGTCAGCAGGATGAGTAAATCCTGTTTGACAAATTCACAGCTGTTTCTGTAACACAAAATGGCACAAACCCTGTCTAGCTGCTCCTTAATAAACTGTGTTCAAACGAATAAACAAATGGATGTTTTACAGTTTTACCAAAAATAGAACCCCAGAAATAGCCCCAACATTACGAGATATTCTATAAACACGGTATTTTTAAACCACCTGCTGTAAAATAAAAATGTGGAAGTTATTAGTATTACTTTCTTTCTCTCTCTCGTTCTCTTTGTTTCTCTCTCTTACATGCACAAATTCTCTCTCAAGCGGTTCACAACAATGCATGACCTAAAGAGCACCAAACCTCAGAACCTTTAAGTCATTCTTATCTCAAAAGAAAACTCTTACTAAAGCATATTCCCAGGTACTCAACAACACAATACAATACAGATTCCTTCACTCACAAAACTTTGATTTTTATCTCAAGTTAAGTTTAGATGCCTTATATGGAAAGCCAACTGGGTCATATTTCACTATAAAGCACGGCCAATAATACAAAGTAATTTGTCATCTCTCTGATGGCTATAAGTAGTAATGTTTAAAAAATTAAAATCTTTACAGTCATATACACAACCAGACACAGTACGATATGCAGTGAAATGCTTACACAACTGTTTGTGACTTTGAAAAGAAAAAAGGAAGTAACGAGGCATAAACGCTAATAGAAAATAATACAACAAAAATTTGACTATCTTTTGTTACAATAAAATAAAATAGAATAAAATAAAGTAGAAATATGTAAAGTATGTATAAATGTAAAACTGTAACAAAAGTAAATTGTATGCTAAAATATAAATTGTACTAAATGTGCAATGTGCAAGCAGCAGCACGATGGTGTGGTTATAAAGTGTGAAATAGAAGGATGAGCTGCGGTGACATTGTCCATCGTTTAAAGTGCAGTAGTGCAAAAGTAGTCCTTTTGTATGTAATAATAATTCAATATGTAAATGTAATAAATGTATGTAAATGTAAAAAAAGATTAGTATGTAAATATGTTGTTGCTGGTCTTTCGGCTGCTCCCATCAAGGGGTCGCCACAGCTGACCATCTGATCCGCATGCAACTTACTGTATTAAAAGCCAATACCATGCCATTTTATCCAGGCTTGCGACCAGCACTGCATCCAGTGGCTGGCGTTTGGGCTTTGGGGGAGAATTGAACCCAGTGTTCTGCATGGCAGGCACAAAACCTACCACTGAGCCATTAATGATTAATATATAATAAAGTCAATAATTAAGCGATATCACATGAGGGAATGCTGTTATGCTGAATATCAGCACCATCAACACCATGTATTCTAAACAGTTCTGAGGTTAAACCTCAAATAGTGTAAAAAGAAAAGCTAGTGTGCTAGGGTGCCCAATCTCTTTTTCCACACACCAAGTAGTGCCCTTGATCAAGATTTCGAGAGGGATTTGGGATTCAGCTAGTTAGCTTTGTAGCTAGCGTTAGCAGTGAACCGAACAACGTGGGTGCTCCAGAGACAATTCAGAATGACTTAAAAGTGAATACTAAGAAGACAAAATGTTTTTTATAGACACTTTATGAGCTGTGTTTTTTTGCTGACAGTACATCTGTGATATTGCGTTAAAGGTACAGAAAGCACTAGCTTGCATATCAGTCTTCTAGAATTTTCACCTCAGCAAATACTTTTTGGAGACACACCCCATGACTACAATCTTCACAAGAGAGAGAGAAAGTTTTAAGAGAGATAGAGACCGTCAGTGTGTTTAATGTTGCTGTGCATGAAACTGCATAATGGTTTCACTTGGAATCAACATTGCCTTGGAAACCTTAAGGAGTAGGGATGTTTTGGTTCTGGATGTGCAACATGTGTGTGTGTGTGTGTGTGTGTGTGTGTGTGTGTGTGTGTGTGTGTGTGTGTACGTGCACATGTTCACAATACCACTCGCATTCCTGCTGCTTCTGCACACGCATGCAAAATCATGAATGTTAGTTAGTGCGACAAGTTTTTTTTTTTGGTGTGGGGGTTGTACTCAGTTATGTTACATGTACATGCCAGTAACACAATAAAATATTTACACGCTACTGCCTAGATTATAAATCTGGAATGTAGGCTGGACAAGGCTTGGGGTCTCACTGCATAAAGCACAGGATTGTGATTTCAGAACAAAAGGCAGCGTTGGACTGAGAGACATGGAATCTTAGGTGGAGACAAAGATACGTGCCCAAGTAACTTGAACATTGTGAAATGGTGAAAGCTCTCTGTATTCTAAACTGGCACATCTGTTCTCAAGACCAGTGTGGGGAAACGTATCGCAACTGGAGTGCATCTTTCCAGCAGGGAAGCAAAACAGTGAAACTTGAGTTGCCTAAGGAATGAAGAGGCATCGCATGGCATGTGTAGGAGCTGTAAGATCAACCACCTTCAGGGACATTTCAGCAGCATTTCCCAACAAATGTTTGTGTATTCGTCTTATTTTCACACATGTAAGTTATATTCAAAACACATTAAATTGTTATGTGGTTGCCGCTAGTTCATACATGGGGTAGATTTGCTGCTCCTCAACTAACTAGCTGGCTGCATAACTGTATCACTAAACAATTTCTGTCTGTTTCTAGGCAAATCAATCTATAAAATGCTTGCATGTCACCTCAGGCACACATAAGTCAAAGCAACACATACATGGTTTACCTGGTTGATAGTGAGAGAGTGATAGAGAGAGAGAAATAGCAAGCTCTCACAGGAAACAACACTGCACCTGAAACCTGTAGTCTGGCTGGTCAGTGATATGATATGATATGTACCACAGCATTAGTCATACATTTCATACTACATATTATTTAATTTCTACTTCAGGGATCAGGGGCAGCTCAGTGGTTAAGGCATTGGCCTACGGTTTGGAAGGTACCAGGTTCAAATCACACGACTACCAAGTTGTCCCAGTAGGGCCCTTGAGCAAGGCCCTTAACCCCTTAAATGCTCAGATGTATAATGAGATAAAAATGGAAGTCGCTCTGGATAAGAGCATCTTCCAAATGCCTTAATGTAAATGTTCTGTATTTCTTTATTTGTGTAATATTTTTTTACTAGTGGAACTTGGAACGAATATGTGTAAAGTTCACCATACCAAAGCAAGCGCAGATACAATGGTAAAAGCAATATGTGTCGGTGTAACTTTTATTTCTGAAAATTGAGATTAAAATTCAATAAACTTAAGTAAAAAAAAAAAAAAATCTAAATACATGTTTGTTTTTGAAGAAGCATCCTACTAAACATGTCAACTAATACCCATAATGCAAAGCACCATAATCTGTTGCCTAGTCTCTATTACATATATATGTAGGATTGCAAATCTTTGTATTTTTTTTAATCGTATTCACTTAACTTCTACAAATGCTCTTTCTTTCTCAGGGTCGAAATGATCTAGAGACAATGTCCCACGAACAATGTCTGCGAGTTCGTGGGACATGTTTGTGTATTTACTTTATTTTCACACATGTAAGTTATATTCAAAACACATTAAATGGTTATGTGGTTGCGGCTAGTTGTTCATACATGGGGTAGAGTAGCTCCTCCTCAACTAACTAGCTGGCTGCATAACTGTATCACTAAACAAATTATTTCTGTCTGTTTCTAGGTAAATCAAGTGTGCGAGTGAGAACATGCTAGGCATGCGAGTGAGAACATGCCTTAAATAAGACACTAGTCATTACTAATCAATGTACTGGCATGTTTCTGGCAGGTAGGATGAGAAATCACACACACAAAAATTAGTTAAAAATCAGAAACCTGGAACTTTAAGATGGAAACATTACCCATTACCCTGACATGACGCATGGATAAATAGTAATTTTTGTTTCATCACATTGGACTACTGGAAAAAAAAGATAAATGTTGTTGCAAATTAAGGAAAGATAAAAGATAACAAAATGTGAAATAATGAAATATAGTTTGTCCCACAGGTGTGAAAGATATTTCCAGTGGAACAGGCCGACATGAAATATTCCGTTATCAGTAAAATTAATAAGTTTTAATATTCGTTTTAAATGACTCATCTACTCCGAGTCGTGCGTTCTTTTATCACGTGACTCCTATAGACGCTACGCAGTGCAGTACAGAGGAAACAGAATTGAACAGTCATCAATGAGTCTACAAGTCCCGAGTCGTTCGTTCCTTTGTCACGTGACTCCTATAGACGCTATGCGGTGCAATAGATTCAAAAGAACAAACGACTCGGACGTTTAAAGATATGATGGTGAGCTACTCATTCTGCTTATTATAATATGTCCTTAGCTGCATTGTAATATTTTCCTTACTGGAACTATAGCCAAAATTTGTGTATGTAGACGTATTACATAGAAGCTATTACGCAGAAGCTCCTTTCACCAATGAGAAACCTTTCGACACGCCCCCAAACCTTTCGACACGCCCCCAAACCTTTTGACACACCCATTACTCCGATCTGCAGCTACCCCTGTCTCACAAATTTAACTGCCTGCTACTAGGTTGATCACGGATAGCATCGTTTCCTGGACAGATTTTTTAACATTTAACGTTTTTAAACGTTTTAAAAGTGGGAGCAAATATACTTGGGTGGGGAAAAAAACACTGATATACCAATACTGAGGTATATTTTACAACTTTGGGCAAACTGCCATTAAGAAATGTTTATTTTCTGGTGGGAAAAAAGTAACCCACATATTGTTTGTAGCGATGTGAGCCTTTTGGCCTTCCATAGCCGAAACAGCGCAGTCAGTGTGTAGTTCTGGTTATGTGGAAAATAGTGTAAAAGAGTTACAACACGACAAAAAAAACATGCGATTTTAACGGCAAAAGATTTAGTAACGGCGTGAATAGACACGTGCACAAGAATAAAAAAGAGCAGATGATGATGTTTTTGATCTTGGCAGGTTTTTTAATAATCACTGACTGCGTCGCGCGCGCGCGTGCGTCCTGGTGTCGGCGGCGCGCGCTGTTCTTGCAGAAGCTGACTGAAACCATAGAAACCCGAGACAGGCTTTTTACACGAACACAATAAGAGACAGGGGGGTGCTGGGGAACCAGGATCCTTACACTCGATAAAAGAGAATTCTAATCAACCCATATGTTTACATCAACCCAATTTATTACAAGCGCAACTGCTCGTCACTTCCTCAAAACCTGCAGCGCATGTGATAACAAAGTAAACCGCAGTAAACAGACTGTATAAAGTTTGAGTTAACTTTGCAGAATGAACTAAAAACAGTATATTCTTCAATAAAACTCATCATAACTTAAGAGTTGCTATTCTTGAAACACACTACTCACTCGAGTTGCCGGTCCACTATCGCAGCAGAGCAGAGCAGACCTGACCTTCACCTATCACACAACAGCTGTGTGTATCTCTCTCTCCCCCTCTCTCTCTCTCTTAGTGTACTTAGTGGAACAGACAACTTCCGCTTCCCCAAGGAGGGTAGGTGGGGTTTGCAAGTCTTAGACAAACTCACAGAGCGAGGGGAAAGCGACCGATGACGTCTATTTATTACATATAGCACTTGAAAATATTATTTGTAAAAAGTATACTTAGACAGCATTATAATTTTAATAATTATACATCGTTTCTTAATAGAGCTTTCCCCAAGTTTTTATAAAAGTGGTTCAGTCCCATCCATAGTGGATCCTGCATGCTTCATGACCACTGACTGACAGCAACTTAATAATCATTGCATTTGTATTTTTTTTTTTATAATTGATTAGTTTATAACTGTTCATAATTTTTTATTAATTTTATTTAAAAAGTGATTAAATAATCCTTCCACCCCATAGTTCATCTAAAATTTTTAAAATGTCTTTTCCCACTGATTGAAGCTTTTTTTAAACTAAACAGGCATTTTGCTAAACTTGTAAGGACATACAGTATAATTCCCCCTATTTATTGAGAAGGCAGCATGGTGGCTTAGTGGTTAGCACTGTCGCCTTCACGTCCAGAAGACATGGTTTCCTTCCAAAGACATGCAGATTAAGCCAACTGGCGTTCCCAAATTGCGGGAAGTGGGTGAATGTTGCCCAAAAAAATGGGGATAAATACAATAATCACCTAGATGGATGGAAGGATTTACTGAGAAGCATTAACAAAGTTGGCGCATTAAAATTTGGCACCGCTGTTAAATGCTTCTTATATTCCCATAGATATATAGCACATTTCATACGTTCAAAATGCAGATTAGTATTTCTATTAGTCCAAAATATTAATAAAAAAAAAAGATATTTTCTTATCTCACAGCAATGATGTACATACAAATGTGCAAAATTCTTGAAGCAATGCTTTACAGAGACTTTGCAAATTAAAAAAAACACCAGCTCTATTTTTAAGGCTTTTGAAGTTTGACGTTCTAATCAGTGGCAAACAATATTTTTTATTTATATTTATTTATTTTACTCATATTTATTTCTTATCTCTAAGCTTTAATAAGGTCACTGGCGGTGGTATAAGCATTTCACTGCACATCGTACTGTGTATGACTGTGTATGACAAATAAAATTTGAATTTGAATTTATACTGTATGGCAAAATTGATTTCAACATTACTTCATATTGCATGCAAAGCACTAATGTCATATAAATCATTTCTGTAATTGAGCGCATTTTATTGGAGTCCAAAATTTTAGTGTACTACATTAAAATACATTTTTATGAAAAAGAATTATTGCATATTATACTATTTGCAGCTACAGATACTATTATCATACAGCTATGCACAAGCAATAATCCAGTGAACACTCACAAATGTGCAAGTAAAAGGCAAATTATAGTGTGTTTTTTTAGTGTCCAACCACCATCCAGGTCTTTCAACGTCAGAACGGAGTGTGGTAGTTGCTTTTTTATGGCTATTTAAAAATTATCCAGATATAGATTACCTTGCTACTTACAAAGGCAAATATTGTATTACATAAATCATATTTACTTAAACAGAATAAGTTTAGTCTAACAAGTTTCCTTTCTTTTAATAAATTTTTTATTATTTATTTTAACTAGCTATGTCCACCCTGTTGATGTCTGGCCACTCCAGAATATGTTTTGATCAGTTCACCATTATAAAGTAAGCATCAGTTTGTTAAAAACATTCTATGCTCTACATGTTCAGAACAAGGTACTAAAGTGTGTTTTTCCTTGTAATAATTTAAAGGTACACTACGGACACATTTCTAGCCGAAAAAACATACAGAGACAAAAGGTGCACATTTGTTGGTGTAAAACTATGTCATTAGCCACTTAATTCTTATAAATGGGGTAAAAACCTGAGGCTACTGAGCCAAGTAATTGCAACAAAGTTACTTTTTGGAATAGCAAATCAATGGCATGTGATCGCTGTCACAAATCTAAGTTATTTACAGGGCCAGCTCACATTGCTTGTTTATTAAGATTCTGTGAGGTTGAGTGTCTTAAACGTCACTGGGGAAATTTCATTCATGTTTGTTTTTCCATTCCTTTGCATTTTGCGGGTTGCATTTGCGGGTGACGCCCACATGCAGTGTGTAGATTTGTGTTACCTTTATCTGAAAGATAAACCACACTATCTTAAATACTAAGGTTCTGGTTAAAGGTTCTAATCTGTCCGACCTAAAAAATTAAAGTAAAGTAATAAATAAAATTTACATTATAATTGAATTTAAAGATTAGTCCATTAGGGAGAAAAATCTAAGAATAGAGAACAATATAAACAACAGAACTCCATAAAATAGCCATAAACTCAGCTACTGTCGGAATGTGCAATACACTCACTATATAGCTAAATGGAAAGCAGACCATCACACCCAGATGTGGGCCTTCCCCTGATGATTGCCATAAGTATATCAAAGATGTCTTTGTTTGCTGTAGAATTTCCCATAATGGAAATAAAAGGCCCCTGTTTCATTATAAAATGTGCCTATACACAAAGCAAGCACCGCAAAGACAAAAAAACTAAAAAAACAACAAAAAAAAAAAAATCACAGTTCAAAATCTACTAGAAGCCTTTCTTAGTAGATGATCCATAGCTGGATTAGATTAAATTCAGTTAGATGAGTGGCATAAAAGAATAAAAGGAATTTAAATACTACATAAAAATAACCCAAATAAATACAAAATGCTGATAATTAAATTTATTGATTGAAAATAAATGTTCCAAACCTACCTGGCCCTATGTGAAAAATTAATTGCCCCTAAACCTAATAACTGGTCATGTCACCCTTGGTGGTCACAACTGCAATCAAGCGTTTGCAATAACTGTCAATGAGTCCTTCACATTGCTGGGGAGGATTTTTGGCCCACTCTTGCTAAGCAGAATTATTTTAATTCAGCCACAATTAAGGTTTTCTTTGTGCATGAACGGTTTGTTTAAGGATTTCAATCAATTTAAATCCAGACTTCAAGTAGGTCACTCCAAAATCTTATTTTGTGTATATTTTGTGAGGTGTATTGCTGGTGTGTTTCGGACCATTGGCCAGCTGCATAACCCAAGTGCACTTGAGCTTGAACGTCACGAACTGATAACCAGACATTCTCCTTCATGATTTCCTGGTGGAGCATAAAATTCATTGTTTCATCAATTATGGCAAGTTGTCCAGATCTTGAAGCTGAAAAGCAGCCCCAGACCATCATACTACCACCACCATGTTTAACTGTTAGTATGATGTTCTTTTAATGAAATGCTGTTTTCATTTTATTTTAGATGTAACAGGACACACACCTTCCAAAAAAGTATTGGATGTTTTCTGTCGAATGTGAGATGAGCCTTTGTGTTCTTTTTGGTCAACAGTGGCTTTTGCCTTGAAACTCTCCCATGTATGCCATTTTTGCCCATTCTCTTTCTTATTGTTGAATCATGAAACTGAGGCAAATGAGGCCCGCAGGTCTTTTAGATGTTGTTCTGGATTCTTTTATGAGCTCCTGAATGAGTCGCTGTTGTGCTCTTGGAGTAATTTGGGTACGCCGGCCACTCCTAAGAAGGGTCAGCACTGTTCCAAGTTTTCTCCATTTGAGTCCCAAAACTTCCCCTTTCTAGATGGATGCATGTCAATTACTTTGTTTCTCGTCTGTTTCTCCAGATCGCGGCATGATGTGAGATCTTGTAGCATGCATGACTTGAATCAGTCCTGGGTGTGGCAAGATTTCTAAAATTATGTCTAATCATAGTTCATTCATAATTTATTATGTGTGTATATGTGTGTGTTTGAGACAAATACTCTTTTACATGGGACCAGGTAGAGCGCTGTTTGGAGAGCTTTTTTCCCTTAAATGAAATCATCATTTAACTGCATTCTGTGCTCGGGATATCTTTGTATAATAATAAAATTAGTTTGATGATGTCAATCATTTAAGTGTGACAAATATGTCACATATTACATCTTTTACAAATACCACATATTTTACCTTTACCTTGCAGAGCAATTCTGAGTTCAAGAATTTAAGAGGGGTTACTAATGTTTTTATTAGTATTGAGGAATATTTTTTTTCTTGTGATATTTTATTTGGTGTACCTTTAAATAACATTTAAATTAAAATTCAAAAGTAAATTAGTGGTGCTTTTAGGTCCAATTACTGTATGTACCTTGAATTATTTTTAAAGATCCACTATATATGAAAGATACAGTTATTACGCTTTTATGTCATTATTATATTCCATTATTACGTTATACAATGGACTAAAAATTCACAGATTATAAGTATGAAATGACAAATGCTGCTAAACAAGCTCATCACATAGTGTTCCTGATTGTCCACCACAGTACAATAGAGATGCTCGACCTTAAAGCCAACATTGTATGTTACTCCTACAGTTGTCTAGTAAACTCTACACACTAAGCATAAGTAACAGCCATACTCACAACTCCATGGAAAAGCTCTTTGCACTCCCATTAGTGAAGACAGTTCCAAGCTAATTTGGAGGTACATCAGATTTGTAACTAGCTCGCACTTGAAGTCTTCTTGGCATTTTGCATGACGTTGACGCCCACAAGCGCAAAATGTGTCATACGACTTCCTGTAAGCAGTGATGCTTGTAGTTTTACCCAGAAGCAAATACCGCATCCTGAGCTTTCACCATGACACTGGCCCTACAAAGGCCGCTGGAGATAACGTTCGTCCCTTTTGTGGCTTTTAAATGTACGTGCAACTGACAGCAAGAAGTGTGCTTCCGAGACGTTGTATTGTTGGATTTTATTTCGTGAGAAACTGAGAGAATATGGAGCTGGATTCCAGAGCTGTCAGTTTTGAAAGACTGCTATCAGGCAAGTGTCAAAACTGTCTGTATGTCTAAGTGTTATATGCATGTACGGATAGTCAAGCTTATCGTGTGTGTGATTTTATATTTTTTATTAATGTCAGATGGGTATATGTAACAACAAAAGCAAGTCGAAAGATCTCCAAAACTTTATTTGTTTTCATCGAGTGTTTCTTTTCTTTCACTGCTTTCATGCAGACCTGGACTTCCTCTTATTCTAACTAATACATGTTAAAGTGGTTTTGCACAACCACTAGGTGTAAAACTTTTAGACACGTAGCAATTCATGCATAAAAGTTAAAAAAGGTTTAGCCATCCATGGCTTAAAAATAAAACCATTTAGGCAGTCATGCATATAAAGCAAACCAACATGAAAGGGAAGTGGCATTTAAAACTACCATAAGGTGCATTAATTCAGCCAGTCCATACTGTACATTATAAAACTTTGCAGAAATATAATTCTAATATTTTATATCTGTAATATCTTAAATACTATGAAACGTTTATGTTTCTTGTGTAATATTTATATAATATCCATTCTTAAAAGCGCTATACAAATACAATTAATCTGAACTGAATTCCATTCTGAAGATGTTTTACTAGCAACAAACCTACTGTTACAAAGAAGTGACTTTGGAGATTTCCTGCATACATGTTCTCAAATCTCAAAAAAAAAAAAAGCTTTTCCATAATTTTTTGTTCGTATATTTCCAGAGGAGAGCACTTTCTCTGCTAACTCAGAATTCACCTTGGAGGAGTATCAGACTGATATCTACGAGCAGCTGCCCAGTTCACAGAAAAGGTTGCAGCATAAGGATCAATCACCAGAAACCGAGGCTTATTGGAACCCTAATCAGCCACTGAAGACGTTGCCCCTGTGTTTACAGGAGAAAAGGAACATTTGGTGTTTAATTTATTTGCGAATTCATCTGGTGTAGTTTAATTTTTTTAGTTTTTGTGTCACTAGTTTAATGTTATTTAATGAAAAAAAAAAGTTAATCGTCCATTTTATCTAAATTCAGGGAGAGACAACACATAGAGAGGCACACAATTGGTTACTGGGCATCATGGAAACGAAGTCAGGAAACTGCAAGAAGACGACTGAGGGAGAACTCGGGGAGAGTCGTCTCTGGACTCCTGCTGTGGAAAGCCACCCTCCATAACATTGAAGGTATATACTCTCTTTCTCTACCTTTTAAAGAAAACAAAGATTATTCGTTTCACAACAAATTTCTAAAAATAATTAATACATAATATAAAGTGAAAAATTATCCTGCGCTTTACAGTTGGGACTCTACTGTTTGGGAAACTTTCACACACACACACACATACACACACACACACACACTAACAGAAACACTGCTTATTTAACAAGAAACCTCTCGAATGACACTCGAGTGCACGCACACCAACGTAATTACTGCTGTAAAGTAAAAATAAAACAAATAAATCTGCTCATTACCTTTAAAAAGAATCGCGACAAAGCAGTGTTTCTGTTAGCGTGAACACGAGAGGAGGAGGGAGGAGGCACACACTCTCTAATGACACTTGCGCGCGCAAAAACAATAACGGAATCAGTGATTTCTGACAAAGAGAGAGGGAAACAGTACACACGCGTGTGAAAGGACGTGTGGATGACTTGCACACACACACATACAAACACAACATAAAAGATGCTTTACACACACAGTGTCATATTAAACAGTACACGCACACACAGATGTTAAATATACAAGTGACACATACGCACTGAGACCCAGCATGGGAGACGATTACCCACAATTCTGCAGCACGAGAGAGGGAAGGACCATTAGGTGTGTTTCAATCGGCCTGAAGTACCCTGTGAAGTATGCTACACAGTGTTTTCAGCCATGAAAGTGTGATTCCAAACCGCAGGGAGCGAAAACGTTTAGTTCAAAGGGAACGAGCGAGCGTTGTAGGGAACGAGTGAACAACAGGTCTTCACTTCACCGGAAAATCAGTCATTGCGTCTTGCTGGAGCGTGGAAAAATTAAGCTCGAAAAAGGATTTATAAATTTATTATTATTGAGGACCACATCATATTAAAAGGACACAAAAATGTTTTTTTATTTAATCAGAAAATCCTTAGTATTATATAGGCTACTAATCGGTATTAAAAAATGTGACTATCTTTAAACGACGACTCAAGACGCATCTGTTTCTCCAGTACTTGGACTAACCCCCCGAAAAAAAAAGAAAAAAAGAAAAAAAAAAAATCAGATGTGTTGGACTAATGGTACTTAGTTATTAACCTAGTTAACCCAGTGTAAGTATGTATCCAATGTTGTAAACATTAAAGCACTTTTTGTAAGTCGCTCTGGATAAGAGCGTCTGCCAAATGCCTTAATGTAAATGTAAATGTAAAAAATAATAAAACTCTGTACATCTTTAATCAATTATTATTACAATTAATCAATCATTTATTTACAAGTTATACACCTTTTAATAGTAGGTTTTATAATGGTATTATATTTATTTTTCCTATAAATTTTCAATATTGAGGCCTCCGAGTGATCGCTGAGATCGCTGGTTCCGACCCCGGGTGATGGTGTTTTCCTCTCACAGCCGGCGGCACAGAGAGAGCTGATTGGCCGAGCTCTCTCAGGGGAGAGGGATAAGAGGTACTTGCGCTCCCACATTTATCACGGCTCTACAGCCAATCAGGGGCGTCTGAGAGCTCGCTCGCGCGCGCGGAAGGAGCAGCTAGCGCTTTCCTCCGAGTGTGTGACGCCGCCCCTAATGGTACGTGAGCAAGCAGTTCGAAAAGATGCGGTCGGCTGACGTCACGCGGTTCAGAGGAAACACGGGATAGTCTTCGCCCTCCCGACTGAGTGGTAGTAGTAGCCTTAATGTGGAAGCCCCCTAGTGACGGGGAGGAATTGGCCACGACTAAATTAGGGAGAAAATTGGAAAAAAACAAATTCTATATTTAATGTCCGTGTGGAACACTTTCTTAGTGTAAAATTTACACAACAGAAGCGACAGGTTTCCGAGGTGCTTGTTACCATAGCAACGCATGGAGGAAGTGACGTCTGTGCTGGTGACTTTGCAGGGTGTTCCGAATGCTGGAATTCTGTCGTGGGCAGGTTCCTTAACCGACATTCTCTGCAAATGGAGCAGGAGGTAGGGAGCACCCTGTGAAGCACACTTCGGAATGGAACGCAGCCAGAGACATATTTGTGATCATGTGTACAAGAAGCAGAAGCGTGAAACTCCATGACATTTGGTACTCATATATGAAGACTCGCTTGTCTATCAAGCCACAATTTATTTGTAAAAAATTAGCTTGTCTTGCGGAACGCTTGCAAACCGGGTAACTCGCAATCCGAGGTTTCACTGTACTGAGTTCAATGTCCGTTATGTTTCTATGTTGCTGTGTTAACCTTTCATATGGTCTCGTCTCCTCTACAGGAAGATTTGGTGCGGGGGTGAAGGCATACTTTGTTTTCCTTAGGTACCTGCTCTTCCTAAATTTCCTCAACTGTGCCATCATCGGTAGCTCTGTGATGAGTCCCTCTCTGTACAACAGGACCATAAACATTACCACAAACTGTAAGTAGAGTGATGTTGAGGTTAGGGAGTCTCTGTTGGTTTGGTTTATCGAATAATGACATCCTTCCTTTCTTTTAAAGGGAACGTGTCACTATTTTTGGATGTTTTTCTGGGCTCTGTAAGTTGCTTTATGCTCTTTACTCTACACATTTTCTTTGATAATTATACTAAAGCAATGTTTAAATCAGATTAATGAATTGATTAATTTTTAACAGCATCGATCCAATAGTTTCTGGGCAAATTTTTATTAATTAATACATTATTGTTTCCTAATTAATTAGCTAAAGTTTTTCAAAACATTTCCTGATCTTCTGATCCCACTCTGTGTTTTACAGGGTTTTATGGAGGACACTCCAGTTTTCTATGGTTTCTACAAAAATGTCTCATTTGGAACAAAATGTTTAAACACAGCTTTCTTCTTTTTCCTTGGCATGCTCATCCTGCTCCTCCTTAATCTCATCATGATAGTGCGCAGGTCAGAGCATTTAATCACCAAAGCATCACAATTTTACTGAGCATATTTCTGTGACACATTTATAAGTGACAAGAGGTAATAATAGAATATAGATAATATAATAATAGAATTCAAAGGAAACACAAAATAAGAATAAAAAATGTTTTTGACTTTGTTTTACACATTTAGTTTTTGGTTTAAAGCCAAGCTTAAATCAGCTGATGAAAGACAACACTCCACACTTGGTTAAATATATGCTTTTTCTCTTATAGGACAGTGGTTGGTTATAAGCACACATGGCTGACTGGCATTAATTTTAATGCAAATATGAGCTATAAAGTGTTCTGTGGATGGGATTTCTGCATCCGGGAGCCTGAAGCAGCAATCCTTAAACGCAGCTTAATCAGGAATGAACTAAAGGTGAGATCCTGACCATCAGCCTAAGAAAAAGAACTGCAAAAGTGATTATTACACAAGGGCACTGTTCAATTCCCCGTCGTGCTTCACCTTTTAGAATACGTCAGAGACTAATATTCTATAATAGTAGCTTTGACAGTAATTTCAGTGGTTTATATAGTAATAATAATCCTTATGGATTATTCTCACTTTTTGTTGGTCAGAGTAGTTTATCATCATTGGAATGCTTTGTTTTTCTTAATAATATGACAAACTACACAACTTCAAGAGAAAAAGGGAAAAGAGATGTTGGTTATAGCAGCAACTTAAACATGAACAGGAAATTGCATGACTTGTTGTATTGCATGTTCTATAACATTTCTAAAATAACCAAGTATATGTCGATAATTAATGAAAACTCTGCTGTAGAAGACAATCTGAAGTAGTAATATAAGGATTAAAAGACTTCAGGATTAGAGCATACAGCATTTTAGTATGGGTAAATTGCTAACACTTGTCAAACCACATCATTGTTTCTTTTTTTTATATATATCTTATCATTATGACAATACATTCCTCTGTATGTTTTCCTGTGGGATGGAGTTTGGCCTCAATTCAAAATCCATCTCTCACACACATCACACATACTGTTTCCCCTTTTGTTTTAGATGGACCTTGAAGAGCAAAGGTTTCGTCAGAAAGTCTTAGGACGTTCATTGAAGCAGTGGGTTCTCCTGCACATCCTGCGTGTTATTCTCAACTTTGTAGTGTTAGTTCTTCTTGGAAGCTCCTTCTACCTGATCTATTTTTCCACCACTGAACTAAAACAATATATGGTAAGGGAAACATGTGACTCTTGTGGAACATGTGACTCTTAGAACTAAAACATATTAAGAATTATTGTATACTACCAGTCAAAAATTTTGGGCACACCTCCTAATTCCATGGTATTTCCTAATTTTTATTTCTTTCCACATTATAAAATAATGCTGAAGGCATAAAAATAAGCAGTAATCTCTTTTGAACAGTTGATATTGAGATTATGCACCTTCATGACAGCTCTAATCTGATTTGCTGTTTGTTTATCGGTGATTTCTGAAGCTGGTAACTCTAATCGCATTTCTGCTCTGCAGCAGAGGTGCAGTTAGAGTTACCAGTCAAGTGCGTTAGCAAAACCCATCAAGCACCATGATAAATCTGCTTCTCATGAAGACCATCCCAGGAAAGCAAGACCCACCTTCATGTCTTAAAATAACACTTCCGTTGTTGTTGAAATTTCCAGTATTATAATAGAAAATACATTGAATTGGAAGGTATGTCAAGACTTTTGCCTGGTACTGTATACAGTAGTGTAGAATAGTCTTAGGCACATCTATCTATTTAGGAAAATTGGTTTAAAAAGGCTTTTACTGTAAGCCTTTAGGAATTAAATTAAGAAACCTGGACTCTCTCTCTCCCTTATACTCTTTCAGCCTAAAAATCTTCATTGGACATTGGAGCTCCTGGTTAGCTATCGTTCACCCATTACAATCACCATAGTCAATTCTGTGATGCCACACATTTTTTCTTCAGTCACAGTGTATGAAGACTACTCTCTCAGTACACAGCTTAATGTCACCTTGGTTCGGTAGGTCATAATATATCATCTTAATGTTTATTTTATTTTATTTTGAAAATCAGACATTCTAATCCATCCACTAAAATTATAATTTCACATCAGGTTCTGTACACATTATTAGGACTGCAGCATTTACAATGTTGATACATCCCTGTGCATTAAAATTGATTGTGTTCTTATAACCAACAGGAGCATCGTGCTGAAATTGGGAAGCTTAGCCATGTACATCTTTTTCCTTAAAGGAAATGAAAGCAACAAAGGGAGCAGCAAAGTGAGTTGTTTTTTTCAAGAAAAAAACATTCAAATCACAAGCATTTAAAAAAAACAACAACTGTACAATATATCTGTGGTGGCTTTTAAAAACTGATTAACCAGTGTAGGGGGGTGTTACTTTTTTAAGTAACTAGTTACAGTACAAAATTACTGTCTTAAAAAAGTAATCATTTACATTACAGAGTTACTTTCTAATAAACGTAACTAGTTTGAGTACTTTTTCACTGCAAAAAATAAAAACTCCTTTGTGATTCCGCATGTATGTTGTTTAAGTCAAGACCTTTATAATTATTCTACCATCATCACTCAGCAAAGTTTGTCTCATAATCTGTTAACTACTAATACCCCTATCATCATGATTCACCGCGAGTTTTGGCGCTGTGATTAGGTTTCCATCTTTCTCTGCATCGGCCCTCGCTATGGAAATATATTAGTGCCAAAATTCTTCAAAGCAAAATAGCAGGTTGAATTACATGAACTAAAAAAAAACGTGTTGCAATAAAAATGTTTGAATTTTTTTGCATTGAAATTTAATCTGAAGTAAAAAAAAAAATCTGTAGAGCATTCACAGTGTTTGAAATTTTTGCCGCTGCAATTTATTGTGGTTGTATGTTTCAAGTGAAAATGTAATCCAAGCATTTAAAATTCAATGCAAAAATATTCAAGTTACTAAATTGCAGTTCAAAAATACAACAAAAAATTCATACAATCTTCATTATTTTTTAATCTTACAAATTCAGGTAACAAAATTCAGGTTGCAAAAATTCAGGTCTCTAAAATTCAGGTTAGAATAATCACAAGGCCCAGATTGACCATTATTAGTTTACACTTTTGTTTAAATTAAATTATAATTTTGTAAAAGTGTAAAAGTTAAAAATAAAAAAAATCCCCTAGATTCCTACATTCCTAGCTGTTTGTCTCTGTGATGTCAAGAGTTTAACTGACCAAGAATCTGGCCTCTTTAAAAATCAATTTTTTTATTTTTTTATTCACTTCTAGGGTATATTAGTATGAGTAAAAAAGAAGAAAAAGAAATCACAACATATAATTAGTGAATTATGGTGCATACATTTCATCCTAAAAATGGCCCGTTTAAGTCTTGCATAGCTTTCTATGTATATATACAGTATACATATAGGAATTACAGGACTTCAGAATTTTTGTGATCAAATTTAATTAATTTAATTTAATTTCTCAGATTCTGATGTGATTTCCTTCTGTTGTATCCCTTACTGAATGTTTTTCTCCTATTCACTGTAGATTCTATAGCCTGTTGTGTATAGAATCCCCAGGACATTAGTAATTTCTGAAATACTAAAAGCAACCCATCCAACACCCATAACCATTCCACAGTCAAAATGACTGTAATCAAACTTTATCCCATTTTTATTTTTTATCTTTATTTCTAAATATTAAATAAACCACTCGACCTCTACATTATTTTATGCATTTGGCAGATTAAAAAAAATACATGAATTAGCAGGTGTACAGTGTATACAAACATTATTGTAATAAAAGACGTTGTTCATGTTGTACAGCTGTAGTACAGCACAAACTGTCACACTGACCTATAGTAGTCTTGCAACTAACAGCTAATGTTCTTTTGGCTGATATTTTGCTGGCATTGTTGAGCTTATAACCTACGGCCTTAACGATGCCTTTATCTATACTTGTGTGTATGGTTGTGTATTTCTCTCTTTTTTAGTGTGCAGAGACTGAGTTTGGAAAGGAAATGTACAAGCTCATGATATTTCACGCTTTGGCAACTTTCTGCAGTACATTCTTGGTGGCGTATCCCAGAAAGTATGACTTCTTAACTATTATTTCATGTCATTAGAGAAAACTGAGTATTGTAAAATATCAGCTGGTATATTTAGCATAATTATATGTATTTTGACCCCACGATAGGTTGTTGGTGGAGAATTGCTTGTCCTCAAATTTTTTAAAGAAATTGGGCAAGCAGCAGTTTGTGATCCCACTGAAGGTCTTAGATCTGGTGTACAGCCAGACAGTCACCTGGATGGGAGTTTTTTATTGTCCTCTCCTGCCAGCCATCAGCATTTTAAAGCTACTGGCAATCTTTTACATCAGCAAAGTACGTCTATATTGCGTGCATTTATCAAAATATGCTCAATTTATATTTGAGATAAATACATTCAAAAATGTTTTTTACTTCTCCCAAGTTCAATCTGGTGCGATGTTGCGACCCAGCTAAGAAAATGTTCCGAACTGCCAGCTCTTCAGTTCTGTTTAATTTCCTGCTCTTACTTGGCCTCATCATGTCCGCTGTGACACTTGGGGTCAACATAATACGGTATAGGAACGCTACAACTCATTCTCATTAACCAAGAATTCAACTCAACATGTTTTAATTAGATTAATTTATTTACATTGGGCCTATGCATTTTCCTCTTTTCCATAATTTTACTCAGGGACGTCCCAGGAAAATGTGGTCCATTTCCAGGGAATGAGTCTGTGCATATTGTGGCCAGTAATTGTGTTAACACACTCCCACCTGCTGCAAAGGAAAGCCTACGTTACATAACATCTGAAGCTTTTGCATACACGCTCATATTAACAGAGATGTAAGTATTTATGTATTTAATTATATTTGTTTGTATGCCTAGTGAATGTGAAAGTTATAAAATATGATTTACAATATTTTCATCCTCATTAAATCACTCAATAAACCCTCCTGGCCTGAGGGTGTGGGCGTGGTCATACTGGACGAAAGGCCACTCCTTACAGAATAGATATGTTTATCATGTGTGAGGAATTTAGTATTGATGCCACGCTCTAAGTGGACAAGTACAGGCAAGCAATCACAGAATAATAAGTAAATGACTTCACAGCATAACAGAGTTGAATTTTCTTTAAATCTCACTGACAGTTTCTGTAACAGTAAATGTTATAAACAAATTTGTGTTTCTGTTTTATAGTATCATCCTGACTTTTTATATGTCTCGTGGGCGAGCCAATAAGAAGGCCATGGAAAGACTTAGGGATATGCTTGTTATGGTAAGCATTGGATTCTGAGACAGGACTTAAAAGATATAACATTGGATATTTGAGCAGGGTTAAACTTATATATATATAATGTGTGTGTGTGTGTGTGTGTGTGTGTGTGTGTGTGTGTGTGTGTGATTATGTGTGACATATGGAATAATTTACAGCATAATAACTAAGCAAACAAATAAAAACATAGTAATATTTTATTATAATATTATAAAATAGAAAATAAATAGATCATTTGCAAATTCCTGAGCAGTGATAAACTTCATGTAGCCTTTAAATCTCAGAGCATTTTAGCTATTATATGTTTTGCTGTTTTTTTACCAAACATATATAGGGCTCAGGATTGTGCAGTACAAAGTGGCATACCTTTTTTTCAGCACATCCTAGGCAATATAATGAACTGAATTTTATTTCAATTTAATCAACTCTACAAACATGACTGAGCAAAAATTAAAAAAAAATATATATATATATATATATATATATATATATATATATATATATATATATATATATAAAGGTTTAAAAGCTATAAATAATATGCAATAAAATTAAAAATAAAACTAATGCAATATAAAAAAATAAAAAAATTAAAAAATAAAACTAATGCAATCAGTTTTAATATTTCCTCTATATTTCCCCTATACATGCCAAACATTGAACACAGCCCTAAATTTGCTTAATGTTTTATTTCATATCTCCTGGCCATAATATTTTCATTAATTTTGTTTTTCTAATGTACCGGTTTCTCTATTTTAAACATGACTAGGACTATAAAGTAGTACTGCGTCTTCAGGTAATCCACCAAATAGCATAATGCGTGAACAACTCCAAAGGAGTAACTAACAGTCAAACTTGTCAACTTGTGTGATGCATGTTGTTTAGTAGAGAAAAGATGGAAATTTTCTTGGCTTATGTTTCAAACACACAGTGGCATTCACTTATTTTGTATTGTGGACACGTTTCTGTCTTACAGTGTAGCTCAGACAAGCGTTATCTGGTGAAGCATCATGCCACATTGCTCAGGAAACAAAAGAAGAAGATCAAGCGCTCGCAAAAGGTGGTCCCACAGCAATGACGGGAACCTATGAGTCACCTGTGTGTGATTTCTACACCAAATGGGCCTGGAACTATAATGTGATTTTTTTTAAAAGAATTGTCTACGAGACACATGCAAGGCTCCGTTTTCATATAGGGAAGTAAAACGGATGCTGATTAATAATATTCTGTCATACATTGTGCTTGCCAAAACCTGCTAGTTAGCACAATAGGCTTAACATTTTAATACTGGTAGCAGTGTGAAATTTTAATGAAAAACATCCTGAATGGCCGAAATGACATTGAAGTTAGAATACCTATTATTGATCTGAAAATGTGAGGCTTTTCTAGATGATAAGTGGTCAGTGGTTACCATACCAGATGAGTCATTTTTTATGTAAATCAACACAAAATAAATCAATCATTTATAGCCTCTTTGCAAATTATATCAGTATTCTGTAGGCCTAATGCTATCAACCATATAACTTTCACCTGCGTGATAACCATTGAATTTCTATTATTTCTATAGCAAAATAACATTAGCTTTAATTTTGCTAGCGCTGTGTTTCATATCTGTGTTAAATCAGTGTTTGTTTGTTTTTAAATTAACTTATTTATGTATATTATTTTATACAGTATATAAATTTCACATTTTAAATAAACGTTTTTTTGGTTGAATAAACAGTTTAATAATCCTTTCAGTAAGACAAAATATTTTAGTTATTCCTTTATTGAAATAAAAAAAAATTTAAAGTTTGTTACAAAAAAAACAGTTACAAAAAGTACCATAGTAAAACTCTAGCTTTATTTTTAGTATATTTCATATATATATATATATATATATATATATATATATATATATAATATGTCTACACACAATTTTGTGTTTTGTGTCTTTGAAATCTTTTTTTGTTTGATGTTTTTACCATAAGCCTGTAATAAAGTTGATGATAATAATAATAATAATAATAATAATAATATAGAGCATTAATGGCTTATCATATATTATAATAGACTTCTTACCCACCATGTGGAAAGACTTAGTTTGAATCCCAGCCAATGCCCAATACCCAAAGCCAGCTACTGGGTGCAGTGCCAGTCTGTGCCAAAGTGAATGCTAATTAGATGGTCTGCTGTGGCAACCTCTTGAAGTGACCGGCTGAGAGAATGGTTTTGATTTGAACACATAACCTTTTCAGTTCGGGTATTTGACACGCCCTCACGTCGGACTGCTGCGGGTGTGTTCACTCTAACGACCAGGGATTTCTTTCATAGTGTCGCTCTACATATCTGCTTTAATTAGCACCACGGTTTCGAACATATGAGACAAACTGGGTTTAAACTTACCGCAGAAAGAACAAACATACTATGATCTGTCCAGTCATCTCTGAAAATTCAGCCTTCAAAAATTACATAGCTTTTTTGGAGTAAGCCATGCTGGTGGAATGCGTTGGTTTGTGTTTCGTGAGAATTTGGGAGCATAAGGCCTTGTTCACACGGGCGTTAAAATCGAGCGTTTTTTCCCGTTCGTAGCGTCCGGTGAGCGCGGATCAAGCACAGAGTGTTTTCTACACATAGGAATCAATGAGAGTGTTCACACGGGCTTTGGTGACGTGCGTTTGTCCGGCTGCGCGTTTATACGGCACTAAAAAAACGTTGCATGCAGCTTTTTCTTGGCGTTCAAAACCCAACGAACACAAGGAAACCGCTTCTAGTTCGTTTTCTGCGCGTTCATTTTACGCTTCGGAGGACCGGATATATCCCATGATCCTACATGCTATACATAGGGAAATGCGGAAAAGGGCAAAATAAAATAATTGTAAAAAAAAACTTACGCGGAAATTTTCGCATGTTTTTTAAACCACAAAAGAAACCTTCCTTTAATCCGACGTTGATCCACTTTAATCCGTGTGAACAAGGCCTTACAGACAAACTACAATTTGGGCTGCAGGCTGACGTTAGACAGAGACAAACGAACGCCGGTGTAGAAGTCAATCAAGCGACACTACAAAACGCAACATAAACGTCTAGGACGTTCAGAGCATGTTCGTTTATCCAAAAGCTCAACGCCCGTGTGAACAAGGCCTTACGGTCGTTTCTGTATGTTCCACATGCTCTGTATTTACGGTAAACTGTCGCGTTGATTGGCGCACATAGCCACGCCCACTTCTGGTACAAAAGCGCTGTATTCGTCCGAGAAAGCGATGGCTGCTGTGAGGTAATCTGGCACAAAACTGCTCCTAACGTCCCTTTTACCCAACAATTTAAATTATGGTGCAGATTAAACTTCAGGCAAATATCGAAGGACTGACAACGTTACATTAAATTTCATCTAGCCTAGACAGACATACAGATATTTTTCCGAGACGGATTTCTGTTCCTCCAATGTATTAAATATAAAGATATAATAAAAAATAAATAATAAAAAAAAGATATGACCAATTTACAGACAAAACCTTTCCTTTATCTATATAGAAGACAAATATTTACTGCCTTAAAAAGCTTCCTTTTTACTAAGAATTAGTCAGTTTGTATCATTTTTTTTCAAATGGGGTAAAGAGGCTTTTGCAAATGTTTGAACTGAAAATGTATTAAAATAATCAGTTTGAATTGTTATATATATTGTATATGTTTTTTCTATATTTATTCAGCAAATTTATTAAGCTTTCTCTTTTTGTGGGGTAATTAAATATGTTTTTACCAATCGTTCACAAATTAGTCTTCGTTTACGGCATCAAGAGTCTACTGTATATTACAGCCAGCGGCAATTCACCTTTTCTCCAGCAGATGTCACTTTGGGTAAGTTTATTTACTCACTCACTCACTCACTCATCTTCTATACCGCTTTATCCTGTATTCAGGGTCACAGGGACCTGGAGCCTATACCAGGAGGCTTAGGGCACGATGCAAGGTACAACTTGGACAGGATGCCAATCCATCGCAGTGTACACACATACACACACAATACGGGCAATTTGGGAACGCCAATTAACCTACCCTGCATATCTTTGGAATGTGGGAGGAAATTTATTATATTTTATCATCTTTATACTTTGATTATTTAATGAAAAATATTTTTGGACAGTTTATCTTGAACAATGTGTAAAATTATAAACTTTTTCCTTCTATTGACTTTTTTAAAAAATTGTCTTCTTGTTGTTGTTTTTTAAATAAATTTTCTGAGCAAAAATTGGTGTGTTTTCTGAAGCTTTTCAAATACTCAAAAAAAAATATTTATCTATAGCGTACACATGACAGGGAGGAGTGGTGTTTAGGGCTAAATACACACACACACACACACACACACACACACACTTAAGAAGCTCATGCAGAAGTTAAAATGCCAGCAGTAAAGTGAAAGAGTGAAAGAGCCAGGAATGAACCAATGTCTCTTGTTACTTCTGATGTCAGTCCTACGTGAGTTTGATATTATACTTCCAAGATCTTTTAACACAGAAGTTAAGTATTATAAAACAATTAATAAGTCTTAATAGTCCTTTCTGTTGTTGTTTTATAGTTTTGCCTCGGCATGTGATCATTTCCAGTATTTTTGTTTACCACATTTCAGTCTCTAATGTTGCTTTTCCACTGCCAATACTACACAGCACCTTAGGCTAATGATTACACCTTTTTTATTACTGTCAGTTGACCATTATGTACCCATGCAGATTTTTTTTATAGCACTGAACAGTTCTATAAGGGAGGAACTAGAAGTAAACTCAAGTTCGTTATCAAATACAATCAGCACAAAATCATCTTACATTTTGTTTTCAATTCATTTAAATTTAATCACCTTTAATTATTAAATGGTTTATTCCTCTTATGCTATAGCAAATTGCCAGTTATCTTAATTAGAGAGAGACAAGTATTATGGTTTATCCATTTATTGATACATTTAATGTTGTAGTACATGTGTATGTCTACAAAAGAAGCGAGCTCTATTCATTTGTATTATAGCAGCTATAAACTAAAACCATCTGTTTTCTATCTTGAAATGAGTAAAACAAAACAAATACATTGTAAAGTATTGCAAAGTCTTGTCTGTGACAGTTAATAAAAGAAGCAGTTAATTTACGACTTCAACAGTGGTGTAATGTAACAGTAAATGCGTTATGTATGTATTTCTATTCGTAAATGCTGCTTTACTACTTGATCAGGTGGTTACATATTCCTACAAATACATGATTACTGCGCTGCTGTCCATCACTAACTACTCTTTCACAGGTTTGAACCCAAGCACTCATTCTGGGTATGGACTTAATGAATGAGCGCCATACTATGCTCTATGTGCGTGATGTGATTTTAATTATGTCTATATTATGTTAAAGTGGTATACAAATAAAGTTGAGTTGAGTAATAAAATTACATAATACAGTATTAAAATAATATGCTAAGTAATATAACCTTAATCTCAATCTCTGTATTGTGTGCAGATGGATCTACTCTCAGGCCAGAACTTTCCGGGCCGAGTATGGCCTTCCTGAAATCTACAGTAGCATTTAAATGTAAGCTGACAGGATCCCCTTCACCACTGACCTTTGAACTCATCAAGAACAATGACGAGGTCCTGGAGAGAAACAGTAACCCAATAACATTTTCTCTAAAAGTCAACATGGGCTCAGAGGGCGTGTATGTTTGCAGAGTGACATCAGGAAACCAAACAAGCATAAGCAACCCAGTACACTTACAAGTAGTAAGTGAGTAATGGTCTCCTGGAAGTGTATGTGAGTCTGGGACGGAACCAGCACGATGTTTGCCTTAACTTGATGTTTTATGTCCTACAGTTCCTGTCCAAGGTGTCTCCATAGTCTCAGAACCCAACCCACCTGTCATTTATGAGGGAGAGGGGTTTAAGCTGAGCTGTGAGGCCAGAATGGGGACTCATCTCGGTTACTCCTGGTACCACAATGAGCAGGAAATGTCGTCACCCTCGCCTCTTCACCATTTTGTTGGTAACATGCTGACAGTGAATAGTTCATCTGAATGGCATGCTGGGAGTTACTTGTGTGTGGCCAAAAACTTGATGGGAAATAACTCGAGATCCTCCAGCAGTGAGCATGTCACCGTTGTGGTAAAAAGTAATTAGTTTACATAATATCTATTAATAAGGATTAAAAATAAGGAATTATTTATGTGTGGAAATTCATGCCATATCTATCTAGCTGCACAACCGCAAGTTGCTCAGGACAAAGACTCCCTTAGAATAGCCCCAGATTCAGCACGGCGTAGGAGAATGCTCGTAGGTTGACATCTGAGCAAAAAAGAATGATGCCAGAGTAAAAACAATTCAGTAAGAATGTCTCTTTAAATGTCAGCATTTGCTATTTAGACTTACTGAATACATTACATGCCTAAGTGAAAGTAAATTATCTTATATTAATGTTAGGTGATAGATAGTTTGTGAAATGTGTAATATAAATGATCACAGGTTTAGGTGTACTTTGTTATTGTTCCGAGATTAACAGGTAATGGTAATTTTAAGGAAAATGTATAGATGATGCATTATGTAATGTGTAAAGTGTATCTTGTACATTTGTTATTTAAACAGGACAAAGGTTATAAAATTATTGATAAGGTTAATCATTTTGTAAGGCAGTGTAATATTTATGGAAGGAGTCTCCAGCACTTGAAAAAAAAACAAAAAAAAACTTTTTCACCAGTTAATTTAACTATTAACTCATTAGACACTGGCAAAGGAACGACTGTCGATATCTGCTACAAAGTAAATGTGAATATGTATACTTATAAAATATCAACTAAAATAAGGATTTAAGTGGTATAAAAGGAATAAAACACTTCGAGATGGGCTGTTATTGGAAAATAGTCAACTGGTATTACATACTATTATTAATAGCACCATTGTACATAAGCGTACTACTGTAGTTAAAAGCATCATGCATTCAGTGATAATACATTTTCCTAATTGTTCACAGAATACATATCACCTCCCAGGCTGTCATTCACACTTTTCCAAAATGGCACAGGCTACTATGCTAACCTCAGCTGTCAGTTGGCCTACGGTAGCCCTCCAGTGATGTTCCAGCTGTTCTTTAATGGGAAGTCTGTTGATGTGCAGCAGTTGAATTTACTGGAAGCTTGGTTTATTCAGCCTGTTACTATAGGACTATATATGGGTAAAGTACAGTGCATAGCGAAGAACAACATCCAGCACCTTTTCAGTAACTCAATACGTCTGGAAGTTGGTGAGTAGCTTCGTTTTTACGTGTTTATCATCGTGTTTTAGAGGTAACACATTAGTGGTGTATTTATACATGATTCATTTGTGTACTGTATATATCTTTCAGTGTTAGTAACAGGGACTGCACTTGTCCAAGTGGAGTACCTTCACAGAGCAGAATCTGAAGTCACAGCTGTCCTACTCAAGTGTGTGATCACCGCAGGGACGTTTCCTGTCTTCTCATGGTCCTTCAATGGCTCCACTATACCCCTAGGGGCCAATTCTCCTACTTTTGTTCAACATGACCAGGTTATAGTTCTCACACACATAAGCCCTGAGAACTCAGGGTATTACAGCTGTCGAGCGAGGGACAGTTTCAATTCTGACTCATCCTGGTTGGAGAGTGAGGAGGTCTTGGTGAAGATGACAGGTGAGATCCTCTCATCAGTCAGGTTACAATTAAAAGCTGATACTAAGTACATTTTCTGGAGACAATAAATGGGTTCTTTAAACAGGACTGTTCAAAGTCATAAAAATCGCAAAATAAATTGATAGAAATACAAAATATAGCTAACTGAAATAACAAACAAAATATGAGGTTGCAATAATACTGTATATGTAACCCCTCCTAAGTTGTAGCTCCCAATATGCTTACAGTTGGCTCAGCGCAGCCTCAACACCCACTCCAATTGGTTCTTCTGATGTTGAGGCTCTGATAACTTGGACCAAAGATTAACAAGAGATTTGCTGGCTGGAACATAGTGTAAGAGCTGGATAGCAACTGAGCATGGGACCTGAGATGAACATGGGTTTTTGGCATGTGTCTGAATGGGATAGACATCTTCAAAGTCATCAGTGGGACAAGCTCATTTTCCTCAAAACCAACCTGTATAGCCAGCACAGTGGTTTTAAAACCAGTGATGTCTTTGGAGCCAGTGACAAAGCCATCATGATGGTTTTAAAAACAGAAGATGGAGCAAATATGATGCCTTCTATGTTGGGGGCATTACAGGGCTTGGCTAAAACAGTGCATTGCACTATTCAGAAAGTGCATGGCATACTTGTATGAGGCAGTATAAGAATGCAGTTCAATAAGCTGTCCTCTCAACCTCACCCAGGACACCCTGGATTTGATGGAGCCTAATGCAGGAAGCTACCCATTTAGGCTGGACAACCTGATCATCAGTTGCTCTTGTGGACTTATTGGTTGTTGCATCGGAGCCCCTGTCCCCACAAAAATACTAGGGGTGGCACATACCCTTTGATGTGGAACACCATGTTGAGCAGCATTAATTCTACTAGGTTCCTTAGCCTTGAATGTTGCTGAATATCACTTATAGATGTGGCACCTGGTTCACACAGAAACCATAAAGTAAATCCACTCTGGCTCCCCTGGCTTTGGATTTGCTGAGCTCTTTCTTCAGACCTAACATTGCAAGAACAAATTTTACAGGTTTATGCTCTACCCCAGCATGAGGCACTAGCCTAGTTAGCTCGACAGTAGTGCTCCTTACCTTGCCTGCTGCGTTAAAATGGTGGTCCCGTGTTCTGTCATGTGACGACGGAGTAACATCAAGAATAAATAGAATCACCTGAGCATAATCATAATCAGGATGTGAATTAAACATAACTGACCCAAGAATGCTGGGAATTGAAATACATATCACATACAAAAAAATACTGTAAGTCCCATCAAAGTGGGACTACTTGCTGGTATTGTGAGACCCTAATTGTCTCTATAGTTATTCCTATATATATATTTTTTGTCTTGAAATTGTCATTAAAATTAATATTTTATGCTTTTATTATTTCAGAGTCACCAATCCTCTTTAGCAGCAACATTATTACAAAATATGAGGTTTCTGGTGAGTTCAGAGTAATAAACATTGTATTCAATTATGTAGGTAATACAGCTTCAATATACTGTACATTACCTACCTACAGGTTTTCTCTTTAGAGTTTATATTGTGAGTTAATTTGTAGATTGTGGATTTTTTTTTACTTATCTATGTCTTAACTTTTGAACATCTGTATGCTATTATTATTTCAGATCTATCAACCTTGTTTAACAGGACACATACTAGCACCACACATGTGGTTACTGGTGAGTTCATGTCATAGCAATCAGAGCAGTAAATGACTTATTATAATAAGTTAATTTGGGTAGTAGTTTCTTTAGGTACCATATTATGTACTATAATGTAGTGTTAGCAGTTGTTAAAGTAGTCCAGATGACTCCTTGTTCATGTTTCAATTGTTCAATAGTGGACATTCTTGAATCTTTCATTGGATTTAATAAACCCTGATTCTCACAGGACTTTTGGCACTAGAAACCCATACAAACTACGTCTAAGGCAATATTCATTCCTACAGAACTATTAAGCACTCTTTTTAAATGTCTTCGGGAAGTTTTTTCAGGAAGACACCTGAAATATCAAGTTCTTTTAATAAAAAAAAGGACGCATTTTTCAGTGAATAAGTAATGTCATATAATCTCTGCTGCTTTTACTATCAAGATACCATTGTAATACTGGGTAATATCTCCTAAGGTGCATTAAGAAAAAAAAAACACACCAGGAAAAAAGGCAACAAACAACAAAACTTTAACCAAGGTTTTAGATCTGACTGTATAACAAAGGACTGTCACTGGAGACTCCTTTCAAAACGGTTAAATAAAAACGGTTGTCTGTGTGGTTAGCTCTGCCCCTTTAAAATTAGCCTAGAGACAATAACCTAAAAGAATGACAACAATGTAGTATAAACCAATTTTTTTATTATTAACTGTCAAAGATGTAGCATGATATAAGAAAAAGAAATTTGAAATGTTAATGGCTGCATTACAAGATATGTCAGTGTAACATACACGGTGCTGTGCAAAAGCCTCGAGCTGCCCATTATTTCTTAATATTAAAATAAATTAAATGATTGAGAAGATTGAAACAAATGTTTTACATGGCTTGACAGGCTGCAAGTGCCTAAAGATAAAATTTCTAAATACTGTAGGTTGTTTATGTAAAAAAAACAACTCAAAAACCTCATTTCCCCTCTTATCTGTTCCAACCACATTCAGCATCACCAGTATACTAGTAACCAGCCTGATCATCGGGCATCATCTGCACCTGTTTCTCACTGATTCATGCTTTAAGTTAGATATTTTTATGCTTGAATGATTCATAGGTCACTGTGTGGTTTAACAAACAGAAACATAACTCTTCCTTTAGGAAGCCTGGAAAATATTTCTTAAGACTGCATAAAAATCAAGAAAGTCTGTCTTATGGAAACAAAATATGAAGAAAAAAGGGTTGGATATATTGAATTGCCTTATTATTCAATATCTTTAACTGTAGTGCTGATCACTGGTATGTCTTACAATATCTTAAAGATTTTGAAGTGACACCTATAGAGGTCATCGCTGTGGTGTTCTGCTGCTTCCTGTTTGTGATGATTGTGGTCGGAGCTTGCTGTCTCTTCTGGAGCATTAACCCTGAGCGTATAGCGACAGGCGATAACCGTATGTTTCAGTTTGCCATGACAGATGCCATTGCTTTTATTCATAATGTAATGTTTTATTATGTATAACGATTTCTCTGCTTCTTTCAGATCATGTAAACCACCAAGAACATAGAAGGTAAGGCTTTTATTTTAAGCATTTCTGATGTGTCTGCAAATGTTACCTTTACATTATCAAGTAATTTCTTTTACTTTTAGGCCTGAGAATCATCACAACAAGCCAGAGACAATATTCGAGCCACGCAATGAAGATATGGAAACGACAATCTAGACTAAGGCATGACTGTTAAACAGTCAGTGTTGTAGATTCTAACTTGTGAATATGATGAATATGTGGACTTCACTGAAAGAATCCTAGAGGAGAACTAGATTCAAAATCATTTTCTGGTTGACACTCAAGTGAGTCTTGTATAAAGACAAACATGCTTTCTAAGAATTCTAAGAAGGTACAAATGTACAGTATGTATTTTTTTTGTTTACATCATACACTACATTACTATGATTAATTAATACTTTTATATCAATAAATTTACTACCATAAAACAACAATCAACCTCTCAATCATGTTTTCTCTTGTTATTCTCCTCCTTTCAGTATTTGCATAAAAAAATAAAGCATCAAATAAACACACACATACAGACGCACTGTGAAATCGTAGGCTGAATGGTAGTGTAAGAGAATACGCTTTCTGCAAGTGTCGAGTAAAATGACTGCCAGGTAACATCTGGCTTGGATAAATGTTGCTGGTCCTCATTGTGCCTTTTGTCCTGTAAACAAAGCCTGGTGTGCAGAAGACATCAAAGTCATTCTTCTGAAAAGATATCTTATTAATATCAGTAGTAAGGTGAAGAACACTATAACATATGAATATAATGAATCCCACCTTTAAGTCTGTTTTCTGATTTTTTTTTTCTTAAAACCTCTATAGATTACAAGAATGTAATGATAAAAAGTATGCAGACTGTATAAAGAGAAAATACACTAATGCACCTATCCCAGTGTTTCACTAGTTCTTGGATATCATCAAGGTAGTATGCCAGAGCCATGATCAGACTGAGTGCTTTATGTCATTATCACTGATGAAATTCTGGCCTCCCAGGAACTCATTTAATAGAAAAAAAAATGGACTGCAAGACAATGTAAGGTCTCTTACTGCCCACTGCACCACTTGAAATTAAACAGACGAGGCTGGGAGTTATTGTGATATCACCTATACATCCCTGACCACATACTAAATGATTTCCACCCGTTTGGGCCATTAAAGAAGTTCCTAGGTTCAGATGTGAACCAGGCAGTTTGATCATGGCTCCAGCGTACTGAGAAAACTTTCTACCTTGAGGATATCCAAGCAATAGTGAAATGCTGGGATAAGTGCATGGGATTGGTGTAGCAGAGGATTATATAGAGAAATAAAGGGAGTTTTTACTCTTATAACTCACTCACTCTCACTTATCATCTATACCGCTTTATCCTGTATGGGTACACCCTGGAAATGGTGCCAATCCATTGCAGGGCACACACACACACACACACACACACACACACACACTACGGGCCATTTGGAAACGCCAATTAGCCTAACTTCAACTTATAACAAATCACTTCAAAGAACCATTTTGACTGCAGAAGACGGAACTCTTATTCTGAATGTTGCCAAACATGTTTACTGAATGTTTTGAATATGTTTACTGGAGGTTAATTACTAAATATTTTAGGGTAATTAAGTCATTTTATGCATTATGTTTTCAGGGTGTTGGTGGATCCTCATGAACGAGTGGTTGAATGTTTATGGGATTTATATGGAAATATAATCGTAATCTGTAGCTAAACTGATTAGTTTCTGGCATTAATACCAACAGGATCAGGGCAACAAGATCAGTGCAGTCAAAGCTTAGCTTAAGGGTCTGGGTTACGGATCAGAAGTTTGGCTGTTTGAGCCCCAGTTCCACCAAACTGCAACGGTTGGGTTCTTGAGCAAGGCCCTTAACCCTGTCTGCTCCAGGGTCACTGTGTCATGGCTGACCCTGAGTTCTGACCCCATCTTCCTAACATGTTGTGAAGAAAAGAGTTACTACAACAAGTGAATAAACATTTGTCAGTTTTAATGGAATGATCGTTGTAACCAGCAGATAAACTAATTTTGGATTTTGGAATTGAGCAATACATTGAGTTAAGGTCAATGCAAAGTCAAATGTTATTTAATTTTTAGTTTTAGCAATTTTATATTAAATAGTTAATTAGATTTCTTCAATAAGTTCATTTTTGCTTAAAGTAAATTCTGAGGATGTTTATGTCAAACAAATTATTAATAACAAGGACTTGTAGTGGAGTGATGCTGCTCACATCAAGTTCTGCTTGTTGAAAAATCCAGACTTCATCTTGATGTTGTGTCTAGGGTATAAACAGGAAGATCACTTCTAACAAACATCACCACTTAGAGCTTCTAACGCCAAACTGCTAAGAGTTCCTATCAGCTCAGTGCACATGGTGAAGTGAGGAGAGTCTCAAAGGGGTGTGTCCCAATTATCCAGCTCCTGCCAGTGTAAGGAGTGCCCTCCAAAGTCTACATGTTTAGATGTGTGTGAGCACCTGACAATTTAATAAAGTTGTTTATGCATATAATCTACTGACATGTCTCGTACCCATTGCTCAGATTCTCAGGAAAAAGGCATCAACACATCCTGCTGGAAAATGACCAAAAGGAATTTCTTTCTTCTGATTATTCTGGGTACAAATCAGATCCTTTTATTGTAAAGGTGATTTTTAATAAAACCTTACACAGTGTTTTAAAGTTTGTTTTTTTCTTGTTTAGGCTTTTGTACCATGTGGCAGAAAGCAGGTAAGTGACCATGTTATCTAACATCAGCTGGTTTGTATAATTATATAAGGATGTGCACTGTTTTACTGGGTGTTATTTACTTAGTTTTATTTCCTATTTCAGATGCTCAGATCACGTTAGATAAACCTGTACTCAGTGGTCCTTCGATTAGTCTTGTGGGTTTCATTGAGGAATTTTACTGCAAACTGGACAACATCCAATCAGACGAGATAATTCTGTATGAGATTTTTATGGAACATAATTTAAATAAGCCTATAGGGGACTACAGCGCTCATGATAAAGAGAAAGCCACATTCAATATTGTGACTAAGATTTCTCATGATGGAAGGTTCATATGCAAGGCCAGCGTACAAAACAACATCGAGATCAATCCCACCTTCAGTGCCTGGAAGATTTTCCAAGTAGTTGGTGAGTAAGTAATGAAGAAAAAAATAAAATGCCTGCTGTCAAAAAGAAAAATATTAACTAACCTAGGAATGTACTTACAATACAAAGCTTAATCATAATTGCTCACTCACTCACTCATCTTCTATACCACTTCATCTTGTATTCAGGGTCTCGGGGACCTGGAGCCTATCCCAGGAGACTTATTAATCATAATTATTGTGGACAATTTACTATGAACAGAAATTTTGGGCAAATATTTATTCAAATTTGAAACACAGTTCTGTGTATTTTTTTGTTTAAATGCCTGTCAAAGATATGATAAATAAACATAATTAATTTTAGCAATATCCTTACTTTAAGAAAATAAATACTTTCTAGATAGATATACAGGAGATATATAGCATATAGATACAGTACAAGCGAAATAAATGTGAAAAATACTGTTTATATTCATTTCAGATACACTTGTATACCCTTGTTATATTCTCAGTTTCTTCACTAAACATTTTCTGCAAGCTTGGGTATAATGCGTATTTTGAAAATTAGATGTACAGAATTGCATGGAATAATATGTGAAATTGTGTATTTCAGTGCCTGTAAAAGGTGCAAAGATCATATCAAGAACTTTTTCGGAAGATTTCTGGGAAGGAGACAGCTTGACTCTGGAGTGTAATATAACTGAAGGGACTTATGTAACATATGACTGGTTCCTGAATAATATACTGCTCCACAGTGACAGCTCTAACAACCAGCTGACTATTCCAACCCTTTCCAGCCGGGACAGCGGACAATATGTCTGTGTTGCTAAAAACTACTTTAATGAGACAACTTATTTCACCAACAAGAGTGAAGGAAGAAATGTTCTTGTTAAAGGTAGGAAGTTAGCAGTATTTTAGATGAATCTGTACAATATACAGTATTTGCACCGTTGCAAGGCATCTACCCTGAATAACATGCCTTTTGATTTTTCATTTTTGGATGGACATGAGAGTTCCTAAGGGATCTTAGATTTTCTTATAATAACATTTTTAATTACCTATTTTAACTTTGGTTTACTGTTTCCTACATTACCCACAATGCTGTTTGACGAATATTTAACTATACAGTAAATATATCTAATGTGTCTCTGGGTATAAGTTTAATGTCTATTAATTTTTTCTTTGCCCTGTGTCATGTTTTAACCACGTTTTCTCCCACTGTGCCCAAAAAGAGTTCGTGTCAAAGCCTGAAATCTCACTTAAGGTTGTCAAAGATGCAGAGGGAAACCTCATTGCCTCTGTGAAATGCCAGGTGGAAAAAGGATCCCTGCCCATAAACTTCACCCTTATTAAAGACAATCACAAATTTGCTGAAGACATCACTCAATACCACAACGGCGTGTTTTTCGTGCCCATTAACCTGGTCAAAGACAAGGGCTTGGTCTATTGCGAAGCGAGTAATGGGAAAACACCAGTGCAGAGCGGAGATCTGAACCTCAAAGTGGGTATGTGGATTTGAAATAAATGTACTTTAAATTATTTGAGCCAAATACAGTTATATTAATGTGTTTAAAACAGTTTTTAAATGAAGTAAGTTTTGAATAGAGTATCATGAAAAGTATCCAGTGGATGCACAGTATTATAAAAGTATTCACTTACCCATCCAAATCATTGAATTCAGGTATTCCAATCACTTCCATGGTTACAGGTGTATGAAATCAATCACCTAGGCATGCAGACCACTTCTACAAACATTTGTGAAAGAATAAGTCGCTCTCAGGAGTTCAGTGAATTCCAGCATGGTACCGTAATAGGATGTCCCCTGTGCAATAAGTCCAGTCGTGAAATTTCCTACACTACTAAATATTCCACAGTCAACTGTTAGTAGAATTATACCATAGTAGGAGCGATTAGGAACAACAGAACCTGTGGTTTTAGAGGTCACGTCAATAGCTATAGACCTCCAAACTTCATGTGCCTGAGCAACTGCATTTAAGGCTGACATACCAAGTACAATTCAAAGCATCAGGTGCAGTGGTGTAAAGCATGCCGTCACTGGACTCTACAGCAGCGGAGACGTGTTCTCTGGAGTGACAAATCACACTTCTATGTCTGACAATCCGATGGATGAGTCTGGGTTTGGTGGTTGCCAGGAGAACATTACTTCTCTGACTTCATTGTGCCAAGTGTAAAGTTCGCTGGAGGGAGATTATGATCTGTTTTTCAGGAGTTGGGCTCGCCCCTAAGTTCCAGTCAGAGGAACTCTTAATGCTTCAGCCATGCTTTAATACATTTTGGACAAGTTCATGCTCTCAACTTTGTGGAAACAATTTGGGGATGGCCCTTTCTTGTTCCAATATATCTGCGCACAAGGGTACAAAGCAAGGTCCATGAAGACACAGGGAGGCCGCTATCTCATTTAACAACACAACAAGTGTAAGCAGTCCAAAGTCTCTGATTAGTTAGGAAGGTAACAGAAACTTTAATACTGGCTGTGCATTAATAAGCACAAATGTCCTTATTACATACTGTACCCATTAGCACAAACATAAGACTAATCTATGTAAAGTCAATCTAGTACCAGTACATAAATACCAATAACTTTGTCATTCATGGTCCCTTTGGCTAGATGGTGTAGATCTATACTATTTGGTCAAAAGTATGTGGACACCTCAATTTGGGCATTTGACAGACGGCCTGTCCTTATGAACCTTATAATTAGTAGTCCAATGCCTTAACCACTGACCAACCCCTGATCTCTGCATCACACCGATATGTGCTTGTTCAACATATTATTCTCAAAGTATGGAGTCAGTCCTACCTTTGCTATCATAATCACAACTTCTCTCCTAGGAAGGATTTAAAAACTAGGTTTTGAAGCTTGTTTGGAACTTCATGGGTAAAGTTCACCAAGGTTTTAATTTTCTTTGAATTAAGAAGAGAAGCTTTCTGCAAGTGAGATGACTGACATGTAAATATTTATGTAAATGTGAATTTAATAACAACTTACACAATGTTTTTTTTTGTTTAGGCTTTTGTGCCATGTGGCAGGAGTCAGGTAAGTGATTATGATATCGAATACCAGCTGATTTTTTATGGTTATGTAAGTATGTGCACTGTTTTACTGCGTGTTATTTACTTAGTTTTATTTCCTATTTCAGATGCTCAGATCACGTTAGATAAACCTGTACTCAGCGGTCCTTCGAGTAGTCTTGTGGGCTCCATTGAGGAATTTTACTGCAAACTGGACAACATCCAAACAAACCTGACAATTTTGTATCAGTTTTTTAGAGAACATAATTTAAATAAGCCTATAGGGGAATACAGCGCTCATGATAAAGAGAAAGCCACATTCATTATTATGACTAAACCTTCTCATGATGGAAGGTTCATATGCAAGGCCAGTGGACAAAACCACACCGAGATCAATTCCACTTTCAGTGCCTGGAAGATTTTCCAAGTAGTTGGTGAGTACTGTAAGTAATGAAAATAAAATAAATTGCCTGCTGTCAAAAAATAATTAACTAACCTTACAATATATTAAAAAAATGTGTTAAAAAATTAACTGTTAAAAAATTAACTAACCTTAGAATATATATATAATTGCTCACTCACTCACTCATCTTCTATACCGATTTATCCTGTATTCAGGGTCGCGGGGACCTGGAGCCTATCCCAGGAGACTTTTTAATCATAACTGATGTGGACAATTTATTATGAACAGAAATTTTGGGCAAATATTTATTCAAATTTGAAACACATTTCTGTGTATTTTCTGGGTATGTGTTTTAAGAAACCTTTGTTTAAATGCCTGTCAAATAAATGATAAATAAACATAATTAATTTTAGCAATATCCTTACTTTTAGAAAATAAATACTTTCTAGATAGATATACAGTAGATATATAGCATATAGATACATATTCATATTTATTTCAGATACACTTGTACACCCTTGTTATATTCTCAGTTTCTTTACTAAACATTTTCTGCAAGCTTGGGTATAATGTGTATTCTGAAAATTAGATGTACAGAATTGCATGGAATAATATGTGAAATTGTGTATTTCAGTGCCTGTAAAAGGTGCAAAGATCATATCAAGAACTTTTTCGGAAGATTTCTGGGAAGGAGACAGCTTGACTCTGGAGTGTAATATAACTGAAGGGACTTATGTAACATATGACTGGTTCCTGAATAATATACTGCTCCACAGTGACAGCTCTAACAACCAGCTGACTATTCCAACCCTTTCCAGCCGGGACAGCGGACAATATGTCTGTGTTGCTAAAAACTACTTTAATGAGAAAACATATTTCACCAGTAAGAGTGAAGGAATGAACGTTCGTGTTAACCCTTAGATCTCGAGCAGCACATGAAAAAAAAAAAGATATAAATATATATATATACATATATATATATATATATATATATATATATATATATATATATATATGTGTGTGTGTGTGTGTGTGTGTGTGTGTGTGTGTGTGTGTGATTTTTAAGGCATATTTTGAAAGTATTTAAAAAAAACTTTAAGGCTGTGGAAGTGTTTGATAGAGGATGGTGTTTGGATTAGATTTTGCTTTTTTGTTTTAGTATAATGAACATAATCTGTGTGTGTTTGACAACAATTCATTTTGTAAAAAGTCCAATCATCTGCCTACGCAACAGTGTATTTCTGAGGATATTTGTTTTTTTTGTTTTTGTTTACATTGAAAAATCATTTGTATTTGTTTAAGGATAAGAGTGTTTATAATTGTAATCTGTAAATAATGTTTAGTGCGAATGTGTTTGTGTGTGTGTTTGTCAATAATTCATTTTAAAAAGTCTAATTATTAAATTAAATATCTCACTCACTCACTCATCATCTATACTGCTTTGCCCTGTGTAAAAGAATATGTCCTGCAATGGATTGGCCCCCTGTCCAGGGTGTACCCCGTCTCATGCCCTAAGTCTCCTTGGATAGGCTCCAGACCTTCTACACAGGATAAGCCGCTATAGACAACGAGTGAATGAGATACTTAATGAATGTCTAAATTTGGGAAGGCCAGTTAGTCCAATCTGCATGTCTTTGGACTGTGGGAGGAAACCCAGCAAGCACAGGGATAAAATGCAAACTCCATGCACACAAAGCCGAAATCGAACCCGGAACCTGGAAGTGCAAGGCCACGGTGCTAACCATTTTAGCCACCATCCTGCCTAAATTAAATATCTGTCTAGAAAATATTGTTTTTTTTGTGTTATTGTTTATATACATCTGTACTCTCAAACAGATTATAACTTTGTTAGTTTGCATGAAATCATTTAATATATACAGATTATAAATTCAATAATGACAGAAAGGAATGATCTGTTTATTATTATGTTCTAACTATAACTTTGAGTCAGTTGCGATGTGATAAAGACACTGACAAATTACTGTACATAGGGCAGAATTTTATAGATGGTGGTATTAATGGTGTAGGATTACACTATATGGTTAATATTTTTCATTAACATTTTTATATCAACAAATTTACTATCATGAAACAATAATTAAGCTCATCATGTTTCTCATGTTACTGTCAAGCCCATACAATAATAAAGTTTATAGTCTGTAAGGAAATAGAAAATATCTCAATGTTCTATGAATTAAACATGCAGTAAGCAATCTGAGATGTTGTTAGCAACATCAAATCCAATCCAAGTGCAAAAAGCAGTACAGCTTCTTTTAGTATTTGCATTAAAAAACATCCAAGAAACACACACATACACACACTGTGAAATCCTAGACTGAATGGTAGTTTAAGAAAAGAAGCTTTCTGCAAGTGACAAGTAAAATGGCAAACGAGCAGGTAATATCCATGTTGCTATCCTTTTCCTGTAAACAAAACCTGTACAAAAGACATCAAAGTCTTTCTTCTCAAAAGATATACTGATATCAGTGGTGATGTGAAGAGCACTTTAACAAATATTCATCCAAAATTCCCGTTACCACAATATCTTAAGAATGAGTGGTTAAATGTTTATGGTATTCATAGGGAGTTATAATCACAACCAGAAGTTAAACTGAGCAAAGCTCTTAACCCTGTATGCTCTAGGGTTGATGCAGACTGACCCTGCGCTCTGACCCTAGCTTCCTAACATATGAGGATATGGAGAAAAACGTATTTCACTGTGCTATAACAAGTGACTAAATGTTTATTGATTTCGATGGAATAATCATTGAAACCTGCAGATAAACTGATTAGAGTTAAGGTCACTGCAAAGTCAAATGCTTTAGATTTATTTTGAGGAATATTTAAAAATGTTTTTAGCACACAAATTAATAAAAACAAAAACTTATACAGAGACATCACCAAGCAGACTGTTGGCATCAAGTTGTACTTATTAAAAAATATTAGGTATCATAAAGTGTTGTTTCTACAGTATAAACAGGAAGATCACTCCTAACAAACATCACCGCTTAGAGCTTCTAACATCAAACTGCTAAGAGTTCCTATCAGCTCAGTGCACATGGTGAAGTGAGGAGAGTCTCAAAGAGGTGTGCCCCATTATCCAACTCCTGCCAGTGTAAGGAGTGCCCTCCAAAGTCTACATGTATAGACGTGTGTGAGCGCATGACAATTTAATATTTGTCATTTATGTATATAATCTAATGACATGTCTCATACTCAATGCTTAGATTCTGATGAGAAAAGCATCAACACAACCTGCTGGAAAATGACCAAAAGGATTTTTTTGCTGCTGGTTATTTCGGGTAAAAAGTCAGATCATCATTTGTAAACGTAACTTTAATAACAACTTACACAGTGTTTTAAAGTTTGTTTTTTTCTTGTTTAGGCTTTTGTGCCATGTGGCAGGAGGCAGGTAAGTGATTATTATATCTGACACCAGCTGACTGTTATGATTATGTGAGTATGTGCACTGTTTAACTGGGTGTTATTTACTTAGTGTTATTTCCTATTTCAGATGCTCAGAGCACGTTAGATAAACCTGTACTCAGCGGTCCTTCAATTAGTCTTGTGGGTTCCATTGAGGAATTTTACTGCAAACTGGACAACATCCAAACAAACCTGACAATTCTGTATCAGTTTTTTAGAGAACATAATTTAAATAAGCCTATAGGGGAATACAGTGCTCATGATAAAGAGGAAGCCACATTCATTATTATGACTAAACCTTCTCATGATGGAAGGTTCATATGCAAGGCCAGTGGACAAAACCACACCGAGATCAATTCCACTTTCAGTGCCTGGAAGATTTTCCAAGTAGTTGGTAAGTAAGTAATGAAGATAAAATAAAATGCCTGCTGTCAAAAAGATAATAATTTACTAACCTAGGAATGTAATTACAATACAAAGCTTAATCATAATTACTCACTCACTCACTCACTCATCGTCTATACCGCTTTATCCTGTATTTAGGGTCGCGGGGACCTGGAGCCTATCCCAGGAGACTTTTTAATCATAATTGATGTGGACAATTTATTATGAACAGAAATTTTAGGCAAATATTTATTCAAATTTGAAACACAAATTGTTATGAGAGTAGGTGGCACGGTGGTGTAGGGTTTGGGTTTGATTCCCAGCCAGGCTCGATCCCGTCTCTGTGTGCATTGAGTTTGCAAGTTCTCCCTGTGCTTGGTGGGTTTTCTCCGGGTACTCCAGTTTCCTCCCACAGTCCAAAGACATGTAGGTTAGGCTAATTGGCGTTCCCAAATTTCCCGTAGTTTGTGAATGAGCGTGTGAGTGTGTGTATGTGTGTGTGCCCTGCGATGGATTGGCACCCTGTCCAGGGTGTACCAGCCTCGTGCCCTAAGCCTCCTGGGATAGGCTCCAGGTCCCCGCAACCCTAAATACAGGATAAAGCGGTATAGAAGATGAGTAAGTGAAACACATTTCTGTGTATTTTCTGGGTATGTTTTAAGAAACCTTTGTTTAAATTCCTGTCAAAGATATGATAAATTAAAATAATTAATTTTAGCAATATCTTCACTTTTAGAAAATAAATACTTTCTAAAACATATAGATATGAGCAAAATAAATGTGCAAAATACTGTTCATATTCATTTCAGATACACTTGTATACCCTTGTTATATTCTTAGTTTCTTCACTAAACATTTTCTGCAAGCTTGGGTATAATGTGTATCCTGAAAATTAGATGTACAGAATTGCATGGAATAATATGTGAAATTGTGTATTTCAGTGCCTGTAAAAGGTGCAAAGATCATATCAAGAACTTTTTCTGAAGATTTCTGGGAAGGAGACAGCTTGACTCTGGAGTGTAATATAACTGAAGGGACTTATGTAACATATGCCTGGTTCCTGAATAATATACTGCTCCACAGTGACAGCTCTAACAACCAGCTGACTATTCCAACCCTTTCCAGCCGGGACAGCGGACAATATGTCTGTGTTGCTAAAAACTACTTTAATGAGACAACTTATTTCACCAGTAAGAGTGAAGGAATGAACATTCGTATTAAAGGTAGGAAGTTAGCAGTTTTTTTGATGAATCTATACAATATACAGTAATTGCACAAACACAAGGCAGCATCTACCCATAACAATATTTCTATTAATTTTTATTTTTGGATGGACATAAGATTTCCTAAGGGATCCTGAATTTTCTTATGATAAAATTCTAAGTTACCTTTTTTCACTTTGGTTAACTGTTTCCTACATTACCCACAATGCTGTTTGACTACCAGCTGCTACTCATATAGTGGGATTTAGTCCTTTCTTCATCTCTATGTAAAGTGAGTTACGCAGCAGCACTTTAATTTTTTAGTCTATTCAGCTCTCGTTTATATGCTCAAACATATCAGCTTCAAAAATATAAATTTTCATGGTAATACAACCTTAAAAAGCCATCATATTCAACATCTTGTGTATTGCTGATTGAGCCTAACTAACTAATAAATTAAAATAATTTATTTCCATTAAACACACCACTCTTACTGCACCTGTGGCATCAATGTGACAGACATCCAAATTCCGATATTACAGATAGCAAAAATAAAGCATGAACCAAAACATTAGTGACAGCATCAATAAACCTGTAACAAATATTCAAAATAAATATATCTAACATGTCTCAGGGTGGACGTTTGCTTAAATCAGTTTGTCTTCTTTCTTTATTTATTTTTTTTTATATATTTTTTTTAATTCATTTTTTATTCCCTGTCTCCTTCTAACCACCCTTCTCCCACTGTGCCCAACTCAGAGCACTTGTTACAGCCTAAGATCTCATTTAGGGTTGTCAAGAATGCAGACGGAAACTTTACTGCCTATGTGAAATGCCAGGTGACAAAAGGATCCCCGCGCATAGACTTCGCCCTTACAATACACAATACAAAAAACAAGAAAAAATTGCAACATTACATCCTTGAAGAGGACGCCTTACCAAAATACCACAACGCCTTATTTCATGTGCCCATTAAACTGGACCAAGACATGGGCATGGTCTATTGCACCGCGAGTTATGGGAAAACATCAGCGCAGAGCAGAGATCTGAACCTCACAGTGGGTATGTAGATTTTTTATAAATTTACTTCCAATAATTTATGCCAAATACAATTACATGAATGTGTTTAAAACATAGTTTTCAAATGCAGTATGTATTGAATACAGTCTCAGAGAATTGTCCAGTAGACGTCCAATTCTACACATCCCTGTTCTAATTGCAGGGTTTTGTTTAAAAAAAGTTAGACCAAGATAAAATCATCTTTCTTTCTACAAAAAAAATATATGTTTTAAAGAAAGATAATGTAAGTTTGTAGCTCCTTAGCTAATATTTTCTTAATTTTGCTTTGATGCACTGATGTCCCATTCAGGGTGTATTTGCACCTCAATATGACCATTTGCACCAAATGTCTACATTTTTCTTTCTTTAACATTTGAAAATTAAATTTTATATAACATTTTTACACTTTTTTGTTTCTCTCATAATATTTTTTTCTTTCTTACATGACAGGATGTAATATTTACAGATTATAATTACCAAAGCACTGATTTGTCCATAATTATGCTCTAAATATGGCTTATTTGCAGAGGCAGTAAGGGGCAATGCGATAATGACACTGGAACATAAATACATACAGCAGGACTTGAGTGTCTATGCTGTATATATATCTTGCCATGTGAGAGGAACGTTTCCAGAATACTACTGGTTCCTCAATAACAGAAGATTGGAAAGAAATGGAAAATTTTACAGGACAGACCGCCCAGATGGCTCCGATCTCGTAATTAGGCTGACAGACATTGCAAGTAGTGGGGTTTACCACTGCGAGGCTGCTAACTCATTCGATAACACTATAAGTGTGAGCAGTCCAAAGTACCTGATTAGTCATGAAGGTAACAGAACTTTTAACATTGGGTGTGCAATAATAATAATAATTTAAAAAAACATGTACCAGGAAATGAATAATTTTTGTCATTTATGGTCCTTTTGGCTGGGTGGGGTAGGACAACACTACCTGGTCAAAAGTATGTGGACACCTGACCCTGACATCACACCCATATGTGCTTGGATAGTAATTAAGGATAGTAATATGGAATCAGTCCTGCCTTTGCTGCTATAATCACAGACACTCTTCTAGAAAGGCTTTAAACTAGTTTTTAAAGCTTATTTGGGGGTTATTTTCTAATTCATCCAAAGGTATTAATTTTCTGGCTAATGTTAAGGCTTTGTACAAGCCACAAGTGTTCTTTCACACCAACTGTGGCAACCTATGGATTCATGGACCATATGGTTTTTGTGCACATGGAGGAATTTTTCATGCATTTCAGATTTTGGCCCCTTAATTTCACTAAAGAGGAAATCTTTATGCTATAGTATACAAAGGCATGTGTATGCTTCCATCTTGTGGTTAAAAGTTTGGGGAAGAACCACATATAGTTGTGACTGTCAGTGTGCATACCTTTATTTATACATTTTTTAACTTTTTTGTGTAAATGGGCTTGTAGGATAGGATGTCATTATGCATCATGAAAATAAGACAGTAAGATTTATGGAATTTATATATTTAAAAACACATTCTTAGCATAGATTATCTTTTTTTAGTTTAATGGAAAAGAATAGAAAGTCTGTGATGCAAATGAAAATAAAAACTCAATTTTAGTATTAGGGTCTGTTGAAGTAGTAATGTTTTTGTAGTAATGTTAATTTAATTTCGGTTCATCCTTATTAATTACTTTTTTTCTTTTTTAGCATTAAACAAAATCCCAACTTATGTGGTAATCATCGTTTTTACCTTTTTTGCGCTGTTGATTTGTGCTGTGTTCGCTTGTTGTATCTATGGAGTGGTGTTACGTAAGTAAAGATCTCATTTCTTGTCTTTAAATCAATTTTTAAAGGAATATTATTATCTTTTTTAACATTATACCTATTTGTCTCATCTGGCATACATGTACAATTACCATGAATAATAATCTGAAGACAAATAGTTTAAATATCACTCACAGTGAAATTCTGGAGGTTTAGGAAGTCTTACCAAAGCTTTTCCCAACATTTTTTTCCCACATTACAACTCGAGCATTACAATAATACTGTGAGTTATTCCAGTTACTTACAATTGCAATCAAGCTTCGAGATATCATCAAGCTGTGAAATGAAACCATCTAAAGTTCTTCCTGTTGAAAAAAAAAAGGTTTCATTTCCTTTTACACATTTAAAACTCAATTACAAAATAAGGTTAATGAAAACTCTGTATAAGTTTATGCGCTTTGCATGAATGTTTAGTAAGAACTACCTTTAGACTTTCATTGTAAGAGTGTTTCAGGTCATCTGATTTCATATTCTTTTCTTCTTAAAGAGAAGGGAAACATGTTCAAATAGTAGATAGGGTTGATTCAGATTAGGTTGAGAAGCATTTGAGTATTACTTAAATAAGGAAATAGTATTGTAATATTTGCTTTTTGTTTTCTTTTTAGGAAAAAGGCAGTCCAGGATATATAAGTAAGTATAAGAAGTTCAAAATTGCTAAAAAAAAAAAAAGAATAAAAAAAAAAAGAAATTATTGCACAGTGACATTTTGCTGATTATGCACTTAGTCTGCTATGTGATCAAATTTTAACATCCTCTACATAGCCTGCACAACAAAAAAAACACACAAAGTTGTGGCCAGTTCATATGGGAAAATTATTCCTCATTCTGAGAACCACTCTTTCACAATTTGAGTCCTGGAATATGGCTGTGCCGTCAGGAAAAAAAACTCCATTAATGTAATAACCTGGTCATTCAGTACATTCAGGTCATCAGCTGACTTGATTTTATTACCACATAACGTTGCTGAGCCTAGACCTGACCAACTACAGCAACCCCAGATCATAACACTCCAGAGCCTCCAAAGGGCTTGTACAGTGGCCACTATACATGATGGGTGCTTCTTCTCACACTCTTTCCTTCTTTCCCTGACTTGCCCATCGCTCTGGAATAGGAACAGTTTGAACTCCTCAGACTAAATGGTCTTGATCCATTAGACCAAGCCCTTTTTTCTCGTAAAAATAATCAAAGCTTATTTTTCTGATTAGTCAATCTAACAACCGAACAGCTGTTTAGTCCAAATCCTGTAAGTTCTCGTCACGTATTGTGTGCATGTGGAAATGTTATACAATTTTATAGTGAAATTCGTTCACTATTAAACATAGCTATGGTTTTTACTGTTGCGTTTTTATTTAACCAATCTCAGTTCTTAATTAATCTTCTTATTTTTCTTTCCAACCACTTTATTTTTACAAAGTTGTCATGTTCAGCACTATCCTTCTAGGTTTTAATAACGTGTAGAAGTGTTCTTAACACAAGTTCCAGTAAATTTAAATTTCCTTGAGTGTTTTATTCGTTTGATGCAGCCCGATAATTAGATACTTCTGAAATGGTGGCTTTTCGGAGGGCAGTATACTGTACAGTATATGGTAACAGAAATTGGACAATTAATAAAAACACAATGTTACCGCACAATAATTAGTCACGATGTACGGAATGTGATTTAGAGAAACAAACACAAAGTGGATTTACATCACACTAAAATTTATTGTTTTCTTATAACAGCACTTTCCGAGGTGTTTTATTACCCCAGCAGAATATTGTATACAAAGTTATGAATCATCCACCATGCAAGTTCTAGTGAAATATCCTTTTAGTAGATTGAGCAATCAGAATCAAGAATTCACCGGTACTGTTATACAAACCGAGTTATTTCATGGATCCACTGTATCAATATCTTCATTTTTACACTATTATGTACATTTCACACAAGCCTTAGTTTTACACACCATTACCATCCCCCATTTATCTAAATACACATCTGAGCTATGACCCTGGTAAAGTAAACTTGTGACAACGCCTTTCCTTTAGTTTTAGAGTGAAAGACTTCTCAGACATGCATAGCAAGCTGGATGATGATTATGATGATGATGATGATGATGGTGTTTTTGAAATGACTGAAGACACAAAAGAGCATGAATATGAAGAAGGAATATATTATGACCTGGTAAGAACAAATATTGCCCCCAAGATTTGAAACGTGATGATGTTACGCGCTGTGTTCATTTATTTATTTTTTTCTTGTGTAGGATACTGACTCATATATTGAAGATACACAGGTTGTCCAAGCATCCATGCTGCAAGACTCTGATGAGGTACTTTTAATTACACAAAGACTCCCCTGTTTTCTTATGTAAAAGCTTTAGAATTTATAGGGCTTGCATAAACACCCATAGTTTGACAGAACTACAGAATACCAGTAATGTTCACAGTGCACAATTCTGTCGCTTGCATTACGGTGCGAAAATTCAAAGTCTAATAATAGTCCTACTCTTATTAGATTATTTTTTGTTTATTTTACAGAGTGAAGAAGAGGAAGAGCCTGACTATTTCCCCAACCTTTGAATATTTGTATAGAGTTTCTAAATAATTTTGAATTTCAGTTTTAAATACAGGAGTGTAAAAAAACAACAACATTTAAACATCTACAGTAGGTTGAAAAGTCTGAGACCACATAGAAAATTTTAATTTTTAAATCTGGGAAATAAACAGTTTAGAATTGTGAAAAGGCTAAAACAAGGTTAAAATTGTGTAACACAATTTCTAAAGTAGTTCAGTATTTAAAACGTAGGCACCACGGTGGCCTTGCCCCTCCAGGGACCAGGTTTGATTCCCGTCTCAGGCCTGTGTGCACAGAGTTTGCATGTTCCCCCTCGTGCTTGGTGGGTTTTCTCTGAGTACTCCGGTTCCCCTCCACAGTCCAAAGACATGCAGATTAGGTTAATTGGTGTTCCCAAATTCCCCGTAGTATATGAATGTCCATGTGAATGTTGACAATTGAAATGTAGCACGATTATAAAAATAGAAATAAATACAATGGTCACTACTGGCCTCCACGGTCCTTAGTTGGACTACAGAGGCTCGTAGATGGATGAATGGACGGATTTCAAATTAAGGCAAAATATTAACCATGTTAATGCCTTTGTAGAAAAGGCCAGATTTTCTGTCTTATCCTTTCCACTGATGCTTGTACTCAGCTGACACAACAATGTATTCGATGTAAAATGGATAATCAGGTTTTACAGAAGGTATGGAATCTGTGTTAGCTCACGTTGTACGGCTATTAAGTCCAAAGTCTTTGTGGTAACGTAACTATTCTGATTTTATAGTGTTAGTAAAAGAGTAAAAGAATTTACTGTGCTGTAAATTTGCTTGAAAATAGTTGATAAACAATAGAACATATGCAGGTTTATAAAGACATTGTATACTATTTTTGTGTAAGAAACTATGTTAATATTATATCACATTGACATTTAATAAAAACATGATATTTTTGTTTTGATTTTTTGTGTGTAACTTTTTTAATAATCAAAATTATCTGAAATGATTAGTGTCATGATGGGTGGCCTTTAATCTGTGGTAGCCAAAGCCACCCTGGGCCACCTTTTGTCTTTTACATATACAGTGTAGTACAGTATAGCTACAATGATAATTTACAAACTGATTGTACAGTGATTAGCCATTACAGTAAAATCACCTGCCTTATAAAGTCCAGGTTCCTTTTGTGTCACAAAAAAACTCTGAACCATCCGGCATGGACTCCAAAAAGACCATAGAAGGTTTGCTGTGGCGTGCTCTGGCACAAAAAAAATTAGTAAGTTGGGTCATTCAGACTAAATAGTCCAACACATCTCACAAATGGTAAATCAGTTCAAGATCAAGGATATTCAAAGTTAAAGCTAAGAAAACACTTTAAACTTCTTCTCTTTTTCTCCCATCCATTACTAAATGATTTTGCAGTTCAGCAGGGTGCATTATCTTGATGACAGAGGCCACTGCCATCTCTTCGAAAAAATTAAACTACAAAAATCTTTTGTAGATTTGATTCAATTCAATTCAATTTTTTTTGTATAGCGCTTTTAACAACTGTCATTGCAAAGCAGCCTTACACAATGAAAAGAATTATTTAAGTCTGTATGGAATGTGAGTGTGCATGAATCAAAATGATCAGATCGTCCCTGGTGAGCAAGCCGCAGGCGACAGTGGCAAGGTAAAACTCCCTGAGATGGTAATAGGAAGAAACCTTGAGAGGAACCAGACTGAACAGGGAACCCATCCTCAATGGGGAGAAACAGAAAGCAGGAATTGATCTGCATGTAGGTGTAACATTCTGTAAACAGCCCAGAACATCACATCTTCTTCATCGGTATGTCTTCATCCCATAGTGCATCCTGGAGCCATCTATTGTCCAGATAAGTGAAGCACACAAACTCATCTATTCACATGATACAGTACAAAAGAAAATATAATCCATATGATTCATTTTAATTATTCAAGGCTGTACAGTGCTTTAGTAATTAGCACAGTCGCCTTGCACCTCCAGGGTCCGGGTTCGATTGCCACCTTGTGTCTGTGTGCATGGAGCTCGTGTGTTGTCCCTGTGCTTTGTGGGTTTTCTCGGAGTGCTCTGGTTTCCTCCGACAGTTTCGTCCAGGCGGCCTCGTACCCTTGTAAGTCTCCACGGATAGGCTCCAGGCCCCCTTCAACCCTGTATACAGGATAAACCGGTATGAACGGTAAGTGAGTGAGTGAGTGAACTAACTATTCACCAGTGATTACATTTCAATATGTGTTTTTCAAAGGGTGATATAATACTAATTATTACGAGGTCAATACGCTTTACTTCCCAGTGCTTTTTTAATGTTCGCTTTTTTATGATCGGTTTGTGTGTGTGTGTGTGTGTGTGTGTGCTGTGTATACCTACTTGTCCTTGCTTTTAGTTTTACTACCGTTCTCGAATTGGGAGTGGTTACAATGTTTGACTTAACCAACACTCTGTGTCGCCGCGAACGAGTCGACTCACTGACTCGGCTCTTTGACTCGGCTCTTTCAGGTGACGCTACAAGCCGACTTACATATGAGACGTAATAAATCCTCTTTCAATTCATCAGCTTGATTTAACAACACGAAACATTTTTTTAGAACTTTATTTGCTACAAAACAAATATTTTTCACCAGTCAGAATCTATCGAGTGATGATTAGAACAAAATGGCCGAAGGAGTCGGCTCTTTTTGGTGAGATGAACCGAATGATCTGAACGAACCGCTGAAAAGATCCGGGATTTCCAGCAGTACCTGGCAGACACGCGGATAATCTCTGGTGAAAAGGAAGGAACTTTAAGCAGTTTCACATTAAACAGAATAGGAGAGCGCAGAAAACCGGCAGCATCGTTTATCTGAAGCGAATCCAAAAAAGCGAGTCTTCGGAGGGTGTGAATTAAACATGGACACGGGCGAGACTACCGCATACGGAGCGTCCTTAGCCGGCGGCTCTTTCGACTTTTACAAGTTTATCAAACAGCCACTAACTATTTTACGATTTCTCAGCTGGGTAAGTTACCTAAAAATAAAACGACACTGACATTTTACGGAAGGTATGGTTTAAAAAATACATATTATTCTTGTTGTTGACGTAGGAGTTCACTCCCTCAGAGCAAACATTGGTTCGACGGCAATGTCGCGTCCCTGGCCGACAACAGTCGGCATTAATTGGTAAAAAAGAAATATGTGACAGAACATTTCCTAAAAATGCGTTTGTACATGTCGACGTCATTTCAACGGTCATCAAACGTTCAAAAGTTCGCAGTCGCTCGGGGGTTGGTTTCTGTTTTGAATATGCGTAAATGAACCCGTAGGACTAGAACGACCAGAAGGTTTGCGTCTTTATTCTGTTATTATAATGTTCAAAGTTTTTTTTTTTGCCAAACTACCACGTTTACACTGTTAAATAAACCATCCTTCTGGTAAAAGTTTGTTTAATGCGTAACTGAAAAGGTATGACGTCATGCATATTGTTTGCAGTGCTACATTTGTAACATTTCTAGGTTATTTGTTCAAATATTTGTTTTCTTTAGTAAGAGAGAGAGAGAGGAACCGAGATAAAGAACTGTATCTTTTGGTTTCAAGTCAAATGACATCTTTCAGAAAGCTTGTTCGGTACTGATATAGAAAACAATATGTTCCTCTTTCTTCATCACCCCCCTTTGCATCTTGTGATTCGTGGCCTGCACATGTGGCCATGACGAAAGAAAAAAAAGAGGACTTGTGTGCGTCTGTGTGAACTTTGTGTGTCACTTTCATTCCCTGAAAGGCTTTGCAGACTTGTGCATTTTCATCACTCGTATACCTAGATGTTATGAGATGCTTGTCATCTAGATAAAGTAATAGAATAACATGATGTAAATCCTTGGAAAAAGGACACAGTGTGCCTGACATGTCCAAACGCTGAATACATGGACAGCTGGCTGGGTAACATGAGAGTTGTTATGATCATGGCTGCCAAAAAGTCCCCAACACTCTCTATCTTTCCGTAGACATCATTGTGTCACTTTTGGTTTGGTGCATGTGTCAGACGTTGGGTTTTTTGGTACAAAAACTACACAGGAAGTTTGCAGCTCAGTATAGGAAGTACAGAGAAAGACCATGTACTGCCTACTGATTGTTCTCTTTGTTCTGATGCCATCTCCCGAATGTACCCGTTCAGCTCCCGACCACATCGGGTTGACCTTGTTTCTGATTTCCTTATCAGACAAGATGTCTGTCACAGTTACTTTAAGAAAGCTACAAATGATCTGTTGCTCTAAGCACATCACTACATGTATTATGCATGGAAAAGAATTGAAAGAAAACAACTACAAGGGTTTTTTTTTTTGGAAATTATGACATTTGCAGCAGCTGGAAAAACCCGTCAAATGTTTCTATATTTGAATAATAGTAAAAGATTGTATCTAGTTTTTTTCTGCCAGTAATACACAATGACACGTTTGTTTCCTATTTAGGCTACCTTTTCTTCTTGCAAATATGGTGAACAAGTTTAACAAATAAAGTCAGCTTAAAATCTGGTAATCTAACTATACTTGTCCAACACTTGCACAAGTTTTTTGATGGTTACATACCAAGGCGAAATTAATATGTTGTTGTTGTTGTTCTGCTGCTTTCTTCAATGGGTTGCCAAAGAGTGCCATCCGATCGGCATAAAACTAGGCACAGGTTTTACGCCTAGTACTCTTCCTGGTGCAACCCTCATAATATAACCAAGCTAGGGATTGGCACTAAGGATGCCCTGCATCAAGTTGCTGGGTTTGGGCATTGGCTGGGAGTCGAAGCCTACCACTAAGACCAAGGCAAAAATGATATAACCCTAATTCAGTTTTAATTACCGTACCGCTCTCAAAATGTTCATCCTGTCACATTATCTAAACGGAGCATACAAATGACAGCAGCTTTAATCACTTTAAGAAACCTTAATTTATTTTTCCCAGGCCCACACACACACACACACACTCAACTAAACCTACATTCAACATTTACTGTACATTTCCACTGAAACCCTGTTTACACCATACTGAATATTTAATTGAGCTGAGGCAGGTCTGTTAATCCTGATTATGATTAGTGGAAGCTATTCTTCTAAGAAATCCAATTTTATATGGTTATTCTATTTAAGGACTTTGTATTCACGTATGTCGCTTTGTAGTTAATTCATTAGTTTATATCGTAAGTACAGTAAGTCTCATGAATAAATCCATAATTTTATGGTAAGCACTTCAATATTTTAGACATATTTAATTTATTTTTTGTCATTGTTATTTGTACATTAATATCTTATAATAAGAGTTAAATCTAAAGGCAAGCATTTGGTTACCCGTAAAGTGGAAAAAAAATAGGTTCTTCTTAAATGTTTTTAAACCTCTTCTTATTTTCATTTCCCCTTTTCTAATCCTGCTAAAATCTAGGTGTTTGCCATTGTGGTTTTTGCTACCATTACGGCAGAGGGATATGTAAATCCAAAAGATTCATCGCAGGTGGTCTGCATATTTAACCAAAATGACTCATCCTGCAATTATGGAGTGGGCATCGGTATCATTGCCTTCTTCGCCAGTATCGCCTTCCTTTTAGCTGATGCTTATCTTCCCCTGATGAGCAGTGCACAGGACAGGAAGCGTCTTGTAATTGCTGACATGGGATTCTCAGGTAACACAGATCATAACAGGTCACATCTCAAAATTGAAAAAATGGAAAATCCACAAAAATAGAAAAACCATCATCTCACATCATGACCCTGAAGTAGATTAGTTTCCATATTGTACTTATTTACAGTACGGGGAAGTTAGCAAAAATAAACCCTGAGACTTCTTGTTAAAACACAAGTTCACAATAAATATACATATTACACTTTAGGTAAGAAAAGGTCTAAAAATGGTGTAGTGACTGATTTAGGAGCAGGAATTTAAAGGGCAAAATGATGGTATGTATGATACCATTTTTAAAGCAAACAGGAAACTCTGAAGTCCCAAGACTGAAAGAATCAAGGACAACAGTATCCCAAGTCTATAAAACACAAGGCAACTTGCACAAATGTTGATGATATAAAATGGTCTTATTTATAGATGAATAAAAACATAAAAAATGTTTTTAATTAATATGAAGGTCCATAGAAATATGTCCATTTGTACTGTTATAATTTGAATAGGATTAGTTAATTAATTATTTCTCTTTCACTCTCTGTATGCTTTAACAGGTGCCTGGACATTTCTGTGGTTTGTGTGTTTTTGCCACTTGGCTAATCAGTGGGCAAACACCACAGAGCGAGGGCACATTGCTGTTGATGCAGCTCAAGCTATCATTGCCTTTTCATTCTTCTCTTTCGTTGCTTGGGTAAGTCTTAACTTCAATGAGTTTTATTTTTTTTTTACATTCCTTATGCAGATCATTATTAGGAATTGATTACTGGGAAAAGCACAATGTTAAATGTATAGGATCTTTGGATTAAAGCACTTCTGATAAGGTTATATAGTTGTAATTAAAGGATAGACTTTTTTTCTTATCTTAAAATAAACTAGAAGAAGTGCAGAAATTTGTTAGTCATTCTGCTGGAAAAACAGCATTAAAGAGATTCTGGATTGGAATACAATTTGCCTTTATTTTTACTTGTACAGTATATTTTACCAGTTAACTTTATTTTCTACCATATTACCTTTTATTTATATTTATTCTTATGTTTAAGTTTTTATTTTAAGGTCACTGGTAGTCGAAAAAGCATTTCACTGCATATCGTACTGTGTATGACTGTGTACGTGAATTTGATGGGTTTTTTTTCCCCCTCTACTTTATTTGTTAAAATTGGTTCTTCTAAGCAGTGGGATTGTGATATCTTGCAACCTAAATCTAAAGTTCAACCACCAAAAGCATTATCTTTGATTTCCAGTTATGTGAAATGGGCAAATAGTTGGGCTATAGGTGGTATATTCTCCTAAATTTCAGTGAATATGTACATGCCTACACATGTTTCTGAACACCATGGTACAATAAGCCTGTTTGTTAAAGTAGTTCACAGAGAATAAGGTTAATTAACATGTTTAAAATACCAATACCAGTTCTATAATTATGTAAAAAAAAAAAAAAAAGGACAGAATAGACTTGTGAATAAATTGGTTATTTCTTCACACAGGGTGTGATCACCTTTTTTGCCGTAATGAGATTTCGCCAAGGCCTTGGACAGCTTGGACAAGGTTTTGCAGAATCTGCTCCAGATCACACCTCACCTTACCAGGCATCAACGATCCCTCACAATTCCTCACCATACCCACCTACTACTTACCCGTCAGACCTGTACCAGCAACCCCCCTTCACTGGAAAACCCGATTCGATTGGCAGTAACTACCAGCCACCAAACTACTGACAAGGGCCCTTCTCGAGAGAAGGCAAAAAGGGATGATCATGACATGCAGCATGGAAGGAGCCTGTACAAGCAGTGAAAGCTCTTGTGTATTGATGGGCTCAGGCATTCCTTGAACTTGGCTGGTTCTCTCAGTCACCATGAAGTTATTCTTTGTGCTTGCTTTCAGCGAAGCACAGCTTTTCTGTGTTCTGAAATTGTTTGTATGTTTGTGTTACCCAGAGCTGATTGTCACTGATTGCACAAATGGTGCCTAAATATAATGCAAGTCATTGTGATACTGCTGACAGAGTAAGCTGTTACTGCGCTTAAACTTTGACTGCTCTGTAGTGAGTGAATGTTTTACTTCAGCAATGCCACGTTATAACACTGTAAATTGCATCGTGACCCTGAATGATATGGCACATAAGAGTTATAAAGCTTACTTGCATTTAGATTTAGCTGTGCTTTCCAGTGAAGCAGTACTTAGTCAGCTGACCATAATTCCTTAGGAATGTCCATTGTGTGCTCTTATGACCCAAAATACAGGGTATCCAAGTGTCTCCATACATAGAGGAAATGAATACTTCAGTTTACAAAAAATCTTTACATGAAACAGTCATCTCTCTCTCTCTAGTGGTAACACATCTAATGTTAATCACATTTAAAACATGTTCCTTTCCTATTGTCTCTTTGCTATATATTTTCCTTGTACTACTATGGCCTTTACATTCTTAAAGGCTATATAACTAAACAGAGTATGAAAGATTTTAGAAAACATTATGCTTAAAACTAAAGTGTTAATTTACTCTGTATGGAGACTTGAGACACCCTGTATAGCCATAGCCTGCAGTGTAAAAATGAAGCTCTGATTTCATTCACATGTGCCTTTGAAGAGTTAGTTTTTGTCCTGTAATTTATACAAGACTACTGAAAAAAAAAAATAGATTTTATATCTGAACTGTAAGTGCCTTGAATCCAGTTTGATTTAATTGGTGTAAAAACACTTTTCCAACAGAAAACCCAGAAGTATTGCACCAATTGGAAATTATCAATTAAAAAGAAAAGCGTTTTAATACAAGCCAAACCAATCGTGCCAAAGTTTCAGGTTCTTGTCTTTTTTCATTTATTGCAGCAAACATACAGCACCAATCTTTTGACTGTTGACTCTAAGTAGTTTTTTTTTATTAGACAACTTTTCAATCTGTTAGAGATTGTTTTCCTCTGGAAGTGTAGTGTAGTGTACACTTTAAGAACCTTTATTACTAATCATTTAACCCTAATTTCACCTCAGTTGAACATGTGCCTAATGATTTGCACTACTTGATTTGATGCATTTTTTCTGGGATGTGGGTAATTCTTAAAGCACTGGCCATTATTTTATTAATCAGATTTTCTATGTTAACATTTTTATTTTTAAAACACTGGTTTTAAGTGTTTAAAATGTTTAAGAGAATATGGGATATCCTTTGTTTGGATGTAAAGCACAAACCACCAATTTACAAGAAATGTACATTTACCAGGGAACAAAAAATAAAGGGTTTTTTTTTTTTTGCAACTAATATCTCATGGGCCTTTTAATTCCTTCCCAAATGTATTCATATTATACATTAAGATTTTCTAGTATTAATATATAAAGCTTACCCTCAATTAATTAACCATTATGGGCTTAAGTAGAAATAACAACTGAACAAAATTTGGTGTGAAATAAAAACTGACATTTTAATCTCTCTCTCTCGCACACACACACAACATAAAAGTGACAAAGACAAGTATGTAAAAATTTCTATAGCACTTTGAGCACTATATTTTGGTGTTATAAATTAAGCGCTCACTGCTCAAACGTCAGGTAGGGTGGCTGTTGCAGCAACTGGTTTTCTTTTTAAATTAAATAATGCTTTATGGTACAGTAAGTGTTCATAAGTGAAGAGAAGAGAAAAGCTTGCGTGATGTACTACTACAGTCCACTTGCTTCCCCTTCAGAACATGAGGGGGTGTCTCATCCCTCTGGGGGGCGCAGTTCTCTTTATTCTCCATCAAACCTCCATAACATGCCCTGCACACTGCTTGGTATTTATCAGCTCCTCCAATCACCTCCACCTGAAACATCCAGAGTAAAAATGAATGAAACCCAGTCCAGTCATAAGAAATTCTAGGATAGTCTTTTTTTTTCCATGAACATTTGCTTGCATGTTAAGCAAAAGCCAAAAAATAAAATCTTCCTGGATATCTTTTACAATTCATATCAAAGCAATAAGTGGGTTTGCTGTATAACAGGGCACCATGATTCATTCCAAAAACACACAAGTTACACAAAACATTTTGTCCAGCCCATGTCTGACCTCTTGCTCCGCTCCAAGTCTCTTTGTGTAGGACGCCTCTTTAAAGCACTGCATACAGACTGCGTTCAGCTTCACGACACTCTCAGCCAAAGGGATCAGGTTCAGTATGTTGCCAAAGGGCTATGGAGGAAAAAACAGGATTGAGTGAGTGAGTGAACAAAAATGTTACCCAATGATGCTAGAACAGATCTCTAACCACATTTTGCCATGCAACATAGTAGTACTTGTTATTCCATTCAATCACTAAATCAAAACTGCATTTGTACATAACCGCATTAATTATTCAGAAGGTAATTACATGTTCAATAATTAATTACAATTTAAGAAAATGACACTGTATAATTACACCAAGTCCTTATTTATTCGCATAACAAAGTCAGATGAATACATGAGCATGCTCACCTTCCTCTGAAATGTGCCATCAAGTGCTGCGACAATAATGGTTTTTCCCATGTTCGCCATGGCTTCACAGAATTCGACAGTGTCTGGGAACTAGAATGAAATAAAGAGAATAAAAAGTTCAAATTAATGCAAAATAAAACTATTAACAAAAAAAAAAAAAAAACTGCACTCAAATGTGTTTTTTACTATTTATGTTGAAGAATGATCATTTCATCATGATATATTATTATTATTATATATTACATATATATAATACATAAATTTACTGCCTTGTATTAATTTTACAGTCACAAGGAGCAATTATGCATTTTCCCACTGGGCAAACTGGCAGTGAGAAATCCAACACAGCTGAAAAGTAGCTGCATTATTTATCCTGTTTTAGTCAGTGCTGAGCATACATTTGGGACAAGGTTTGGCATGTTTAAAACGCAATTGGCTGGTATGAAAATCAGTCATGCACCTTTCCTGCCTTCCTGTTTTAAAAGGAAATAGATCAACACCAAAGGAATCAAAGTCTCTAAAAATGTTTTGGGTTCAGTAGCATCTCATGAAATTTACAGGGGGATCACGAAATCATTTAATGCTATTTTCCCCCCATGACAAACATGTTACAGTAATGGTATAAAGAATGATTGCGTGACTATAGCAACAGTCAGTCCCTGAGATTTGACTGGAAAATAATGACTTCAGCAGCCTCCAGACCTGTACAGGTAAATGCACCCTCATTAGTCAAGAAATGAGTCAGTACTTACAAACTGGCCTTCATCAATGCCGATGACGCAGGCCTGTAGAGCACGAGACCAGATATCTCTCAAACAGTTAGCTGGCACAGCTTCCATTGTATTTCTGTCAGAACAGACCATAAACAATTATATACATTTTAAAATCTAAAGCATTATGGTACATCAATTATATACTACATCATGGAGGGACCAAAGGTCAGCGTATCCATTCCAATCACGAAAAGGCAAATGTACCACAAATTGCTGAAAAATCAATGCTGGCCATGATCGAAAGATATCAGAACACTCAGTGTTTCACAGCTGTCACATATGGGGCTTAGCAACCTAATAGGTCAAGGTTGTTGATCCTGCCTCCAAATTCCCCAGATCTCAATCTGACCAAGCATCTATGGAATGTGCCAGACAAGCAAGTACGATTCATGAAGACCCCACAACGCAACCCACAGCAACCAGTGAATCCACCGCTAAAGATCCAATGCCAGGCACCAAGGCACACCACACGCCGAGAGGGTTTTGCATCCTACACAAAGAGACTGGCAGCATATGGGGACTGCACACAATCATGGCACATGGTGTGCTGAGCATACATTCATCATCCTCCATCATGGCTGATCGGAGTATATGCACACCTCCATAAAACGTGAAAGCTCTTACTTGTCATGTGTGGCCATGCCCGAGTCGGAGTAACGTGTGTCTTTGGCATATTTGATGACTAAGCAGTTGTACTGGGCAATCTGAAAGCGTCGGACTCTCCTCATCAGCTCAGTACTATGAATTGCAGAAGAAAAAAAAGAGAGCCAAGTTAAAAACAAAATTATATTATAATTATTTAAAAAGAAATGATGTTGCATTAACATGTATAGTGGCATATCCAATGTGGTCTCAAAAACTGAATTTACATTGTGGACCTTGATGAACACGTGCAAGGGTTTGACACAAAACAGTTTTTTTCTCTTCCAAGGGGGCCAAAAATCCCTTTTTTTCCCCTATTGATCGGTTGTCTTTCAACTGGCAGAACACATAAACCGCTTGTTCCATGTGTTGAACATTATAACGTGTGAGAATAGTAGCATAGGACTGGAATATGTTGCCCTCCAATAAATAAATATTTTCATTTTATGATACTTATCTCTTAATTTCATTTTATGATACTTATCTCATATCTAAATTGTATTGTGCATTGTTGTTTTGAATAGTAATGAATAAATAAACAATACTACAATAAATAGAACACTTTAAATGGTAGATATATTAAAAATAAATAAATAAATAAATAAATAAAAAATACCTGTGATCAGCATCAGCCTATTCTGCTTTCTATTATTGGGGATCCGGCCCAAAAACCCTGATCAAAGCATCCCTATTTTTTCCTGTCTGTTTAGATACAAACAAATAAGATTCGGCTCCTATCTGATCACTGCTTTTAAACAATTCCCTGTTAAAACGTGTTGGGTAGAAAACAGCAACTTTTTCATCAGAACCATCATCATTGTTGTAGAAAGACAAATTATTATGTTATTTTCACTGTGATTATTGCAGTCTTTGCATTTTGCTCTTAATGAAGTCTTTTAATTGCCTTAGAAATATAAAGAAATAAATTCCAAACAGCCTGGTTACTGGTTTTCTTTTTAATGACTGTACCATCTTACAGGACTGATAAGGGGGCATTTCATATTGATTCCACTGACCACCCTCCCTGATGCATGCATCATTTCAGCACCAAATGATGAATCCTGTCCAAACATATCATTTAAAATAATAAATAAATTTTAGCTAATCTTAAAAGTTAAAAAGTAATTAAAAAAAAATTGTATTTACATATGAAAATATTTAAATATGAACAGACATTAGAATTTTTAAAAAGTTATTCAGAACCACATTCAAATGTGGTGCAGATCTGATGTGAGGGGGAAAATGCAACAATGTAAATGTAATCCATGTCCAGAATAAGCTGCTATTATATTAATAACTGCATTTATAGTTAGTACTCTTTTTCGCCTTGTTTATAATCCATACCTTAATAAGTAGTTAATAAAGCGTTATAAATACTGTGAACGTCACTGACATTAAATGGGGAAAGTTCAGGAATACAAAGCGATATGACACGATATGATTTTTTTTTTTTTTATTGTACATAACTAATCGTATATAAAATATGTATGACTTAAATCTATTGAGAGGCCTGAGAAATGTATGTAAGGGGTAAAATGGTCTAAAATAAAATAAAAATATGTGCACCCTGGCGACGTGACTGGATTTTCGCGGTTCTTCCTCGCGCTCATTTTTTTTTTGTTTCCTCCTCAACCACCCGCTTAAACAACTAAGATAGTTAACGAAACTCAAACAAAATGAGCACACAATTTTTGTCAGGGATACGCATATGTATATCCATTTAAAAAAAAAAAGGTCTCAATAAAAACATCCTCTCACCTTTTCCCTGAGAACATTGGTCCAAAAATAACCTGCAACCAAACAAAAGCCTCGTTAGCCACCGTTAGCATAGGTTAATAATAATATTATTATTAATAATAATAAACCATACTGTTGACACACCAAACGTGTAAAGTACATATATAGGGCAAAAGAACAATCATAAAGATGCACTTAACATTTTTGTATGTTTAAGTTAGTTTAGGTTAGCCTGTAAAACCTTTAAGAGTATTGCATAAACACTCACCTGAATCTGACCTCGCGTTTTTCTTGGAGAATTTGGCAAAATCCTGGGTACATTCAAGCAGTCCATTGTCTAAATGTTATTTCTGGATAAAACACAATCACAATAAAATAACCCTTGCCGCCTCAGCACTGACCCGACAGCCCTGGTTTTGCCCAAACTGATTTGAAATCACCCGCCAGCTGCTTAGACACACATTACAGGAAGTGACGTAGAGACCGGACGCGCACGTTCTCCCCCCAAAAAAAAGATCTACAGAACAAAGCAAGATGTTGTAAAGACTTTCAGGACAATTTTTTATATATATAAATCTTTATTGAGTAAAACTTAACACAAAATATTGGGCACCAAACAAAATTATGTAACAACTACAGTCTTAACAGTAGATTTTCTAGGCCTGCGCAAATTTGCGTAAATTCCCTGGAACTCACACCTAATGGCACCCCTGCTGAGTTTTTTAACATGCCATCAGCTCCATTGTTCTCTTGCATTTGTTCTGCAAACACATTACCTGTGAGGCCTGGCACATTTGCATTTGTTAGCTTAAACCAAGGCAGGCCAACCTTTGTGTGTGACATGGAAACTTTCAGAAATGCCTGCTGTATTTATACAAAAGAAGTATATAAGATACAGAAGTCTGTTTTATTTTACAGTGTTTCAAACTTTACAGCGTTTGCAGACACAGTGTTCATCGTTTCTGCATTTGGCACATGTGAATTTCTGACATGTTGCACAGGTAAACCTGCTGCGATTCTTGTTGCAGCTTTCTTGCACCTGGCACTGCGTTGTCTGTACAGTACCTGGCACAGCAGCTTCAGCAGCCTGCCTTTGTGCCAATTTTTCCTTGTGCTGCATGAATCGGCAACAGAGTTCCTTAGGTAGAAGACTCAGAAACAATCTTCTTTTGCCTGTCCACCCTGTACATGCCTTGTACAAAATGTAGGCATTCACCGCCACCAGGTCCAGCATATGCGTCACCTGCGTGTTGCTGCTCTTACGGAATACATCTGGTCCAACACGTCTACACCACACTGTAAAAGCAGAGAGAGAGAGTCATGAGTATATGTGCTTTTTCTATAGGCCTGTATAGTATAAGGTTTTTCTCTTTTTGTCGTCACCGATCATCACGTCTTGGTGCCTGGAACTTAGAACACACACAGTCTTGTTTCTTTAGCTGCATAAATTGTCAAGGAGACGCTGCCACTTTTAAGCACTGAAGTGGAGAATACCTTTCGCTGTGCAGTGTCTTTTGCAAGTTTGGGAAGTTCACGCCGGACTTTATTCACCGTGCCTAGTAGCGTTGTTTTGCGCTGCAGCAATCTGTGCGACAGTGACAATGAAGTAAAGAAATTGTCCGTCATGACATTTCTTCCATCATCCAAAAATGGCTCCATTAGATTCTTCTTCTTTGTCTTTCAGCTGTTCCCTTTCAGGGGTCGCCACAGCGAATCATTTGCCTCCATCTAACCCTATCCTCTGCATCCTCTTCTCTCACACCAACTAACTTTATGTCCTCTCTCACTGCATCCATAAATCTCCTCTTTGGTCTTCCTCTAGACCTCCTGCCTGGCAGTTCCAACCTCAGCATCCTTTACCGATATATTCACCATCTCTCCTCTGAACACGTCCAAACCACCTCAATCTGGCCCTTTCTGACTTTATCTCCAAAACATCTAACGTGGGTTGTCCCTCTGATAAACTGATTCTTGATCCTATCCATCCTTGTCACTCCCAAAGAGAACCTCAACATCTTCAGCTCTGCTACCTCCAACTCTGCCTTCTGTCTTTTTTTCAGCGCCACTGTCTCTAAGCCATAAAGTATTGCTGGTCTCACCACTGTCCTGTACACCTTTCCTTTCATTCTCGCTAATACTCTTTTATCGCACAACATACCTGACACTTTTCTCCACCCATTCCAACCTGCCTGTACCAGCCTCTTCAACTCCTTTGAACACTCTTGAACCGTTGACCCTAAGTACTTAAAATCCTGCACCTTCTTTACCTCTGCTCCCTGTAGCCTCACCGATCCTCTTGGGTCCCTCTCATTTACACACATGTATTCTGTCTTGCTGCGGCTAACCTTCATTCCACTGCTTTCCAGAGCGTACCTCCACCTCTCAAAATTTTCCTCCACCTGTTCCCCGCTCTTGCTATAAAGCACAATGTCATCTGCAAACATCATAGTCCATGGAGACTCCTGTCTTACCTCATCCTTCAGGTCCATGGAGACTCCTGTCTTAACTCATCTGTCACAAAAATGGCTCCATTAGATTCATGACCATATTCTCTGCCAGCCTCTCTCCCTTCTGATGACTGGGGTCCTTTCCCAAGTAAGGAGATGCATTGCAGACATATTTGGTCTCCAAATTCGTGGCCATCCAGAACTTGATCCCAAATTTGTCTGTCCTGGTTGCGATATACTGTGTGAACGGACAACAAACCTTGGTAGGATGTATTTGGTAGGCTTGGTTATATCCATGTGTTCTCCTGGAGTGAAACTCTCAGCACAGTTCTTGTTGAAGCGTGTCTAGATGTCGGAGATTGCAGCAAATTTGTCTGTTTTTACCCGTTCTGTCCGCATGTCCTTGTCATTAAATCGAAGGTGTTGCATAATTGAAATTAATCTATCTCGGGGCATTGTCTCTTTGATGAAACCAGAAAGTTTTCTGACCAGCAATCCACAACGGCACCAACGGGACACATGATTGCTCTTACAAACAGAATTAAAATGAATGCCATCAGTTCATGAATTGCCAAATTCCAGTCGGCTCTGTTCTGCGGGCTTGATGGACTGTACACTCCCTGATGGTCTCCAGCATTCCCACGTCTAACAGGAAAAGGAAGCTTTGGAGCACGCTTGTAATTTTACGCTGTTGGAAGATAAACAAATACAGAATAGTAAATTTACATGAACCTCACTCTAAATGGGTTTATATAAATATCATATGTACTATGGGAATGACAAACCTTAGCAGACTATGTGGGTCCAGCTTTCGCAGAGAAGCACGGGTGATTTGCATAAGCATACATTAATAATACAACTAAAATTAAATAAAAGGAAAGGAAAGCAAAAAACAAACAAACAAACTCGAGGCTTTCTCAAGTTAAATGGAACTCATTTACTATTTTGTTTGAGTTTGTAAAAATAGTTAAAAGGTTAAAGCCAGAAATAAAATGATCAGCTTTAATGTAATCTGTGATATTATTATTTCAGGTAGAAACCCACATACATGTCTACCTGCAACAAAGGGGAACCCTTTAATATGAACTGTAATTTCATAAAATTTTGTTTGGTGTGACAGCATTATATGGAATTGACTTCCATTGGATTTGTGGCTAAATATTAGGAAATTGTACAAAATTTACAGACAAGATTTTTTTCACGCCTTGTTTACGCTTGTTGTAATTTTTAGTCGTCAGCCAAATACACTTCCTATTCAGTACTCGGAAAGTGAATCACAGAGGAAATTGGGAAAGTAGATCTGATAAAGAATAATTTTGTCTTAAAATGACTCCAACGTGTTAAATTTCACATATACCATTTTGGCGTCGTTATTTCAGTGGTAAAAATATGAACAAATCTCAGTAAAAATATTCACTTTAGCTTTTTTAATTAATACCTATTGGTGCAGGTGTTATTTTATATTGAACAAGTTGCTTATAAGTACCTAATTTTAAAGTAGATTATTTAATCCAACACATAACTGTTCATAAAATAACTTTTACTCAACATTTTGATTTCACTTATGGTGTAGGTTAAACTTTGTTTATTTTGGTTATAAATTTTTCAATATGCCTCCAACATCAAAATTTTATTTTACCCATATAAATTAATTTGTTGGGTATATCTCATTTAAAATCGTAAAATGTTCCCTCTTTGACCTTGAGCAAAAAGGATATTTTTTAAATCACAGCTATCCTAAAATCCTTAAAATTTGAAAGAAAGAAAAAACCTTGAAAATGTATACTTACAGTTTTTTGTCTGCATCTATTTGCATTCAAAGCATGAACACACACACATGCACATTATAAATCTAAACATGTAACTATGAAAGCAAAGAACGGTATTGTCATTTTTCCTTTTTTCTCCTTTTCCCTGACCTGTTTTCAAATGTTGGAGAGATTAAAATGTATAGGGTTATGCCTTAAACAACACATAGTTTTAAACCATTAATCAAGTAATTAACTAATTAAGTCTGTAATTAATAAGTAATCGAGGTTGATCTTTCAAGCTGTTAACTGTACCTTCTGTTTGATCTAGTTGCAGTCATTTACATTTCACAGAAAAAAATGTACACAGTGATACAAAATTGTTCTTCAAGGAACATTATTTGCGTCTTTTCGATAAATGTACCCTTAATGGTATTGAAAAGACCTCTGATGAAAAAGTTTTTTACCTTTTATGGTGCAACCGAGTTGAAGGTACATAGGCAAGGCAAGTTTCTTTGTAAAGCACATTTCTTACACAAAGGTAATTCAAAGTGCTTTAAATAAAATAAAATAAAAGAATCAAAGAATTGAACAATCTTAGCAGTAAAACTTTTGAAACAATTTAAAATGTCATTTATAATCAAAATAAAACAGTTAGCAATAAAACTTTTTAAACGATTGATTTAAAATAAAACAGTTAAAGAAAAACAGTTAAAAATAGATGTTATACATAAAATAAAGTGCAGTCAGTTTAGCCAATAAATTGCATTTAATAAATGCACAGCTAAACAAATGAATTTCGAGTCTAGATTTAAATGTGACTAATGTTTTAGCACATCTGATTTCCTCTGGAAGCTGGTTCCAACTGCGATCTGCATAATAGCTAAAAGCTGAGATTCCAACAGAAAACAGAGGAGGAGAATCCAGCAAGCTGTCTTATATAACCCTTATTCTGATAATACTACTGATATTTTATTTTCCCTCATTTTGTCCAGCTTTGGCCAGCTTATATGAAACATTGTCTTTAAATGTTACTTTCATAGTTTAGGGTAGCAGGTAGATAATCATGCTAACACAATCCTTTATGTAGCTTAACACAACCAAGTAAAAAAAAAGTATGCCAAGTATACTAAATCCTAGCACGCCAAAGCATACTTAAATGTACTTGCAGCCAGACTAATGACTAGTATACTTGAAGTTTGCTATTTTGGAACAACTAATTTTGTACTAAGTGTATTTAAGTTGTAATTAAATTTTACAAAAGCACAATTTTAAGTGTATTAAGTATACTTTTGTGTGCTAAAATGGAACAACTTTAGGTACACTTAGTACACTTAAAGTATATGGCTGTGTGTGTACTAACGTACATACCTGACAGTAATTAATGAAATGTAAGTATATATTTAATGTATTATAAGTACATTACAGCTTTTTTTTTTACTGTATTACAAATACATGATTAAGATACTATGAGTATATTTTTGTTGCAGCAGTAGCATGCTGTTATACTTCTGGTCAATTACAAATACTAAAAAAGTACACTTTGTGATTAATACAAATATACTTTATTATATCATACAGTACATACAACCTTCTATATTACAGTATTGCAAATGTGTTACCAGTACACTAAAAGTGTTTAGGATCATTTACAAATGCTAAATGCATTTTCTACACTATAACATGTTTTTGAAACACATTACATCAGTAATTATGAGGCAGATTTTATTCATGAGTTCAACAGATTTAATTTGCACAAGGTTACAAAAAAGCACTACTATAGTTTATTTGTGTTCAACAAAAGTCCGGTTGTCTCACAAACACACAAACTAAAATATAAACTGTTGTCTGAACTCAGAAAGACATTAGTATTAGAGTATACAGGTACAGTATTAGTTTAAACCTGGTGTGTTGATTCTAGCTGTTACACAGAGACTGAAAACAGGCCAAGAGCTACAGAACCATTATACCACAAGCAAAATACATAAGATTTAGCAAAAACACATTAAACAATACATTCTATAGCTTAAACTATGGACTTAACTACAAACTACCTAACAAAAACCATTAAATTTACCTTATGTCGATGAAAATAAAATAATAACGATACCAACGAACGCACGCGACGATACAGCTTCCAGCCGTTAATTCAAACTAAAAGCGAAGGACAGGGGAGCCAATCAGACAGTCAGAATCTGCCCGCCTCCCGCTTCTGATTGGCTGGTGTCGCGCTGATTCTAGTCTCTGGTTGGCTGGTATAGTTGAAGAGCTACAACACTACTGCAGTTCGTGCAAGTGTCGCTTTATGACAGTGAGCGCATAGAAGAAAGTTTAAACACAGAAAAGTATATTTAAAGTATAATTCTGAAATTTGGTAAAAGCATGTTAGTATACTTTTTATATATTAACTGATGGTACAATTTTTTGTTAGTATATTTGCAGTGTACTATCGAGGATTTCAATATATTTATAATACACTAAAGTATTTTTTTTACTGGGGCAAACATGTTAGCTCCTAGTGGCTAAGCTAATGCCTTATGTAAATTATAGATGTTCATCAGTATTAGCTGTGATGTAAATGTTCTAAAGTATTTCACCCCAGTTTGGATATCTGTAGCTTACGGTAGCTATTTGGTTTAGTTTTTGGTTAGCTTATGATACCGCTATCTATTATGTTATTTAGCAGAAACACTTTAGCTCCAGTTAGCTAAAATATTGCTTCATGGTTCTTACAGATTTTTGTAATATTTAGATTAAAAATAAAAAGGATAAGTCGTTGTATGACATTACAAAAGCTTATGTTGTATTTATGCCTGGTTATTAGTGATCGATGACGATTTTGATTATATAAATTCAATTAATCTATTGTGTTACTAGGCTCTTGTTGTTTTTTTTCTTTATGTATAACCTATTTGATAGAAATCAAATGCAAACAAGCAGGCAAAATACAGGCAGCCCATTACTGTTTTATAGAAAACAGACTGATGATGACACTCTTTTCTTGATTCTGCGATTCTTTGTGATCCGCATGAGAACCTGAACCACAACTGTGGTCTGGATTTGGGATGGATCCATTGTATTTTAAAGTAAATGTGTAAATGACACACGATAGGTATCTGTCTGAACCTTTGATTGCATACAACCAGCACATGGACTGACCTCGGGTCAACAGGAATGTTGCCACTGCCCTAAGGCATTCATTAAATTACCTTATTTAGCTTTTCATCCAATGATGTAAGCAATTTGCACACAATTAAATCTAGTTTTTTTAATAATGACTGTTATATTAAGTATATTGTGTATGTACTGTGGTTTGTGCACATCTATGTACATTGAAAAGTTTTTTAAGCTTTTCATTTCATTTCTGCTCTGAAAGAATGTCAGGTAAATGCAATGGTGTTTTGTGAAAAGTGGGTCAAAATGATTCAAAAGTTTAAACTGTATCATGAACAGTTTTTAAAAAGTTATATTGTAGATGGAAAGTTTTATTTTATATACTGTACAATTTTAGTGTGATGCTACGTTGTAAAAGGTTTTTCAGCAAATAGAAGTTATTTATTTAGTTTAAATATTTGCTTATTTTAAACCTGAAAGAACACTATTAAGGTACAAAAGGGCTTGTCCATGGACCAGTCCCTTTAAGGACAAGATTTGTACCTTTGATCAGATTATAAAACAAAAATTACATTTTGGTTACCCATGATACAAAAAATGTCCTAAAAATGTCCTTGATGGTACAAACAGAACTGGTACAACTGGGCCAGGGGTGCTCAGTGGTTAAGGCATTGGACTACGGTTCGGAAGGTCCCAGGTTCAAACCCCCAACCACCAAGTTGCCACTGTTGGGCCCTTGAGCAAGGCCCTTAACCCTCAACTGCTCAGATGTATAATGAGATAAAAATGTAAGTCACTCTGGATAAGAGCGTCTGCCAAATGCCTAAATGTAAATGTTTTTCTAGTGCAGGAAAGTCCAAAGGTCTGTAGTTAGGATTGTGAAAGAGCCTATGTTAGTCCTGCAGCAATGTCTGACTGGAAACAAATGACGAATAATGTAAGTATTCATTGCACTGTTTTTGTAAATCGTAGTTTAAAATAAATAAATAAATAAATAAATGTGCATTTCATACATGTATTTAATTAAGCTTATGTTTTAACCAACTATGTTCTAAGAGGTAAGATAGTAAATTATTTAGGGTACTCTGCCCTTTATATAGGGTACAGCACTCAGTTACTTTATTGTAGCATCAACATATTTGTTTAAAGATATACACAGTTGCACACCTTTTGTAAACTGGCCTACTTTTACCACTCAAACACAATCTGATGATTAAGAAAATGGGAACTGCAACTAGCTGCAGGATATATATCCTCTGAAACTGGTCAGGTGCAGGTACTGGACTGAAAATGAGAGCCAAAAACTTGCCAGAAATGAGAGCCAAAAAAGTCCTTTACAGAACTATTCCTCAAGAGTCTGTTAAAAAAAATACAAGGAAGTCTGTCTCTTTTCTATTAACTAGGCTAAGGATAAAAAGGACTTGACTGTAGCTAAGTCCTCTTTTAAGATGAAAGTAAATTTTGCATTTTATTTGGAAATCGAAGTCCAAACAGAGGAAGAATCCAAAGAATCCAAGTTGTTGAAGTCCAGTGTGAGGTTTCCATAGTTGGTGATGATTTAGTGTGCCATGTTATCTGCTGGCATTAGTCCACTGGGTTTTCAATGCAAAGTCCAAAGTCAATGCAGCATCAGATCACCTACATGCATTAATTTGTGCTAAAGGCGCCCCAACCAACTGAGTGCATAAATTAACATACTTTTCAGAAGTTGAATATTTCTATATGGTAAATCCTGTTTTGATTACCAAGAGCGTAATGCGTGATCATTGACATAAAAACAAACAAAAAAAAAAGGTTGGACATTTCATTTTACACATAATGAATCAACAACATACTGTATAAGAGTTTTAGACAGTGCATCTTTCCTTTCTCACCATTTTATATTCCCACTTTTAACCTTTTTAAAAAGATTGCGTAGCTATTATTAAATTTGGGAACAAGTGGAACATTTAGAGGCCGCAAAGTGGCTCAGTGGTTAACACTTGCATCTTTAGAGTCCAGGTTTAATTCCCACCTTGGGTCTGTTTGCATGTTCTACCTGTGCTTGGTGGGATTTCTCCAGGTTCTCTGTTTTCCTTTCACAGTCCAAAGGCATGCAGATTAGGCTAATTGGTGTTTTCCAAATTTGACAAGGGGAGAAAGAGAGAGAGTGTGTGTGTGTGCGTCCTGTATTAACACCCCGCCTTATGCCCTAAATCCCCTGGGATAGGCTCCCCTATGTAAAGGATAAGCAGTAGAGGTACTGAGTAAATAATGAACATTTAGTAGGAGCGGAAAAGTGTATTAAGATTATATTTGTCTATGTGTGTGTCATTTTAGTATATAATCAGGGCACATTTGTGGGTTTGAATGGGCATGTGTTAATATGTTTAAATTTAATCTATAATTTATTATATTCAACTACTAAATAACTTTTTTTATTAGCCATGCACACATGACACTTCTCAAGTTTATTTTTGAGACTTTGGGGGCGGGGATAAGTCATGTATCCTAGCTAAAATGATTGGTTAATCTTAGCCAATACACGCCTCTTCCTCATTGACTCTGCTCTTTAAACGCAAGAACGAGAATAAGTGGGCGGGGTCTTTAGGGAACGCCAGTTCCACTGGCCAATCGTGGTGCTGTAGGCGGGGTTTGCAGGAATGCCTGTAACAACAAAACAACATCGGAGGTTTCAATGGCTGAATGCGGTGCTCTGTGACAGGAGCTGGAGAAACAGTATTCACCCAGCCAGTGGTCCCTCAGGATGTCCGCCGATGACGTGATTAAAGCCCATGTGGCTGCGCTGAAATCAGGTTGGTGGAACATTTTGTAAATCTTGATCACAGAGCGAATACAGTACATAATCAAATGACATCATCACATCATGTTCAATACCATATTATGTCGATAACGCCACTCCTGTTTGGTACTCCTGTGGATGTCACACATTTCTGTTCAAATAATATTTACTTTTAAAATTCTGCACTAAACTACACGAATACTGTGTGGAAACCTGAGAAACCCACTCGGACATGGCAAGCTGAATAGACCACGGTCCAGACTAGCGCCTCTTAGTGGAAGTTGGAATAATATATCAATATACACTGATCAGCCATAACATTATGACCACCTGCCTAAACCCAGTCAACTAGTCATCACAATTTGCCACTTGTCAAAGTCACTCAAATCTTTATGCTTGCCCATTTTTTGCTTCCAACATATCAACTTAAGGAAAGAAGGTTCACTTGCTGCCTAATATACAGTATCCAACCCACTTCCAGCCTCCTTTTTCAGCTACTGTGAGAAGAGCCAAACTGCAGCTTTTGTGGGATGTTCCCAGGTAAAAGTAATCCAAGGAAGGAAAATCGGTGAACAGGCAACAGAGTCATGGAGGGCCAAAGCTCACTAATGCACATGGGGAGTGAAGGCTGGCCTGTGTAGAGCGATATAATAGAAGAAAGTTAACTTAATTAACTTAATTATTAAAAAAACTTAATATTAGGCAGGTGGTCATAATGTTATGATAATGTTATGATTGATTGGTGTACATCTATATAGTTTTTATTTATGTGTGTATATCATTTACTAGCCATCATTGCCAAATGTTTTATGTAAGCACTTGGCTCCCTATGTGTCGCTATAAAAAGTGCTCTATAATGAAGCAGTGCTGATATTTAGCACTACAGCACAGCTGCAAGTGTGATATTGCTTTGTCACAACAGTCTCACAATCACCATTAATTATCAACAAATTATGATTGGTTCTAGTGATGGGGAGCTTGAATCGTTTAGTGACTTGGTTCTTTAAATCTTGTTCATCAAAATGAATTAATATTTTTTTAGGTCATTAAGTTCATTTCGTTCTTTTGATGAGAAATAAAATTAAATGTTGCATTTTCAATAAAAAGACACTCAATACGTATACATACACAAATTTTGCAGCTAAGGACATATTATAATAAATAGAATGAGTAGCTCACCTCTCATATTCTCCAGTCTGATTCGTTCGTTCTTTTGAATCTATTGCACTGCATAGCGTCTATGGGAGTCACGTGACAAAAGAACGAACGACTCGGAGTGACGAAGAAAGCATCGTTCAATTCTGTTTCCTGTAAATAACCTGCGGAGGTTTTACGATGATTTGCGCATGCGCGCCCAGTAGAAAATGAACGAATCACTCTTTGGGACTACTCGTTTTTCTGAGTCACGTTAAAGATTCGTTCAAAAAGAGCGTATCGTTCATGAACGACCCTCCCTAATTGGTTCCTTTTCCCCTGTTATTTAGCTTCGCCAACACACACGACAGGTGGAATTAGCATTGAGCTACTTTCACCCATACTGGCGACTGACAAGTAGTGTAATTAATGATCGTTAGAACACCTGTAAAACGGTGGAGTGATGCATATAGTTAAACATTCCAGTGCTGTTACTATCTTTTATCACTACTGCAAAGTGCTTCGTGTCGAATCAGATTACTTGGTCGGAACGAACTGTTGTAAAAAATATATATATATATTTATATAATTTAATTTTGGCATCTAATTGCTTTTAATGCTAATTCTCTAGAGGAGTGAATCAACATCTGTGTAAAAAAATAAAATAAAGAAAAAAAATCGGAAATTAACTTGTGCATTTCATAGGTGTTTCACACGCACTATGACGGTAACACCTGTGATGATATATATCTTGTAGAACTAAACTGGATTTGGTCCTGGCTGCTTACCTCATTATTGGTCATGTTGAATTTAGCCTTCCACTAGGGGCGCTATAGTACCATTACTTTTTTTTGTTAGTCTGACAGTGAATCTAGTACAGTACAAAACTTAGTATGCAACATCTGAGACAACCAGTTTGCAGTGCTTTAGTACATTATTTAACTATGTTTAATAGTTAGCTTGAGAAAAATTTACATGACCATTTATTGCAATTTCTTTTGGAACTAAAAACAAATACTGAACAATAGTTGCCACAAGTTATGTTGGAGCTTTTACATCGCCCTGAAATAGATCTTTAAAAACTTACCTCATGGCCATGCTGCATATTGTATACAATGAGTATTTAGTATACTACTGTATATTAACTTGTGGTTGAAGAAATTTAACTCATGGACACAAAACGTCAAATTTCGCCATGTCACAGGTTTTCCTAGTTCATGCCAGGATTTAGTAGCAGGCTTTGGTGACCTACAAATCTTTCAAAGTGCTTCCAAGTGCTGACATGCTTTGTAATGCAAACATACAAACATTTGCTCTTATTGATTTGCACACATTTTTAGTTGCAAAATCTAGTAGGAAAGGTTAGTTTGTTATTGTGGTTGTTGGTGTGTGTTTAGGTACAGAGACAGCTCGGGCTGTTACTCAGCATATTCTGGATATTCCTTATGGAGAGAGAGATGAAGAGAAATTGGATGTGTACATGCCTGTTAGTTCCTCCCCAGGTAAGGCAATGCAAAAACAGATAAAGATGGGCCTCTGATCCCTAATGCAGCAGATATCTTTATGTCTCTTTTCCCATGACTTAAAAGGAAATGTAGCAGCAGAGTAACATATTTCTGTTCACCACTACCTTTATGTCTACATATGAGGCTAAGTCAAAAATTTACTTTTGAAAAAGAAATTTTTTTTTACATAAACGCTTTGCATCCATCTGTCAACAAGCTTTCATATTCCCTCATTAGAAATGTTTTAGGCAGAGCTGCGAGCCACAAATGCACCGCTGTCTTTATTTCTTTCAGGGGACCACACAGGTAAAAATCTGATAAGGACTATGGGAAGGATGCTTTAACAGCTCAAAGTGTTGGTAATGTGGGAAGAAGTGTGCAGACATGCATCGTCATGTAATGCAAGATCACAGCGGCCTTGGATGGGAGTCCTCTGCATTTAATTGGACATTTAGGCTGTATCCCTTTAATAAGCATCTCACTGTCGATTGTTGAACATTGTTTTCACATAATGTTCTAAAACTGGCCTTTGAGAGTCCCAGAATACATCAATTTTAAGCATAAATTTTCCAACTAATGGTTGACTTTTGAAGTTTTTCATGGATGCTGATTGATATTGTTTACGTTCCATACTCTTGTAGTGATGGATCCATGTCTCGTCACCAGTAATGGTTTTCCTTAGGAAACTTTCACGTTACTTACTGTTTCAGTGAAAATGTTGTTTGCGGATATTCAAACACTTTTTCCATGCTGCGCACAAAGTCTTTGCTTAATATCAGAACCAGGTACATACTTAGACCACAAAAAAACTAATAACTGCCCGGTGCTCATCTTTCATGCAAATCACAAGTAGGGCATACATCTTTGCTCGCATCGCAGTTACAAATGAACTGATGTAACATGTTTTAATATACAAGTAAACAAGTTTTAATATAACCGCAGTGCAGATAATTTTTGACTCAACCTCGTATGAATGTTATAGATCCAAGCTTCATTACATTTTTCATTGACCCTGATTAACCTTGTTAACTAAATAATCAGCATCATAATTTTTAAATTTATGTTTCAGATGTTCCTCTAGTTATCTACATCCATGGTGGTTACTGGCAGTTCCTGAGGTATGAGCATTCACTAATCACATTTTATCAAATATACTGTCCATTGTTTTTACTGATGAACGAGACAGACTGGTACTAACACATGGAACATTAAGTCAAATAACAAACAATGTGTAATGTGTTTAGGCCAAGGCTAGTATTTGGCTTACAAGCTATTGGCTAGTAGTAAATACAGTGCTAAGATCCTCATTCATAAAGTTTAACTGTCCAGTTTCATAGTAATTTGTTTATTTATGTTTTATTCATGTGTTATATTTTATTGTAAAATAGAATTGTTTAAATTGTAATATGATCAGAAATCATTTGTTTCAAATTAGTTTAATTTAATAATTGTGATCTAAAAAGATAAAAAAGTCCAGAAAAAAGATAAAAACTTTTTAAAAGATAAAAAGTCCAGAAAAAAAGGAGAATTTTTTTTAATGAAGAAAGATCAATCAGGCCTTGACCAAGTGTTTTTAAGTGTTATCTCTAATTTTGAAAGGTGTCTTATATAAGAGCATTTCATTTTATCTTACAGCAAGGAGGAGTCAGGTTTCATGGCTGTACCGTTGGCCCAGAAGGGTGTTGTGGTGGTCGCTGTTGATTACAGCATTGCCCCAAAAGGTACTATTACTTGTCTCTTTTGAAGATGATGGTCTTTCAGAAATACATAAATAATTGAAGCATGTTTTCTCTGAGAGCATTCCCTTTTTTCTATTGAATTTTTTAATTTCCTCCTCCATTCTCCTTATAGGTAATATGGATCTGATGGTATCTCAGGTGCGCAGGAGTTTGGTCGCTGTCATTCAGCAGTATTCACACATCAGGTCTGTGTACCTGCCTTTCTTAGCTCCTGAATGTAGTTTATAATATCACTCTGCTTGTACTGTATACTTCCTGGCCTCTTATTAATGCATTGCTCTTGGTCTCTCAACAGTGGGCTGTACATCTGCGGTCATTCTGCAGGTGCACATCTGGCAGCCATGGTTCTCTCTACTGATTGGTCAGAGTATGGTATATCACCTCAAATCAAAGGTGTGTTTGTGTGTTGGAGATTTTGTAATGATGAAGATGCTATGCTGTATTTGGTTTAATCTGTTACTGAAGGTTCTCCTGAAATCAAAGGGTTGGGAGGCATTGTGCATCTTCTGAAGTACCAGCTAACAATTTAAGCATGTCTTTCAATCATGACTCAAGTCAAGACATTTAGCTAAATATAATATATAATATATAATAATACTATTTCCAGACTGGCAGTTTTGCGGTTTTTAATGGTCAGCATTGTCACCTCACACCTCCACAATGTGGAATTTGCATACTTGCTGCTTGGTGGGTGGGTTTTCCCCCACGGTCAAAAGCCTAGAATCCCAAGCATCGCAACTTCCCCTGAGAGCAATGATTGCTGGTGTGAATCCATACATCAACCATCGTTTGTGATAATGATCCAAATAGGTAGATAGATGTAGTAACAAGTAACCAGGCTTACTGTAGATTGGGGCAGCACAATGGTTGAAGATGTTTGACTACTGATCAGATGGTTACCGGTTCAGCACCACCAAACTTCCACTATCGGACCCTTAAGCAAGGCCCTCAACCCTTAAATGCTTAGATGTATAATAAGATTTAATGCAATCACTGGATTAGGGTGTCTGCCAAATGTCATAAATATAAATGTGTTTACTTTTGGCTTGAACTGTTGTCTTGATCATTTTCTCCTTACTGTATATCTGTGTGATTTTCTTCTCTGTAATAAGTTTCCCCCTACCAAATATATACCAGTTGGTGTATCAGTTGCCCCTAAGACACCTACTGCTAATAATAATAGGTTATGATATTAACCTCATATTTTACACACTCTGAATCTATTTCAGGAGCGTTCCTTGTTAGCGGCATTTATGACCTGCTGCCCATTCTCTCCACATACGTGAACGAACCACTGAATATGACAGAGTATAAGATTCCATATGCTTCTTCTACACCATATCACCATCAGATATAATTATTATTCCAATATACTGTGTATCAGTCATGATTGGATTTGTTCACTGGGTTAAATAAGTGTGCACATCTAATCACTCTTTTTTAATCTCATTATAGAGAAGTGGCTCTTAGGAACAGCCCCAATCGATTTATTTCTCAGCTTAAATTGTCCTCATTGGGCTGCGACATTGTTGTAGCCGTGGCACAAAATGACTCCCCTGAGTTCCGGAAGCAGTCGGAAGATTACTTTAAGGTGAGGCACAAAGGGCCGTCTTGTTAAACGCAATCAGTGACTGTGATGGGATTAGAAATGGGCCATTACTACCACAAAGTTGATTCTTTTTTTTTTTGTCTAACAGCATGTTTTATATAGCATTGATTTGATTTACTTGCATTTATAATATATAATATAAAAACAATAAAAAAATTGTACTTTTTATCCATTTATAGCTACATTAGTTATATAGTTGTTTTTTCTTTGACAAACACTTAAAAAAAACTATTTGGTGTTGTCCATTCTTGAGTTATCTCCTACTATAGAAATTATAATACTGAAACGGAATCAGAATGAGAATCTGAATCATGTTGACACACACACAAGGAATCTGATCTAGTCTGTTTGTGGCATTTAAAGTACAGACCAACATAAAAAGCTGTACATTTGTTGTAAAAAAAAAAAAAAAACACTATACAAATCTACTACACAACATTCAGCAACTTTACAGATTAAATAAAGCCCGGGGGACGGATTCTGAGTATTTACAGATGTACATAAAGTGAGTGTGCAAGGTAGGGCAAGTAGCCCTGTGTGCATCTCATATACTTTTAATAAGTAGTGCAAAATAGCAAGTGGTTTCTTTTACACAATATACAGTGCAGTAGCAGATGTTTGATTTGTGCAAATAATAGTAATTGACAGAAGTGAAAAAAAAGCATTTTGATGGTTCTTACAGCAGATTGTGTAAATAGTCCAGTTCAACTGCTTATGAGGGTGATTGCCTGCGGAAAGAATCTGTTTCCTGTGCCTGGCAGTTTTGCTGTGCAGAGTTCTGTAGCGCCTGCCAGAAGGGAGGAGGTGAAAACGGTTTTGTCCTGGGTGTGAGGGTTCTGTAGAGATTTTTCCTGCACGTTTCCTGGTTCAAGTCATGGAGAGGGGGCAGGAAGCTCCAACTATGTGGATGTGCAAAGGACAGACTCAGTGACCGCACTATAAAACTGTGTTAGGGGCTCCTGTGGCAGACTGTACTTCCTTAGTTGCCGCAGGAAGTACATTCTCTGCTGGACATTTTTGAGGATGTTGATGTTGAGTTCCTATTTTAGTTCCCAAAAACTTGAAAGACTCCACGGTTGTCACAGAGTTGTTGGATATTGCGAGTGGGAGTAGTGTTGAAGGCTGTCTCCTAAAGTGTATTAAGTTCTTCCTTTGATCAGAATCAAGAATTCAACAGTGCTATAGTATAAGTAACTTTTTGATAAACTTTTTAATAAAAATAAATCTAATAGTTATAGCATGCATAAGTATAATACATTTGTATTTACACTTACTGGGCACATTTTACAGATTACTTGGACTGTGCTGCACTGTCTGCTTCTTTTCCTGATCAGTAAACTCCATGAGAACAAGACTCTCATTCAAACTTTCATACAGTATACAGTACAGTACTTGGTGGTTAGATGAGGAATGGGCACTGATGGGATTGTCATATTATAGCAAACCAATCATAAATGAGACTGAATTCTTGGAACCAATCATAATGCAGAAGTCAGGATTTTGTGAAGAGATGGAAATAATAAACTAACCTTAAAATTGGAGAAAGATTCTTCCTCTCTTATTTCTGATTGTCACAGCAGGCAAAACCACTTTAACCATGTGAAAAAAAGTTTAACCTTCAGAGGTAGATGGATGGAGAAAATCGTCTGTTTCTATGCTAGTGGAGTGTGGGAATGTGGCGTCTTTGACAATGACTACCAGTGATATTTTAAAATATTAGTCCAAAATCCGTCTTCATAGTAATAGTGATATTCATTTGTCCTAAAACTCACCCACTCTCACTCATCTTCTACTGTATACCGCTTTATCCTGTATTCAGGGTCGCGGTTGTCCTAAAACAATATTTTTAATATTCAAATTCCAAAAAAAAGAAAAAAAAAGAGAGAAGACAGATGACATCAAACAAGCATGCATGGACTCCCAACTACTGGTGTGGGATTCCTCCTATAATTATTCAATAATATAACAAGATGTACCAATTTGTAAAAACCCACCTGTCTGTACATTATTTCAGTCTTTGCAAGCTGCCGGAGTTAAGGTTACCCTTGAAGACATACCTGATACAGATCATTTCAACATCATTGAGCAGCTTGTGGATGAAAATTACTACCTCACACAGGTAGTCTCTTCACCTTTTAATGTATATGGTTAAATGTCTTTACTAAATCCGGAATGAACTCTATTATTGTATGTGTAAGTGTGTTATTTATTACTCACTCTTTTTTAGCTCCTATTGAAGATGATGGGAAAAAGCTGAGGAGATGCCTCTAGTCATCAAAAATCATCCCTGATGCACTTTTGTTTCCTGCACTGTTGTCTCAGTATATGCCAGAATGATCATTTTAACTATTTCTAACTACTTTATATTTTTATTTCTGGTTAACTTTATCATGAAGTAACAGGGTATTTGCACATCAGCCTATTCAATCTAACTACCTGTGTAAGCAAGTTCGGTGTACAGTCTTCTGTACTGTATATTCTGGCTGTGACTAGTTTTACTGTGAATTTATGTATTTGAAATGTTTTTGTTCAGATGTCACCTAATCAAATCCTTATCTCACGGTTAATACCGTCTGCTGCTGTGTGTTGCAGAGTAATGTAGCAAATTCTTTGATCTATATAAAAGAATAATCCATATCCAGCTTGGAACTGCTAGACATCCCCGAAATTCAGTTTAAACACGAGTTAACATCAGATTATCCTTTTGAGAGAATATGGATTAGTTGTCAAGGTCTAGTTTTCGAACGTAATAAAAGTGTTGTTAATTTGGAGAATGTAGGTTTTATGCGTACAGTACAAATAATTACTGTAATAAAAATCTGTTTCAAACATCTTATTTCTGTTTATATTATTGCATATTCTGTGTATTTAAGTTGAAATGTTTAATATTTTATCTTCGCCAAAGATATAATTTTAACCATTTTATATTTAGTATATACAATTTTTTTTTACGGGAGCATCATTGGGTGTAAGGCAACACGGTGGCATAGTGATTAGCACTGTGGCCTCGCACCTCAAAGTTTGATTCCTGCCTCGGGTCTGTGTGCTTGGTGGGTTTCTTCTGGTTTCCTCCCACAGACCAAAGACATGCAGGGTAGGCTAATTGGCATTCCCAAATTTCCTGTTGTGTGTGAGTGAGTGTGTGTGTGTGATTGTGTGCCCTGTGACGGATTACCTACTCATCCAGGGTGTACATTGGCTTGTGCCCAGAGTACTAGGTATAGGCTTCCTGTGACACTGTACAGGATAAGTGACATAGGGAATGATTGAGTGTATGAGTTTAATGTGCATCATTAATCATCTAAATCATCTGAAGTATATTATACAATATATTAACTAACATAAAACATGCTGTTTACAGCCTAGTCACGTTGATAACTACACTCAAGGAAGCCTCGGGTTTGATTCCTAGCCATTTGTTATGTTTTAATTCTAATAGTTTAATACAAGAATATAATGTCAGTATATGCAGGGAATTGTAAGTTACTTAAGACAGTATATTAATAGTAATGCTCATCCTGCCATCCCATGTAAAGCTCCTACTTGTTTATAAAGCCAAATTTCATCGGTGAACAGGGAGTCTGCAACACTTTTAATATAATGGTTTGCACTGACAATTTAGATCACAGTGTATGTAAAGTTAAATAAGTGAAATGGTGGAGCTGAAGTCACTCGACAAGGAGCAACTGTGACACGATCAGAGTATGACATCACAGTATGCATCACCTCACAGTCACTAACGAAGCAAAGGTACAGACTCAACATAAAAGCACCATGTGCAAGCTTATGTGAGACAGGAAAGCGCACCTCACCTGCTGGTCATCTCAGGGACACTGATGGTATGACAATACCGCTCTTTACTTATGCGAAGGACTGATCATTTGAATCTTGATTGAGTTACTTGATATTTAATTTATTCATTATAGTGCTCATTACAAGTGAAAGAGCAACTTATGTTATGCTGTCATTGTTGTTTAAGTGTTTCCATGTATTCACAAAAAATGTAGTAAGTTGTTGTGTATTACATGTCCTTTAAAGGATTAATAGAATAGTATGTGTTAGTTAGTTGTGTTAGAAGCTTAGTTAAATAATTTTGTTGTTGTATTTGTTAAAATTTTATTTAACTGTTAAGTTTCTAGAAGTAGTGATTTAACTGTTATTTATTAGGAATTTCGATGTACCCTTTTTCTGGTTTTCATTTAAGGTTATCAACCTCTCTCTCTCTCACTTAATGATTAGTGTGTAACCTGCAAAGCATCAAACACAAGAATTAAAAGTGATTCCAGAGTTGATCCCCATGTCCCCTGTAGTTGGCTATGGCTTTTTTTGAGTTTGAAGCAGAGGCTAATGTGCAAATTCCCAGATAACTTGACAGTGTAAGCTACATATTCTTGTTTTTATTTCTATATAATCCAAATCTACCCTACTGTTACATTTTGTTACAATTATATCACATAAAACTACAACACAGTTCCCCCAACCCCCCACCCCCCCTTTGTCACATTCTTTCTGGACATATCAATGGGCACATTGACTACTGAAACAAGAGGCTTTTTTCTTCCAACCCACATAGGAGATGGATCCAATTGTCAAAGAAGAGAACTGTGCAAGAGGTTGTGTACGCTTTACACATAACCTCTTACACAGTCCTCGTTTTTGATATCTTTTAATCATTATCTCTTACCTAGTCCTCAGTTTTGACTGATAGCAACAGATAAGATTTACTTTACTGTATAATAATCTTTATTCTTCACCAATGAATTTAAACCTAGTATTGGGAAAGCACTTAAATGGCACTGTGCATACACATAACCTCTTTAAAAAAATGAAACAAAGTCAGTATTTGGTGTGACGACGCTTTGAGGACCCTTTAGTCTCAGGTGCAATTTGGGTAGTTTTACTACTCTTAGTTTTAATTTCTTTAATTAGCTACAACAAGCACAGTAAGAACATAGTATTTACATTTCAAAACCAAACTCAGTCATCGTCTACATTGCTTTATCCTTTATAAATGGGGGGGCCTGGATCCGAATCTGAAATTTCCAAGTTCATTAATAATCCTAAATCTTATGCATGTCAGCTTGATCCTCTGCCGACCCAGCTTGTCAAAGCTTGTACATCCTCACTCTCCTCTCATATAACTCGAATCATCCACTCCTCACTATCCTCAGGCATTGTCCCATCATCCCTCCAAACAGCTGCAATTACTTTGATCATTAAAAAAAATCTGCTTAAGGCTTAACCCAACTTAAGACCTATTTATTCAAAAATGCTTATTTTACACGATGTAAGGCTGCACTCAAATTTACTCACGTAAATCATAAATGTCCATTTAAACCTCCTTCTGAATTGTCATTTGTTTTTTAATGTCTTAAATTATGACATTGTCCCTTTTATATTTAATTTTTTTAAAGACCACTCAGTGTTATCTCTGTTATCAATGTTATTTTGTTTTACTGTTTAATTTATTCTTGTATGATCTTGGAAGGTGACCTTGGGTGACAAGAAAGGCACCTATATAAAACAAAAATGCATTATTAATATCCCAGGAAACTTGAGGTTTGGATAGGTGCCAATGAACACACTACGGGCAATTTGGGGAAGGCCAATTAGCCCTACTAGGCATGGGGAGAACATGCAAACTCCATGCACACAAACCCAAGGTGGGAATTGAACCTGGACCCTGAACGTGCAAGGCGACAGTGCTAACCACTTAGTCACCATGCCATCCTAATTATATACAGTGATGCATTATATTTGAATTGTGAAATTAATGCATGATAAAGGGTGCACCAACAAAGGGCAAAGTTTACTCACTCAGTCATTATCTATACCGCTTTATCCTGTATACAGGGTTGCGGTGGGCCTGGAGTCTGTTCCAGGTCACTACGGGCACGAGGCGGGGTACACCCTGGATGGGGTGCCAATTCATTGCAGGGCACACATAACAGGCAATTTAGGAACACCAGTTTACCTAACATGCATGTCTTAATTCGTTTACCCTTGTTTAAAAATAATTAGGTTTAAATTGTGTTGCTACAATCATTTTATTATGACTGTCCATTAAGCTTAAAATGGTGGTTGTAGTTTAATTAGATATATAGATAGCTACTTTATTGACCTTAAAGGGAGTTCTATTTTTATGAAAATTTATTGTTGAATAAATTCTTTACAAGCTGAAATCAAAAGTAAAACAAATTTCCATAACATGAAGAAAAAAAAACTTCCTTGAAAAAAAAAACCTTCCTTGAAAAAAAAAAAAATCCTTATCTATGACCTTCGCCCTGTTTATGTTTTGATCACTTCCGGGTATGGTAGACGAAAACAAAGCTCCAGAAATCCAAATTATGTTGACACTCAGATGTTTTTCCAAGATGAACGTTTTATTTTCATTGTTATTGTCACATTTTTCTTTTATTTTTGAACGGTCTAGGACGCAGAGTGAGCATGAACAAATCCCGAGAGTTGTCTTCTACGCTTGTTACTATAAAATGAGCGACATCTTAACCGTCCAATCAGTGGACGGCTTTACGTGGAACTTCTTAACCAATCGCAGTCAGGGAGGAGAGGTTTGTAGCAATACGGGTAGGAAGGGAAGATATCCGCACTAACCGGTGTGTTGGCAGATTTCCTTCGCCGGTGGCTGTGTCTGAGAACGGAGTGGAGTGGAGTGGAGTGGAGCTTTGGCTGTACCGACGTGGTGTGAACGATGGAATTGATTTAACCCACTTATCTGCTGCAGAGTTTGCTCCGGAACACTCCATCAGTGCGGGAAGTCAAGCTGTACGTATTTGAACGACATATTTGCGTCTTACACGTAAGTCTTACGTGCTTTATGTTCGAGTACATTACTGTCCTAGCTACTAGTGTATGCTAGATAATAGTTAGCAATAAGTGAATTTAACATAACCTACGTAAACTAGACATAAACATGTACACGATTAAAGTTATAACCTAAAACAGAATAGCAGTCACTGAGCTCTCTGCTATAGCCGATGTCACATACTACTAAAGTACTAACTAGTATGAATGATCAATAGGCCATACATGGTAACCATGGTAACCTTCCGTACTGTATTTACATACTACGTAGTACGGAAATACATATTTATGTAGCAATGGGATCCTTACTAGCTAGCACTCTAGCTAAAGTTCAATAAGTGATTATTTTTATTTTAATGGATAACATTTTAAAACATATTCTTAAAGGCTTTTAAATGTAATTATTAAAAATGACCAGAATTAAATCTTGGTGTGAAATGAATTGCTTCCTCATCATAATGACCATCAATGCATAAATGCTTTTCTTTTTATAATTGCACCTCCAGTGTCAAGAGTTCAAGTCTCTTCTGGGAGATATAGTATAGTAACTAACCTCCTAGTGTGTATGAATGAACTGGCACCCTGGAGCCTATCCCTGTAGACTTTGGGGCACATTATACAGGGTGTCAATCTATCACAGGGCGCACACACTCATGCTGTGGGCAATTTGGGAACACCAATCAGCCTACTGTGCATGCCTTTGGACTTTGGGAGAAAACCAGAGTACCCAGAGGAAACCCACCAAGCATGGGGAGAACATGAAAACTCCATGCACAAAGACCAGAATCTAACTCTTGACCCTGGAAGTGTGAGGCCACAATGGTAACCTTTAAGCCACCGTGCTGCCAGGTATTTGGCTTTTTATACAAATAATTTTTACTATCTTAATTATATTTTAATTATAATTTAAAAGTTCAGCCTTTAAAATTATTAGACATTTTGATACCTTGAGCTAAAATGCACCTTTAAGCTGTGTGATTATTATTTCTCAATGACTATTCCTTTATTTTATAAGGTCCCACATTTTACTATTGCTTCAACAAGGTGACATGGGTATCATTTATAACTCATCCAAATGTGCCGTATTGGTATCTGTGTAAATAAATTACTGCTGAGGTCTACAAATCAGAATTTCCTGTGTTGCGTTGAAACCAAGAGTGCTGATTTAATACTGTACTGTGTTTATGTAGGTCTTGCATGAATTCTAAAAGTGTTAAATCAACATCAATGATTTTACTGAGTGAATTTCAGGTAATAGGTCACCTTTAATTTAAAATCTGCGTTTTAATTGAAAAATAAAGTTTTAATATATCACATGGGCAATAATACTAAAATGGCCTTGATCCCTTAAGGTGCCTTCATATTTGTACGTTCTTAAGTTCCTTATCATATGTTTAACAGGATGCCTTGGTTGACTTTGTTAAAGCAAACAGAATTAAACGGAACTCTTGTAGTCTAAGGTAGGGCTGTACACAGTAATACCTCAAAAACAGTTTTTGCATGCGCATTAGCATTTTAAATACTTATTAAAGTCAGTGGGACAGATTAAGTATAAATAGGTCTAATTCACTTCATCATCAAAAGTAATAAAACATAAAGAGGGAGAAAGAGAAAGAGGGTGTAATTGCTGTTTTTTTCTTTTTCATAACCCCTTATTATGAACCAATGCATTTACTTACTGGATTTATTTTAGATACATAGCTGAATAGAAACATGTACAGTTCAGTGCAAGAAGTTCACCAAGTCATTCAGCATATTATAATAATAAATAATAATGCATTTTATTTAAAGGCGCCTTTCCGAGGTGTCACAAAACTAAAAGTTCTCGCTCCCATTGTACTTAAACGAATGAGCAGCGGCACGAGAGAAATAAAGTGAATCGATCTAAGAGAACGAGAAGGAGTGTAAATATTTAGAAGATCGGTGAGATACGGAGGAGCCAAACTATGTAGAGCCTTAAATGTAAGAAGCAAAATTTTTAATCAATACGGTACTTAACTGGGAGCCAGTGTAATTGCTGTAGAATTGGAGTGATGTGCTCGCGTAGAGGAGTCCTGGACAAGACGCGAGCCGCTGAATTTTGGACCAGTTGAAGTTTGCAGAGAAGTTTCATAGGAAGACCAGAAAGAAGAGCATTACAGTAATCAATTCGAGAAGTGACCAATGCATGAATTAAAATTGCTGTACTGCTCTTAGTAAGAGAAGGACAAAGGCAGATAATATTACGTAAATGAAAATATGCGGCACGTATAATGTTATTAACATGAGCTTCAAAAGAGAGTGTGCTGTCCAGAATGACACCCAGACTACTGACCTGTTAAAATGAGTAAATTTCAGTATCGTCAATAACTAAAAAAAGACAATCAGATTTAGCCAAAGTTGAAACCTAAGAGCCAAGCTTTAATTTCAGATAAACATTCATTTAAGACAGGTAAAGGAGAAGAACTAGAAGGTTTAGAAGATAAATATAATTGTGTGTCATCGGCATAGCAGTGGAAATTGATACCGTATTTCCTAAAAATAAAACCAAGAGGAAGTAAGTAAATCATAAATAAAAGTGGCCCCAAAACAGAACCTTGAGGAACTCCGGAGGTAACTATGAGTGATCTTGATTTACAATTTTTTATTTGGACATATTGATTACGACCAGTAAGGTAAGATCTAAACCAGGACAGGGGGTACCTGTGATTCCTATAGCTGCTAACCTGTCCAAAAGTATCTTGTGCGGAATAGTGTCAAACGCCGCACTAAGATCCAGTAGGACAAGTATAGTCAGAAAACCAGAGTCAGCTGCTACTAACAAGTCATTAGTTATTTTAACCAAGGCTGTCTCTGTGCTATAATGAGAATGAAAACCAGATTGGAAATGTTCATATAATGCATTTTTGAAAAGGTGTTCATGAATTTGATCTTTGACACGCTTTTCCAATATTTTAGTAGTGAATGGCAAGTTAGAAATCGGTCTATAATGGTCAAAATTTAATGGATCAGCCCCTAATTTCTTGAGATTGATGACAGCTGTTTTCATAGAGGAAGGTACATTCCCGGTAGCAAGGGAGGAATAAATAATTTTTGTGAATAATGAGGACAGTGACGGTAAACAGGCTTTAACTAAGCAAGTAGGTATTGGGTCTAGCTGACAGGTGGAAGATTTAGATCTTAGTATGTAATCACATATCTCTGCTGAAGATGGTAGGATAAAATTATTAAAAGTAGAGTGTATAGTCATTTGTGAGACTAAGAAACTGGGATCGTGATCTAAATCACTAGCAAGCAAATGCTGATTAATCTTATTAATTTTTTATTTGAAAAAGTTATAAAATTATTGCATTGTTCTGTAGAACACAGACTTAAAGGCAGGCTGTCTGCTGGACATGAAACCTTCTTGACTACAGAAAAAAGGGATCTAGAGTTTCCTTCGCTGGCTCCAATTATATTAGAATAATAGTCTGATTTTGCTTTAGACAAAGCTTCCTTATAGTGATACATATGGTCACTCAACAATTAGTATGAACATGTGTGGGTAAACTGTAAGCAATTATTCTTGATGAATGCAAATATTTGTGTATGTGTATATGTATGTAATATAGTAACACAGAGTACTTGACATTAGGCAGTCATGTAACATTAACTATAAACTTGAGATTTTTTAAATTATTATTATTTTAACTAACAACACAACAGTCATGGTCACAATTTAATTAGAATTTATTCAATGTACATGTATGTCTTCAATGTGATAGTAGAGACATGGAGAAAGGCCTCAGACCCTCTCTAGCCAACTCAGAAGAGTTAAGTTTTCATTAATGTGTTATAATCAAGAATTTTCAAGAAGCACCCACTCACTTACTCACTCACTCACTCACTCACTCATCTATACCGCTTTATCCTGCATTCAGGGTCTTGGGGAGCCTGGAGCCTATCTCAGGAGATTTAGGGCACAAGGCGGGGTACACCCTGAACAGGGTGCTAGTCCATCGCAGGGACTTTCAAGAAGCATGTGCTAGAAAATGGAATGTGGATAGGAATGGACAAATAAACTTATTGGAGGGAACAGTAGATAAAATTAATTTAAAATAGTAAAATACAGAAAACTGTGTTTGAGTATTTTGCAGGTTTCCAAATGGAATCACCTTTAAGAAAACAAGGAAACTTTAACTATCCAAACTTTTGATCAATTGTAGTAGTAGTAACATTCATAGCTGATTAGTTTTTCTGATGTAAGCCATGTGTAACAAACTATGCAGGTTAATCTAGACCAAGTTAAAGCTATCTACTTTAAGCTCACTCGTATCTGACCTTGCTCCAAGCCGTTTCCACATGTTTGTTCCATCAAAGGAGTTCTTGGGAGGCTAGTATTTCAGACGAGAAGCAGGCAGTCCGATCATGGCTCTGGCATACTGAAACAACTTCCTACCTCTATGCTATCCAGACACTACTGAAACTCTGGGAGAAGTGCATTAGTGCAACAGGAGATCATATAGAGAAACAAAGGGTGTTTTTACCGTCAGAAATGTGTCCTCTTATTCTGCACATCAAAAGTTCCTGTACGACTTTATGATTAAATTTCAGCGGTTACAAAATGTCCCTCTACTCCTTCCTTTAATTTGTAATTTGGTTTTCCAGTTGTACTACTTTTTTTTTCTAAGTACATAAACACATGTCCAACACATGTCCTAATAACTCCAAGAATGAAACAAAGTGAGGTGAAGGAGTGCCTCTTGAATCAATGACTATGTAAAATTGCTACTACATAAGTGAGAACATGGGAGGGGGGAAGAATGTAGTTACAATGTAACTATAAATAAATAAAAAGTAATAACTTATTAAGTATGAGTTTTTAGTGTTTGATAGTGCTTTGATAGATGGGGAATACAGTCAAACCTTGGATTGCGAGCATAATTTATTCCAGAAGCAAGCTTGTATATAAAATATCACTTATATATCAAAGTGAATCTCCCCATAAGAAATTATTGAAGCTATAATGATTCGTTCAACAACTAAAAAATATTAATATAAAAATAATTAATGCAAAATATAAAGTAGAGATAAAACAAATTAACCTGTACTTTACATTTGAAAAGAATTCAGACAGAACATTGTTTTCATTAGTGTGTGTCTGTGTGTGTGTTAGTGATGAGTTGTTAATGAATGATTCGTTCTTTTTGAACGAATCTTTAATGTGACTCAGAAGAACGAGTAGTCTCGGAGAGTGATTCGTTCATGGTCTACTTGCCGCACATGCGCAAATCATCGCAAAAACGCCGTAGGTTATGCATGGAAAACAGAATTGAAAGATTCTCCTTATTGAGTCTTCAAGTCCTGGGTCGTTTGTTCTTTTGTCAAGTGACTTCCATAGACGCTACACAGTGCAATAGATTCAAAAGAGCTTATGACTCAGACTGGAGGATATGAATGGGGAGCTACTCATTCTGTTTATTATAATATGTCCTTAGCTGCATTGTAATATTTTGATTACTGGGACTATAGCCAAAATCTGTGTATGTAGACGTATTGGGGGTCCATTTATTTAAAATGCAACATTTTATTGTATTTCTGATCGTTGAAATGAAATAAATGACTCAAAAAAGTATTCATTCTATATCATTTCGATGAACGAAATTCAAGGAACCGAGTCACTTAAAATGATTTAAATTTCCCATCACAGATATCAAGATCTCACTCGTTTATTAAGTTAAAATGTATTTAAAAATCTTGCAAAACGCTTGCAGACCAAGTTATCACTTTTAATACAAGGTTCCACTGTAATAATAATAATAATTAGGAGGTGCTGTTTGCATCAAGCCAAACAATACTGTTTTCTTATTGATTGATTATATTCTTGAAACCACACAAAGTATGCTTCATTCTTACCTAAAGCATAGGAGCAACCTTTTTTTTTTTTTTTACATTTTTATTTTAACTTTTATAGCTGCATAAGATTTTTTTGAAAGGGAATCTAATGATTTCTTAATCCAAGGAGAATCTCTGCTTATTTTAAACTAATGAATATTTTTAAAGATAAAGATTCGAGTTTAGGCGGCTTGTACAATTCATGCCGTGCTGTAATCTCTGTGTGTGTCAATCCTCTGAGGCTGTGACGGCTGGTCCTCGAGGGAGTGTACAGGCACAGGTGATCAAAAACAATGAGCGCAAAGCGTCCGCCTCACAGAACTGTGTGAAAATGCTTGCCAGTGTGGCAAAGGCCATTTAGCTTGAGCTCTTCCGTTGTTAAGCTAATCAATAATCCATACAGGTAAAAGTTCAAAACCCACTGCGCTGAAATTTGCCTTAGTCATGATTGCAAGGGTCAGCCGTTCCTTTCTATATAAGATCTGAAGGGGAAAGGTTTAAAAGAGAAGAGAAGAAGAAGTTGGGATCATTTTGTTCCTACATGCGAGGACATTGTACTGAATGGACAGAAGAAAGAAAGATGAGAGCCCAGCAAGGAGAAGAAAGAAGGGTAAATAACATTGAATCCACAGGTCTCTAGTGGCTTGTAGGTTGTACGACCAAATGTCTGCTGTTTAAAGTATATTTGTGGAATTTATCATTAAACTTGTAAGAATTTTATTTCTAAGCCATGTTGATTTTAGTTAATAAAGGGATACCTTCCTATTGTAAAAATTAAGCACTGAAAGAAGACATGCCAAATGCACTTTTAAAATTAAGCTGCTGTGCAGTCGTTCCCTTTTAGGCAAATGATTGCAGCAAGTGCAGTAAGTTCAAGATAGTGATTGTAGATGTTCTCTAGGTTCTCTTTTGTATCTTTGTGCGCTATAAAGCTGCTTAACCTGCACTCTTTTCATGTGTTAGTTCTTTCTCTATCTAACACCTGCTTCATAAATACTAGCTTGGGAATCCTTTGTAGTTTATAACACAAGCCGTAAATGGAGGAGTGCTTCTCAGTTTCAGTAAATCAAAGAACACTTTGTACCACAAGCCTGCAAGTTCAAAACATTTGCCTCCAGTCAAGTTTTTCTGAATGAGAATGTAAGCCTTCACAAGACATAAATCAAAAACGGTAATGATTTGTCTTATCAGTAATTATGCACTGTGTACATACATTGAAGACATAATTGCTCTGTAATGTTTGCCATGTAGCTGTGTTGCCCCTGTTATTTGATACTATTGTTTAGGTAATTAGACCCTAAGGTATGATACCTGGTTAGAGAATAAGGGAACTGAGACTAAAAAAAATACTCCTGGTTCGCTCTTGACACCTGACTAAAAAGTGCTAGTAGATAATGTGTCTTTTAAATATTATAAATAAATAAGCAGACAACAAATGTAATAATACGAAAGTTAATCTGTGCAATGGTTTAAACCATGCAAATATGCATTTTGCATGACCGTGAACTTGTGCAACCTCTTCATACTGCACGTGAGCATTGCCTCATGCACATGTGTTCAAAAGTGAGTGAGTGTTTTTATAGGAATACTTTGAATGAAAAAACCTTGTTCACGCCAATTTTCCAAATAGTATCCTGTAAACGAATGCAGTATCATTCATCAATTAAACATAATTCTAGGGATTGACAAACTGCTGGGGCATAAGAACAATAAATTTTGTGAATGTCACACTGATATTGTTCTAGGACTCGGTGTTTGTGTATCAGCAGTAGGGTTTAGTGATGTAACTCATTTACTGTACCGTGAGTAAAGGTTGTGCTTATCTACATTAACCTCTAGTACTCAAACTCGCAGGTTAACCCTCTTCAGTCTACAAATGCTTTATAAAACTATAGCCAAAATACATCAGAGTAACCAATTAATTAGACACAGACTTTAACCCAATGAGGCAAGGCAGTATATTTATAAAATCAACTGAATCATGGAATGACTTTGTGGCCCGAAAAATATATATGTGGTGCTGTCTGTATAATTAGTATCAGCTGCGCAGCAGGAGATATTTGCTGACCAGTCCTGACAGTAGGGTAACTTTAACCGTCTCCTAGATCTGATGATGTGTATTTGTGTAATGATTAACAAAAATTCACCATGGAGTTGAACACTGATTTTATTGGGTCATCCATTCAAGTGGTAATGAACACCAAAATCTTTTTAGTACAAATTTACTAGTCTGTTTTTTCTTCCTTGGAATTGGTCATAAGGCTAACCAGAACTTGCCGTATGGCTTTGCGGGCAATAAAAAGTGTCAAATTTGTGCTAAATTCACCATAGTTATACCAGCATACCATACCAGCCTGATTTAGCTCTGTAATACTGCAGAAGCTTCATGTATGAATTTCCGCATAGATTTGGAATGCATTTTTCCACGGAACAAGAGTTGTGGAATTTGGCCCTGATTTGTACTCGACAAAAATGTACTCAACACATTTCATGGTTTGTGCATAACAAGAGAATTTATAACAGCCAAGACCCATTGTAATGTACTTATCTGTACATCAACAGAACTGAAAACCTGAACTATCCCTTGGTACTGGGGCATGCATGGAAATCTGATAGTCAAAGCACAACATAAACAACATTGCGTAGGCAAATATAGCCTTGACTTATGGTTATAAAACTCTTTCTCTGTGACTTTCTTCCTCCACTCCTTCCAGCATATTGATTACAGTCTCTCTTTTTCTCTTTTCCCTTTAGCACCAACACTTAATAACCTGATGACCACCCGGATCTCCATGCGGTCCCTGCCCTCCTTGGGCTCCATTGGCAATGCAAGCTCTGACCCCCGTTTCCATTTCAAATGGAGGGCTATCACAGTGGTAACTATACTGGCCTTGGGCCTGCTGCTCTATCTGCACCAGACAGCAGGAGGCACTACAGAGGAAACGCCACTCTCTTCATCAAAGCATCATAGTGAGGGTGCACGCTGGCTTGTTAAGAGTGCGACGACAAAAACGGCGGCCCGTTACAACCACACCTACCCTCTGAGCCCGCCAGAGCGCACACCAAATGGTGTCCGTTACCGCATAGCTGTGATCGCGGACTTGGACACAAACTCGCGCAGCACAAAGGACAATACCTGGTTCAGCTACATGCAGCGAGGCTACCTGCTAGTGTCAGACAACGGAGAACACTTGGAGATCGAGTGGGACCCAGTCAAGGTGGTGCTGGAGAGCCATTTATCAGAAAAAGGGCGTGGGATGGAGCTTTCAGACCTAGTGGCATTTAACGGGCATCTGTACAGTGTAGATGATCGGACAGGCGTGGTTTACCGCATTGAAGACAACCGGGCTGTACCATGGGTCATCCTGCCTGATGGAGATGGCAGCGTTTCCAAAGGTGAGAGGGAAAAAAAAATAGGAGAGTTAAATTCAAAATATATTCCCATTTGTCCTGTCAGCTACCATGTCTACACAAAATTTTCCAAGACATTTTAATGTTGTTAGAAAAAAAAAAACGAAAGGAAAATTATTTCATGTCTTATTTTTCTTTGTTTCAGAGGCAGTATATAGTTAAGTTATAATTTTTAATGTTTTTATGGTAAAAAATTATAATTTTTAATGTTTAAACTAAATGCACCATATTTGCAAAAGTAAAAAACAAAGCAAATGGCATGCAAACAACAGAATATATTAATTCCATCCATCCATCCAGTTGGATAGAACATGCATTTTGCTTTATTTTTAAATTTTTCCTGGGAAAGAAACTACACCGACACATAATACTAAAGATGTTAAATTTTTATCCTTGTGTTAACGCTGTGAGCAGGTTTTAAGGCAGAGTGGCTGGCAGTGAAGGATGAGCACCTGTATGTCGGTGGGCTGGGAAAAGAGTGGACAACCACCATGGGTGAATTCGTCAACAACGACCCCCAGTGGGTCAAAGTCATCGGCTTGCAGGGTGACGTGCACCATGAGAACTGGGTACCCCATTACGTCGCACTGAGGGGTGCAGCAGGCATCAAGCCACCTGGTAAAAAAAAAAAAAAAAAAAAAAAAGATCATAAAGCAAAACACACATCACAAAATAAGGTTCTAAACCTGGTGCAGTTAGTTTCAATGCTAATGACTAGTTGCTTCGTGATTTGGCTATATAGACCTCCTTAATATATCTTTTCATATATAAATACTCAAAACATGACTTGAAAAGAAATCCTAACAAATACAAAAGGTGCAACATAAAAAATAGCACTCAAACTTGGTAGTGAGACACTAAACTTTTTAGAGAGACTATTTACAGTTTTGGGACCCAGATGATAAATGAGTGATTCTTACCAGCCAGCTGTTATCCGACCCACAGAGCAATATGGAATAAACTCATTCTAAATCTTGCTGCCAGGACACAGCTGACCTCAAGCCATTAATAAATCAGTATAAATTAAATAAATGGCAAGCAGAATGGGAACTGTACCAAAACAACAAATTATTTGAAATAAACCCAGTGTTGAGAAAAAGATGCTTTTACCCCTTCGAATCAAGACACGACCATGTCGTATATACAGTACAAGGTGCCGTATAGGCAATACAAATTTAACCCATGTGTATTAAAGGATGAAAAAGCTCCAAAATGTTAACACTGTAGCACTACTCTAACCATAAAGCGTATACTTTTGACCTGCTCAAGTTTTAATAGCATAAGAAAACTATTTCTACCAGAACAAGATTTAAAAAACATATTCTGCAAGACAAAACCAGAACAACTTTTACATTTTTTATCAAAAGTGCACCTAAAGAACCTAATGTAAAGTCCTGTTCTTCTGGCCAAGGCCATGTTATAATGTGATATTTGTTTATTTCTATTTATTATTTGTATTTACTTTTCCCACAACTCTTTAAATCCCTTACATTACAACATAATATTATATTGGTTTGAATAAATCAGTTCAAGGTTTGATATGTATCTGCAATGAAATAGCCTGGGAAGCTGATATGGCATGCTCCTAATCCTAGGGCATTTACAGGGACTTTTCACAGAGGTTTTGTAATGTTACTTATTAAACACACTTTTGCTGAATGTGCACATTAAAGAACTAACTAATTCTTGTTTGTTAGTCCTAATAAAGGCTTCTTAAATCTTTTTCAAAAATACAGATATTAGCTCATTTACATACAATTATATACAGTTTTGTACATATCGGGTGACTCCTTCTTTGTTTTGACAGAAAGAAAGCTGCACACACATACGCACACACATGCACTCCCCAGATGGAGCTGCAGTCCTGCCTCTTTTTAATCCACTTCGCCTGAGAAGTCACCTGTTATTATTGACAATTTTTACCTTGTTGAAGCTGTCGTATACAGTACTTTAGGAGCTTCTGGACTATAAAAACAGTTGGTGAGCTTCTTTAAAATGCTTCGGCTTCTATTCAAACGAGCATGCCAAGTGAGCGATACCGAGAGTGCTAACAGTGTGAAAGCACCTGCGCAATGACATGTTGACCTTTATTGTAAAAGGTTTTCTGATTTAAGCAACTGACTTGAATGTTCATGCTTATGTCTCTGAAACCTACATGCAGTAACAGTGTACACAGGACTAAACTGAGTGCAAACACAAATAGTGTGCGACGAGTGTAAAATTAAATTTACTTTAAAATTAAATGTGTACACTAAATAACTAGGATCATATGAACAGCTGAGTGAGTTGTGGTGAAATTTATGAGTAAATACTTAAAATAATACTTTAACTTGTTTATTAGTACTACTACTATGGGGGGGTGTTGTGGTTAGCATTGTGGCCGCACACCTCCAGGGTTGGGGTTCGAGTCCCACATTCGGTCTGTGTGCACGGAGTTTACATGTTCTACCGGTGCTTGGTGGGTTTTCTCTGCGTACTCTGCTTTCTTCCCACAGTCCAAAGACAGGCAGAAAAGGCTAATTGGTGTTTCCAAATTGCCTGCAGTGTGAGAATGAGTGTGTGAGTGTGTATTGTGCCCTGCAATGGATTGGCACCTTGTTTAGGGTGTACCCCACCTTGCCCCAAGTCTCCTGGGAAAGGTTCCTGGGATGAGCAATATAGAAAATGAATGAATGTATGAAGATAGTACCACTGTTAGTTGTAGTAGTAGTGGTAGTAACTAGTATTTATATAATAATAATAATAATAATAATAAATAATAAAAAAGACCACATGTACATGCAGCCTACTTCATAAGCAGTTCTAAGCTCTTGTCCTTCCTGTTTTTTCTTAGGTTATTTGATCCACGAGTCAGCAGTGTGGAGTGAGCGTCGTCAGCGTTGGTACTTCCTCCCTCGCCGCGCCAGCCCCGAACGCTACGAGGAAACAGCTGACGAGCGCCGTGCCACAAACCTGCTTCTGACCTGCACCGCTGATTTCGGCCACATTTCAACGTCCAGAGTCGGGCGGCTGCTTCCCACTCACGGCTTCTCAGCCTTCAGGTTCGTTCCCAAAACCAATGACCATGTAATCCTGGCACTGAAGTCTGAGGAGGACGCAGGCAAAATCGCTAGCTACATCACAGCATTCACACTGGACGGACGAGTCCTGATGCCTGAGACAAAGATTGGAGATGTGAAATATGAAGGCCTGGAGTTCATCTAGTTGAGCAGAGAAGATTAATTTCTCATGTAGGAAGTCACTGGGTATGTGACCATGTGGGAATCAGTCCGTCAGATGTAGATATAAAATGTCATGAAGAGATCCGTTTATTTTATATATTTCTATATGAATACTGTACCCTGTATGTTCTCATGGAGAGCCGCCAGCAGAAGCACCCAATACCTGTGCTGTCATGGCAACGGAGATCAATGAAGTTGACGGGAAAAAAAGACATAGCTACACAACAAGCTCACAGAGCTTACACAAACTGTGTAGTCTTTAAACTTTCCTCAGCAACAGTGCTGCTAAAGACTCAGGATTGGTTTTTTGAGCCAAAACGCACAACATGGATTAACTCTAACCAAATGGAAATGACACAAAAGGCAAATATGTCTTTTATTATGTGAACTTGAAGGATGAAGAGGAATCATTTTCTTTTCAGTGTCCTTTTATTTATAACATTTTAATAGATCATGCAAATATATGTAAATTGCATTAAAGTCACCCAAAACATATTTTGAGCCCCAGGTTTGTGGTGGTTTTATAATAACTGCTATCATTCAAAACAAAACAGAAAAACACTTTTACCCTCATTGGACATTATCCTGCACATATCTCATTATATGCAAATTGTTACTACATCCAGTAGTAGAGAGAATTATAATGTACAGTAATAATAATAATGAACAATTTTATCAATAATAATTAGTAATAATCAACTAGTCAGAATGCTCAGAATATAGTTTAATAATACAATATTTTACAAGGTTTAGGGTGACTTTAACAACACCGTCTGAATGAGTGTTTTGTCTTTCTGATTTATTCTCATGTTTTTAAATCCTGCTGAAATGCATATATGCTCACTGAATGTTTCTCTTCTGAGTTGTGGCTGTGATCATTAATATTTAATAGCCTTTATCTTAAACAGGAAATTAAAATTAAGATGCCTAAACACTTGAGTTAGTCAAAACTATTATTGTCCCTAATTTGTCCCTGACCATTTTCAGCACTTTTTCAGTTCATTACCCTGCAGAGTCTGCTCATTTTCCCAGACAAAAAAAGAGTTGCTATTGGATCTTAAAGTTAACCCTTTCCCACATGCTGCCTTTGTGAATATATGAGCATTTTAATCTGAAACATGTATTCGCCGATTGGGATTTTTGTTATAAGGGGGCACACCGAAATCTCCCACTGCCCTCCTCTTTTCCACGTTTTTGTTGAGTTACAAAACAATACTCTTCTACCAAAACAAAAATTAACAAATCTAGTATAGAGAGAAAATAACATGGTACTGCAACTTTTTAAAACACAAACCAAAAACAGCTACAAGTTATACAAGAATCAGAAAAAATCTATTAGAAAATGTATCAAAATAAATGTAAAAAAAAAAAAGATGAAAAAAATGGGAGCGGGTTTAGTCATGGGTTAGACAGTGCAAAAAGTTAAGAATTAATGCCTGCCATCTACCGGTGCATTTTCTCTAATAGAGCTTCATATTCTACCAGGATAAATCCAACGGCACCCCAAAAACTGCTGCATCAAGGAAGACATGAATATTAATGATAAGAATTACAGGCATAGTTTTGATATAATCACACCAAAACCTATGTAGCAAAAGATTATTCAACTTCTATACCGCTTATCCTGTATACAGTAATGTGGGAGTCTGGAGCTTATCCTTGGAGAGTTGGGCCATGATGTGGGGTACACCCTGGACCGAGTGCCAATCCATCACACAGCACACACACATGCATACAAAACAGGCAATTTGGGAACGCCAATGAACCTAATTTGCATGTTTTTGGACTGTGGGAAGAAAACCGGAGTAGCCTGAGGAAAACCACCAAGCACGGGTAGGACAAACTTCAGGCAAAGAACTGAGACGGGACTTTGAAGGTGCGAGGCCACAGTGCTAACCACTACGCCACTGGGACTTTCATGAAAAATAAACTGAATATTATTCACATAACTAATATAATGCTCCCTTTATACATATATAAATATATATAAAGGTTAATATGCCATATACTGGTATTATTAACAAGATAGTTTGGCAAAGATAACGTTTCACCTTATATACATAGCCTTAGCAATTGTCTGAACAGGAATAACCTGTTCAGAATAATTTTTACTTGTAGAATAATTACTTGAACTGTACACATAAGACCTACTGTATTCAGGTTACTACACCCTAACGAACATGTTACTTAAATTACAAGGTTTATGATGTCATTTCTCACTAACCGTGGGTTAAATTTAATTAATTTGGTTAGCCTAGCTTTGCAAAAATAAACTCTATAGAAAACTTGCACATATTAAACTTGTATGAATTTTATCTCTTGCCCTTTCCCACAATGCTTTTTATAAAGACCATTCCCTATTCACCCTGTAAAATGAGTATACAGCATTTAACATATTGACGATCCACATATAAACAATCCACATGATCAAATGTAGTGTTCTCTACCAAAAAAATCTACGTATTTGTAAAAAGAAAACCTGTATTCATCAACTCCTATTTCATGCATTTTCCTTATATTCCTCTTGGGCCTTCCTCTTTTTATCCTGCCTGGTAGCTCCATCTCTAACATTCTCCCTCTGATATACCCCCCAAACCATCTTAATCTGTCCTCTCTAACTTTGTCCCCAAACCGTCCTTCCTGCACTGTCCCTCTAATATACTCATTTCTAATCCTGTCCATTCTTGTCCTTCACAAAGCAAATCTCAGCATCGTATATAGCAGCTGTGTCACCTCAAACTCTGCTTTCTGTCAGCGGCAACGTCTCCAAACCGTACAACATTACTCGTCTCACTAAACTTTCCTCTTTCTGTCTTGCCGAAACCTCTCTGTCACAGATCACTGCTACTACTCATCTTTACTCATTCCACCCTGCCTGCACTGTGTGGTGAGGGAGGACATGCAGGAGGTTGGAGTGACAAGGTTGAATATGATAAACAGAGACAAGAGTTAAATGGTCCGCTGTGGCGACCCCTACTAGAAGCAGTCGTTACAAGACTTGTATTTCATGCAGGTTTTATAATAATAATTTTAATGTCTTTTGTTCAAACCATTGCAGAATACACTAATGCAGTGAGGACATGTCAAAACGAGACAGATATGCAGCAGCTATTATGTGTCACTTCCTACTGCTAATTAAAATAAAAAATTTGATTTTAATGAGATGAAAACTATTTGTTTTAAAAGAAAGTGCAACATTTTATTTAAGAAAAGAAAAATGTTAACCCTCCTAACTGCTAGGAGTTAAATACTCCAAATGTAATACCAATACTGCTGCGACAGTAATTGTTTGAATAAGCATATTTTCATTGTTGCATGGTGCATCCATATCCTTAAATCCCACCGCAAATAAAAATAATAAATTAACCCAGAAAATGTCATTCGAAACGATTAAGCCATCACTCAGTACAACAGAACTTTTCCTCATGAGACTTTCGTTGTGTGTGCAGCACACAGACATTCAACAATTTAACTTTCCCCCAAAGCCAATCAGAGGTTTTATCACCTAAAAAAAAAACAACAACACTGTTTAACCCTTTATGAAGTTTTTTTAAACACATCTGCAGCATCCTTGTCAAAGTAAAACTTTTATTTTTCTATTATTTCTTATTGTTCAACGATAAATGCACTGTATGGCCTTAAATCAACATCTTTAATATCTGTGAAACACAGATCCTTATTCACAGCTTTGTTCCCATGACGACCAGGCCGGCTTGTAGTCCTTCCACTGTAAGCACTTGGAGCAGGCCCAGGGTCCTGAGAAAGTCCATCATTCTTCGGTCGCTAGATCTGAACTCGCAGAAAACACCAGACGAGCCTGAGGAAGCAATTAAGAATATAGACGTGTGTGTGTTTGTGTGTGTGGTATTGTAAAACAGGGCAAAAAGCCAGACACTGACTGTTTTGCACATATTACATTCGACTAAACAGATTTGAATACATTATTTCTCATTGCTGTAAGAAGTGCCTTACTAACATACCAGCCTCTTGTAGTAAAGAGAACATGTTGCCAATCAGGCGCTTGGCCGTGTTCGGATCTGGAACTCTTGGGTGGATTTGAATAACCATAAGAGAGGGGAAATCTCTCAGCATCGTTTCTGGATACTACACACAAATACAGGAGACAAAACGCAGCAGTTTAATAAATAAATTAATTAAAATAAAATGATATTAAATCAGCCATATCATTTTCAATACTCTGATATCCGGAGAAGACTTTCTACACTATTTGCTGCACAATTACGCCTAAAATTAATTTAATTATTTGACTCATTCAATTTAGGAACTGAACATGTACATTTTATAATTTTTTTTTGTAACAAATCGGAACACTGTCATATTGTCTTGCACATTTTAATCACCCCTTCCCAATATATCTAAACAATGCTAGTGAGGACTAGTCTCGTTAATCAATTTCATCCTTTCAATGCTAAATATAATTGCCGCTAGAGTACAAGTAATTGAAGTGTAAAAAAAAAAAGTTTATGGGCTGCCATTTGATCCCACCCTAATGATAATTAGTTTGGCTGTGGAGCAAAATTAAGTTTCTCCAGTCTCATACTCACAAAGAATTGCTAATTAAAACATTAATTCATTCACTCATTTATCTTCTATACTGCTTATGCTGTACAGGGTCTCAGGAAGCCTGGAGATTACATCAGAAAACTTCATGAACACCCTGGACAGGCTGCCAATCCATCGTCAGGCACATATGCACATGCCACACACACACAAACCATGATTATGGATTTTTTTATTTAATGCACCAGTATCAATGACACATGATACCCATGACTAGCAGATGGCATGGTGGCTTAGTGGTTAGCACTGTTGCCTTGCACCTCTGGATTCGATTCCTACCTCTGTGTGCATGGAGTGCATGTTCTTCCTGCTTGGTGAGTTTCCTCCCACTGCCCAATGACATACAGATTAGGCTGATTGGTGTTCCCAAATTGCCTATAGTGTGGGAATGAGTGTGTGAGTATGCATTTGTGCCCTGCAATGGATTGGCACCATCATGCGAGTCTCCTGCATTGGATTGGCACCCTGTCCATGGTGTACCCCACCTTGTGCCCCAAGTTTCCTGGGATAGACTCCAGGTCCCCACATGACCCTGTATACAGGATTAAGCGGTATAGACTATGAGTCAGTAAGTGAATGATCTATGACTAGCTAACTGTCATCAAGTTCACCAATATTAGTCAATATTAACTAACTGCCGGATCGTGAGTGTGTTTAAAATACGCTTAATTGAACCTGTGTATTGCAAAGTTACAAAGTTCAGCGTTTGTGGTAAAAGGCAGGAGGTAGTGGTGTTTGTTCTCTCTGTGGTTCTTACCCGGGATGTGTCCAAGGCTGTCTTTGCATCAGTAAAGGCTAAAGCGTAACCACAGACACCGACCTCGTCCTCCAGCACCAGGTCACAGTGTTTAGATGGAGCAATCTGACTTTCCACCAGCCTGAGAGAACACAGGTGCTGATGTAACTACATACAGGTGTGTATAGCAGCTAGCCTTATGTGACTAAATGTCCTGTCGTTAAAAATACAGTTGAGTGAAAGTGACTGTATAATTACCTGTCACCAAGTAATGCAAGCTGCTGTAGTGGCTCACTCTGCATCTCCTTGGATAATTTCAAAACCTCAGCCTCCAAAGTAGACACAGACTCAATCAATACTCAGTCATAATGGATGGAATCTCCAAACAATCAATAGGTAGCCTAAAGCATTTGTGTTTAAGTGTAAGAACAGACTAGAAAAGCTATAAATCTATAAGTCAGTCACCTTATCTTTGGGGGTACATGGTCGAATAGTGTAGACTCTAGTGGCAGGAGGGGTACGAAACAGATCTCGGTTCCCGTGGCATGGAAGCATCCTCTAGACAAGTCGAAATAAAGCAATATTTTACATTGTTTATCATTTAATTTACAATCAAATGATAAAGGCTAATGAACTCTCTACCTGGAACTCTCCAGAAAGTCCCCCTCTGAAGCCCCATGGTTCCGGGTCATCATTTATAATTTGAGATGGAGGAGCTTGACGACCACCTGTTTTCAAAAACAGAACAGATATAAATTTATATCAGTCAAAAACAAAGAGTAAAATGCTTTATAATTATTATATTATAAATAAGAACAAAGGAGAGTGGATGTTAATGTGGATTAGATTTCAGACAGAGTTGTTACAGCTAGGTTTTGCAAAGTAACAGACTTCTTCTCTTTAAAAAAAAAGTTGAGATGATCCAAATTAATCATCTGGATTATTTCTACTGGGTTCCCGTTTGCGGAGCATGTCCACTTTACTTGATCATTGAACTGTTATGTATAAACACAGCCATGACATTCCAAAGCAAAATATTAAGTCTGATATCGTGCAAGTTCCTCATGTGCAACCGGGCCAGCTCTGGCTCCTCAGGGCATGAACTCTGGGGGTGTGCTGTGGTGTCCGGCACTAGGACATTGGCAGCGGATACTTTGAGTGCTGTGCGTTGCAGTATGGGACCTCCATGGGTTAAGACTTGTTTGTCTGGCGACTTCTATAGGTACTTGATCAGACTGGGATCTTTTTCCATTTTTGTTTTTCTTTCTTTTTTTTTTTTTAAATGTACATTTGATTTTCTGTGGGATTGGACCAGACGAGCTGGCTTTTGGTTCCCATGGGCATGGGTGAGGCTTGGCTGCCATGATCCTGTCACCACCCAGTTTGCTGGTATATAATTGATATTCAGTGTTAATGTGTTAATTTTCTGGCTGATCTGTGTATATTTTTAGGTTTATTGAAATGATTTATTTGTGATTCTTTATGATACTAAATAGGAAGCCTTTTTGTGCAGTTAGAGAAAGCGCCTTAGCAAACTTTTAACAGTAGATGGCAGCAAAAAAATTATTCCAATTAAACATTCCAGATGCTGTAAAAAATTCTCCAGAAAAAAATATATTTTTTTCATTACTCAACACTAAGATGAACCTTATGCTAAAGAAAGCAACACTAAATAATCTATTAGGTTGTCCAAAAATTGTTGAAGAACATTTTTAAGATACTGGAAACTCTTACAATTTATTCCATCTTCATCTGATGAGTACCTACCCAAACTGCCGACGAACGCTCTGGCTAAGGACACACCACTCTTTATGTCACAGATGTAGTTGTACAGATCGTACAGAATAGTTCTGTTGGGTGCATTCGACAGCCTGTTAAACATCTGGACAACTGCAGAACACAAGTCTTCGAAGTGCTCAGCTCTCTCTCGCCATTCTTTGGCCTGTGAGGAGATTTAAATGATATATTTTTCATACCTTTTATTTAAAAACTTGTCATCATATAGAGACACTGCCAAAAGAAAACCAAGAGAGCAGAAATTTGTGAAGCTCCCTAGCTGGGAATAAAGAGATGGCATATTCTCTCTCCTCAGTCAATTACAGTTGACAGTAGCCTATTGTGAGAGGAAGGGGACAGACAGATAGTCGCTCTCCTCCCACAGAGTGTGTTATGCTGCCTGATCATACAGGCTTTGTGACTTTCTTGCCCTCTCACTCACCTTGGTGTTCTCGGCTCCCACAGGGCCAAAGGCTGCAGCGTCACTGTTGCTTCTTAGCCACTGCAGCTCTTGGAGCATGTTGAGAGCAGTGGGGCCGTATTCATAGGGCAGGTAGAAGAGATCGGAGAGCAGCATTAGGTCGTCCAAGGTAAGTGGCTCGGCAGTGTACAGTGGGTTCTCTCTGGGCCCTGGCACGTATTCATCTGTCTGCATGGGCTCTTCATCTGACTCTTTCTTTGCACGACCACTGCCTGAGCGGGACACTGCACGCACGCGCACACACACACGCTATAAAATCAGCACAGATTTAATTTTTGCCTGAGAAATAATGAAGTCATTTCATTATAACCAGTTAATATAATAAATATAAGTACATGACTAATTATGAACGTTGTACTAAATATGCTGTCGATTAAGCAAAATCGCACGAGCAAGAATGCTCATACACATACTGTATATCGGCATGGTAAGTCTATTTGGTAACAGATGATCTATTATGTTATCAACCACAGCACTTCTATCATAGTTCCATTTATAGCCTACAGAAACTGAATATGGACAGTTTACCATCAGGTTGATCAGCCACTCCAAACTCAACCAGCCAGTCAGTCAGTGCGAGCCGCAAAGCCTCCTTGGGATTATAGTCAGATCCCTGATCTTCACCATCTGTTCAAAAAAATCATGATGTAACAGAGACATTTATAAAATATAAAACCAGTCTGAATACCATTTATGTAGTCATAAATACATCAAGAGTAGCTTACATCAGACAACCAATTGTCCAAGCGTTACCAGCTTACCCATAGCAACATCCTTCTGTCCCGTGTTGGATTTGCACCAAGTGGCTAGTGTATGAATGGCCACGAAGTTGGGCTCAAATTCACAGTTGGGGTTAGTGAGTACTCCTCTGAGTTTAGGAATGAGTTCTGTGGGCCGGTTCTTGAAGGGTCCCATGAACAGCCGCTGAGGGTCATAGTCATTCGCATGGATGTTGTCCCAAATCACTGGCGGCCTTCTTAGAACACCAGACACCTCCTCTATAGACTCCACAGAAATGTCATTGGACACCACTTTTGGCCCTGAGAGAGGTGAAAAGCAAAGTCTTAAAGAAACAATAACTTCAAGCTCCTTTAATTTAAAACACCACTCTGTATCTTTTTTTTTTAATAAACCGCCTGGCGTGTAACCCTGTCTCGTGCCCTAAGTCTTATGGAATAGGCTGCAAGCCCCCTGCGACCCTGAATACAGGATAAAGTGGTATAGATGCTGAGTGAGTGAGTAAGTGAGTGAAAATCAACACTTAGATATTTAAAGTGGAACTGTGGAATGCAGGATAACAAAATTAAGAAAAATAAAATCAATTCCAGTTGTCCAAGGTGGTTCATTAGGAGAGTGCTGTACTTGTACATCTCAAGAAATGGAGATAAATGGAAAGAGCTTCTGATCTTACCAGTCCAGAGAATATCAATCGCCGGGAGGAGTTTCTCTCCGACAGTGAGTAAGTATGAAGACTGGCTGACATTAGGGGTACAGAATGCTGCACAGTAATCTAGAAAAGAAAAAAAATAGTGTATAGAATTATTACCTACTAGGAAAAAATGCGTTTTCCTTGATCTGTTTAAAATATATTGCTTGTGGGTTTTTTTTTTCCTCACGAAAAAATAAGTATTGTTTAGGATGCAATTTATGCTAAATGAAATGTAAAAAACTACTCATGCAAAGTATCCGCTGTAGATTTATCATTATAAGTAATAAAAAAGAAAAAAAGATTATACAAACATTGATATTAAATACTGGCTTAACTCTGCTGATGAAGAGGTTGTTTGCTTTTTCCATGCTTTTAAGGTTAATCAAAAGAAGGATAGTTGCTTCTTTATTTTGAATACACGTCCACTTACTACACACTTATTATAGGTAGGGTCCTGCAATTAATTGACATCATTGTTACCTGTTGGGCAGAAGAGAAAGGTCTGGGGCTCCTGCAGGTGCTCATACACCTGGTTGGTGACAGACACCTGTGCATGAGCAAAGGAGCTAAAGGCCTCCTTATCAGCAGCACACATTTCTGGCTCAATGTCATCAAAAAGCAGGGCAAAGGATCTGCAGCCGAGCTCGCACACCTACCATGCACAGAACGGCAACTGTCATTAAAGATTAAACTACTCAGCTGGACATTAAAACGCTGAGAATTATGGGAAATTCTTATCAGTGATGTGTATCTGTGTGATTAGATTGATGAAATTCTTTCAGTTAATTATTGAGCATATGCACGTCTGAAATCAGGTCATGTTACCTGACTTAGCTTTTTCTTTAGAGCAGCAACCTCTTTAGGGTTTGAGAATGTAATATCCAGGCCGGGTGAGATGGCATAGACGAACTCGATGTCATGTTCTTTCGCAGCAGAAATGAGTGTGATCAGTTGCTCTTTAAAGACACAAAGGAAAACATTACATAATATTATATTTAAAAAGATGAGATCTTATCACACTATGCATTACTTTCATATATGCAGAGTTTGACTTAAAATATTTAATAACTCTTGAAAGGTCAGCCTTTTCAAACATGCAAACTCTACAGTGCTAATCACTTGCCGCCAGGTTCCCTACCTGCCTCCTCTGAGGTATATAGCTCTCTCCAGTACATTCTGTGTTTGTAGTCATCCTTTGGGGCATAAAGGTATGTGTTCAACCCCCATTTCTGCTCCCTGGGTTATTAAAAAAGAAATATAAAGGTTAAAGATTTTAAAGGTTTATTTACCCTTTTAGAACACATTATTTCATCCTTTTATCAGGTTAACACACCATTTAGGTCACTTTAAAATATAGTCTGCTACAGAAGTATTCATCACCTTGACACTTGTCAAATGGTAAGTCTTAACCTGATGCTACCACTACCATGTTTCACAAAGGTCAGTTTTGGACAAAGTGACTATATTATTAATTAATCTTGGTGGGAATCAATATGTTTGTACAGTAAGTCAAATATCTGTAATGTATAGTCTATAACAGAAAGTTGTGAAGTTGCTCTTCCCCTGTTTTAATAATCAACAGTCACCACTATGTCTGGTGTATGATTGTCTTGTGAATAGCTTGTTACATCTAAGCAGTAGATCTCTCCCGACCCTTTAGACATTCCCTTAGCCTCTTTGCTCCTTCTCTGATTAATGCTTTTCATTATGGTGTTTGTTCGCTGGCATTTACATAAAAGGAATATTTATAGAAATCACATAACACCTTAACTGTTTAACTAATTGCGTGACTTCTAGTGGCAACTGGTTATACCAGAAATCATTTAGAGAACACAGGAACAGGGGTAAATACTTATGCAATTACAGCAATGTCACATGCAATCTTTTCTCTTATGTATCTTAAATATATAGATATATATAAGGGAAATATTGCATGTGACATTGCTGTGTATATATACATATAGTATATACTACAGAAAGGCTGACCTCTGACCTCAAAAACAAAAAAATTTGCCAGTGACCCCAAACTTTTGAACAGTAGTGTGTGTATATATATATATATATATATATATATATATATATATATATTGTGGCGTGGGCGGGGCGGCGGCTGACGACCAGCATGCCTTGCGGGGATGTCGGTGTGTGTTCACCATGTTGGGGAAAGGTGTTTGGGTTGGTGGCTTCGGCCCTGTTTGTGTGAGGGGGTGTGATGTGTGAAATGTGCTCCAGTTCAAGCTAGTGCTGAATTGGATGTAGGCTCCTGAGTGAAGGTGCTGCTCATGCCATACCTGCTGTGTGCTAAATAAAGTACTCCCAGCCATTGCATTGGGCAGCAAATAAGCTCACTCGTCTCTCCAGCATTCTTCCCGGCGTAAAAACGCTACATTGGTGTCAGAAGTGGGATGGAGAATAACGGGTTCGAGCGCACAAAGGAGGACCTTCTAAAAATCCAAGCGGGCCGCCGAGTAGCGGAGCGACTACTCGCGCAGAAGAAGCGTTTTCCTGGCGGAGCTAGCGCGAGCACACCACGTCAACCAACGCGGAGCGGGAAGCAGAAAATCCCGGCGCTGGATCTCGGGGCGGAGGCTGGCGCTGCGCAAGCGCCGGAGCAAGATACAGCTCCGTGCGCCGTTAGCCGGCAAAGCGACCTGCCGCTGCGCGAGGCCGAGCGCGCTGAGCCCATATCGGCGGCACATCGCGGCGGAAGAGCCGAGCGACCGCCCGCAGCTCAGTGGCGCTCGGTTCGTGAACCTAGCCGGGGACAGGGCTACCCGTCGCGGCTAGGCAACGAGCAGCTCTCCGACGTTTCGCGGCGAGGCGACGGCGCGGGTGACCGTAAGGAGGCGCTGCGCGAGGTCGAGCGTGCTGAGCCCATAATGGCGGCACATCACGGCGAAAGAGCAGAGCGACCGCCCGCAGCTCAGTGGCGCTTGGTAGGTGAACCTAGCCGGGGACAGGGCTACCCGTCGCGGCTAGGCCTCGACACCGCTTCCGAGATTCCGCGACGACGCCGAGGCCAGGGACCGCCGGACTACCGCTGCAACGTTCTCAGGCCTGAGGGACAGCCGGACTACCGCTTTAACGTTCTCACCCGCTAAACTAGCGCCGGGTGGACGGTTGGGGAGCCCCGCGGGGCTTTACATCGACTGTGTGCCGGACGGCGTCTTACTGCGGGCGCTCGTGGACACCGGCTCCACTGTTTTCCACGGGTTGTGGAACTGTGAACCGCTCATCGCCAGGCAGAAGGGCCCCACCCAGCGCTCGCGGGCACCGCAGCAAGACTTTTGGGTGGGGGCACCTATGGGGCGAATGGGCGTGGACACTCACAGCCAGCTCGGCTCTCCGATGTCATCTACCGGGTGCGGTTGGCAGGGCGGGCACAAGTTTTGCCCCACCGGGACCGTCTTGCGCCTCACCAGCCGCACGCCGGGGAGACATCGAACTCTGTGGAGGCCGGACCGCCTCAGGACTACGTTCGCGTTCATCCCTCACCTGCCAAAGGACGCCGGCGTTCCCTCCAAGGCGAAGTTCGTCATGGTGACCAGGGACGGTCACAGCTCGGGTGGGGGCAGTGTGGCGTGGGCGGGGCGGCGGCTGACGACCAGCATGCCTTGCGGGGATGTCGGTGTGTGTTCACCATGTTGGGGAAAGGTGTTTGGGTTGGTGGCTTCGGCCCTGTTTGTGTGAGGGGGTGTGATGTGTGAAATGTGCTCCAGTTCAAGCTAGTGCTGAATTGGATGTAGGCTCCTGAGTAAAGGTGCTGCTCATGCCATACCTGCTGTGTGCTAAATAAAGTACTCCCAGCCATTGCATTGGGCAGCAAATAAGCTCACTCGTCTCTCCAGCATTTTTCCCGGCGTAAAAACGCTACAATATATATATATAGATATGCAAAAGGGGCTTGCAAAAGTATTCATATCCTTTGAACTTTTCTCACATTCTCACATTATAACCATATATATTATTATATTAGAGTAATAACCTGCCTAATAACAGTGATGTACTGTGTGTTTACTTTCCTTACCTTTCTATCACAACATTCTGTCCAGCATTAACCTTTTCATCACTTCTCTACACTATCACTTCTATTTGATCAGACTACATGCACCAGCCTTCACTCCTCCTGTGCCTCAGTGAGCCTTGGCCGCTAATGACCCTGTCGCCAGTTCACCGGTTATCCTTCCTTGGATCACTTTTGGTATGTCCTGACCAATGCACGCTGGGAACATCCCACAAGAGCTGCAGTTTTGGAGTTGCTCTGAACCAGTTGTCTAGCCTTTACAATTTGGCTCTTCTCACAGTAGCTACATTTTCAATATCTAGTAATCACGGTGGCTGGAAGTGGGTGGTATATACTGTATTAGACAACAAGTGAACTTTTTTCCCTTACATTGAATTGTTGGAAGAAAAAATGGGCAAGCATAAACATATGAGTAGCTCTGACATGGGCCAAATTGTGATGGACATAGGACTGGGTCAGAGCAACTCCAAGACTGCAGCTCTTGTGGGATGTGTGTGGTCTGCAGTGGTCAGGACCTACCAAAAGTAATTCACTGGTGACAGGGTTATGGGTGGCCAAGGCTCACTGATGCACATGGAGAATGAAGGCTAGCCTGTGTAGTCTGATCAAATAGAAGCGAAGAGAAGTGATAAAAAAAAGGTTGTGATGGTGATAGTATAGTGTCCAAACAGACAGATGAACGTATATAAACCTTTTACTACCTTCTAAATAGCTCCTTCCTTTGCTCCATAGTCCACGGACGTCCATAAAACCCTGAGAATTTAAGGTCAAAGTACAGACAGCTTTTAATCAACCCATTATTACCAGTTTAACAAGTTTCTGCTAAAACAACATTGTGTCATCATCATCTCTAACACAGTACAGTACAGTACAGTATAGTATTGTTCTCCAGATGTAACTCACCTTCCACAACACCACTGAGGAACCTCCTCTCACTGCAGCTCATCTTGGACATCGTTACTAACTCGGTGTCCTAAATACTCTTTGACAGCAGATTAATTGAACGAGTGGTAAACAATGCAGACAGCTCGCCCTAAACACTCCAAATTAATGGCATCAGGAAATGTTGTACTGCTGACTCTAAACTTACGTTCTCTTTTTATTTTAAATGCATCAGAAATCGTTTTAACCCAACAACACGACCCAGCCTGAGCTCATCCTAGCTGTTTATAACGCACTCCCCTCTCCGCCTTTACAATCTGCCCAGTTCCTCGTTGCACTTTGTATTTACATCTACTGCGCATGCGCCCAACCTGTCACGCAGCAGCCGTGGAAAGTAGCAAGCACCGCCCAGCTAAGCGTTTTAAACTGACTGCGCATGCGCCAAGTTGTCATCGCAAACCTTACTTCTATTCCCGCCCAAATTCCGATAAATCCCGCCTTTTCAAGCAGTTCGCTGATTGGACAGGTGAGTCATGACGAACAGCAGGCATATCTAATATATATGTGTGTGTATATAAAAAAAAATATATATATATAACACTTTTACGCAAACTAGTGTTTTATTCTACATTATTATTAATACTTCCGCATCAGGTCTGTGTGCATGAAGTTACATGTTCTTCCCATCCTTGGTGGCTTTTCATCAGGTACAGGTGATTTTCTCCCATAGTCCAAAGACGTTCTCAAATTGCCCGTAGTGTGTGTGTGTGTGTGTGTGTGTGTGTGTGTGTAATATGAATGAAGATGAATGAATGAATAAATTAATATTAGTATTACTTTTATTACTGTTCTTGTTTTTTGTTGTCAAAGAAAGAGGTCGAATTGGCTTCAAGTGCCCCTAAGAAGAAATTGAGCCCAGGGGAACCATGGAAGAGCAGGTGAAGGGAAATGCATTAAAACTGGTGACAAGATCATGGGCACCCAAGCCTCACTCATGCCATCGGGGATCAAAGGTCAGCACGTCTGGTCCGATCCCACAAAAAAGTCAATGCTAACCATGATAGAAAGGTGTACATTACAGAAACAGTAACATATTAGAGTAGGTACCTAAACTTATTATAATTACTGTATAGCGATCATTACTCTCAAGTCTTTAGGAATAGAGTCCAGGCCTTCTGTGACACACAAGATTAAATTAGGGAATATTATTATTATTACTGTTCTTGTAGAGGTAGGATTGGCTTCCAGCGCTACAGGGGACCATGCAAAAGCAGGTCTGGCACAGGTGAAGGGGAATCCAAGAACCCAAGCCTACTTTTCTGAGCAGCATATTAATCATATAGGTGTTTCCCACAATCACATCATTGTTCCAGCTCACCACAGCAATCTGATAACATAAATTCACACTGGCCACAACAGACCGATAAACGCTATACAGAACTAAACCTTAATGTCACTTAAACATCACTGACCAGAGGCTCATCTTGGACATTAAGACTTCACAGATTTAGAATTTTTCTTAAATTCATCTTAAATGATCACTAGCAGTTTCCTGCGGTCAGATCAAAAGCTAAGTCTTGAAAAAACTTTTTCAATTCACATTATCATAAAGCAGATTTACCGAATTACTGTATGGACGTGAGTTAGATTGATACCGAGTTATAAAAGTGGAAGTGGCAAGGAGTAATTCTGAGCTGACTTAGAGGAGAAAACATCCTCTTCTGAGTGACAAAGGTTAGCATTATTATCAGTTATTACTCATCTATAATTGTAAAGTTAAACTGTTAGGTGAGGTTGAAAGATGTTCATTAGGCACATCAGAGTGTTTGAGATTGGCACAAAAGGCTGCAGTATTAGGGGTTAAAGATGGGCACAAAATTGATTCAGTTACATATTATGGCATATTATATCATTCATCACTACACTGCCTCAAAATATATATATTTTTTGTTTTAAACTTTTAGGTTTGCACTTAAAATACTGTTCCTGTATAATCCTTCAGGTAGTGAGGTCTATACCATTTTCACGGCACAGCGTCATGTGTGGTTGGAGCAAGTTATTTGGCAAGTTTGTTTAGAATTGCAACAAAATTAAAACAAAAAAAAGTAATAGCAAATCTGGATATTTATAAATCGTGACATTTACAGAATCGCAATACAATAATATTGTTATCCCTTTTGTGTTTACATTCACCAGAAATAAACAAGACCTCCCGTGATTAAATGGGTTTGTCCAAGATAGTGTGACTGAGTCAGGTGTGGACGGTAACACGTATCAGCAGAATTGGGTCAGGATCAGGTGCTAGAGAGCCTAACCAGACCACATGTAACCAGAAAATGCTCAAGTAACAAGGTTTCACAGATTTACAAAAATACAGAAAAAACACTACTACTGATTATTTGATGATCATTAATCTGTTTGATAGGCTCCAAACTATAAAATAATTCAGAGAGCAAATAACTCCAAACAAAAAGGATTTTGCACATTTTCCAAATACCCCTCATCTCCCCCTCAATAAAAAAAAAACACTTAAAAAGAATAATATTTAAGCATTTTTTATTCAACATAAAACAACCACTTTTTTCCATTCCAAATTAAAAAATGACTTCGCAATGATATGGGGTATTATTAATGACAACACTTAAATTATAATGCATCTCTTTTTTTTTTTTTTTAACATTTAATGCTTTTCTGTTTTTATGTATTTCAAACTTTTTCTCTCTATTATTATATAATATGCACTTCAACAGAAGGTTTTTTTAATTATATTTTTTTTTACTTCAATGTCAAAAAGAAAGCTACATGTCAAGTTACATTTAGTGTCAGTTTAAGTGCAAGCTCTTTGGGAGTTCTGAGGTAATTGCTTGGGTTGTGTCCAACATGCTCCTTATTTATTCTTTCACCCTTCAGTCCATCCCTTCATCGTCCTAAAGGACTCTGTGCTACGTGTTTTTCCCTCGCTGGGCTTGCTTTAGCAGAGTGTCGAAGTCAAGAGTGCTGCTATCCTTGCTCCTTCTTGGGGCTGAGTCCATGTCACGGTTTGAATCTGAAGAACCCAAGATACAAGTCACATGTGAATTTGCAGTTAATTAAAAAAACAGTAATATATTAGAAAAAGTATATAAACTTTTTATTTTTAATGAAGGCCATCACTACTCTTAAAGCTGCTGTTCTATATAATCAGAGTTGAAAATTCAAAAGTGCTGCTGTACAGTTTATCAGAAGGTATAAAGGTATAAAGTTTTGTCAGTCTGCTGGAGCCATGATCGGACTGCATGCATCATGTCTGACATAACGACCTCCGAGGAACTCCATCAATGGCCCAAACATATTAAAATGGTTTCGAGCAAGGTCAACTTCCAGTCAAGTTGCTGTAATGTGCTAGTGATGTGCGTACAGTTCCCACAGATAAATCTGTCTCTTCCGCAAACAGGCAACAAAGTTAGCCATAAATTTTTTAAGGAGCAGGTGTTCCACTCCCTAAATGTTCACAGGCTGGGCTCCGAGCCACCTTCTTTAAACCGTTTGCACTATTTAACTGTTAACCTGTGGCTAAAGGTCTCATCATAGTACTGTGATTGAAGTTGTCTATAAATTTAAGTTGGTTTTACATCTCCAGAAAAATTTCAGCACAAATTGTGGTTTGACGTTAATATAGTGCAAGTTAATGTTCCTATTTAGTTAGGGTTGGTAAAGGCATAATACACATTACTAAATAGCACAACAGACTTTTTTTCCCCCGTTTTCCCCCCTCCTCAGGATGACACCGCTTTAGCACTAGACAGATTAAAAGTAGTGAAGTAGTGGGAGACACCTCACAAACCTAAATCCATGTAATTTGATCGGCAGAACTGTCGCCTCCCACCAAAGCAAATATCGAACGGGAGTTCGTCCGGTTGTCTCAACTTTGTCCCTTTCTCGATTGCAGTGAAAGCATCGTCTGTGTCGTAATATGTAACAAAGCCATAGTTGTCTCTATAAATTGAAGACAAGGGAAGAAAAAAAAAAAAAAAAAAAAAAAAAGTCAGCAAATGTCAGCAAAAATTCAAACATAAACTCCAAGTACTATAAACTCCATTTTCATAATATTTTGTTCACTGTCTCACCCTCTCATCCCATTTTTTGGCTTTAAAACCTTTCCCCACTCTCCATATTCCACTACAATAACTACATTACTGTACTTTATGAGAATGAAGCACCCCATCATTCACAACGGAAGCATTTATAAAACACAATTCATGAAAATTGAACAGAATTTAACAGATATGTTGCAGTATCTGTTCGACTATTTCCAGGCCTAAGTCTCACCCATGACTCCTGAAGTGGACGGTGCAATCTTCAATCTTTCCAAACAGTGCAAAGCGCTCCCTGAGCTCATCCTTGGTCATAGTGCCACGTATTCTTCCTACGTACACCACCCTGCGTTCATCCTGCGATATCAGAAATATTACAGGGAAACAGACATCGTGTCACTCACATTCTTTACAAGAGGCTTTTAAAAGCTTTTATTAGTTAGAACTTACAATGGCTTTCTGCTTGGCTGCCCTGCGATTATCTTCCCCTCGGCTTATATGATAATATTCCCTCCTCCTGTAAGTTCACCAGAACAGTGTGGTGTTAGGTGGTGTTAATTATTTTTTAAAAAGCCGGACAAGTCACAACATGTCCTTAACCTGACCTCTTCCAGCTGCTCCACTTCTGCCTCCAGTCTGGCTGCGGAGAGTGGGAGCGGGATCGTGAACGACTGAAGGATCTGGATTGTGAGCGGCGGTAATTGCATCGGCGCCCTCGGATCGGAGAGGGGGAGAGCGAACGTGAGCTGGAGCGAGACGATGAACTTGAGCTGCTCTCAGAGTGCCGTGATCTGTATCTGAAAGAGAAAGAGAGAGGGGAAAAAAAGAGGCAGAGGTGTAAAAAAAAAAAAAAAAAAAAAAAAAGGCCCCACTTCAAATCTCTGTACTGCCAGTGGAAGTGGACGTCTCAATAAGGTTGAACTCAAATAAACCCACCTAATGAAAAAAATATTTAACAGACTAGACTAGAAACTAATTTTGGAGTGAATTATTTAACTCCAGACAGCACCTTTCTTTGACAAATATGTTGCTTAATGTTGGTGTGGATAAAAATTAACTTGTGACTACATGAAATTGTAAAAATTTAAAATAATTTTCATTGAAATGTAACAATTTTAGATTTATTAAAGACTTCCATTTTAAAAAAAATCCTCCATTCACCTCTTTCTTGGTGGTGAACATGATGAAGCCGATGAAGAGCAGGAAGGAGAACGGGAGGATGACACCGAACTGGAGTCAGAAGGACGATACCTCTTGCGGTAATGCCTCCTCCTTGCCCTTCCTCTGGCTGGTGGACTTGGAGAACACAAACAGTGCGAATGCCTTTCTGCTTCTGTACATTCACCTGTTCTTCTGGCCTCCACCCTGCAGGGGGAGCTCTCCGGAGACAGCAGAACAGAGCCAGAAAGTTGCTCTGCCTCACAACAAGTCCTGGGCGTATGGCTCATATGATTCCTTGATTCTTTTGGAGGTCTGTTGTTTATACGAACATGAGAAATCTCTCTTTTTTTAAGTGCGAAGTCCTGAGTGCCACAGTAGTCGTGATCTATGAACGCCAGAAACAGACTCGGAGCTGGGATGGACGAAGACGGTCGGGGCTTTGACTGAATCTTACTGGGGGGCAGTGGCTTGGGTTCAATGATTTGGATAGTTTTGTTGGGAGATGGTTTGGGTGCCTCGTGGTGCTTTGTTTTCAGGGTGGGTGTTAAGGGCTTCCAGATCTGATGTGGGGGAGTTGCAGGAGGAGTGAGACCTGGAGTAGCACACAGAATTCAGTCAGACGTTTTGTTCTACAGGCATGGATCTCTCTCACAAACAAAACGCAATGCAGAATCCTGCGTCACGCTAACATTTTGATGATGTGGAGAAACAGATACTACTTAAATCTGGATCCGGGAATGACCGAATCATTCTTGACCTGTCTATAAACTCGAATTTTTTTGATCCTTTTATACCTTTATAGTTCAGAGCTTGTAATAAAACTAACTTATATTACTGTTATTTAATAACAGTAACACACAAAGATGAACACAGGCTTTAATTTACATAACAGACACTGGAATGTTATCAGTTTTTCACTTAAATGTTGAATGAGACAATTGTTTGGCTCACTACAATGTTCTCTGTGACTCTTTAACCTCTCCATGGGTTAAATTCCTGAACTGTATAATCACTGCCATGACAGCAACTTATCTTTGTTGCCTGAAAACATAAGGCAATTTACCACACTTATGAGCTCTGCTTTCCCTAAGCTGTTAAGTCATTAAATAGTCATTGCAGGCAAGATTATTGCGGGGAGGAAATCGAACACAACTTTCTTAGCTGTTGAATTAGAATTTAATGACTGGTTTTACAGCATTAGAGAGAAATCGAGCGCTGGTGTAGATACTTACATTCTGCAGTAAATATAACGGGCATAAAGTGTGAAACGAGTAATCTCACTAATGTGCCATGCACAAAAGGCAGACAGTATCAACATAATTTTTTTTCAGAGACACTTGTGGACACTTGGAGAACTTACCCTGTGTCTCAAATTGCTCCAGAAGACTGGTTACGTCAGTAGCCTCTATTCCTAAGTGAGGTAAAACAAATGTATTAACACAATATGATTTGCTTCAATTGTTTTCTTAAGTATATTGGACTATTACTATGAAAATCTTTGCTTATCAAAATCGATATTAATGACAATTCTCACATTGGTCAGGCCTTAATGTACATTACATTCCTTATACATTATACACAAGTAGACACACTCCCACAATCGTGTGTCTATGGGTATATACATGTATGCATATGTGTGTATGTGCATATGTAGATATATGTATATATATGTATGTATATATATATATATATATATATATAGACGTGTATATGTGTGTATATTCTGTATGTGTATATGTGTATACTTATGCTCACTTTTTTTATATATATATATATATATATATATATATATATATATATATTATTATTATTATTTTTTTTAATAACACTTGCACAATATTTTACTACTATTGGATATCATCCAAATGTATATTTATTCTTATAATTGTACACCACTATTGCTTGTGTATCTTGCACGTAAGAATTTCACTCACGTGTACGGTACCAGTGTACCAGTAACGTGATGTGACAATAAAAGCGACTTGACTTGACTCGACTTAATGCTAAGGAACATCATTAAAAAAAGCACACAATGCGCAATATTAACCTGAATTGTGAGCTCTTGAATGGTTAGAAAATCATTAAAACTTATGATGTCACTGCTTTCAGTTTATCAGATCTATTCTTAATAAAAGTAACACTATGTCAAATTTAATTTTAATACTATGACCAATTATGTTATTAATACCTTGGTGGAATTATGGCCAGTTGCACTAGATAAATTTATAAAAAAAATGTAACCATGTCCTTAAGGTAAGCTTCTTACAAACGGCAATGCTCCACTTATAAGGGTGAGTCAAAAATTAGCCGCACTCCGGTTTTATTAAACCTTCTATTGTCCACACTGTCTTATCAGCACGTCCCGTTCAAGGCTACTGTCTTCCTAGTCACTGCTGTGCAGATGTAAATCTGTTGCGATGCGAGAAAAAAAGCAAACGGATGCGCACTTGTGATCTGTACGAAAGAAGTGGGGGGTAAAGAGTGCGATTTGTTTGTGGCATTTTTTTATGAGGGAATACAAAAGCTTGTTGACAGATGGACAAAATCTATCGAAAAAGGAGTTTGTGTCAAAAGTTATGTTTTTTCTTTTCTAAAATTAATTCTACAACCAAAGAACAGATGATTTCTGACTCACCCTCGTACAATTTAGCAGATTTACGTATATATTTTCTCTAAAGGATACACTCTTGTACTTGAGTTTAAACCAAATGCTTGAAAGTCTGGGCTCGTTATTTCTGGATCTCACACCTGCTTAAATTACCTTTTTCTTCAGCAGATTCTTGTCTTGTCTCCTTTGCAGACTGGTTGCTCACTGGTAACTGCACTCGAGGTACACTTCCCTGAGAATCTTGCACTAGTATAGCTGTCACGGGTGAGGATGGAACAGAAGTGTTGGATTTAACCCTGCTAGAAAATGTTAGAGAACACTTTGTGTGCTTAACTGCAGCATCTGGGGCATCCTCAGGTGAAATATTCAGAGGCTGTTCTTGAGTGACAGAATCGGGCTGGGAGTTCTGGACTGCTGTAGGATAGTTCAGATTTGTCTGGTTAGCCTGGGACTTGCAAATTTCCTGTTGAATAACCTTTTGTTCACCTGGCGGAAGTGCATCTGGTTGAAGAGACACAGTGACCGGGTTTGGTGGGTCGACAGCTTGCACAGGCTTTCTGACTAATTTAGTTTGTTTAGGGGGTGATTTCAGAGGTAGGGGAAGGTTTCTTCTAGACTTTGAGGGAGTTGAGGTTTTGCTGTTAGGAGATGGAATATAAACATTAACCTGAGATGAGTTGTAACCTGGTATACATGGTATTGGAGGGAGCTCTGTAGGGGTCTCGGGTACTGAAGGCCACTTGGTTTTGTAGTCCATTTTTCTCTCTTCCTTTGGAAGCGTCTTCTGTCGGAGCAGACGGTACTCTTGGAGGCTGAGAGTTTTAAGTTTTGTGTTGCCATTTTGAGAGGGCATCTTTTTTGTTACCTCGGCCGAGTTAACACTTAAAGCCAGGGTTTGGGAAACAGAATCTGCCAGTTTGGGGTCATCTGTGACGTCTGCTGGGGATAAGGCATTTGGGATATCTTCTTCAGCCTCGTCTTCAACCTGGTACACGTGAATAGATGCTAAATCTGGGGCAAATCTCACCGTCTTCTTCATTCTTCCAGAACGACCCTTCTCCTTTTCTTCCTCACAGTTGGGTGAGCACGTCTTCAGTATGTCCTCCTCATAAACCTTGGATTTATGAATAGCACTGGATAGTGCAGGACTTTGCAGAGAGGGAACTATCTGCTCAGAACCCAGATCAGAGGAAGTGCTGACCAGAGGCTTGCCCAAAACTGTTTCCTGTGCATCTTCATCACCCACAACATCCACAAACACGTCCTCCTCCTCCTCGTGGAGCTCCTCAATATCCCTGAGACTTTCTTTCTTATCCACAGCCATCTTAAGGCTGTATGGATGCATGTGCCTGACCAGATCCACCAGTGACACCATTACAAATCTGTCCTTCTGTTCGTCCTGACACAACTCTATATCAGACTCAATGCAGAAGGTTCTCACAGGGCGTCTCCTGGTCTCGATGAGGTCCTCTTCCTCACCATCACTTCTCTGTACGGTGGCTGTCGAAGTCCTGCGATGGAGCCTCGGTCTCAACTGCCTGTCTGAACGCGGGCCCTCTGCCTGTTAAAAATCCAATGTGGTTACAACTTAACCACCTTCAGCTTTACAAAGTATTGAATTATTCCAAATGTAAGCCATCAGATGGGTCATGTCTGATGGCTGTAACATATGCGTTTGGCACTGGAGTTGAGAGGTTACATATGTAACTAAAAATGTTTTAATTGCATACAGATTCTCAGTAACATCACTCAGACTTGGTGATTAGGAATGGCGTGGTTTACTGTGATCTATACTATAGACATGAACAAACCATCATGTTGTAGTATTTGATATGTAACATGGAACTGTACTAAATACAGGCAGTCCCTGACTTATGAACAAGTCGGATTTGTTATTAAGTCTGAGAAAGTGAGTCTTGTACTTATTTGACATGAAAATACAATGTAAAGCATACTAATCCACTTGACTGAATCTGTCCCCTTTCCCCTCACTGCCATCATGTGGCCATAAACCATAATCACGCCTAAGGAAATTAATCTCACACGTGAAATATAACAGTATCGTCAACGCACCTTTAAACTAGAGATGGGCCCGATCCGATATGATATCGGTATCGGGTCCGATATAGCCGTAAGTCCGTCATCGGATATCGGTCAGACAGGCCCGATCTATATATTCCAGTTCGCAGCTTGCACTGGACCTTAAACTCGACGCAATGCACCGCTCCTTATTCCATACCATGAACCTGCGGCAACTTCGATCTGAGCATGCAAGCGAATAACATTAGCCGTTGTTGTGAACAAAATGTCGCTCGTTTGAAGATATATTAGTTTGGAAACGCCGAAAAGCAAGACGGCTACTTGCAATGTGTGTAAAGCCAGCGTGCCGAGGGGTGGAAGTACGGTTGCGTCGTACAATACAACTAATTTAATCAAGCACCTGCAGAGATTTCACGGGAAAGAGTACCAGGAGTTTATGCTAGCAAACAGGGAAAAAGACACCAGGCAGCAGACGCTCGTCGGGTTTTTTTAACTGACTTTTTTTATTTACTCTGAAGATGTTTATTTCTTTGCAGTTTTATTTTAAAGCCTTATTCAGTTGGTGCTGTTGTTGGTCTGTTGCTTGACCTGTCAAATAGATGCGTCTGGGCTTATTGTTTTTAACTTTTTTGTTGCTGCTAAAATGGACATAATACTTGAACTTATTTCAACCAAGATTGTTGTGTTTTTGAAGCCTCCGAGTGGCGCAGTGGTAAAGCGCTCGCCCTATCATCCGGAGATCGCTGGTTCGAACCCCGGGTGATGCTGTTTTCCTCTCACAGCCGGAGGCACAGAGAGAGCTGATTGGCCGGGCTCTCTCAGGGGGGCGGGATGAGAGGTATTTGGGCTCCCGCATTAATCACGGCTCTACAGCCAATCAGGGGCGTCTGTAAGCTCGCGCACGCGGAAGGGGCGGCTAGCGCTTTCCTCCGAGTGTGTTACTCCGCCCCTAACGGTGCGTGAGCGAGCAGTTCGAAAAGATGCGGTCGGCTCGCGTCACGTGGTTCGGAGGAAACACGGGATAGCTTTCGCCCTCCCGACTGAGTGGTTGTGGTAGCCTTAATGTGGGAGCCCCCTGGTGACGGGGAGGAATTGGCCACGACTAGATTGGGGAGAAAATCGAAAAAAGAATTGGACAGGACTAAATTTATAAAAAAAAAAAAAAAAAAAAAAAAGATTGTTGTGTTTTTGATATTTACCAAATTTTACAGCTGTTGCTGCTACCTTTTTGTGAAGTGTGACATAAATTCCTTTGGAATGCCTTTAAATTCAAAGTAGTTGTGTATATTTTTTGCTCTTCTAACAAGTGCTTAATAGTTTATTTATTCTGTGATGTAACCTTACAAACAGCACAATTTCAACAAAAATAATGCTAATACTAAAGTAAAAAGTTGTATTATATCGGAATCTGTATCGGTATCGACAGTCGTGTATCGGAATCGGATCGGACCTGGAAAATCGTGGATCGGCCCATCACTACTTTAAACTGCAAGAGGAACCCTGGACGCCATTTTGTCTCAGAGCTGTTTTCCACTGTATTGGACTTTGAATTCTTTTGTTGAGGTTTTTTCGAAATTAGGATTATTTACCATAAGGACAGCTTTATATAGGTCAGCGATTTTCTATTATTGCACTTCCGGACCGACTAATTTCTCCCACATCCCCACTCGCACACACACATACAGTATACCAGACATTTTATACATTTACTTACACACTAAAAATATGGGATATAATTGTAAATAGTGGTATCTGATGCACTGCTGTCTATTATTTGTACAATACGTGTGGGCTACTTCCACGATTTATTCACATCTACGAATGTTCGTAAAACCTCATTCCGTTCATATCTGCGGAAATTCGTATTTTGAATGTTCGTAAGTCAGGGACTACCTGTACTGGAATTTGTGTATATTATAATACAACAACAACAACAATAATACATATTATATAACAATAATACATAAAACAGTGTTCTATTTTAAATTTGAAAAGCATTGCTTAAGCCTTAAATTTTAACTTTAATGGTAGACTGGAAAAGTCTTTGGACATCAAGGATGTCTTCGATGATCAACTAAATTTGCAATAATTGACACATTGTGTCAATTAAATTTATCTTTCTGGTGATGCTTTAACAGCCGTTTTCACATTAGGCACGATTAATTTGTGCCGTGCCTAGAAACAATTGCTCCCCCTCCCAACCCCTACGCTGGCTGGTGTTCACATTATTGTTTTGCTCCGTTTTCTTACACACTTACCAATTTTCACCATCCGATACAGCAGGAGGCAGTATGCACATACTTGGTGTGTAAAAGCTATTAAACATAAGAGAAAAATAAAAGAGGCGCCCTATGCCTAATATCAGTGGCGGCCGGCCCATAGGGGGCGCTGGGGCACCGCCCTCCCTGATAAGAGGGGCTAAAAATGTAAAATATATTTTTTACAAATTAAGTTTTTAAATTCGGTTTGCCCACCAGTATGTGCCTACATGCGATATAAATAACATATACAACATTTCCCACCTAGTGACATTCATTCACCAGTGAATTTCCACAGACAGACTTGTATCGTTTCTGTCATGGGGCGCTGAGAAAAAGCGCCCCTGAGTGCAGCCAAATAGCCCGTCATGTACTGTTGCTAGGGTAAATTAATAAATATGCGGCCAATCAGTTTCTCAGAATTTTATGGTCTTGGGGCGCTAAAAATTCTGCCCCAAGCAGCAGAAAATACCGCGAGATTTAAGTTTTTTTTCTTTTGAGGCGCAGCCAATCAGAGAGAGGCGCGGTCAATCAGAGTAATGATGGCGAACTTAACGAGCGAAGAGCAGTTTCCACCAAATTCGGTGAGATCCTTATTAATATACCCGACTATATTTAGACTGTTGTGTTAAATTGCATTTTTAAAACTCTTTTTCTTTGTGTGAACCACTTTGAGATGCAACTTTGCTTGAAAGGTGATCCAGCTGATACCCTTTGATGTTGATTATTGTATTTGATACTCTCTTAATACGCATGCATGGCGTATTATACAATGGAAATTTGTTCATTTACTTTATCTGTGAAACTGGTGATTTTGAGGAGGAGATTAAATCATTACTGTTAATTGTAATCATCGTCTGACTGTTGATTTTAATTCTTATATTGGACTAAGCAAAGAAATATTTTGTCACATCAGCCCCACCAGGAAAAATATTCACCAGCCGCCACTGCCTAATATTAGGTTAGAGGATGAGACTGGTGTGTGCTACACGCATAGAGATTTCAGCTCAGATGACTTCGCATATAAACAGCAATCTACTTCCATTCTCAGTAACAACTGCTTCCATATCTGATTCGATCCATCCCCAAGTACACCTTTTCCAGCAAACTCAGGGACGGTTCCCGGCCTTGGAACGATTGTGTTCTCACTGATCAAACTGAACTAGACTTTGGGGTAAAGTGTCCTCTGAGCCGTATGTAAAAACATTCTATAATATATAATAACCTAAAAATGGACTGATGACAAACTATCATCCACTAAAAAAACAAACTGAATAAACACTTACTTTTGAACTTGAAAGTGTGAAAGATTTAGTGACTCCAGGAACAGCTTCTCTGTCCAAGCAATGCAACCTCATCTAAAACAAACACTCGACTGTCAATAGTACATCTACGCACCAAACTCAAAGATCAAACACAAAGGAACAGTAAAAAAAAAATCTTACTCTGGAATCCAGACAGCTTTGACCCATAAAAAGTTTCGAGTCAGGAAGCGTGTCAAAGGGGGACAGGGTGTCTTCGATCACACTGTCCAGCATCTCGGAGAAAGCAGAAAGAAGTGAAGCTTCACTTTCCTCATCTATCCGAATCTTCTCCTGTATAAAAAAAACACATTAGCGTCAGTCGAATATCTACCTGGTTATACATCACATGCCAAGAATTGAAAAGTTGAAAAATGATGGCTGAATCAATCTCTTTCCACACCTCTTCAGCAGACGAGTCCCCAAAGATGGATAAAATAGAAGGTTCCAGGCTGCTGTGGAAGGTGTTTGAGGTACTGCCCAAAGCGTCATCATGAAAATTAAGGGTATGGCTTTTTGGTGATCCAACCTTTACCAAGGCAAGAAAAAAACAAACAAACAAACAAAAAAAGATTACTAGAGAGTAAAATCCTGACAGCTTTTGAAAACTTAAAAAAAATATATATATATTTAAGCTTCAGTAAATTATATTACAAAATAATTTTTGAAAATGCTTGTGCATCACAGGTAACTATTAGACGAAGTAGCTCAGTTGTTAAGGTGTTGAACTACAGATCGGAAGATCAGTCCCTCCAAGTTGCCACTGTTTAGCACTTGAGCATGGCCTTTAACCCTCAATTGGTCAAATGTATAATGAAATAAAAATTTAAGTCGTTCTGGATAAGGGCATCTGCCAAATTCTGTAAACATTAACTATTTAATATTTTACAGATTTAAAATAAACAACCACTGTTTTGCACACAGTTTTTCATCACAATACATGTCATGTATCGCTCACATAAAGCTCCAGTGCTAATCCAGGAGCCACCACTCCTGATCCATCCCGGGCATTACATCTTCCCTACTCACTTACTTCCTGCTCAGCGACCATTCCTTTGTGTTACTCAACTTTGTTCTGTTTTAGTTTTTGCAAAATAGTTTATCTGATGGAATTTTACAAAGAGTCGACATGCAACTACATGTCCATGAGATCATGATGACTTTTATTGTGTACTTAAATAAGAATGATGCACATTGGTAAAATACTGCAACACTAATCTCACTTTAATGAAATATACTCAGCTTTGCCCAAGCTGCCAGTAAACAGATTATGACAATGCAAAGCTTGAAAGATCTGACTATATTAAATAACATTCTGACAAAAAAAGGTTTACCCAACCTCCACAAGGCCAAAAATGTAAAACACTACTTCTGAAACATGCACCAAAAAAAAAAAAACACATTTCCTAATTTGGAGTCATAACAGAAAATCTCTTCTTTTTTTTGGCACATTTCCACATCTTTTTAGATTTTCCCACAAGATCTACACTCAGCTTTATACTAATTTGGGGAAATGTTTGGAAAACAGACTTTCTAGAGACGTGCAAAGATCTTGGTCATCTATTATCTATCTATTTTTAGACCTCTCCAGCTCTGGTAAAATAATTTATGCAATAATCCTCTGACCCAACCTTAAAATGTCTGTGATCTGACAGTATCTATGTCTGGTAGATAGATAGATAGATAGATAGATAGATAGATAGATAGATAGATAGATAGATAGATACTTTATTGATCCCGAAGGAAATGTCAAACATGCAATAGCAATGGAAAGTAACACAACAGGCACATGGTTGCCACTGCATAGTATAAATCAAAAGAACCAGAAAAAACACACAGAAATGATTAAAAGAAAGCAAAACAATACACACACACACACACACACACACACACACACACACACACACACACACACACACAGACAAAAGGGGGAGAGAGAGAGAGAGAGATGGGAATATCTTTTGGTTGTGGCAATTCTGCGCTACACTAAACCCAATTTTTTAAATTATTTATTTACCTTTTTATTTTTATTTTATTTATATATAACATTTGGGATGGTAAAATATTGCAGTTTGTCTATAATTCTACAGGTGGTGTGCTATCCAAACATTAGCAGGCAGCACAGCAGGAGCAAATTATTTGCCAAGTTTGTTCAGAATCTAAAAAAGAAACATATAAAATCTATGATATCAGCAAATTTATAAAATTGCGACACAAGAATCACAATATAAATAGAATCGGCACCTAGGTATGGTAATAATATTGTATCGGGTGATCCCTGGTGATTCCTTTTCCCTAATATGTGCGTGTACATGTAAAAATCATGCAGACACATGCAATCAACTGCATGTGCATAGCTCCATATTTGTCCTGACTTAACAATGAAACTACAAACACAACATGTACAACAAAGTTGTTAAAAAAAAAATTTACAGCACTGTATGAACACAATGAAATAAATATGTAAAAAATATCATAAATGAGGATATTGATGATGAATATTCAATTGATTAAATAGTGCAAATTGAGATGTGAAACTGAGATATCAATTAAAAAGTGACAGCAATGCAGTGAGTGAGTGAGCAAGACTGAGGTTTAAAGATCGGTGCAGATTAGGATAGCTAATGAGTAGATAAATATGATTGTGAAAGGTGTGTCTGTAATAAAGTAGGGCTGCATGTATAACCGAGAGTAGCATGTGTAGTAGGGACCAGCAGGAAATGAAGAATCCTAATCAATCTAATTAGTGATTTGAATGTGCATCAAGTCACAATCATGCCTTCACTGAGTCATAAAACTAAATTTAGCAGAAACACATTAGCACAGGAAAATCAGGTTGTGCGGTTTAACGAATAACAGCTGACACCACAGTCTGTGATTAACACGACAACAACTGATTTTGCAACAGCTTGGGTATGAACTAAAACCAAGAACTTCTAAAAATACACCATGTATCACATAACGCTTCCTCTGCTGATTTAATATTTATGACCGTTTATACCACAGAGCAGTTATAATCTCAATACCGATTGTTCAGACTGTGTTGATTAATGATCTGTTACAGTTTTTTTTCGAGCTGCAAGACAGATTACACCACAGTTTTATATCAATGCACTTGTTCCGAGTCATAATTTCTATTGTTGCAATTCATTCACAAGGCTTTCTATCATGGGTGATACATATAATCCGAGTTTAAGAATAAACAAAGAAAAATAAGAGACGAACTTGTTTAAGTGTCAATGCTTTCTAATGCGAAAGGAATAAAACTATGGGGAGTTGGTAAATCTATAACAGCAAACCTCTAACAGAATAATCTCTTACATTAGATAAATAAACAGACAGAAAGACACCTACAACTTTCTTGTTATTGCATAGGGCAGGTACAAGTACCAGAAGTGCAAATAGCATAGTACTTTAACTAAATGATTGTATATAGTATAATTAATTATGTACTATATTGTTGTTTATCTTTGCTTCTGTCAAGGGGTCGCCAGAGTGGACCATCCAATCCTTGGCACAGGTTTTATTCCGGATTCCCTTCCGCACACAACCCTGTATGTGTGTGTGCGTGTGTGTGTGTTTGTATATGACAGGCATGTCACAGACGTTTCTCAATGAATGTGACAGTAGGTGGGGAAAGTTAACATCACCTTTTATGCCATACTGTGAGGTAATAATACATCTACATTTTCATTACCAGATCCTCATTAGGCGGATGTATGCAAGCAGAGCCGCAGAAAACCTCTAGTTATAAATAAATATAGTATTATAATTGTACTATTGTATAGAGTTTTATAACCAAATGCTGGCATATAGCATTATAACTAAATGATTGTACAATAATGTATTGTAGTTATAATACTCTACACGGTAATATAGTTACAATACCATATACAATCATTTAGTTATAATGCTATACGCCATCATTTAGTGATAATACCCTATTGTATAGATTAGTATTACTCCATTATTGTATAGAGTATTATAACTAAATTATTGTGCATAGCATTAGAACTAATTGATTATATAGAATATTATAATCACATTATTGTATAATGTGATTATAATATTCTATATAATCTATTAGTTACAATACCATATAATACCATAGAATATTATAACTAAGTTATTGCATAGGACTTTATAACTACATTATTGTATATGATAATATAGCTAAATGACACAGAACACATGCATGGGGGAAAAATCACAGAATGGAAATAAAGGTGTTACAAATGCATGATGGTATTAAAAAATAATATCACAGTGTTTTCAAATTACTAATATTACTATTTAAAATATTGGACAATAAATGGTCACATATGCTTCATGTTAGGTTTAATGTAGTGGGTGATTGTTATAGGAAACACAAAGTGTAGTGTAACTGTATGATCCTCATCATTCTCCAGAGGCTGTAGGACACACATGAGCCATATAGATGACATATGTGTTGTAGATTAAGATGTAAAACGACTATGAAGTGTAAACTGGGTGAAAAAAGGGGTATACTGCTGCTGATTTCTGTGAGCACAAACACACACACACACACACACACACGGCTACACCTTTCCGGTTTGATCAGAGAGACTCCACCTCACCATCTATTCCCTTTAGTTAAAGCAATAAAATACTTACCTCTGTATCTTTCACTACTATGAAATATATACAATCAATATACATTAATGTACAAGTCATTGTATCATTATATCAAATATCTCATTTTAAACCTGACACTAATGAGTTTTACTATAAGTTACCGTCCACGTGGCCCACGTCCACGTTTTCCACGAGACGCGCCATTAACGCGCATTAACGGCCATAACAACGACCTTTTACTAAACATATTGTTAGAACTTAATATTAAATCGAACCTGAGCTTCTTGGAAAACTTCTGCTGTTGCGAATTCGATGAAACCGGTGTTTAAATTCCTCCCTCTGTCGCCATGCGGCGTCGCCATCTTGAAAACTCACCCGCAGTTGTTGTTTTTTCTCCACCTGCATTCGGAGACATTTCGTGTTCAGCCCGTGGAGTTCGAACTTTACGAGCCGGCTGCCGATTGGATAGCATCAGTGTCAGATCGGCGCGGAAGGACTTTCAGCCAATCACAAACGAGGAGGTGGGACTTATATGAAATTAGGTGGGAAAGAAAAAAGAATGGACGCGCACGAGGACTTGCGGGCCGCTGAGAGGACACGTGGTGTGAGTTTTGCCGGGAAAAGAGCAGCGCTGAAGCGGCTGCGAGAACATTGTGTACTTTTGCAGTGCAGATCGCTGCGTTTCATGAAATCTACATATATCACTCCAGGAATTACTTGTTTATAAAAAATTTAATCGTATATTTAATTTATGTGTATACGCATGTATATGACGCGGATATTGAACAAAAAAAGATGTACGTTATTGTAACTGAAAGGTTTAAGGCGACACCTAGTGGGCAAAATCCGCTATACAGTACAGAGCTGCTGGAAATTAAGCAAGTGTTTAAAAAAATGTATTTTCACTTTTTATACATTATTTATTTTTGTTTTATAATAATACGATATTGATTTTTAACTAGATAATTACCAAGTTTAATTATCATCTTAATTCAGATAAGGTAAGTCTTTATTTTAAGTCTTTGTTTTTATCAATAAAATAAGCCTATTCCAGGAGAATTAGGGCACTGCCAATCCATCACAGGGCACACACACTACAGGCAATTTGGGAACACCAATCAGCCTAACCTGCATGTCTTTGGATTGTGAGAGGAACCTGGAGTACCCAGAGGAAACCCACGGGGAGAAGGTGCAAACTCACAGACCCAAGGCGAGAATCAAACACTGATCCTGGAGATGCAAGGCGACTATGCCACTGTGCTCCTATATATATATATATATGTGTGTGTGTGTGTGTATCCATCCATTGAGCCACCCCTGTACCTATATAAATAGTTAAAATATCTACATAATTATATTATGCCAGTGGCTTGCTTTTTAGTTATTTATTAATTCATCTTCTGATCTTTTAACTACTTTATTCGGATAAGGTTTACAATAGATCCAGAGCCAGTGCTGGAAGACCTGCATCTACTAGACACACTAGTCTAAGACGTGGCACCACGCTCACATTTTGACACACTCACTCACAGTTAAGGACAATTTAGAGTAGACAATCCACCTGCTGTGAAGTGTCAATGATGTACCTTGTACAAATTGCCAGGTTGCATAACTTTTGCTTAGCGTCATATGTAACATATGACCTTTCATTGTTTATTGAGATATCAGCAATCTGTGCTGGACATACAGGTTTCAAACGGCACATCCCTGATCTAAACATTAACAAGAATGAGCATGTGTGTCAAATAAAAAAATGAATAAATAAATAAATGAATGAAGAAATGGATAATAAATTTAAAATATATAGGTGTGAAAGAGCATGATTTTTTTATTGTATATTGTATAAGAATTCTTTATAGTTATCAATCATTAATTAGCTTTTATTCAGAAGATACAAATAGGCATATCAATATTTATTTAGTACTTTTATGCAAAAATGATTAAGTTAGGCCTAAGCATTTATAAAGATTCAGGGGTCTTGATAAGGGGCACAGCATTGATTTATTTGCAGGGCTGGGATATGAGCTTACAGTCCTTTGATTGCCAGGTTAGAGCCACTGAGCACCACTGCCTACTTATAATAAAAAGTCGAGGGCAACTGTAATGTATAATGAGAGAAGCAGTTAGGTTCTTGTTAAGAGCATATTTTAGGTTTCTTTAACTCTGTCTTAAATCATAATTGAGGTGCATATAAGTACATTACCATAATTCTTGGTCATTATAAATTTTATTTTACTGCTCTACATACTGACGGTGAAGTTTGTTACCCAGTAATCAGGGCCAAATTGCACAACCCTCCTTCCATGCAAAAATGCCTCCAAAGTTCAGCTGAGACTTATATGAAGCCCCTAATTTCTGTTAGCCATATGGCTAGTACTAAATACACCATAATGTTTAAAAGGATACCAACTCCAATTAGCTCAGTGGGACTGCTAAAGCTTCAAATGAGTCTCTGCGGATCTTTGGAAGGCATTTTTTTAAGCAGAGCATGTAGTGTACAAATTAAAGCATCAGTAACATGCTCTCTTTATTGTAGAATGCATTCACTTTATTTTTCTCCACATTCATGCATGTTTGATATATGACATGATTCAATAATAGTGGATTTATTTTAAGTTAAATGAATTCTCAAGTATTTAATGTTAAATATATTTACAACAGACAGTCATTTCAATATGTATGCTTGTACAGAGAAAAGAATAGAAAACGTCCCAGACAGCAGACAACTCCAATCAGGATCTGACTTGGATCTGCTTTGCTTTTTGGAGTCTTCTGTTATCGAGGTTGTTTTTTTAATAGTCACTTATACTGAGAGTTTAGGAACTGTCTTTGAGTTTTGCCAATAAACCATTTCGTGATTATAAATAATGTAAATGTACTCCGTACTCTCATGTACTTTTTTTTTTCTCACATAGTCCAAAGACATGCAGGGTGGGCTGGCAATTATGTTTTTCCCCTCTAAAAAACAATTGCCCTGAAAACTGTATTAAAACATGATGTTTCCAGATTGGCCTAGTGTATGAGTGAGAATGTGAGTGTGAGTGCTTTTGTACTCTGCGATCGAAGGGCACCCTGTCCAAGGTGTGCCCCACCTAGTGCCCGAGGCCCCTGAAATAAGCTCCAGGTCTCTTTGTGAAAATATCCACTGATAGAAGCAATACACAAATAAAAATAATCAATTGAATTTAGTGCATGGCGGTACGGTGGCTTAGCGGTTACCTTGTACCTTGGTCTTGTACCTCCAGAATCTAGGTTCTATTCCCGGCCAGGTTCGATTCCCGTCTCTGTGTGCATGGAGTTTGCATGTTCTCCCGCATGCTTGGTGGGTTTCCTCCGGGTACTCCGGTTTCCTCCCACAGTCCAAAGACATGCAGATTGGTGTTCCTAAATTGCCTGTAGTGTGTGAATGTGTGTGTGCCCTGTGATAGACTGGCACTCTGATACAACGGGTATAGACTATATGTGAGTGAGTGAGTGAATTTAGGGCTGCATGCTGGCTTTAGCACTGTCACTTCACACCTCCAGGGTCAGGGAGTTTGATTATCACCTCTGATCTATGTGCGTTGGAGATTGCATGTTCTCCCTGTGCTTTGTGGGTTTCCTTCAGGGACTCCAGTTTCACTTACACAAAAGACATTCTGTGTAGGCTGCCCCCATTTTTTTCTTTGGAAAAACAATTATTCTCTTTACAAAAAAACAAACAAACAGATACATGTTCAGACCTTAATTTGCAAGCTTAACTGAAAAATGTATTACAACCTTCTAGGAGTAGTTAAGTAGGTGTTGCACATTTAACGCACTAACAGTTTTCAATTGTTTTGCTCAGCAGAGGAAAATGTCAACGTTTTTCTGTTGTTGTTTTTTTTAATATTGCACATACTGTACATTATAGATGAAACGCATATTAGGCAGAGATTATAGATTTGTTCTGTAATTGGGGAAATTGATCTTAACAGGTAATACTCATAACCAAGACAGGGTGTATCCATTAATTTCATTAATACTGATTACACTGATGGGGAAATTAACCCTAAAGATAGTTATTTTGTCTTTTTTCAAGGCGGCATACATAACAGCCGTACATGAGCACTATCAATTTTTCCTCTAATTCAGTGTGTTTTTTGCTCTCCATCTTATTCTGATGTTCTCCCCTACCTCTCTCCCTCTCGCCGGCTCCAAATTTTGAAATACACACTGTTTGAAATGGGGCCAGAGTGTGTTCAGAGACAGGAGGGAGCCTTGTGAAAATGGGTCACCTTCCAGCTCTATCCGGACTCCCTGCCATTCTGCTGATAGTCTCTCCTGAGAGGTCTCCATTATCTATGCGCGCACACACACATGCACTTACACACACACATACACAAGTATACCGACTTTGTTTAAATATCAGATGCAGTCGAGCTCTAAGGCCCTTTTTACTTTCTCTCCATCTCTACATGCAGTCTTGGCTTTCTCTGTGCTCTTTTCCCATCTATCACCAGAGGCCTCTTAGAAATTTGGCAGGAAACTATGAGAAACACTCAAATGGATCGGAGAAAGTAGAAATCCCATACATTTAAACACACACACTCGGGAGGACGTCCTTGTATAACCACATGGCTACATCATTTCCAGAGCAGATAAGATCTTAATATGCTCTTAATGTCATAATCTGTATGTCATAATCTGTATGTTGATCTAATGTACATCTCTGTATGTTAAATAGGAATGGACAACAAGACAATATAAATTTTCTGATAAAGTCACCCTGATTAGTGCACATTTAAATGACGGAAGACGACACAGTCCAATTACGTTTGGTTTTCTATGTATGAATTTGTCTGCCCATGTTGAATCAAACAACATCCTTGTTCGATAATATTGTGGGCACCCTTAGTACCTCACTCATTCATTGTCTATATTTTTTTCCTGTATTCAGGGTCGTGGTGGGCCTGAAGCCTATCCCAGGGGACTTAGGGCATGAGGCGAGGTACACCCTGGACAGGGTTCCAATCCATTGCATGGCACACACACACACTCATACACACAGTCACACACTACGGGAAATTTGAAAATGCCAGTTAGCCTAATCTGTATGTCTTTGGACTATGGGAGGAAACCAGAGTACCAGGAGGAAACCCATCAAGCATGAGGGAGAACAAGCAAACGGCATGCACACCGAGACGAGAATCGAGCCTGGCCAGGAATCGAACCCAGACCCTGAAGGTCCAAGTTGACAGTGTTAACCACTACACCACCCTGCCACCCCCTAAGTACCTAAATATCAGAATACATAAAATCACATTTAAGTATTTTAATATTGATGTGATATTTTACTATATCTACATCTACATCTAGGCATTCGGCAGACGTCCTTATCCAGATCGACTTACATTTATATCTCATTATACAATTGAGCAGTTGAGGGTTAAGGGCCTTGCTTAAGGGCCCAAGGGCCCTTAACCCTCAACTATATCACCAATGCCCAATGTAAAAATAGACATAGTGTGTATTCTGCAACGCTAGGACATCTTGTTCCCCCCCCTCCCAGGCGAAGTGACATTACAAAGATGGCAAGGAGCTCTGACCTTCAACCTGACACCACATGTGCTGTTTCCTTCTTGGTGCCAATGGTATCACTGTACACCAATAAACAACCTGATCCTACATCAGTCTTTAGTTCTGGCCCATTGCAGACAGAATTCGAGTATCAGTTAGAACAGCTGGTCTAGAAACACCTGCTAAAAATCTGAAGAAAACATTGTGGATACAGCAGGGAAAAGGAAAGACACTGACTATGTTGCTTCTTTTCTGAAGCTGTTTTTTTTTTATACTTGTTTTTGTCTCTGGGAAAAGGAATGCCCTCCTACATGGAGGCCGAAACATCTGTTAGGGAGCTGCAGTCCCGGTGCTGGAGAGAGCTAGAGAGGTGAAGGGCTGGCTTTAAAAGACAAAGATATCACAGAGTTCAGGTTTCCAGAGTTAAAGAATAGGCCACACACATATAAAAATTCTTCTTGGTGTTGTAGGGTACATGTGTATGGATGCACAGATTCATGCTAAAAAAATTCACTATCTTTCAGCAACATGGTCTAATACACATTGTAAGGGATTTGGAGTTGCCCAGGCCATCGGGTAGTGTCAGAATCTTGAAGGTTGGTGTCATTTGCTGAACCTCGTGAGACCATATGAGGACATCACATTTTCTCTCTATTGAACAATGCTTGTCAGATCTTCATATAAGATCCACTGGATATTACTTTTTCGCAAACTCCTTTCTGTTTGAAGAGTTTAAGGTTCACTCACTCACTCATTCTCTATGCCACTTATCCTGTTCAGGGTCAGGGGAGGTCTGGAACCTGCCCGAGGGACTAGGGGCCCGGAGCGGGGTATATCCTGGACGAGTTGGCAATCCATCGCAGCGCACACAAGCACACTCACACATACTCACACACTACGGGCAATTTGGAAACGGGAATGAGCCTACTCTGCATGTTTTGGGACTGGGGGTGGAGTACCCACATTAATATTATTATTAGAGGAAACACACCAGACACATGGAGAACAAGCACACACAGAACCGAGGTGCGGCCAATAGTTATCGGTCGGTCATTAGCAAATGGGGGAAGGGGTGACTTGGGGGTTAAGGTGTTGGACTACTGATCAGGTGATCCCTAGTTTAATCCCTGGTGCTGACGGGCTGCCACTGTTGGACCCTTGTACAAGGTCCTTCAGCTCAAGTGGTCAGATACAATCATGGTCGAGCTGGCACCGACCCTATAAGTAAATGCCACACAAATGACAGATATATCTCCAAGGTGGGGTGTACCTGTTGCCATGATGACCTGGGTAGCACGTAAACAGACTCTTTAAACTTCTTTCTGACAAACTGTCAGAAGAATTTCTAAGGTACACAGTATTAAAGTTTGGGTCTAAGGAGGCTAAGGGGCGTCAACAATTTGGGCCTATTTTCAAGGGCTTTTTGGGTGCCATCAGCAGGTTGGGAATGGTATCATGGTCTTAATGTTGGCGTCGAGAGTTTGAGTGTGGTCTCAGGCTCTTGCTGGAGGGGTCAGGAGAAATAATTTACATGTTGCGAATATGCAATATGGAACATTTTTTCCTAGCAATGGCAGTAAGAATATGTAACTTTTAATAATTTGAACATCTACACAATCTGAATAAACGCAAAAAAAAAATGTGTCCTTTTGGGGTTGTTGCATCATAGGTCTTGGGATTCTACTCTAAACTGCAGGGCTGTTCCTGGTATCACTGCGTTTGCATGCAATTTCCACGAAGCAGCACTGGCACAGTGTCGGTATGAAAAAGTTAATACTCACATGACAAGAACCACAATGGTGCTCTAGTGCACACACTTTCACACACACGCACACGTGTTTGTAACAATCCTCAGATGGAGGGAGTGCTGCGAGTGCACAGCAGTAGAAAGAGGGCGTCGTGGAAAGCACATAGTTTAGCTCTTATGTAACCTGGACCCCTGGTAGGTAAAGGGCTTCTGGAAAATTCTACATTTTGAGGCAAATTATGGCAAATACGGACCACAATATCCAACTGCGTTCATGCTTCAGGGGTAACCCTGTATCAAAAAGCCTGAGTCGCTAAAAATGTACAGTGCTGATAAATGAACAAAAAAAAAGTTGTAAGGAATTGTGGAATCATTTTAAGATGTATTTGTGTCTAATTACAGTTAAAGCATGTATGCACTTGTTTAACATAGTTTTTTTGTCTAGGTAAGCATATGTGCCTGAGCATGTAAGCGCGTGCGAGTGTGTGTACATGTGCGTGTGTCTGTGTGCACACTCTTGTCGTGCGTTTGTGATCACAGCTCTGCCACATTGCCATGGCGACGGTACCCTGTATGGGTGAAGTGGGATGGCTCAGTGGCTAATCCTCCGCCTCTTCACGCTGCTCTCCTTCACTCTTTTTTTTCTCTTCATCCCCTTTTCTTTCACTTCCTCCACTGCTGCTTGCCATCCCTCCTTCCCGGTCTTCGTCGCCCCTCTCATTAGCTCCTCTCTCTCTCTCTCTCTCTCTCTCTCTTTCTTTCTTTCTGTCTTACTCTCTCAAGGGCTTACTAACAAGAAGGGGGTGAAGATAGAAAAGGACATGAAGACATGCAACACGAATAATGACTAGAGAGATGCGTAGAAAGGACTATATTCGATAGAGGTTGAGAAGGAAGTCTCGAGAGTGAAGCAAAGGTTAAGAAGAGAATTCCGTCTAGCCGTAAGAAGAAAAGAGAAAGGCAGAGATGTTCGAGGAGATGCGCTGTTTATTAAGTCGCACCTTTGGTTTCAAATTGACATAACCTTTACAAGTTCAAGCAGATGAAAGGGAATTTCCACTGTAGTCCTGCTGTGCAGTAAAGTACGGATGAAAAGCAAAGAAAACATGTGGGTGTGTTTGTGAGAGAGAGACAGAAAGAGAGAGAGAGAGACTGCAGGAAACGGAGACAGAGAATGTCTTTATTTTCCCAATGCTGCACAAGAGCCAAGGGTAAATGAGGCTGAGCGAAGTGCTTTTGTACAATGCAGCGAGCAAGAGTGTGTGTCAGAGTGCTCGAAGTGTGTGTGTGTATAAGAGAGAGAGAGAGCACACAGGAGGTGAGATGATCTGATTGTGCAGTCAGTGTGAAACATGTTGCAGGAGACTCTCGCAGACTAAAAGCCTTTCTTTTATTCTTCTTCCTGCTCTCTCTTTCTCCGTCGCTCTTTCTCTCAATCTCTCACTTCTTCTTTTTCCTTCCTCTTTCAGTTCTCCATCATTTTCTCTCAGTCTACAGTGTCTCTTTTTGCTCTCCCGCCTCAGGGAAATGTTTATGCCACTCGAGCTCCCGTCACATTAGCATAAACTCCTCCAAATATGCTTCATCCTTCCACAGTTTCCCTTCTTCTCATCTCTTCTTTCTTCTCTCTCTCTCTCTCTATTTCAGAATGCTGTGGTTTGCTTCTGCATTTTTAATTTTAGGAGCTCACTTGTTTCAGTAATGCTCTATGAGAAACATACTGTGTTAAGGGGGTTCCCCAAGTCACATCTCCTTAAAACTGAGATCCTAATTTCTTAATTTAGGTATATGTGCAAACTTGATAACATCTGCGGGGGAAAACGTGTGAGCTGATTAACCAACAGATCTTTGTTCATTTACATCTATTGTGCTTGTCTTAATAAATAATGAAAATGCAGCTCAGGGTATTTACAGTAAACGTAAGTACTGCACAGAGTCAATGCAACTAGATCACTCAGAGCCCACAAGTTGCTAGTAAAGGTCACTTTGAGAACAATGATCGTGTGCAAACTAATACGACCGAAGGACATATGTATACCATTTAGTAAGTTATAATTATGATAATATTTATTAATATTACCAGTTAACCTTATAATGATCAAGGTTTTTTAATGATCTAGGTAAAAGTGGTCACATATTAAGAATACACTATGTCAGACCTCTTAAACCAACAGCATTTTAAAAGAGTGTGTGAATAGGTTTTGACCGAAACACACACACACTTTTAATTTGAAATGTTTCCAGTCTGGCTCAGCTTCGAATTAGTCATACGCTATACTAAACATGCAACAATGCAAGTTCACTTTCTGTTCCCTATCCCTGAAGTCTTTTAAAATCCAAAAGAAGAAACAAACAACATGCAAAAAAATAAAAACAATTTAAATATTGTGTCCTGTCTTTACTTTGTTCTTACTTTGTAAATCACCTGCAATACTCCAACTATTTGCTAGTAGCTTATCCCCTTGCACACGCAAATTAGCACTCATTATTTAGGATTTTGTAAATCATGACCACAGAATTAAAGGGAAACTTGAACATAAGCTAATTAGACATTAGTAAAATATCTTACTGTACGTACACTTGTACATGATAGCATCACATTATATGAAGGGTATTCAAGTCTTGTACAGAATAACAGAACAGAGTTAGTAAAAACTACCTTCATTTTGCTATATGACTCCCTGCTACACTAATGCATTAATCCCAGAATGTCACTACTTCTTGGATACCACGAAACACTAGCCTCCCAGGAACCCCTTTAATGCCCAAACATGTAGACATCTGCAAGTTAGCAACAAGTACAGTAATGCGTCGAATTTCAAGCATGAAGCCTTCTACTTGCTAAATGTTCATGGGAACGATTACAGTGAAGTCCAAACCACCTCATCCGACATAGTCGTTCACGGCTTACAGCCTCTTTAACACATTTGCACAATTTAAATGTTTGACTGCAGCTAAGATTCTCATCACCACACTGTGCTTGAAGTATTCTGTGAATGTAAATCAGTTTTACGCCTTCATTTACAGTATGAGAACATTCATCAGAAGTCCCAGGTTGCTTTAAAAAACACTGTAAATTAGAAAATGCCTAACACAACTACAGTGATGGTGTTTTTTAACTATGAAGTATGCAAGCTAATCTCCTCAGCTAAGCTCAGTCTAAAAGCGAACGATTTTTGAATTTATCGTTTAAAGTGAGATTAGCTTGCATACTAACTTCCTGTTATAAAAATCATGTTATAAAACTTTTTTTTTTTTAAGTTTTAAGTTGGTTCAGTAATCGCATTTTCAGTCATTGCACTTTTTTATTTCTCAGAATCTTCCAAATACATGATTTTCTGATATTGTCTTCTATTAGCTGGGCTATTGTCACACATTTATAGTGTCAACAGACTAGATCTGTAGTGCAATGCTTTTGTGACATCAATTTGTATTTTATATAATGAGTTCACCTGTCCTTGAAAGGAAGAACTCAATTCGGATAGTAATGAATAAATCATTGACAGTACTGTATTTTAAGAAGGTCTGTGATGTGGCGATGTATGATGAATTTTAATATCATGATATCATGTAATGATATCAACACTACGTTTGATACGAAAGATCAACAAAACAATTCAAAATCATGTTAATAATCAAACAATTATTAAAACACAATAAATGTATAACAGAGAAAAGCACATTTAATATCTATACAGTTGATTTGGAATTGGATAGCACTGGTCTGGATTCCGAAATGGGTTCCAGATCCACTGGAAAAAAACAGATGTTGAAAAGAAATGAATGAATGAATAAATAAATTGCAAATGTCAGTAATAATTATTTATAATTAATGTCAAAGATTAGGATTCGAATATTTGTCACATGTTCCTTACAGCACAGTAAAATGATTTTTCGCATATGCCTTATAAGAAGCTGGAGGTAGAGTGCAGGGTCAGCCTAAATACAGCGCCCCTGAAGCAGATAGGGTTAAGGACCTTACTCAAAGGCTCAACAGTGGCAGCTTAACGGTGCTGAGGGCTTGAACTGGTGACCTTCGGATCAGCAACCCAGTAACCCACAGCTGTAACTGTTTGAGCCACTACTCCCCAAAGCTCAAAAATAAATACTTTCTACAATGCAGAGTTGGGAAGTTACATGTAATAATAATACTAATCACTTACTTACTCGCTCATCGTCTATACCGCTTTATTTACAAGGAGCCTGAAGCCTATCCCGGGAAACTTAGGGCATGAGACAGGGTAATAGCCAGTTAGCCTAATCTGCATGTCTTTGGACTGTGGAAGGAAACCTAAGTACCCGAACGAAACCCACCGAGCACAGGGAGACCATGCAGACTGCATGAGCACAGAGGCGGTAATCGACCCCGGACACTGGAGGACCCAAGGAGACAATGCTAACCACTAAGCCACCATGCCGCCAATAATAATAACAATTATTATTATTATCAAACATTTTTATTGTCAAATATTTTACGCGATATCATGCAACACATGAATGCATCCAGCATAAAAAATTGTGCAATAAAATAATCATAATGACATGCTCTATGTTCCTAAATCACCCTTCCGAAAGTCAAAAAACTGAAAAAAGGGCACATACTCCCAGAGAAACATATTTGACCTTCTGCACACACACCACCTATACTTGCAGCCCCCTTGCTGTGAGCTTCTAAAGAGCTCTTTGTTGAGCTGCAGAGGTTCATTTAGAGGAAATAAGAGCAGGATTGCAAGTCTAAAAGTCTACACGGTGTGGCGAGACCCCGCCACCCTATGCATTCCGATAGTCGTTAGCATCGAAGTGAATGAAGCGTGCAGGGGCAGCTTTAGTCTGGGTGACTTCCTTTTTCTCTTTCCACTCTATCACTTTTGTTGTGTAAGCCTGGGTGTGTGATAGAATGGGAGGGGAAAAAAAAGACAGGTTTGGCGACTAATGGAGTGAATGCAGGCAGGCAGGCGGGCAGGAGTGCAAAAGACACAGCAAGACAATGAGCAGAAAGATGTCAGATGACCACATGCTCCCTCCCTCACTTGTTTGCCGCGGATGCTAACGAGCCACTCAGGCAGTGCGTACTGCTCGTCCAACTCATCGCCTGCCACCAGACACGCACACACACCTTCCTGCCATGAGAACACTCATCTGGATGCAGCATAGGGCACAGGGGGGCACAGGGGGGCACAGGACAGGAAAACAGTGTGTACATCTTTAAAAGCGAAAAAAAAAAGGAGAGAGCCACATCACATGGTTGTTATTCTCTGAAATCTGCTGCTCAGGTCACTTTGACAGCCCTCTCGTTCACCCTCCCTTTCTTTTTCCCTCCCTCGCTCGCTTGCTCGTATACACTCTCTCACCCTACACACACACACACACACACACTCTGTCTTTTACACTCTCTGTCTTACTCTCTCCTCCCACCTGCATTGCTATCAGTGCACTAATAAGCGCCAGAGTACACTTAAGGCAGCAGGATCATTGCAACTCTCTGCTCCTCTCTTTGCCTTTCTTGCTTTCTCTGCTTTCATTCCTTTGTGCTCTTGTTCTTTTTTTAACCTTTCCCTCCCTCCCTCCACGTTACGCTCTCACACACTCTCACACTCTCCCTCACTCCCTGGTGTATATGTGCATGTGTGGACCTTTGGAAAAACAGACGCCCATGTGAGCAGGAGCAGCAGCAGGAGCAGAGCAAAGGAGAAGAAGCAGAAGAGGAGAAGGAGCAAAGCGACTCGTCAGAGCGTTCCACCATCAGCTCGGAGCAGCAGCGTCAGGAACGGGCATGTGAGAAGATGTCCGTGGGCGGCTGCGCGTGTCCGGGTAAGAGCCCCCTCTGCTGTCGCCGTGACTACCACCCGGTTGCCGAGGGAGATAGAGTGTGTTGTCAAGTGCGTCGGTGTGCCGAGAGGACGTGGCCCCAGGGCTTTGTTGCAATGACACAGGAGGCACAAACGTTTGGGGGGGAAAACATGGCTGCCCCCTTGTCGTAGTCTGTGCGTGCATGTGTATGCGAGTGTGTGTGTGTGTATGTGTGAGAGTAAGTGTGTGCTAGAGTTTAGTTTCAGGGCAGAATGAGGAAGAGAGACATCGGAAGAGTTTAGTGGTGTGGGTTTTTTTTTTTCTTCTGTTCCCCCCTTACAGATGGTTTGCATTGGTGACTGTCATAAAAAGCTTGATCATGCCCTGTTGTGGCTCTTGTTGTTGTTGATCATGTCATAGGCTTCACCCTGAACAGGCTGTTGAAATATTTTTAACTAGTCAGTTTTATGTCGGAAACCAGATGTGCAAAAAGTTTGCAGAAGTAAAACTGGTAAGAGGCCAAAGGTCAAGCACTCGCATGCTCCTGTGCCAGTGTACATGCTGCTTGTAAGCATATTTGTTTTTTATTAGAAAAGTATTCCAGGATCAATTTCCATCTAACTCTCTAGGAACCTTTGTAGTTCAACCAGGGGCCATGGAGGCCATTGGTGATCATGGTATTTGACATTTGTGACCTCTAGTCAACATTCACAAACTACAGGCGATTTGGGAACACCCTGCATATTATTGGACCATAGGAGGAAACCGGAGTACCCGGAAGAAACCCACCAAAAAGGGGGAGAACATGCAAAAACTCCATGCAAACAGACCCCCCCCGACCCCCCGCCGAGGTGGGAGTCAAACCCAGACCCTGGAGGTACGATGCCACAGTGTTAACCACTAAGCCACCATGCCGCCCAGGATCAATTCATAGATCTTTATCATTCACGTATGCTCATGTGCTTGTATCCGTCTGTTTGATGCAGGCTGTCAGAGATGGAGTGGCCCAGCCGAGTGTTTTTCTGTGATTAGCCATTTTGAGCTGATTTTTATGCGCCCACACACTGGCATCAGCAGGATTATTATGGGATTTCTGTCTACACACATCAACAAGTGTCTGTGACGGCTGTATTCTACAACACTTCACACTGGTTTTGGGTTTTGGCTTTGCGCTCTGTTACTGAAAGCAATTTCAAACAGCATCTGTAAGACATGTACGATTACCACCGACAAACATGTCAACACTTTTTTTTTTCTTCTCTGGGAGAAGACTTGAAATGAAATTCACTTATAACCCAAGTCGAAGGGCAGATGTTATAATCTGAATGCTTTAAAGACGTGATTTATTCAAAGCTCCAGTTGTTACTAAGCTCCGTGTCAATGAACAGAAGTTACGCTCGGTGTCTTCTTACAAAAGTTGTCAGTCACTGTGTAGTTTCAAACAACGAGCAATCCAGGACTTCTCTTTTCTGAATGTTCCTTCAGGCTTAGCTCTACAGTTGATAAGTTGGTAAGGTGTAACTATACATTCCTCTCTCTGACAAAGGGTCCCCTTTTCTGAACTAGAACTCGATTCTTGCTTCATTTACAAATTAATTTGACTGAGAAACTCATTGAAGTTTTCTTCAAAACATGTTTTGCATAAATGTTTTTGGCTGCCCCGACAACTGCCTTTAGGCCTGTATTCAAAGTGGCTTTTGAGTAAACAACTTTTCTATTCTTTTCTTAGCATGGAGAAATGCATTAAAATTCTTTTCTGGGGTAATTGCACGTATGCTCCAGATGCATTTGATAGCTGAAAACGCTGGTCTTTATACCGCGTCAGTAGTGAACCTGTTTGCGTTCCAGCGCTGGAACTGGCCTGTGCTTGTTTTCTTGTTTGTTTGTGGTTGGCAGATTTGCTATCTCTCCAGCTTGGCACACTGAAGGTATTAACTTCCCCTGATTTAGCCTCAAGCTGCATGGTTTATTTAAATGAAGCGAAATATTGGTTTGTACTTTTGCTACAGATAAGATGTGTTGAGAGATCACTGTTTTTTCTCTCACCATGGGACGAAAGCTCCGACACCATGAACAGACTGGAATAAAACATGCGCGCATAGAGGTGCAGATGGTCTGTAAGTGTAAGGGTAAATCTGGTTGCCTGATAGGGCTCTCTCGATCCATCCCTCTCTTTCGCTTTCCTGCTCAATCGTTCGCTGTCCTTCTGCAGCGTTAATGTAACAGGCTGATATCTTTGCTCTGTTGCTTAGAGTCATCGGCTAGAGTGACAGTCAGCCAAGCGAAGACCCATTAAACACCCCCTGACCTTGTCCTCTTATCCCTTTCTCACGAGAGAGGATGGAAGGAACAGTGAAGACCAGAGGGCAGTGTGAATGAGTGACTTTTTTTTATCAAATGAACCAACCGCTGATTTCGGTATAGAGAAGTGTAGAGCGAGCAAGAAATTGAGACGAATGCTCGGGACTGATATCAGAGTGAGCGGGAGAGCAAACAGTGTCTCGATTACGGCCGCGCTGCCGCACAGACATCTGTTTGATTTCCGTTATTGTAGAGTTCACCCAGGCGATGCCATCTCAGGCACCCAGAGCAACAGGCACTCAAGCACGTCTGTGACATTTGTGCCCTGAAGCAAGCACTGATAACACTTCCTACTCTGTAAGACATCTTTCTGTTATTGCTACAGCGTCAGCTCTTTCTCCCACTGCTGGGATTTCTTCTTTTTCTCCTTTATTCGAACAGACAGCTCAAAAATGATTAAAAATTAATAAATCCCTCATATCCACTCTTTAGTTCTAAGCACAGATTTTTTTTTTCTGTTTTGTTTTATAGCAGTTTCCCAGTAGGTTTACAAGATGGCCTTCTCATCATTTTTTTAGCCCGGTCATAAAGTGGAGCATGGCAGCTTGCTTCTCAAGAGCATCTGTTCACTCTCTCTGTCGCAATATCGTATCAATAAAGTTTTATGAACCATTAAATAAGTTCATATGAATTATTTGTTTAGTGCCTGCATGCGTGGAACCCGATAAGTGTTTGGATCATTCTGAACAAGATGTCTTACTGACTATCATGCAAAAAAGAGCCATAATTTGACTTTTACTCACAATCTGATTGTAAGTGTACATTTTTAAAATCCTAAAATCCTAACAGTTGTATTCATTTCTTTTTAGAAAGGTGAGCGACTCCTAGATTGTTTTCTAGACTTGGTATCGTGCGCTCTATGTGTGTGTAAATGTGTGTACAGGGACTGCGGCTGGTTAATGGCCTGTGGCTGCAGCCCTATTATGGGATCAGTGGTTATAATGGTGCATTTTTTAGTGAGGATCGGTTTCATTGGTCGTGTATTTGGTCTGCGAATGAGCATTGTTCATGGCTTGCGGTTAGAAAGAACAGTTTGTGTTTAGTACAGACTAAAGCGAGAGGGTGAGATCATACTTAGATTGGAGCCTGAGTGAGTTAGTATTGAGCAAGTAGGAGTCAGAGTGAAAGAAGATGATAGAAAGAGAGAGAGAGAGAGTTGGCTAGCTCGGTATAAACTCAGTTTGTTTACATTCCTCTGTGATGCTGAGCAGTGGGATACACCGCCTTCTTGTGTGGTCTGGGTTCGAGGTGCGTGTGTGTTTGGGAGCGCACGTACATGTATGTGCATGTGTGAGTATGTACTGTTCAATGAAATGGCCTACTGTTTGTCTCGACATGTAGATGATTAACATGGTTCTTGCTTAGCCAAAATTCAGGTCCATTTAGAAAGAATTTTTAAGTGTGTGTGTGTGTGTGTGTGTGTGTAATAACCATAAACAAGAATTTCAGAGAAAATGAAAACCTTTTTTTTATGCTGGTTAAATGGAAGACAAAGAAAGTCATTTGGCTAGTCACAGTCAAAGAGCCTTTTATAGAGCGTTTTGGCTCGGTTTTGTAGTATGTTAAGTAAATTTTGTGGTAAAATAAATTTTAAAATTACTTGAGGTTTATTTGGATTACAAATTTTTTGACTCACTTTATTTGGATTAATGGTTAGACTGGGAAAAAAGAGATGGGAAAAAATCATTTCAGTGATGTATTGCTAATTTATGTTTAGCCAAAGTGACTACAAAATCGATTAAGGTGTACCGAGGCATATAAATTTTATCCATTCGTAGGCGAAATTTTGCATTGCGAAACGCATTTTCCCATAGGAAATAATGTAAATGCAGATAATTCGTTCCAACCCAAAGATATTAACAATATTACCCATTACCCATTCAACACTATAATCATATTTGTGTATATGTGAAAAGGCATGTAAATGAAGTAAAATATAAAATAATAGACATTAAACCTCACTTAACCTACATTTATGATTTCTTTTGGCACCGGTTGTTTTAAAAACGAAACTAAAAGTGGCTTCATTTTCTTCTTGCTACCATCCTTGCTAACGTTCTTGGGACCCATGGTGCTATGTCTTTACTAAATCTGGCACAAAATGGCCAAAAAAACACAACAAATATGTAAACAAGTTTTCAACAGAATCACAATACAGATTGAATCGGCATCGAAGTATCGCAATAATATTGTATCGACTGGTCTGTGGTGATTCCCATGCCTAATAAGATCATTTTATTAAGACTTTTTTAGTCCCCTAATAAGCCTACTGATGCAAATATGGTAAAAAAAAAAAAAAAAAAAGGAGCATATATTCAAAAATTTTATGTTAAGCAAAATTTTTTTATATATATTTATAAATCATAGGCAAGATTTTGTCTTGTGACTTTAATCCCTTTAGCATCTCTTCCCGTTTTTGTTAGTTATTTCTCAGTTTGGATCTGCCAGAGACTTTTTCAATCTTATCCCGATTAGTGTTTTTCTATTTACGTGTGTGTCTTTATTTGCTTTTAATATTGCAGAACTTTACCTGGATTTCAGTCTTTTGCTAGTTAATTGTGTGACTTGGGCAAAACTGTTCTCAGAAGAGGAGATAAACTGTTTACTGGTTATGCCTTACAAATGTAGCCTACGTATATAAGATCAGAGTATAAATTGAGATGCATAAGTCTCTCACTGACTGCACATGGATACTGCAAAACCTAGAGGAAAGTATAGCTAGAAGTGCATTTTGCTCTTTTGTTCCATTGTTGGAAAGTTGGATTAAAGTCTACAATACCCGTTTTGGTAAAGGTTTCCCTCTCATGCCTGTCTCATCCATAAAGACTGTTAATTAACAGTAAACAAATTTGATTAAGCACGTTCTCCAATCCTATCTCATATAGGTATTCCTTTAACATATAAACATTTGCAGTACAGTGCTGTCACCTTCAGCATTTACAGGTCACAAGCACCTCCCTACCTGTCCTCTCCTTCCTTTCCCTTCTTCTGTTTGCCCCCTTTCTTTTTCTATTTCTTTCTCCCGGTTCCCCTTACACCACCTCCCCACCCCAACCATGTCTGTGGCAACAAGGAGAAAGAGAGATTGGTGCTCTCTCATGCGGAGAGTCACATGGTGTACTTGATTAGAGGAAAATCACTTAAATCGCAGCAGAGCTAAAATGGCAACCACACGCATGGCGCTTGCAGTTACACAAGAGCAGACTGGAGAGGAGGACATGTCTCTGAGATGGAGGGAGTAGAGAAAAAAAAAAAACAAGGAGCACAGTATGAGAGTGTTTGTGTCAGAGAAAGAGAGAGCAAGACTGTTGTTAAAAAAGGAGGGAGAGTGAGCCAGAGACGGAGAGGGAGGCCGAGGGAGCATTAAGAGCTAGAAAGGGAGGGTGAGAGAAAAAGAGAGAGAGAGAGAGAGAGAAAGAGAGAGAGCTCACTTAGCTGGTGTGTGACTGTGCGTTTGGCTGGCACACTGATCTGTCATTGGCCAGGCTGTCTCCAACACATCAGACCTGTCTCCCAGCAGCCACAGATCTGGAACAAAATGGCTTCCTGCACCGAGAACGCAGCAACATCAGGGCAATGTCACTTACCCATCAGCCCCCAGGCAGCACGAGTGCAAAGAGAGAGAGAGAGAAAGTGGGAGCATAGAGAGAAATGTATGAACACATTAAAGATTGCAGAGCTCTGTTAATGAATAACATGAGGTTATGAAAGTATTTTCACATCGTTTTACATCAGAGGATTTAGGCCCTATTACAGGTTTTCTCTTGTACTTCCTTAAGATAAAACTGAATGCAAAAGTTTGCATACCCTCGATTCATGGGATTACAAGCAACAAGACTTAAATGTAATTAGGATTCGTGAATGAGGTACAAACACAGACTTATATTCCACTACATCTGCATTTACTTTTTGTATTTCTTCTTTTTCCTGGTTTTCACAGTTGCTAGGCTGTGAAATGTATTATTTTTATGTTCTTACAAAATCTTATAAAAGATGTCGCCCGGATTCCCTGATTCGAGGCAAACTGTTCGGCGTTGCCTGCCTGAGCTCTTGAAATCGACTTTTAACAAAGTAAAACATGTCATTAAAGCTATTCGAACTAATAAAGTAAAGCAGGTCATTGGTGGCGATTTAGACTTAATTACTGCAACCTTTAGTCTATGCTGTACCTAATTTCCTTAGAAAGGCGACAAAAAAATTTCAAAAGAACTTAAAGAAAAACATTTTTTAATTGTCACTTATACTTCAGAGGAATACAAATATTTTCACTTAACTAAAATCAACTTTACTGTAGTTATGTATTTACAAATGACCTGTCGTAGGTGTTCCCATTCCTGGCGCTGAAGTACCGCTTTCCTGCACATAGTAGTGTTTTTTTCTGGATTAGTTATCACAATCTGGCATCTCACTGTATCCCATCAGCCTTTGTGTTCTTCTAACTCTTTTCGCCTCACATGGATGCTCAACACTTTATCTACAGCCCTGGAGTGAATTACACTTTAAGTGGTGCATTATCCAGCTATTGATCATTTCTGACCACAAGAGGGCGCATGGTTGACAAAGTCTTTTAAGCGTCTGCTCCAATCTCCTATCACAGCTCATGTGATCATTGAGGGTGAAATCTGAGCATCTCTGCTTTTCTGTATCCTTCCTAGCTCGGAGGATCCCAATCCCAGCTCCATGATCAAAACATTATTGATCTTAGGCTTAGCATTACAGAAACCCACCGGTCCCAGAGGAGACCTGTCAATCACTCACATAACTCTCATGCTCTTTGTGTCAGTCAGAGGATTAATGTAACATGACTGGCTTGTTCCTTAAGAGTGCTTTTTGTCTGCTTCTTGTTGTTGTTGTTTTTCTCTCGCTTTATCTCTTTAGTTCTTTGTATGATCTTGCAGTATTCAATCAATCAAGACATACTGTATATGTGGTGTCGTTACTTTTGCACTCGAGCTACAGTAGAATGCAAATGTGGCTTAGAAGTAAGAGAGGTGTTTTCCACTGTGTTCTGCAATCTTAGGGTATTAAAAGCAGCTTCAAAGTTCAGGGTCAAGGGAGGAAGCTAGAAGAAGAGGGGAAGGAAGAGAATAGAGAAGAACAGAAATAAAAACAGAAAGAGGAAGAAGAACACGAATGTGAGAGAACTGATCAATTATTTTAACCTTGATGAATGTTTCATATTAACTAGACGAAAGGTTTTTTTTTTTCATCTAATGATAGATCGTATACCACACCGTTCTCCAAGCTCTTCCCCTGGGTTCACTCCAGAGTTACGGGAAACTCTAGACTTTAATCCTTTACCTTAAACAACATCCAGTGCTTCAATAATGTCACAGAGACTTAATAATGTATTGATGTGGACAGTGTGACTTACTTTACATAACCTTACCGTGTAGATAAACGTTGTATCAGGTAACTAAACTGGACAATCGTAATTACATTTATTTCTAAATGTAATGTTGTGTCATTCAGCATAAATAACAGAAGATTCATGGTGGAATTTTCCTAAAAGGTTGCAAGGTTTACAAAAGGATTACATAGAGCCTGACTTACAAATGTGCGAATAGCATCATTTATAAATATAGACTCATCTTGTTATTGAACAAAATGATTTATGTAATATAGAAATCACAGGAATTAGCTTAACAATGAAGATTTGGGCACATGCTGATGGCTCAGATAGACTTCTATTAGTATTTCTATATTCTATAGCTACATTCTCATTGTACTTCAAGTGCAAAAAAAGAAAGAAAGAAAAGGACAAGCAGCAGACACTGACCAGATCTTATTTTAATGGGTACAATTTAGGGATTTCTTTTAAAATTATTATTAAAAAAGCCTAATTGTCATTATAGGGATTTTACGACTGCAAATCATGGAGTTAAACTATATATATATATATATATATATATATATATATATATATATATAATTATTATTATTTTTTTTTTAATACGCTACCAGTATGACAGTTTAACATATCTCGGAACGGGCACTAAGGAAATGATGGACAGCTAGAAGAGCAGTATGGCACTATTGGTGGAGCAGGGGCAGTTCGGAGTGTTATCAGGCGTGTGGCAGATGTGTGCCTCAGGACTTCCTGTTGACTAGTGAACAGAAGGTGGGTAAGAGAGTCCTCAGCCCCCTCCATCACTTAATGACACCCCTTCACCCTGCAGCCTGGGCACCAGAGATATCCAGCAGAGAGAGAGAGAGAGAGAGAGAGGGAGTGAGAAATAGATTAAGAAAAAAAGTACGAGCACACTTGTAGCGTAGGGAGCTTAAATCTTCACTAGAGACAGTGCGACTTTTCATCATGACTGACCAAATGGAAACACCTGGTAAGAAAGAACTGTTCTACACGCTCGTCTTTTCTGCTCCTATTGACCTTGGATTCTGTCTTAAAGTGGTTGTGCTAAATGTTTATTTATTCTCTTGGCAGAAGCTTTAAGTGACTCACAAATGTTGACGGTTTGCTCTGCAGTTATCTGAGATTCGATCTCACAGCCTTCTGGTTACTGACACCATTGAGTATAGCTTTTTGAATAGGGTTACTCTAGCAATTTTCAACTTAATCTTCATTTATCATAACATCAGCGTATGTGTGACTACCCTGACCAACAATTTCAACTAAAAATCTGTTGAAATGAAGATTTTTATTATGATACAGACATGAGTAAAGCTTATGTTTTTATGAAGTCTTATCAAACTGTTGGAAAGTAATAAAATACGTCTGACTTTGTGTAGTCAAGCATGAGTTGACCAAAACCACGGCACTTCCATGTTTGCTTTCAGCAACGCTCACTGACATATAATTTTGAGGAATTCCTGAAAAGTTGTATAAATGCACATTACACATGAACGTTAATTGTTTAAAGACAACGGGTTTACAGTGCATTTCTATCTAAGGGTTAACACTTCTTCTTGCCTGTGGTAATTACACATACACTTACATTTTTTACGCCAAAAAATGACAACACTGGTGTCCCTTAAACAACATTTGGACGTGGCTTGATATGATTTCTTTGACTGTTATTCTGTCCTCTAAAGCTTGTACTGTACATTGGCTCAATGTACTTTGGATCAGAAGCCCCTCTGTGACTCTCAAGACTTCCACACACTACTGAGTGTACTCCTACAGTGTAGCATATTGGTAAAGGCTTTAGGGATGCCACACAGTCTAAGAGTATACCCTGCGTGAAGGCAAACACTTGGGCATATGCTGTGTGAACACATCCTGTTCTGTAGTGAGACTGTCAGGTCATGCTTACATTAGTGAAGGTAATGAGAAACAACCAAATAAATTAGGAGGAAAATGCCAACACATGCATTTTTCCTAAAGAGATTACCATTAAAAAAAGGCATGTATTTGCTCATACTTAAATCATCTAACTGCTGGACCCAAGAAATAAGATTGCCTGTTATTCTAATTGATATTTCTTCCTTATTCCAACAATTTATTTATAGCATAGTTCACCTTATAGTCCTTAAAATGCTTTTCTAAACTAACAGTTAATAAAACGAAACGGAGTAAAACATTAATGCGTGTTTTGTTATATGAAATAATCAATGATGCAGTAGTGTGAAAAGAAGTTGTTTTATTAGTTTTTCTATAACAGCATGTCCTGAGGTGTGACTTTATTCCTTTCGTGTTACAATAATTTGCTAACAGTTTGTTTTATTAGACTCATTAACACACACTTTTATATACGTATAGTTACTTTAATATTACAACATGCTGACATTCAGGACTTCTTACAAATATACTAAATAAATGGTCCTTAACAGATCAACAATTATACGTTTTTAAAAATGTGTTCATGCAAGGTTCAGCATGTAAGACCCAGTGTACGTTATTAATATAAAAATGATAGTACTTCCATAGTTTGCTGCTGTCATTGAATATCCTGTAACAAATGAGACTAGAGAATCCAACAGTACTGTGATATAATTAATTATAATTGCATTAACAATCAGTGTATGAAAAATGTACATAGAGGCTTAAATTGTATAAACTGGAAAGTTCTCGGTTGTGGAGATAACTGTCGCCCTGTCAGTTGTTCACTGTTGACTTGTAAGCCAGTTGCAAATATAGATATGTTTAAAGAAGTAATAAACAGGCTGCAAATTTCCACCAATTAAACAGAAACAAGCGCAAGATAGCTGCTATACAAACAAAGACAGTCTCGGTAAATCATGAGGCTTAGAGTAAAGGCTATAAATACTAATCACGTGCAGGCAGGCGGATTTCAAATTATACAACCGTAAGGAGTCAAAGCCTGATTAAACAACAGTAATACACTGTAATAATAAAGTACTACATAACATTGGCTGATCATAAAGATGTACATAGATAAATAGAAAGATGGATGGATGGATGGATAGATGGATGGAGAAAAGCAAGTGTGTATGCATTTTGGTGTGTATGCAATTTGATAGGAAGGAAGTGATCTGGTGGAAATAAGTCAGTGATTGACATATTGAAATGCTTTTATGTTATGCAAGGCTCTTATTGATGGAGATATCTGCAGCACCACACAGAATGTCCTCACACCACATTTATTGATTTTGTGCCATGACATGAAGTGGCCGGCTATCGACCTCAGTGGGAACTGATCATTTTAAATCCCCAGAGCTGCATTGTCTTTTATTGGTCACCTGGCAGTCAAAAGGATCTCGGCTATGAAGTGGCTTAATGCAGCTGAAATGTTTGTATGCGTAAATGTAGCACTGATTTGATTAGACAAATTGATAATATGCTGTAATGGGGTTACATCAAGCCCTTGCTAGCAAACGGATCGACTTTTAGATTATTAATTAGATTAATTGGGGTTCTTTTTAAAGATTTTGGATTTATATTGGATTTTATGCAAGATCTGCATTTTTTTTAATCCTCTGTTGTTAACTGTTATAGTTGTTATAACCCTAATTGACTGGTCAGCTGAATTTAATGGACATAATAACTTTTTAAAAAGATGTAAATATCATTGACATGAATTTAAAAGAGATAAGATAAAGTGTCAGTTAAAGTTCCAAATTGCACTTTATAGCTCCAGGGTCCTTGGTTCGTGTTGCTTTTTTTGTAGTTTGTGTGGCATTCCGCATGTTTTTCAATTGTCTGTGGGTTTCCTAAAGTTTCTCCAATTTCCTGCCAGCTCTCAAAAACATGCTGGTCGGAAGATTGGTGGTTTAAACATGTCCTTGTTTGAACTAGTGTCTGAATATGTGGCTACATAATGCCTTGTGATAAAGATCAGTCCAGGCTGTATTAAATCTTCATACCCAGTGATGAATTAATGAACAAAAATAAATAAAGTGTAAAGATCTGAAGGGTCAGAAAGGTCATGACAAAGGTGTGTGTGTGTGTGTGTGTGTGTGTGTGTGTCTGTGTGTGTGTGTGTGTGTATGCGCCTGTGCTCGTGATGGGCTGGCACCCCACCCTGGATGGGGCTGGCACCCCATCCAGGGTGTCCCCTGCCTGGATCCCCATCCTTCATGGGATAGGCTCCATTTGAAAATGAACGAATGAAAAAATCATGATCACATGATTCTGTTTAAAAGACTAACAGCCATAGTTTGAACTGCAGTGAAGAAAATGAGTAGAAACATGACATAAAAATCTAGTTTATAAGCAGTTAATTAGGTGCTTATTTAAGGGTGAGCGATATGACAATGATATTATAGAGTACATATAGCACAGAAAAAGGGAGAAAATGTTAAATGAAAACCATTTTTAAAGGATCTGGAAAATTTTTTAAACTTTACCTCAGCAGCTTTAAATCTGTTTGTAGTAAAATTATATATTAAAAAGAACAATATTACGCTGTTCAAAATATCTTTGTATCTTAGTTGTGAAGTGATATGATTAGCTTCAGCTTGATGTGATGAGACTTTGCTTGGGCTGTCAGGTCATGCCAAACTGTTTATTGGTTTACAAATGTATTTTTAGATTGTTCAAAAACAAACACCTTTTTATTTCAGTTTATTTAGTTGTATAAGTAATGTCACAGTTAAATATTTGCCTGATACAATATATATAGCTTTACAGTTTCTCTTTGGGATTAATCCTTTAGGGATCTCTCTCTCTCTCTCTCTCTCTCTCTCTATATATATATATATATATATATATATATATATATATATATATATAATATTATTATTAATGATTAATAATACAGTGTATTATTATTTATAATCTCTGAAAGAGCCTCACACTTCAAAAATATCTAGCATCCTAATATATTTAATACAATTGATCATTATAAGGCAATAAACTCTTAATGTAAACATGTCTAACTGTGGCATTACATGTGCTGAAACAGTCTTCCACTGAAAAGGAAGAGGAAGAGGAGGAGGGTGAGGAAGGGCGGAGGACTGTGTTTCTCTCCCGGCTTTGATAGTGGGAGAAAGAGAGGAGATGATAAGGAGAAGCCAGTGGGGGAGAGACAGAGAGGAGAAAGAGGTGAAAGGAGAGAGAGGAGGGCCTACAGCTTTATTGTTCATGCCTGCCCTGGAACAAAGGGCTTATAACGGGCTCCGTCCGCAGCACCACAGCTAGCAGGCTTACGGAAATGGCAGACGGCATCGCCTCCAGATCAGTCTAGCGCCGTGTTTTTGTCCTCGCTCGTATTTTCGATGATTTCCCCCGGGTTGGTGTTAGTGTTGTAGAGTTTATGTGTCGGGGGGACGATTAGTTTTGCTCCACAGTAGCCACCGTACTCAGCTCGAGCTCCGGAACTGAGCTACACTGGAGCTTGTAAACATTAATCCTTCGAAAACCATTTCTTCCAGGTAAAAAATATATATATGTTTACACTTTATCCTGCACATATATAATGCATTACATTACTTTATTATTTTTAAAATATGCATAATTAATGCTTTGTTTTATACAGTTCTTTAATATTTTTTTAATGTATGGTAGCCGTTTACGTTAGCCTTCAAAGCTAGCTGGGAAGTTAGCTTTCTTGCTAATTCAGCTCGGATAGAAAGAAAGCCAGAAAGCCTCCGAAATATGTTTTAGTTTAAGTAAACATTTAAAATCGAGCAAAACGAGTAACAATAAAAAGTTAGTTTTTATGTTTATATTAAGCGCTGTTTTTAAAAATGTTTTAGCTTGTTGAATCTATCATGCTAGGCTAACAAAATCCAGCTAGCTAACTAGCACTGGGGAGACTTGTGTTCTAAACGGTTACTTTCTCGCTAGGCGAGTTCACTTCACAGCAAGGGGACATAATGGAATCTGCGCGCTATGTAGTGCACATCATGTGTAATCGGGAGCTGTTTGGGATACAGCCTGTGTAGCCTGCTTTCTTGACTTGTCTTGTGACCAGGAAAAAAAATTACACCTTTATAATCTTTGTTTATTGTGAAATCGAAAACGATTATCTGTATGTTTCCAAATGTTATTGGTTATATAACATTAACAGAAGCACATAGTTGATATTTTATGTAGTATCCATTTTTTGTTTCATTTCTAACTGTTTGTAAAATAGTGGCATTAATTTTAAAGTGTCTAAATCTTATAATCACATTGCAAGATATTTATCCAGAGTTGGATGAACACCACCAATTTAAAGTTTACTAATTTTTAACATTATAAACCTAGTTTAGTTTTAAACTTAATGTTGTTATGATGCATTTCAGCTTGTTTTTTCCACTTCTGCGAGCTCTAGCTCATAAACATGACCTTTTATTAAGTATTAAGAGTATTATTCCCAAAATGAGAGACGCCAAGTTGTTTCCTTCTTGCTCGTAATGAATCATGTTTGGCAAGATGGATGTCCTGTGCTTAGGCTGCTGCAATTTGCAGGTCCCTCAGTGCATTTTTGCTTCCTCTCTGTCTTGTCAGCACCACTCATAATGTGGCACATTTTGAGATGAATTAGATTATCAGCACATTTTAGCCTTTAGTGTGATGTGTTTTGCTTCTCCGTGTGCAGGAAAGAGGCCCTGTGTGCGATCAGAGCGAGGGGGAGGTGATGTTTTGAAGAAAGCAATTTACAGCGCAGGAAGTTAGTGTTTGTTGCTTGATTTGATTTAGACAGACAGTCATTAACCACCAGCTGAGTGATCTCTGTTAATGGTATGCTCTTAAGATCTAATGGACTGTTGCTTATTTATTTATTTACTTATTTATCGCTCTTAATGGCAATGCGGTAGTCATTTCTGCCTCTTCTGGGCGGGAAAAAACACGTCTTAATTAGCTGCTGTGATTCAGAGGAAATTCTTGTTTGGAGCGTAGACTTCCTTCTTTGCTAATAGAAGAGTGTACACACTCGTGTCTGTCCACAGAGTCAGGTTTGGTAGTATTAAGAGAATACTACAGCATACAATTGGTGATTTTGGAGAATTAAAGATGTACACTGACTACACACCTTAATTTGAATACTTGATCATACATTGTTACAAAATCCTGTTTTGGGTGACACAACTACTGGGTCTGTTTTCAGTCAGGAGGAGCGAGCACTTTGGGCAGAGTTTGTGCTTCTGGTAAAGACACAAACACTGGCACCTTGCAGGTTTTTTGTTTTAATGCAATCCTCTAAAACCACATTTATGTTATAGCAAAATGAAATTAGCAATTTTAGCATTAACATTTTTTTAGGAGAAGGTAAATAAACTGGTGTAATAGATGTAGCAATTACTTTACTTTTAAATATTAGCTAGTATGAACTCTGTGTGTGTTTGAGTGTGCCCTGTGATGGCCTGGCCCCCTGTCCAGGGTGTTGCCCTCCTCGTGCCCGAAGTCTTCTGGAATTGGCTCCAGGCTTCTTGCGACCCTGTAGAAAGGATAAGTGGTATAGAAGATGAATAAATAAATGAACTGAGTGTTGAAAATTCTGTGTAAAAATATTGCTGTCTTCATAAAGATGCCGTATGTCCGCATGGAAAGAGACACAGCTTTGTGTCCACTGTACGAAGGTGCTGCTGCTGCACAGGACAGCTGTGTGACAAGTGTGGCCCACCCTTAATTTTTAATGCTTTAAAGTCGCAAATGAATGTTTCATGAAGGCAGTAAAACGATGCAGGAAGAGTGTTTCTGTACGTGTGAGATGAAGCGATATTTCTAAAGACTCCCATTTATTACTTTTATGATGTTACCTTAATTTAATATGGCTCTCTCTTTGGCTTTTTCACACTTTGAACACCTAACCATAGGTTTTATTAGTTGCACATGCATTTGAGTAGCAGGTGTGTATGAGAATAAGAAATTGTCACAAGAAGTGGGTGTGATGGTGTAAGGAGGTGGAGAACATGGACAGAGATGAAAGCCAGGGGGTGGACAAGGCTCTGATGGAGCACCCTGAAATGATCAAGTCTTGATTTATGTCCTGGAGACCGAATGAACCCCAGTGTCTTCCCTGCTGTAGTACACAGAGGCCCTTTAAGAGCATTTGCGAAATGGAAATAAACAGCTAGATGTCCATTTATCATAGCCTTAGCCATGGTGGAATGTCAGCCAGTTCGATTCGGATAAATGCACAGGCGTTGGCTGGTCGGTTGCTTTATTGACAGGGCTATTATTGACAGTTAACAATGAAGGAAGAAATCTGCCCACAGTGCTAATGTGCTGCGATCAAAATAGAAACGCATGTATGTGTTCATGCAATTAATTCACTGTATATCAGTCTGAATTAAGTTGTTTTATACAGTGACATGTAAATGAGAGACTTTTTATAGTGAGGCAGATTTTTAAGCCAACACTACATTTATATATTTACATTTTTTTTATCTCTTACTTGTTTACAAGAACAAGCCTTTATTGTCATTATATGGGGTACAACGAAATTAGGACAATTTAGAATTAAGAGTGGACACTTACTTTAAAAAAAGATTTGAGGAATATTGCATGTAAGCCCACAAATTAGCTGAAACTTGGTGTAAGTGATTTATTGAAAACTTGCTGCCATAGTTTTGTGAATGAGCTCACTGGCAGTTAACTAGGAAGCTATTTAGTAAGGTTTGACAATATGATAATGTTATGGAGTACAGAAAATGCAAAACGTATTTTAAAAGGTTTGGTAAAAAATTTAAACATCGCTTCAGCAATTTCAAATCAGTTTGTAGTAAAATTATATATTAAGAATATCCCGCTGTTCACAATACCCTGGTATCTTGGTTATAAATTTGTGATGTATTATTCAATTTGTTGATGAAGTTTCCAATTTTCATTTATATTCCTCAGTTTTAACGTTTAGTATTGCAATTAGTTTGTTTAACAACTTTTGGATTTTACTTGGGCTGTGATGTCATCTCAAACTGTTTATTATTCAACACATTGTCTGTATTCCTCCTTTCACATTTTAGCAATTTATTGTATTTAGTTGTATGAATGACATCACAGTCGAATATTTAATGTCTAGTTAGTGCTGTGAAAAGCTGCTTAGGTTGTGTGTAGACATCCCAAGAATCAGTGCAAGAGCATTTCTTTCAGTGTCTAATACGGATTTTAACCCCCTCTGGAAAAAAAGCAGACCTCGTATGCTTTAGTCAGACATGTGTGTTATCATGTGGGTTGACAAAAGGCAAACTCGTAAAAACCCAGCGTGTTGCTTTATGACAGGCGAGAATCATTGACATTTCACAGATTTATTTGTGAGACGAGACAGCCAGTCATTATTAGGCGGAGTCGTTCCCGTGACAGTGGGGGTCATGACCTCGTCAAGCCTGAATGCGGCGCGCAGTAGATCCTTTTAATAGGCGGGATGGATAGGGTGAGGGGTGTGTCTGCGCTACACAACCCCCTTCTGCCCTCTGTTTATAGCTCTGTGTGTGTGTGTGTGTGTGTGTGTGTGTGTGTGTGCGCGCCCACGTGTGTGTATGTGTGTGAGAGAGAGACAGATAGATCGAGGGAGAGAGCAAACAAGCCCCCCCACACCTGAGGAGGTCCTGACCTGTGTACTGGATTAAAATGAGGGTGGGCTGTAATACTCTGGATAGCATTCACATGCTTAAGCCCCAGATGATATCAAGGCGACCACTGTTTATGCACACAGAAGGGTTTCTGATATTGCAATGTAAATCAAGTTCAAATCATCAAATTAGCGATAACCCGACCTCTGAAGTTAAAGGTTAGAGAAAGCAAAGAGTTTTGTTTAGAGCTGAACAATTAATCGTGTAAAGATTTTGTTCACGATATGGGCCTGTGCCTGAAGGCTGCAATTTATTACAGGTTAACTACACTTTGCTGTGAATTTATAACTATAGAGTTTGTCAATAAGTTTTTGCTTTAAAAAAAAAAAAAAAAAGTCCTAAATAAACTTATTAACCAATATCCTCTTACCGCTATCTTTTGTCCAATTCTTTGCCGTTAAAAAAATACGCTTAACTGTTAAATATACCATTTCATTTTCACAGTTTAATTTTTGTATAAAAATCGCAATATCTGTCAAAAATAATAGCAATGTGATTTTATTTTTTTATTTAAAAAATAACTATTAAACGCTGCCATAGTTTTTATTTTTAGTATTTTGTCGCTTGTTTGGCTTTTGTGTCTTGCAACAGACACTGTGACATAGCTGCTTTACAGGAACCTGGATATAGATTTAGATCCATAATGAACAAGCCAGAGGAGGTTAAGGCAAGGGAAACCCCCTGAGAGGACATGAAGAAGGGACTCAAAGGAAACCCGTCGTCTTCTCTGTGAAAGCGGTTAATGAGATTAGACTGTCGAAGAGGAAAGACAAACTGTACTGCTAAAAGTCTGCTGAAAGAATGTTCAGATTAAGTGCATTGGGTGTATCTGAGATGATCCATCTCATCAGAAATTAGGGCTTAACTCCCATCAGAAGTTAGGGTAAACCCCGTACCCCACCCCAAAACCCTCTTTCTGTTTGACTGATGGTACTTTTAATTCGTAATCTAGTGAACCAGCATGAGAATCTTTTTAATGATTGAAACTTTAAAGCATTTAAGTAAATCGCTAAATCTGGATAAGAGCGTCTGCCAAATCCTTAAATGTAACATGTATCTAAGTGACAGCACTGTTAGAATATACATCACTTATTAAATACTATTTTCACTAAAATAATTTTTATGTATTCATCAAAAGAAAGAAAATTTTAATTGAAGTGTTTGGGATCTTGCGTTCTGATGTGTTAAAACATGTTTCATGAACATTTTTCATGAACAGACTCTCGTTGTTTTAGGTACAGTAGGTGTTCTGTCTAAAGCAAGTGTTGTCATGTGTAAAATAGTTCATGTATGTAAATGTAATATTAAACGAGACATAAGGAGTGAACCATTTTCAGTAGACAAATTTTTATCCGGATCCATCTTTTCAGTAATCTTTTTTTTTTTTATTCCATATTTTAATGTCTGGAAAGATAATGCTGATGTTTATCTTCTTTAAAGTGTCAAGTGGATAATGTCTGTTTTGGTATTGCTTCAAAATGATAATTTCTTGGTACGCTTATTCCAAGCTTAAATACTTTATTATGGAGTAACTACATAAACAACTTTCCTAATGTTAGTATTGTGTTATAAAAGTGGAAGTGTAGAACCACCCGCTACTAATGAAAAGGGCATTACGCAAATGCATTCGGATGCTTTCACAGTTAACCGTAATTACATTTTTCATGCAATTTTTAAAATAATTCGAGAGTACATGAATTGGTTCATGATATTTTACATATCCCACATTGTAAATCAAGAGCCAATTTCTGTGGACGTCTAATTACTTTTATTTACACTCAGTAATAAATACATTAGACTCAGATCTTGTAGATTATAAAGATACTAGACCAAGCTCTTAGAGATTATAGCTTCCTAATGTTTTTTTTCAACCCGTTTCATCTCTTTTAGGCTGTTCCTCCAAATCATTCAAGCTGTACTCCCCGAAGGAGCCCCCCAACGGCAGTGCTTTCCCCCCCTTCCATCCCGGCAGCATGCTGGACAGAGACGTGGGGTGAGTCCTCCTTCTCCTCCTCTCCCTGCTCCTGTTAGAACAGCATGGGGATCAAAATAGTCAGTTTGGGCATTTGTTTTTGTCACTCTCAGGGACTGTGTGTGTTGCTGTTGGATTTCAGATAGTAATTTAGAATCGCTATGTGTGCTCATCTTATGTTTAGGTTCCAGTAATACAACTTAATCGTTTATAAAGGGCAGGCAACCATGATTGTCAGTTTTGTGGCATGGGTTTTGCCGAGTCAGCCGACACCAGTTTGGCCATGGTGAGATAGTGGGTTAAAAAAAAAAAAACAGGGGCTAATACCCCTGGTGTCTGTGGTTAAAAATGAGCTGTCACTCAAGAGCCTCTCCTCTGATTGGATAGTAAAAGGGTGGGGTGCTAACAGTGCAGGGGACTGACTGTGGCTGCCTTCACTGCACCGTAGAGATAAGAGGGAAAAAAATGTCTGGGGAGGAAACGATCGGCTTCCTGTCTGAAACTGCACCCACAGGGCGATCACGCTTAATCCTGACTCATCAGCTTCTAATATGCATTGCTAAATTTTAACATTTCAGTGTTGGTGGTGGGAAAAAAAGATATCAAATTATTTCTATAATATACAGTATATAATTTAGTCTTTGATTGTTGATCATTAAAAACATGTCTGCTGTGAAGGCTCGGTGTAGTCATGAATATTGTCTTGTTTCCTTGTTTTGCTCTGCAGCCCAACGCCCATGTACCCCCCCACATATCTAGAGCCTGGAATAGGGTATGTATTAGCCTTAACTTTTTTTTCTCTCTTTATTTTATTTTTTGTAGAATTGATCCTTTACAGGATTTCACAGGTGTTGTATAGCAAATCTTACAATCAGTGCATGGTTTAGTTTGTCTCTTTATCTGTGTATGTGTGGTTTAAACTATCTACACCTTTTTTTTTTTTGCTTTATCAGGAGGCACACGCCATATGGGAACCAGACAGACTACAGGATATTTGAGCTTAACAAACGGCTACAAAACTGGACAGAGGTAAGTCAGGCACAGACATAAACAAGATGCTACTTCACCTAAGGAATAGTGGTTGATTTTAGTTTTAAGACTCAAGTTCTTAGAAACTTTTAGTTCCTGCTCGCCAATAGGTAGTTTTCTGCAGACTAGGAATATTATTATTAGTAATAGTAGTAGTAGTTTGCAATATTAAACAACACCGTTTAAACGTGACTTTTTGAGAGTAGTCCTCTTAATCACTAAACACTTTGATAAGTTCACTAGTGATTGCTTAAGAAGAGCGCAGTACAGTCTGGCCAAAACATATTAGGAGTTTTGGAATTGTATTAGGAAACCTCCAACACAATATTAAAAACCTGGGAGGATAGTGTTTAACTGTCAACTTTATGGAAAAAACGTTGTCATAAAACATTTATGAATGGTTGGACAGCATTTACATGATTTGTGAAGTTGCATCATTAAAAAAAAAGTTCCTATGTTAAATAATTAAAGTAACGGCATGATGTGATGAGAATTCACAGGAATAGAAGTAAGATTAGATAAGAAATCCACTTGTTAGTGAGGCTAATCAGAATAAAAAAAAAAAGGTTTTGGTTGGCTAGGGAGCGTAAAGGTTGGACTTTGGAACAATAGAAAATAGTCATGTGATCTTCCTGAGTAATAGGTGCGCCCGGGTAAGAAGGGATGCGCGTAAAGCAAAGCACACATTCTGCATCATACCCACTGTACAAGCCCCTCGAGGCAGTGTTATGATCCATGGTTGCATCAGGTGGGTAAGTCTAGGCTCAGCAACATTGTGTGGCAATAAAATGTACAGAATGACCAGGTTATCACATTCAAAGTTTTTCTTCTCTGATGGCACAGGATGGCACTTCTAGGCAGCCTAAAGAAATATTAGAGAGTGTAATTTTTGTTTGTTTGTTTGTTTGTTTATGGTCAGGCAGTATGTTTTCACAGCAAAAAAAAACAATTTCTGGTTCCACATGGTTACCGGGTTTTACTGCATGGTAACATAACGTAAATGTTGAGCAGTCTGCTTGTCAAACAATTAATATTTGCCAGTTGTTTCTATTTTTACTAATTTGGGCTTTTTTTAATGTGTGTCTTTGTGCGAATGAGGTAAATTTGCAAATGGTCTGAACTCTACTCTTTGGATGATGTTAGAGTTATGTAAAATGCTTATTTCAATGTTGAGACAAAAAGGGATTTTACAGAACACTGTAATGTTACTTTGTATTATTTAGTCAAGATAATTTAATTTGTTGTGAAAATGAAAAAAAAATGACGTGTAATTGTTAACAAAATTTTGTGAGTGACTGAATAAAATTTGCTGAATATTTATTTTTTAATATAGAAAAACTATATCTACATGTATAAAATTTTAATCATTTACCAAGGATGCCAATAATGCAGTAGCACTTGTTCTCTCTCTCTCCCGCTTTCTGTCTCTCTAGGAGTGTGATAATCTGTGGTGGGATGCCTTCACCACAGAGTTTTTCGAGGATGACGCCATGCTGACAATCACCTTCTGTCTAGAGGACGGCCCTAAGAGATACAGTAAGGCTCAAATAATGTTTAAAATTAATAGTCTGCAAATTAAAATTTTCTTTTTTAATATTTGCACATTTTCTAGCCCTTCGAATTATAAAAATGCTACAAGAGTGTGCATATTGCTTGATAACCGAAATTGCTCTCCCACTACAGCGATTGGCCGGACGCTGATCCCACGCTACTTCCGCAGTATATTCGAAGGAGGTGCGACTGAGCTCTACTATGTTCTAAAGCACCCTAAGGAGTCCTTTCACAATAACTTTGTGTCTCTGGACTGTGATCAGTGTACAATGGTCACTCAGAACGGCAAGCCTATGTTTACACAGGTAGGTAAAGCGCCATAGTGTGTGAGCATTTTGTGGTATTGTAGTATACCAGTTAATCATTGGCCAACAGCAGCTTAGCAGTACCAGAAATCACTATCATTATCAGCAGATAGTCAGTATAATCAAACCATGGCAATACAGCAGCCATCTGTGACAAATTCTGTTTTTTTTTTATTTTATTGTTATTATTTTTATTGTGTGTGTGTGTGTAAACCCACTATACCCCATCTGTGCCATATGAACGGCAGGTCTGTGTGGAGGGCCGTTTGTACCTGGAGTTCATGTTTGATGACATGATGAGGATAAAGACGTGGCACTTCAGCATAAGGCAGCACAGAGAGCTCATTCCCCGCAGCATCCTGGCTATGCATGTAGGTGTCAAACCCTGTGCCAATAGCATGAAATTTAGCCAAAGCCATCCTTCAAATTGGAAAAAATATCATTACATTAATATTTAAGGACTTCTTGATTTATCATTTGTCTGCTGTTCCAGGCTCAGGACCCGCAGATGGTGGACCAGCTGTCTAAGAACATCACGAGATGCGGTCTCTCCAACTCCACTCTCAACTACCTCCGAGTGAGTGCTCGTATGCACCAGCTGTCTTATAGTGCCAGTGGTACAGTCATAAATCAGCTCAGAGTGCAAAATCGTATTACATCTAACCTGCTGAATATTGAAAGTGATTCAAATTTAGTTATGTTTTAACACCTACACCCCTGAGAATGGAGTAGTGTTATAAAACTGAGAAATGTTGCATTCGATTACATGAATGTGTACACTTCAAACAAATTGTACTCTGCATAATTTCTGTGGTTCCTGCTAAAGGCAAACATAATAAAGCAGATTTTCTATGCTCTTTAGCTTTGTGTGATTTTGGAGCCGATGCAGGAGCTCATGTCCAGGCATAAGACATACAGCTTAAGCCCCAGGGACTGTCTCAAGACCTGCCTTTTTCAGAAGTGGCAGAGGATGGTAGCTCCTCCAGGTAGGCAAATATAAAAAAAAAAAAAAAAATTCTCATCAGACTGGTTTTGTTTTGTTCTTTTTCCTGTTTCCACATGTGCTTCTCATAGAAAATGTTATTAGTTTTTTGTGCAGCATGATTGACCAGGAATTCCCTAGGACAAGCAGTAAATACCTACCATACTGTCCTACACATGTTTGTAGTTTGTAAGGAATTCTTCGGCAAGTGCACTACTTTGTTTAGCAGCCTGGTTATTCTAACCGTTGTAATCCTAATAAAGGCTTCACTTTTAATGGACCTGTTAAGTATATATGCCATATACACATGCGAGACTGTTATCTGCTTGTTGTAAAGCTTTGGTTTTGGCCTGTGTCTTTTCAGCGGAGCCAGCACGGCAGGCACCAAACAAGCGGCGGAAGCGTAAGATCTCAGGCGGCAGCACAATGAGTGCAGGAGGCGGCACCACCAACAACAATAACAGCAAGAAGAAGAGCCCAGCTGGCAGCTTTCCTCTCTCCAGCCAAGTACCTGTAAGCAGAATTTAAACAAGTCTAATCCATGAAATATAATGTTGTATGACTGCAGGAATAAAAAAAAAACTGAGGAGTAGTGATGTTGCAGGGGAAAAAAGGCACAGAAAGAGAAACGTGTTGCATTATTATGCAAATAAAAATTAAGGTTTCAGGTTAGTTTTATTTTTTGATTAACTGTAAAGGTTTATTGGTTGGATGGTCAGATTCATGTAAAATTCTAGAATGAACATGTTTTTGGCCAAAATCTGGAGCTTCAGTAAGGTTCAGTATATAAGCATGACTCATTGGTTGTGACTTAATTTCAAACTAGAACACTATTTGATATTTTTCTGTAGGGAAAAAAAAATCCTGTATACATGTTGTTATTATTATTATTATTATTATTATTTTATGTGAAAACATTCTCGAATGAAGCAGCAGTCATTGGTTAGGAATGATTTATTTTCATAGGCTTTTGAATGCATAAATATGAAAATATAAAAATGTATTTAAATAGTAAAATTAGTTTTAACAGCCCATTACTGCCTGTTTTAATTCCCTGCCAAGTGTTCTAACACTGTGTTTTCTTCTGTAGGACGTGATGGTTGTGGGTGAGCCCACTTTAATGGGAGGGGAGTTTGGAGATGAAGACGAGCGTCTGATCACGCGACTAGAGAACACACAGTTTGATGCGGCCAACGGCATTGATGATGAGGACAGCTTCAACAATTCTCCAGCCTTGGGCTCCAACAGTCCCTGGAACAACAAGGCTCCCTCCAGCCAGGAGAGTAAGAGTGACAACCCCACCTCCCAAGCCTCTCAGTGAGACTCAGGCCAAGAGGGGGAGGATACAGGAGGATGGGAGAAGAGAGAGGAGGTCACGGAGGAAGTAGGGGTTAGGAGATGCATGGCCGACTCACTCATCTACATGCAGATCCACTTTCACAAAAATGGCGGCCATTCATTTCGCCCCGTCTCAACGTGCTGGAGAGAAGAGCGAGACCGTGGGTCAAAGGAAAGCCAGGACTAAGAACAAGTGAAGTGTAAATCATATGTATTGAGTTTTAAAAACTCAGTAACCATGAATTGTTGGTGTTTTACTGTGCGATTGCTCCTCTGAGGAAGGTGTAGATAGTTTACCCGTTTAAGTTAAGAAGGAGGTTGGTTGTTTTGTCCTCAGGGGAGAAGGCCGACGTGTAAAACGCCAGCAAAGTACACACACACACACACCCTCAAAAAATGGCCAGAGGCGAAGGATTTTGTCAGGTGTGTTTGCTCTGAAGTCCAGCTCGTACCTCTCTGAAGCAGACGTCATTACAGATCTTTCCCTGCCATTAGTGGAAGATTCGGACTGAATCCCAGTACACCACCGCCATGCTGTAGAACAGCCCGGAATTGTTATTGCTTAAAAAAAAGTGTGAGATGGCAAGCATTGAAATGAAACGTTTTGAAAATTTTATCTGCATTTTATACCAGCCTCTATTTCCCTAGAATGTTTTTATTTTCCTTTTTTTTACCGACATTGAAAGCTACAGACCAAGGAGCTACGAGGACTTTCACGGTCCAAATCTCAACCTTCAAATTATATTTGTTTGTATTATTTTTTAACAAAAAGAGAGTAATTTAGTGTGGGCTTTTATTTCATTTTGTGTACTTGTGCTTGTATATTTAAGGTAGTAGCAAAGTTCTGTATAACTGTACGAAAATGTATTCTTCCTTAGCATTGCCTAAAGCCATTCTGATCTAACATGTAAAAAAAAAAGTGAAAAGAAAAACTCATGAATTTGTCTTTGCCCTTTCTCCCCTAATTTTATCAATTTGTGTAAGAATTATTCAATTAAAGTGCGCAGTCACATGGTGAAATGCCTGATTGCTCTGTTTATTCTTGGTCCGAGTGCATTTAGTACTTGAAGGCCATCCAAAGCAGAAACCTCTTCTGCCCAGTCAAGTTTATGTTCAAATATGGATTTTTAAGACCTGTCCATTTAAATTGTAATATTTTTGCCAGCCCTGCACTTGTAATTGAAAATTAATGTCCCTCCTCTAACCCTGTAGACATCCCTCTCTTTGATATATCTATTTTTTTTTGTTGTTTTTGTTTTTCTTAGTTTTTGCCCTTGATTAAATTAATGTATGTACCAATAAAATATGAATTTTCACTTTAAAAGAAAACAGCCTTGTGGGTGTTTTGACTTTAAACAGCCTTGTTTGATGTTTGAAAATCATAGGATAAAAGTATATGTATTAAGAGTTATTTGAAAACAGAAAGGATTGGTACAGAAGTAGTGTGTGGGTGAATGAGTAAGTGAGGTTGATCTGTTTGATCTGTCCTGAACCACACGGTGCTCTGCTGCCCTCTTAGTGGGATGTCGAACAACTGCAGAGTCTGTAAAATCAGGAAAACATGAATATTACATCACTTGTTACATTTTGCAGATTGTATCTTGCTTTTTATTATACTTTTATTTTTTTCCATCTACAAGAACATATACACTGCTGAAAGCAATACTGTGGTTAAAAAGCAAAAAAATGCACTCAGATCCTTAGTACTACTCTCTTTATCCATATTTCCTCATATTTGATTCTTGGATTTCTTGTTTTTATGGGTGACATGACTGCAGGTCAGAAAGGTTCCTGAGCCATCTGAAGGAGCCATCTGTTCTCAACTAGTATGTAACCAGACCATTTCAAAAAATGATTCTTATCTAGAGCCTGAGGCAAGCAGTATGGGCCAAGGTTTAAACTTGTGAGAAGGGGGGGGGGTGTTCATAGATTCAGTTCTCACTAGAGATTTACAGTCATATTTTAAATGCCCTAAACAAAGCAATTTGCTGCTAGGGCCTAATTACCTAGCAAATTCTGCATGCTGGGTGGTAACGCATAATGATTCAAACAGATATACAGTCCGTACCCACAGGATGCCAAGATTTTTCAAACATGATGCATTGCTTTCAATTGTAAAGGGGTTACGTTCTGGCATCTGTGGTGGCCAATCAATGTGTGAAAATGATGTCTCAGGCTCCCTGAACCACTCTTTCCAAATTAGAGGCTGATTAATCCTGGCATCGTCACCTCAAAATATGCCCATGCCATCAGGGAGAAAAAAAATCCATTGATGGAAAAACTTGGTCATTTAGTACATTCAAGTCATCAACGAAGCTTATTTGTTTAGGCACATAACATTACTAACCTGAAGCTTAACCAAAGGATAAAAATCCACAGGTCTAACGTTCTTTATGCTCCATAGCAAATTGAAGCCTTTTTTCAATTATCTCCAAATTTCCTAAGGCTGCATTATGTTTAATCCCAGTTCCAGTGCATGTGGAAATTATATTGCTTTCACTATTAAACATATTCATGAGTTCTGCTGTGTATTTATTAATTTATTTATTGATTTTAAATGGTTTGCTGATCTCCCATCAGTCTTTCAGGATTTTTTTTCTGACCACATTACTTCCTTGAGGATGATGGTGATGGATGATGGTTCACCACTATCATTTCACGTTTTATTAATGCATTTTAGTGCTTAAACCAATTTTAGTAGTTTCAGCAATCTCTTGATTGTTTCCTTTTCTTAATGCAGGTCTCAAACAAAGTAAGATCTTTACTTCGACCACAGGATATGTCTTCTGACCTGGTTGTTTAAGAAATGAGAAGCTACTTACTGCATCACTCACCGTCTGTCCTGTATACAGGGTCGTGGGTTGGCCTGGAGCCTAGTCCAGGAGACTTAGGGCATGAGGCAGGGTACTCCCTGGACGGGGTGCCAATCCATCGCAGGATTGGCACACACATATCCACATATCACACACTCATTCACACACTGCAGGCAATTTGTGAACGACATTTAGCCTAATCTGCATGTCTTTAAAATGTGGGAGGAAAGCGGAGTACCCGGAGGGAACCCGCCAAGCGCTGAGAAACTTCATGCACACACATCCTGGAGGTGCAGGGCGACAGTGCTAACCACATTATCCTTCATTATCCTTCAGGCAAGTCAAAGCACTAACATATACTTTCCTTCACACTGTTTGCTCTGAGTAACAAATTTCAGCTCTGGTTCTAGTCATGATCATGAAGGAGTTCAGCTATATGTGACCCTGTCTGTGAAAGTCATTTCTTTGTGATAAAGTTATTTAAAATTAATTTAAATTATGGGTATTTATGAATTTATTTATTTTCTAATATTTGTCACTGCGGTTATCACTGCGGTCTTGCACTTCCAGGTCGATGGTTTGATTCCCACCTTGTGTCTGTGTTTGTGAAACTCCATGCACGCAGACCTGAGATAGGAATCGAACCCAAGCCTAGGTGCAAGATGACAGTGATAACCACTAAACCATTAAGCACCTATTAGCTTAACTGTAATGTTTAATATGAAATATACATTTATTTTGTCAATTTTAATGTAATTTTTACCTCTAATCTTATCTGTAATAATACACACACAACAACATATAATAATAAACGAAGGGACTACAATTTGGACACTAAACATTTTTTAAACAATGGACAAAATAATAAGATAAGTTTGATTTCTTTTTGATCTGTTACTTTAAACGAGGGCTGGAGAAATGACGTCTCTTCCGGTCACGTGGTCCGCAGCTTCGTAGGTTCGCGCGGAAAGTTCATGCTTGTCGCTGAGTTGTCCTGTTATTTAGAAATGTGGCAACTTTTGATATAAAGTTATAATTTCTTTAAAATATTTATGTAGACTGTTTAACAGTCAGGGGTCTGTGTGGAAAAGAGTCTCAAAGCTGCTGTATTCGAATGAAATTGTCACTTTCTCTCTCATCCGGTGAGCTCGCGCACGTCACTGCTTATTACCATAGAAACGTAGCCTTCGAGCTAACATAGCTTGCTGTTATTTGGGAGCTGTAAAAACTGCATGTAAAAAAGAAATGGTACAATATGTTGATGGAGCATCTTTTGAGATGTTTAATTTCACTTTCAGGTGTAAAATATGAGTCCACAGAAGCGCACAGTGGAGTCAGGAGCTTTAGAAGTGCGGTTTGTTGGGGATAAAGATGTCCTGGATCACATTGTGGAGAAACATGAAGGTATTAAGATTGAAAAGGGAACACTATTTCTAACTTTGGTGTTTTCTATTTTTGTTTATTCCAGCAATTTTATTGAACATCTTGAATGCATCATACATGCAGCGTATACAAACAATGCTTATGACAGCACTGTGAAGCAAAGCTTAAGTATCATACCCTTTAACCATCATTTAATCATCCTTTAATCTTCAGTGATCTAGTCAGGGTTGAGGTCTGGATCTGGGCCCTAACCTGGGAACTATGGATGCAGGCAGGAGTACACCCCTGATGGGACACTGACAACCGTACACACGTTCACATTTACAAGGAGAGTTATCATACCTGGTTTTTGTCTGTGATGTTTTAAGGGGGCATAAAGAATCCCCCCCCCCCAAAAAAAAAAAAAAAAAACCCTGAGGAAACTGATATTCACATTGACAACCTGCAAAACTAGGCACTAATAGTAACCTGAGCTCAGGATCGATTTAACCATGCTTCATACCCGTGTGCCACTCTGAATCTAATGGTAAAATAAATAGTGCAGTTTTTTATGTAATTAAATTAAAGCTGTTTTATTCAATTATCATTGCATCATTATATAAATTAATCATTTAAGGGCATTGGTGGCCTAGTTCTTCAGTGGTTCTCTCCTGTTATGTTGCTTCCTAGTTGATGCCTCATCAGGGCACCCTTAGTGCTGTTCCCAAACCGGGATTTATTTATTTTAAAGTGAGGGTTGTCAGACAGATCCTCTGGCATAAAATCTGTCAAAATCAAAATGTGTGGATCAGATGATCTACTGTAGCACCTCCTAATTTGATCAGGAGAAAGGAGAAGCTATAGTGATAAGTTTTTTTTCTCTCTCTCTTTCTTTATTTCTTCCCACATTTACTCTGTCAACAAATCATGCACTGTACTTATGAGCGTGTACAGTACAGTATGCTCTAAAGGTCATTTAATTCTTATACAGTCTGCTTTATTCATAATCTGGCAAATTATATGAATAATACCTTGTTCATATTTGGTCTCTACCTACTAACTCAATATTTTTACTCAGACAACAAGCGTTGCGCTGTACTATTGACTTATATGCTCTACGGGTCATGTCCTTATACACCTTCTTATCTACCTTGTTCATATTTTGGTACCTGGTTTGAAACAGAAACTGAGATTGTTGTACTAAGCATCACCTTTGTCGTTGTGTTTTTAGGGTCAAAGGCCCCACCGAGTTCAGTCCAAACTCTTGCAAGCCTGAAGAGCCCTAGAAAGCCATCAGCAGGCCCTGTGGAAGAAGAAGAGGATGAAGAGGGTGTTTTTAATGAGCAAAACTATGTAGAGGCACTTGGCACACAAGGTGAGATAGTAAAACTTTATACATTATTATATTAAGTATAAATCACATAAATAATATGTACTATCAACTTTTTTTGAACAGCCTTTGTTGGTTTTTACTTTGTGTCCCTCTGACTTGCTGAGTGCAGGGTGCCTTTATTTTTTTTTGTGTGTTGCTCAGATGGAGATGAGGATGGATCAGCAACTGCAGGAGCTTCGGTGTTCACTTTCCAGTCTATTAAACGGTCCAATAAAATGGCACAAGTGGGTAAGTGAGGAGAGGTTTGTCTTATAATGTTTCCATTTACACTGACTGTACACTGACAGTTGTGATTAGATCATTTCTGAGGGAATCTGTGGTGTAAACAAAGTCTGTTGAGTAACAGTAAATACAGCGGAAAAAGGTTGAGGGGGGCTAAGATCAGATCCTTAAAGGGGTCATAGAGCACTACATGCACTATTTTAAGCTGTTTGGACTAAACTGTGTGTTAGGAGAGTGCGTACACAACCACTCTACGATGATAAAGAGCTGCCCAGTGTTTTTTTTTTTTCGTTTATTACAGTAACATCCCCCTTCTGAAATCAGGCCAATCGCAAAAGCCTTGCCTTGTGACGCCACACCACAAGAGGGCGTTCCTACACAAGTTGATTGACACTGGTGTTTTAGCAAAGACCCGCCCCGAGTGAGAAGAAGCTGTCGGCCATTGTTTTTTCGCCGCTGGAGCAAAATGACGCCTAAGCGAGTGTTGTGTACAGTTGTTTGGTGTAATAGCGAATACAGCAGTCGTCATTCACTACCTAGGGTTAGTGACCTAGGGTACCTACCTAGGATTAGGTATCTGAGCCACTGAGGACGCAGTGGCTGAATTTAGTTTTTAAAGCTAACGTCCCCGCTGATTTACCTAAATGCGTTCATGTTTGCGATAATCATTTTTCACCAGACTGCTTTATAAACGCGGGTCACTATAAAGCAGGTTTTACTGGGAAGCTGCTCCTAAAAATGGATCTGTACTAACGCTTCGTGTTCCTGCTTCATCTTCACCAGGCTCGGTGAGTGTGATTTATTTTACTATGAGTCTTTGCAGATCGCCTTTTCTAATAATCACGATGAATGCGGAGTGTAAGTTAACTTACACTCTCATAGAACATGGTTATGGCTTCTTCTCTATGTACATCCGTCTCTATATAATCCCTAATCGCCCGTTTATAATAAACAATGCATTAAGGTGATTGTCTAGTTGCAAACTGTGTACGTAGTCGGAAAACTATATTATGCTTACCTTTGTTACGTTAGTTGGTTTATAACTATGTCTGTCGAAGATTAAGAAGTCATGTAAACACATCGCGTCCGTATCACTCTCAGTAAGCTTCTCCGCTTTTCTTGTTGTTGCTCGCGGCAGCGCAACAGCCCGTTAATTCATGCACATGCAGTGATGAGAAAGACAAACGGGTCGATGCATGTCCATTCTTTTAATTTCTGCGTTGTCAGGCGATATTACAAACTTCCGCGTAGGTTCCGTACTTAAATCAAACCAAAAACGACTGAAGAAAACAGGCTCGGGCTCTATAATCCATAGTTTTCCAGTTTGGACTGCATTACCCACAAAGCACTGCGTTGTGGCAATCCTTTGTGGGTAATGCAGTCCAAAGCATTGCCCGCACTGGACTACACTTCCGTCGCTATACCCTACGTGTCACGCCCCACAGAACGGGGGGGGCGGGCTCAGCAGAGGTCATGAGCATTTAAATTAGCATGTACTGAAACAGGTTGCTGAGAACAGAGCTAGTTTTTACCAGGTAAAAGTAGTGTTTTTTTTACACAATCCTTTTGAATTTTTAATTAACGTATAATACAAACTTTTCATTAGGACCCTAAAGATCATATTAAAATTTAATGAAAAATATAATGTGTAGGACCTTTAAGGTGTGGTGGTCATTAACCGCTGAAAATTTGAGGAAATTTGAGAAATTGTGACAATGTTTAGCCTGATAAAGAGGAGCTTAGAAATATTATTGACTGGGCTGGAGAGAAGATGGCTGTGGTGTTGTCACATTTTTTTTGTTTTTATATTTGTTTTATTTGACATCAGATTTGATTAGGAATTTTGGCATACTTTCTGTTCTTTTATTTTTCCATCTTTTGGGGGTTAAATACTTTTATTTAAAGTCGACAAAATAAAATTATCAGCAAATAAAATTTTTAATTTTTAGTTACCAGTTTGTGCCTAGACATGCATCGTTTCATATCAGGGAAAATGTTAATTAAGCAATATCACATAAGAAGGAGTGCTAGAAGCTAGTTAGCTTTGTGATAAAAAAATGGATTGTTCAGAGGCCGTTCAAAACAACTTGAAAGCAATTATTAAGGAGACAAAATGTTGTTTAGGATGACATAATGTTATCAGAGGTTTTTTCCTGCTGAAGGTGCTTCCGTGATTTGTTTTGACTGTGAGTTTTGGCAGGTAGCTGCTCTCTTCTTAATATAGCGGACTGTAAAGACCTAGTTTTACACACAGCATTTGGCAGTTAGTGTAATTAACGGTTATAAGAACACCTGTGACTCACATAGTTAAACATCCCAATGCTGTTATCTTCCTTCATCACCACCCGTTAAAAGCCTCTTGTCCAATCAGATTGCTTGGACAAAACTAACTTATATAATACATGTTACTGAATTTCCTTTTTTTAATCCAGCGTCAGAATGGGCGCGTACTCCTGGAAAAAGTGTCAAATTTAGCACTCCTGATAGTCCAGAGGAGCCACCTAGCCCTGCCCGTGCATCCTCTAAGAGTGAGCACCCTACTTATTTTAAGTTTTTTTTTTTATCTCTGTCATAATCATGTCCCTGGGAAATACTTTACTCTTTAATATGCATATTTATAACGATGCTGCTTATATTTTTCACTTCTAGAGTCGGTGACGCAAAACAAAACTCCTCAAAAGGTAATTTCATCTTTCAATTTCTTTTAGAAAACTGCCAATATACTAGTTATGCATTTTGTAATTTGCTGACTATTAATTGATTGTTTTTTTTTCTTTCAGGGGAAGAAAGTACAGTTTGTTTCCACGACTCCACACAGACTGAGAAAGAGAATATCAGGTTTGAACATTTTGTTAAAATATAATATCAGGTTCGAACATTTTGTTAAAATATAATATAGTTTTTAGGCATTTCATGGAATTTTCCTTCTTGTTTTATCACTAGTCTGAATGATTTATTTTGTCAGTTGCAGTAATAATGATTAAACCAGAATTTGTCTCCAAAACATAATGCTACAAATCTTTTATCTGGTGTGATGATGATTAAGCATTTTCTCACTTAATGCACTAAATGCTTAATAATTAAGCATTTTCTCACAATGTTTGTTTTCTTTCTTTTTTTTTTCTTTAAAGCTCCTAATCTAAAGTCAGACAGTGACAGTGATTTCTCCCCCTCAAACTCTGAGGAAGAGGACGATGATCATGAAGATGAGGAGGAAAAAGGAGAAAAGAATGAAGCTCAGCCCAAAACACCCAGTAAGACGTCTACAGTTGCTGCTGCGCTTTACAAGACGCCTGCCAAGAAAAGCAAGAAAGCACCCGAGGTAGCACCTTTTACTGAATATGGAGAACTTCTTGTATGGTTACTGTCTTTTTTTTGCACTTCATAATTTCATGCACCTCAGACTCTATGTAAAAATACTTTACATTTGCTTAGCACAAATCTGTAACCATGTCTTTTTCCAGCCCAGCCTGGTGGAGGAATACTTTGAAGCTCACAGCAGCTCGAAGGTGCTCACGTCAGACCGAACCCTGCAAAAGCTCCAGACCCCAAAACTGGATCGGGTCAGTTCTGTTCAACGGCCTACATTTAACCCAGCTGCTAGATTTCTGCAACATTTATATGATGGAAATTTTTACTGTGTTTTGTAGGAAACTCTGCTGCGGTTGCTGGATGGAAAGCCCTCCTGTTATACACACGAAATCACTCAACTGAATAAGAAACACGAGAAGAATTTTAGCAAATGGATGCTGCAGTTACAGTTGAGTTGAAAATTCAGATGAACGTACTTAAAATGTGTTAAGATGTCTTAAGATTAGGGTTTTGTTTTATTCCACACATGTTGATGTGTTAAATAAGTAGTATTAAGACTTTTTTTTGTATACATGTCAAAAGGATGGGATTCAACATACTGCTGTATGGCCTGGGTTCAAAAAAGCTTCTAATGGAGAAGTTCCGCACTACCATGCTGTCTGACTCCATGCATCTGGTGGTCAACGGCTTCTTCCCAAGCATCACCCTCAAATCGGTTAGTTTTAGCATTTATTAAACGTTTTTTTCGTTCAGGAAGGAATATTAAGCAAGGTTATCTTTAGCTTGTTTTGAAACTAGATTGTATATCCTGTAAGTATTAGAGCTTCCATTGAGATGTATATTCAGCACTTTAAACGTTGATATGAATCTTTACATGGATAGAATCCAGGACTGCTTGATTTGGACAAAATAAATTTTTGTTTTATGTTGATATATTGTACGTATACTTTATATTGACATCCTAAATTGGAGTCATAATATACAAGGGTGAGAAACTTGTGTTTAAGGCTACTGTCTCCCCAGTCAATGCTGTGCAGATGTGACTCCGCTACAACAGTTAATTTGTAACTGTGATGCGAGGAAAAAAGGTTTGGGATTGTTTTTTTGTGGTCTGATTTTAAACTTGGTCCTGACTCAACTCACGGAAGAGCATAAACAGTGTTTGGAATAGAAAAACAACCAGGAAAATCCCCATTCACTGATCATCAACTGTAAAATTGATGCTTTCAGTTTTCTGGGATTCTCAAGGGCCGGTATGGGAACAATTCGACAATCAACAGTGCTTGTTACAGTGAGATTCTTATTGAAGAGCTGAAGCCTAAACTCCGGATTAAACACCAAGGACTGCAAGGGTGTTGCTATTTGGACGATGTACGTCCACACATTTCTGCCCACACTGTCGTCATTCTGAAAAAAGTTCGTTTTGAGGTGTTAAAAACATCTTCCCTATAGTTCTGATCTTGCTCCATTAGACCTACGAGGATAAAGATTTACTACTGGTGACAGAGGGAAAGTTTATTGAAAAGCAAGAGAAAAAAAGTATTAGTTTGTTCTAAATGGTAAAAATTAAGTTTATAAAAAACTTTTTTACAGTGTGGTGGAAAGCCATACAGCAGTGATTGCATTGCATTGCAAAATTAATGGAATTCAATTCTGATACAAGTTTCACAGTCCCTTTTAAAGAAAAAAAATTATCAAATACAATGAAAACAAGATCATGGTTTTTTTTTTTTCTTTCTCATATTGTGTTATTGCACTTTGACAGATTTTAAACTCCATCACTGGTGAGATGCTGGAGCATGATGGGAGTTTTCGGACCCCAACGGACCAAATAGACTTCATTATGAAAACCCTTAAAAAAGGTTCTCTAATATTCTCTTACATGAAAATTCAGATAAACAAAGTGCTTACATAATGAAATTAATCCTCCGTCCATTCGTGGTAAACTGTCATGATGTGGATTGTTGTGTAATCATTTGGTGTTCTTACCAGACCCGGATAACCACATCTACCTGATCATCCACAACATTGATGGCCCCATGCTGCGTGGTGAAAAGAACCAGCAGGCCTTGGGACAGCTGGCATCCATTCCCAACATGCACCTGCTTGCCTCCATAGATCACATCAACGCCCCACTCGGTCCGTTTTTACACCTTAACGCTAAACGACTCTTATTTTGTTTGTCTTAAAATGTTCTCAGACTTCTGAGTTCAGTACTTTTTAAAGTCTTTTAATGTTTAAACTCTTATTTTTATCAGTTCAGTAGTGTATGTAAGTTGTTAAGTGTTACCTTGGCTGTGTTATTGTACAGTATGGGACCACTCAAAGATGTGTGTGTTTAACTGGCTGTGGTACGAGACGACTACCTTCCTTCCGTACACAGAAGAGACATCATACGAGAACTCTCTCCTGGTGCAGCAGACAGGAGCGCTGGCCCTTAGCTCGCTTACACACGTCCTGCGCAGTCTCACACCAAATGCTAGGTACAGCAACAGACACACAAACACACACACACACACGAGTGTATCCAAAGCAAGCAAACATTATTGTTCATTACTGAAGTATATGTATGTATATGTAAAGAGTTTAAGAAATGTACATTCCTGTTCACTTATTTATACAGTATATTTTACATACTCTAATTCTTTATATATTCTTTAGTTTACATTTGGTCATTATTTAGGTAATTATTGCATTTTCTCAAGGATGAGTTTTGGTTTCAAAAAGGTGACTCTGTGTATGCTCTGCTCACAGAGGAATATTCAGATTACTGGCTGAATTCCAGCTGGAGAACAAAGACAATACTTCATACTCGGGTAAAACTGTACTGTTTTACAGTAATTAAGAACTTTTTTTTTCTTATAAATCTCTTTATAGAGCTGGTCCTCAAGTCCAAAAAGCCATTTTTTTCTTCTTTAATTTTCTAACTGGACCTTCTTTTCATGTCTATTATGTGTTCAGGTTTGTCTTTTCAAGATTTTTACCAGCGTTGTCGTGAGGCCTTCCTGGTAAACAGTGACATCACACTGAGAACTCAGCTGACAGAGTTCAGGGATCACAAGCTGATCAGAACCAAGAAGGTAAATAAGTAAACCTATATGGGATTGGATCGTAATTTAATGAATTAAGGAGCATGTCTGTTTGCAGGAAGTGGCCTGCGGGCTAAATGTATATATTCTTATCATCTCTGAAACGGATGTTACTTCTTTATAAAAATCAGTACAAGACCATTAAAAAGGTTTTCTTTAAATTCATAAAGAAATCTTTGTCTTTGCAGGGAGCTGATGGAATAGAGTACCTTCTGATCCCTGTGGATGCAGGAACTTTAACTGACTTTCTGGAGAAGGAGGATGTCGAGTAAACAGGGCAGGAAAAAAAAAAAAAGATTACTGACTGACTGAATGCCTGTCTGTGGGCAGCGTTTATTCACCTGTTCTGGTTACTGTGGATAGGCAGCAGTAAGCTGGCAAAGACTGCCATATGGCATGCAGAGACTCAGATGGACAGAACCAGATGTCATGCACTGCTGAAGTCCAACTGAAACAAGCCAACTCTGAAAAGTATTTCAAGCACTGAAATAGAATCAGACAATTTTTTGTAAACCTTTATTATGTATAGATATGTAATAAATATGATGCATTGCAGTTTATTTACATATAAAAATATGATCAGCAACTATACATAAATATTCACATGGTTATTGCAACATCATAATAACAGAAATATACTTGGTAACAACAAGATGCTAAAACAGATCCTAATGCAACATATAGGCTTGTGTGTGTTTAAGCGCAACAGAAACAGGAAATGCCAAATTAGTTCCAGGAACAATGCGGCTAGAACCTATGACTGAGATAAATTTTTGGTACACTGGTCATTTCCCTGTGCAGCTATTTTCAAACCCACATGTATACACTATACGGTAAAAAGTTTAAGGGAACCTAACTACCTGTGAACATTTGTGAAACTCAAACATATTCATATTCATAAAAACATATTCCAGCATGATGGTGCCCAGTGCACATGGTGAGCTCCTGGAGGACATAGTGAGCTATGGTTGGAGTGGAAGTCAGATAGTCTGGACAAAGCCCTGACCACAATCCCACAGAATACACTTCGGATGAACTGCAACACTGACTGCATCTCAGCACCAGTGCCTGACTTTACTAATGCTTTTTTGTGGCTGAACGGTCAAATCTCAACATCCATGCTTTAAAAAAAAAAAATGTAGTGGAAAACTTTTTTAGAGGAACAAAAAAGTCAGACAAGTCACATACTTTCTGCCAATATAGTGCAACTATAACCACACATATTGGTGACAAGAACCCATTGGCTCTCCCATGCTGTGCCGGCATCTCATTATTTATGCAAGTGGGTTTCTGTCCCATTTGACAGATCCCTTCAGATTAATCACCTTTATCTTATGATAAAACTATTCCCATTTACATGATCAATAAATTATTTGATGGGAATTAAACTTAATTGAAATATGAATGCCATGGCCATTACACTCACCAGCTCTCATCAACAGGAGACTTAAAATTGTTTATACAAATTAGAATATACACTGCCTGGCAACAAGAAGTCACACACACTAAGATTTTAGTCACCTTTAGCGTTGATTACAGGACACGATGTGGTGGCCAGTTCATGTGTGAAAATAATTTACATCACTTTCAAAAATTGAGTCCAGCAGTATCCATGGTATCAGGGAAGAACAGGTCCAGAGATATAATAACCTGCTCATTCAGTTCAGGTCATGAGCTGACTTCCGTTTTATTGCCACTAACATTGCTGAGCCTAGAACTGACCAACTGAAGCAACCCCCAATATAACACTGCTTCCAAAGGCTTGTACAAGTGTGCATTATGCACAATAGGTGCATCACTTCATGCTCTTTCCTTCTTACCCTGATACAACCATTGCATTGGAATAGGCTCAACCTAAACTTACTAGAGCACCTGACCTTTATCATTGCTCCAAAATATAATCTTTATGCTCCCCAGCAAACAATTTTTTTTTTTCAAATTAGTCTCACTCTTATCTGTTTTCTTATGGCCACATTGCTCCTAGTCAGTTTACTCCCAGTCTCGCGAGTTCTCATCACAATGTTTGTGTGTAGAAATGCTCTTACTTTCACTGATAAACAAATCTATGGTTTTTACTGTTGATTTACCATGCAACTTCACGTGTTTAAGTGATCGCTATTCATGATTTTTTTTTTCGACCTCATTTCCTCCAAAAAGTTGACGATTCAGCACTATGGGTCCAGGTTTTAATAACGTGTTGAGTTCTTACCCAAGTTCCAGTTTTTTTTAATTTCTGATAATTTGATTAATGCAGCACAATAATTTGACCCTTTTGAAATAGTAATGGTTTTTAGCCAGCTAGTGTATTTTAAAGGAATAGTGTTGATCCGTTCAGTGCAGCAGTAAGGCTTAATCGTTGATGGATGACCATCTTTACCAAGACACTTTATTTTTGAGTTTTGCATTAATTTGTCCACATCTTGTATCTGTTGCTAAGCAGTGAGTTTTTAGGCTGGGAACTAGGTTAACCTGGATTCTTTTACAGGGTATCAGAAAAGTTCCCATACACAGGGAAACCTTTTGTTTTACACTTTTTAGCAAAACTACATGGTAGCTGTTTCTTTGTATACACACACACACACACGTGATGAACTTGTTAATTCTTATTTTTAAGCTTCCCCTTACAGCCACGAGGAAGATTTCAATCAAAATTCGTTTGTCAAATATATTGTAAGGCTAGCTGAAAGAAAATATACAATATAAACTAAGTGAGAAAAATTATCGAAGACATTTTGCTAAAGAGTGTTAATTTTCCCTATGTATGGAGTCTAACATGATACCCTTTATATTAAAAAGCTATTTTATGTTGCTGGATGTTCTGCATGCAAAAGGAATTTACTCTTATTCAGTGCTGAGAAATTGTAATTTTCTCTTTCTGTCTACTTCGAGCTCTAAGTTTGTCCTCTGTGGCACACTGAACAGTTTTCAGCTCCTCGACGTCCAGGTCCTTCAGCAGGAGCAGCACAGCTTCCAGGGTGTGACTCTAAATATACACACACATACACCAGGGTGCTTTAAACTACACAATGATAATAATACAGTACATGTTAATGGTGTATCAGTTCTGCTACTATACAAGTAAGCTGTAAAGCCAGGTTTTTACCCGTAATCTTTAGGGGAAACTGCATATAATGTTATATATATACTGACCTTTTTCTTCAGGAGGGTCCCTGCTTCTCTGGAAGATGAAAATTTATCCCTGGGCAATGGCTTCATCCCCAACTGTGCACGGATTTTACTGAGGATAAAACAAAAGAAAACATCACTTATAGACCCAAAATATTTCACTAATAATATCTTAGCAGCAAATTAACCTGAACCAGGCATAAGGGCCTGTCATTAAACTTGGTTTAGAGCAAAAACAACCTTAGAACCTTTACACCAGCTCATGAATTTGAGAATTGCAGCCAATCATGTGGCAGCAAAGCAATGCATAAAATGAAGATACTGCTCAGTAGCTTAAAGTAATGCTCCTGGGATTTTCACACATAAAACTGTCACTAGAGTTTACTCGAAATGGAGATGAAGAAAACCATGCAGTGAGCAGCAGTTCTGTGGGAGAAATGCCTTGTTAATGAAAGAGAGATCAGTGGAGAATGGCTAGACCGGGTCAAGCTAACAAAGGCTACAATAATGCAGATAACCACTTTGTACAAATGCAGTGAGTAGAAAAGCATTGCCAAATGTGGTCTGGCCAAAACTGGACAGCTAAAGACAAAAAATAATAATTCTGAAAAATATAAATGTGTGTGCATATTTACAAAAATAAAGAATGGGCCAGAATATGTATGAAGTCTTATATGATTTAATTTCAAAAATTCACTTTTCACCTAGGTGAGACTTTTAGCCTCATGTTTTTGCCAATAATGATTGAGAAGTTTATTTCTTACTTTGTTGTGTACATCACAGTATTTAGATTAGATAATATAGTGGTTAATAGTGGCTTGCATAAAAGCAGGGGACAACACTTGACCAAGGAACCTTTGGTGTATCGAGTATAAAAGACAAGTTAAGTCTTTGTGTTTATATGACGTATTATATAGTATTTATAGGAATGTCTAAGGTTTTATTACGAATATAAATATGGTGATAAATAACAGTGTGTTGTAGCTTTGCTGAAGAAGAAGTGACCGAGATAGAAATCCAAGGCTCTGTTTGTATAGGCAACTAACTCTGAAATATCCATATAAATACAACAAGAAAAAAGGAATGGACATCCCTAGACAGACTACTAGAAGGGGTGTTCAAGTCAAACCAGTAAATTTCTCATGAATGAAGATATAAAACTGATTGACATTAACAGAAGTCTTTAAGTACAGTACGGTAATGAGGTTAGACACAGTAAACATATGAATGGTGCAAACATTTTAAAGAAGACTGTATGTCTGTGACTAATGATGTCGGCTGAGGTGGCTCAGAGCCCACTGCAGTTGGTACAATGAACATTCAGCAAGTGGAAGGCCTGATCCTTGAAAAATTGACGAGTACCTTACGCACTTGTTTGTGGGAACTGTACAAACGGCTCGGAGTTACTGCCACAAATTTAATTCAATAATTAATCCACATATCTGGGGGATTAAAGAAGTTCCTGGGAGGCTGAGAAAATGTGTAGTAAGAAAACGTCCTACCTTAATCGTGTCCAAGCACAAGTGAAACGCTGGGAAGTGAATTAGTGTAGCAGGGGATTATATAGAGAAATAAAGAGAGTTTTTACTCTCATAAATGTGTTCTGTTATTCTGCACAAAAGACCCGGTTTGACTTGAATGTCCCTTGACTTATCCTTTGTCTTAAAAGCTGACGTAAACAAACATTTTGAGTAGCTTACATAAACTCATCATCTTCAATGGTCCCAAGACAGACTTAAAAAAGAGAAAGTAACTCACTCCATACTGTAATTGAGAGAGTCATACTCAGAGTCTGTTTCTGTGTGGCCATTGGTAGAACCAGCTCTAGCAAGACCTGGAGGATTGATCACTTCCTCGACTCCTTCCAAAGCAAGTGCAAGCTCTTCTTCAGTCACAACTAAAAAAAAAAGGGGGGGGGGGTGCCCTTAAAGGAAGTGCTTATGCAAACAGTCATACCACTCACTCACTTATTCATTCATTCATTTATTCACTTATCATCTAAACTGCTTTATCCTGTATTCAGGGTCGCGAGGGGCCAGGAGCCTATCCCAAGAGACTTAGGACACGAGGCAGGGAACATCCTGGACAGGGTGCCAATCCGCATGTCATGTACTGAGTACCCGAAGAAAACCCATGAAGCAGGGGCGGAATATCCAAACCCCATGCACACAGATTGGCGGGAATTGAATCCGGACACAGGATGTGCAGGGCGACAGGGCTAACGACTATGCCACCGTGGTGCCACATGTCATATCAAATAAATCTTAATCACTACTTTGCTCATTTAAAAACATCACATAATTGAAGTTATTGTTTTTTGGTCCTGACTGCGCACCATAATTGGTCGAACCCAACCCACTAGTACACCATCCTTGCGGTGAGTGACATGGTCAAACAGACCAGTGTCTTAAAAGCCACATAATTTAATATAATATACATTTAAAAGGCGGCACGGTGTAATGGTTAGCACTGTCGCCTAGCACCTTAAGGGTCCAGGTTCGTTACCCGGCCAGGCTCAATTCCCGTCTCTGTGTGCATGGAGTTTGCATGTTCTCCTCGTGCTTGGTGGGTTTCCTCCGGGTACTCCGGTTTCCTCCCACAGTCCCAAATTAACTGTAGTGTGTGTGTGCCCTGTGATGGATTGACACCCTGTCCAGGATGTACCCCACCTTGTGCCCTAAGCCTCCTGGGATAGGCTCCAGGTCCCCATGACCCTGAATGCAGAATAAAGCGGTATGGAATATGAGTGAGTAAGTGATTGAGTGATGCATTCAAAAAATGGACAAAAACAAAAGACAAATGGAATACAAGAAAGATATGAGCATGAAATTTGTTCATGTTTGGAGCTTAGCCTCTGCCTCAATCGTACCCACCCTGGTTGTCTAGTTTTTGCAGACCAGGCAGGTTCCTCAGCACGGTCAAACGATAGTTCACCGGGTCTGGGTCACAGCACGGGTTCTCTGCAAGCCACAGAACTTTAAGACAGGCGAGGTTTTTGAGATGGCTCAGCTCTGACACATCGTGGATGTCGTTCCGCCTCAGGTACAGCTCGGTCAGATGCTGACAGTTGGCAAGATGCTCCAGAGAGGAAATGTTATTGGCACTAAAAAGGAGAAATTAATTTAACAATCTGGTGCATTTGAAAAACTATAGGAGCATTAATAAAAGAAATGAGCATGCATGTACCTTAATGTTAAGACTTCAACGTTGGGAATTTCAGTGAATATTGATATCTAAGAAAACATCATGACAAAATAATTTAACTAAAGCAACAAAAGTTTGTATAAAAAAATATATTTAGAAAAGTACTTACATCTGTCAGGTTGCAGCCCCTACAACACAGAAATATATTTTAAATAGAATGGAAATGTAATCTTAATCTTAAAGTGTGTAAAACCTACTCTATGTGTGCAAAAAACAGTTTCCCTTACGCAGTCTAAAAGCCTTTCATCACATTCAAGAACAATTCTGACTTCATACTTAAAGTGAATACTGAATCAAAACTAACTTTGCTCTATAAACTAGCTAGTCTGTGTTAGCTTCTACCCAGCTACAGCACAAACTCACTAAATCAAGTGCAAACATACCAGCAGTTCAACTTTTTTACGCTTTCAAGGTCCGACGCTTTGGCTCGTGAAAGAACAAGTTTCCGAGTTAATTTCATTTTTAAGTATCACTGTATTAGCTCAAATATTTAGAGATAATCCCCAAAGCCAGACTAGCTTGCTTCGTAGCCATCACAACACAGCCTTACTGTTAAACAAGCGACATTGCGCATGCGCCTGAACATGACTGCAATACCAAATAAAACCGCTAGAGGGAAACATAACATTTCGTAACATAACCAAGTTAACAATGCGAATGAACCTCCCGGAATGTATTTAATATTTGTTTTTGTAATAAAAAATATATATATTTGCATGCCCTCAATATAAACCGCGAAGACAATCTATATTGCTGGGTAGCCATCACATCCAAACAAGCGACGTGACGCAACCGCAAATACTGCATTTCGGACCAAAACCACTAGGGGGAGACATTGGCGTCGTGATTTAAAAATAGGGAACCTAGACTTTTCTAGGCACTTTTTTTCTGTAACTTTGCATTTAAGTAAATGCAAATCAAAATGCACGATCTTTCATGGCGTTTTAATGAATGCAGTGTGTGTGCTTTTGCAGGAGTCAGGGTGTTAATTCATATCCAGTTCCAGAAGGGGGTAGAGTGTGTTGCTGTTGATAAGAGCAGCCTCAGATGCTTGACCCTACTTAAAAATCTCACAACCACTTCACATCTGAAAGAAGGATGGCTACATTTTTTTTTACTTAGTTAATCCACTATTTGTCAGATGGTCCACTTAAACTGTTGCCAACACCAGAAATGCACCTGTTCTATTTAGATTTTTTATGCACATTCAATTATTTATATGCACATTATTTTGTGCTCATGAGGACCTCGGCTGACCCATGCATGCTGATTAACTCATCCTACCATTGGGGGTGGAGGGGAGAAATTAGTTTTGCGCTTAGTAAGCACGTTCCTATTTAAATGCATTACTTTCTGTAGAATATGTCTGTAGATTATTTTACTAAACTGTTTAGTACACTGAAATGCAATCCATTTCACTTATTTAAACGGATAAAGACATGGAAAAAAAATCAATCCCTTTCACTCATTCAAATGTGCAGAGCAAATAAAGAGGCGGAGCAGCACTGAGCACAGCAGTGTCCTGTGAATGCTAAAAGGGACACGATACGAGCAGCAGTGGGCTTTTGCTTTTGTCAGATAAAAGATACAGCGTGTACAACTTTGTTTACTGCTGTAAACGCCTTATCTCAGAAATCAACAAGTTCTTATCAGCTTGCTGTGTGCAGAAGTCTGTGCATCATGCTGGTGGATTTTGAGAAGCTGAGGATGACAGGAGCTGGGAAAGCCATTGCTGTTCTCACAAGCGGTGGAGATGCACAAGGTAAAAATATGAATTATAATAATACCTATATAAATAATGCATTCATTAAACATGGCACAACATCTGAGAAGCAAAGGTGCACGGATCACTCGGGGAATGGATTACTTTATTTACTGAGTTTCATGTTAATCATTAGCTTTTGTCTAGAAATATGCCATGCATTTTCGCCCACTTTAACCCAATGAATTCAGCTCTTGTCAGTCTTGCGTGCACTTTTAGTATTAGCCTTGTTATTGTATTATTAACATTTCCAACATCTCTGGATTCAGCTTGAAGTGTTTGAATAGATCGACATGCACGAATACGATATATACCGTGTGTATATTAAATATATTATTTATTTATTTTATTGTAAACCATCGCTGTAAATCGTGGTGCTTTAAATATCGGTGTCAAAAATAGTTTTTATCCCAGATTCCCCACATTAAATAACAGAACAGGATAAAAAAAAATGCTGGCACCGGAAGCAGTATTACGTAATGCGACATGGCACGTACATCGGCTGTACACGTGCACTGGTCGTGTCTCATACGCGCAGGATACTGTGATGTTTATTGATCTTGTTTAAAATGTTTACATCAATAAGTTCACATGCTGATGAAATAATAATAATAAAAACATTTATTAAGGCCTTCCAAATTTGCTTAAATAAATAAAATAATATTACAGGATGTGTCTTTGCAAAAAAAAAAAAAATTATAATAATAATAAATAAAATGTAAACAGACCCGAAAGTGCCAAAGTTCATTAGTCACCAACGTCACGATGAAACATCACCAACATTTACCTCAGTTTTTTCAGTGAGCTTTTCATCTTTCCTCTTCTTTACAAATTGTGACAAAGCCCTGCATTTACTCATTGATTTATGGATCTTCTGGAATTTTTTTGTTTTGTTTTGGCCAGGATCACACTGAAACACTGGGCACAGCCTGGAATAAACACCAGCCGCATTCACACACACTCTTTCACACCTAGGGGCGATTTAGCGTTGCCAATACACCATGCCAATATACTGGCATGTTTTTGAAATATGGGATGAACCCTGTGAACCCAGAGGAAACCAACATGACACCGGGAGGAGACCATGCTCGTCACCATAAAGATCTCTGCAAAACACTGCAGTGTTTTTACCTAAAAAGCATTATGATTTTTTTTTGAGTGTGTACATCGGCACTTTTGCATGCTGCTCATATGTTGCACGTTTCTTGTTTTACACACAAAATGAGGACTAACTTGCAATAGCTGTCATTCCTACACACCATATCTGATCCTTTTTATAATTTAATATTTTTATATTTTTATCTCATTTTTTTATTGGCTGTTAGTCTTTAGTTTAACTGTATTCTTCTAGTGCAATTATTCTTTTGTAGTGCAATCATTCTATTTAATCCTATCTTTGCATTTTAGGTCACGGACAGTCGTATAAGCATTTCACTGCAAATCATACTGTGTATCGTTGTGTACGTGACAAATTTGAATAAAATAATGAGAGCTTTTAATATTTACAGGCTCCTCGTGTCCGATTCAGGACACATGAATGTTTGAACAGCTAAAAGAGGAATTTACTAGATAAACAGGCAAAAGTAAATCAGTTCAACATCAATCTCACTGTCTGAACCTAAGCAACATGTTTTCCACTCAGTGTAAAAATAATTTTTGGTCGGTGTAATCAAGTGTATAGAAACTGAAAGTCTCCCATGTGTTTCCTGACAATTTATTAATTATCTTTATTATTATAATAAATAATTATTAGTACATCCCATGTTTGTAAGTGAATTGTGTGTGTTTGTGTGTGCATAATGTATAGGAATGAATGCTGCTGTTCGTGCTGTAACACGTATGGGCATCTATGTTGGCGCCAAAGTCTACCTGATCTATGAGGTTTATAGAACACAAACATTGCTCAAAACACCTACAGTGATCTTTTACACATTCACATTATGAACTGGTTTTAGTAACAGATTATTTCATGTATTTTCTTTAAGGGCTATCAAGGACTTGTGGATGGAGGTGACAACATCAAACTTGCCAACTGGCAAAGTGTGAGCAACATCATCCAACTGGTAGGTCTGGACTTTCCTGATACATATACATCTTTATAAGGGCAGATGTTCTCATCTAGAAAATCCCCCGTCCCCCCCTTTTTTATCATAATCGATCATTAGTATATTGTGTCTCTCTATCCCAAGCTGCCTTAATGAAGGTTATTGCTGAGAGTAACTGAGATGCTGTGGCACTGAGAGGTTGGGATTGAGATTATAAGAAGCTGATTGAAGGGATTAAATGTGTGAGATTAGGACACTGATCCTCAGCATGGTCCACTTTCTGTTCACTGTTGCTGAAACAGGACATAAAGAGCAATTATGGATAGTTTAATGGGGCAGTGGTGCCTTAGGCACTTGAGGCTCTGGGTTGCGAATGAGAGGGTCATGGGTTTGAGCCCCACCACAGCTGGGTTGCCACACCCATATATAATACCCAGCCACAGGAGATGCAGAACATCCTCAGTGTCAGCTCCAAGCCTGGAGAAGTAAGTAGGTTCTGGGAAGAGGGGTATCCAGTGCCAATAAATGAGGGACCAAAGGATCTGAGAGTGAGGGGAAAAACCCAAGAAAAAAACAAAGTCTAATATATATTAACTAGTAATGAGTCTAATAATATAGTCTAATATACACAAGTCTCCCCCTGGATTCTTCCTGATAATATAGCTATTCATTTATAGCTAAATCATCATTTCTTACTCTTATGTAATTACATCATCCTGCATCTGGCACCCATCACAGGAAAACTGAGTATGAGATGTAGGTCCATCATTTGACCACACACGCATTCACACCATGATTCACACCTTTGCCCAATTTAGACTTGCTACTTTCCTGATTGACATGTTTTTGGCAGCCGTCTGTGTGTGTGTGCTCTATCCCTAAAAGATGCTTTAATATTGTGTCTTTCAGGGTGGCACGATTATCGGCAGTGCCCGCTGTAAGGATTTCACTACGAGAGAGGGTCGTCTGGCGGCTGCATTTCACCTGGTGCAGCGTGGCATCACTAATCTGTGTGTGTGTGGTGGAGATGGCAGTCTCACCGGAGCCAACATCTTCCGCAACGAGTGGAGCGACCTGCTCGCGGATCTAGTAAAAGATGGTAACTCTAATTATAATACCCAAAACAAAGCTGAGCAGACACGTTTTTGAGCAAGCAGATTTGTAAGTTTTAAGCCTTGCTATAAGCTCATTGTATGCTTACAGAGAAACAGTCTCAAGTTCAAGTCAAACCAGGATTTTTGATCATGCAGAATAGCAAAACAACCATATGAGAGTAGTTCACTTTATTTATAATCCTCTGTTACATTAATGCACTCATTCCAGTGTTTCACTAGTGTAGATTTCTCAGTAAAATCTGGAGTCATAATCAGACTGCCTGCTTCACCTCCGAAACCCTGGCCTCCCAGGAACTCCTTTTAACATGAGGAAATGCCTTGGAGTGAAGTCAAGACGGTATTTGGATGTTTCAGTAACTCCCTGCCGACTGCAGTGGTCTCGGTTTTAGCTGGGCCCGTCGTTCACAGATTTGCACTACTTAAATGTTTAGGGAGGCTAAGAATCTCATCAGCATTTAATGTCAATCGGTTTACGCCTTCATTCACGAGAAATTTCATCACAAGTCCCAGTTTGACTTGAACGCAGTTGTTTGTTTTATTTATTTTATTTTAAAATATTGCCTTATTTTTAAAATATAGTAATAATATTTTATAATAATATTTTCATATGCCTATCATGGGACACTTTATCAGTAGACAAACGCACCTTTTATTTCCTAAGAATATAATTAGTAGACGCGATCAGATGAAAGCTTTAGCGTTTCCGTAAACGAGAACCACGTCTGATTTGAGGAAAGTCACTGTGAGAAAGAAATATGGCTTCTTGTCTCTATCTGTAATCAATGACGCTGTTTTTGTGTTTAAGGGAAAATCACAGACTCTTTGGCTCAGCAGTACACCCATCTGAACATTGTGGGACTCGTGGGTTCTATCGATAACGACTTCTGTGGAACGGACATGACCATCGGAGCTGATTCTGCCTTGCATCGCATCATGGAGGTCATCGATGCAATCAGCACTACTGCGCAGAGGTAAGAACTCGTACACGTCCGCATGCTAACGGTGACATTTCTAATAATGATATAATACAGTAAGTTAGGACCTTATGCTGTTTTTGGTACAGTATTGATGTACAACCATTATATCCATTGCAAGGTAAAGCTGTGTTTTAATTTTTGCAGTCACCAGAGGACATTCGTGCTGGAAGTGATGGGACGGCATTGTGGGTAAGCAATATTTTTTTCACTTACATTTACGCATTAGTTTAAGCATTTGGCAGACGGTCTCATCCAGAGTGACTTACAAAAGTGCTTGGAAGTTTCCATCATCAAAATTGATCATACACGTGGTATGTCTTGCTTTTCTGATGGTGGAGTATTTTTGCAGTTATGCATTCCCCTGACTTTGCCAGTTATTTATTTTAGTTCGGGCAGAGTGATATAACGTAGATCTCATGCTGCATTTTGATGTGCTGTGGTTACCAGGTACCTGGCTGTCGTGTCAGCTCTGGCATCTGGTGCTGACTGGGTCTTTATCCCCGAGGCTCCTCCGGAGGAAGGCTGGGAGGACCACATGTGTGCTCGTCTGGGAGAGGTGAGGTTGGGGAACAGCAGACCTACTTGTCTGTACCATTCAGTTAATAAAGACTTTCACATGATATTAAGGTTTGGGAAAAAGCACAAACGTGTATAAAGTTAGTTCGCTTGTGTGTTTTATTTTCTTTTTCTGCAGAGCCGCAGTAAGGGCTCCCGTCTCAATATTGTGATCATTGCAGAAGGAGCTATCGATAAACATGGCGAGCCCATAACCTCCAATTATTTAAAGGATGTAGGTTTGAGTCATTTTCTTCTAAAAGTTTTTTTTTCAATTTTTAATATTATTCTCAGTATTTATACCTCTTTTGATTTTAATTTTTTCAAGCTTGTAGTGAGCAGGCTGGGTTATGACACTCGGGTCACTGTACTGGGGCATGTCCAGAGAGGAGGAACACCGTCTGCCTTTGACCGGGTTCTGGTGAGTTGCGGGTCTTTATTGAGAAATGTTATACTTTCTTTGGTGAAAAAAGTGCGGAGTGTTTCACTTGGATCAAATGTAGCTGATTATAACCCTATCTCACCTATGCGGTTTGACTCGCGGTAAGATGCTTACAATAAATTAAATTTATTAGTCTGTGTGTCTGTCTCTATAGAGCAGTAAGTTAGGGGTCGAGGCAGTCGTGGCTCTGCTCGAGGCGACTCCGGACACTTCGGCTTGTGTAATCGGACTGTCTGGTAACCAAGCCATGCGCCTCCCTCTTATGGAGTGTGTCACAATGGTGAGTCATATGTCTACTACATAACTAAATACATGTGTTGAAGTGGGCATCGTTCAGCCTGACTTTAACAGTCTTTGTTGATTTATTATACACCGTTCAGCACAGGTGAAGTGAGCAAAATCGGTCACTGACTATACACTAGCATGCCAATTTAGCACAAATTGCTGCAAAAAGTCGATACTGGACACAATAGATGCACCAGAACACCCAGTTCACCACAGCCTGCCGCACACGAGGCCCAGCGGGCAAACAACCCAAGGCCACTGACCTGGTCTCCAAACTCCAAAGTTTTGTTTGGCCTCCGACAAAACTCTTATCCACAGTGGCCCCACCCACAGCATCCAAAGGATCTGCTGCCAATGTCCTGGTGCCAGCTCACCCACAGATGTCTTGTGGAGTCATGCCCCAAGGGGTCAGAGCTGCCTCGCTGGCACAAGGGAAACCAGTGTCGGCACTTCGAGTAACGGCCGTCAAGTTTTCTGCTACAGTAAAGTCTTCATGATGAAGGCTTTCACGTTTTTCTGTAACATGACAAGCTACAAGAACATGTTGATGGTAACGTATGGAAACTGCTGCTGTTGTCAGTTTATCCCATTTACACTCTGTGTTTAGACGAAGGAGGTGCAGAATGCCATGAATGAGAAGCGATTTGACGAGGCCATTCAACTACGTGGGAAGTGAGTGTTGTGAAAAGACAAGTGTTTTTCCGCTTGTGAGTTTCTAAATGTTTCTAAACATTTAATTTCCTCAATGCAGGAGCTTTGAGAACAACTGGAACACCTATAAACTCCTGGCTCACCAGAAACCAGCTCAATCAAAGGTAGGAAACGTGTCGCTGTTAATAATTTACACATCTAGTCACTGGATGATTCCTTTTTTTTATGTTTAATTCCAAAAGGAAATTATTTTATGGACTTCAGACAATATAATAATTGTAATGACTCTTATTAGTAATTGTCTTTTAATTAAATTAACGTAAGAGAAAGAGAGAAAAAAATTCATCTTGAGTAAAAATTCCCGCATCTTACTTTTTTCTCTTCTGCTATTCAGAGTATCCACTCCTTGGCGATTTTAAATGTAGGCGCCCCTGCCGCTGGGATGAACGCAGCAGTGAGGTCCGCAGTCAGAGTAGGTCTTGCTCAGGGCCTCAGAGTTTACACAGTCAACGATGGCTTTGAGGGCCTGGCCAAAGACATGGTAAGCTCCAATGATTAAAAAAGGCCATTCGGGTTTGTTTCAGTTTTTTATAAGCATGTAAATATGATCCGGGTGTTACCTGCAGGTGACTGAAGTGCACTGGCATGATGTAGCAGGCTGGACTGGCCAAGGAGGCTCACTTCTTGGGACTAAAAGGTCTGTATTTTCCCCCTAAGGCGTGCTTGGTTTTATAAATTTAGTAGTAATCAGGCAACATCTCTCTTTTTTTTTTTTTTTTTTTTTTTTTTAGAACTTTGCCAAACTCTTGCATGGAAAAAATAGTGGAAAATATTGGCAAGTACAACATCCAGTCGCTTTTGGTTATCGGAGGATTTGAGGTATGAATTCCACAAAAATGTATTGTGTGTGTGGATGTGTGTGGGCATGGGTGACTATTACCCCTTTTTGTCTCTAACCCTCACAGGCGTATGAAGGAGTTCTCCAGCTGGTGGAGGCACGGGGACGTTATGATGAGCTCTGCATTGTCATGTGTGTGATTCCTGCCACTATAAGCAACAACGTACCAGGGACGGACTTCAGTATTGGAGGAGACACAGCGGTCAATGCTGCTATGGAGGTCTGAACCAATGCAAAAGAATAACACATCTGACAATAAATGTTTATTATAAGAGGTGTTCACCAGAAATTAAGATTTGTGATTGAAGTCCTTGTGACTGAAGACATAAAACTGATACAGACAGTCATTACTCAAAGTAAAACATTTGAATGGTGTAAACATTTTAAGGAAGTCCATATATCCATGAATGACAGTCTGAGCTGCGGTCTTTCCCTCAAATACTCAGTGAAACGCATGATTCCTAGAAAATGAACAGATAACATGTTACCAACCTGCGGAAGGCATGGAAGGCACACATCTCTCGGGGGACATGTACACACAATCATTCACGAACACCACTTGCACATATTGGGAACTCTGCTGGGAGTTATTGCCACATCCCCTGTACAGTCCTGACCTCATTCCAAGTCATTTTCACATGTTTGGGCCATTAAATGAGTTCCTGGGAGGCCAGCATTTCAAACGTGAGGCAGGCAGTTCTTTCATGGCTTTGGTGTACTAAATTTTTTTACTTTGATTGTACTGAAGCACTTTACTATTGACGCACTAGTGAAATGCCGGAATAAGGGCATTATATGGGAAAATGCGTTGTTTTATTCTGAAAAATCTAAATTCCTGATTTGACTTAACGTTCAAATACAAAAGAGTATTTATGAATTTATTAACGTTCGCAGTCAATAGTCCTTATTGACTGCGAACGTTAATAAATTCATAAATACTCTTTTGTATTTGAACCTTTCAGGGTCTTTGCATGATAGCTCTGTGAATGCATTAACTGCATCCTATGTAAGTATATGTATGGCGGTCTGGGGAAACCTGATCTGGCTGTGCATGAGTTCTGAAAAAACAAAGCTAGTTTTTTACCTGCTTTGACATGTCTTAACCATACTGACATGGAAATGCAGTGTTTGGGACTTATCTATCTACTTCGGCTAAATCTCTGTAATGTTAACTTAAAGTTTTGCAAAAAATCCCAATAACCAATGCTAATTCAGTGTGTTACTTGTTCCCTTTAGAGCTGTGACAAAATCAAGCAGTCTGCATCTGGAACCAAACGACGTGTCTTTATTGTGGAGACTATGGGTGGGTTTTGTGGGTATCTGGCAACCACCACAGGCATCGCTGTTGGGGCCGATGCAGCTTATATCTATGAAGAACCATTTAGTATCCATGACTTAAAGGTACATCCTGCTGATATCTGAAACTTGTCAAGATGTGGTAATTAGTTCTTTCACTATAAGCTTCATAAACGTTGCATTGTTAATAAGTTTAAAATTTATATTTCAGTTAGCCAAGCATTTACCATCTTAAAAGCTTGAATAAGGTAAATTTCATGCTTTTAATTTTGTCAGATGAATGTGGAGCACTTGACAGAGAAGATGAAGAATGATATTCAGCGGGGTTTAGTGCTGAGGTAAGCTTTTAAGAACTCGAAATTAATTCGCATGGTGTGGTATTCACTGCTTGCTGTGAAGGTTTTTACACCAAATGCTTTTTTTTTATTTTTATGGATCCCTATTTCATTTATATTGGCTGTATAGTTCATGCACTATATTACCTGATATAAAGGCTAAAGTACATTCATCACCTTTAACTTTGATTACAGCACACAATGTCGTTGATCCTAACCCTAACCCTAGATCATGTGTGAAAAATATTCCTCATGCTCCCAGAACCACTTATTCGCATTTTGAGTCTTTAAATATGCCTGTGCCATCAGGGAAGAAAAACCTCTTGTGATAACCTGCTCATTCAGGTCATTAGCTAACTTAATTTTATTGGTTTTAAGTTTTATTGGTAACTTAAACTTGTTTTTAAAAGTGTTTTACCTCTATTTTCTGTTATTTTTATTTTTATTTTTTCCAACAACATTTCTTTCTCAAAGTTGATGGTTCAGGACTATCCTTTCAGGTTTAATATTGTGTTAAGGGGTTCTGGACCCAGTTCCAGTCATTTCAAATGTCCTTAGTTGTTTTCTTTTCTGACCCTTCTCTGATTCTAAAATGATGGCTTTTTTTCGTGGGCCAGTGTAATATCAAACATACTGTAGGGGAATGAATAATGGTCGTCATCTTTATTCATTGTAGGAATGAGAAATGCCACAAACACTACACAACAGAATTCATCCACAACTTGTACTCAGCTGAGGGGAAGGGTATCTTTGACTGCAGGGTTAATGTATTGGGGCATTTGCAGCAGGTAAGGAAGTTAACACAGTGTGGCAATCATATAGTTGATTAACTATATGTTAATATATATTATTATATATTGGATATTTATGTACTCAGAATGGTTTTGCACCACTTGGCCAGACAGTAGGTCAAGGCACACACTTTTGTTACATTAGATCTCATTATTTGTTAGGTTATGTTAATCACTGTATTTATACCTTTAGTGAATTATAATCATGCAATATAACATAATGGGGTGTGCTGTTGTAGGTATAGATTAACCTCCTTTATTTAACCTATCTAAGACCCCAAAATTTTTATCCTTATTCCTAACCAGCAATACATTTTAAAATTTAGTTTTAGCATGTTAAATTATATTAGGTGTCCACCAGCCAAGTGTCTGTGAATTAACGGTTATTATAGACATTATGAAATGTTATAAGTAGCACATTTAATAGACATCTGTGATTTTACCTTGCAGTCGTCACCTACCTTTTAAATGAATTGGATTCAACAATTCAATATTTTAATGAATTTAATAGAATGAAATTAATTACTGTATTAAGTTGAAACTTATAAAGGATTTTTTTTTTTCTCCAGGGTGGGGTCCCGACACCATTCGACAGGAATTTTGGCACTAAAATGGGTGTAAAAGCTGTGTTGTGGCTCACTCAGAAAATGAAAGAGACCTACAGACAAGGTAAGGGAAAGAAGATAATATTGTAATCTAACAGACATTTCTGTCTGGATATTTACAGACATTTTCTTCTTAGAAAGTGCACAGTTCACTGATCCTGTGGTGCGTGTGCAATACATTTTAAGTACTTAAAAAAATCTAGAACTGAAGCTCAGTTGTGTTTTTATTTAGGAAAACACAAAAAGTTCCTTAGTACCACAATGAATATAAGGGGCGTTGGTGGCTCAGGGGCTATCTTCCTGCATGCTAGGTTTAATACCCAGGTTGCAGGGCACCAGTCCTGGTTAAAATAAAATTATGGTTGCATCAAGAAGGACTTTGTGTAAAACCTGGGATTAATTAGCTGTGCAGCTCATTGTGATGCACTATTAAGACATTCATTAGACATCATCTGTCTACAGAAAAAACACAAGCTAAACCTCATTGACTTTACTTTAAGATGGATTTATTATGTAAAAATTAGCAAAAATACAAGTCATGCATCCTCATATCACAATGTTACGAATCATTAAATCTGTCTGTACATTAAATTAATGAATACAAATGAATATATGTGCAATCAAAGCTGAATATTACTCAAAGTAATATTTGAGTGTTCTGAAATACAGTGCATGCACATTTAATAATTTCACATTGTTTCATCCCATTCCCAGGACGCGTGTTTGCCAATGCACCAGACACAGCATGTGTTATCGGAATGAAGAGAAAAACAATGTCATTTAGTCCAGTCACAGAACTCAAAGACCATACAGACTTTGAGTGAGTGAACTCATTCTCCTACAGTTAGTACTAATATACAGTATGCGTCGCGTGTTTCTGTAAATGAGAGAGTGCTTTGTTTCTTTGCAGACACAGGATGCCTAAGGAGCAGTGGTGGATAAATCTGCGTGTCATGCTGAAAATGCTGGCCAAGTACCAGACTCACTTTGAGGAGTATGTCACTGGGGACATAGAGCATGTGACCCGCAGGACCCTTAGTATAGAGACTGGATTCTGAAGAGCTAAAACCTGTCACCAGTATTAAGATTCATTAAAGTGAATAAATCTTACTTACCTCAGTAGTTTACTTTGTTCATGTAATGTTATGTTTTCGTACCCTCACTACATGCTTTACATTACATTTCTGTAATTAATCTAAATAACTGGATTTGTTTCCTTTACATCCTTTGCAGATTTCACAGATAGAAGTATTTGATGTCAATTTGGTGTTAAATATCGTAACAGTACATGTCCCCTATGTTGTACTTATCGCATGTTTAATCATTAAATTGTGTAGTATTGTGTTCTATGGCATTCCATGTTAATAACACTTTAATTATGACTGGTAATGTTTAAAAGGTTTGTATTCAAAAGCCTCCAACATAAGCCTAAATCACACAGTTTTGTACAATTTTTCCTAATTACAAATGCACTAAAAGTAATTTATACCATTTTCTAATATTCGCTAGATCTGCGAAGCACCAGCTCTTACTCAAATATATTTATTAATTTTTTGAAGAAAAGTCTAAAGGTTTTCCAACAGGTTTTCTTGTTTTTGGAGAGTGAAATTAACTTTTGAAATGTATATGCTATTATGGGTTATACTGTACATTCAGGTTTTTCTTTCAAACTAAAGTTTTGGTCAAATGTTGATTGTACGGTATTGTATAAATTACCTTTTGATGGTGTATATATTTGATATCTCTAAATCCACTGTAATGTGCAATCTTATTAATCAGATGCCATTTCTCTTGATATTTCACTTTACTGTAGCAATGTTAATAAATTGAATCAAGTCTTTACCTTTGCGCTGGATTTGATTTTATAACCACTAAAAGCAACAAAGACGAAAAGAAAATTTACAACTAGATTTAAACTAGGTTCTTAAATATAGTTTAATTCAATTTTGTAAACAAAATGTTTATATAAATGGATATTCGCAGATATTGTTTTAGGATTATCCAGATTACATCTGGATTGCAAAATTGCATCTTTTTTTTTTGCACCTGACAACACTTGTTACTTGTTACAGTGCCACAGCCTGATGTAGTGGGAATGATCCGATGCCGAATTATATCTAGTGAGTAATACTTCCCATGGCAGTGGTGGCTCAGTGTTGCTGATTGGTGGGTCAGGGGTTCAAGCTCAGTCACTGTTGGGACCATGGCCACGGCCCTTAATTCAGTGCCCATATAAGGGTAAGCAGGACCCACTGAATGGTGTAGAGTGGAAAGGGCAGACTGAGATAAGGGTGCCTGGAAAGCTAACCATTTGAACCATGGCCTAACCTCACTTCATGAGGACGGCCTACAAGAAGCTCCATATGGACTACAGTTAACTACATACACCTCACAAAGTGGCAGACAAAATCACTAGAAATGTATAGATTGTGTTTGAAGTAGAAATTGAGTGTTTGCACATGGAATATTATTTCACTCATCATCTTCACCACTTTATCCTGTACAGAACATTATTTTTCATATAAAAAAAAGGAAGTAAAATTAGAAACTGCAGTGAAATTATGAACTTTGTTTATTCATTATGTTTTAATGTCTCCTGACTTTAAATGTCATAAATAGTCATAAATTGCTATTTATGATGGAAACTTTTTCTCCCTCTGTCACTCATTATAGCTCATATGAAGGCAGTAATAAGGCACATAGAGAAAAAGATTCTGCCATTTTTTCAATCACACAAGGGCAAACAAAGCATTGTTAACAACTATTCTTGTAAACGACATGTCAAAGGTCAGTAAGGAATTAAGGCAATACTACATATATCATATCTGATATAGATAACTGCTGAGAAGGATTTTTTTATTTCATATCACAGAATATTTTGTATTAGAAAAAATATTTTCCAATAAGCAATCTTGTCAATATTTTCATCTACATAATATTCAACATTTAATTTCATGTCAACCTTACTGAACCTGTGTTTTAATTGCTCTTATTAAAAAATTATAACAAACTACAAGAGTCTGGTCGTTTATAGTTTTTCACACTAACACCAAAATGCAATTTCTAATGCAAATATTTACTATAGAATCCCCAGAAAAAAAACCTGGTGTTATCACACTGATAGCTAGTCAGGTCTCCAATATCCCATAATCCTCCGCGGCCGTGACTGGTAAGTCGCGCATGCGCACTGGGTCCTCCCTCTTTGGCTTCGCACCTCTTCTGCTAAAATGGTGAGTGTCTGCCTGTGGTGGAATAATCCACCCAAATCTTATCCATCATGTTGAAAATGTCTCGTTTTAATTCATAAACCTGATTTACAAAGTGTCCGACACACATCCAGACTAAAATGTATTAATAAATTGATGTTTTTTGTGTATATTTTGAACTATAATGTTTGCCGCTGGAGGAGCTGTTAGGGTTGCTATGCGGCGGCCGGGTTTATAGCGGCAGGAATAACCACGGAATAAGGCTTTATTCATATTCTTAAAAAAAACGTAATTACAAATGTATGTAAGTGGTTGGAATGTGATGGAGCGAGTTTTGTAGCTAGCTAGCTAGTTAGTTTATATTTGCTAAGTTAATAGTAGATATGTGTAGCTAGCAAGCTAATCTAGCTAGCTAGGTTAAAGTTGGAAGTGCTCGTTCCTGTGTTACACAGGGTTTAGCCAAGCACTCTTTTATAAACTCAAATTATCATTACGGTCACTTTGCTAAGTGTTGGTGACAATAAAAAAAATTCTACCCCATTCAGCTGTTCATTTTACACCGCACACTGCTGAATTCTCTGTAATTGGTCTGGAGGTTTATTAACATTCTGTCATAGCAATCCTGGAGGTAGTTTTGACTGCCAGGGAATTTAAAAACTTTAATTTACAGTAGTTGTCCTGTCTATCATTTCAACCATTTTGAATATCTATATCAGCTGATCAACATCTGAGGTCGTGTTGGTGTCCTAGCTGTGTAAAAACAACACAAGATTATTGAAGCTGTAAAAGTTTAAATTTAAGTAAAACAAGCTGTTGGTTTCAGTTTTTCCCCTTTTTTTTCTGCAGGCCAAGCGCACCAAGAAGGTGGGAATTGTTGGGAAGTACGGTACCCGTTATGGTGCCTCACTCAGGAAGATGGTGAAAAAGATTGAGATCAGCCAGCACGCCAAGTACACCTGCTCCTTCTGTGGCAAGGTGAGTGACCGAAGAGGATTCCTGAAATAATCTGGTGGCAGGTTCATCGTCAGAGCTTAGAGGTATCGTGCAGGACTCGAACAGGATGGAATTTTTAACTGCACTAATCCAGGGAATACACTTATCCGGAATTACTTAGGATGTTTTCACGTTAGGGCCCTGGGATTGTTTTCAAGAACACTCGACCCCAAAGTCTGGTTTATTTTCATCAGTGAGAACACAATAGTTCTGCGCTCGGGAACTGTGCCTGAGTCTGCCTGAAGGTGTTCTTGAGAATGATGCGGCACACTCGGGCGTGGACGTAGGTGCGTGGTGCCACTCGATGTATAGTGGGGTGTACCTAAGAATGGAGAACCAAAATCAGTGTCAACGCTTGCCACCCAGGGAGTGAGGAAAGTTGAGCAATTGTTCCTAATGTGAAGACGTCCTTGCTTTTTTAAAAAAAAAAAAAATTTTTTTTGCACATATGAGCAGTTGAAGCTTAAGCGCCTTGCTTAAAGGCCTAACAGTGCCAGCTGGCTGGTGCTGTAGTTTAAACCTGAAACCTTCTGATCAGTAGTACAACATCTTATTCACTGATTTGCCCAATTCACTCTCTTGTATGCAGTTGTCCAGTCTTCATTAGAAGTTACTATGTAAGGTTGATGGTCAACTTCTTAAATTTGTGTTTATAAGTGCATCCATAAATGCACACCGACACTGCAATCAACCTAATTAACTTACCCACACTTAGGCTTACTGTAAGCCTTCATTCACATCATTCATATCCCCAGTTGCTTGATCATAGACCCCACACCATATTTGGCATTCCTTGTTAAAGCTTAAAATATACTTTTTTTAAACAATATTTGTGACTAGTCCTGAAGGCAGCATCAGATTCCTACCAAGGAATGCTTTACAACAGTTATTATATTTATATGCCTGTTTAAATTGGTCAGTGTGATGCGCTTTTATAGCATTTAGCAAATGTCAGTCCTCACCCAGTACTGGTTTAGCATTATTGACTGTGTTTCAAGATCAGAGATCAGTACAACTCAAGCTGTGTGAGTTAGCATTTCATGACTAACTTTTTTTTGGACTTTATGGAGTAATATGAAAAGTTAAATTTAAAGATTTGCATTTAAAAGCCTCAACTGAGGTCATTTGACCAGCAAGTTGCATTGACTACAATCATTTGAAAGCCATGCAGTTTATAGTACTAGATTGTTTGGTCATTCATGACTTATTTGTTGTACTACCATCCCTATGAATGGGCTTAGAGAACTACCATCTTCTGAATGTTTTAGTTTTATATATGTTTTTTAATAATTTCTTCAGTAAATTGTAAGTTTGTGGTTCAAGTTGCTTCATTGCATGCACACTTTCAGCATTAGTTATGATATGCATATTTATAGTTAGTTTTTATTGAAAGGCTCTTGAAACCTACTGGAATTTTTTATACATATAACTTATTTTGTAATATATTATGCCACTTTACTCATCTGTTCATGCAATACTTCAGTCTGGATTTGGGCATGTAGTGCAACAAAGTTGACCATTTAATTTTTTTCTTTTTATATACTACAAGAAGTGATAGAATAAAAATGAGTGGTGTTGACTTTCCTATCAGGTCTTAAATTATTTATGTGTACACACAAAGGTCTCTACCTGTAATATACAGCATTACTGATGTATACTCTCCGATTATAGACCAAGATGAAGAGACGAGCTGTTGGCATCTGGCACTGTGGTTCCTGCATGAAAACTGTTGCTGGAGGTGCCTGGACATACAAGTAAGAATGGTGCTTTTTATCTTATAAGATTAAGTTATTGGTTGGGTACAATTTGATTGAAACATTTTTGTTCCTCTTTCATAGCACAACGTCTGCTGTCACAGTCAAGTCTGCCATCAAGAGACTGAAGGAGATGAAGGACCAGTAAACTGGGACTTTGTTTTTGTACAGATTCAAACAACCTTGTCTCAGACTGTATTTTCAGTGGAACATCCCCCAATAAATTTACGTCTTGAGCGGGATTGTGCTTCTGATTCTTTTGTTCTGCATTAAAGACAAAAATAGACTAGAATCATCCTTACTTAAAAGAGTACATTATTCTAGTCACCATGTTGAGTGATGCAAAAAGATTTTAATAACCATTTAAAAGCTCCTAGACATGTAATTTCTTTTTGTAATGGAGAGAAAAATCTACTAAACTGAAATACAATGTTGGTGAAATTTAATGCATGTAAACATGTAAGCTGAGGTGAAGTTTGTAAGGACAGTTGTGTACCAATGGGATAAATGTACTTAACATAAACTACAATTCACTGTTATAGTATTTAATTAATGGCAGTCTCTTGGGATAAAAAAAAAAAAAAAGTTCTTTAAATGCAGCATTAACAAAATATTTAAAACGTTTTTTTTTGTACTGTACATGGATGGGTTTTCTCTCACCTATGAACATGGTTGTGGTGCATTCATCCCTAGTTGTGCAGGTACCGGGGTTGGACAATAAAACTGAACCGCCTGGTTTTAGACCACAATAATTCATTAGTATGGTGTAGGGCCTCCTTTTGTGGCCAATAAAGCATCAATTCGTCTTGGGAATGACGTACAAGTCCTGCACAATGGCGAAAGGGATTTTGAGCCATTCTTGCAGAATAGTGGCCAGATCACTACGTGATGCTGGTGGAGGAAAACGTTTCCTGATTAGCTCCTCCAAAACACCCCAAAGTGGCCCGATAATATTTAGATCTGGTGACCAGGCCATGGGAGATGATCAACTTCACTTTTATGTTCATCAAACCATTCTGTCACCAGTCTTGCTGTGCGTAATGGTGCATTATCATCCTCATCCATGGCACCGCCCTTACGATACAAGATTTGAACCACTGGGTGCACATGGTCCTCCAGAATGGTTCGGTAGTTTTTGGCACTTTGTCGTCTAGCACAAGTATTGTGCCTAGGGAATGCCATGATATTCTAGCCCAAACCATCACTGATCCACCCCCTGTTTCACTCTGGGCATGCAACAGTCTGGGTGGTACGCTTCTTTGGGGCTTCTCCACACCCTAACCCTCCCAGACGTGGGAAAGACAGTGAAGTTGGACATCAGAGAACAATACATGTTTCACATTGTCCACAGCCCAAGATTTTCGCTTCTGGCACTATTGAAACCGACGTTTGGCATTGGCACGAGTGACCAAAAGTTTGACTATAGCAGTTTGGCCATATACATTGACACTATGGAGCTAGCGATGAACAGTTTTGGTGGAAATAGGAGAGTTGAGGTGCACATTTAATACTGCAGTGAGTGGGGCAGCAGTGGTTTTATGTTTTCTGTATTTAATCCCGGGTTAGCACTCGAACAATCCTTTCAGACGGCTTTCTCATGCGTCCACAGTTATGTTACTATCTCCATTTGCCCACAAAATTCAACCTCTCCAGTTGAGTGTTTGCCTATTTTACGAAGACTATGGTTTTATCCCGTGTGCCCTATTTTTATCTGTGCTATAATGATTTCCTCTCTTCTGTTTCTGCTCCTGAACATTGTGCAAATTTTTGCCTGTTTCTTCTACATCCCATCTTTCTTCCCATATTTTATTCATGTGTTCAATTACTTTTTTGACTTCTGCTTTATTTATTGGAATTTAAATTTGAACATTTTCACTTTTTCACTGATTCTCCACGAAATTTTACAAAACTTAAAAAAAAAAAGGAACTTGGTTAGAAAAACTAAAGTCAAATAACATTGATAGTCACAGCCCATCAGACAGACAATCATGCATAACAAAACTAAAAGGCCTAACAATATAGACAACCATAATACTAATAACACAACAAATAATAAAGTAAAAATACAACAGGAATAACATTAGACCACAAAAAAAATGAAACAATATCAAAGTAGACATTAAAAAAGTGGGGATTTAGTTAGTGTATCTGATTTTCTAGACAATCTATTCATATTATCAACACATTTTAAGGACTAGATATATTTGACAAAGTTACACATAAACAAGGTGAAGAAGGTAATTTTTGCTCTGCCTCTTACAGCGATTCATATGGTATTTACCAAAATTACAAAATTAACAGTGACTGACATTAGAATCAAGATTATCTGTTTTTAATTTTTAATGCTTGTTTGGCTAGTGTGTTTGCTTTTTCTTTCCCTTTTACGCCTACATGTGCTGGTACCCATAGGAAGGCAATGTTTGTGCTATAATTCTGATATTATTTGTAAGTCTTGAAGCAACTAAACACCTGCATCCTCCCTGCAAAGACAGTGGGCACATGCATTTATAGGGAAAACAGGTCAAAATGATGTAACAGTAGCTCATGCTGTAAGCGTGTCAAAGACGTTTCTCACAGACTATAGGCAAGGACACAGTAGGCAGTATCATCACCAGCTTTTATATAACTAAGGAACTTATTAGCCACTTTTCAACATACAGTAGGGCATCGGAATGGCTTAACCATTTGAGATATAAAAATCCCTTTGCAGTTTTGCATCCTTGATGTCATGAGATTATATTGGCTCAGTTTGGAGGAATATATCAAATTCCATTGGGTGCATTTTCCAAACAACCCAAAACAAGTGACTTCCTGTTGAGTAGAGCCCATGACATGCACAGTAAAAGTTGTTCATCTCAATGAGATCTATATGTACCAGGTTTTACATGTATATGTGCAAGTCTGTATGCGCTATGGAAATTCTCTTACGAAGGCCCGTAGGAAAGAGATACATACACTATATAATATATAATTCAGATATTATTGATCTCCAACACCCTTACGGAAAAATAAATGTTTGTTAAGGATGGAGCATTTAGGAGCTACTTCTGCCTCTGGTTTCATTTAATTGAAAACGACAGTTATTAAAGCAGAAAAAATATAATTAGATTGTAAATATAAAACTACTGTATTGACGTGTTAACACATAACGTTAACACTTTTATCTGGCCTAAATCTCAAGAAATTTACCACGTAAAAACATCCATAGAATGAATAGTTTAACATCGTCGCATGCTTTGTACGTCATTCACTGCGACCCACGTAATTATCATTGTTGCATGCTTTGCGCGTCACTTCCGTGACACACGCGGGGTTTTCTTTGCGCAGGCTTTGCCGTGTTTGGAGCGCTACGCTAGCACTAGCTTTATAATCATAGTATTTAATTTATAAGAAATATCAGATTTGCTTCGCAGACATGGCGGCGGCTCCTGCAAGTGGAAGGAAGCGACTCCTGAAGGAGGAAGATATGACCAAAGTGGAGTTCGAGACCAGTGAAGAGGTCGACGTTACGCCAACTTTTGATACTATGGGCCTGCGGGAGGACCTGCTTCGCGGCATCTACGCTTACGGTACATCCGGGGATTTACGGCCTGCTCCAGCGCAAGCTAACGTTTCGTAATTTTGGGGGAAAACGCTGCGTAAACGCTTAATTTCGAATCAAGTGTAGTGGTAGTATGGCGTATATGTCGTTAATATTTAGAGATATTCAGAGGAATAATAATAAAAAAAAAACATCGTTTACAGTTTAAATCCTGATGTTGGTAGTTGGCTAGTTAGCAAGCTAAGATGGCGTGTTTTTTTCCTCACCCGTTTTCAGACTTCTACCGGTTAATTCCAGTGTAGCAGGCGTTTCTGGGAATACAGGTGGAAGAATAATGTAATAAATTAATAAACATTAGCTTTATTTTAAATTAGCTAGCTAGCTAAACACCGTAACAACACCACTGTTTAAGCGGCAGCTAAGTTATGTTTTTAATTTTGTTTGTATTTACATTCGGTGTTATTTCTCTCTGGTCAGTAAATTCGTAAACACGTACATATAAGACAAATTGTATTGCTTGTTTATGTTGTCTGTAACACCAGGTTAATAAATGTTCACATACTATTTTGAGCTTTCGATCTAAAATCCAAACCTACTTTTTTGTTGTTTAGGTTTTGAGAAACCATCAGCTATCCAGCAAAGAGCCATTAAGCAGATTATAAAGGGGAGAGATGTGATTGCTCAGTGAGTTCTACTTTTTTCGCAATTTCTTTCTGGAAGTTTGTGTATCACAGCACTGACTGATCTTTTTTTTTTTTTTTTTTTTTTTTATATAAATTGTAAGTCCATATGTGATTGCTTTCAAAATGATATAATCCTTTAATGGGTAAAGCGATTTGTTTAAAAAAAAATCACACAGCACATCATCCTGTGTTGTAGAAACATGATATTTGATACAAGTATAAGATATAAGTTCATTTAGAATTGTAATGCAACGAGAAAAAAAAACTTATAGAATCACAATACAAATCAAATCAGTGCCTAGGTATCATAATAATCACAATCTGGAGGTCCCTGGTGATTCCTATCCCTAATATAAGTGCACTTTTTTCTCCTCTCCATTTTATTTTATTTAATTCATGTTTAACTTCTACTCCATTGTACTTCATCCTAATAAATCTGAATGTTTTTCCTGCTCAGGTCACAGTCTGGTACCGGTAAAACAGCCACGTTTTGTGTATCAGTGTTGCAGTGTCTGGACATTCAGGTATTTAAACATTTCACCCTTCATTATAGTCTTCAACTTACTTGACACTAAGATGCACTGCTTTATCTGTTGCTCACTTTGCATTTTCCCTAATAAATAGGTGCGTGAGACTCAGGCGTTAATTTTGGCTCCAACCAGAGAGTTAGCTGGACAGATTCAAAAGGTAAATTGATGTAGAAATATTAATAAATCTTAATATGTTGTGCATCAGATGGTGTCTCGAATTAACCAGAGTGCTTCCTAATGTAGTGTTGTTTAATGTTGATTCTGTTTGATTCTACAAGGTTCTTCTTGCTCTGGGTGACTACATGAACGTCCAGTGCCATGCCTGTATTGGTGGCACGAATGTCGGTGAGGACATCAGGAAGCTTGACTACGGTCAGCATGTTGTAGCAGGAACCCCTGGAAGAGTGTTTGGTAATTATGGCTATGTTTATTGTCGTATCAAGTACTTTTGATTTAGTTCGAGTCAAGGAGTATGAAAACGTTGACTTCCTTTTATAGACATGATCCGTCGGAGAAGTCTGAGGACCCGTGCGATCAAGATGCTGGTTCTGGATGAAGCTGATGAAATGCTTAACAAAGGTAGACTTGTTTCAGACCCAGCAAGCTGCTTGTTTGTTGATTCAACTAAGCGGGAATATTGACCTCTGTCAGCTGTTCTTCAAATTTTGTCTAACCTTTTGTGTGCAGGTTTTAAGGAGCAGATTTATGATGTGTACCGATACCTGCCTCCTGCAACTCAGGTGGTTTTGATCAGTGCCACCCTGCCGCATGAGATCCTGGAGATGACTAACAAATTCATGACAGATCCCATCCGCATCCTGGTCAAGCGGTAAGGAGGAGTATATAGACCTAAAACATGGGCGTGACTCCATACAAAAGCAAACCAAGCTGTAGAAAAAGGTTGAGATTGGTGTTTGTGATTGCTTTTACTTTGTTGCACTAAAGAAATTGTCTAGTATGAACTGATTTGTGTTGAATCAGAGGTCAAATTATTTCTTTCTCTTTTGTTTCTTTGCTTTAATTAGTGTGTCTGTATCATTAATTCTGAAAATGTTCATAGTTCTATGCATTAACCAGTCACGGTGAAACTTTTTACTTATGCTCAGAGCATCTCTCAAATTAATTTCGAACTAAATTAGTTGGGAAATGTAAAATTGAGTGTTGAAGCAGTGGCAGTATTTTCATTTTGGCTAGACAGTATGAAGATTTTATTGTCATCGATTAAAAAACATCACATTATATTACTTTTTTATATATAAAAAAGCAAACCAGTTAGTTTTAAAACAGCACCTGGGCAATTTGTGAGCTGACCTGTTGTAAAGTTATAATGCATATTGTGTATCACAGGACTGCTTTTGTGAATTGTATTGTAAAATATTTTTGCAGTAAAGCCAATATACTTTCTTCTCTGAGAGAAGTTTATTTTTAATCTTCTGTTCATGTGTGCAGTGATGAGTTGACACTGGAAGGCATTAAGCAGTTCTTTGTGGCTGTGGAGAGAGAAGAGTGGAAGTTCGACACACTGTGTGACCTCTACGACACTCTAACCATCACGCAAGCGGTCATCTTCTGCAACACCAAGCGAAAGGTCGGTACCACATCCCCACACACTAAAGCATTCATAAACATAATGCTGTGCTCACAGCAACAGCCTTGCACATCTTAAAATCACTGTTGGTTATGCATTGGCAGTTATTGGTAATGCATTTGCATCCATCCATCACTGTAAAGGATTAGTGTATTAAAATAAATCTATTCAGTAAATGATTGGTAACTAGTGTCACTGAAGATCTCAAACATCTTCCTAAATTTCCACTTCCTGATTGTTGGGCTGGAAGTTTTTTTTTTTTTTTACATTAATAGGAATGCAGTGACACTGACTCTGGTGTAATAACAGTAATAAATAATAACGCAAAAACATTAAAGCCTTGTAGCAGCATAAAAGTATGAGTGTCATGAAACCAAACTTACTTTGATATTAAACGATTTGCTGTTGCCACGTTGTTTAGATTCTGATTTACATAAGACTTGTTGATTATTTCAATGTCTTACTGTATTAAAACTTAAAAAAATTTATTCCATGTAGGTGGACTGGCTGACTGAGAAGATGAGGGAGGCAAACTTTACCGTGTCCTCTATGCATGGAGACATGCCCCAGAAAGAGAGAGAATCCATTATGAAGGAGTTCCGATCTGGAGCCAGGTAGTACACCACCCAGATCAGCCAGATCTTCTGATCTCTACTGTGGTGCCTTTATGTGTGTGTTCCATCTCATCATGAGTGACTCTGAAACAAACACATTTACAATTTAAAGCCAGTATATTTCCTTTTTTTAATTATTTAATTTAGTTTTTAAGTTGTTTTTAAATAAGGGACAACACAATTTTCTTTGCCTGAGAAACATTTTTTAAAAGAAAAATGTATTAATTTGTTAGTTTAATTCAATAAAATTTTATTTGTATTATTTATTAGAATAGTAGAGTTAAAAATTATTTAATCCTTATGTTTGACATGTTTTGAGTCTAAATATTAAATTGTAGGACATATAGTATATACACACAAACACGGAACAGTCCAGAAAATATCCTAAATAGAAATGTCACCAGCTTCAGTTGGATCTCTCGAAGTACCCAAATGATCAGAATAGTTTAAATAGCACATTTCTCTATGGCATTGTGCTGCAGTGCTGATTATGACTGTTTTTAGAAGTAGATATCAAAATGAACTACAAATGTCAGGTATTTTGTTTGAGAAAATAAGACCCTTATAAATAAATATATAGGTAACGTTTTCGGATATCTGTGTGTTGTGGTAGCCGAGTGCTGATCTCTACAGACGTGTGGGCCAGAGGGTTGGATGTGCCACAGGTCTCCCTTATCATCAACTACGACCTGCCCAACAACAGAGAGTTGTACATCCACAGGTATGAAGTTCTCTTTATCAAATGCTATTTTAGCAATTTAATCCTAGATTAATTCATTGTATGATTATAAATCTTGCAGCTCATCTGCTTTCATGTTCTTGATATTACATCTCATACCACAGTTCTGTACAACCTCTGGCAAAAATGATGGAATTCACACATTTAAATGATGTTTATCTAGCATTTTTTCTTTTTGTAGAAAATGAGCAAATCACAGACATGATATAAAACAGTTTAGGGTTAATAGCTGCATATTCCATCTTTGTTTCATTGTTTCACCTTACACTGCTTCAAATTGAAATATTATAATACATGGCATTTTTCCATATAAATGGAGAAAAATTATGGAATCATTTAATGTTGAAAAAAAAAGGTTATGGAGTAAACACAATTACTATCATTTTGTTGTTCCTCCTTGGGCTGAAGTGTTTGAGACATGGACTTAGCTATGTTGGCTTAAAACCTTGGTTTCAAGCTACTTGTGTAGTATCTGAAAGATCAGCTTTGCAGTATGAAACCTCATCATTCCTCCCTTTCTCATTTACTTCCCTCCCTCTGGTCATGTAATGGAGTCTGTATGACTTTCCTGAAGAAAATCTTCATGCTTTGCATTAATCTTTGATGGAATGAGATTAGTGTACACCTGTGCTTTGACTGTGAGATAATGATTGCCATCAGTTCCAGTCCTTTACCTCGAAATATATATAGAAGAACGCAAGGCACAAGTTGCAGCATCATATCTTTGGCGAAATGTAGATTTGATTAAATTTAGATTTAACTAAAAACTACTTGCATCTAATCATCCACACAACATTCTTGCTTCCTTTTAACTCACCGTTACCTTGTTTTCGTATTGGGTATCAGTGCTGGTTTTCATTTGGCTTTTCTAAATGTAAGTCTCATAACATTCATTTCTTATAATTCTGTCACAAACATTGATTCCTGTTTCAATCGCTTAGTTTTTTCATTTGTTTTGTTGATTTTTCTCATTTTTCTTTTTCAAGACATATTGATTCATTTCCCGCTCCTTACTCTGACATTTTCCTTGGTCTACTTATGTTTTCATATCCTTCCCATTTTATTTATACATGCACCAGGTTTTAGAAAGAATCCATACTTTGTAACAGTCAAATGTTCAAATGTGGAAAATCAAATTGACAGTTGCACGATTTTACCATAACAAGACTCGACTGCATTCTTGTACGCAAACCTGTTTTTAATTATTTTCCAGTAATCTTGACAATGCGTTGTAGGAAATTTGACTTCCCTTCACTTAAATTGATAAATTTATTAAAAATGTATTTATGTAGTATGTTTAACAACAAACCTTTAACAGCTTTACGGAAATCCAGATAAAGTTTGAAATGTAAGATATATTGGGATTCTCTGTATGTGGGAGAACATCTTAAGTAGAAAACTCAGTCATGCATAATCATCATACAATGTAAAATAAAAAAAAGAAGTGCAGACCTGGAGTTTAATGAGTGGTTTTATTTTTGCAGAATTGGTCGATCAGGCCGTTATGGCCGTAAGGGTGTGGCAATCAACTTTGTCAAGAACGACGACATCCGCATCCTGCGTGATATTGAGCAGTACTATTCCACACAGATTGATGAAATGCCAATGAATGGTATGTTTGCAGTGCAATTTGTATATATGTTTAAACTGCATTCTGCAGCCTATTAGTATGCTATATGATGAACTGGCGCTTACTTGTTTATGTTGTGATGTACATTTTATTTTTCTTTCTTTCCCCCAGTGGCTGATCTGATCTAAAGCTGTTATTGGAGTGAAAGACAGGAGCACCAGAAATCTTTTTATTTACAGTTCTTTTGTTTTGTTGTCTTTACTGTGGTCTTTTTATGTAGAGCGAGTTACTCATGATGTAGATGGATGGAGTGATCTCAGTAGTTATCTGCTGTGAGGTTTTGTAAATAAAGAAACTTTGTTGAAACATTTCACTTCTATTCATTTTGAAAATTCAGAGTCTCAAGTCAGTTTTACCATCATGTTGGAGTTCATTGTCACTTAGATTTTTGGTGTGTACGCTCAGCTCTGTGTATTTTGTCTTCGGAATCTCACAGCAGCAAGGTTTGTCATCAACCTCCACCATTCAAATAGCCAAGAACTGGCTGCTGATCAGAAAGGAAAGGATTAGCTTAAGTGTAATCCTTATGCGTCAGTTTAGCACGCTGTCAGTTTAAACCAGGGTACAGACAACTGGCAGTTTAGTATTTTCGGTTTGGTAATGTTACTCTGTATCAAACAGGTGGATCTCTCATCCAACCAAAGTGTTTTCTTGCTCTTCTGCACTAGTTGTAAGCATTTGATAATGATTGCATTGGGAATAATTTCCCATTTCTGGTCACTCTCAAGTTTAACCAACAGGGACTATAGCAATTTGGATAAATTGTTTTTGTAGCTCACTAATGTACCCCTTGTACCACTACTGAATCATACAACCAAGCAGGTGCTTTTACAGAATGTAAATTGATGATTTCTGGTCAAAGGTGGGCAAAGTTCACATTCTGTACTGGAGTAAAAGTAGGCAAGTACCCTACCCTAGGCAAATTATTAGAGCAAAAGTGAAAGTCAACCATTTGCATTTCCAAAGTTCCCACCTTCAATTATACCCAAGTATCAAATGTATTGATCTTGTATTAGCTCACAGAATTAAGTCAGTAAAAAAGAAAGGCTGTTTTTATCTGTCCATTTCTGCTTCTAATTTAGAACATCAGTAAAAGATGTTAAAGTACAAATATGAAATAGGTACTTCTGTATAGTAACAGATTACATTTATTTAAATTTACCCCAGGTGTAGTGAGGTCTTGTGTAAAATGGAATTCTTGATACGACTCTAGGTGAAATACTATAGCAAGTTTTAACCTGCTAATAGTTAACATGTAATATTATGGAACAACTATGAAAAAGTTTCTTTTTTTTGCATCCATTACATGTAAACAGTCATGTTACTGAGACACCGGAGAATTCACAGCATGGGACATTCACCCATGGTGTAACACTTAAAACAATAACACGGGTCTCTCCAAAGTGTATTTGTTAGTGCCCCAGCTAAAATACCACTCATTTATTTTCATGCCTTAAACATCTGTAGTTTCACTCCTCCACCAAATGTGCCATTTCAGTGTCCATGCAAATGAGCTACTGCTGAGCCATGGGTGAACAGTGTTGAGCAACAACCTGGTGGATGGGCGCTTCATATATGAGGTCATGTTAGGGGGGAAATCTAATTGGCTTGTTTAGGGTCTGTCCAATGCAAAAATGAAAAAAGTACAAAAAGCAGGGAATGTTTTTTTTCTTATGTTTTTGTTTGTACATGCACACTGAACACCCATCTGCATCTGAATTACTAAAACGTGTATTTTGCAGAATTGGGCCAATTTAACAAATCTCTGAAACTGGAGACTTTTCTAAATGTTAAATCTCCTTAAGGAAAGTTGCATCATATGAATAAATGTTTTTTCTTTGTTTGAGAAAATTAAGCCACACCTACGGACGAATCGTATTTGAGCATTCAACAGCACTGTGCTATAATGGAGAATATTTCCCACCACAAAAGTGGTACTAGGTTCCTAAAAGATGTTGTGTCTTTGACCACTCTCCTCCTGATGGAATCTGGTGCATCTAAGGATTATCCTTAAAGGCACTTCCCTCAGATCCTATTAACCCTGTGATCCTATTAAGGACAGAAACACGGCAATGGCTGCAGCTGATCAAACTAATGACCTCATGCTTAAAAAACAGTCAGTGTCCTTCACTGTTCTTTACGGTTTTGGTATATCTCAGTTGTAATACAGGGCGTGTAATCATCACAGTGAGAGTGTCAAACAGTACTGCAAAAGCTGTGACTGGAGAATTATGCATGTCTTTACAACATATATAATAAGGTAAAGAAGTTGCAAATATACATATAGTTCTACATGCCTCACTCCGTCTTCGTGAGATCAACTGATGAGAACTAATGAATGAGTTCTAAGTGTTTACTTAATGCTTATAATACTGTTTATTAGTAAAGCTAATGACTTTTACTGGAGTCAGCAAATACTTTTCAGACTGGAGGAGGACAAAACGGTATATAGCTGCTATTATACAACTGATAGGGATAAATGTATAATGTATAGGTCATTTATAATTTTTCCAAAATATTGTTGCTATGTATAAGAAGAATAAAACATCAGGACATGCTGTTATTAGGAAAGACATTATTAGTTAATTATTATTATTATTATTATTATTATTATTATTAATGTTATTAGATCAGGGTGGTATACAGTACATGTTTCTTTGTCCAATATATTTCTTTATTTTTCTTGTTCTTGGGCATGAGGAGAAAATTGGACATCATATTAACCTGTCATTGATTATTTACTATAATAAAGTAGTACCTCTATTAGTGTTGTATTTCTTACCCTCAGAGGATATAAAAGAGTTTAGCGACAGTTTCTTGTTCACTCACCTGTCTGACTGAAGACACTCGAATTCCCTGAGCTTCTCAGTGGTATTTTTAGCTGTGATTTAGAGAGAGAGATAAAGAGAGAGAGAGAGAGAGAGAGAGAGAGAGTCAGACACTACGCTTGGGCTCAGTGCCAAACTGCACACCACTGCATGTGTGTAACTGTTCAAATGTGCTAGTTAGGATCCTTGGGTTATATGCAGGCTTTTATCAAACTCTTAAGTCTCTCGCACTGGGAACGACAGCAGGGGGTCGTACTGGCTTTTAACTGGAGCTCTGAAGCCAGAGCAGCTTGAGTCATGTCTTCTATCGGAGCTCTGGAGGCGGTGAACATCCCATGGAGAAACAACAACTTCAGCCTGCTGAGTAAAGATCCGCCGCTGTCTGACCAGGGAGACACCATCATTGGGGTTTACCTGCTGCTGCTCGGTAACACATTCATCACAGTGAAGGTTCCTCCTCTGGAGTGATGCATTTAACAATCCATTTCATTATACTGTACATTCTTATCATTTAAAAGCATTTTGTCTATTTAATGCTTTTTTATTTAGTTTTATTATTATTATTGTTATTATTATTATTGTTATAATTTTTTTAGAGAGGCGTATATTTTTCATGTAAAAAAAAGGTGTGTTTAATGTTTTTTGGCTGACCTTGTATATATATATAAGTCATAGATATGTTCTTAAAAATATTTAAGTTAGAAAAAATCGGATTCTATGTAAGTATGTATGTTAGTATGTAAGTATGTAAGTATGTATGCATCTTATCGATGCTGAATGACACTGCATGTCTCTTACACGTAAAGCAAAAAAAAAAAACAAATCATGTGTCTCGCATAATTTAGAGCACTGAAGATTTCAGAGATTTCTTGAGTCCTAAATTTTGGTATTGAATCCGTATCACACAGTGCATCCGGAAAGTATTCAAAGCACTTCACTTTTTCTCCATTTCGAAACAATACCCCATAATGACACATACTGTATACTACTTTTACATTATATATACATATTGTATATATAACGTGAAAGGAGTTTGTTTGAAATCTTTGCAAATGTATTTAAAAAATAAAAAACAAACACTCAAAATTACACCCATGACACTCAAAATTAAGCTCAGGTGCATCCTCATCCCGCTGATCATTCTTGAGATGTTTTTATACCTCGAAAGAAGAACAAAAAAACAACCATCTCAGCAGAACTTCACCAATTAGGCCTGCATGGTAGAGTGGCCAGACGGAAGCCACTCATCAGTAAAAGGCACCTGATAGGTGCCTGGAGTTTACCACAAAGGACTCTCAGACCAAGAGAGAAAATTAGTTTTTGTTGAAGAGCCTTTGGCACCAATTACAGCCTTAAGTCTTTTAGAGTATGATGCTACAAGGTGGTTTTTCTTTTGGAAGGTTCTTCTCTCTCCGTAGAAAAACACTGGAGCACTTTTCGTCTGACCACTGGGTTCTTGGTCACCTCCCGGACTATGGCCCTTCTCCCCAGTCGCTAAGTTTGGCCAGGTGGTCCGCTCTAGAAAGAGTCTTGGTGGTTCCTTCTTCCATTTATGGATGACGAAGGCCACTGTGCTTATCTGGACCTTCAATGCTGCAGAAATTTTCTGGCTTGGTTTGTGCTCTGACATGCACTGTTAACGTTATATAGACAGGTGGTGAGAAACATCTCAAGGATGATCAGTGGAAACAGGATGCATCTGGGCTCAATTTAGAGTGTCATGTCAGGGCTGTGAATACTTATGTACATGTGATCTTTTCGTTTTTTATTTTTAATAAATTTGCAAAGATTTTCAAAAAACTTCTTTCACATTGTCATTATAGGGTAATGTTTGTAATATTTTGAGAAAAATTATTAATTTAATCCATTTTGAAATAAGGCTAACATAGGAAAATGTGGGAAAGGTGAGGCGTTGTAAATACTTTCCGGATGCACTGTATATCAGAGCTCTGGTATTAGCTTTGTGTCCATTTTCACATCAGTATTTTTTGTATTGATTGGCTAATCAATATTCAATTGATCAATGATTGATTAAGTAATCTTGACAATATAATATCTTGTGAATGAATTTTAGATTTTGTACACTGTGAGATCAGTTGGAAGGCGACACGGTGGATATAGTGATTAGCACTTACGTCTTGCACCTCCATGGCCCGGGTTCGATTCCCGATTCTGTGTGCATGTTATCCCTGTGCTGGGTGGGATTTCTCCGGGTACTCCGGTTTCTTCTCACAGTCTAAAAACATGCAGATAAGGGTAATTGGCATTCTCAAATTGCCTGTAGTGTGTGCCCTGCGAAGGATTGGCACTCTGTCCAGGGTGTACCCCGCCTCATGCCCCAAGTATCCTTGGATACGCTCCAGTGCAAGTGATGCACATTGAGAGGAGCAGAACAGCATGTGTAGAAAGTATTCGTCATTCAGCTCTGTGGTCTGCTTACCAACTAAGCTTTTAGTGTAATTACAGCTTATTCATTTTAAGACTAGTGGGCTTAGAAACACTTCACTATTGTTGAATAATCCTGCAGGTGTCATTTGAAGTGTGTTCCCAACATCATAGCATAGCCATGTTAAAAGTTTGGACACAACTTCTGATTTAATGTTTTTTTTTTTGTTTACTGATTTATTTTCTACATTCTCGAACAATACTGGAGATTTCAAATCTATGAAATAACATATGGACTTATGGAATTAAGGAACATTAAAAACTACAGCAAAAACAATAACAACAGTAACAGTCATTTTTCATTGTCAGACACAAACGTCAGCTGTTCTGGAGCAGTTCTTGCAAGAACAGTATTGTCAAGTGTATTTGCAAAACCCATCAAGCACCATGATGAAACTGAGGGTCCAGGATTCCTCATCCAGGAAAGACCATCGATTTAGAAAGTGTACATACTGAATATATTCCCAAAGTCCAGGTCTACTTATTTGAAATATTCCTGTGTATGCATGTGTACTTACCAGGTTGGCTGTCATGGTTTGGAAACAGCATTGTGATCTTCGTCCTGTTTAAGCAGAGGGTGACTCTTCAACCCACAGATTACCTCACCCTCAACCTGGCCATATCAGACGCCAGCATCTCAGTGTTCGGATACTCCCGTGGCATCCTCGAGATCTTCAACGTGTTTCAGGATAATGGATACCTCATCACCTCAGTGTGGACCTGCCAGGTACATGAGTGTGCACTGTATTGTAAAAGGTGTAGCACATGTGTGAAAATGCAGGAAAGAAAAACATTATATTAAATCCATCATTGTGGAGGAAAGTCTAAAGCTTGTACTTTTTATGTTAGAGGCGATCTCTGGCTTAGTTAAAAATCCATTAACACCTTTAGATTTGTCAGAGGAAAAATCTGGACTTCCATTCGCCTCCACGGATGAAGATGAAGATGTGGGTTTAGCATCCACAATACGTCCTGTGTCACGTCCTGATAGTGTTAAAAGCCGAATGATGATGGACCCATTCGCACTTAGTGAAAGCTACAAAATAATTAGATGTCTGTGTACAAGCAGAGATATAACAGCTTTTCATCAGACTGTCAACAGCTGATTTATTATACCTGTTTGTATTTGGTTTTACACTAGGTAAGAGACTTTCCATAAAAAACTCCAAGTCTCCAGCTGTTTTTTTTATATATAAGGGAAAATTACACCCTATGTATTCAAGCATAACTTAATTTTCCTATTTTTTGTTTTACTTCATCCAAATGATTATTTCATAACAATTAACTGAATTATCTGCAGAAACAGATTTGTTTGCAATAGCATGTGCTAGACAGGTAAAGAAAATCATAAGGCTGTGCAATCTGTCAATCTGTCATGAACAGTCTTAAAAGGATTCAGATTCACACATCTAATTGTATATAAGGGACCTAAATATTGGTTGGCAAATAACATCAGATAAAATCTGTGCAGATCCTCACCCCCAATTTCTGATTATATTCTCCAATGATAAAATAGAACCTATGTATATTTAACCGATTAGCCATAACATTAAAACAATTATCAGATGAAGTAAATAACATTGATGATCTTGTTACAATGGGACCTAACAACCTGTCAAGGGGAAGCAAGAGAAAGGATCTGAGCCACTCTGACATGGAACAAATTGTGATGGCTCCAAAAGAGCAGGCCATGTGGGGTGTCCCCAGTCTGTAGAGGTTAATACCCGTCAAAAGTGGTCATAGGAGGGACAACCAGGGACCTGGTATCCAAGGACAAATAATTAGTGTGCCCATCTGGTCTAATTCTGCAGACTGAAGAGGCTGAACTACTGATTCTCAAGGTAATGTTCTACTGAGAACTCTGCCATTGGGTTCTGCCATTTATACACGTAGCCCCATGAATCCCCATGGTCTTGCTTTTGTATGTGTGAAGGGTGCCAACATGAAGGGTGTTTGTATTTTTATTATGGTGGACAATGTATAATGGAATTTCTGAGATCATTTTTTTTTTCAGTCTCATATGAGAAACAAATACATTTATTATTTTTTTAATTTGTTACAACTTTTTTAAACACTTGTGTGAGATACCGCTGAATTAAATAGACAACCCTTTAGAAACCATGCAAAAGCAAATGTATGGCACAACGGAAATGCAACAAGGTGATGCTACAGTGTCCACCCAAAGCCAGGAGATCAGAGAGCAGCTTGGCCGTACTGTCTAAGGTGGCACATTCCCACACTCACATCAGTCATGGTGACACAGGCCAGGCATGGGCATCTGCGATCCAGTAGATCAATTCATTACACTGAACAAATGGTTGTTAGTAAATTGGTTTTCTTCAATCTTGGTTTTACATTAAATCTTTTACCTGATGATAATTGCATATCAAGTATTCTAATGATGAATTTTTAAGTTAATGAGTGAAGATTTTTATTCATATATATGGTGGGTGTCTTTCAGGTGGACGGTTTCTTTACTCTCCTCTTTGGCCTGGGGAGCATAAACACATTAAGTGCCATCAGTGTCACCCGATACATAAAGGGCTGTCACCCAAGTGAAGGTAAACTGGAGGTTTATGATACATACACACTATAGCCCGCAAGAAACCAAGAGACAACCATAGGAAATCATGTAATAAACAATTTCTTGTTACATAAAAACAAAAAAAGCTTGTAAGAAAGTTGAAGTAGTTTTAATTTTTTATTTTGATAATTGGCCAATTATTACCAGTTGCTCTGTTCACTTGTCATTTATTTGTGTAAAAGTGGGATTTGAGGTGTTCATCCATATGTATACATACTTACTCACTCGCTTACTCACTATCATATATCCCTCTTTATCCTGTCTACTGGGTGACGGGGCCTGGAGCCTATCCCAGGGCTACATCCTGGACTGGGTGTCAATTCATTGCTGGGCACACAAACTCACACACAATTTTTGGGAACACCAATTAGCCAAATCTGCATGTCTTTGGACTGTGGGAGGAAACCGGCGTACCTGGAGAAAACCCACCAAACTCGGGAAAAACATGCAAACTCTATGCACACAGACCACACAAAGTTGGAGATCGAGCCCAGACCTGGAGGTGCAGGGCAACAGTGCTAACCACTAAGCCATCATGCTGCCTACTGTACACATACTGTATACTGTATATTAACAAGATCTGCTAACCTTGCTACCTTGAGTTATCTGACAGGAAATTGTGAATTTAAACACATTTTTAGAAATGTTCATGACAGTTAACGCGAGCCGAAAACATATTTAGCAAGCTAAAAAAATATGGTGTTAGCTAAATCATCTTCACCATAATAAATGCCAACATTAACCAACTGACTAACAGATGTCATGTCAGAATTAGTTTTTACCTCATTACATCATAGATCTCAGTTCACCAGTTAGATTTTCTGTGAGGATTTTAAACCTGTAAATGTTCATTATCTTCACTGCAAATACCTAGCCATCGCTAACACGAGCTAATCTGACAGGATTTTTAATATGTGATAAAAGTGTTTTATTTTCACTGCCAACATAAAATTTTTAGCGCTTATGACAAGACTGACAAGCCTTCTGACAAGCTAAACATTTATAGTGGCAAGTGAAAAAATAAATGCAGAAAATAAAAGAAAATCAGTTCACCACCTAAAGTCATGGACTCCATGTCATTCATACAAAAAACTGCTCCAGCCCTGCTATAGTTCACTGTTTTTACAATACTACTTTAACATCAAGATTCTATCCTTGGAAGTTATAGACCACATTAAAGACTGTACTCATGCCCTACGTTTCCTGGGATAGGCTCCAGGCCCTCCATGACCCTGTGTACAGGAGAAAGCGGTATAGACGATGAGTGAGTGAATGAGTAAAAAAGTATATGAGGTCTTTTCTCTTCACAGCTCACTGCATCAAGAACACCACTGTAGGCATGAGCATCCTGTTTATATGGATTTCAGCTGTATTCTGGTCCACTGCTCCGCTGCTGGGATGGGGAAGTTACACAGGTCAGTATGATACTGATATAACATACAGGTGTTCCTACTATGCATTATTTCCTTAAACATATAACAAGCTCAATGATTCAGTTTAGGCTAGTATCCTCTAGATTATTTGGAAATGAAAAGCATTTAGAGTTTCAGTACTTTATTGTTCATACACTGCAGGGTAGCGATGATATGTTATGTTTTTAAATCAGTTACACAATGATCAGAAGTGATCAGAACTACCTGCACCTTTACTGCTTTGTGTACAATCTATTAATTTTTGTTTAAAATCTCCTAAAGAATACAGTACATCCAATAATCAGAGGACTAAAAATGAGCCATTGAGTTTTGTAGACTGTTATAGCTCAATACGTCTATGTTATGAGCAGGGTCTGTGAACACAAAATCCATACAATGTCCAAGACTGAAATGTAATTAATGCATTTCCTTTTTTTTTTTTTTTTTTTTTCTTGCTCCTAGTCTGCACTCTTTTTAAATTTTAACTTTGTAATTCTGAGTTTCAAAACATTACATTGGTTCCAAGAAATTCAATTATTTGATTTATTTGTGGAAAATGGAAGTGTTTGCATCACAGTTGAGGGATGATTAAGAATCAAAGGCAAGCAGCAGTCGAGGGTAGATTACCAGAAGAAGGTGAAATACAAAGTAAAAGATGAAAAGGGATCTAAAAAAAAACAAACAAACAAGGGAGTGGGCTAGACCAATAACAGTGTAAGAAGTATTAAGTGGTAACAATCAGGTTAAATAATGAGGACCGAGAGCTTAAAAGAACTTGGGCTTATACTGTATTATGCATAAGTCATACACTGAATGTGAACGAATAAGAAGGATTTTATAGATTGAAGTACTTGCAGAATCCCTGCCAGACTTTATTCAGCAAACCTCTCCCATTGAATTATATTAAATAAACCAGACTAATAATGTTTTATACGATTTTCCTTAAAATATCATGAGTTCGTGAGTGAAAGGTCTACAAATTGATTTTGCTTCATCGATCTTTCTGCTTCTACAGATCGAGGGTATGGTACCTGTGAGATTGACTGGGCCAAAGCGAATTACTCCACCATCCACAAATCCTACATCATCACCATCCTGATCCTCTGTTTCTTTGTTCCTGTCTTAATTATGCTGTTCTGCTATGTGTCCATCATCAACACTGTGAAGAGAGGAAACGCCATGTCTGCAGACGGAGACCTTACTGACCGTCAGAGAAAGATTGAGAGAGATGTCACTATAGTGAGTGGGATTTGATTCATCCAGGGTATTTAAGCCTGGTATTCACTGAAATGGTAAAACACATGTGAACAAAATCTTTATATATATTTTTTAAAGTAAGGTTAACTAGTCATTCTCTTAACACTATTATTTATGAATCACTAGATATATTTCATACATCTTTCAAAACGTACTAAATGATCTTGGAGGTGGAGATAGACACGTTTAAAACAAAGTCTTCGTTCTTTCTGTGTTTCAGGTTTCAACAGTTGTCTGCACAGCGTTCATCCTGGCCTGGTCTCCGTATGCCGTGGTGTCCATCTGGTCAGCATGCGGCTTCCACGTACCCAGTCTGACCAGCATCTTCACTCGGCTCTTTGCCAAGTCTGCCAGCTTCTACAACCCGCTTATCTATTTCGGCCTCAGCTCCAAATTTCGGAAAGATGTCATCGTGCTGCTGCCGTGCAACCGACATCACAATGACACAGTCAAACTCAAACGCTACACACACATGAAGGCCAAAGGAGATGAGAATTACAGGTGTAGAGCTGAAGGACAGGATGTGTGTATTCCTGCTTACCTAAAAGCCAAGAAGAAGCCTCAGGCAGGAGGAGAGCCTGTTAACACTGTCCTCAGCCCTGACATTGGTGTGCACAGACCTCCTCCACTCAACAAGCAGGTGCATTTCATTCAGATGCCGCAAACGTCTGAATCCCTTGAGTATGAGTGTGACAGACTGTAAAATGCAGTGAATCAACCTGTAACTTTTATGTATTTGCATATTTAATTGTAAAACATGAGAAAAACTTGATCAGTAGAACTGAAAACCTGTTTTTGTATATGTACTGTATGTAGATGAAGAAATATGAAAATAATAATAAAAATGATAACAAAAAATACCACAATGCTTATCCTAATAAAGATCACAAATACTTTAATTTATAACTTAAAGATAATTTTTTTTTTTTGCATAATTTAAGGGAAAGGAGCCTGTTTTCATCGTCGCCTTGCACCTCCAGGGTCCAGATTCGATTCCTCCCCTCAGGTCTGTGTGCATGGAGTTTGCACATTCTCCCCGTGTTTGGTCTGTTGACCAAAGACATGCAAATTAGGCTAATTAGTGTTTCCAATTTGCCCATAGTGTGTGAATGAGCGTGTGTGTGTGTGCCCCGCAGTGGCATCCAGGGTGTACCCACCTCGTGCTCCAAGTCTCCTGGTATAGGCTCCAGGCCCCCCACACCCCTGTATACAGGATAAAGCAGTATAGACTATAAGTGAGTAATCCCCTGCATTTACTAAGTGACAAAAAATACTGGAAACATGTAACTTGTGTTTTTGTTGCCCTAATAGAGTCATTGCTTAAATATTTAACAGCTATGAAGGTGTAGGTTTTGGCTGTGAAGAGTATGATTGTTAAAAAAGATAAAAACATGAAGACCAGAGACTTATCTATGGGAGAAATTTTACAGACAGAAGCAGATTAAAATATTTTTCTGTTCAAATTTTGTATTTTGTTCACAGGTTTAAAATAGGTTACATTTGATCTAGGTGACACTGTAACAGTGTCATCACGGCACACGGATGAAACACAAACATTATATAACATGAGTTCTTTACTTGATAGGCTGTTGAACGAATTGAGATGTTACTCATGGGGCTGGTTGCAACATTTTGGTACTCTGACCTAATATTAAATATCTTTTGATATAAAGATATAAAAGTGGTATTTGTTTTTTAGAATAGTTAACAGACATAAGAGTATTGAGTCACTCTCTCAATCACTGTCTATATTGCTTTATTCTGTATTCAGGGTCGTGGAGACCTGGAGCCTGTTCCCAGGAGACTTAGGGCATGAGGCGGGGTACACCCTAGACAGACATCCACATACATACACTCTACACACTACGGGCAATTTGGGAACGGCAATTAGCCTAATCTGCATGTCTTTGGACTGTGAAAGGAAACCGGAGTCCATGGATGAAACCAACCAAGTACGAGGAGAACATGCAAATTCCATGCACACAGAAATATGAATCGAACCTGGACCCTGGAGGTGCTAGGCAACAGTATTTTAGTTTTTGAGACCTTATTTTAGTTTTTTTTTAGTTCCATTGGGACAGTGCTTACCGCCCCAATAGAACTAAAAAAACTAAAATAAGGTCTCAGTTTTGGTAGTGAGAGTTTGTCCATACTGATCATATTCTGAGCAAGTGGCACTGCTCCTTTCAATACACTAAAGATTTTCAGTTAAATTGACCGTTTCATTACCAAACTAATTATTTAGATTAAACAAAACTATGACTGAAGATATTATTTTCTCATTTGTTTAAAATGTTCCCTGAGATTTAACATATTTGCATGCTGGTCATTTATATATTTTACTTTAATGTATATACTTAACTGTGTCCAATTTTTAAAGCACAATCTGGAAATGTAAATTCTCTTGATTGAAATTAAACATACTTTAGACGCCATCTACTGGCAGGAACAATCAATTGCAGCTCCATATCTTTTCATTTTACAGTACATTTATGCATATCCAGTACAGGATCCTCTTGGCAAAAAGGGTCCCTGAGGATCTCTGCATCCCTAATGCATCAAACTTACTAAAGAACTTCAAATTGAAGTCTTTCATAAAATGAACCTGTAAGTTGTATTGTTTTAAATAACATTTAATCGACCCTTCAGTATTTAAGGACGCTGTGTGAACTTTAAGGTCTTCTTCAGATTCACAGCCCTTATATGGTAATTTTTTCCCATTTAAAGTTATCTTGCAGTTAACTGTATGAGAAATATATATGCAAAACAGAAACATGACTCGCTTCAGGCAAATAGAAGAAAATGTGAACATGTAGGGATTTCCCAGACTTCCACAGCTCACTCCAGAGGTATTGGAACGGCAGGGCCATTTTGTGTTACGCTAAAGACATTTGAGTTTGACATCAAATGGCAAATACATAACGACATAAGCTTTTATTTCCTGATATTGAATACTCTCCATTTACTAAGTGATCAAAAATACTGGAACATGTAACCAACAGGTGTTTCCTGTTTCCCCGACAGATTCATTGCTTAAATGTTTAACAGCTCTGAAGGTCTACTCTTGGTTTTGCATGTGAAGAGTGTGCTTGTTAAAATGGATGCACTAAAATGAAGACCAGAGAGCTATCTATGAGAGAAAAGCAAGCAAATTTAAAGATAATTAGAAGGCCAGACTGGAATTCACAAAGATGAGCCACAAAAGCTCTGGAATCAGGATTAACCTCGCCGTTCCAATACTTTTGGGGCAGTGTGTCTATAATCCAGGCTCGAAGTGTGCAGTAAAACAACTGATGTGTCTTTAAGTCTGCAACAACAAGGTGTACAACATTCTCTTTTATTATTGTATTATATTGATAAATGTTTTCCATCTGAAAAAAAAAGAAAATACAACATGAAAAAGAATAAACTATAAATATGTACAAGTAAATTCACATATTTATCCAATTTTTATAATCTCTCTTTACATCACATGGGTTAGAATTTCAACTCTTGCTTCATCACACGTTCCAAAACTCGAACATATCAGTACACAGAACCCTGTTTATGATTATAATATCTGTAGTGAAGGAACGCAAACGCAAAGCCTCTCTTGGTCAACGTGTTCGTGTACTTCCCAAATACACTAAAAATAGCCACCTCACCAAGTACTGCTCTGAATCATAGGACACAACACTCGAGACGTGACGCAAGATGAGCAAAGATCATCCCTGCGTCTTTTTAAAATCTGGGTCAGTGTTTGAACCTGTGGCCTAATATATAACAGATTAACTGTACGGAGATGAAGTGATGCAGGAACCAGTGCACACACGCAGAAGTGTTTACGTCCACACTGGGCTTGCTGGCTGGCTGGCAGTGTAATAGTGCTGCTTTATCATGTGGATTATTTCTGTTCGCAAACTGTACATTCACTTTATCCTCTTTAAGCCAATAAATTCCCATCTCTGACCAGCAGGAGGCACTGTTATGGTGATTCAAAGATGATTTCAAATTAAGAACAAATCAGATGTCTGAACATGGACTGTTTCTTTAGTTTGACACACAGTATAGTAAAGAAAAAAAGTAATAATTTAGACATTGCTAATGCACACTCTTTATCGTAAATGTAGGCTCTTTAGTCATGATAAACAAAGTTTAGATTTGCACTGGATCTACAAGAAAAAAAAAAGCCCAGAGCCCCATCTGTCATCTTAAACGTTCCATAACGCACAAAGCAAAAATAAATCTCTATGACGTCAAGAAAGAACAGTTAAGCCCCTGCTGTTAAAAGGAAATTATCAGCAGTGGTGAGTTATGTGATGCCTACTGATATTAAACTGTTTATCACCACATCCTGAAGTGTTTTATTCCTTTTATATACCACAGCAATTAAACAATGATTATGTTTTTTTTTATTTATCACTTAACAGAGTGACGGGACATACTTTAACACTTCAATGTCAGTGGAATGTCAGTTAGTTCCTATTGTCACTTACGTTATAACAGCGGTAAACAGACATTTCCTACTTAATACTTAATATATATAAAAAAATATATATTAAGGGAAATTTAAATATTAATTTAAAATATTAAGGGATATCTGGATATCCCTCTAATTTAGTCATGTCCAATTCCTACTCTTTATTAGTGCACTCTCCCATCAAGGCTACTACTACCAGTCAGGGAGGGCCGAAGACTACCATGAGTTTCCTCCAAACCACGTGACGTGTGTACCATGACTTGGAGGACAGCGCTATTCACTCCTTCAGCTTGCATGAGCTCACAGACGCCCATGAGCTCACAGTTCATATGAACTAGAATTACAGTTTTGGAAAATTATTCCACACCTTCTGGCCAATCGGATTTAAGTATTCAACAGTGCTGTGGTATTATAACAGGACGTGAAACAAAACAAAAAGGATACAATTCTAGCTTCAAAGTGGCATCTATTGTAGTCATGTGACAAGTCCGAGAAACTAAATCACTTGACGCTGTGAGACAAGTGTATAATAATTTAAACATGTAGCCGGCTAAACTAGTATCCATAAGAGTTTCTTACTTACTAGGTACACAGCTCCAGTGAAAACTAAAGGAAAAATTAACTAAAACAAGGTAACGTCTGTTCACTTTGGCTAGCTATTTGCTTTATTCAGATTTTGCCAAAAAAATGAACCTATTTTTATGCCGGAATACGAAGCAAAAATAATGCTCAGAATACTGTCTAATTTATCTTTAATATTCTGCTATTATTCTGGTAGTAAAATCGCAGCTAACGAGCTGAAACATCTGTAGTTCCAACACAAAAACCGTCACATTCTGGGGCGTTTTGTAAAGGGTAATAGAAGCGTGTTAGGGTGGCACTGTTTAAAGCAGTCCCGTCCAACACAATAACAACAAACCTTTTAATTTTAATAATTCCTTACAGGTCAAACCAATGAAACAGCAGACATCAGAGTTGTCCTTTAAGACTGTTAAGGATTAAAGGAACAGTTCTTTCAGAGTGGTGGTTCATTCACACTTGGTCACGTCACAGATTCGATACAGCTCTGGATAGTCCCTCCATCTGGTGGAACCGTTATTGGTTTTAGAATAAAAGGGGTTTCCTGTTCAGGCAGGTTCTTCTATCCAATAAACCTGTTTTTTTCCCCACAGATTTTTTAAATTAAGGTGCATCAAGTAAGAAGGTGGTTTACTGTAAAGTATACAGTACTGTGCAAAAGTCTTGGGCCACCGCTTATTTCTTTATATTAAATGAAATGAAATGAAATAAAATGATGTAGCTTAAATAAAAGAAGTTTAAAAATTGGTTGTTTAGCAGCTACCTCAATTCCCCTCTCATCTACAGCATTCAGCATCACCAGAATCCTAAATACAGCCCTGATCATCTCTACCTGTTTCTCGCCCTCATTTAGATATTTTAAATATTTTTTTTTTTAATGCTTACATGATTTATAGATCTAAAGAAATGAGGGATGTTCCAAAACTTTTGCACAGTACCGTACATCCGAATGCAATTTAAAATTAAAAGGTAAAATTATATAAAGTTTCAAATCAGGTCGTCCTGGCTGGCTCAGTACATTTAGTCCAAATGGAAAAAAAGTGAACATTTCATTTTTGGCTGAACTGTTCCTTTAAAACCATGTGTCACTGTGGAACCTTTATTAGCTTTTTATTAGCACTTTAATCCAGGCTGCATTCAACGTTCATAAATAGTTCGTTTGCAAACCCTCAAACATATAGAGTGGATTTCTAAAATCATTCTCCACCTGAAAGAACAAACGAACATATTTAGCAGTTCAGAAAATACATGCGCGCGCACACACACACGCTTGCTCGCTTACACACACAGAGCCCAGCAACCTACCTAATACTATTCTTCATTTGGTGAAGTAGCCATTAAAAAAAAAAAAAAAAAAAAATTCCATTAGTTAATATTTAATGACCTGATATTAAAGACGAAAAAAAAAGCACGTGACAGATTTTCCTTTTGCTCTGTAGTGCTCGCGTCATCAATTAAAAGGCATAAAATTGGTGAAAATAACCATATCTTCACCCATTAACAACGACAAAAAAACAAAAAACAAAACAAAACACAGGCACCCTCAAAGAAACACTCCATCATGTTTCAAGTAATCACAGACAAAAAAGAAAATCCTTAAAAATATTAATCTATCAATCGGCATCACATCTGGCTTAAGATTAATTTATAGCCTCCGTCACCAAACGTACAGTAAAGAAAAATAACTAGTATTTGTTCCACTTAACTCTATATAAAATATATATATATATTATATATATATTTAAAATCATACAGAGCCACCCCTTCAGGTAGATCATAACGTCAAAGCAGGAGTGTGCAAAAGGTTCTGATTTGAGAAAAGAGTTTTGTTCTCTGATTTCTGACATTTCATGAATCAAAACTCATCATCATCATCATCATCATCCAAACATACACATTAACCCATTTGTCCATAATGCAGGTGGCTTCAATAACCATCATCAATTTGGCTTTAAAAAAAACAAAAACAAAAAGAAAAAACAAAAAAAGCTTATAATACATAAATAACAGAAAGAATCTTTTTTTTTTTTTAACAGACAGAAAAAGAATCCCTTACACCTGAAATAGCAGAGCTGAATTGCTGCAGTTCTGGTACAGCTTGTCTGAGGTTTATTTCAACACACTGCGAAAAAACGATCAGGCGAATTCGCAACCTTTGTTGAGCATCATCCATTTCATCATCTAATCTAAATCTAGGCTATTTTAATTAAATCACATGATGACAGATTGAATCGGACTTCACTACTTCTGTTGGAACATTACAACGTTTGCATTACACAACAGTGACGTTCTCTTTGTACAAAAGAAAAAAAAAAAAGAAAGGAAAGAAAAGAAACAGGCCAGCAGAGACATTAAACCCGAAACTAAATAAAAACCCTGGAACATAAAACATTATACTGTAGCCATTGCACGAAATGTACAATTCTATTAGATCAGATCAGTTGGAGGTCCTGCTTATGAAAGAGGACACGATTAAAACTAAAACAAGCTCAGATAGCACAATCTAACGCTTCCAATAAATACTGTAATATAAATGTATAGAAACCTATAGAACAATTAGATCGTACAGTTTTTGGGGGGGATTGAACTAGCTATTTAAAAGGTGCTTTAGAAATTAAGACACGATACAATAAACTCCATTCGTATTTAGATGTAAAGCCACAGAGAAATGCGGTACATGGTTCAATAAATAATTTACTTTAAAAGTCATTCTATGTACAAGTCGAGTCCTGGATGAACCATGAATAATATTCAAAATATTCTAATATAATTTAATATAATAGCAGTATATTATTATATACAGAGTGGGCCAAAAGTCTAAATCTGTTTTTTTTTTTTATTATTATTATTAGTTTTATTTATTTTACATTAAAATTGAAAATGTTTTTTTTTTTTTTTAACTTCAGTTCCAGGACAGCTTACAACAGTAGATGGAACAGAATCAGATCTAACACTACTCAACTTTTTCTTTGGAGTCGTCTGAAGTCAGGAGTCAGGATCAGAACCGGCGCAGAACGAACTAAAGGAGGAAATAATCTCTTCATTTAACATCATCAGTTCTAATACATTAAGAAAAGCTTAAAGTTTAAAGTGCTACAAAATCAGAAGCCACTAATTTGAGCAACTGCTGTAATGGATCCTTTTAAATACATTTTGCTTATGGATGCAGAGGTTTGGGCCACGCTGTATATTATAATATAAATATAATGGTATACCTCTATTTAAAAAAACGAAAAGTTTTAGGAGAAACCCACGTGAACCAATGGAAAATAAAAATCATTAAAAATATGTTGCAGAAAACATAGATAAGATTCAACTCGTTCACAGATTGAACAGCTTTCCAGAATCTCGAGACTCTGAGCGTCCCGCTTTAAGACAAGCAGCGAATCTGAACTGAGTTAAAATCTTCACATCACCTACAGACGGAGTGAGAGACGACAGAAGCCTCGGGGGTGGGAGTGATTCTGAACGTTACACGATCCAACGTTGTAATATTTGATGAACAAGTAGATCCTGATTACATGTCATACTTAAAGGAATACTTTAAGTGAAGCGATTTGTTTTACCCGCTGTACCTGTACTGTATGTGGGATTACCACAGGCAAAAATTCCCCTGGACTGATAAAAGAGCAGAAAATCCCATTTACAAATTCACTTACAGTGAAAGACTGAGGGCAGTTGTTGGGGCAGTAAATTAAAGGAACACATCATTTATGCAAATAATCTGAGAGCTAACAGTCCTAGACACCGTGGTCCTAGATTACAGATTACTCTCTCTCTCCTTTATAAATAAAACATTGGCCTGTTGCCGGTGTTACTTTCAGTACATCCTATAGAATGTAACATTAGGCAGCGTCATCATCCATTTTTTTGTCATACTGTAATGTAATAATATATTCTCATTGGACTACCAGATTATCATTAGGTGGACGTATGTGGGCGGAGCCCGAACCACCAGGATCACCTTCACTCCTGAAATAGACCAGAGGTGAAAGTGTGTTCAGGACTAATGTTACTTAAATTTATGTTGATTTTGTTACTGTTTTGTTTTTGTACAGTAAATTTAAGTAAAAAAAAATTTTAGTTACATTTTTTTTAAATTTTAATTCTATTTTCAAATTTTTAATTGGTGGCATATAGTTGCGGATTTTATTTATTAAGATTTAACAACTGCCTTTAGCTCTAAGTGAATTTTTTTCTAAACAGATTTTTGCTCCTTTCTCTATACAGGTCTAAGGTCAAAATCTTACCCGTGGTAATCCAGACATATCCTACTGACTGGTGGATGAAAAACACCAGCGATCTCCCTCAGTGAGACCTCCCCCTTAAAGCCATGAATTCCTTTTAAAGTATTTTTTTTCTTTTATCAGCATGTTGATCCACGTGGCAATGCTCATGAAAAAGGCTGTATTTCTGTACCCCTGCTGCAGAAACTGGTTGAGACGTAAAACGTAAAAGAAACAAGGAATGATGATGATTATGTTACATCCCGGCCGTCTGTGTGTGAAGAGCCGATACACTGCGACGACTCCCTCCAGCTTGACTGAGACCTATGAAGTTACCGCTGTTTACCGAGACTGTATTTGGAAACAAAGGCACATCGTCACCGAACAGTTTACACTGAGAGAACATCACACAGACCATCTAGTCCAGGAGCCTCGAGTTCTCTGACTTTCTCCTTTCTGAAAGCGAAAACGAAAGGAAAAAGGAAAAACGAATGGTGTGGGAAGCAGGCGACTTCCTGTGAGGCTTGACAAAGTGGAACTGGCTCTAAGGGCAACCCTGTCATGCTGGAGAGAAGGGAACGCAAGCACGCACGCACGCACGCACTAATGCACACACACACACACACACACACACAGTTCTATGAAGAGGTTCTCTCCAGCAGGGTTGGTGTCTGGACTTCCCAGAGAGAGTGTTTGTACTGAGTGAGCTGCAGTGTTGTGGCTCTGTCCTATTCCCCCACCCAGGCCTGCCTGGACGAAGGGTTGTGTGTTTCAGACAGGGGTGGGGTTTGTGGGTAAAGAGGGCAGGAGTGATGTCTACCTGACATCTGACAAGCCTTCTCTTTATTCATCATCACAAATACCGAAGCAAGGAGGAAACACCTGTCTAAAAGGCGACTCTCCTCACTCTCCATGTCTTTTCCTCAAGGCCACAGAGGTCAGAGGTCATACAAAGACTTTGGCGAGGGCGTCTGCTCCGGCGCTGCCGATGTAGCACTTGGTGGGGTGGAACGCCACATCGTTGATCGACTCCTCAAACTTCTTCCTGTGAGCCGTGAACTCCTGGATGCATGTCTTGCTCTCCATGTTCCACAGACGGATGGAGCAGTCATGGCCTGTGACACAGAGATGTTTGAGTTTTACACTTTAACCAAACTGATCTACGATTAAAAAAACAAAAAAACAAAAAAAAAAACAAAAAAAAAACAACAGCCTACAGTGAGCCATGAACACTTACTCCCAGACATCAGGTAGAGGCCATTAGGGTCCACTGCTAAGCTGGTCACAGCGTCCAGGTGAGCCACCATGGAGTGAATAAGTTTTCCTAAAGATAAAAAAATTATGAATCATGAGGATTATACATTACACAAGGAGTATCATGGATTTTTTACAAGAATGAAAATAATGGATAATAAGTATTAACTATACAGTACGTGAAAGGTTCTGGATGTTTTAATAAGGTATTATTAATGAGACATAATTTGCAAGCTCTACAATGACAGTGTTTTAATTAGGTAGAGTAACAAACCCTACAATATGGTTAAATTAAAAGAATTCTGCAAAGAAGAGTGAGCCAAAATTCCTCCATAGCGATGGGAAAGACTCAAAGACGCTAATTCTTGATTGCAGTTGTTAGGTTTATGGGCAATTACTTTTTCACATAGAGCCAAGTACTGTAAGTTTGAACACATTTCTTTTTCATTAAGAAATGAAATTATCACTTAAAAACTGCATTTCATATTTACTTGGGTAAATCTGATGATCTCAATCATTTAAGTGTAACAACTATGCAAAAAAGAAATAAATCAGTAAGGGGGCAAATACTTCTTCACAGCACTGTATTATTAATGAAGAATAATGTGTTTGCTCTAGAATGGAGTAAAATTTAATTTCCACTAAAAAGCTCCAATCTAGGGAGGGTTAACGCCTAACACACCTTTGTGGACTGCTTCTCATGCAGCGTAACACACTCGGAGGAGAGCACTCTCCATCCTCTTCAACATGCATGAACAAGTCTTCCAAGCAAAGAACTAAAAACTCCTGCTCAACTCTCAATCATTCCAAATGTACAATGACAGTTTTTATTAAAAAAAAAAAAAAAGGATGCTTTTATGGTGTAGTGTCCCATTCTGTTGTTACAATGCAGAGCTCGTTTTCAAAATGGACCAAGATTAGCATGTTTCAATCAGTTATTTAACTCGTTTTTAGTTTTTGCGTTTTCTATCTCATTCACATCCCATAGTTTAAATACTGTACCTCTGGTCTAACTTGCTGATGGAGTTACTGTACATACACACTGTGCTGGACCTACCTGTGTTGTTGTCGAAGAAGCGGATGTGGCGATCCTCCTGTGCCGTGATGGTGATGGGGAGGGTCGGGTGGCTCAACACTTTGTTGATCTGACGAGGAGCATCTGGAGTACAACACACAAAGGCACATTGCCTAAATGTGATTCCACATACAGCAAGTCATACAGTAGGTAATGATAAGAGCTGAATATATCTGTCTTTAAAGAAAACTAGTCATGCATTAAGTCATGCATGTAGCAACAAGTAAAGTATGGTATTTCAAATTTACTACAGGGTCAACTCAGTGAAAAGTTTAGACACCCAACCTTATTCAATGTTTTTTCCTGATTTTTTTTTTTTACATTGTAAAACAATGCGGAAGGCATCTGAAATATGCATCTGAAATATTGAGATGTGTCTGCTCTGTACTTATGCTCTGCAACACCTTCATACCGGCTTTAACCTGAGGTGCTGTTAGTTAACTGGTGATTTCTGAGGCTGGTGACTCTAATTGATCTTCTCCTCTGCAGCAGAGGTAAGTTTTGGTCTTGCTTTTCTGGAAAGATCTTATTGAGAGCCAGATTCATCATGATGCTTGATGGGTTTTGCAAACACACTTGACTAAACTGTTCTTGCAAGAACTATTCCAGAACAGCTGACTTTTGAGCCTTAAAATAACAATTATTTCCTAGCTTTATCCACCTTACTGTCCTAGAACGTAAAAGATTAATTATTCAATTCGATTTTATTTTGTATAACGGTTGTAACAACTGACATTGTCGCAAAGCAGCTTTACACAATCAAAAGATCTATTTAAGGTTGTAGGATTGAGTAAGATATGATTGTGTATGAAACAAAATTACTAAACCAACAACATTAAGTTAAAAATACAGTGGAACCTTGGATTACGAGTAACACGATTTACGAGTGTTCCGCAAAACGAGCAAAGATTTAAAATAAATTTTGACTTGAAAAACGAGCATTATCTCGGTTTACGAGCACCGAGTATCATCGCATGCGCTTCTTGTTTTGACGCCGAGCGTCACATGATCATTTAATTTATTGTCGGGATTTATTTTTACTTTTTTTTGAAAGGTCCAGGTTAATTTGTTTTATTTTTACTTTATATTTTATATTAATTACTTTTATGTATTTTTTGGGGGCCTGTAAAACAAATAATGAGTTTCCATTATTTCATATGGAAAAAATAAATTTGGTTTATGAGTGTTTTGGAACACAAGCCTGCTTCCGGAATGATTTATGCTTGTAACCTGAGGTTCCACTGTACAAGCTTTTCACTGGTACTGTACATGATGCACTGGTGCTTATTTAGTTATTTCAGTAAAAATATCCACATGATAAATATCCTAATATAAGAAAAGTTACACTTTTCTTCAAATACAGTGTGTCTCTGGCTTCTTCCCAAGTGTAATATCAGTAGGTGGTAATGAAGAAATACAATATTTGGCTAAATGCTAGAAAAAGGTTACAAAAGTTTAATGTAGATATTAAAAGTTTAATCAAATATTAAAACTGCAATAAAACTTTAGCGTTGTCAGTGAAGGTGCACACGTTACTGTTTGAAATAATACAGAAATATTAAACTCTGAAATGACTGAATATTAGCTGAATATGTCAGTCTGTAACACAGCTGTAGAAGTGCATGCTTTGCCGCTGGTCAAAACTCTACCTTCACAAAGATTTTAATTGCCACAGCGTAGGAGTGAATATCTAATCACCGAAATGTAATCACAGAAGCAATGCTCTCTCTTTCTCTCTCCCATCCATTTGGAAGCTTCGCCTTGTATATTTACTAAACCCATGCATAAAAGCACAGACATGAACACTTTTAAGAAACGCAAATAGATTTTGTCCTTTGAGCTTCATATCTGAGCTCCTGCATGAAAGTGATGCCACCCACTCTCAAGACTCATTCCACCTCACATGCACTCAAAGTGTATTTTAAGCACGGAAGTTCAAGACAGAACCACGTAGGTAAGAAAGGAGCCTGTGTGTTTCTCTACAGTATGTGTGGATGTACCTGGCTCCCCTGCATTCTGAGACTCCAGCTCCAGAACCAGCTGCTGTGTCTCCATGTTGAAGATACCCGTCCTGCCGTTACCAAAGGCCGTCACCATGTACGCCGCATCACTGCACACCAGATCCACAGAGGAGGGGATGCCCAACTCTATCGCATAGAAGCATAAACGGGGAAACATAAGCATGTGTTCTAGAGAGACATGAGCATGAAAACTTATGTTCTCAAAAGAGTTGACACAAATTTCACACAGCTTTACTATAAAGTGTGCAATTTGTGACCAAGTCACAATAAAAGTGACTCCAATAGGTTCCTGTAAATGCAATCACAATATCAAGGTGCAGATTCCAGTTGTACTGCAAATCTGTACCTTGCTCGATTTTATTAATGTCCAAATAAAATATATTTATTTTTAAATAGATTTTATTACAATTCTTAAAACTTTTACGCTGTACTGCCTGCCAACATGTGAATAGTTTACAGCTACCACCTGTAGCATTATAGAGGAATTGCCCCCCCAGAAAAAAAATTAATACAACATGTAACAGAATAGATTTTTATCCGTACCTATAATTATATAAATATTTTACATATTAAATTATAAATAATTAATCATTGAACATCTGAATGAAAAAAATACTCGACTCGACTGCTGCAAGTAGAACAGGGAGTATTTTCATGTAAAAAAAAATTTAAATAAAGTTATATATTAATACAATAATATACAATAAATTTTATTTTACTACGTAAATTAGTTTGGAAACATCTAGTAGAATAAAACCTTTGCATGAGTGGTTTAAAAAATTAATCAGTGAGCAAGACAATATTGTTTTGTGGTATAAATGAAACTGTGTGTGTTCTAGACTGACAGCATTTTATTGAACTGTTATTAATAAAGTATAATACATTTGGAGGTATCAAATTATGTGTGCATTCTAGAACAAGGACGTATTAAAGCAGTATAATGTGTGCATTCTAGAATAAGGTGGTTTCAATGAGGTAGTAAAGTATAATCCATGTATTCTAGAATTCAGCCGTTTAATAAGATATTAACGATGTATAATACACATATTCTAGAATAAGGAGGATTTAACGAGGTATTGGCTGTAAGTGGTTAGCACTGTCGCCCTGCACCTCCAGGGTGCTGATTCCCTTCCCATCTGGGGGTCTGTGTGCATGGAGTTTGCATGTTCTCTCTGTGCCTGGTGGACGCATGTGAATGTCGTCCAGAGGTCCTACCATGGTCATAAAATAGAAAATGTGGAATAAATACAATGCTAATCACCATAGGCCTCCACGGTCCCTATCTGGACTACAGAGGTCCCTAGATGGATGGATGTTAAATGAGGTATTATTGAGGCATAATGAATGTATTCTAGAATAACTAGATTTTCTTGAGGGATTAATGAAATGCATAATGTATAATTAACAAGGCATTTACTGTGTTCTAGAATAAGGAAGTCTGAATCATGTATCAATGGGGTGTGATTGAGGTATATTATATAAATATACAGTATATAGTCTAAAACATGCATGTTTTAATAAAAAGAAAAAGAACATTTTATTTAGTGTTTATTCATGTTCCAGACGCTTTAATGAGCTATTAGTGAGGCACTACGCATGTGTTCTAGTATAAAGTGGTTTAATGAGGTATCACTGCATAAGACATGCTCTAGAATGAGGATACTTTCAGCATTTTTTATTAATAATGTGTTTAATTATAACTGAATTATATTATAAAAGAGAAAAAATGAAAATGTTGTAGAATAACTAGCTTTCACGATGGCAGCCTCGGCACAACGCACTCTGGTTTTAATCCTATTTATACGATTTTATAAGACATATTTTTTTATCTTATCTTATTGCTTAATCACGAGCAAAATGTTGTGTAATTACTTGTACAGTGTTTTACGTTTGTCTGTACTCTGAAAGCTACAAACAGCCGGAACTAAATTCCTTGCGTGTCTCAACATACTTGGCGAATAAAACCCGATTCTGATTACAACGTTTTATTGAAGCATTAACACAGAATAATGCATGTGTTCTGCAGTGGGAATGTTTAATGAGGATGCATTAAGGATGCATCATTAATGGGGCAGAAGTTTGTTCCATAATGAGAACGGCGTATTA